>NC_030817.1:16671990-17873487 GCF_001704415.2 Capra hircus
TGCGGGATCTTAGTTGCCTAACCAGGGATTGAACCCAGACCCCCTGCAGTGGAAGCGTAGAGTCTTAACCACTGGACTGCCAGGAAAGCCCCAGGTCCCTTTCCTTTCAAGGTAACCCAAATAAATCCTGAGCTCCCATGTGGCCCAAGTTCTGCACAGTATCACCTTCCAAAACAACAAAACCACACATACGCAGGAGAAATAAACTAATTTCAGAATTAATTCCTACTTTATTTAAATACTGAGAAGATCAAAAAAGAACAAAGATCTAATCAATGAATATAGCCACACTTCTGAACCTTTCTTCTCCTCTTTAAATCCTGTAGCTGCTCTGAGCCCCTTAAACTTCCAGACACCCAGCTCTTGCGGATATTTCTTGCTCTCTCCCAGCTTCTTCTCGATTAGCTCTTTATTTTCGTGTAGATTGTCTACTGTCTCTGGCTTCTTCTAGACCTCTCTAGTCTGCCCACTGTTTGATGTCTCCATTCACACACACACACAAAAGGAACATCCAGAAGCTGACTTGGTAAGCAAGAGTCCATTCCCCCATGGAAGCCTGGGCATAACAGTTTAGGGAGAGTGGATATTCATCTTGTTAGACCAACAGAACTGTGGTGTGCTGATGGGGAGACCAGGAGTTCCTGGAGCAAAACCTCTGGGGAAAGGACTTTTCTAAAGGAGATGGGGGGACTTTTCTGGTGGTCCCGTGGTTTAGAATCCACCTACCAATGCAGGAGATGTGGGTTCGATCCCTGGTCTGGTTAAGATCCCACACGCTTCAGAGCAACTGCATGCGCCACAACTATTGAGTCTGGGTGCCTAGAGCCCAAGCTTCGCAATAAGAGAAGCCACAGCAATGAGGAGTCTGTGCCCCACAACTAGAGAGTAGCCCCTGGTCGCAGTGAAGATCCAGCACAGCCAAAAATAAATAAATCCAATTTAAGAATAAATAGATGCAATTATTAATGGAATGCATCCCATAATCATTCCTAAAACCAGATACTGTTTCAAATTTCCCTGCTGGCTCAGACGGTAAAGCAGCAGCTTGCAATGCAGAAGACCCAGGTTTGATCCCTGGGTCGGGAAGATCCCCTGGAGAAGGAAATGGCAACCCACTCCAGTATTTTTGCCTGGAGAATCCCATGGACAGAGGAGCCTGGCGATCGATAGTCCGTGGGGTCGCAGAGAGTTGGACATGACTGAGGGACTTAGCACACACACACAGATCTCCCCTCCAGCTATAATGTTTCTCTTGAATGTTCTAGGAATATCAGATCCTCCATAATGGCATCTTTAAAATCACATATATTGCTGATCTTAAGTGATCTACAAGCCATTGGAGGGCCTATACTCACATACTTACCTACCTGAGTCTCAACTCTTAGCAAATCTTGTCCCTCCCAGAGGCCTCTGGGACATCCCCAAAATACCAGAACGTCTCTGCTGAACTGTTAGCCAATAGCCTGTATATATCCCATGAATGGGATCAGTTTCATTGTTGCTATGTTGTCCCCTCAAAGACATTTATACTGGCCAGTCCACGTGTCCTGACTTTTGGTTTAGAAAATACAGTCACTAACGCTACACGTGACCAAAGAAACAGGGGACCATTCTACAAGGTTAGTTTGGCCTGAATGCTACTCCACCCTCATATACACACGTGTGTACATGCACAGACACACACCTGCATGCACACACACCCTTTGTTTCTTGGCTCCACCAATAATATAAAATATCTGTAGCAGGGCACAGAGCTTTTTATTTCTCTCTGTGTAAAAAGATTTATGGCGTTAAGCTCCTGAATGGGACTCTGGGTACACCCAAAGCACACGTTTCCCTGGCCACCATTTTGCACCCCTGGCCAGAATTCCTGGGCCTGAAAAAAAAAAAAGAGGACTTCCCTGACAGTCCAGTGGTTAAAAGTTCACCTCCCAATGCAAGAGGTGAGGGTTCAATCCCCAGTGAGGGAACTAAGATCCCACATGCCTCATGGCCAAAAGCTTCAAAACATAAAACAGAAGCAATATAGCAATAAATTCAATAAAGACTCAAAAAAAAGGAAAGCAATTTCTCATGGATGAGGGAATCTAAGCCAGGGGCCTAGAGAGCAGGGACAGAAGTGGAAGTGAAGGTGGTGAAACAGGCACCTCTCTGTGCCTTTGATTCAGACATTCCCGATGCTTACTGGGTGCACACACCTTTCTCTGAGCCTGTTCCCTTGCGTGCAAAATGGATTCAATAATCATACTTACCTCATGGGGTTGTTTTAAGGATTACATGAAACAATGCATGTAAGGCACACAGATTGACATACAGAAAACTTAGCCAGTACTCTTTAGCTATGATCCTGATTTGACTGGTAATCAAGCTCAAAAGGGATGTTTCAGGGTTTCAAAAATCAGGTGGAAGGCCTGCCCTCAGAGCTGCTGATTGCTCGGCAGGCCTCAGGGTCTCTGCAAGATAAGTAGGTCTGACAGACTCCTCATTACAGCCGGTTCCCCAGTCACCTCACCCCAGAACTGGGAGTGGCGAGGAAGGCATTTGGCAAGAAACCCAGGAGAAAGACAATAGGTGTGCGTGATGAAACAGGAAGTCTGGTTTGGAAGCAAGCATTAGCAGAGACCCACTCATGCAGAACAATGACCCGGGGCCACTGAGCCATCATTCAACTCAAGCTTCAGTGGGAAGGTTTGTATCAGTGGCCCCCAAATTAAAGAATGTGGCCCTTCAGGTTATCAGGAAAATAGCTTTAAGTTGGAGACCAAGGGCTCATTTGAAATAGCACAGGCTTTGGCCTTCTGGGTTCAAACCTTAGATCACCCAGTTATCATGTGACCTTGGGCACATTATTCAACCTCTCTGAGCCTCAGCTTTCTTATCTTTGAATGGGGTAAGGCTCTGGGAGGGTTAATTGAGATAAAATGCAAAGGGCCTAGCACTTAGCCTCCCCCATCCATAAATGTGTGATCTCTCCCACTTCCCCTCCCAGGCGTCGGGGGACACCTCTCCACCCCTTCCTTGTCTCCTGACGGAAGACAGTTGACCACTACCTGCTACCTGAGATGACGCTGGTTCTTGATTATTTGATATTGCCACACCTTATCACTGATTATTGACTGTAAGACTCTGCTCCACCTGGCTCCTTCCTGCCAGGTGGCTTCCCCCACACACGAGGACAAGGATGAAGGGTTGGGCCAAGTTACCGGTGGCCTCAGACTTGATATGAAAAACTTTCTGCTAAATATTCCAAATGTATGGGAACAAATTACTTTTAAAAATGCACATCAATCTGTGTGCCTGTAATGCACACCCCTTGCCAAGCCTAGCCTCCTTGGGATGCCCAGGCTCCGTTCTCCTTTTAAGAAGAACCAGGCCCCTCCTAGTCCTCCCTCCACCATCTTTGTGCTTCCCAGCCTTCTCTTCAGGAATTTCTGTGAGTTCCTCTTCCTCAGTTCATCTCCTAAGTATTGGGATTCCAGGGGATCTACCCTCAGTCTGCTTCTCTCATCCTTCCCGCATCCTCCCTGCGTGATCGCAACAAGGACTTCAACCATGCTGTACCTTGTCGATTTCCTAACCACCTGTTTGGCTCAGGCCCCTCTTCTGACTATGGATCTGTATATACAGCTGCTCTGTGGACCATTTCTACCAGGTGGTCCCACAGCCCCTCAAATCAATCTCTTCGACATCCACCTACCTCTTCTATATTTTGTGCCCCAGGAAATGGTACACTGTGCAAACCCAGGAGCCTAAGCAGATCTCCTAACTGATCTCCATCTTCCTTCGTTAATTCTGTTTCCTTAGACTCTCTTGGCTGTATCCCCTTCTTTCCATCCGCATTTGTCATTCTAGGTCTATCTCCCCTGCAATACTGCAGTGGCTGCTGGATCCGGGACCCCTGCCTCCAGGCTTTGTTCTCCATAATTGCCCCTAGAGAGATCTTTCTAAAATGTAAATCTCTTAAAATCTCTCAAGCCCTCTCTATCAATCAGGGTCCCATCAGGAAACTGAAATCACACCAGCTATGAGTATAACAGAACTCATTTAAGACTTAGGATTAATTTCAGATCAATTGTTTAAGTCTAAAGTTGCCAACAGAAAAGACAGAGAGAAGGCTAAGGTATCACTGAGGCAGCAACTATAGGGAGGAGCTACCGCTACCCCCAGAGCTGAGGGAACAAAGGGAAAAATTGGGGATAATCAAGTTCCCTTATTAAAAAAAATGTATAAATATATATATTTATTTAATATATATATTTATAAGCATATGTATTTATTTTTATGTATGTGTGTATATATATATATATATATATACATATACACATATATTTAGCTGCACCAGGTCTTAGCTGTGGCATGTGGGATCTAGTTCCCTGACTAGGGATTGAACCCTGGCCCCCTGCATTGGGAGCACGGAGTCTCAGCCACTGGACCACCAGCAAAGTTCCCAATTTCCCTTATCTTAATAAGAAGAAACAAATTGGTTTGATATGCAAAGCCTCCACTCTGTCTCCCTCTCCCCTCCTTGGCCTCCTCTCTAGGCCCAATAGCAGCTTCTCCATCCTCAACCCACGTCTGCAGTCATTCTGCCCTTAAACCTCCAAGCTATGCTCCCATTGCTGCCTGGAAGGCTGCTCTCCAGCTTTCCCTCAGTACCTCATCCCTCTAGAAAGGCTCATTGAGGCTTCATGTGGTTCTGAGAGCCTTTCCGGACCACTGCCCCCACTTCCGGCAGAGTTCAGTGGCCCCCTTTCTTGAGGGTTCCTGTAATTGGCTAGTCCGGTCACTCTGTCACTATATAATATTGCTGTCACTTTACCCATCTCTGAACTCTGCTCAGGACAGACAGGACAGAGGCAGTCCTTTTGTCTGCTTTGCTTCTCTAGCTTTTGATTTGATGCCTGGCACCCAGTACATGCTCAGCAAATTGCTGAGTCTTAAAACTGGACCCATGTAGCCTTTCACATCTATAATCTCCTGCCTGCTTTCTCCATCAAATACAGCCTTCCCAAGGGCAGCTCTGATCATATCTGTCTGATGATCGAAGACTCACAAGCGGCTCCCCATTGTCTGAGGAATAAAGTCCAAACTATGTCACATACCACGTGTGGTGCTTGTCTCTGACCTTCCTCTCTAGGGTTATTGCCCGCTACACCCCGGCACACACCTGTGCCCCTCCCATGCCAGGACACCCACTATTTCCTCAATACCTTGAACTCTTTCCCTCCGGAGCAGAGTTCACTTTGTCACCTCTGCTAAGAATGCCTTCTGGAGCTACTTTTGCCTGTTGCAATTGCCCCCAACTTTCAAAGCCTTGTTCATAGGTTGCATTGCTTCAGGAAAACTTCCAGCATCCTTCTTCAGTGGTGGAGGGTAAAGTCCCACATGTTCAACAGGATCTTCATAACCCTGTGGGGTTTGGTCCCTGTTCACTAGTCCAGACATATCTCTTTCCACTTGCCTCCACGCTCTGTCTGCCCTCAAATGCTGGCCTTCCCTGGCTCCTGGGATGAGCCACGCTGCCTCACACTGCCACTGTGTAAGCTCTTCCCTCTGCCTCGGAGAGGCTGTCCCTGCCCCCACTTTCATGAACCCCAGACGAAGTGAGTGCTCCCTGTTACACACTCTCCCTGCACACTGTGTTTGCCCTTTTAAGCAGCTCCTGTCCCCACGTCTATAGGCTAGACTGTGTGTTGCACCAAAGCCGGTCCCGCATGTCTCATTTATCATTATACTCCTAACACTCAGCACTGGGCCTGTTACACACTAGACGCTTGGTTGATGTAATAAATATTCATGTGTGCGCGCTCAGTTGCTAAGTCGTGCCCGACTCTGTGTGGCCCCATGGACTGTAGCCTGCAGGCTCCTCTGTCTCCGGGATTCTCCAGGCAAGAATATGGGAGTGGGTTGTCAGGCCCTCCTCCAGGGGATCTTCCCGCCCCAGGGAATGAACCTGCATCGCTTCTATCTCCTGTATTGGCAAGTGGATTCTTTACCACTGGGCCACCAGAGAAGCCTGTATTAAAAGTTCACCTACTAACAAACTCCCTCATTTATCCAATTCCAACAGTCTGTAGCAAAGTAGTTATTTGTTTACACTTCTCTCCATCTTGGTAATATTTATTTTTTAATTTTTTTTCAAAGATAAACAAAAGTCAAGAGGATAATATGATAACCCCCTCTTTGCCATCATGCTTTCTCAACCATCATCAGCATTAGGCCAATGTTGTTTCATCTCTTCTCCATCTTCCCCCCGCCCTTTAGATTATTTGAAGATACATCTCAGACAGACATCATAAATCAAACACTTCTTAAGGGTTAATGCGCTCTGTTCATCTTTACTTTTCACATAGCCCTTAGCATGGCATCTGGCCCCTAAGAGATGATAAATCGTTCACTGAATTAATTAAATAGAGGAAAATGTCATTTATTCATTCACAAATTCATTGAACAAAGAATTATTGAGCCATTATATGCTAGGCACTGTTGGCAGGAGGGATAGATTCTATTTGGGAGGACACAGAGAATGAATGAATGAGTGAGATTTTTATTCATTTATTTCTTTATTTTTGTTCCAAACTTTAAACTATTTTGTATTGGGGTACAGCCAATCAACAATGTTGTGATTGTTTCAGAGGAACAGTGAAAGGACTTAGACATACATATACGTGTATCCATTCTCCCCCAAATCCCCCTCCCATCCAGGCTAGCACAAAACACTGAGCAGAGTTCTATGTGCTATAAAATAGGTCCTTGTCAGTTACCCATTTTAACCTCCTTGTTGGTTATCCACATAGCAGTGTGTACATGACCTTCCCAAAGTCCCTAACTCTTCCTTCTCCCCGGAAGCCATGAGTTGGTTTTCTAAGTCTGTGAATCTCTTGCTGTTTTGTAAGTAAGTCCATTTGTATCATTTCTTTTTAGATTCGGTACACAAGGGATGTCACATGATATTTCTCTCTATCCGACTTCCTTCACGCAGTATGACACCCTCTAGGGCCATCTATGTTTGCTGCAAATGGCGTTATTTCATTCTTTTTAATGGCTGAGTAATATCCCATCATGTATATGTACCGCTTCTTTATCTACTCCTCTGTTGATGGACATTTAAGTTGCTTCCATGTCTTGGCTATTGTAAACAGTGCTGCAATGAACACTGGGGGGGCGTGCATCCTTTTGGATCACGGTTTTCTCTGGGTATAAACCTAGGAGTGGGATTGCAGGGTCATATGGTAGCTCTACTTTTATTTTTGTAAGGAACCGCCATACTTTTCTCCCTAGTGGTTGCACCAACTTACATTCCCACCAACAGTGTAGGAGGGTTCCCTTCTCTCCGAAACCTCTCCAGCATTTGTTGTTTGTGGATTTTTTTGATGATAGCCATTCCGACCAGTGTGAGGTGATATGTCATTGTAGTTTTGATTTGCATTTCTCCAATAACTAGCGATGGAGAAGGAAATGGCAACCCACTCCAGTGTTCTTGCCTGGAGAATCCCAGGGATGGGGAGCCTGATGGGCTGCCGTCTATGGGGTCGCACAGAATCAGACACGACTGAAGCGACTTAGCAGCAGAATAACTAGTGATGTTGAACATCTTTGCACATGGCTACCGGCCATCTGTATGTCCCCCTTAGAAGAATGTCTGTTCAGGTCTTCTGCCAATTTTTTGAATGGGTTGTTTGTTTTGATGCTGTTAAATGTCATAAGCTGTTTGTAAATTTAGGAGACTAATCCCTTATCAGTCACATCATTTGCAAATATTTTCTCCCCGTCTGTGGGTTTCTTTTGTTTTGTTTATTGTTTCCTTTGCTGTGCAAAAGCTTTTGAGTTTAAGTAAGTCCCATTTGCTTATTTTTGCTTTTATTTCCATTATTCTGGGAGATGGATCAAAAAAGATGTTGTGATTTATGTCAGAGTGTTCTGCCTGTTTTCCTCTAGGAGCTTCATAGTGTCCGGTCTCCCATTTAGGTCTTCAATCTATTTTGAGCTTATTTTTGGGTATAGTGTTAAAGAATGATCTAATTTCTTTTTTTTTTTTTTTTAACATATGGCTGTCCAGTTTTCCCAGCACCATGAGATTTTTAAAGTACCCCACAGTGGAAAGTACTATATGCAGATCATTAAAACAGAATGATGTGATAGCGAGTGGTTAAATGGCTACTTAGAACAGGTGGTTGGGGAGCATCTCTCAAAGGAAATGACCTTTGATCTGAGTCCTGAATGACCGGAAGGAACCAGCCCCGTGGGCAGCTGCGAAGAAAGGAGTCCAGAGGTCAAGCCAAGAGCAGAAACAGCCATAGTGTCCTTGAGGAGGGTGCTGAAGGAAGGGAGGGGAGAGGGATGGGAGGTGTGGCTGGAGCAAGGAAGCTACATCCTGTCAGGCTTTATATGCCAAGGCAGAGTTGGGGTTTTGAAGACTTGTTGGGAACCTATCAGAGGCTTTTAAGCAGAATGATATGATCTGTTTAGAAGAGCATTTTAGCTCTGACATGGAGACTAAACCATCAAGCAGTGGGGCTCCTGCAATCGTTTAGGAGAGAATGGGGGTGATTTAGGCCAGAGCGGGAGCAGTGAAGATGGAGGGATGAAGGAAGACTGGGGAGATGCTTTGGAGCCCGAGTCCACAGGTCTTGTGAAAGGCCTGGATGCCAAGGCAAGGAAAAGGGTCAGGGACATTCCTGGAAGGAGAAAGGGCACTCATCGAATGAGGGAGGCAGCCTGGGCAGGGGAGGAGGTGATGAGGAAGTGTCTGCGAGTGAACAGCAGTGTGCTCGTGCGTGACACCAGGTGTGCTCACAGTTTCATTTTAGAGGCTTCGGCGTCAGCCTCAGTTTCCTCTTCCATCAAATGGGCATGGAGATAGCATCTTGAGGCTTTCTTTTGAAGGTTAAATGAGAAAGAGTGTAAAGGGCCAGCACTGTCTGGCACAGAGTCAAGGCACAATGAATGAGTGCTCTCATCCAGTGCCCCACCCCTGACACACCCTCAACCCGACAGCCACAGACTGGCTCTCTCTTGGGGCATGCACAGACGCCTCTGCCTCCTCTGGGAGGGTCCCAATTCCCAGGGAGAGCCGATTCACCAATTCCTTTACCCGCTTCCTGGGGGATTCTTCTACGTTTGATTCTTCCTGTAGGAAGGGCTGGAGCAAACAGCAGGGGAAACCGTGGCCCCAGGGCTGAGATTTTCTTAGATGAGTGAGACCCAGAAGTCCTGGGGGGACTTGCAGAGGGGTGAGAATGAGAGAATGGAGGAAGAAGGAAGGCAGTCGAAGCTGCTCCTCTGTCCCATGGGGAACCAAGGGTCACAGGACCCCGAGGGGCTTACAGTTCTCTGCTCAGGGTCCCTCTCCACCCATCAGTGACTCAGGGAGCCCAAAGGGCCCCAGGAACTTGCCTCAACTTGCCTTTACTGGAAATGCTTCTGGATCTTCCAGAACTAGAACCCCTGAGCAGTGCCCAGGGCATCCAAGAGTTACTCCTCCCATCTCCTCTCCTCCCCTACAGAGCACAAGTACTATATATATATATATATTTTTTTAATTATGTATGTAATGTGTGGGGGAGCTATATATACATAAATACATGTATGTCATATTTTATAAATGTATATATGCATAGAAAGACTAAAAAGATGCATGTTAAAATATTAAAGGTGAATTTTCTCTGGGTGGCTAAACTGTGAGTGATTTCCATTTTTATCTTTGTGCTTTTCTGTATTTTCCACCATGCAGTGTTTTCCAACAAGGGCAAAATGTTATAAAGAACCTCCAAAATATCTTCCATGATTCTAATCTCTTCCTGAAATGGAGAGAAATGTTCGTGTAGGAGTAACAGAGAACATTCATTTACTTACTCATTCAGTTCATTCATTCTTTCATTTGACAAATATTTGAGAGCAAAATGGGTAGGATTGCCGGACCCTATGGTAACAGCAGACATGTAAGATATAATTCCTGTCCTAAGGAGCTTTTAAATGCATATTTTAAAAACCGAAAGCAGAAAACCACAAGGAAATGAGTGAGTAATGCAGGAAATGAAAGGTCCTGAGGAGGATGAGAGAACTTGCCGCTGGAAGCATCAGAGACAATGCGAGAAATGGGGCTTGAACTGGGCTTTAATGGGTGGGTCAGACTTGGACAGGGGAGCAGGTGGAAGGATATTCCAGGCAAGGTGAATGGCGGAAGCAAAGGCACAGAAGCAGGAAAGGATCAGGGATGTTATAAATTAGCAAGTAAAGCACACAGTGTGTCTTAGCCACCAACAGCTAACAAGTCAAGGCTCATTTTGTATATTGAGAGTTTTGCTCAAAGTAATCCTGCGAGGAAACAGGATTCATAGGCAGGGAAACTAAAATCTGAGGAGATAATGGCTTCTGTCCAATGCCTCCAAGTTGCAATGGAAGGTATGTAAAGAGAGAGTTTTCAGATCTCCTGATCCCATGGATGCTCACATCTGGGAAAGAACATATGGATAGAGATAGAGGGTTTCTCATCAACAGAGAAACTAATGGGACTTCCCTGAGGGTCCAGTGGCTAAGAGTCTCAATGCAGGGGGCCCAGGTTTGATACCTGATCCTGCATGCCACAATTAAGACCCAGGACAGCCAAATAAATGAATAAAAATAAATATCATTTTTAAAAAAGAGAAAGAAGCCAATCACTAAGAATGTGGAGCAGCATTCCATTACTCATAAACAAGTGGCCAAACGAATACAAGTGTCCATAGGCTGTGAGGAACTGAAGAGCCTCCTGATGAAGGTGAAAGAGGGGAGTGAAAAAGCTGGTGCAAAACTCAAAAAACTAAGATCATGGCATCCGGCCCCATCACTTCATGGCAAACAGATGGGCAAACAATGTAAAAAGTGACAGACTTTATTTTCTTGGGCTCCAAAATCATTGCAGATGGTGATGGCAGTCATGAAATTAACAGACACTTGCTCCTTGGAAGAAAAGCTATGACAAACCTAGACAGCATATTAAAAAGCAGAGACATCACTTTGCCGACAAAGGCACGTATAGTCAAAGCTATGGTTTCTCCAGTAGTCATGTACAGATGTGAGAGCTGGACCATAAAGAAGGCTGAGCGCCGAAGAATTGATGCTTTCGAACTGTGGTGCTGGAGAAGATTCTTGAGAGTCCCTTGGACTGCAAGGAGATCAAACCAGTTCATCCTAAAGGAAATCAACCCTGAATATTCATTGGAAGGACTGATGCTGAAGCTGAAGCTCCAATACTTTGGCCACCTGATGCGAAGAGCCGGCCCCTTGGAAAAGACCCTGATGCTGGGAAAGACTGAGGGCAGGAGGAGAAGGGGACAACAGAGGATGAGATGGCTGGATGGCACCACTGACTCGAAGGACATGAGTTTGAACAAACTCCAGGAGATAGTGAAGGACCTTGGTGTGCTGCATTCCATAGGGTCAGGAAGAGTCAGACACGGCCGAGTGACTGGACAATGACAAGCTGTACATCATTGCTTAGGCAGAGAGAAAGGTGTAGAAAAATACATACTCTTCTGTCAACATTCATTTGAGTGGAGGCAGGTGCAGGAAAAAGAGAAGAAAGGTGGGAAAAAGAAGAAAGAAAATGAGTTAAAAGTTTTAGAGAAGGCAGCTGGGAAAAGCATAAGAATATATGGACAAATACATTGTTGCAAACATACTTTATAATGACAAAAACGTAAACAATTGAAGTGTTTAGGTATAGATTTTGTTGTTCAGTCACTAAGTTGTGTCCAACTCTTTTGTAACCCCATAGACTGTAGCCCATCAGGCTCCTCTGTCCATGGGATTTCCCAGGCAAGGATATTGGAGGGGGTTACCATTTCTTTCTCCAGGGGATCTTCCCCACCAAGGGCTTAAACCCACATCTCCTGCATCCCTGTAGGCTCAGCAGTAGAGAATCTACCTGAAATGCAGGAGACTCGAGTTTGAGCCCTGGTTCAGGAAGATGCCCTGGAGAAGGAAATGACAACCCACTCCAGTATTCTTGCCTGGGAAATCCCATGGACAGAGGAGCCTGGTGGCCTGCTGTCCATGGGGTCACAAAAGAGTTGGACCCAACTTAGTGACTCAACAACAACACAGATTTTACTTAAAATAGTTATGGCATATTTGTACCATGGAAAGCATGTTTAGTCTTTAAAAATGATAAAGAACATACATGATTATCAACATGAAATAGTGTTTAGAAGACATTTTTTTAGGGGGAAAATTATGTAATAGTATGGCTCAGATGGTAAAGAATCTGCCTGCAATGCAGGAGGCCTGAGTTCGATTCCTGGGTTGGGAAGATGGCCCAGAGGAGGGTATGGCACCCCGCTCCAGGATTCTTGCCTGGGAAATGCCATGCACAGAGGAGCCTGGAGGGCTATAGTCCATGCGTTGCAGAGTTGGACATGACTGAGTGATTATCACTTTCACTTTCCATGTATAATATAAACCTAACTCTTTATGTTAATTTGTACTTGGAATTTACTCCAATAATGGCTGTCAGTGGCTATGGGATTTTTTTTTTTTTTTAATAAAAATAGGTTGGTTTTAAGATGAGGAAAATAAGCAAGAATTCTAATCTTCTTTTATTTACTTTTCTTAAATTACTTTTCCTTATTTACTAGATTTAATCTCAGGCATTGTCCCTTCCTTTACTTCCCTACTTGATGAATGGTCCTTCTGGAGCTCTGTGACAAGGGCTGTCTGTTTCCTGAGATACCATGTGGGAAGACTTGTCCTGCGACCCATCCTGGGGCTTATTCACAACATATCCTCAACCCCAAAATAAACATCTGGGTGTTTCCTCTTCCTAAAGGGGAAGCAGAAGGCCCTGGTGAACAGAGGGAAGGGTGAGCCCTGTCTAGACCATCATCCCAGGGGAATTCTGTCCACACAGTTCCCCCTGGAAATCCCCGAGACCCAGAACAGCTCCGCTGACTCAGGCCACCCATTCTGGTGGCACCTCAGATCGCAGCCCTTCTCCAGCACCCCACTCCTTCCCATCCCCGCAAGGAAAGGCAGATTATCCTAGAGGCAGGTGGAGCATGGTGATTTTATAAAGGAGAATTTGCTCAGATAAGTAGTGGATCCAAATAGGGCCTCCTAGGTTGATGGGCCTATCAAGTCCAGCCTTGAGCCTTGCCTGCGGAAAATCCTCTCTCCCAGTTTTGGGAACTCAACTGGCTGGGACCTGTGGTCTGAAGGGACTCAAAGAACAAAGAGGCATTCCAGGGGTGCAGGCTAACGGACTCCGCTTTCATTTCCAAGTAAAAGAATCAAGGAAAGTGATTCTCAACCATGTGCAACTTGCTCCAAGGAGACATTTGGCAAGGTCTGGTGACAGTTTTGGTTGTCACAGCTGGAAGCTGTGTGTGTGCGTGTGTGTGTGCATGTGTGTGTGTTGCTGGCCTGAGATGCTGCTAAGCATCTCAGAATGCACAGAATAGCACCCTCCCCCATCAAAGAATTATCTAGCCCCAAATATCAATAGTGCTAAGGCTGGGAAACCAGTCTAAGGGGTGTTCTCTGCTTTACAGATGCAAAGAAAAGGTACTCGGGTAAATCCCCAATCTTGGGGATATCTGAAAATGAAAACCTAGTGGGAGGAGAATTTTCCTAAAGATAAAAGCAATGTTTCCAAGCTGTTGTTCCCCCTCAAAATATGGTACAGCTCTATTTCAAAAATATGTTTTCAGTAAACGATGAATGGATAAAGAGGGTGTGCACACCTATAAAATGGAAGACCGCGCAGCCATAAAAAGAATGAAATAATGCCATTTGCAGCAACATGGATTGGGAGTTTGGGGTCGGCAGATGCAAACTATTGTATACAGAATGGATGAACAGCAAGGTTCTACTGTACAGCACAGAGAACTATGTTCAATATCCTGTGATAAACCATAATGGAAAAGACCACTGAAGAAAGAATGTATATACGTATAACTGAATCACTTTGCTGCACAGCAGAAATTAACACAACATTGTAAATCAACTATACCTCAATAAAAAATTATTGAAAGCATGAAATGATAACAAAAATAAATTATTGTCTTATAAATACTTTTTTTAAGGCAAAAAGTGCAGGAAAGGACAGAGGACAAAGGAGAAACACCTAGCTTCCGGCCACTAGCTTGCTCTGGTTCTGAGCATTTGGTAATTAAAGATGTACTTCTTCGTCAGGAACCCAGAAAAATAAAGCAAAAGAATAAAATCCATATTTGTCATGTAACATTTATCATTATTCAGAACCTTGGAAATATCTTTGACTGCCCCTGAGACCTATGTCAACATAAACAAAGTGAACTAGAAATTTAATAACACTTGAGTTAACTACCAGATGGTCAAATGTCTGTGGATGAAGTTGAATCAGTGAAGATTTGAATAACTACGTCTAGATCGTATCTGCCAGATCTTCATTTGGCATCTTCCAGGAAATCTTGGTTATTTCCTTGAATATCTTGAGCCTCTGATCGGACGCTGTAACATGTCCTCCTCCTTGGACTCATTCCCAAGATCTGATCTAATTCACCAAGTATTTACTGAGTCCTTCCAATGTGCCCAGCAGGAAGGTAGCTGCTGTTGTTGTTTAGTTGCTAAGTTGTGTCCAACTCTTTTGCGACCCCATGGACAGTAGCCCTCCAGGCTCCTCTCTCCATGGGATTTCCCAGGCAAGAATACTGGAGTGGATTGCCGTTTCCTTCTTCAGGGGATTTTCTCAACCCAGGGATTGAACTCATGTCTCCTGCTTGGCAGGCAGATTCTTTTCCACGGAGCTACCTGGGAAGCCCCACAGCTGTGGATAGGTAATACAATGCATGGATGCTAACTAAGGATTAGCATCTCCAGGATTTAAGACTGAAGGCTTGAAAAAACACTGATGCTTCTAATGGAAGAGGATGCTAGGTGAGTAAGTGGGAGCTGAATAGGGCTGCAAGAAAATGACTTGGCATCAGATGATCAAGGATCAGTTCAGTCCAGTCATTCAGTCGTGTCCGACTCTTGGCAACCCCATGGACTGTAGCACGCCAGGCCTTCTAGTCCATCACCAACTCCTGGAGTTTACTCAAACTCATCTCTGTTGAGTCAGTGATCCCATCCAACCATCTTATCCTCTGTCGTCCCCTTCTCCTCCTGCCTTCAATCTTTCCCAGCATCAGGGTCTTTTCAAATGAGTCAGCTCTTCTCATCAGGTGGCCAAAGTATTGGAGTTTCAGCTTCAACATCAGCCCTTCCAATGAACACCCAGGACTGATCTCCTTTAGGATGGACTGGTTGGATCTCCTTGCAGTCCAAGGGACTCTCAAGAGTCTTCTCCAACATCACAGATCAAAAGCATCAATTCTTCAGCACTCAGCTTTGTTTATAGTCCAACTCTCACATCCATACATGACTACTGGAAAAACCATAGCCTTGACTAGACGGATATCCCAGTGGAAAATGTTCATGAAAATGTTGGGGCTGGAGGGTTGGATCTCAGGTAGAACTAGAAGCTCAATATCTAAACGTGGAAATCTTCCACGTAAAGATGAGTCCAGTGAGGTGGGCAGAAAATAGAACAGAAGCCCAAGGGCTGGACCTTAAGATGCAATTCATAGTTGAGGCGTAGGAGGGGGAAGAGAATGCCGCAAAGGAGATGAGTAAGAGCAATTAGAGTACCAGGAAGAAAATCAGGAGAGCGTGGCACTATTGTAGCTGAGGAGGGAGAGTTGCTTGGGTTTTGGGGTTTGTTTTTTTTTTTTTTTTTTGGTCTTTTTTATTGTTTTTTTTCAGGAACAGTCAAACGGTGTCAAAACTTCAGAGCATAAACCCTGAGAAAAGGATCCTGGGATGCAGGATGACCAACTGTCCTAGTTTGCCCAAGGCTGTCTGGGTTTTAGTACTGAAAGTCTCACATCCCAGGAAATATCTCAGTCCTGGGCAAACAGAACAGCTGGGATGTGCAAAGCCTGAAGCTAAGGGCTAAGCTGGGGCACCACAAATGAATGTTTCAACAGCTAGTCATGTAGACACATACCGTCCAAGAGACAATATTTAAAAAAAATCAGACTCTATATTTGCCACATTCTCTGAGCTTGACCCTGAGCTCGGACACAGGCCAAGGTTAATGAACTGAACTAGTTGGATCCAGTCTTTGAAAACCTTTGATCACTTTTTGAGGTTTTTGGCCTGGAGACATTTCGTATCATAAAATTTAGTTAGCCAAACTCTTACTTGGCTCAAGTACTGTTTCTCTAAATTGCCTTCACTCAAGTAATTGCTTTTACTGGAAGCACAGCTGTCAAGATAGAGTTGCTGGCCTTTCAGAAAAGAAAGTAAATGTAAAAACTGATGTACCAAAACAAAAAAATAACAACAAAATACCTGATGGGCCTGAGAGAAAGATGCAAGAAAATGAGCTCACTCCATCAAAGCTATAGGTTCAATTTGGGGAAAACTGAAACAGATTTGGAGAACTACAAGGTGCTTCTCTGGCAACTTCCAGAAGCCCATAGCTTTTCTGAAGACCAAACATATTGTGGTTTTCTGAGCAGTTGTTGCCAAGCTCTTTTTCTAGTAGTATCTTGTGGTGTTTGGAAATTAAGGGAAACTGTGAATGATTTTCATGTTTTCTGGTTTTGTTTTTTACATGTGTCTATTTCTGCCCATTTCCTTTAAGCTGGAGGCTAAAAGCTGGCAGCCTATGAGCCAATTCAGACTGTGAATGTGTTTTCTTTGGCTTACAGGCTGTTTTTCAAATTTTTGAATTAGTTGCCAGCATTGAAAAATCAGGAGATATCCCCTCCCCCACTCACACACCAAAAAAATCAGGATTTCCTGCTTTTCTTGAAAAATTGGAGGATCTAGAGACACTGGGTTGCATGTCCACGCTGCAATGATCCACAGGAGCTGAGCAACAGTGGCCTTGGACAGGGTACGTGCCCTTGGCCCCATCCCTACCTAGCCTGCTACCTCGCTTTACTTTACCTGCCAGGCCCATCTCAAGACTCCACAGAGAAATGAGGCTTCCAAAATACCTAGCTCATTAGTTCTAAACCACTTGCCTTGACCTGCTTTCCATTCTACATCCCAAAATGTTCCCAAGACTTGGAGGTTCTGAAATTGTGACTGATTTCCTGTTTGTGGATTCGACTCATCCACCTGGTCTAACACCTGGCACAATTTCCTCAGGCTACCTGTATTTCCTGCCCGTTTTGCCCCTGCATCTCTACACCAGAAGACCTATTCATATTCCATGCTGCTGGCAGCCACAAAAACGAAGCCAGAGGCTCCCCGTCTGGTTGGCTCTCACCCCGTATCTGTCCCTGCTCTGTTTCCCCACTCACAGCTTCTTTCAGGGCCCACCTGGGGACTGACCCTCCAACTCTGTCTCCTGTTTCCATTCCTAAAATCATCTCTTGGACTTAATCACAGAATTAAGCTCTTGTTTCAACTCTGGGCCTGTCTCTCTCAAGCTTTGCTTGTGACTCTTTGTACTTACAAAATCTTCAGCTAAACCCAGCTCCAGCTCTTGGAAGTGTATTAGTCAGAGTAGTGCTCACTGTTGTAACCAACAAATCCCCAACATTTCAAGGACTTAATGCCATAAGAATTATTTCTCACTCACATAACAGTCAAAGGGGAACTTTCCTGGTCTTAAGGTAAGACCCAGGCTCCTTCCAACTGTGGCTCTGCTATCCTTGAAGGTCTCAGAATCCTCTTTAACCAGCTAATGGGAAGGAAAAGAAGAGAATGGTGAGGAACCCCTGCCTCTTCACTGCTTTCCAGCCTGAAATCATTACATGTCATTTCCATTCATTTGCTTGATGAGAGCTAACCATGCCTTCTCACCTAAATGTAGAAGATGAGAAGTATAATCTGGGGAAGGCAGGGTGGGGGTGCCATCACCCAGTGACAATGTCTGCAAGGGAGGGGAGAGCCTGAGTTTGGGAAGGGCAGTTGGTCTTCGCGGCCACAGTGCCCTGTCCAAGTAGAGACCTGCAGAGCTCTTTCCTGACTGAGCTGGTACTAGTCCCCATTAAGCTGACTCATTTGAAAAGACCCTGACGCTGGGAAAGATTGAGGGCAGGAGGAGAAGGGGACAACAGAGGATGAGATGGTTGGATGGCTCACTTACTCAATGGACATGGGTTTGGGTAAACTCTGGGAGTTGGTGATGGACAGGGAGGCCTGGCATGCTGCGGTTCATGGGGTCGCAAAGAGTCGGACACAACTGAGCAACTGAACTGACTGACTGACTGAAGTATGGGAAGGAAATTTCATGTTTTCCTCCAAGACTATAGAACTCTTCATGGCAACTGACAAAAACCCAAATCAGCCTAAGGAGAAAGGGCATTTGCTGGTTCCCTGAACTGGGAGGTTCAGAGGAACGAGGCAACCTAAGTGCAATTGGACCCAGACCCTTAACCATGGTGTTAGGGTTCTCTTTTTCTTTGCATTGCCATTTCTTGACTGAGGACCCTCTATCTTTCTGGAGATTTTCTCAGGGTGGCAGGGAAGGAGGCTGACAGCTGTGCTTGTATTGCACACTCCCAATTCCGTGCTCTTCCTCCAGCTCCAAACTTTGAAAACCACAGAGAAGGCTCCAATTGGCCTGGCAGGGGCTAGAAACCTACCTGGGAGACAGACGAACTGTGAGTTCCTTTTCCAGCACACTGGAGTGGGACAGGAGCAGCTTCCTTAGGGAGGGTGCTGCTGAAGAAAAGACAAAGCAATACACGCATGAGCCTTTGACCACACAGCCTTTGAGCATACGTCTGCGGCCAGCTCAGATTCCAGGCCTCATGCACGTTCCAGGGAGCAGCCCCCTGAGGCCAGAGCACACTCACTCTACACTGTTTTAGTTAAAGCCCTAGTTTCCATAAGAGTTAATAGGACCTTCATGAATTTCCATAAATTCACCAGAGTTGGAAAAGGCCTGATAAGTTTCTTGACAAAATTTGAAGGCCTTTTAAGTTTCATCAAGTTCCACCAAAGGGAAACCTTTACATAATGAAATATCATCAGAAAACGTATATTTTTCAGGCAGGGATTCATTTCAAATGCTAAAGTATCTCCTTTACTCATCCGTCCAACAAATAATTATTAATAATGTATGTGTCCAGTTAGGAGTCAGGTGCTAGGCATGCAGTGATGGATAAGTTCAAACCATGACCTCACTAGGCTTAGAGTCTCCCAAACAAGTCAAGCTGAGAGTCTCTTAAGCAAACACAGCTGAAGCAAAATGGGATATCTTGACCAAGTCTTTAAGATCATATTGTTAGACAAACAAACAAAAACACCCTGAATCCTGAGTATAGAATCAAGAGATTCTTAAGAATGGAAAAAATTCAAGGCATGTTGGATAAATAAAGGCAGGAATCAGGAGCATACAGCAGGCAGAATATTTTGGAGTCATGGCATATGGCCAAGGAATTTGGAGGGTAGGTATCACTGGTATGCAGCCTTGCAGGTATGCTGTTGGGACCAGCCATCCTCCAACTCCTTCCTTGACTGCTCCTGAGTTTTAGAGGGAGATTTTTTTTCCCCCAAGAATACACTTTACCAATTTTTTTAAATTTTTTTTAATGTTTATTATTTTGGCTGCACTGGGTCTTCATTGCTGCACACAGGCTTTCTCTAGCTGTGGCAGGGCTACCCTCCAGCTGCAGTACCTGGGCTTCTCATTGCGGTGTCTTCTCTTGTTGCAGAGCCTGGGGACTATGTGCCCTGGCTCAGTAGTTGCAGCATTCGGGCTTAGTTGCTCTCGAAGCGTCTAAGAATCTTCCCGGATCAAGGATCGAACCCATGTCCCCTGCACTGACAGGTGAATTCTTAACCATTGGACCACTAGGGAAGTCCCCCCGACCCCAAAACATTTTCAGAGACTTATAATACCATTACATGAAGTAAAGAAAATCTATACAGTCTAACTCTTGATTCTTTTAGTATACTTTTTGCTTATGACTAATTTTTGATTTTCAGAAAAGTTGCAAAGACAATACAGAGAGTTTCTGTATAACAGTCACCCAGTTTCTACCTTTGTCAGAACTAAGGAACCAACATTGAGATATTACTATTCACTAAAGGCCCTGCTTCACTTAGGCATTTTCATTAGGCGTTATTCTGATTTCACCGGTTTCTGGCTGCTATCCTTTTTCTGTTCCAAGATCCAATCCAGGATACCACACTGAGTTTTGTGGCTCTTGATTTTTAAGGATCATTATTCGTCAGGTGTGGGTCAGCTGTCTCTCTCCTTCCTGCCAATGCCTCAGACATTTCATGGTTCGTTAGCACCTGCTATAGAGTGTGAACAAGGGGAGGAAACAATTTTGAAATGCAAATCAGCCAAATGTTGTTATTTATTGGTTTGTGGCAGTTAGCTCAGTTGTTAATAAGGCCAAGGTTACTGGCTCCATCTCTGCAAATGAGTCAGCCAGCTTAGCAGTGACAGGGGAAATTTTCTCCTGTGGCCATTATTTGCACCCTAAATCTTGTTCAGCTTCTCTGAAACACAATCTTTTTACCACAATGGGATAGTGGTGGGAGTGTCTACCCTATTACCTTGCTACTCAAAGTGTAGGTCATGGGCTAGTAGCATCAGCATCCCCTGGAGCTTGTTGGAAATACAGAATCTCAGGCCCCACCCAGATCTAGGAATCAGAACCCGTGCTTTAACAGGATTCGCAGGTGACAAAGAAGCATGGCCATTCTGCAAACATTTCTTGAAAACCTGCCCTATAAAGATGCTGGAGTCTCAAGCGAAAAAAGGAAGCACATCCCACCATCAGAGAACATACCCACCACCTAGTGGGGATTCCAGACAAGCTGACTGACAATTATAATGTCATATGTAAGCTGAAAGCTGAAGAATAAGAAGACTTAGCCAGGCGAAAGAGGGAGGAAGATACAAGGGGTGAGGGTGGAGGAAAAGCAGGCTAAGGGTGGAGAAACTCAGAGGCAAGGGAGACCATGGTATCTCCTGGGAATTGCACATAGTACAACATGGCTAGAGCATCACATGCCAACTCTGGGAATGTACGATGGGGATGATCCAGAGATTTCCTTCTCTCTGTATTCACCAGCATCATCAATGCATATTATTGAGCACCAACTACATGGCTGGCATCGTGCTAGGTGTTGGGGATATGGGTAATAAATATCCCATTCAATACAGGACTCTAGTCCAGGTCAGTTAAATGTTGTAATTACCCAAACAACTGGAGGGAAACGGTGCACAGTACACCAGAGGCCTTGCAGGTGCAGCTCAAGGATCCCTGAGATGCAACATAGAGAGGTTAGGCCTATGTTCACATAGGGTCAGTAGAGTGTGACAAATATTGAAGGGCTAAGAAAAGGGATCCCAACTAAATCATCCTTTAACTAAAGAGTACATGAGTCCCATAGGCCCAAAAGGTGATGCCAAGGTCAGCTCTTGCATTCATTTTTTATTGTTGCATAACAAATCACCACATACTTAGTGTCTCAAGAAGAAACCCATGTATTAGCTGACAGTCCAATAGGTCAGAAGCCCAGCAGGCTCAGTTGCGCTCTCTGCGTAGGTTCTCGCAAGGCTGAACTCAAGATATCAGCCAGGCTGGGTACTTATCTGGAGGCGCTGGGGAAGAACTCACTTCTAAATTCATCCAGGTATTAGCAAAATTCAAATGCTTGTGGCTACAGAGCTGAGGTCCCTGTTTTTTTGCTGGCCACCAGCCAGAGTCAACCACTGTCCGCTCCTAGACACCACTCACATTCTTTCTCAAGTGGCCTCTTAAATCTTCAAAGCCATCAGTGTTAGTTGTTAAGTCATGTCTGACTCTTTGCGACCTGTGGACTATAGCCTGCCAGGCTCCTCTGTCCATGGGATTCTCCAGGCGAGAATACTGGAATGGATTGCCATTTCTTCCTCCAGGGGATTTTCCCCACCCAGGGATTGAAGCTGGGTCCCCTGCATTGCAGGCAGACTCTTTACCATGTGAGCCGCCAGTAAAAGCTCCCTCACTGTCTGAATCTCCAACTTCCTCTTCTGCTGCAAGCTGAGAAAACTCCTTGCTCCTAAGGGACCACATGACTAGATCAGTCCCACCTGAATAATCTCCCTCTCTAAAGGTCAACTGTGCCATACAACATGCTATAATCAAGGGAGTCATATCATCTTTGCAGAGTTTCTGGGAGTCAGCTATCTGGGGGTTTGCAGATGGGGACCAGGGACCATTTTAGAAATGCTGTCTGCTACAGGAGCTAGGAATCAAATGGAGTTTTGGAATCTTAATTAGCAGGTCTTGGTTCCACATGAGGTTGATGGTGAGAGTGGGAAGAGGAGTGTGCCATGTTTTTGATGCGCTCTGGGGAGGCGTGTCCTGGCCCTGTTCTGACTGCAGACACTCAGAGATTGCACACAGATAAACCTTGTGTTTTATCTGATCTCTTGCAGGATTCTGGTGATCACGGTTACTTCTGGGGCCAAGCTCCTCCTTCCCCTGAATTAGGTCAGCCTGTAAATCTTCTTGCCATCCCCATGAAAGGTCTCTTCTGTTCTGTTCCGTGAGAACCGGGATCTGGAGCTCAGTCCCATTTCAGTCTTGGCCCCCAAAGTCACTCGCTATGGCTTTGGTGGGAGCAGGAGACCCTACCAAGCTTTGAGACATGCGCCCTATCATCGCCCCAAGAGCACTAAGCATTTCTCTCCCTGGAGTTCCTTTGTGATGATTGGCCCTCTCCCCTCTCTACTGGCGTGCTGCGGTCCACGGGGTGGCAAAGAACCGGATACGACATAGCGAATGAACAACAACAACAACCTCTCCCCCTCCCTAACTTCCCATCCTGCACCACTTTACCTCTTCCTGCCTCTCAGAAGCCAACCCCATTTCTCCCTTTATCATTTGTAGAGCAATTCCATTTTCCCCAGCTCCAGATTTTCCTCTGCACAGCTGATGACTTGACTAACACTTTGGTGTCACCACTTGTAAGTTTCTACCAGATTCAGTCCTTAAGTCAAGACTGCCCTCCTCCCAAGTCTTTGTCTTTCCAGGGGAGTGAGGGCAACAGTCGTTTCACATCCCTGTGGATAGAAGTTTCAAGTACAGGGGGAGCGCAGGGTTGCAGCACCTCCCCTCGTGGGTCACAGGGAAGGGAAGACGTGAAACAGTGACTAGGAGGGTGGAAACCAGGTCCCAACTAAGGAGAATAGTTTGTATTAAAGTGGGAGCAGAGAGAGAAAGAGAGTGATCAAAGCCTGTTTTAGAAAGTGAAGAAGCACAGAACTGGACCTTGAAGGAAGATTAGGATTCAAGTAAGCAGAGAAGATAAAACAGTTTTCCAAGCAGGGACCTATTGGCAGGAAAGGCAGGGAAGAAAGAGGATGGTAGGGCCTTCTTGTGAATTACCAGACCTTTTTGACTTGAGTGGAGTGCTGTCACAGAACACGCTGGGTATCAAGGCCAGTTGATAAAAGGCATAGAACATGAGGCTATTACCAGACTTCCCTCCCACAGGCAGTAAGGAGCCAATGAGGTTTTTAGCCTAGCATGTCAGTTTATGCTACCAAAGTCACTTTTTATTGACTTAGCCAGCCTGTTTGCAAGTGTATACTTTCAGATTACACAAAACCCACTTTTAAACACACACAAACACTTCTGATTCACAAAAGAACAACTGTTGGTTAACAACCTGCATTGATTTTGTTTTTTTTTTTCCCCTTTGGCTTGCTGATTTCTTAGTTCACTGGGACTCAGCAGCAGAGCTGCCACTGACAGGCAAAGTATTAGGTGAGACGAATTGGTGTTCAGCATCCCGTTCCACTTTTTACAAAAGGCTTCCCTGGTAGCTCAGATGGTAAAGAATTTGCCTGCAACGCAGGAGATCCAGGTTCAATTTCTGGCACAGGAAGATCCCCTGGAGAAGGGAATGGCAGAATGGCAACCCACTACAGTATTCTTGCCTGGAGAATTCCACAGACAGAGGAGCCTGGAGGGCTACATTCCATAGGGTAGCAGAGTCGGACACAACTGAGCAACTAACACTTTCAATTTTCACTTCCACTTCCACTTTTTACTGGAGATGCTGCTGCTGCTAAGTCACTTCAGTCGTGTCCGACTCTGTGTGATCCCACAGATGGCAGCCTACCAGGCTCCTCTGTCCATGGGATTTTCCAGGCAAGAGTACTGGAGTGGGGTGCCATTGCCTTCTCCGGTCTTAAAAGCTAGAGAACCATAAACTTTGTTTTTCAGAATCCCTTGTGGCTAGCGTTCTGAACGATGCAAATTAGCCTCCATCAATTAAATGCACTCATGAGATATTTAAATGGCAGAAGGGAGTCAGGGGGCACGTTTCTGATGCTTTGGCTATATCTGCTGAAGAGCAATGTTGAAACCATATGGACAGCTACAGCGGCAGTCCAGTGTTCAGTTTCAAGATCTGTGAGTGTCAAGTGGAAGTTGTGGCAGAGGTGGTACTTGATCCCTGGATTACAGCCATGGTAGTGAATTCTTGAATTGAACAGTTTCATTAGTAGCCTCCTTTATGGAGGAGTCATAGTTCCCCAGGCAGGTTAGTTCTGCAGTGCTCTGGTTTTCATTCCAAGAGGGAGCTCAGTCCTCCAACTTTTCTCATAATTATAAAATTATTAATTTTATTTCTGGCTTAAAATACTTTAAGTGGCTTCTGTTTCTTGCTTTGAACCTTAAATTCTGCAGCAAGAGTATATAAAAGCATAGTTTGCCACTAAACAGACTCTCAAAAAATGTTCTTAGGGTAGACATCCACACTGTGGTGAATTAAGGGGTCTGGGACTACATGTGTCCAGCACCTGGGCTTTTCTAGGATAAGGTTCCCAAAGTGTGATGCTCTAATGATACATATGCGTCCCTCTATGGGAGGATTTTAGATAGTACATGGGTGAACATTTACACAGTTTTAGTGGATGCATATTTATTTTTAAATGTTCTAGAAGAAAATTGATGGGTAGCATATCAGACCTGATTTCATGTGTCAGTGACTTCATGAATATTATTGTTTATGGGAAGGCTAGAATGGATTGTGGGCACTCCAGAAAAACATGTTAATTAATTTAATGAAAATATGAAAGAAATAACAGATGGCACACAGAATTGGCAACAACCATGGAGATGGTATTCAAGTGACTGAGTTTTGGAAAACCCTTTCCTAGTAACTAATTTTTTTCTTTTGTTGGCTGTGAGGCATGTGGGATCTCTTCAACCAGGGATTGAACCTGAACCCTCTGCATTGAAAGGCGAAGTCTTAACCACTGGGCAACTGAGGAAGTCCCCTAGTAACTCATTCTTGAGTCCTATCACTGTATGAATGAGGGGAAGCAATTTGAAACCATAAATCCTGTGCTTCAGCCTCTACCAGACCCCATCCCCAAAACTGCCATTCTTTTTAACTCCAGACATGACACAAAGTCTGTAATTCTTTGGAATGTCACTGAGAGAACATAAAGAACCCTGGAGTTATCATGTGTCAAGGCTGGACTGGCCCATCAGCAGGACCAAAGGGTGGGGCTGGGAGGAGAGACTGTAGAATGAGCCCAGCTCCAGGAACAGTATGTATTCAGCATGGAGCCATAAGTTCAGAAATGCCAGACTTGGGTGTGTTTGTTATGGAGACTTACTATAGCGAGAGGGAGAGGAAGAACCCAGGACTGTTCTCAGAGGGAAAGCTGGCAAAGTCATCTCCTAGGAGTCCCTGTCAGAAGCCACCAACCCCAGACACAGTGACAAAATAAGGGGACAGCCAGGAGCCACCCTACCTCTCTGTTCTTGTTTTTATCCCTCTGACCTCAGAAAAGATAATGCAGATATATGACGCTAAATGTAATGAGTACAAATTGCAACGATTCGAAAGCTTTACCTTGATAAAGCTTAACTGCAGCAGCAGGGAGATAAGACAAGAAACTGGACTAGAGGACATTTAGAAAAAAGGGTCTAATAGGTCAGTGATTTCTAAACGCTGGTCTATAGACCAGTGTCCTGCTGGCTACAGAATAATCACCTGTAAGGAGGATGGGTGTGTGTTTTTAAGTTTTTTTTCCAGCTTTACTGAGATGTAATTGACATATAACATCGTGTACATTGAAGGTGTGCCATGTGCTCATTTATGTGCTTATATATTGCAAAATGATTGCCACCGTAGGATGGGTGTGTGCTTTAAAATTGTAGATGCCCACCCAGAGAGCATTCTGGTTCAGGTCAGAGACAGACTCTCAGGATTGGTGCCTGTGACAAGCTGCCCTGACAGTTCTGATGTTCAGTCAACTTCTCAAACTACTTTTTGAGCCCTTGTGACGCATGTCTCATTGCTTCTTTCCGTTCCCCATGGGCGCAGCCTAGTTCCTTTCTCCCATGTTGGTTGACCCTGACAGCTCGCTAACCCATCTTCTGCCTCTCTCTTATCTTTAAACACTTTAGAACCAAACCAATGCCTCTAATGAGCAGGAAAGTCATACAGTAAAGAGAAATAGGATTTGGTGTCCAAAAAGAGCTTTCCTTCTTGGGAAAAGTCATCATGTAACCTCTCAAAATTGTTCTTCTCCTCATCTTTAGAAATAGTGGTTAAGAAATGTGCCCACATTACTGGGTTGTTGTAAGGATCAAACAAAACTATGGATCCAAGCAGCTAGTGACATGTGATCTAAGTTAACCACATTGTTTCTATGCTCAGAAGCACCCACTAGCTCGTGGAGCCTACGTGTCTCCTTTAGTCTGGCTGACTGGCATCTCTTCCTTTGGGAACTGCCTCCCTTTCCCACTTCTGCAGTATTCTGCAGGTCAGTCCCCAAGCCTCTGCAGTGAGCACGTGACCCAAGCTAAGCCAATGAGACTCTGTCCTCGGAATCTGACCGCTGACTGGGGATTCAGGGATGAGAGATTTGAAGTTGAGTCATGGATTCATCCTCTGGAGATCTCCTCTCGCTTGGTCAGTTCTCCCTTCAATTCTATAAACTCCCCAATGTCCTTCCAACAGATTGTCCTCTTTTTCATTTCAGCTAACCTAGAATTGATTCCTGTCTTCTGAAACTAAAGAGCCCTGAATGATACAACTCCCTGTTTTTTTTACAGAAGGAAGCAGACAAACTTCTCATTCTGTGTTACAAATTCTCCACATTGTATTTGCATCTCACTTATTGGCTCTTCCCTAACTAAGCTTAAGCTCTTGTGTAACAATCCCCTGGGAGATAGCTATCAGACTGTTTGCATTTTATGGGCAAGAAGGAGGTCTAACTCATTTCTGTCCTATGCCAGATGGCTTAATATATTCCGGTCAGATTTACTTGAGAACTAGCTCTGACATTTTAAAGCAAGAAAAGGCATTCTGTGGCTCAGAGTAGAAATGATTTCCAGAGACTAAGATTACAGAGAATCTGGGTATCAAGTTCTGAGGAAATTTTTTAAAGTATGTTCTAGAGGATATATTCTAATTTTTTGGTGAGAAATTAGATTTGGAAACTTAAGATAGAGGGCCTGATGCTCAATGGGGCCAGATGCTCCTGGATTTAATATATCATAATCCTCTGAATTATGCATTTGGGTGTTCAGAAAGGTTATTTGTACCTTCAGGACATCTTAATGACCCAGGAAATCTTATTCATAACTGCTGAGTTTTAGGAACTCAAGTCTAGAAGACCATAAAATTTTTTTGAGAAAAGAAAGGAAAACAAATTCTTAACTGATCACAAATAAAATTAAAAAGTGCTGATTTTGGATTGATCTGATGGCAAGATTCTTAGTAAATTCTCTTTCCCTTCCGTATCTGTTCTGCTCCGTCTGCCAACATTATTAGCTCCAGTTACCAACTAGCCATTGCTATCTGCCGCCACATTCACCAGAGGTCTTATATTTCCCAATAGTGAAGAGAGGTAATAATTAATTTATCCTGCAAGAATGATGCAATGAACAAGGCAAGCTTGGAGTCCAATGAACTGGGGTTTATATCCAACTCTGGCACTTGTTAGCAATTTAACTTCAAGCAAGTGATTTTCCCTCTTGTAAGTTTCAGTTTCTTTATCTGTGGAATGGGGACAATAACACTGTCCTTCATCTCCAAGTTTCTGATTCTGTTGGTCTGTGGTGGCTGTGGATCATGAGAATTTTGTTGTGAGAATCAAATGTATGAAAACCTAACCTAGTGCCTGGTTCTGAGTCTGTCCGTAATAGACATTCCTTTCTCTTCTCCTACAGTGCCCTCTTTCCTAGTAGTTCACTTCAGCTCAGTCACTGAGTCGTGTCCAACTCTGCAACCCCATGGACTGCGGCACAGTAGGCCTCCTTGTCCATCACCAACTCCCAGAGTTTACTCAAAATCATGTCCATTATTCAGTGACGCCATCCAGCCATCTCATCCTCTGTCGTGCCCTTTTCTTCCTGCCTTCAATCTTTCCCAGCATCAGGGAAATTTTCAGATGAGTCAGTTCTTCACATCAGGTGGCCAAAGTATTGGAGTTTCAGCTTCAGCATCAGTCCTTCCAATGAATATTCAGGACTGATTTCCTTTAGGATGGACTGGTTGGATCTCCTACCTGACCAAGGGATTCTCAAGAGTCTTCTCCAACACCACGGTTCAAGAGCATCTTCCCTAGCAACGTCTGTTCATTTCCATTCCAGACCTCCTATCTCATTATATACAGATGTATGTGTGCGTGTTCAATCACTCAGTCGTGTCTGACTCTTTGTGACCCCATGGACTGTAGCCTGCCAGGCTCCTCTGCCCATAGGATTTTCCAGGCAAGAATACTGAAATAGGTTGTCATTTCCTCCTCCAGGGGAAATCTTCCCAACCCAGGAATCTGAAACCTCTGTCTCCAGCATCTCCCTCCATTGGCATGCAGATTCTTTACCACTGAGCCACCTGGGAAGCCTCCTATATACAGGAATCACATGTAAAACATGTGATTTTAATATATAAGCATATTCTATGTACATATGCATTCATTCGTTCAACAAATAGTTATTGAGAATCCATTTGTGCCAGGCACTGTGATTAAACCAGTTAGACAAGTTCCCTGTTCTCATGGGACTTAACTTTCTAGTGGGGGAGTGATGTGATAGGGAGGTGCAGGTGTGGGGGAGGACTGCCACGTGGGCTGGCCAGGTGAGGGAAGACTTCTCTGAAGAGGGGGCCTGCGAGGTCCAGAGAATGAGGAGCAAAGCTGGAACCAGAAGAGGGAAGAGCACCCCAAGCAGAGGGCAGAGATGTTGGAGCGGGAAAGGAATGGAATCCTATTTTATGTTTAAAAAGTATCACTCTGGCTGCTGTGTCTCAGTGTATGACAAGAAGCCAGGATGGAAGCAAGTCCACGTGATTACAACATATCACCGCACACACGTGGACTCCCCAGACTCAGAAAGAAGCACGGAGGAGCTCTGGCCCAGAGACGCAGGGATGCCTGGGAGGGTCTCCAGCCTGGGGAACCCTGATCCTCATTTCCATCTGCGCTGTGCAATCCCCCAGGGGCACTGCTAACAAAGTTCCGAGGCTCCACAGCCACTGCCTCGGGCCAAAAGAATGAGAGTCTCTTAGATGGGGCCAGGCTAATGGGAGTCTTTGGGTTTTTTTCCAAAACTCCCTGGAATATATTCAGAATTGAGAACCATTGTGTCTGGGTGAGCTCTCCAGAGCCCAAGCTCTCTCTGATGCCTGAGACACGGTTCCAAGTGTTGGACATCCCATTACTACAATGTTCTTTCTCAGAGTGGACTAAAATCAGCCTCTGGGTAGCTTTCCTGTACAACCACCGTTGTGGGGAATCCCCACCTTCACCCCCATCTCCACACCCACCATCACACAAGGCAAATTTTGGCAAAGGGGAGTGAAGGAAATATGGGAAACTTGGACAGGAAAAGGAGGAGCTGTCAGGCTTCTGGGCACCTTTCCCACCCCCTGCAGGGTCCCAACTAGTAGGCTCTTGCACCCAGGGGTACTGTGTGGGCTGTTCAGTGTCCAGGCTTGTGGCAGCAATAGCCAACACAGCTCTAGGAGGTGAACTGACGACTGTCCCCTCCCACTCAGTCCACGCGTGCTACCAGAGAATTTGAGAACTGGAAGGGGCTTTAGCATAAGTAGCTTAATTCTAAGTTTACCATGGGTGGGCGGAGGAGGGAGTCAGACACTAAATATAGTCAGCCTTGTATTTCTGGGGCATTCCTAGAAGGTTGAGAAGGGGGAAGGGAACTTCCCTTCTGGGGAAGAGATCACCTACCTTCTGGCAGGCGTTGTGCTCTGTAATTTTCAGTCCTCACAAAAGCTCCACGGAGCAGATGCTTTTCTTCTTATTGAGAGATTGGGTGACTGAGGTTCAAAGAGGTAAATAACTTACCTGGCCAAGGTCACCTGGCAGATCAGTGTCCAGCGCTCAATGTAAAACCGAGTCGGCCTCTGACTTCGGCTCAGCCTTTGTCTACCACTGTACCATGCTCCCTCTTGGTGTCCTTCTCTAGAATCTTCCTTCACTGGAGGGATAAACAGCATCACCTTTTCCCCCAGGCCACCCCATTCGAGGCCAGAAAGCCAGCTTCCCAATTCCTGCTACCCAACGCCAATTGCTCTGTGGCCCCGGCCCCCTGGGTGCCCTCTACCAGTGCCCAGCCGATTCTGGTCCCTCTCTCTTCTTCCTCGACCGTGTTTCCTACAAACCCAGGCCAGAACACAAAGAAACTCTAAAGTGAAAGTGTTACGGGAAAAAAAGCCAAATGTGGAGGCTGAAACGTTGTCCATTTGGCTTGCAAGTGTTGATGGAAGAGCATTGGGAGGGAACCGCTCTCACTCCTGTTTCGACACGAAGCTGATGCTTCACCTGCGTTGCAGTGATTTTGCATACTGATTCCTCAGCTGTGAGAAATTTCCCAACCACTCCAGGCCTCCTGTGATCTCTGTTTTAAAGGTTGTGCCCACAGTATTAGCGCCTACCTGGGAAACTGACTTTTCCTCTAACGTTCTCTTGTGGCATGTGGGCATGTTATGACCAGCCACAGCCACCACCCCATGTTAGACTGAGGGGTTTTGTTGTACACTCCATCTGGGTTTCCCAGCACCTGAGTTACCAATGGGTTCTTGTTGACTAAGTGATTGGCTGACCTATATGCTGGGACCACTCAATTGAAACCTGAGAAGTCGAAACCACACCTCCACCTAGATCTCAGAAGAGCAGGGACTAGAGAAAGAAGCCATTCTGTATGATGTTTTGCATTCAAAGCAGAAACTCAGTCCCTGGAGGAAACCGTTCCTATAACCATGATCCTTTCCCACCTGAAGGAAGGTGGGAACTTCCTGCAACTCCTGGAAGACCCTACCCCACGTCCCCCTGGAACTCAGGAGTTAACATAATTACCTCAGGGGCTCTGCCAGGCCCTTTGTGAATTACATCTTAGTTAATTCCCACGGCCAACCTAAGCAGCATCATTCCTATTTTACAGCTAAGACAACTCAGGATCAGAAAGGGTAAGTAACTTGCTCTGAGGTACAGCCAGCCAGTGAAGAGCAGAAATGGGATCAGCACCCCGGTGTTCTGGGCCACAGAGCACTAGGTAGGGCCCCAGACACTCCTGTGTGTGCTTCATCTCAACCAGATTCAAGGCTCCTAGAGGTGGGGACCAGGTTGGGCTGCCCTACAAGCCTCAGCTTAGGGCAGGGGCCTAGTGAGTGTTTGCTCAGTAAATTGTCAGAGGAAGTTCAGACTGATTACCCATTGTGTGAGAGAAAGTATTGGGGGAAGGAGGAAGTGTTTGTGTAGTGATAAGGCCTGTGTGCTTGATGGTGGCCCCAGGTCCTGGGCTGCTGACAAGAAGCGGGAGTATGGGCAGCAGAGGGGGGCCTGGTAAGAAGCCCCTCCCAGACAGCAGCTGAGTGGAGGACTCAGGGGAAGGCTGTGGACCTGGGATTCGGCGGAGGATGAGAGCGGCATCCCGGAGCCTGGCTGGCTTTGCTTCCCTGGCATCCAGGTCTCAACCACCTGAAGGGGCAACAGGGACAGAGAAGGAAGAGGGAGGCAGGCTCTCTGTGGACACCAGGGCCACCTGGGGGTTGAGGAAGAAACCAGCCCAAGTGGCTGTGTGTGAGGCGAAGGATTTGGGTTTTGGGGAGACCCTAGGGGCAGAGGTAGGATTGGAAGGTGCTCCCCAGGAAGATGGAGGGAAACTATGGTTTGATTCAACACCTCTGAGAAGAGGACATTTTCTTGGTGGGCCCCAGACTGAGGAGGCAAAGCCTGGAAAAGCACGGTTGGGAGGGATCAGAAAAACAGGTGGAGCTTGCTGTGGGGAAGCTGCGGAGGGAAGGTTTGGCAAGCTGGTTCAGAGAAATGGCTGGGCCTGATGAGAGCGTTGCGGGGGTGCCTGTGGGGGATCGCAGAAGCAGAGTACGTAGGCAAGCAGAGGGAGTGGGGACCCAAGCTGATACTGCACGTCCCAGCCTCACCATTCCCTGACTGCAGCACTCTGGGCAAGTTACTTAACCAGCTTGGGCCTCAGTTTCCTTATCTGCAAAATGGGAGGAAATAATACCATCTGCTTTATATCATTGTTGAGAGGGTAATGTGAGATAACACATGTACTGAGCTTAGCACAGTGCCCAAAAAAGAAAAAGATTCAATAATATTAGCAGTTAATTGGTGATGATAGGGGATGTTCCTGGGAGGGAGGGATCTAGGAATACAGTGGGAAAAAAAAAAAAAAAAGCCGTGCCAGCCTGTTCTGTTTCATGACAACTTACATTTACTGAGTGCATACTATATGCTAGAAACTATTCTTGATGTTGTCAATGTTTTATTTCATTTAATCCTCACCATAAGCTTAAAAGGTAGACACTGTAATTTTTCCCATTCACATTAGAAAGCAAACACACAGAGAGATTAAGTAACCAGTCTGAAGTCATGCAGTTCATGGGTAACAGAACTTGAGTATTCTGACTCCAGGACCGCACACTTACATCCTGCCTCTCATCAGCTTAAATACATGTAAGGCATCTAGAGATACAGCAGAGAGGTGGTCACAGAGTATACACAGCATGGCTTCTCAAACCTCTGCTTCACCAGAATCTCCCAGGGAGATGATCTAAAATGCACACACTGAGGGGCAGGGCTCAGAAAGCCTGACCCTGGAGGCACGGAGGATTAAAAATTTGTATTTTTAATCAGCTCTGTGGGTGATTCTGATGCTCGTGGTCTGGAGTTGGGAGGGGAACACCTAGTGCAGGAATTACTAGATGGCCCAGTGAGGTAACATCTGGGCGATGAAAACAGGCAAGTTCTCCTGGACAAGGTGGCATTTGACCTGGGTTTTTTTTTTTCAACTGAGGTATGCTTACATATAACATTATGTTAGTTTCAAGATCTCCTGGAGAAGGAAATGGTAACCCACTCCAGTATTCTTGCCTGGTAAATCCCAAGACAGAGGAGCCTGGCGGGCTATAGTCCATGGGGTCACAAAAGAGTCAGATATGACTAAACAACAATAATAGTTGATTTATATCACGCTGGTTTCAGGTGTTGGAGAAGGTGATGGCACCCCACTCCAGTACTCTTGCCTGGAAAATCCCCTGGATGGAGGAGCCTGGTGGGCTGCAGTCCATGGGGTCGCTGAGGGTTGGACACGACTGAGCGACTTCACTTTCCCTTTTCACTTTCATGCACTGGAGAAGGAAATGGCAACCCACTCCAGTGTTCTTGCCTGGAGAATCCCAGGGATGGGGGAGCCTGGTGGGCTGCCATCTATGGGGTCGCACAGAGTCAGACACAACTGAAGTGACTTAGCAGCAGCAGCAGTTTCAGGTGTACAGCAAAGTGCCTCCGTTTTATATGTATATATATAAATATATATTATTTTCACCTTTTTTTCCCTTACAAGTTATCATAAGATTAAAAAAAAATTATTTATTTAATTAATTTGCGGCCACACCCTGGAGCAACAGACCTGGGTCACACAGCGTGTGGCATAAGCCCTCTTGGAGGAGGCCACCATTAACCCCACCATAGAGCCTCCGAGCAGACGACCCACAAACTGCAGAACAAATATACCAAACAAATTCTCTGACTGTTAAGAAAGTTCTAGGACCTATACAACAGCTTTCCCAACCTGGGATCTGGCAAAGGGATTGAGAACCACCAGGGAATTTGACTTTGGAGGCCACTGGGATTTGATCACCGAACTTACACAGGACTAGGGAAACAGACTCTTGCAGGGCACAAACAAAACCTTGTGCGCACCAGGACCCAGGAGAAAGGAGCAGTGACTCCACAAGAGACTGATCCAGACTTGCCTGTGAGTGTCTAGGAGTCCACGGAGGCATGGGTCAACAGTGGCCTGCTGCAGGGTCAAGGGCACTGAACGCAATAGTGTGTGTACCAGACCTTCTGAAGGAGGTCGCCATTCTCTCCATTACCCCTACCATAGTTTGGTCTCAGGACAGGGAGAGAACACAGCCCCACTCATCAACAGAGAATTAGACTAAAGATTTACTGAGCATGGCCCTGCCCATCAGAACAAGACCCAGCTTCCTCCTCAGTCAGTCTCTCCCATCAGGAAGCTTCCATAAGCCTCTTATCCTTATCCATCACAGGGCAGACAGACTGAAAACCACAATCACAGAAAACTAATCAAACTGATCACATAGACCACAGCCTTGTCTAACTCAATGAAACTATGAGCCAGGCCATGTCGGGCCACCCAAGATAGATGGGGCATGGTGGAGAGTTCTGACAAAACGTGCTCCACTGGAGAAGGGAATGGCAAACCACTTCAGTATTCTTGCCTTGAGAACCCCATGAATGGTGTGAAAAGGCAAAAAGATAGGACACTGAAAGATGAACTCCCCAAGTCAGTAGGTGCCCAATATGCTACTGGAGATCAGTGGAGAACTAACTCCCAAAAGAATGAAGAGACGGAGCCAAAGAAAAACAACACCAGTTGTGGATGTGACTGGTGATGGAAGTAAAGTCTGATGCTGTAAAGAGCCATATTGTATGGGAACCTGGAATGTTAGGTCCATGAATCAAGGCAAATTGGAAGTCGTCAAACAGGAGATGGCAAGAGTGAACATCGATGTTTCAGGAATCAGTAAACTAAAATGGACTGGAATGGGCGGATTTAATTCAGATGACCATTATGTCTACTACTGTGGACAAGAACCCCTTAGAAGAAGTGGAGTAGACCTCACAGTCAACAAAAGAGTCTGAAATGCAGTACTTGGGTGCAATCTCAAAAATGATAGAATAATCTCTCATCATTTCCAAGGCAAACCATTCAATATCACAGTAATCTAAGTCTATGCCCCAACCAGTAATGCTGAAGAAGTTGAACAGTTCTATGAAGACCTACAAGACCAAGAACTAACATCCAAAAAAGATATCCTTTTCACATAGAGGACTGGAATGCAGAAGTAGGAAGTCAAGAAACATCTGGAGTAACAGTCAAGTTTGGCCTTGGGGTTCAAAATGAAGCAGGGCAAAGGCTAACAGAGTTCTGCCAAGAGAATGGACTGGTTATAGCAAACACCATCTTCCAACAACACAAGAGATGACCCTACACATGGACATCACCAGATGGTCAACACCGAAATCAGGTTGATTATATTCTTTGCAGCCAAAGATGGAGAAGCTCTATACAGTCAGCAAAAATAAGACCAGGAGCTGACTGTGGCCCAGATCATGAACTCCTTATTGCCATATTCAGACTTAAATTGAAGAAAGTAAGGAAAACCATTAGACCATTCAGGTATGACCTAAACCAAATCAGTTACAATTATATAGTGGAAGGGACAAATAGATTCAAGGCATTAGATCTGATAGAGTGCCTGAAGAACTATGGACGGAGGTTTGTGACATTGTACAGAAGGCAGTGATCAAGACCATCCCCAAGAAAAAGAAATGCAAAAAGGCAAAATGGTTGTCTGAGGAGGCCTTACAAATAGCTGAGAAAAGAAGAGAAGCTAAAGGCAAAGGAGAAAAGGAAAGATACACCCATCTAAATGCAGAATTCCAAAGAATAGCAGGAGAGATGAGAAAGCTTTCCTCAGTGATCAATGCAAAGAAATAGAGGAAAACAAAAGAATGGGAAAGACTAGAGATCTCTTCAAGAAAATTACTGATACCAAGGGAACTTTCCATGCAAAGATGGGCACAATAAAGGACAGAAATGGTATGGACCTAACAGCAGCAAAGGATATTAAGAAGAGGTGGCAAGAATACACAGAAGAACTATACAAAAACAATGTTCATGACCCAGATAACCATGATGGTGTGATCATTCACCTAGAACCAGACATCCTGGAATGTGAAGTCAAGTGGGCCTTAGGAAGCATCACTACAAACAAAGTTAGTGGAGGTGATGGAATTCCAGTTGAGCTATTTCAAATCCTGAAAGGTGATGCTATGAAAGTGCTGCACTCAATATGCCAGCAAATTTGGAAAACTCACCAGTGGCCACAGGACTGGAAAAGGTCAGTTTTCATTCCAATCCCAAAGAAAGGCAATGCCAAAGAATGCTCAAACTACTGCACAATTGCATTCATCTCACATGCTAGCAAAGCAATGCTCAAAATTCTCCAAGCCAGGCTTCAACAGTACATGAACTGAGAACTTCTAGATGTTCAAGCTGGATTTCGAAAAGCCACAGGAACCAGAGATCAAATTGCCAACATATTGGATCATTGAAAAGCAAGAGAATTCCAGAAAAACTTCTGCTTTGTTGACTATGCCAAGGCCTTTGACTGTGTGGATCACAACAAACTGTGGATATTAAGTATCAACTATGTTTTTTCACATCCTTCTACCCTCCTCCACTTGGAGGCTATTTTGGATTGAATTGTGTCCTCAAAAAGATATGGTGAAGTCCTCCTAATCCCTGGTACCTGTGAAAGAGACCTTAATTGGAAAAAGGGTCTTTGCTGATGTAACTGAGTTAAGGATTTTGAGATGAGATCATCCTGGATTATCTGGGTGGACCCTAAATCCAAACACAAGTGTCCTTATAAGACACAGAGGAGAGACACAGAAGAGAAGTTCATCTGAAGAGAGTGACAGAGATTGGAGCTTTGGTGCCATAAGCCAAGGAATGCCTGGAGCCACCAAGAACTGGAAGAGGCAAGGGAAGAGACTTCAGAAGGAGCTTGTCCCTGCTGACACCCTGATTTCAGACTCTTGGCCTCCAAAACTGTGACAGGATACACTTCTGCTGTTTTAAGCCACCAAGTTTGTGGTAATGTGTTATTGGCAGAGCTTGGAGACTAGTAATACAGAGGCTTCCATCCTCGGCCCATCCTTTGCCGGTCTTTGCAATCAGAGGTCTTTGCGATTAGAAGCTGAACTGTGGATGTCCTGGCCCAGAGACGGCTCAGCTGTGCTTGTTGAACCCCCAGCCAGGACACCGGGCCCAGGAGGAGGGAAGAGGAACCCGGCTGTGAGCAATGCGGTGGCATCACCTTTGTGAGTCTGTGATTTCTCCACTGTTTTTGATGCAAGCTTATAAAAAGTCAAAGAAAGGCTCTGTTCTCAGTCTCTGGCTTCACATTTTACAAAGGAGGAAGTCAACACCTAGATGGCGTAATTTCTAGCCCAAAGCCGCCCAATGAGTGGGTGGCAGGGCAGAGCCAGGACCCCTGTCTAAAGGACACATCTCCTGAGGGAAGTCCAGTCCAAGGCTCTCACTGTGGGTTTGCCACAAAGCCCTGGTTATTGCAAGCCTGGCTGTTGTTACTTTAACTTCACTCTGAAAGAGTCACTTCTAATGATTTTGCTTGCCCCTGACCCTCATGTGGGTAGTGGCGCTGACCTCTGGCTTAGAGGCTCTGATGGTTCCCTTCCCCACAGCTGGGTCTTCTGCTTTAGGGATGCAAGCTGAGCTATCTTCGGAAGCCACTATCTGAAATGCAGAAGTTGGCCATCTGTAGAACTGACAGCACTGGCTGTGGTCTGTGAAACACCAAATCTTGGAGAAGTATCTCTTTAGCAAGGTTATTAATACTTCCTTTGCCCACGTGCCACAGTGACTTTCTGCAAGAAAGAGAAAAAAAAAATCCTCCCTCATGTGCCTGCAAGAGAACTTCCTCTTCATCTAAAGTCCTGGCTTTCCATTCCCCCTTTGCTGACACTTGAGCTGGCAGAACATGGCTGGCCCAGGAATGAACCTTGTCCCCCAGGTTGGGACAAGGTTCCAGAGACTGCCCTTACCAGAGGTCCAATTTCGTGTCGTGTCCCAGGAGAAAGGGCAGCAGTGCTCAGGCAGGAGAAACAGGGATGGAAATCGGACTGAGAAATATTTATGTAGTGTTTTCCTTGGAAGGTGTGGAAAGGTCAGGGATGGAAATAGGAATGGCCAAGGGTTAGGTGCAGCATTAATTTGCAATTCTAGGTGCCATGTTGGGAAGTTTTAAAACGTCTAAATGCCTAGCCTGCACCCGTACCATTTGCATCTGAATATCTGGGGGAAGTGGTGTCGGGGGAAGAGACAGGCATCAGTGTTTATTAAAGATCTCCAGATGGGTCCAGTGTGTAGCAAAGTTTGGGAACAATTGACATACGCTATTCCCCTAGACAAGAGCCAGATATTCTGCAGACTTGGGACTGCATTAGGTCCCAGGTGGGTTCTAGGCATTGGCAGTCTTTAAAAATCTGCCAGGTGCTTTCAGTGTACAGAGCTGAATCAAGTAAATAATAAAGAGAAAGTCAAGTGGGCATTATCAAGGTGTCTGCAGCTGCTGGTCTTTTCCCATCTGTATGGTCTGTATCACTCACAAGATAGAGCTTTTGGGGGAGGAGAATAACTTCTGGTAGATTCCAGAGATAGCTGGTGATGGCAGACACCAGATGCTGACCGCTTAGTGGCCTATCAAGAACAGTGCGTTGGAGAGAAAACAAAACCTTTTCAGAACCAGGAGTGAAGGCCAAAACCAGTGTAGTCCTTTGCTCTCGGTCATCAAGCTTTTTAAGTCTCAGAGGGCTTTTTGAAGTGATCTTGAGAGCTCTTAGGACCTGCATGTGTGCAGGCTGCAGGCACAGCTGTTTCCAGGGACATGAGGGTAGATGCCATTTAGCTATGAATCTTCCTTTGCAGTGCCTCAACTCTGGAGCTGCTTCAAAAAGCACTGAGCAATTTCCCCATTTCTGTCTTTCCTTCTCAATACATTTTTTGTTTCTTCTCAGAAGCTTGATTGGCTACAGACATAAGGTAAGCATGGTGCCCCTGCAGTTCCATCTTAGCTCCCTGACCCTATATCCTTCTCCCCTAGAGTCTCATCTTCGCAACTCCTTTTTTTTTTTTTTTTTTTTTTTTGCACCTTGGTTCCTCCACTCCAGCTGGCCAGGTGGATTTCTTTTCATCTCATTCTTGCCTTGGGATTCTGCCTTCCTGGCCTCCAGGACTTCACCTCTCTGCCCTGGGCTCTGGGGCTGGTGTTCTCCATAAGCAAACAGTGCCGATGGGACAGAAGTGACACCTCCCTTCCACTCCTGCCCTTGTCAGCTTTGGTTTGCTCTCAAGGTACGTGGATAGTGGTGATGGTTCATGCGATGGTTCTTATATTTTCTGAAACTTCTTTGGGAACATACATTATTATCTTGTGCTTGCCACATTTTTAAAGTTCTTCCTGAGACTTTCCTCATGGTCCAGGAGTTTAGACTCTGCTTCCACTGCAGGGGACACGGGTTTGATCCCAGGTCTGGGAACTAAGATTCCACATGCCATGCAGGTTACCTTACCTTGACAATGTTCTAGAGACAACACTAATGAAGGGCATTAATTGTGATGGAGGGTTAGGGAGGAGGTCATGCTTCCTACTAGGGAGATAAAAATTCAGCATCATGAGAATCTGGAGAGAAGATAAATCTTGTTTTTTAAGCAAAATGAATTCAGGGGAGATGTTAATTGATTCTACAAGTTTCACATCAACTATCAACATCTTTAAGAATGTCCTGAAAGACTTACATTTACTTAAACCCACAAAAGTTGTATTTTGAATATAAGTGAGAGTAGAAAAAGAACCCAGAAGAATCGAAAACTTCTTAGTAGAGTGGGGACTAAATAATATATATCGTTTTATCAAATGTAATGACAGTTATGTCTGAAAACTGGTCTGCTCTCATTTCTATTCTCAGCTCTAACACTGACTCATCGTATGGCTTGAAGCAAGTCACTAAAACAACGTTAGACCTCAGCTTCTCCATATAAAAATGGCAATTAAAATACTAGATAGAGGAACTAGCATTTATGGAGCAACTGGTCTATGCTGGTGTGCTAAGTGCTTTATGTTATGTTGTAGTATTTCATTCAGCAAATGTCTGACCACCCAGTGTGCACAGAATACTGTGCCTGGCCTCAGACATACATCAGGCACAAACCAAAGATTGCTCTCTTAGAGCTTAAGTTCCAGTTGGGTTGGGTGATAATTAACAAACAAAAATGAAAGAACAAGATACTGTCAAATAATGGCAAGGGCTTCTCAGGTGGTGCTCATGGTAAAGAACCTGACTGCCAATGCCGGGGATGTAAGAGATTCAGGTTCCATCCATGGGTCCAGATGATCCCCTGGTAGAGGGAGGGCATGGCAACTGACTCCAGTATTCTTGCCTCAAGAACTCCATGGACAGAGGAGCCTGGCGGGCTAGAGTCCAATAGGGTCGCAAAGAGTTGGACATGACTGGAGTCACTTAGCATGCACATGAATCCTATATAGATAATAAAACCAGATCACATGATAAAAAGTAACCTGAGGACAGGGTTGCTTATGTCAGGTGAGCTCCCTGGGAGGTAATATTGGAATTGGGACCTGAACAGCAGGAGGAGCCTGCAGCGTCCAGGGCCCATGGGACAAGGTGTGGAGAAGAGGGTTCCAGGTAGGTGTTCAGTGCCAAGGCCCTGATGCAGGTAGAAGCTTCGACTGTTTAGAAGGCCAGGTGACTGTAGGGGAGTGACCGGGTGGGTGGTAGGAGGAAGTGATCATCAAGTCAGGTGAGATTAGGGAGGTAGGCAGGAGACTGATCGCAGTGGCAATCAGTGGGATGTGCTAAAGTATTTGGGCTTTATTCTGATCGATCTGATTTGCATCTTTTCAGGAAAATCACAAGGTGTATTAAGGAGTGTGGCTATAGTGGCGCAAGAATGGAAGCAGAAATAACAGGAGAGAGGCTGTAGTCTTATCTTGGTGAGAGAAGAAAACTTTCCTGTAAAGGGTCAGATAGTAAATAGGTTTTGTGAGCCACATAAGCTCTCTTGCACACATTCTGCCTCTCCCCCTCTCTCTCCTGACCCTTCTCCTTCATTTGTAACAACCTCTGCAAGTGTGGAAACCATTCTTAGCTCCCGGGCAATATAAAAGCAGGAGGCTGCCAGACGGATTTGGCCTGCCTAGCTGGGCAGTTCTTGGCCGATCCCTAGCTCAGAAAGAAGTGGAAACTGATAGGCATATATTTAGGACACAGAACTCGTAGGACTTGCTGATGAACTGGCTCTGTGTGGGTTGGGAGGTAAGAGAAAGAGGAAACAAGGATGGCCTCAGTGAAGAAGTAGAAAGTGGTGTCATTTACTGAGATGGGGAAAGAAGCAGATTTGGGAGTAGGGGGAGAGGGCAAATCAAGAGTTAAGTGCGAATTGCCTATTAGTCATCCAAGTGGAGATGTCAAGTCAGGAGCCTGATACAGACTCTGGAGTTTAGGGGAGAGGGCAGTGCTGGAGATTCACACCTGGGAGTTATCTTCTATGGATGCATTTCAAGTCCTGGATGGGATGAGATCACCCACAGGGCAGCATAGAGTTTCCAGGATCAGCTCCCCAGGGACTCTAGAACTTAGAGGACCCACAGAAAAGATCCTTGGAGTCACTCTCTGGGTCAAAGAGTATGACACATGACAAACTGCTTTCCAAAAGGCTCTCTTGTCTCTTCACAGAACCCATCTTGTTTTAGCTATTCAAATACAGCTTTGTGAGTGGGACTGTACACGCAAATGGGCAGGGATACTGGAGGTAGGCATCCTTGACTGCCTCTGCGTGGGAGCCGGGGAGCCTCAAGCCACACCAGAGGATTAGGCTCCTTGAAGGAGGCATCAAGGGGCCATAGCTCGTCCAGAGACTCCCAACCACAGAACTGCCCAGCAAGCTTATTACAAATGCAGATGTTTAATAAGCGCTTCTGATTCACTGTCTGGAGTGAGGTGTGTGTTAAACAAACTCCCTCTCATACAAACGAAAGTTTGTGAATTCTGTGGCTTAAAGACAGACTGGGTGGAGGGCGCATCCTGGTGACATCTCTTCACCTCCAGAGGCTGGGGTGGGGGAGTGGGGTTTTCAGGAATCTTAGGTGAAGCTGGCTGGGGAATTTTCAGGATGATGGGATAGCAGAGCACTGTGAGGCCAGGGGGTGAAAAAAAAAACACATTTTCTTTAGTTATGGGACACTTTCCATTTGCTCTCCAATTCAGAATGAGGCCTTTTCCCCAAAGGGATGTGAAATGGTACCTCATTTGTCATTCCCTTCTCCAGGGGATCATCCCAACCCAGGGATCGAACTGACATCTTTTATGTCTCCTGAATTGCAGGAAGATTCCTTACCATCTGAGCCACCAGGGAAATCCTTATTTAGCACAGAGGCACAGTTGAAACGTTCTCGTTCCCTGGAGTATCTACTCTGCCCTCTAGTTACATAGCAGAGAGGGGAGTTTTTTGGTTTTTTTTTTTTTTTTTCCCTGTAATCTTGTATGGAAACAGGAACACCTGTTTCAATTGAAAAAAAAAAAACATGTTGTGGCTGAAACTGAAGTGGTATCCTACGCTTTGAATACATTATGGATTAAATAAATTTGTGTGAAAACAGCTAAGGAATAATGGAATAGATTTGCTGTTAGACCTCCTGCTAGGAGCTAAGGAATTAATCTTGCATTCATTGAATCATTATTTATTGTGCCTTCTAAGTGCCAGGCACTATTTGAGATTCAGAAAATAAAGTAGTGAACAAAATAGAAAAAAATCCCTGTGCCTAACAAAATAGATATCCTAATTAAGGAGACAGATTAATATTAAGGCAGATTTATCATTAAACTATTAATGATAAATAAGTAAAATATGCAGCATTAGATAGTGATGAGTACTAAGGAGAAAATATAAAGGAGGGAAGGGGGAGTAGAGGGGGCAGGGGGCAGGAAAGAGCTGGGGGCCAGGATAAGTGAGACAGGAAAGGACTTAAGAGCTATGACTGAGGAAAGTAACTCAATTTCTCTGTCTCAATTTCTTCACCTGTAAAATATAAATATTAATAGCACCTTTCCAAAGATAGTTCAGACTGACTTTGTCACTTTTAAACTACGGGACTTTGGGTGCAAGAATTCTTTGGGGTCTCAGAACATCAGTTTCCTCATCTATAAAACCAAAAGATTTGCTCAGCCTATGTCACACTGGCTTTTGAAAGTGCCAACCAAGATAATTAATATGTGTGAAAATATTTTAAAACATATAAGCTATTATTTAAATGTAAGAAATCTAAAGAAAACATACACATAGGGTTTTTTTTATGGTTTGCAAATCTCTTGCTGATGATCAGCAGAGCCTCAGGACTGTGAGTAAACAATGAATTAGATAATGACTTGGTACTGATTCCATGTACTGGCAAGGAAAAGGCCAATGCAAATTATCAGGATGTACTGGGAAATCCCACGGACAGAGGAGCCTGGTGGGTTATAGGCCACAGGGTCACAAAGAGTCGGACATGACTGAAGCGACTTCGGATACACACACGAAGAGAGCGTCCCTGGGGCTCAGCCGTTAAAGAGTTGGCAATGCAGGACACCTGGGTTCGATCCCTGGGTTGGGAAGATCCCCTTGAGGAGGGCATGGCAACCCACTCCAGTATTCCTGTCTGGAGAATCCCACAGAATGTAGCCTGGTGGGCTACATTCCATGGGGTCACAAAAGTCAGACACAACTTAGCGACTAAATCACCAATGAGTAGATTAGCAATCATATCTCTTTGAAGAGAGAGAAAATAATCAAACTGAAGTGTTCCTAAGTAGACACCTCATAAAATAATTATTATATGCCTTCTGTCAAATTTTAAAATGCTTTACGAAGAGTTGACTCATTTGAAAAGACCCTGATGCTGGGAAAGATCGAGGGCAGGAGGAGAAGGGGACGACAGAGGATGAGAGGGCTGGATGGCATTATTGACTCAATGGACATGGGTTTGGGTGGACTCCCGCAGTTGGTGATGGACAGGGAGGCCTGACGAGCTGCGGTTCGTGGGATCGCAACGAGTTGGACACGACTGAGTGAACTGAACTGAAAACGCTTTACAGCTCCTTTATGTTTGTTCTTGTTTTGTTTGTGAGACTTCAGTTCCAGAAAAACTAGGTAGACTGAAAGAAGTTATAAATACGGAACAGTTATTTAATTTGGTAAGTGCAGACAGTCCACCCTCTGGGTATTTCTGTAGATGCTCAATAAACATGAATCAAAGTAAGATCATTTCAAACTACTCTTTTTTTTCATCTTCCTATTTTTTTCAGCCTTGAATCCCCATAATGGGTAAATCAATAAACACGTCAGTATGTACGAATGGTATAGAGTCTGGCACACAGTAGGGAGTCAACAAATATTTATTACAGGAAAGCATGAATGATTACTATGTAAATTTTCTTGCTATGACTAGTAAGACGGTATTTTAAACGTTTAAAATACACCAATACTTGCCCTCCATGTACAACTCTTATCTGGTAAACCACATGAGGTCCATCTACAGTGTTCATTCAATTTAAATATTAATCCAAATTTAGTTTGAATACTACCTGACAGAGTAGGAGCTCAATATTTGCTAAATAAGAGTCACATTCAGAAATTAGTTACTACAGCCCAAATAACCCCCACTCAGGCGCACGAACTGGACACCTTCAGCTCACATTCACCAGGTGACTTCTAAGTCTCTGAAGTTCTGGCCCCCACTCGCCTAATAGCCAAATTAGAATCTTTCCTCAGCTTCTCGAAGTCTTCCTCTTAGGTGCTCTACGTCCCAAGTGTCACCAGGGTGCTAGGACCGCCCCACAGCCGGTGCGGGGTGGTCGGTGGGTGGGCCCAGCGACAGGCAGTGTGGCTGTTTCCTATTGGGGCTTGGTTGCTATGGTATCACCGACCTTAAACCTCGCGGGCTCTACTTCCGGAAGTTAAAAGAAAGTTACTTCCTGAGCTGCCCGTACTTGCTATGGCCGACTGAGCAGGCACTAAGCTTAATAAAAATGAAACTTTTCCTGGAAACTTCTAGAAAAATCTCATTTAACCACTTTAATATGTGGGCATGACGTAGTATCATATCCCTTCTTCACTTTATAAAGGTGTACTAATACATTCTCCCCCCCCCCAAATCTATTTGCCAGTCTCCAAAATGGCGCCGGCGACTTTGGGAAGGTCAGAGGTGAGTTCCGTGGGCCCTCTCGGTTCCGGCGCGATCGAGGCCCAGGGCGGCGAACAGTCTCCGGCACCATGTCTGGTTCCTCAGGCCCACAGGCTCAGCGTGGCCCTTGCCCGTTCGCGTTGCTGCTGTTACTTCTGCTCGGCCCCAGCTCGGTCCTCGCCATCTCCTTCCACCTGCCCGTTAACTCCCGCAAGTGCCTCCGCGAGGAGATCCACAAGGACCTGCTGGTGACGGGCGCGTACGAGATCACCGACCAGTCTGGGGGCGCCGGCGGCCTGCGCACCCATCTTAAGGTGCGGCGCGGGGCGGGGCGGGGAGGGGAGACCGCAGGCGCCGGCGAGGTGGCCGAGGATCGGGGAATCGGGCGGGCGGAGGTCTGGAGGGCCGGCCTGGCCGCGCGGAGCGCGAAGGGCGCGCCGTCGAGACCGCCCCCTCACTCCGCTCGTTGGCGGTCGTGGGGCGGGACTGGGAACCGCGCACCGAAGCCGGGAACCTTTTAGAGGGCCCGCCAGGGCCTTGGCGGATGTGGTGACCGCTGAGCGGCCGCGGCCTTGATTTTGGGTCCTTGTGGTCCTGTCCCTGTTTTGGTTTTAGGTACCTTAAACTGGTAACTAGGGGTCTTCAAACAAGTCTTTGGAGGCTGATTATTTGTGGGGATCAGCATCATAAGACATTGATACCTGCAGGAAAATAATGGAATCACTCGAATTTACTGTGAATAATAAAAAAGCTGTTATTTCTTGAGCATCAGCTGTGTTCAGGTCCCGTGCTGCTGTACACATATTAGCATTTAGTTCGTACACTACCCTATGAAGTAAGTATTGTTTAGACTCATTTTACACATGATAATACTGAGGCTCAGAAAGGTACTAGAGCTGGTGTCAGAGCTGAAGTGGATTCTTAGGTTGGGAGTTAAGTAAGGTGACAGAAAACTGCTGCAGTCTTATTCTCAACGTATCTTTTATTTGTCATTCCTGTGATTGATTAAAGTCGATTTTTGGTGACAAAACGGTCTCAGTCTCTAGTCCTTTCCTTTCTGGTTCCCCAGAGTCCGGGCTTGGCCAAGTTTTCTGTAAATTACAATGATACTCTTGGATGGTGACAAGTATTACTGAAGTGCCAGTTTGGTCCCATATTGATTTGGGATGACCAGACCTGATATTTGAAGCGTTAATGTGTTTGATATCTGTCAATATTTGATTGTATTTTAGGTAATTTTATTCATTCACTATAAGCACCTGGTTTTTGTTTTTAAAAGGAGGGGTCTTGAACCCAGACAGGAAAAAACATTTTTACACTATATTAGAGCTTTGGGTGTAATAAAACCATAGTTTATTTTTAAGGTATTGGAACCCAGTAGTGGTAACAGATGGCCTCCTTGGTGGTTCAAAGGGTAAAGAATCCACCTGCAGTGCAGGAGACTCTGGAAATGAGGGTTGGATCCCTGGGTCAGGAAGATTTCCTGGAGAAGGGCATGGCAACTCACTGCAGTATTCTTGCATGGTGAATCCCACAGACAGAGGAGCCTGGTGGGGCCTACAGTCAACAAAGAGTTAGGCATGACTAAAGCGACTGAGTATGCACAGTGGTTAACAGATGCAGATTATTTAAACTTTGAGAGATATAAACTGTTTTCACCACTGTTGCACCATGACCCAGACTTTTGTTATTCTCTTCAGGCCCCAAACTTCTCTCTGGCCAAGAAAGGAATGATGGCATAACTTTATAGGCTTAGATACAGTATTTTGGGGGTCCTGCTTCTGGCTCTTCAAGGGGTACAGTGCATAGAATCAAAGAATTTGAGCAGTGAAGGAGAGTTTACTCTCATCTCTAGTGTTACCTCTCTGATTTGTACTTATGATTTAAAACCTTAACTGTTCTTTACCTGGTAAAGTTTAAATTTTCTAGCATACTCTGTAGCACTCTTCATGATCTGTTCCTGAAGCTTTATGTACTTTGTCATCACTCCCCTTTGCATTTTATAAATGAGCCACCCTGAACAGTACCCTAAACTCAGTTTATTTTCATCTTACAGTGTAACTACTTGTATTTATATCTTGTCTTCCTCATTAGACTCTTAGTATTGTTAGGGCAGTAATTATATTCATGTTCATTTTTTCCTGAATGTCAAGCATACTGCCTTGCTTCTAGTAAGCACTTAATACAGGAAGCATATAATATAGCACGTTCTTACAGGAATTACATTTATATCCAAGGCAGCCGAAGGGACCTCGGAAGCAGGAATCTGTATCTAAACGCTAGCATTTTACCATCACACACTTGCTCTCCCCATGTCTGCTCTGTTCTCTTGCTTTGTGGTGGTTTATTTCTAAGTCGAGCCCGACTCTGCAACCCCATGAACTGCAGCACACCAGGCCTCCCTGGCGTCCTTCACCATCCCCTAGAGTTTCTCAGACTCATATCCATTGAGTCGGTGATGCCATCCAACCATCTCATCCTCTGTCTGCTCTGTTCTCTTGCTACTGGCCAGCTTACTCAGACTACTTCTGAGGTCCTTCTCCTGGATGCCAAGTAGGTAACAAAAATGAATGAATTGGGCCAGCTATAAGAAAAACAGCAGCTGTGATTGATAAATGGGGGATAACTGGGAGTAGTGGAAACTGTCAGTTTGGAATAGTCAGTATTCATCTCTTGATGTGGACCTGTTGCCACATCTGGTTTTTTAAATGAAGTTAGAAATCCAGATTTTTAAGCGAAAGCTCTTGATTTTAAAACATCACCAACTAATTCAAGTTGGTCTTGGCATTTGTTTATTTTTTATAAAGAAGAGTACAGTCTGTCCACTGTGTGTATACGTTACCCAGATTATTGGAATCAGTCACACTTATTTCATCTTAACTGCTTCTCCCTTCTCATTTTATGCTGAATCGTTTTAAACTAAAGTCTAAATATGGTGTTTCAGACTTTCATACTTCAGGATGAATCTCTTTAAAAATACGAACTTAATCACAATGTTATGTGGCTATTTTCACGCCTTGCAAAGTTAACAATAATTCCTTAATGCTGTCTAATAATTGATGTTTAGTCCCTAAGTTGTATCTGACTCTTGTGACCCCATGTAATGTAACCCTCTAGGCTTCTACGTCCATGGGCTTTCCCAGGCGAGAATTCTGGAGTAGGTTGCCATTTCTTCCTCCAGGGAATCTTCCCAAGCCGGGGATCAAACCCACATCTCCTGCATTGGCAGGCGGATTCTTCACCACTGAGCCACCTACCCACTTCAAACTCAAATTTCTCCACTTGTCTCAAAATAGCTATTTAAAATTAATTTGTTGTATCTCTCAAGTCTCTTTAATCTACAACAGTTTCACTCTCTCTTCCCCAGCTCCCTTTTTTTTATATGCTTGAAATTATATTGTTGGAGTCAGTAGTCCTTAAATCATGTCCTACATTATAGATTTGTCTCTGCTTCCTTGAGGTGTCATTTGACGAGTCTATCCCCCGTGTTCTTGTAAAAGTAATCAACTACAAATAGGTAACTAGATTCGGGTTTATGTGAGGTTGCTTCATGAGTGGTATTGTGTACTTGATGGGACATCACGGCACTGCACACAGTACTTTTGTGCCCCTTGGTGCTGCTAAGGTAGATCAGTGGATTCAGTCATGTGTATTAAAATCCAATTGCTGCTATAACAAATTATCATGAACTTAGTGGCTCACTGGTAGTTCAGCTGGTAAAGAATCCACCTACAATGCAGGAGACCCCAGTTCTATTCCTGGGTCAGGAAGATCCACTGGAGAAAGGGATAGGCTACCCACTCCAGTATTCTTGGGCTTTCCTTATAGCTCAGTTGATAAAGAATCCGCCTGCAATGTGGGAGACCTGGGTTTGATCCCTGGGTTGGGAAGATCCCCAGAAGGGAAAGGCTACCCACTTCCAGTATTCTGGCCTGGAGAATTCCATGGACTGTATAGTCCATGGGGTCACAAAGAATCAGACACAGCTGAGCGACTTTCACTGGTGGCTCACGGCTCACATTTATCTTCCAGTTCTAGAGGTCAGAAATCCTAAAATCAAGGTGTCAACAGGACTGTGTTCCTTCTGCAGGCTCTAGGGGAGAATCCATTTACTTGCCATTTCCAACTTCTAGAGGCCACCTGCACTCTTTTTTTTTTTTAATTTTATTTTTACTTTATTTTACTTTACAATACTGTATTGGTTTTGCCATACATGGACATGAATCCGCCACCTGCACTCTTTGACTGGTGACCCCTTCCTCCATCTTCAAAGCCAGAAGCATAGTATCTCGAAAACTTTCTCTTCCTTTCTCCTACCTGAACCTCTCCTCAGCTTCTATCATCTCATCTCCTCTGACTCTCCTACTTCCTTCTTTCCCTTATAAGGACCCTTAATTTAATCCACATCTGCAAATCCCTTTTTGCCACATGGAATCACATATTCACAAGTTCTGGAAATAAGGATATGGATATCTCTTGGGGGTTGGGAACATTATCCTGCCTACAAAGTTGGTAACAGCCTGGAGCCTCTAATGTAAAGCTGATTAACTTGTGAAGCTATTGATGATTTATGTGGATATATTGTTTCATTAAGATTGTGAAATGAAGATTTTCTAATTGTTCATTTCATACTTACTAGCTGGAATTACTCCTAAGAAATTCATCACTTAAAGCCATTTGGTTACTCTAAAATTTATAATTCAGGAAGGAAACTTGGGCACAGTGCAGAGTTCATTCCAAGTATTATACTGAGATCATTTTTTATTGTTGTTTACTTCCATTTTTGGAGTGATTGTTTTAGTCAGTTGCAGTCATTCTTTATGTGTACTTGTCCCTTTGGCTCCTATATCCTTTGACCCAGTCCTGTTGGACTTTGATGGCTTCCCTCTTTTGTGGAATAGCTAGGTGGTACCCTTGGCTCATCTTTTGTATGTCGAACCCCTGACCTGGATGCAGCTGTTCCTCCAAGAAGTTGTGGTTCCTTTTTGTGAGGCATGGAATTTTAGAGACCATAAGTCAGGTATCATTTTTAAAAGTTTAATATATTGTTAATATATTCTGCAGAACCTATATGTGAGCTTGATCACACTCCTTAGCACAATTTGCAACCTTTTTCATAGCCTCTGTCCACTTAGGTCTGCTTTCTCTTAAAGTTTGACCACTCACTGCCCAGACTCTGCCTCAAGAATTCTCTCTATGCATCATTTTACCTTCTGAGGTGCAACTCCAGTGTGCAAGGATCTGAGTGGTTCAGCTTCTTTTTATATCCTAGGCCATATTCTAGGTCTCCAAACAGCCTGTTAATTATCTTCCTTTTGGTCATATATCCACCCCTGGTTTAAGCAGCCATGGTTTGGAGAAATGAATACTTTCTGCAAAAGTTGGTCACCTGGGCTTGGCATTTAGCTATTGCCCTGATTGAGGCAGTCTCCCTTAGAAGGATCTTTGTGAATGTAGTGTCTTGATAAACCTCTCTCATTCATCATCCTGTCAAGGAGCACCTTAATGTCCAATGAATACATGAGTGTTACCATATATCACTCTGCTTTGTAGTTCGGTATTTACCCATCTCCTCAGGTACACTTTAAGCTTGAGCAGAGCCTGTGTCTGAATCATCATTGAAATGCCTGGGTCTAATACAGACATCCTGGAATGTGAAGTCAAGTGGGCCATAGAAAGCATCACTATGAACAAAGCTAGTGGAGGTGATGGAATTCCAGTTGAGCTATTTCAAATCCTGAAAGATGCTGCTGTGAAAGTGCTGCACTCAGTATGCCAACAAATTTGGAATACTCAGCAGTGGCCACAGGACTGGAAAAGGTCAGTTTTCATTCCAGTCCCAAAGGCAATGCCAAAGAATGCTCAAACTACCGCACAATTGCACTCATCTCACATGCTAGTAAAGTAATGCTCAAAATTCTCCAAGCCAGGCTTCAGCAGTACGTGAACCATGAACTTCCAGATGTTCAAGCTGGTTTTAGAAAAGGCAGAGGAACCAGAGATCAAATTGCCAACATCCGCTGGATCATGGAAAAAGCAAGAGAGTTCCAGAAAAACATCTATTTCAGCTTGATTGACTATGCCAAAGCCTTTGACTGTGTGGATCACAATACATTGTGGAAAATTCTGAAAGAGACGGGAATACCAGAGCACCTGACCTGCCTCTTGAGAAACCTATATGCAGGTCAAGAAGCAGCAGTTAGAACTGGACATGGAACAACAGACTGGTTCCAAATAGGAAAAGGAGTACGTCAAGGCTGTATATTGTCACCCTGCTTATTTAACTTATATGCAGAGTACATCATGAGAAACGCTGGACTGGAAGAAGCACAAGCTGGAACCAAGATTGCCAGGAGAAACATCAATAACCTCAGATATGCAGATAACACATGGCAGAAAGTGAAGAGGAACTAAAAAGCCTCTTGATGAAAGTGAAAGAGGAGAGTGAAAAACTTGGCTTAAAGCTCAACATTCAGAAAACTAAGAACATGGCACCTGGTCCCATCACTTCGTGGCAAATAGATGGGGAAACAGTGTCAGACTTTATTTTGGGGGGGGCTCCCAAATCACTGCAGATGGTGATTGCAGTCATGAAATTGAAAGACGCTTACTCCTTGGAAGGCAAGTTATGACCAACCTAGACAGCATATTAAAAAGCAGAGACATTACTTTGCCAACAAAGGTCCATCTAGTCAAGGCTATGGTTTTTCCAGTGGTCATGTATGGATGTGAGAGTTGGACTGTGAAGAAAGCTGAGCGCTGAAGAATTGATGCTTTTGAACTGTGGTGTTGGAGAAGACTCTTGAGAGTCCCTTGGACTGCAAGGAGATCCAGCCAGTCCATGCTAAAGGAGATCAGTCCTGGGTGTTCATTGGAAGGACTGATGCTGAAGCTGCAACTCCAATACTTTGGCCACCTCATGTGAAGAGTTGACTCATTGGAAAAGACTCTGATGCTGGGAGGGATTGGGGGCAGGAGGAGAAGGGGACGACAGAGGATGAGATGGCTGGATGGCATCACTGACTCGCTGAACGTGAGTCTGAGTGAACTCCGGGAGTTGGTGATGGACAGGGAGGCTTGGCGTGCTGCAATTCATGGGGTCGCAGAGAGTCGGACACGACTGAGCAACTGAACTGAACTGAATACAGTGGATGGTACATAGTAGGACTTCAGCCTAAGGAATGAATGAATAAATGAATTAGCACTGTCCTAATCTCAAATCTAATCTTTTCCTCTTCACTTGTCTCCTCCTACTCCTCACTGTAGCCATTCTGAATACCTTGCAGTTCTTTGAGCACAATGTTCTCTTAATGGGGACCAGTCTTTGCCTGTACACTTCTCCTGTGTGCTTCCCCAGTAATAGAAAGTAATGTCATGCCTACTCTGTAGGCATTATTGTACAACTGAGTTAAATATTTTAGTCTTATTGAGCTTGGGTCTGGAGTCAAACAGATTTGGATTCAGATCCCATCAGCTCCACCATTTAAAGGGGGTATGGTCTTAGGGGAATTACTTAACCTTTCTCTTTGAGTCTCTTATGTGTAAGATGGGGATGATAGTGTTCGTAGAATTATTAGAAGGGCTAATGGAGATGAGCTCTTTATTGTGCAGGGCTTATTGCAGTGGGCCATAGATATTAGTACTTTGCTTTTCTCTCTAGTAAATGAAAATTGAATTGCTTATCTGACTTCCTTTCCCTGTGTCATTGCAGTGACAGATAAAGAGCATTTTAATGAGAGTAATTCTGAGGTTTTGTGATTTTCCCATTCATTCAGTAAATATTTATTTAATACTTAGTACAAATGCCAGACATAGCTGGGGTTATAGGCATGAATAGCAGACAAGGTCCTTGACCTCTAGTGAGAACAAAGACAAAATATAAGTTTAAAAAGATACAGACAAATCTCAGGTAGTAATAAGGATTATAATGAAAAATCAAGCAATAGGTGGTAAGGAGTGGTTAATAGGGTAAAATGTATTTGAGTGGCCAGCCAAGGTCTTTCTTTTTTTATAAAATACTTTAATTAATTGGTTTTCGATTGTTCTGGGTCTTCATTGCTGTGCATTGGCTTTTCTCCAGTCCTGGGGGTGGAGGCTACTCTCTGGTCACAGTGAGCAGGCTTCTGGTTTGCAGTGGCTTCACCCACTCCAGGACGCACAGGCTTCAGTAGTTGCGGCTCCCAGGCTCTAGAGCACAGGCTCAGTAGTTGTGGCCCACGGGCTTAAGTTGCTTGGTAGCATGTGGGAATCTTCCCAGATCAGGCATCAAACCTGTCTCCTCTGTTGGCAGACAGAGTCTTTACCACTGAGCTACCAGGGAAGCCCCAGCCAAGGCCTTTCTGAACAGAGAGAGAAGTGGATTGAAATGATGATGGGTGGGACTATGTTGCAAAGATTTCTCCTTCAGGCCCATACTGGGATGTATTTTCTGTTGAGATTTCCAATTGAGGTTATCCCTTCCCTACTCATTTCATAAAATGAGCCTAAATCAGGCTAAATAATTTCAGATTTCAAGATTGTTGCACAGAATTGAAGCAAGAAGTACCAACTCATCATGCATAGTGAATATAGAAGTTTCCTCGTTACTTCAGGTCCATAATAAAACCCTGTTGTAGGGACTCAGAATCTGTGAGTTACAAACCACATTTTCATAAAGACTAAATGATCCAGATTCCGGTATCGGTTGTTCTTTGGAATCCGTGTTAATAGTGAAAATTGGAGGATGAATTAATTTTAGGGGATGAGATGAGTTATTGCCTAAGGGTGATTTATACTTTGGAAATACATTACAGAAAAAAGAGAAAGCAGTTGTGAGGAGATATCATAAACATCACCAGAAGAGAAAGAAAAGCCTAATGGTAATAATTTAGGTCACTTATACATTTTTAGCTTCTTCCAAATAATCCAGTTGGTCTAACTTTTTTCTCATTGTCATTCTTCAAGAGTGCTGTTGCTATTAATAATTCATTTTGCCAAATGAAATTATTTTTTATTTGGCTATTACACTCAGATATGGTCCCAGTGTTTCCCAGCTAGCTTACAGATGAGAAAGCCAAACAAGATCATTTGGAAAATTCAGCCTTAAGTCATAGGCCTATCACAGTGTAAGCCTAAAAATGATCAAGAAGAACCTTGGCCATTGGGAAACCATTGGCCTGTAATTTTTTTCACACTGAAAGCTGTATGAAAAGATTGTGTGTGTGTGTGTGTGTGTGTGTGTGTGTGTGTGTGTGTGTGTGTCTGTGTGTGCGCACATGTGTGCGCACTCGTGCACTACACATTTAATTGATTTTATTTGGAGTAGTTAGGCTTCAGCTCATGATTACTGTTGTCTATGCTGAGGGCTGATCTTTTTCTCATAAATTAGAACACTACATCTTTCTCAAATTTACATTTGATGTGATTGTTATCCAGTGGATTAGAAACAGATCAGTAAATAGATGGTTTGGTACAGAAGGCTCATTGGTACATGAAAATGTAATGATATTAAAATCTAGTTTATTTTTTGTATTATATACTAATTTCTAGATTTAAATTAAAACCTGATTGTGTGTTTCCATCTCCATAAAAGTTAAACAACATTACTTGATTTAAACCTCTCTCGTTCGACATTTGTCCACAGCCTTCTCTCTTTTCAAGTGATCTAGAGAAGGGGACTGCTTAGAATTTGAAATTGCTGTATCATATCTTTATGATGACTTCTCATGCTTCTAGGAAAGGGGAGCTGACTTCTAAAGGTAATCTAGTGGGCTGCAGTGGCTTCTTTACTGTTTCTTGTGTGAGTTGGTGGCTGGTGGTTGATACTGAGCTGTGGCCCCCATATGCATATGCAGCCTCGCAGCCTGGACAGTGGAGCCTTCTGTGAAATCAGCCAGCTGGCCACAGACCAGAATTTGGGCTCCCAAACAAGCCCCCGACTTGAGGGAGGTTGATGTCATCTGCTTTATCCTGTGCTCCCAACCTCATTGTTCGACACAACTTGTGGGAAATCAAGGGACTAGTTGTTAAGAAAGAACAAGGCTTTATTTGTGCCTGAAAGGGTCACACTGGAGGTTTTTACCGTAAATAACTTTGGAACAGTATGAAAAAAAACATTTGATCTGGCTTCACCCCCGCAGCAGTATTGTTAGGGCAGCAACTGGTCTTTCCTTCTCATTCCCCTTCTCTTCCTCCCTCTCTTTCTCCCCTGCCTACCCTGCACTCCCCCTCACTCCCACCCCCCCCCCATGACGTATTGCCTGTGTTGAGTTAATACAGTAAATGCTGATGGAATCAGGAAGAGAGCATCTATCCATTATCATACCACTGCCTGGAAATTTTCCATGTCTAGTTTTCAGTACTCCAGAAGCCTCTTTAAACGTCACTTCTGTGCTATGCTATGCCATTGCTGAATTGTGTTGGAAATATGAAAGGATTTAGCATTGTTCCTGCCGTCTATGGGGTCGCACAGAGTCGGACACAACTGAAGCGACTTAGCAGCAGCAGCAGATGCTGCTTATGGCCTTCTAAGTTTGACTTTGTTCTGGGTAAAATCTAGATGTCGTTTGATTTCAGGGATGCTGTTGGTAGACTTCATACTTAATCTTGTTTGAAAGATCAGAGTAAATTTGTTTTATGATCATTAAATACAGCTGCTAGGCTATCAGAGTCATCCATATTGTTTGTATATAGCCTCTTGGAAGTGTTTCTGATACTACTTTTCTAGTGTAAAACTGCAGCATCTTCGGTGATTTGGTGTTCTCTCCCATTAGAGTAATATACCCTACAGCTTTAGATGCAGCGTGAACTCTTACAAAATGAAACATATAGACTTGCAACCTCTGGTCATTATATATGCATCCACGGTCCTCTCTTCTCCTCCCCCAAACTTAATGTTGTTGAGTCCTTCGTGTTTATTACTTATCAGTAAAACACATGCAGGAATTGCTGAAGTTGTCTGATACTTCTTACTGGGGCTGGTAGCAGCTAAAATGATTCATTGAATACCTGCTTTGTTCAGTTCATTTGCTCAGTTGTATCTGACTTTTTGCCACCCCATGGACTTTATCACACCAGGCTTCCCTGTCCATCACCAACTCCCGGAGTTTGCTCAAACTCATGTCCATTGAGTTGGTGATACCATCCAACCATCTCATCCTCTGTTGTCCCCTTCTCCTCCTGCCCTCAGTCTTTGCCAGCATCTGGGTTTTTTCCAATGAGTCATCAGCTGGCCAAAGTATTGGAGTTTTGGCTTCAGCATCAGTCCTTCCAATGAAAATTCAAGCTGATCATCTTTAGGATGGACTGGTTTGATTTCCTTGCAGTCCACGGGATTCTCAAGAGTCTTCTCCAACACCACAGTTCAAAAACATCAATTCTTTGGCTCTCAGCTTTCTTTATAGTCCGGCTCTCACATCCATACATGACTACTGGAAAAACCATAGCTTTGACTAGAAGAACCTTTGTCAGCAAACTGACATCTCTGCTTTTTAACATGCTGTCTAGGTTGGTCATAGCTTTTCTTCCAAGGAGCAAGTGTCTTTTCATTTTTTGGCTGCAGTCACCACCTGCATTGATTTTGGAACCCAGGAAAATAAAGTCTGTCATTGTTTCCATTGTTTCTCCATCTATTTGCCATGAAGTGATGGGACCAGATGCCATGATCTTAGTTTTTTGACTGTTGAGTTTTAAGCCGACTTTTTCACTCTCCTCTTTCACTTTCATCAAGAGGCTCTTTAGTTCTTCACTTTCTGCCATAAGGGTGGTGTCATCTGCATATCTGAGGTTACTGATATTTCTCCTGGCAATCTTGATTCCAGCTTGTGCTTCATCCAGCCTGGCATTTTGCATGATGTACTCTGCATGTAAGTTAAATAAGCAGGGTGACAGTAGGCAGCTTTGACATACTCCTTTTCCAATTTGGAACCAGTCCCTTGTTCCATGTCTGGTTCTAACAGTTGCTTCTTGACCTGCATACCGATTTCTCAGGAGGCAGGTAAGGTGGTCTGGTATTCCCATCTCTTGAAAAACTTTCCACAGTTTGTTGTGATCCACACAGAGGCCTCGGTGTAGTCAGTAAAGCAGAAGTAGATGTTTTTCTGGAACTTTCTTGCTTTTTCTGTGATCTAGTGGATGTTGGCAATTTGATCTCTTGTTCCTGTGCCTTTTATAAATCCAACTTGAACATCTGGAAATTCATGGTTCATGTACTGTTGAAGCCTGGCTTGGAGAATTTTGAGCATTACTTTGCTAGCATTTGAGATGAGTGCGATTGTGGAGTAGTTTGAACATTCTGTGGCATTGCCTTTCTTTGGGATTGGAATGAAAACTGACCTTTTCCAGTCCTGTAACCACTGCTGAGTTTTCCAAATTTGCTGACATATTGAGTGCAGCACTTTCATAGCATCATCTTTTAGGATTTGAAATAGCTCAACTGGAATTCCATCACCTCCACTAACTTTGTTCGTAGTGATGCTAAGGCCCACTTGCCTTGCATTCCAGGATGTCTGGCTATAGGTGAGTGATCACAGCATCGTGGTTATCTGGGTCATGAAGATCCTTTTTGTATAGTTCTTTTCTGTATTCTTGCCACCTCTTCTTAGTATCTTATGCTTCTGTTAGATCCATACCATTTCTGTCCTTTATTGAGCCCATCTTTGCATGAAATGTTCCCTTGGTATCTCTAATTTTCTTGAAGAGATCTCTAGTCTTTCCCATTCTTCTGTTTTCCTCCATTTCTTTGCATTGATCACTGAGGAAGGCTTTCTCATCTCTCCTTGCTATTCTTTGGAACTCTGCATACAGATGGGTGTATCTTTCCTTTTCTCCTTTGCCTTTAGCTTCTCGTCTTTTTTCAGCTATTTGTAAGGCCTCCTCAGACAACCATTTTGCCTTTTTGCATTTCTTTTTTCTTGGGGTTGGTCTTGATCACTGCCTCCGGTACAGTGTCGCGAACCTCTGGTCATAGTTCTTCTGGCGCTCTATCAGATCTAATCCCTTGAATCCCTTTAACATGTTTTGTTAAAGTGTTGCATTAACAAACCAAGTACCTGCTTTGTCAGGTACTCTGTGTCCCTTCAGTTTCTAAATCTTTCTGCAGCTTCCTTTGAGTTTACCTGTCTTTTCCTTTTTCATGTAACAGCCATGTCGGCCCTAGTCATCCCTGGGTTTAGTCAATGTAGACTACTTGATCTAGTTTGCCATCCATTAGCACTTTTAGGTTGGAAGCATGGTTAGTTACCTAAGGTTTTAATTCTCACAATAACCTCATGAAGCACTTAACTCTTGTTCTTATTTTACATATGAGGCACAGAGAGGTCAAGGAACATACCCAAGGCTTTACAGCTAGTAAGTGGCACAACTGTGACTTGAACACTGACTTGAAGTTTGACTCTGGAACCTTCAGTCTAACTACTGTGCTCTACTGTCTCTCAGAGGGAGAGAAGGGTAGGTGTTTCTGTTTTGGTTCATTTTTATGCAATGTATAGAGCTTCTCTATACATTGTATAGGGTTCATTTGGTTCATTCTATAGGGTTCATTAAAAGACGCTTACTCCTTGGAAGAGAAGTTATGACCAACCTAGACAGCATATTGAAGAGCACAGACATTACTTTGCCAACAAAGGTCCGTCTAGTCAAGGCTATGGTTTTTCCAGTGGTCATGTATGGATGAGAGAGTTGGACTGTGAAGAAAGCTGAGCGCTGAAGAATTGATGCTTTTGAACTGTGGTGTTGGAGAAGACTCTTGAGAGTCCCTTGGACTGCAAGGAGATCCAACCAGTCCATTCTGAAGATCAGCCCTGGGATTTCTTTGGAGGGAATGATGCTGAAGCTGAAACTCCAGTACTTTGGCCACCTCACGTGAAGAATTGACTCATTGGAAAAGACTCTGATGCTGGGAGGGATTGGGGGCAGGAGGAGAAGGGGACGACCCAGGATGAGATGGCTGGATGGCATCACTGACTCGATGGACTGAGTCTGAGTGAACTCCGGGAGTTGGTGATGGACAGGGAGGCCTGGTGTGCTGCAATTCATGGGGTCGCAAAGAGTCAGACATGACTGAGCGACTGAACTGAACTGAATAGGGTTCATTTGGTTCTATACATTTAGTTCATTTTGTTCAGTGTATAGGGACTTGGTTGTTTCTGAATTCCTTAGTTGTTCAGAAGCTACAAGATTGATGTTTATCCTTAAAATAACATGCACACTTTGTATACTCAGTATTATACCACAGACTGATCATAAACCTAAGGAAGACAGTGCAGGGTAGGAGCCTGTATGAAGGAAATTACATTTTCAAAATTTCACCAATTACACTCAAGCTTCAAGTTGGTTGACCTCTGCTGCTATGTGCTGAGTGGTGTATGGAGCTGGACTGCTGGAGTGTGGAGCCAATTCAGCAAATGAAAGCAGTGTGTGAACTGTGTCAGTAGAAAGTCACAGCCTTGCCACCTTCCCCACAGACAATATGTCACTTTACAAGAGTAGGTATAGACCTGTCTGAATTACCTGTTTGTGTTTAAATACATCCTGGTGGCTCAGACAGTGGCAAATCTGCCTGCAAGGCAGGAGATCCGGGTTCGATCTCTAGGTCGGGAAGATACCTGAAGAAGGGAATGGCAACCCACTCCAGTATTCTTGCCTGAAGAGTTCCATGGGCAAAGGAGCCTGGCGGGTACCGTTCGTGGGGTTGCAAAGAGTCAGACACGACTGAGCAACTAAGACACAACATAAGTAAATGAAAATGTTTGTTTGCTTGCTTGACTTTGATTATAAATTTCTTAAGACTCTGGAGGTATATGTGTATGTATGTGTTTAACTTCATCCTTCTGAATAGTATTTTTAAAATAAACTTTTTATCTTAGAACAGTTTTAGATTTCCAGAAAAACAGTGAAGATAATGGAGTTCCCAGGTACCCCACACCCAGTTCCCCCTGTTGTATGGTACATTTGTCACAGGAATGAACAAGTATTGGTATGTCATTATTAACTGAAGTCTGTACTTGATTCAGATTTCCTTAGTTTTTAACCTGATGTTTTGTTTTCCTGTCCAGGGTCCCATCCTTGAGCTGTAACGTTCAGTTATATTTCTTTGGGCTCCTCTAGATTATGACAGTTCTCAGATTTTCCTTGTTTCTAAAGCCATTTGAGTTTTGAGGCATGCTAGTCAAGTATGTTACAAGAGACCCCTCTGTTAGAGTTCATCTGATGTTTTCCCTGTGATGAAACGTGGAATTATGGGTTTGGGGAAGGAAGAACACAAAAGTAAAGTGTCATTTTCATCATATCATATGGAACATACGGGAGCATACTGTCAACATGAATTATCACTGTTGTATGGACCTTGATCATATGGCAGAGGTCGTGTCTGTAGGCGTCTCAAGTTACTCCCCTTCTGTACTGCACTCTTTGGAAGGAAGTCACTGTGTACGGCCCACACTTGAGTGGGGAGTTATGCACGACCTCCTTGAGGATGTTGTCTCGGCATAAATTATTTGAGAGTGTTCTTCACGGGAGATTTTTCTCTTTTCCCCTGCTTGTTTGATCATTTATATCAGTATGGCTTCATGGCTGTTTATTTTATACTCTGCATTACAGCCCAGCGCTACTTTATTCTGTTGCTCAGATTGTCTCAGCTTTGGCTGTTGCGTGTCCTTTCGTTTGGTCCATGTGTCCCTTTGACATACCCCGTTGTCGTTTTTTGTCTTGGTTTGTTCTTGAGCGCTTCTCTACTTTCTGGCACTACCAGATGCCCCAGGCTCATCTTGTGTCCTTCTTGCCCCAGTCCTGGATTCAGTTGTTTCTCCAAGGGGGCCTTTTATTGAAGAATGGTAATTAGAGCCCAAGATCTGGATGTGTAGTAGTATTTTAAGATATCTTTTCCTGACATTTAAACACACACACACGCACGCACGCACACACGCACACACGACAGCCAGAGGACCTAGGTGCTAAAGGGTGGAGGCCATGGCTCAGGAGCTTTCACCCAGTTCCTTCAGGTCCTGCCTCTGCATTACATCAGGTGGATGTTATGGCGCGTCACTAAAAGGATCCGTCTCAGTTGTGTTAATATTTGTATCTTTAGCCAGGCCATGTTTGAAAGTGGAGAGTCTAATATTGGTCACAGTCCTTTCACAAGGACCTTCCTGATAAATTGTTCTTCTCATTTAGTTCCAGGAAAATTAATCTCTGAAGATAAATTTGTGAGCTTTCATCGGTAAACAAATGATGTGTAACCCAACTTATTTCTTTCTTAATCTTGGCTTCCGGAAAACTGAGAGCCAAATTTATTGTGCAGATGCCATTTGCTTAGTTCTAATTGTTAGTGCCTTCATTCTGTTTGATAGTACCTATTTGTTTCTTCTTCCAGGTGGACGCTGTTCCTTAAATTCTTAATTGCTTTATTTGCCTGGTGGTTGGGCCTAAGTTACTTGATCCTTTTGAAGCAGGCAGGGTATTATCTTGAATGTGTGGCAAAGGAAGAGGGTCAGGCTTCTGGAGCAGGACCTGCCCAGAACCTGTTTTCTCGACCACTACCTAGAATGGTCCAAGAAAATTCAGTTTTAAATGAGTCTGTGTTCCCAGTGGACCTGTATTCTCACTTATTTGATGATGTGAGTATTCACATATTCTTGACATCAGCTACTGTGCATGTACAATTAACATTTTCCTACTTTATAAGTTGTGAACTTTGCCATGCCTTTTTTCTTCAGAAGGTGTTGTCTAGAAACAGACCTTTATTAACTTCCTATTCCTTGATGTCATATGGACAGATTTTATGGCTTGATATTACCTTTGTTTAATTAAGAACTTCACAGTAAATTTTAAAAATGTTCTTTTATTGTTTAAGAGGGAATCCTTTACGAGCTTGCTGTTTGCCACCTTATGGGCTTATTCTGACCCATTAAATTCAGTTTATGCTGCTTGCTTAATCCTTGTGGGCATATGTTTTTGGTCTTGTTCTGTGGGCTCTCTGTTTTTAAAATTTCTCAAATCTGGCCCCTGTCTCTCTATACCCACAGCCTTTATCATTTCTAACCTGAATGACTGGGTTACTGTCCTAACCCATCTTCTTTGGTATTCTTCCCTCTTGAGTCTCTTCACAGTGTTAGCAGATTTATCTTTCTAAATTGCAAGTTGAATCACATTACTCTCATTTTTTTAAAAAAAAGCATAGAGAAATCTCACTACTCAAAAATAACTAATATTATTAAAATGATTTAATTAAATATGTTTATATGTATGCTACTCAATTTTAGTATTTAAAATCTCACCTAATAATTGAATCTTGATTTACAGATAGTATTAGAACATCCAGTTTATTATAAGGAATCCACTCCTTTTGTGTTCCACATCGCAAGTAGCTTCCTGTCTTAGGTAATGAAATATGCCTTCTGCCCAGACAGTCATGTGTTCTAGAAAAGAAGCCTGAGACCCAGTCTGTCATAATATTGTGTCAAACGCTTGCTTTATTTGCAACCATTCACTTAGCAATATATGCGGCTGCTTCTGTTACAGGCCTTTCTCTAGGAATGGGGCAGTTTAAGTTTGGAAAACTTAGAAGAGCCAACAACTTAGAAGACAGGGATTGTTATTTGTGGAAAGCAAAGATGTCTTTTTTTAGGAGTGACTTCTTATCCGCAGGCCCATCTTCCCACACCTCCTGTAGTCCTTGGCATAATTAACATGAAATTTGCAGGAGTAGCTCTCCCAGACTTGTCCTCCAGCAAGCCTTTTCTGTCTCTCCTTGTATCAGGGGCCCCATTTCCACTCTCTACTGGCACCACATCAAGATTTGTGTTATACAAGAAATGTGTCCTCATACATCTTTCTCCTTTTGTAGTATATTCTTTTGGTAATTGTTCACTTGTATTTTTGTGACATGTCTCTCTCTAGGAAATGATACTGGCCTGCAATCTATAAAGTGAGCTTTTGTAATAAAGTCATTTATACCAACTGTATCAACTGTTAGAATACTCGAAATTTACTGTATTTGGGTTTCACCTTCTAATCTAATTCTTGTCTTTGGGAGTGTTTGGACCATATCATCATAATAGACTGTCTTATAGACAGTGTTTTCTTCCATTTCTCCACTTTCTATAAGTTCTCTTCCCAAGTACTATTTGCTACCTGTTCTTACTTACTTTTTACTTTTAGATCACAGATTCTGCTGGCCATATTCTGTACTCCAAGGAGGATGCAACCAAGGGGAAGTTTGCCTTTACCACTGAAGATTATGACATGTTTGAAGTGTGTTTTGAGAGCAAGGGTAAGTAAATCAGAGTGTTTTCCCTGAATTAAGCAGCATCTTCCAAGTAAGTTAGAGCATGAACTTTTTCTCTCCTGGCCTCTCCTGGCAGGAAGAGGAAATGAAAACATTTGCTGGGGTGCATACACATATAAGTCAAAGTCGGCGAGTGGGTAGAGTTCTGCATGTACAGGAGTAGGCATTTCTTGAATGCTGTACTTGGCTTGAATAACAGAGTTAAATTTTGTATAGATGCTAGAAAATAGTGCATTTATATGCTAGTGACATGTTTTCTTAGAGGTTAGAAGTAGGGTCTGTCTGACAAATCACATCTCGTCAGAAACACTTTTGATCTCCAGGGCACTTGCTGTTTCCCAGTCCTGGTGTCTTGCTGTGGCTTGTTCTGTGCATATCAAGGCCAAGAGCCCTTAGAAACTTCTGGCTGATTGATTATCTGATGGCTTCTGCTCATGGTGGTTGGTGAAAAAGCAGATGCTTCTTCACTCCCTGTTCTTCAGCTTCAAGGACACCAGACTCTAAAAACTGTATGCATTTATACCTGTTGTATTACTTGGGGCCCTTTGGGGCTGCAGGACAAAAGGAACGAGACTCAAACTGGCTTAAAGAAAGACTGTGTGACTGTGAACAGGGGAGTCAACAGTGTGGTGCTGGCTTCAGGCACGACAGTATCTTGGGGTTTTAACAGCATCATGGGCATTTTACCTCATTTTTAGTGCTTTTTGCCTCCATTTGACTTTATTCTCAGGCTTTCTCCGTCGGGTAGCAAAAGGACTTCTGGAAATTTTACATTTTACAGTGTTCAGAACATAATGATCCTAGAAGAAAAGCAAGCACCTTCACCAGCAGCACCAGTGGATTCCCAGGAATAGCAAAAGAACTAGCAGCTTTTAACAGTTAACCAAAAACTGACCCCTTGACCTCAAATGGGTCAGTTTAGTCTGAAAGCTAAAGGAGTTCTCCCAAAGTAAATGGAACAATAGAATGGAACATTAAAAAACTATAATAATGATTTCATGATTGATACCCTTCTCCCTGCCAGTTCCATGTCTCAGTAGTATTCTAGATGGTTGTACTGTTCTTACCTCAAAACTCAGACATCTGAGACTGTATTCATGACCACCTCTTTCAGACTAGCTCCCTTTATTCATCAGTATTACCACTGTCCATCCAGTTATCTGGGCTCACAGTTTTGAAATTACATGCTTACGTCTTTTCTGGTCTGTCATCAAGTTATGCTGTTCAGTTCAGTTCAGTTCAGTTCAGTTGCTCAGTCGTGTCCAGCTCTTTGCGACCCCATGAATCGCAGCACGCCAGGCCTCCCTGTCCATCACCAACTCCCGGAGTTCACTCAGACTCACGTCCATCGAGTCCGTGATGCCATCCAGCCATCTCATCCTCAGCCGTCCCCTTCTCCTCCTGCCCCCAATCCCTCCCAGCATCAGAGTCTTTTCCAGTGAGTCAGTTCTTCGCATGAGGTGGCCAAGGTACTGGAGCTTCAGCTTTAGCATCATTCCTTCCAAAGAAATCCCAGGGCTGATCTCCTTCAGAATGGACTGGTTGGATCTCCTTGAAATACCTCCTATATCTGCCACCACACAACTCTGAACTCTCAACTATAAAATTGTGGATTATGTCAGTAGCCTTCTAACTAGTATCCCTGCTTTTCATATATCCAGATACTGCTACCAGATTTATCTCCTAAAACTTTCATTATATCAGTCCTTCTTTGAAAGCTTTTGCTGCTTTGTAGTGGCAGTAATGTTCCTGTTCTGTAGAATGAACCCCATAATCATGAAAATTTCAAGCTAGACGAGATTTTAGGCACCATTGCTTTTAATAGCCTTTATACTCTTGTTCCATCCAGCCTTATCACCCTCTGCCCGTCAGGGTTCAGCCACTCTGGTTCATTTTTCCCTCTAAACTTGTCACATTTATTAATTTGCTGGAATGTTCTCATCTATATTAACATGTTTACCTTTAGATGGGGAAACAGTGGAAACAGTGTCAGACTTTATTTTGGGGGGCTCCAAAATCACTACAGATGGTGATTGCAGCCATGAAATTAAAAGACGCGTACTCCTTGGAAGGAAAGTTATGACCAACCTAGATAGCATATTGAAAAACAGAGACATTACTTTGCCAACAAAGATCCATCTAGTCAAGGCTATGGTTTTTCCAGTGGTCATGTATGGATATGAGAGTTGGACTGTGAAGAAAGCTGAGCGCCGAAGAATTGATGCTTTTGAAGTGTGGTGTTGGAGAAGACTCTTGAGAGTCCCTTGGACTGCAAGGAGATCCAGCCAGTCCATGCTAAAGGAGATCAGTCCTGGGTGTTCATTGGAAGGACTGATGCTAAAGCTGAAACTCCAGTACTTTGGCCACCTCATGTGAAGAGTTGACTCATTGGAAAAGACCCTGATGCTGGGAGCGATTGGGGGCAGGAGAAGAAGGGGACGACAGAGGATGAGATGGCTGGATGGCATCACCGACTCAATAGACAAAAGTTTGAGTGAACTCCGGGAGTTGGTGATGGACAGGGAGGCCTGGCATGCTGTGATTCATGGGGTCGCAAAGAGTCGGACATGACTGAGCGACTGAACTGAACTGACCTGAACCTTTAGAATACATCTTTTTTAATACATCCCTCAGCTGTTCTAGTCTGCTTAATATCTCAATTAACTGATTTATCCATTGCTGTTCTAGGTGTTGGGGAGATAGCAATGAATACAATAGAAGTCTCTGCTCTCAATGGAGCTTACATTTTCATTGGAGCAAGTAGATAATAGGCAAATATAAGTCAGATGGTCATGAGGGCTTTGGGTAAAAGCAAACACCTTGAGATGCTGAGCATGTCTCAGAAATAGCAAGGTGGTAACTGTGGCTTCTTCCGAATAGCGTATCACTTACTACTGGAGATACATGTATCTCACACACACAACCTTGTGTTGTTTAAATGTCTTATGTGTATATTTTACACTCCCAATTTTGAGTTCTTTGAAAGCAAAGATCTTTTAAATTTCTTATATGCTGATGCGGTGCATGTAAATGCCTAGGAACTAGTTTTAAACTGTGTACATATATATATATATATAAACGTGTATACACACACATAGTCAACACTGAATTTCTAGTTTTATTTGTGTTTATCCATTTGTTTATTCTGATATGAAGACCTGATACCCCGTGGTCTTTGGAGCACCTTTTAAAAGATGGTCCATTTGCCAGGCAAGTACAAAGAGAGATTACTAACAGGTCTTTTTACAAAGGAGACCCTTTAGAGCCATGATGTCAGCTAAGGGGATAGGCTGGCTATTCTGTGCAAGAAACTGTATGGTCTGACTCCGATGGTCTGTGGTTTTGTGGTTTCTCTTGTGTTTGAATAATGCTAAAGCTGTGCTGTGACAGAGAGATTGTGGGAGAAGTCTGTTAGGAGAGTATCTTGATCATTTGGAGCAGATGGAGCTATAAGCTGCTTGGATTTCACTTTTAAATGAGGAAAAAGAAGCAAAAGACCTGGATTTGGGTTAAGAGACCTCTATGAGGGTCCCTTTTTTGTTTTGCTTTCTTTTGTTCTTAGAACCCTAATTGGTTTAATGCTCAGAAGGGCTATGTGATTTGGCTTAGTTTCTTTTTTTTCCCTAGTATTTGTTTATTGATTTGACCGGGCCTTAGTTTTAGAATCTTCAGTGTTTGTTGCGGCATGTAGACTTTCTAGTGGTGGCATGTGAACTCTTAGTGGTGGCGTGCGGGATCTAGTTCCCTGACCAGGGATTAAACCAGGGTCACCTGTTGGGAGTGCAGAGCCTTAGCCTCTGGACCACCAGGGCTTAGTTTCTTGATCCTACCTATTCAGTCTTACTTTATTGCTTTCAACTTGATATGTCCAGTTTATCCAAAAGAACATCTCTACTGTCTTTTAAACGTGCTACACTCTTTTCTTCCTTCCTGGTTATTTGTTTTTGGTTGTGCTGAGTCTTTGTTGCTGCTCGCAGGCTTTCTCTAGTTGAGGCAAGTGGGGACTACTTTTTAGTTGTGGCGGGCGGTTTCTTATCCACTGTACCCACCAGGGAAGTCCTCCATTCCTTTCAATAGCTGCGTCTTTGCCCATGTGTTCCCTTCTGCCTAGATACTTTCTTTATCTGCATTCAGGTGTTGATGTCTGTCCACAGCTAATCTCTTCCCTTTTCTAACCTTTGCTCAATAGCCAGGATTATCTGAACCATTTTTGGTTTGGTTTTTTCCTTAAAGTTTTAGACTCCTTTGTATTTCACTGTGCTATTATGCATATTTGTGTCTTAAATGCCCATCAGATTATTTGAAGGCACAGATTGCAGTCACCACCACAGTCCTAGCACCTTGGGAGTTCTCAGTGAGTTGTTTTTTGAATTGATGTTTCAGAAAACCTCCAGTGTTTCTCAGGGTACAGTACCGTTCTCTATGGCTTATGGTCTCAGAAACCACAATGGTTAAGTGGCACTGTTTCCCAGAACTCCTGATTTCATGCAGGTAGTTGTTACTTTTATAAGTAATCAGGTGAATTTTACAGGATGAGTACTGAGCAGTGTTCTGGGGCCCTTTGCAATCTTTCCCTTTCTCCTACTTGATAAGAGTAGAATTCTTTTTGATCAGATTACCATTTCTCATGGGAACATTGCTCTGTTGGTCTTACTATATCCCAAATGGACTTTTCTGTTTGTAAGAAGTATTCCTGAGAATTGTATTCTTACTATTAAGTTTCTTCTTGGGCTCCTCTAGGGGCTTTGTGGGGATAGTCCTGTACCATTTTATTTACCTATTGAAATGGCCTTACATTGACCAAAACCTTTGAAATAAGTGGACTAGTAGACAAATCCTGTGTACTTTTCAGTACTCATATTTGTGTTAAGTAATCCAAGCTCAGCATACACCTAGTAATCCTTCTCTCAGAATTTGGCAGGTTGACTTTTTTCAGATGTGGAACTGTGCCTGAGCAGCCTGCGTGGGTGCCCACTGCCTGCTGGTCTGTGCCCCACAGTGGGTTTCCTAACCAGTGAGCCCGTGTGTGCTCTCCTCTCCCATTCTGTTCCTGTTCTGCCAGCTGCAGGATTGTGTGTCCTGCTCCCTCAGAGATGTTTGCCAGCAGCATGTTCTTGTCGCTTTCCGGCACCCCACACACATAGAGGCTTTGTCTGGAATGCTTGTGATTTTTAACCAGAGCCAGGAATTTTCTGCAGCTGAGTAGGGGGAGGAGTTGCGACTGTTTCCCTCTATTGAGAGGGTAGGGGTTAGGGAGAGGGAGGGCGGGTGGGTGATTTCCCGGAATTTTAAATATTCCTCACAATGAACCCTTTGATTTCTTTCTCAGGAACAGGGCGGATACCTGACCAACTCGTGATCCTAGACATGAAGCATGGAGTGGAAGCGAAAAATTACGAAGAGGTACGTCCTGCTTAACAGCCAGTGGAGGCAGTAGCTTGCCATTCTGTGAGGTTTCTGTGACCTAGTCAGGCCAGCAGGCTGTGCTTTGCCCAGAAGGCTGTGGTTTTCTCAGCAGTCATGTGACAGCCAGCTTGATATAAAAAAGTTGTGTTAACAGCCTTGAACAATAATTCTGGCTGTGCTGTCAGCCAAATGACTGGACCAACCGTCCCATAGAAATGTTGGTATGATAAAACACTCAAGCACATGCCAGCAGTGCTTTTGAGACAGAAACCAGATATATATTTAGAATTTCTAAAAGCTAGAATTCATTAATGTTGATGTTCAAGGTTAAGAAAAGTGATTTTTTTTTTATTCCTATGGTTTTTATTCCCAGACTGACAGCTATGTGTATATTTAGATTCAGTGCTGTTTAGACTTGAACAATTGTGTTGTCTTTGAAAAAACACAATAATCAAAAGTAGCTTTTAATTAAAATAATTTCAAATTTTTCAAAAAGAGAGCAAGATGGAAGAAGAAAACTACAAGAGACTTGGAGTTTTGCTGACAGCATGTATTGTAGTAAAAATAGGCGTTTATTTGGGTGGTAGGGAGCTGGAAGTGTGCTTAGAATTAGGGGAGGGGGACTGGGCTCTTTTAATCTATTGTGAGAGGCTCTGGGGGCAGCACAGCTTCTTTAAATGAAGACTACCTGTGAAAACCACAAGACCTATTTAAGACTGGAGGATTGATCTTTACAGAAAGATAAGAGTGTTTTTACCGAGGTCAGTCTTTTTATGAAAGTACCTAAAGGCATATAGAAGAGATGGGCTACAGGAAGTATAAATGGATTTTGAAGAATGTAAATTGAATAAACAAAGGAAAGTTGCTTTAAGTGATTTAAGAGAATTTTCTAGGAATGGTGGAACAGGAGAGGTTATTCTATCTTTGGTCAGAATTTGGAAGGGAAATATCCTAAAATGGAAGAGGATTGGAAGCCAGTGGCTGGCTCTGCAACAGGAAGTAGTAGTACAGTAATTGTGGCTCTCCAGGTCTCTCCTCTTTTTTCTTAGTTCATATGTTCAGTTGAACAAAACTAGACTGAATTATTTGTAGGCAGTATATCGGAGCAAGTGATGCAGTTGTGAATGGAAGGCAATTCCTGATAGAGACTTTGGTTGGCTTGTTTCTGTCTTCAGGCTAGTTTAATTAAAAGAAATAAAGCCAAGAGCTTTTTTGTTCAATGAACTTAAGAGTAAATTGAAAAATCCTTTTAAACTTTTATGAGTCAGAGGAATCCTAATTGTATTTAATAAGTTAAAGCACTGTTGTATGACATAAAACACTAAGAAAAATGTATTATTATGATGTTGAAGAATAGGTAAAAGAATTTCCAGTTTTTGAATACTGCTGTTATATTCTCACCCTCAGATTAGATGCTAGACATAGCTGCTGCTTCTCTAAAGCAGACAGTGTTATTCTGAGTTTACATATACAGTGATGTGTACATCCACCGTATGGCATTTTAGAACCCCCATACCCCGACACCTGGAATTTCCATCCTCCTTGGACTTTGTTGACACTAGGAAAGGGCCTTTATCTTTCCTGACCTTTTACTTAACCCAAGAGGGGAATCCCTAGCAGAAAGGAAACCACGGTGCTTCCTTTGCTGCTTCCTGCTTCAGCAGCCTAGCACGTCCTAAGCCTTTCTTTACGCACATGGTTACAACACAGCTCAAAATTCTCTTTCTTAACCAAGAAACTCCTCCCACTACTTTCTTCGGTGACCTACCTCCCCACTCCCCCACCCCTCAATCAAAAGGCAGATCAAACTGAGACAGAGGATGACATGTATGACACAGGCCAAAGACCGGCCCATTTCTCAGGCCAGAGCTAGGCTGGCTCCCTTGAACCTTGCTCAGAAATGGCTGTTTAGTTGTCGCTCGTCCAGTGCCTGGGACAGGAACATGGATGATAGAAGCGCTTGCTGTGTAGTTTATTAGCAGAGAGCACTGGGCATATGTAGAGGTTTTGAGGCATTTAACTTCAGGCCCTGGGGGCGAGGGCAAGGCTTTATCTCCAGAGGAGTGGGGCCCTTTGGCATCAGTGTTTGAATTCAGGAAGGTGGCATGTTTCTTTTAATGTTTTTTCACATCGAACATCTCTCTGCCTCACAGTTGTGGACTTCATGAAATCCCACATGGTCCTGTACAATTAAGTAGCAATCATTGTCTAAACACCTGGACAGAGAACCACACTACCTGCCAAATTGTTATGGAGGTTTAGTGAATTAACTCGAGTGAATTGCTATGTAAACAAATGTAATTTGTAATTACATTGTCAAATTACATTTGACAAATGTAAGGTGACATTATTTGAAGGCAGAATGGTTGACATTTTGTAAAGAAATGTAGTTTTGTAGTTTGAAATCTTTAAATAGAAAGAATGCATATTTCCTCAGAAATAAAACATTTTTAATTCCCTCCAATAGATTTTAAGGATCTCTCACCACTATCTTTTGCCCCTGAGAGGGTCCCATTTTGGTAGAATCAGTATGTGAATCAAGCCATTTCTGTTTAGTTTGTGGTCTGTGAGCTAGAACAGCTGTTTGCAGGGACTTATTATCTAATCTTACAGTTGTGGGAATAAAGGCAGTTATCCCTCCAGGAAGGAGCTGTCTGACATATCCTCTAACTCACTGGGCTGTGTATGTCCCTTCTTGCTTAGATGTCTGTATTTTCAGCACAACTCAAATCATTTTTTGCCTAAATGTTCTATTAGTATGCCATTTGCTACCAACAGATACACCAAAAACACAGTTGCACTTTTTGAAGCATCAGCTGAAGCCTTTTCAAAAGCTGTTTCTCTGAATGCCCTCATGAAGGAGGAACTCTGGTTCTACATACTAGATCCAAAAGCCCTTTCTTGACATAGCTTAAATGAAATAACATGGGTAAGCTACTTGACACATAGGTGATCAGTTCAGTAGATTTTAGCTCCCTTCTACCCCACCTAGAAGCTGCCACATGGCTATGACAGAGTGAATAGGATCTTTCTAAATTTCATTCATTTAGTCCTAAGATTGGCAGTCTTTTCTGGACTTATTTTGGCATGTTGTTGACCTTCTGACCTTCGTTGAAGAAGCCTGTGATCCATGTGCCCTCGTGCAAAAGTAGACTTGGCTTTGGGTGTAAGTCTATCTTCATTGTCTTGATTGTGTTAAGACTGGGTGGTTTCCTCTTTGATTGCTATGCTTCTAAAATTTGCAGGGGCTGAGGATGCGGGTATGGAGATAACAGTCATTTGCCTGAATCTGGCTCTCCTCATGAAGCTTCTGTCTTGAGTTTCTCAAAGTTCCACCAAGGGAAAGAATCCAGTGATTCCCTAGAGGCTGGTTCCACGTGTATGTTTCAAGAAGCAGTCTTTCAGATTTACCACCTTCCCTTGGTATGATTACATAGAACTCTGAACTCTTTGGAATTCAAATCATCATTAGAGGAATGGAAGATTTGGGTATAGTTTAAGGGTAACTTCACAGTTATTTGGGAGGTATTGTAGATGTGCAGGGAAAGCTTTTTCAAACAATACCTTCCACTACAGATGAGAGTGATAGATACTGTGGTAGAGAAAACTTTCTCCTAGGCAGTGGGCCTGGTGAAAGTGAATGCTGACAGTTGATGCTCTTAACATTCAAGAAGCACTTGCTTCAGGGGACCAGCAGCACTTAATATCTGCTATAGGAAGTTGACTCCATAAAGAAGGCATAGAATGGACATAATGGGTCAGCTTCAAGTATGTACCTTATATTAGGCATGTGGGACGACACAAAGTATATATCATTCTGATGCTGTTGCATTCAAGATCCAAACTAGTGTAGGGGAAAAGGATAAAAAGCAAAACAACGTGGATATGACAGTGTCTGAGTGTTAATTGTGTGGCAGTCTTAAGTGTTGTGGGGCTTTAGAGAAGAGGGGATCAGTGTGGACAGCAGTGGTTAAAGGAGGCTTCATGGTTAAGGCTGGAAAGATAGGTGGGATTTGGATACACTGAATATGTATGCTTTTGGAAGTCAGGGATTCGTTTTTGCTTACATTTTATAGCAGAGCTTTGGAGTTTTGATGCTAAATATAATGCTTTGGTGCCCTGAATAGGGAGTCATGAGACTTTGGTACTGGTGGTCTTGGTCTTGCACTCAGAGGACTGAGTAACTTTATGAAATCGTCAGTTTCCTCATTTGTAAAATGAAGTCTCTCTTAGCCCTGGTATGTATTTAATGGTTAAATGCAGCCTAAAAGGGGAATGCTACCTCCTAGTGGAGAACCTGTGAAATAGGCTTTTGCTTTTATCAAACCGTTGGCAAAACACACGTCATCCTTCTAGTCATGGAAGAGAAGAGTAGACTAGGATAATAATGGCCTGCCTCCACGAAACAGGTTTAATTTTACATTCTTAAAGACTCTATGAACATTAAATCAGATGTTTAGAGTAGCAGAACAGTCAGTAGGGATATTGATACAGATTTTCTTGTTAGCTCTTTGTACTGATGTTCATCCCACTCAGAAGTGTGGAGATAATTTACTGAATTAAAGACAGGATTGAGTTGGGATTTCATTGGGGAAATGAGATTCAACTTGGATGATATGTTATGAATAGAATTATAGAGTCTAGAATAGGATCTATACCAGAAAAGGGGTTAGGAAATTGAATGATTAAACAGTGGCCCCTGCACTGTATGGAACACTGTGCAGCAGTTAAGAATGGGGTAAATCTACAAGCACTGAAGTGTTTAGAAAGATTTTTTAAATGAAAAAAAGGAAGCCATAGAACAACATACACTTTATGGTCACATTTATAGATACGTTTTAAATTATATTTTCCTTTGTACATTTGTATACACACAAAGGCATAAACAGTGTGGTATCTTTTATCAAAGTCTTTAAAGATATACACTAAAGTCATAACCAAAGTTATCTTTAGGGAGGAATGGGCGGATGTAGGGATTGAGGAGCTGTGAAGATGGGCCTTTTGTTTCTATTTTCTTTACTTCTGAATAATTTAAATTCTTTAGTAGGAGGAATGTGTTTCTTGTGCAACTAAAATATTAAGGAGGCACCAGAAAGGAAAAGGACTGGGAGCAGGTTTAGGAGACTATCTACTAAGGCTGTTCTCAGTACCAAATTTATTTTCATTAGGTCCTCCTGTTTTGGATCTTAGGTCTTTGGGCTATTGTTTCTTAACCCAAAAACAGGATGGGGAGTTAGAAGTAGTCTTCAAAGTGATTTTTAAGAATATTAGTTTCAGCTGGCAGAGAAAGGTGCAGCCAGTTTCACTTCCCGTTCCTTTTGTAAGTTTCTGTCTGCTTGTGCTTAGTTGTCCAGTTGTATCCGACTCTTTGCGACCCCATGGACGGGAGCCCTTTCCAGGCTTCTCTGTTTATGGTGATTCTCCAGGCGAGAATACTGGCGTGGACTGCCATGCCTTCCCCCAGGGGATCTTCCCAACCCAGGGATCAAACCCAGGTCTCTCACGCAGCAGGGAGCAACGGTGGGAAGCTGAGCCACCAGGGAAGCCCAAGTTTCTATCTCGGGAGCCTTAAATCATTTACCTCTATAAAGACGTATCATGCTGTTGCCTTTATACTATCACATTCAAGAAGCTTTGGAGGGGAAAGCATATACCAGGAGGGAAAAGCATATACCAGGAGGGAAAATGTTTACAGGCTAGGGTTCAACTTATTTAATTCTGTGTCTTGTATCCTTTTCCGGGGGGGGGGGGGGTGGTTCTTTGCTCTCCATCTCTATGTGAGATCAATTAATAGATATGTATTGTAGATTAATGGTAAAACCTGACATTTGTGTGTTCAGCTAGGAGTGTTAGCTCAATGTATTGACTGTTGTGTAAATCTCATACCCAGTTAGCTTTATTCTGTTCTGCAGCTGTCAGTCATGCCATTAACTCTACCCAGCCCTTTATAATTATAAGAAAATGTACATCCCGTGAAAGAAAACTTAGGTGGATCATTACAAACCCATCACCATATTTTTGGTACCTTAAATATAAAGTCAATTTATATCCCTATCTTAACAGTTTCTAGTTTTCTTTTTTTTTTTTTTTAATAACTTTGGCTTGTTTTTCAGTAAATAGAACATAAGAACACCCTCAAACTGTTCCCATTCACTCCATGTTAAGTGCTGTCAACATTTAACAGAGAAAGTACAAGAAAGTTTCATTGGACAAAAGAGAAGAAAAAGTAGGGAGTTATGTAGAGAATGTATAGGGAATAAAGAAGCAGATGCAGAAATATTTTTTGAAGAATTCTCTGTGGTAGAAAATTAAGAGCAACTGGTGCATGAGTTTTAAGATATGGAAAGCTCTGATACTATATTCCCATTTTTAAAGTAAATCATAATCTAAGATTGATAAGAAAAAACAAACAGGATAATGAAATCCTTGCTCTGGTCATATGTGCCTTCAGTTACTAAATGCTCTTAGAGGTTTCACAGTGGTCTGGGTTGAAAAAAGAAGCAAGTTTATTTCTCACACTGTATATTCCTTAGCACACAGGGATATCCTTGGGGATTTATTTTGATAACTGGCATTGCAGTTTGAGTTATTATCTTAGTGCTATAGTTATCTGTACTCTCATTCCTGTGCATTCCCTATTGGGAATTTAGTATGTTTTCTTCTTAAAATCACATTTGACTAATACTATGATGCTCACACTTACATCTAATAATATTGCTTATTTCTTAGACAAAAGTGAAATGGCAAGTAAAATGCTTTATTAAAGTCAGAAATCTTGGGAAATATAGCCTACTATATTATTAGTATTTCTAAGGAGGTTTTAATCAAAATTAAAGTATATAAAAAGTCTGAGATGGAAACATCTAGACAGTAGGGATGGGAAGAACCCCAAATTTTAAAATGTGTTAGAATGATGACAGATTTTAAGATCGGTAAAACTTTTAAAAAGACTCCTCTGTTACATAGTGTTCTTGACCAGAGCAGTTTTTTTAGGGAATGGGTTTATAATTCCTTTCTTTTCCAGATTGCAAAAGTTGAGAAGCTCAAACCTTTGGAGGTGGAGCTGCGACGCCTAGAAGACCTTTCAGAGTCTATTGTTAATGATTTTGCCTACATGAAGAAGCGAGAAGAAGAAATGCGCGATACCAACGGTGAGGGGAGGGCGACTCTTATTTCTCAGTGACTCTTACTTCTCAGCACCATAAAGGAGATAGGTCCCCATACTTTAAATTCTGGTGTACCCTTTTCTCAGTTTTACCAAAGGGCATTTTATGAAAGGGCGATTGCTCACTTCAGTGCTCTTGCTGTTACAGGTAAATGAGCCCTCTTTGATTTTCAAGGGAATAGCATTTTTTTCTGTAATAAGCAACTGATCATATCAGTCAGCTTAGTGTATCAAATTAATAGCACTAATCTTTGTAATTTTAACATTTATATATAGGATAATGAAAATTAAAGAAAAAACTATCTGAAGTCCTACTGTAAGGTTTAGGGGCAGAGTGAAGCTAATTAATTGCCTTTTCCCCTGGCCATTTAGCCTGTTGAGCCTCACTCCACTATATTTACACTGCTTTCTTTTTTTCTTTTTTTTTTAGAGTCCACGAACACTCGGGTCCTGTACTTCAGCATCTTCTCCATGTTCTGCCTCATTGGTCTGGCCACCTGGCAGGTCTTCTACCTGCGTCGCTTCTTCAAAGCCAAGAAGTTGATTGAGTAATATAGCCCAGTCTCCTCCCACCTTGAATCTTGGCCAGCAGAACATCGCTGGGACATGCCTGGCAAAAGGCATCCTACCAACAGCACCATCAAGGCACCTTGGAGCTTTCTTGCCAGAACTGATCTCTTTGATGTGGGAGGACGTGGGTTACCACCTTCACCCAAGAAGTCAAAGAGGGACTTCTTTTTAACCTGGTAGGATTTGGACTGGTTTTGCAACAAGACTATTATTAGAGTCACCTATGACAAAAAACAGGGGTTACCTAGATAATGCCAAAGCCAGCATTTGTACTGGGTTTCCTCATATGATCTGTTTGAACCATGTTTTCTTTCCTTCTCCCACTTGCTCACCAGCTTGGGCTTCCATTCTACTTGTTTTACCAACATTTGAATGACCATGTTGAACTTGTTTCTTTCTGATTGTCCTCTTTGGATTTCTGTGTGACAACACCCTTAACTTCCTCTTGACCCTTAGCTGAAATGTTTAGTTAGCTTCTGGTGATACCTTTTCATAATTTTATGTCTCTTAAAAGGGTGATGGCTGTGACACCTCATAGAAATGAGCTTTGAACTGTGGATAGCTCTTAAAGAAAATTTCACTTTAGAGAATTAAAACATTTGTGCTCAGCTGCTTGAACTTTTCTTTTTGTGTATTTATGTGTGTTTAGTTCCACGCAGTTTTATCACATGTATGGATTTGTGTGACCACCACGAGATGCAGAACCATTTCATCACATGGATCCCTGTGGTTCCCTTTTATAGCCACAGTCATCTCCTTCTGTAACCCCAAGCCCCAGCCTCTGGCAGCCACTAAGCTGTTCATCTCTCTAATTTTGTCATTTCAAGAATGCTATATAAATGGTATATATATATAACCTTTTGAGATTGACTTTTTTCACTCAGCATAATGCCCTTGAAATTTATCCAAGTTGTTGCATATGTCAGTTGTTTGTGTCTCTTTATTGCTTAGGAGTCTTTCGTGGTGTGGATGTACCGTGGTTTCACCAGTCACCTATTGAAGGACATCAGTGTTGTTTTCCGTTTTGGGCCATTACTAATAAAACTGCTGTGAACATTCATGTACAGGTTTTTATGTGAACACAAATTTCATTTCTCTGGGATAAGTGCCCAAAAGAGCAGTTGCTGGGTTGTATGGTAAACACACATTTATTTTTGTAAGAAACCGTCCTGCTCTTTATCCAGAGTTACTGTGTCATTTTAGGTTCCCACTAGCAATGGCTGACCAATCCAGTTTCTCAACATCCTCAGCAGTATTTGCTATTATTTTTTTAAAAGTTTTTTTTAGTCATTCTGAGAGGCATGTGGTTTTAATTTGTATCTTCCTATTAGCAAATGGTGTTGAACATCTTTTCATGTGTTTATTTGCTATCTGTATATCTTCTTCAGTGAAATATCTATTCTTTTGCCTGTTTTATGATTAGATTGTGTGTTCTTTTCACTACTGAGGTTTTTTTTTTAATTGAAGTATAGTTGATTTATGCTATTGAGTTTGAGAATTCCTTATATATCCTAGATACAAGTCCTTTGTCAGTTTTGTGGTTGCTTAAATTTTAACATAACTTCTACAGAAGAAAAAACAAGTAAAATTTGCCGAGTATTCTTACATGGTAAGTCACTGACTTAATTTCTGTTCTTATGTGTTCATGAAGAGATTAAGATATATGAAGTAAACACACCTAGAAGGATCATGAACCGAGTAAATACTTGAAAATATTTGTTGTAAAAGCAAAGCCAAGAGTCGTTTTGGGACATGTGCCTGCCTAAAGGCCAATACTAATATGAATAAGAGAAAGTGTGGGCACAAATGACTATGTTCATTGACAGTTAGTGACATAATATCACTTGACATTTTCCCCACTTCTCCCAGTAAAGTGGGTGGGAGTTTGTCCTTTCTGTAATCTCTCTCTCTCTCTCGTTTTTTAAGTCTACTGACTCTTACAGGGCTTGTCCCATTGCAATGACAAGAATTACAGGACTTAGGGCTGTGCAGCTTGCAGTGAAGAAGCAGCATATTAGAATTAACAGAACACTGTTGTGATGACCTGGATAAAGTACCAAGGGGGAAGGGGGGCAAATTATGTTGCTAAAATCTCAGCCTGTTCTGTTAATGTTCCAGCTACTGTAAACACAAAAGGCTTTTCATCCTCTCTTGACTCCCTGTATGAATTCTTGGACTTCCCAGATGGCTCAGTGGTAAGGAATACACTTAACTAATGCAGGAGACATGGGTTCCATCCCTGGTCAGGAAGATCCCTTGGAGAAGGAAATGGCAACCCACTCCAGTGTTCTTGCCTGGAAATCCCATGGATAAAGTCTGAGCCTGGTGGGCGACAGACAGTCCATGGAGTCACAAAGACTCAGACACGACTCAGCAACTGAGCACACACTCAACAAATTCCTCCCTTGTGGCATGGAAGTGGTTCTTTCATCAGTTTGTGTAACACTGCCATCTGCTGTTGCAAAATAGGTACTGCTTCTGAGAGCCTGACAGCCAGATCTCATCGTTAAGGGCAACAGTGTTTAGTTTCAGTGAAAGTCTGACTGTTTGCGACCCCATGGACTATACAGTATGGAATTCTCCAAGCCAGAATACTGGAGTGGGTAGCCATTCCCTTCTCCAGGGCTTCTTCCCAACCCAGGGATCGAACTCAGGTCTCCTGCATTGCAGGCGGATTCTTTACCATCTGAGCCATCGGGGACACCCCATAAGAGCAACAGATGTTGAGGAAGTCTGTGGTATTACTTATACTAAACAATAGAGCATACATCCAAACAGGGGCGAGAATAACCCAACCTGTGAGTTAAGCTCCATCTTCAGACATTTAAAGGTGAAATTCTGTTTCGTACCATTAGCCAAACAAGATCCTCGTTTCCAACTGGTGTCTTTCCCCTTTTTAGAAGCAATGAAAGCTGCTCCGTTGGTTGTAGTCTTCTGACAGAGTGTCAAAGAAGAAGATAGGAGAGGAAGATATTTTATTTTGCTAATGTTTTGTTCCCAAACGTGACTGTGAAACTGAAATTCTTTCACGTCCTTTCCTTTCCTCATGTCAAGACTGCCAAGTTGGACATTTGTGCTTTGGGTTTAAAGTTCATTGATATTATACTTTGATTTTATCTGAAAAGTAAACTTATTTGCTTTTGATAAAAGACTAGTGCAAGAGCAAATCAACTTTAAAAACAAGGCTGTTATCTGTTTTCCTCCATTTGGGGATCTGTGGTTCAACACAGTCTAAATTACTGATCAGAGTGATAGTTTTAAGTATGCTTTGTTATATCATTGTCATAAGCCCCTGTCATAAGCTGTTTTTCTGTTTGTTTAATGGAAAGAGGATGTGGGATTTATACAGATGCACTTGTAAGTGTTGAATTGGGATTTTTATGTAAATTTTCTCAAATAAAGGCTAGCAGAAACCATTTTAGGTGTATTTTTCTGTTACTCATGAGTATCTCTTTGTCTGGATTGGCAATAATTCCTCCATATTCCTCAGTATTAAAAGCATGGCAAATTATATGTGACAAATTAGAGAAAAAAATATTTGTAGTGTACTCCAGATGGATAAAGTTTATGTGATCTAGCAAAAGTTCATTATACTTAATTTGTAAATGTATAACTATATAATATGTATATTGAAATAATATCCTTAATTCAGAAAGACTAAATAGGGTTCTGTAAGCCAGGAATTCTCTGTAGCTTCTCTGTTTTAGAAACTGATTTTGAAGTTATTCCTATAGAGTCTTCTCCCTTTCCTTCCATTCTCAAAATACCCCTCCTAATTTAGAACCTCTAGGACTTATTTTTTTGGACCAACACATCTATGTAAAACGCTACTCCAGCAGGTAAAGGCAAGATCATCTTTCCTTTTACTTGCAGTTGAGTATTTTCCATAAAGCTTCTTTATAAGAGTCACCGTGAAGTGCTTTACACATTGACTAGCTAGCCTCCAATTTAGCCTCTTTCTCTAATCCTCAAAAAAAGTTAATAAGTCAGTGAATCTCTAGTTTATAAAGTAGTGGTTCTCAACATTTGAAATACTTTAGAAAATGTCTCATTTCTTCCTGATACTTTAGAGAACATAAATAGTGAAGGCAGCAAAATGTTTGTGTGAATTTAAATAAATTTAAATGTAAATGTAATTGTCTCAGCAGTATCATATTTGTTAAATGGTTGTGCATGTTCTGCAAATTATCTGTTCAGTCTGCTACAATCTCCTATAGCATAAGCCCCATGAATAATATAAATTTTTCTGCTGCTGCTGCTGCTGCTAAGTCGCTTTAGTCGTGTCCGACTCTGTGTGACCCCATAGACGGCAGCCCACCAGGCTCCCCTGCCCCTGGGATTCTCCAAGCAAGAACACTGGAGTGGGTTGCCATTTCCTTCTCCAATGCGTGAAAGTGAAGTCGTTCAGCCGTGTCCAACTCTTAGTGACCCCATGGACCGCAGGCTACCAGGCTCCTCCATCCATGGGATTTTCCAGGCAAAGGTACTGGAGTGGGGCAAGACCCTTTAATTTGTAGGAGTTCTTCCAACCCTTCTTATGTTCTTGCTCAAGTCCTTCAAGTACCACATTTAAAAAGTATAAAGGAACATGACATTTTAAAATTTTATTTGCAGTGTTGTGTTTTTTGCTGTACAGCAAGGTGAATCAGTTACACACTTACATAAATCCACCCTTTTTAAGATTCTTTTCCCAAATAGGTCACTACGGTGTACTGAGTTCCCTGTACTATATGATAGGTTCTTCTTAGTTATCTATTTTATACATAGTAGTGTGTATATGTCAATCCCAATCTCCCAATTTATCCCTCCCCTGCTTTCCCCCTTAATAACTATAAGTTTGTTTTCTGCATCTGTGACTATTTGTTTTGTAAATAGGTTTGCTTGTACCACTTTTTTTAGATCCCACGTATAAGCGATAGCATATTTGTCTTTGACTTACTTCACTTAGTATGACAATATAGGTCCATGCAAGTCACTGCAGATGATGTTATTTTGTTCTTTTGATGGCTGAATTTCCATTGTATATTGTAATATTCCATTGTGATATCTGTGTGCCACATTTTCTTTATCCATTCATCTGTTAATGAGTATTTAGGTTGTTTTCATGTCCTGGCTATTATAAATAGTGTGTAATACTGTCTGAAGTGAAGTGAAGTGAAGTTGCTCGGTCGTGTCCGACTCTTTGCGACCCCATGGACACCAGGCTTCTCCGTCCGTGGGTTTTCTAGGCAAGAGTACTGGAGTGGGTTGCCATTTCCTTCTCTACGGAATCTTCCCGACCCAGGGATCGAACCCAGGTCTCCCGCATTGTAGACAGACACTTTACCGTCTGAGCCACCAGGGAAGTAATACTGTCTACGGATCCAAAATAGAATTTCAACATAAAATTCAATATAGAAATGTAAAAATGACTGAGATGTCTAACATTCTTTTTTCCTTATAGTCTTTGAAATATGGTGTGCATTTTACAGCATGTCTTCATTCAGACTAGCCATAATTCAAGTGGTTGCTAGTGGCGACCATATTAAACAACAAAGCTATAGACTTTGCTAAGTACTTTGGCAATTTAACCATTTACTTGTTAAGATATAAAATGGAAATACCAGTTTTTACCAAAAGCATTTTAAAATCAGTTATACCTTTAAAATGTTGAGTATTTCTGGGCTTATGAGTATTCAAAAGTCAGATATTTAGTTTCATTTACATCTGATGTAATGAAGTGCTGAGCTTGAGTTTCTGTTTTGTATTGTCTAAGATGGAAAGGGACATTTGTTAAGCTTTTATCTATGTATTATAACCAGAATAATTCACAATATCAGGCTAACCAAGTTATAGAATACAAACTTTTAGTTTCCACACAAAAATGAATTTGTAAGCTTTGGCTGAAACCTGTTCAGCTTCTCCGCATGCAAGTTAGCACTTCTAGCTATAAGCAATTGTTTTTTCCATGCAACTCAAAAATTTATTGATCATCTGTTTAATGTGCTGAACTAAACTCTGGAGTAGACCCAGATAAAAAAGAAGCAATACCTGTCCTCAAAGTGCTTTCTAATTCATAGGAGGAAGTAGATGGGATGGCTTCTGTCCAGCATGATCTCCATGCTTGCTTTAGCCACCACTGACAACATTGTGGATGTTAAGGAAGCTTTCACTAACCCAGCTAGTTTGTCTTGGAAAGGAAAGATGCCCCTCCTAAACACCTTTCTAGAAGATTGTGCTTTCCTTATAATAGCACTTAGACACCATTGTAATTGCCTGGTTATTTGTCTGTTTATATGGACTGTAAGCTTCAGGAGAAGAGGAACCATGTTTATTTTGTCCTCTGTTGTAACCCAGCACCTGGCACAAGTTGGTACTTAGTGTTTGCTGGATGAATGAATTGAAAATTGAAAACTATCTGTATAGTCTAGAACCCTGGAATGAAACCAGTAAAAAATCTAACAGGGTGTTATCAGTCAGGCATTTTGGTTTAAGAGATGTACATATGCAATAACAATGACCTGATATTCTTTCAACAAATAAATTTTAGGCTTGTTATATCAAGCACTTTTCTAGGCACTGATGATACATAGTTGTGAACAAGAGGGCAAAATCCGGGCTCTCAAGGAGCTTATGTTCTAATGAATGGAGGTAGTCAAAGTAAACAATAAATAAGACATCAATTTTAAAGATAAACATTGTGAAGAAAATAAGGAGTGATGTGATCTGGAGGGAGAACTGTGTTACTTTGGATCAGATTAGATGTGAAAAAGAGGTTTGCTTAAATATAAGCACAGTATAAGCAGACCATCATTAAGTCTGGTACACTAATAGAAAAAATGGATCCAAATCAAGACAGACAAAAGTCCCTCCTATTCAGACCCAATGTGGAATGTTACACAAAGTGTAGGATATCATACTTTAAAAGGAACACTGATGAACTCTAGAGAGGTCAGAGGAACGTGAGCTCATTAGCTCCCATACCCCTCACCCCATTCTACCCATTCTCTTCCTCCTATGTTTGCTGTCACTATCCACCTACTTAAAAACCTAGATGCAAGTCTCCTGGACTCAGATTTGCTTCACCAACCATATCCCAACTGATCACAAAGTTCTAAATGTTTCTCAGATGGATTTCTTAAATCTGGCCCCCCTCTCCATTCACACGGATAGCACCTGAGTGCCTGTCTCTAGGCCTCCTGTCTATCTTCCATGTTGTCATCAGTTCTTTGTAAAGTATAGCTTTGGTCTTATGCAAGGTGACCTTACTATTTATTATCTGTGCTGGGCACATGAACAAAGAAGACTCATTAATTACGCTGTGGGGAAAAGTATTAATTGGGACCCCCCCCCCCCAGCAAATCAGGACACACAGACACACAGATCATGTACTCCTCTGCTTAAAAATGTCTAGTATTTTCCATTGCCCACAGGAAATATCAAGTTCTATATAAATAAATATTTGAGGCCTTGTCTTCTGCTTCTATCCCACAAATACCATGATCTCCAGCCACATGATCTTCTCTTAGCCCCCAAATATCCTGCCCTCTGAAAGAGATCCCTGGCCTTGTGTGGGCTTTGACTCCCAGCTCCCCTCAATAGCTATGTAACATACAGTAGGTTACTTAACCCCCTATCTCAGCTCCTTTTGCAGAATGGGAATACTGTGAGGATTAAATGGAATGACACATGGAAAGAAAACCTTTAGCATAGTGCCAGGAACATAATAAATATAATGAATGTTAGCTGTTATCTCTGTAGGTCAATAATTCCCATAACTTTACGACTAAAAAGTTACCTTAGCGATGTAAAGTTGCTCAAGGCACATAACTGATGGAACACGCTTTTCCACTGTATTGCAGTTCTCTTAGTGACTTCAGGGCTCTGCAGATTCCCCACCTCCGATTACAGTATCTGGCACTTACGGCATGAAGAATGTTGCATGAGATCATCAGGTGGTCAGAGATTTGGAAATACACTTGGAAAAAGAATGTGAAATCTGGAAAGGGAGGAGTGAGTGTCAGGAGGGTTGACTTCAAATATTCTCTAAGATGTATGGAAGACAGGGACCCAGGGTAGTTCTGGAAGAAATAACTGGGCCCACTAACAGATGACAGGAGGCAAGAATTTTCCGCTGGGAGAGGGAAGGGAGGTGAGGTAAACGGGAGACCTAAGAAACATAGTTCAGTCCCTGGGTTTGGGAAGATACCTACTCCAGTATTCTCGCCTGGAGAATCCATGGACAGAGGAGCCAGGCGGGCTACAGTCCATGGGGTCACAAAGAATCGGACACCACTGCCACTTAACACGCACGCAAAGATATCTTTGCTGTAACAATTCTCTAAAACAAACAGCGCTGTGCTACGCTAGGAAGGGCTGCTTCCCCCGGTGACTGCCCTTGAGATAGGCCTGGCGCCAAGATGAGACTGGACGACCTCTGGACCTCAAAACTGTCTGGGCACCGGGCTAGGAATCAGGGGAGGGGTCTATAGACCCGAGGAGGACGCCCTTGCCCCTGCGGGAGCCATCTGGTCCCATTCGGTCTCCACCGGGCGCCGCCAACCCCTGCCCGAGGCTTCGTTTTCCCAGCCTGCATGGAGGGAAAGAAATCTTGCCCCGGGGCTTAAAGGAACAACCTGCAAAGGAGGAAACCCCCTGGGCCGGAAGCACTCAGAACTGCTTCCGGGCCAAGGGGGAAGGAGTCGCCATGGAGCGTCGCGGGGTGGCAGGGCTGACGGGGCCGCGGGGCTGACGGGGCCGCGGGGCTGACGGGGCCGCGGGCCGGCGTCTGAAGCGGGAGAGGCGCAGCGCCGCCAGCGCCACCGGGGACATTCAGGCCGGTCCCGTCCCCGCCGCCGCCATGTCGGTGCTGGGCGAGTACGAGCGACACTGCGACTCCCTCAATTCGGACTTTGGGAGCGAGTCCGGGGGTGGCGGGGACTCGGGCCCGGGGCCCAGCGCCGGTCCGGTGCCGCGAGCCGGCGGCGGCGCGGCGGAGCAGGAGGAGCTGCACTACATCCCCATCCGTGTGTTGGGCCGCGGCGCCTTCGGAGAGGCCACGCTGTACCGCCGCACCGAGGTAGCGGCCCCGCTCTCCCCCGCCTCGTCCTCGCTCAGCGATCGGGTCCCTCAGGGGTGTCTGTCTTGGGGTCCTCACCGCTCCTGTACTAGGAGTTCGTAACAGCACTGGTTTTTCTAACCGGTCGTTTTTGTTTACCATGGGGACTGAGCAAGGTATTGAACCTTCTCTGAGCCTTAGTTTTCCCGTCTGTAAGTTGGAGTTAGAAATAGCAACGTACCTTAAAAGTAATATTATTTAAGATTATTTTGATCATCGAAAAGGTCGTTGGTAAGATTGTAGCGTGTGGGCTTCTTCATCAGTGATGATCCAGCAGCGTTTATGCCTGGGAAATACTTTTTTTTTTTTTTTTTGGTATATTTTAAACCATTCGTTCTTAACTTCAGGAGGGATAAAGGACTTCTTTGAGAACTTAATGTAAAGGTACCTTCCCGCCTATCCATTATTGCACACATACAAATCCTTTGAAGAGATTCTTTGATGGTGACTCAGAGGTTAAAGCGTCTGCCTGCAATGCGGGAGATCTGGGCTTGATTCCTGGGTCAGGAAGATCCCCTGGAGAAGGAAATGGCAACCCACTCCAGTATTCTTGCCTGGAGAATCCCATGGACGGAGGAGCTTGGTGGGCTACAGTCCACAGGGTCGCAAAGAGTCGGACACAACGGAGCGACTTCACTTTCACTGATTAAAACCCTAGAGTGGGGAGTCTACTTCCAAAATTGATCATAAACTTTCATCACTAAAGTCTTAAAACTCTGCTTTCAGAATAGTTAATCAGTGTGGGGTTGCTGAAGATGAGATTCTATCAGTGATCTGTCTGCAGGTCTGTTGTGTGTTCCAAGTACTTTTAAGTCTAAAAGATGGATGAGGAGAGAGGTGGTTGCAAGATTAATGTATTATGAGTTACTGTTAGTGTTCTCATGAGAATGAGGAGATGTGCTTTGGTATTCCTATTTTTATAGTTGAAGAAACTAAGGTAGTATATTTAAGTGACTCGCTCACTTAAATTAGAAGCAAATCCTGGGCTGGAATGGAGGGTCACATCTGCTTGTCCATGCCTTTCCATGATTATTGCATTGAACTTGATTACCAAGGTTGTTTTAAGTTAAGTTTGATTACACTTTCCCCAAAATTGCATAGCATTATCCATAACATCAAATGTTTATTACTTTTGTCAGTTTACCATGGTCTAATTAGAAGCAAATTTTTCCCTCAAGAAGCATATATTTCAGTGGCAAGACATGTTAGTTTTGTTAGTAACAAATAGCGTTTAAGTTGTATGTGTATATAAGTGTAAAAGAATGGACATTTATTTCAGTGGAAGGAAATTAAGGGAGTGCACAGTAGAAGGTTCATTGATCTTTTGCTGAAGTTTCAAAGGCTCAGCACAGCAATCCTAAAGGACAGGGAGGGTTATTTAGGTGGGGATGCTTCTGAGCTGGGGAACAACATCAGTAAATTAGAGATGTTATAAAATGGAGTGAATATTAGGAGCTGCAGATAAGTCTTCATGAATAGAAGAAAACATGTGATAACATAAAATTGCAGGAGAAACAGAGTCACAGAACGTGACAGTGTAAGGAAAGTGAACTCAGAGCCCTTCAGTTCAGTTCAGTCGCTCAGTCGTGTCCAACTCTTTGCTACCCCATGAATCACAGCACACCAGGCCTCCCTGTCCACCAATTCCCGGAGTTCACTCAAACTCATGTCCATCGAGTCAGAGCTGTTAGACATGACTTATTCTTATCTATAAAGAATAAATGAAAACCACTAGAGAAATCTGTATAAAGTTAGAGGCAATTTTAACATGTCTATTTTACAAGAAATATCAGCCATAGATAACCACTCTCCAGTTCTCTTGTTTTCCAATAGTCGAACCATACTACAATCCTCATCATGACTAGCAGTCTTTCATAATGTCCCTCAATAGAAACCCTGAGATCTACCTCCATGCCATATTTTTTACCTGGAATTGACATTAGGTAAATTAAGAGTAAAAACAACATTTTAATGCTTTCCCTAGACCTGCAGTAAATTTTGATGCTCAATTGTATGCAGAATTTTTAAAGTCTTCATGTTTTATTTAAAGGAGAAAAAGGAGTCAGTTTCTGCCCATCTAGGAAGTTTTCTTTCTAGGCTCAGAGATCCGGGTGTGGATTCATTCTCTGCCAGGCTCGAGGAAAGCACGATACCTCTGTTGCTGTGTTATAGGATGACTCATTGGTCGTGTGGAAGGAAGTTGATTTGACCCGACTCTCTGAGAAGGAACGTCGTGATGCCTTGAATGAGATTGTTATTCTGGCACTGCTGCAGCATGACAACATTATTGCCTACTACAATCACTTCATGGATAATACCACCCTGCTGATTGAGCTGGAATATTGTAATGGTAATGTAGAGTTCAGTGGGACTTCCTCCAGCAAGACATTGCTTATACTTACCTTGAGGGGGAGAGAAAAATAAGATCCATATTGACAAAGAACAAGAACTTTAAATGGACTGCTAGAGTTTAAGAGAAGTAGTTCAGGCCCTGAAAAGTTTTGAAGTGATCCACAAAATGAGGGGAGGGATTTTCCCCCTGCATGCTCAAATTTTGCTTTGTGATGATAATTCCATCTTCAAATTATTTGTTCAGTTGAATTTTACACTCATTTTTCAAGCTTTTTTCCCTTATGAAATGACAGGCATTAGAAGCATAGCATGGTTTGACACTTGTTAGTGAAATCTTGTAGGTGATATTTATTTATAATGATTTTAGCTAAAGCTGTCCTACTGAAAAGTGGTCTAAAGACCATAGCTGACTGAAAATGATTTCTTTGAACCCTTTTGCTTGTTTAAAAAAAAAGCCATATAGCCTATTTGTTAAAAAATAGACCCTGAACCCATATCCTAAGCTTCACTACTTTTTAATCTCTGTAATCTTGCACAGACTACTTCTCTGTGCCTCAGCCTCCTCATCTTAAGTAAGTTTGCTAATAGGCAGTACTTACTTCCTAGGGTTATTGTATTAAATGAATCTATAAAGCCCCATCAACTTTAACATTTCTATTTTACGGGCAAGTGTACTATTTTACAGTAGTTCTTGATTTGTAGCAAATTTTTGATAGATTTTGTACTAACTTATTATTACCTAAGAGAATGCCCAAAGCCCATTCTTGAGCTAAATGCTAAAATGGTCCAAGCATATTCTTCATTTAAATCTCTAAGAGAGAGCTCCTAGATTTGTCATTTATTTGCTAGATTCTTGTGTATCGTGATTGTTTTCAACCCTAAATGTATGAAATTATATTAAGAGATTTTTGAAGTAGCAGAGGCCTCTTAACTTCCTTTGTGGTTAGGAGGAACTAGAACGGATGGTACACTTATTGAAACTTTTGAGTTACTAAATTATGAAGAAGTTGTGAAACTTAACTAGGACTACAGTGTAAGTTATAGCTGCAGATAGGAAATAAAATGAACCATCATCATTTGCCATCTGTGTCACCTGATAATAAAGAGGAGAAGGAAATTCAGACTTACTCTGAAGGAGTGAGTTAGTAAAGGGAGTAATAATTGAAAGCAATCTAGAGTCTACCCTAAATTTTGGGAAACCTTTTCAGTGTGAAGTGGAAAGAAAAAGAAGTTGATTGTGATATATACCTGTTTTTGTAAAACATCACCTCACAGGTATAACCCAAATCTTCTAATAGACTGTGGAAGTTGTTACCAAATTATTGCAGATTCCTTTAATAGGAGTTTTGGAAAAGAAAGTCATTGATTTTGAAGACTTTCAAAGTACTTTCATAAATTAGGGTACTAGAGAAATGGTCTTTGTTTTTATCTTTTCTAAAAATGTTGTACTTCCCATTTTTATACTGAATCTCTTCTATTAGGAAGGGGAATCTTTAGAGAATATTTCAGATATAGTCCTTGACAGATGGGAAGTTTTGTACCCATGTGAAGAGCTGAAAGGAAGAGGGGATATCTTTTAAAAGGAAGCAGAACAAGGTGGCTTGGTGGTAAAGAATCCACCTGCCAATGCAGGAGATGTGGGTTTGATCCCTTGGTCAGGAAGATCCCCTGGAGGAGGAAATCCAACCTACTCCAGTATTCTTGCCTCGAGAAGCCCATGAACAGAGGAGCCTGGCGGGATACAGTCCATGGGGTCTCAGAGTGAGACATGATTGAGCATGCACACACTCATGCAGAATATTTTACTTGCTGTGCCACCTGTTAAAATCCTAGTAGCTTTGATCTCTGTTAAGCAATTCAAACCTGTTTCTTATTTAATTGCAGGAGGGAACCTGTATGATAAAATCCTTCGTCAGAAAGACAAGTTGTTTGAAGAAGAGGTAATTCATATTTCTGTGAAAGGAAGCTAGAATTGTATTGTGATTCTTGCTTTATAGTTCTGTGTTTACTCTTCCAACAATGAAGAGTGTTTTTTTCCTTTTGTTCATACTCCTTCCAGGCTCTGATTGATATTCATGAGAAAGGAAACCTCTAACAAGGAAGCTGTCTATAGCTGCTTCCTAAACGGTTTACCTCCACATCATGATTCTCTATGGGCTTTCTTTCCCGGTTCTATTACTGCATACTGGTATGCCCAGTTTTCTCTACCTTTGCATTCTTCCTGGATTTCTTTCCACAAGTCTGCTTCACCATACTATATTTTATAACAACGTTCAAACTATTTTATGATAATCCGCTGTTTTTTTTTTTTACCCCTACCACTTTTCTTTGCCTACTCAACCTACAAGCAAGAAATGTCAAGTCATGTTGAATCATAACCTCTAGTTGCAGTTTTCTTTGTTGCGTGTGTGTGTGCGTGCGTTTGTTTATTTAAATGGTATTTTTTTGTTTGTTTCCAGTCCAAGTATAATTTATTTTTTCTCTGCAGATGGTGGTATGGTACCTATTTCAGATTGTTTCAGCTGTGAGCTGTATCCATAAAGCTGGGATCCTTCATAGGTAATAAGTGGAAGAATATGGGATGGATTCTTTTCTATCAGTCCAACCCCCACCTTGGGTACCTCCCATCAGCACTATTATTTTCTTGATTAAACAGTCAAGGCTTTTCCGTTGATAATGATTTAGGAAGGAAAGAGTGAGTAATGAGGGGCGTTATCTTCACTTCCTGAAGTTAAACTGTTTGTGATCTAGGAAGAGTCTCCTCAATAGCTTATTACTGCTCAGTCATCTCTTTATTTTAGAGGTGAGTTCATTAATTCATCAGTACAGCCTAGAGGGCCACTATAAAAGTCGTATTAGACTAGTTGGAATTCACAGTAAATGTTTTCTCTGAGCAATAAAATTGGCATTTGTTTTTAATTTAAGTAAAAAGCTTATTCATTGTTTTATAATTAATTATGCAGTTTTACCAGATCTTGACCAGGGGGAAACAGCTTTCTGTTCACTTCTAGCTATAGGAGAGAACCTTTATAAGAACATTGCCACTTCATTATACCCTTAAATGAGTCATGGACTACTGCTAGAGATTAATATTAATACACTAGTTTTCTTTTTTATTGGTTTGTCCATTTAACATATAGTTCTTGATAGTTGTTGAGTGGCTACAGTTGTATATTGTTTTATTTTTGAAAATTATCAAAAATATTGTTCTGATTTTTTCACATCTTTCAATAAAGGAAGGTACAGTGTGAACCAGGCACAGTTTATTTGTGTTACAAATGGTCAGTTCATCTTCAGAAAGATAGCTGATGATTTTATTTAGGTGATCTGTATGGCCTAATCATTTTGCTGCTGGAATGTGCTTCTCTTGCCTTAACAGATTTGAAACTTTGACAAAACTCAGTGTTAAAATTGCCTGGATATCACTTAATTCAAGGCACCAGTGGTAATTGAAGAGACAGTGCACCTTATAGGAATTACCTAGGGCACTTTTTTTTAATCTGACCTTTCAACTTTTCCTAATGACTACAGTGTTTGGGGGAATGTGCCTGTGCTGTGAATCCCTGGAGGATGAAGTAATTTTCTGCCTCTACTCCCCCAAGTTCCCTTCTCAGTATTGAAATGTATGAGAAAATAATGAACACTCTTTTGGATTCCATAACAGCCTGAGCAGTGGTAACACACTCTTAGTTTGTACTAATTTTGGGCGGGAAGGTAGATGAGATAAAACAGTTTAGTGTATGGATTTAATATACTGCATTTTTTCCCCAGGGATATAAAGACATTAAATATTTTTCTGACCAAGGCAAACCTGATAAAACTTGGAGATTATGGCCTAGCAAAGAAACTGAATTCTGAGTATTCCATGGCTGAGACAGTAAGTATGTGTTATCATTAACTCAGTTGGGCATTTTTTAATTTTTTAATTTTTTTTTAATTTGGTGGTGCTACACAGCATGAGGGACCTTAAGTAAGGTCCTAATAACCACTGGACCACCAGAGAATCCCCCCTTGACTTTTTTTTTTCTTTTCCTTTCTTGTACCTTGAGATATAACTATACCCCCTAAATCTTGCATGCTTTTTCACGATGTTTTTGCAAGTTCTTCATACTTATAAAGCAAATCTTTTATAAGTCATACTTAGAAAAGGAGTCTTCTTCCTAGACCCACTAATTTACCTGCTCGGATGTTTTTTTAAGAGCCATTGTCCATATAACAGCTCAAACATCATTGCCCTTTCCAACCCTAACTAAAGACTTTTCCAAAAGCAATAAAATGCTTTACCATTTTTTCCAGCTTAGGATCTTTAGTAGATCTTATTACTTTATCTCTCATTTAATGTTTTGAGCTTCAAATGTTAGACGTCTCTTGTGTTTCCTTTGAATTTTTTCTGGTTCAGAAACCCTGTTTTACAAATAAAGGCTGATGCCCAGAAAACAATCTCATCCTTAATATGATACACAGTCTGCACCACAGGACTCCCTTCTCACCTGATCCTATGAAAGACCATTGATAAAGAGTAGACATAAATTGATCTCTGACGATAGTGATCTGATCCTTTTAGGACTTATAAAACCCAGTTATTACTCTTCTGGTTTCACAGTGCTCTGTCAGAACTTGAAAATGTAAGGTACTAAAATTAAGTTTGTCCTGATTTTTTTTTTTAATAATATTGAGATATTTCTGCAAGCAATCTAGAAACATCCAAGGATACTGATAGCCAGGGTTGGGAGTCTGCTTCAGGGACTCAGAGTCTGCTTGTATGATGTTGCTACACTGAGTTTCTGAGGAAGTAGTCATGCCCTTGCATGGATTTTTCTTATCAAGAATAATCCAATAAAATAAATGTCATGTAAGCTGTCTGAAAAATTGCTTTACTTTCCTTATTAAAGATGGCTATCAGTGTTACTGGAATTTCTTGGGTACTCATTGTCTCTCATCTCGGGAGAGACATGACCTCCATTTAGGACATTTATTTCCTTCCAACACATTCTTGAACTCAGAAGATCTTTTTGAATTTGAAAGAAGTTCACTATGTTAGTATTACAAATGTTAAATTGAATTGTTCACAGAGTTTCACTACTGTGTGTTTCAGTTAGAACTTTTAAACCCCTTTATTCAGTTACCATCTCGCGCTACCAGTTTTTGTATTTTTTTTTCCATTGGTGAACTTTTACCAAGTATGCTCTTTCCAAGTCTGTGAAGTCTTCAGTGGTCCTTGAATGCCTGGATCTTCTGTGATCCAGGAATCACAGAGCTGTTCTGCCTCCCAAGTTACCACAGGTCTTCACCACAGAGATTGTCTCTTTATAACTGGCCCAGGACATTTGATATGAATAAGATTTCTCCCCAGAGTGGCATCAGCTCAGAATGATGATGGGATATGCTGTTTGATGGGAATGTTTTAGGATATGCTGATGAATGTTCTATAGTTATCACTAACTCCTGGGAAATTTAATTTAGTTGTTAAAATATTAATATAGTTACTTCAGAAAAGGAGTTAATTTTTGATTGATTTCTTTGTTGTTTAGCTTGTGGGAACGCCATATTATATGTCTCCAGAGCTCTGCCAAGGAGTAAAATACAATTTCAAGTCTGATATCTGGGCAGTAGGCTGTGTCATTTTTGAATTACTTACACTGAAGAGAACATTTGATGCTACAGTAAGTTGATGTACTATCCCTACATTGTCCTTGCAAATGGTACAATTTGGTTGAGAGAATCTATCCCTGAGCTTCTGACTTCTTGAACAGAAATCAACTGTAGGCAAAATAATAACCAATGTTCAGGCACTGGCTTAGTAGTGTATTGTAAAGTACTACAGACTAGATTTGTTTCCAACTTGAATTCCCCATTGAAAAAAATCATAATCAAGTAGTTTGAGCATGCCTTGAATCCACTGACTATAATTTTAAAACTGACTCTGGGATCAACTGTGTGATGCAGCGGTTTGGATAAGCTGTTTCACTTCTTATACTTCAGCTACATCGTTTTATAAAAGCTAAGGCAAATTATATAATACTCATTAAAGTGTTTTGGTCTCTTGTGAAAGCTTACACACTGACTCTTAGTTTTACTAGAAACTTACTGTGTTATAAACAACAAATACCTTTAAGTCTCTTTTCTTCTTAAAGTAAAGCCTGGTATTAAGTAGTGCTTCTCAAGCTTTAATATACATAGGAAATCACCTGGGCATCTTGTTAAAATGCAGACTCTATTTTAGTGTGTCTAGACGTAGTCCTGATACTCTACACTTCTGACAGACTCCCAGACGATTCTGGTGCTCGTTCATGGACCGCAATTGGAGTAGCACAAGTGGATTCACATCCAGTATCCTCTACAAACCAGATGGGAGAACTTAGGCAAATCACCTCATCTCTTTGATTCTCTATTTTGTCAGTAACAAGAGAAAAGATACATATTCCCCTTATAGAGCTGCTCTTCTAATGTATATGAAGATGCAAATGTAAGATAATGCAAAGTTCTTTGGCCTTTTATGAGACCCGTTTATTTCTCTAAGCCCTGAAGTTTATTTTCTTAAATAATATAGTGGAAGGAAAATGAGTTTTGGAGTCAAACAGACTTTGATTGGAATTATGCCTCCTTTTTTTTTTTTTTTTTTTTTACTGTTTGTGTAGTCTTGGGCAGGTTACTTTACATCTCTGAATTGGTGATGATAACCTTGTGTGGTGTTTACAAGAGTTAAAAAACATACGTGCAACTTATGTTACATAGTGATCTCTCAGTAAAGGTGGTGGTGGCATTGTTATAATAATTTCTTATCACTATCAATTTATTCATTGCCTTGTCTTTTGCAGCAGAGTATCACCTGACCATTATTAGGATATATAAATCAGGAGGCAAATTAGTTGGCAAAGGAGATACTTAGAGCCAAGAAGCATTGCTAACTTTGCTTTCCTTTTTCTTGGGAGTCATTTGAGGGGTCAGATTATAATATACTCTGAATATTATTCTGTTGGTCACGTAGTCATACCTCCGTGTTGGCCAATTGGTTTCATTCTCTCTGATCATAGTAGTACATCTCCAGCCATTTCTTAGTGAAGTATACTAATAGTTGTAAAAAGAAGTCAGACCTAATTTACAGCTATTACCATTTCTTTATATGATCAGCACAGACATCTCAAAGCCCCTACTGGTAGATTGTAATGCCATCTTTATATAACCAAGGACAATACAATAATCATTTTCTCATAGAATCCACTCAACTTGTGTGTGAAGATTGTACAAGGCATCCGGGCCATGGAAGTTGATTCTAGCCAGTACTCTTTGGAACTGATCCAAATGGTCCATGCATGCCTTGACCAGGTAAGTGTGATTTGCATACTGATTTCAGTTCACTGTTTTCCCTTCCAACCTTAGTGTCTGGAGTATGGCACAGAGGAACTTGCACAAAACCACATCCACGTCCCCAGGGTAGGATGTATTTGTGGCTGTATTCAGGTGAATGAAAAGTGAAAGTGTCAGTCGTGTCTGCCTGTTTGCGACCACATGAACTGTAGCCCGCCAGGCTCTTCTGTCCATGGACTTCTCCAGGCCAGAATACTGGAGTGGGTAGCCATTCCCTTTTCCAGAGGATCTTCCGAACCCAAGGACCAAACCCAGGTCTCTTGCGTTGCAGGGAGATTTTTTTACCATCTGAGCCACCAAGGAAGTCCATTCAGATGAATAAGCATTGGCAATTCATGTGAGCTGTGTGCTTCAGCCAACAGATTCTTCCTTTATTAGTTTGTGAAATTGTGCTCCATTTTTTATAATCAAGATTAATTTTTATAAACTGTATAAGAGGTAATTTAGAATTCCTCATGTACAGAATGTATATAGTTCTAAATGTCACAGTTGCCTTGCAGTGTAGCTCTAGGTCAGTATTACTCAGAGGTAGTCCAGGAACCACGGGCATGAGAATCGCCAGGGGGCGGGCAAGTCTTACAAGAAGGAAATGAAGATTCCTGGGCCCTACCCCAGGCCTTCTGGATCAGAATTTCTGTGAATAAAGCCCAGAAATCTTTATTTGTAACAGGTACTCCAGGAGATTCTTATGTTTTATGTATATTGAAATTTGAGAACCACTACCCTAACAGTTAAAATCCGTGAAGAAGGTACATTCTCATTCTCACATGTAAGTGCTGATGATAATGAGCATGAAGCATAGAATGTGACATAATAGGTTTTTGAAATAAAAAGGGTGATATATAGTGGTCTCTGAATAGCAAACCTACAGCCTTCTAAGAAAAAGTAAAATGCCTCTTTAGATCCCATTTCGCCCATTTCCTTTAAGTTAAAACTAACTCATTGGTACTTTTTAGGATCCTGAGCAGAGACCCACTGCAGATGAACTTCTGGATAGACCCCTTCTCAGGAAACGCAGAAGGTAAAAAACAAAGAAGTCGCTTCATTGTCTTTCTGTAGATGGTCAACTAACTGTATAGGCCTGACCAGAGTACCGCAGAGAGAGGGTGATGTTTCCTGACCTGGCCACTCTGGTGCTGTTTTCTTCCAGCATCTCCGTTTTCATCGCTCGACTTCGACCTCCCTTGCCCCTGCTAGTTTGTTCTGAATCGATCCTGATGAGGCCCTAGACCCCCCATCTTCTGTGAGTTCTACTCTAGAGTTTGGGCATGAGAGTGTAGTAATTAAGAGAGGAGGGCTGTGGACTCAGTTATCCTTACGTTTGTATCTGAGTTCTGTCACTGTCTTTGTCAAGTTATTTAACATCTCTGACCCTTAGTTTTCGCTATGAAGTGAAGTAGGCTGAGGATTGAAGGAGGCAATGCATATAAAGGGCTCAGCTCCAGGCCTGGCACAAGATGCTCAACAGTTGTTGGATAGGAGTGTAGGATTGGACTGGGCCATAGCTTTTTAGTGCACTTGTTTCGATGATAGGTTGTAATTGTAGGGGTCCTCTTCAGATACCTTTTGCCCATGTCCCATAGTCGAATTTGACTGATTCCTGACGGGTTATTTTCTGAGATTTATTCAGTATTAGAGGTCTCTAGAGGTAGAAGGAAGGCCCTTTATCCCTCACCTTTTGTAGGAGGCTTCAAACCCTAGCTCAAAAGAAAAGACTTTCTTTATGCTTCTTAAATGTCCTAGTCTCTGTTTCATCCTCTTACGCTATTTTTGCCTTACTAATTCCTTCTTCTGCCAGTTCTTTGTGAATCTTCCCAACATTCAAATTCAAGTCTTGCCCTTGGATGCATTAAGTGTATAGCTAATTCCATAATCTCTGTTCTTTGGTCAGTACCTTTATTCTGTTGTGTTAAATTGATCTTTTCTGGTTTTCCAGTTGATCTCTAGCCAGAGTTTTAGTGCCTAGAATTACATATAACACTCCAGATGCAACACTGTAACCTTTTATTTATGTTCTATTCATATTCAGGCAGTCACCCTTTAGGGCTGGATAGGCATATTTAAATTCTTTATCTGGCTTATTTTCTAACAGTATAATCACTGTTTAAATCTCTTATTTAAATATTTCCATTGATAATTTTTAATTGCCATTTTTATTGAGATAATTGGAGATTTACAGAGAGTACTTCCTTAGAACTTTGTTCTTTGATGGAAGAACATAAGACAGAGCTTTCCAGATAAAGCACAGACACAGAGAATTGTGAAAATATTCAGGAAGTACTAAGTCCTATTTGACTGCACTAGAGGTTTTAGACCTGGCATTCTCAATAGCAACACCACTAGAACTTTCAAAAATTACTGGTGCTTAAGCACCGCCCCAGGTCTTCAGGTATAATTGGTTTAGGCAGAATGGGAACCCTGAGCTGAAACATGGGAACTAAAGGAAGGAACCCTTTAAAAGTAGGTAGAGATCTTGAATGCCAGATGAAGGAATTTGTGCTGTATTCAGGGAATTGTATGGAAGTGTTGGATATTTGAGAGGGCAATTCATGTGATGAGAGATGGAACCTTAGGAAAAGTTATTTAGCAATACTAATATCAGTGTTAAGTCAGTCCAGGACTGAATAAAGTGGGTTGAAACTTTGGTGAGACCAATTAGGTGCTACTACAGCCTAGTTTACCAACGAGCTATGTAAAAAAGCAAAATGGCTGTCTGGGGAGGCCTTACAAATAGCTGTGAAAAGAAGAGAGGCGAAAAGCAAAGGAGAAAAGGAAAGATATAAGCATCTAAATGCAGAGTTCCAAAGAATAGCAAGAAGAGATAAAAAAAAAGCCTTCTTCAGCGATCGGTGCAAAGAAATAGAGGAAAACAACAGAATGGGAAAGACTAGAGATCTCTTCAAGAAAATTAGAGATACCAAGGGAACATTTCATGCAAAGATGGGCTTGATAAAGGACAGAAATGGTATGGACCTAACAGAAGCAGAAGATATTAAGAAGAGGTGGCAAGAATACATGGAAGAACTGTACAAAAAAGATCTTCATGACCCAGATAATCATGATGATGTGATCACTAATCTAGAGCCAGACATCTTGGAAAGTGAAGTCAAGTGGGCCTTAGAAAACATCACTACGAACAAAGATAGTGGAGGTGATGGAATTCCAGTTGAGCTCTTTCAAATCCTGAAAGATGATGCTGTGAAAGTGCTGCACTCAATATGGCAGTAAATTTGGAAAACTCAGCAGTGGCCACAAGACTGGAAAAGGTCAGTTTTCATGCCAATTCCAAAGAAAGGCAATGCCAAAGAATGCTCAAACTACCGCACAATTGCACTCATCTCACATGCTAGTAAAGTAATGCTCAAAATTCTCCAAGCCAGGCTTCAGCAATACGTGAACCGTGAACTCCCTAATGTTCAAGCTGGTTTTAGAAAAGGCAGAGGAACCAGAGATCAAATTGCCAACATCGCTGGATCATGGAAAAAGCAAGAGAGTTCCAGAAAAACATCTATTTCTGCTCGATTGACTATGCCAAAGCCTTTGACTGTGTGGATCACAATAAACTGGGAAATTCTGAAAGAGATGGGAATACCAGACCACCTAACCTGCTTCTTGAGAAACCTGTATGCAGGTCAAGAAGCAACAGTTAGAACTGGACCTGGAACAACAGACTGGTTCCAAATAGGAAAAGGAGTACGTCAAGGCTGTATATTGTCACCCTGCTTATTTAACTTCTCTGCAGAGTACATCATGAGAAACCCTGGACTGGAAGAAACACAAGCTGGAATCAAGATTGCCGGGAGAAATATCAATAACCTCAGATATGCAGATGACATCACCCTTATGGCAGAAAGTGAAGAGGAGCTAAAAAACCTCTTGATGAAAGTGAAAGAGGAGAGCGAAAAAGTTGGCCTAAAGCTCAACATTCAGAAAATGAAAATCATGGCATCCGGTCCCATCACTTCATGGGAAATAGATGGGAAACAGTGGAAACAGTGTCAGACTTTATATTTTTGGGCTCCAAAATCACTGCAGATGGTGATTGCAGCCATGAAAGTAAAAGACGCTTACTTCTTGGAAGAAAAGTTATGACCAACCTAGATAGTATATTCAAAAGCAGAGACATTACTTTGCTGACTAAGGTCCATCTAGTCAACGCTTTGGTTTGTCCAGTCGTCATGTATGGATGAGAGAGTTGGACTGTGAAGAAAGCTGAGCGCCAAAGAATTGATGCTTTTGAACTGTGGTGTTGGAGAAGACTCTTGAGAGTCCCTTGGACTGCAAGGAGATGCAACCAGTCCATTCTGAAGGAGATCAACCCTGGGATTTCTTTGGAAGGAATGATGCTAACACTGAAACTCCAGTACTTTGGATACCTCATGCGAAGAGTTGACTCCCTGGAAAAGACTCTGATGCTGGGAGGGATTGGGGGCAGGAGGAGAAAGGGACGACTGAGGATGAGATGGCGGATGGCATCACGGACTCGATGGACGTGAGTCTGAGTGAACTCTGGGAGATGGTGATGAACAGGGAGGCCTGGCGTGCTGCGAATCATGGGATCGCAAAGAGTCGGACACGACTGAGCGACTGAACTGAACTGAACTGAACTGACAGTCTAGTTGGACAGTTGTATGGATGTGAGAGTTGGACCATATCCTAGTTGTGTGGCTGTGAGAATTGGACCATAAAGAAAGCTGAGCACTAAAGAATTGCTGCTTTTGAACTGTGGTGTTGGAGAAGATTCTTGAGAGTCCCTTGGATTGCAAGGAGATCAAGTCAGTCTTAAAGGAAATCAGTCCTGAATATCCATTAGAAGGACTGATGCTGAAGCTGAAGCTCCAATACTTTGGCCACCTGATGCAAGGAACTGACTCATTGGAAAAGACCCTGATGCTGGGGTTGAAGGATTGAAAGGTTGAAAGATTGAAGGCAGGAGGAGAAAGGGATAACAGAGGGTAAGATGGTTGGATGGCCTCACAGACTCAGTGGACATGAGTTTAAGCAAGCTCCGGAAGTTGCTGATGGACAGGGAAGCCTAGTGTGCTATAGTCCATGCGGTTGCAAAGAGTTGGACATACTGAACTGAACTGAACGGCCTAGTTGGGAAGTAAAGTTGCCCAGAGCTAAAGTGGTGAGACTGGGAAGGACAGGTGAGGATAAAGGGCATTGTACAAGTAGAATCTGTAGAATTTGAATATTGAAGAAAAGAAGACAGCTGAATCCAAAATCGCTGAAGTTTTAAGCCTAATTCACTGGGAGGATTGAAGGTGCCGGTTAAAGAATCAGGAGAGTAAGGAAGAAAATCTGTATCGGGAGAAAGACAATGAGCTGACCTTTAGAAATGTAGAGTTTAGGGAGTCACTGGACAGACTAGATGGAGATGTTAGCAGGTTCCTAAAATGTGCATCAGAAAGAAGTTCTCAAGGCTCTCTGGTGCAGCCTAGAACATTCCTCAGAGATAGAAAACAAATGATCCCAGACTGCTGGCCTCATCGTGGTTAATGAATTGTCTAATGCTAGGCCTGTGTAACTGTTTGAGTTGTATCGAAGTACTTTGCTAAAAGTATTATAACATTGTATGAGGCATATGGTTTACAGAAGATTAAGTCTGTGAAAGGTTTTAAAGAGACACTGGTGCAATATAGAGCCTATTATTTCTCTCATATATCTTTGCTTTTCTTTTGGTAGAGAGATGGAGGAAAAAGTCACACTGCTTAATGCACCTACAAAGAGACCAAGGTAATGCTCAGGAGACTCTTGAAAAAAGTAATATATCTTAAATTACCACCAGGGGGTCTTTCTTTCTTGGGTCTGGACATTGTTTGATCCCAGTAAGAAGCCTTTGGCATCCTTTCAGAAGCCCAGCATCCATTTAAATATCAAATAGTCATTTCAGAGGAAAAGAAAGCTGTAATTTCACCCTCTTACCAAAGTGGACCTCATTATCGTGGTGAATGTTGAAAAGTTGAAAAGTGTAGGTGTTATGGATCAGACTAGTATCTGATCTGGCTGAGCTGTGATGAAGCCCTGAGGCAAGAATTGCAAAGCCTGCCATGATAGAGGGTTGGAGTAAGTTGTCGAGAAAGAACATACTTTCTCATACCATAATTGGCAGTTCTACTCAGGGAACAGGCTGAAAGCATTTTTCTTTGATATAATTTTTATGTTAAATGTGCCTTTGTTCTGGGGGTTGTTGGCAGGTCAAGCACTGTGACTGAAGCACCCATTGCTGTGGTAACATCCCGAACAAGTGAAGTCTATGTCTGGGGTGGTGGGAAGTCCACTCCCCAGAAACTGGATGTCATCAAGAGTGGCTGTAGTGCCCGGCAGGTGTGTGCAGGGAATACCCACTTTGCTGTGGTCACAGTGGAGAAGGAGCTATACACTTGGGTGGTAAGTGAAAGCTACATACTTTAGAACAATGATGTGCACCTCACTGGGCCCAGGATATATAAGAATTTTGTTGGTTGAGTATGTGCTACAGAAGTGGCAGCATAAGATGATGGAATATAAGCTCTTTTGAGAGAAGGGATTTTTTCTGTTTAGTTCACTGATGTATCCCAAGTGCCTGGTACATGTTAGAGCACTTTTAAGTGTTTTTTGAATGAATGAATGAAAGAGAGAGCAAGAGAAGGAGAGAAAGAATTAAAAGGCTCGGACTCAGGAGACTGGATTCTCATTTACAGATGGGTGACTTCAGAAAGTCACTTGTTTACTCTGTTCTATTACCATGCATTTAAGAGCAACTTATATCTGTGAAGTAGCTTTGTAAATAAATGAAGTAGTGTACCATGTCAGGAAAATTCTAAGACCTCCATCAGTGATTGAAGATGGTATATCTTGAGTAGAATTTTCCTTTGTTCCCCTCTAGATTCTACCTTCTCTCTCACCTTGAACATACTACATATTTTTGCTGTCTCTTTTCTTATCTCCCACTCATTCCTCATTCACCTGCCAGTCAACTGAAACTACTCTTGACAAAATGACCTCTAAATTATGAAAACAAAACAGATAGGTGCCCTTGAGTCCTTGCTTGACCTCTAGTATTAACATATTGGTCACTTTTCCTTCTTGCAGGAAGCCTTGTCCTCTCTTGGCTTCCACGGGAGCATGTTCTCTTGGCTTCCCTCCTGTCTCTTCAGCTGTGCCTTCTTAGGCTCACTTCATGCTGCTTTTTCATTACCCAACCTGTCTTAGAACCTCAGTTCTTCCCACTCTTCCTCCTTCTGGAGGGAGCTCATTTTTTCCAGTAGTTTCAGGTAAGTTCTCCAAGAGGACAGGCTTTATCCCCAGCGTGTGACAGAGTAGACACTCAGCTATTGGTTGAGAGAAAGAATGAGTGATTTGACCTCTGTTACAGAGTTTTAGCTTGCTATTATTTCCAAAAATCCTCTCACTTGAAGACTAGCTTCTGGGGGTACTTCTAGAGGTAGAGTGAAATTAGTGCCTTAAAAAACATTTATAGAAGGCCTTACAGTTGAGCTATTAAATGGGAAGAATGTCGCGCCTCTCTAAAACTGCTGGGAAGTCATTTAGGACTATTGTCAGTGCCTTCTAGCAGCCTCTTTGATGTAGCCAAATTCCTCATGACTTGCATATTTCAGGGAGTGAAAGACGCTGTTGTGTCCAACTCTGCGACCCCATGGACTATACAGTGCATGAAATTCTCTAGGCCAGAATACTGGAGTGGGTAATTTTTCCCTTCTCCAGAGAATTTTCCCAACCCAGGGATCGAACCCAGGTCTCCTACATTGCAGGCAGATTCTTTACTAGCTGAGCCACCAGGGAAGCCCCTTTGTGACCAAAATTTGTAAAAACTTTTGTAAGGATTTCCAAGAGCCTGTCCTCCTATAGAAAAAATCAAGCTAAACTATATAAAGACATTGTTTTCATTATCACCCATAATTAGTTTACCTTAGACTTGGAGGAAAAAGACAGAATTGGGAATGTTTCCTTTTAAGTCCTGATAAGATATTTAAAAAATCTTTATCTGTTGGCAGGGGATTTTTACTATCTGTCATTAAAAGATTTGATGCCCTTACCTTTTTGTTTTGTTTTCGTTTCTTAATTATCAGCTGATTCTTTTTCCTACTGTTTTTCTTGATAAGAAGTGATGTTAAAGATTTGCTTTCGCATGAAAAGTTTAAAACTTAACAAGTCCTGTTTATTTCACAGAACATGCAAGGGGGTACTAAACTCCATGGTCAGCTGGGCCATGGCGACAAAGCCTCCTACCGACAGCCAAAGCACGTAGAAAAGTTGCAAGGCAAAGCTATCCGTCAGGTGTCATGTGGTGATGATTTCACTGTCTGTGTAACAGGTAAGCCAGCAGCAGAACGCACCCAGGTGCATTTCAGGTGGAGTGATGTACTTAATTCTATGCAATTTTAGCTGGGATTTTACACAAAAGATAAGATTCCAAAGAACCAAAGACAGTGAGCAAATATACACTTTAATAGCAACATGCCCAACTTGATATAGCATTACAGGAGTGATAAGCAAGGAGAAAGCAGGTGGGTAACAAAAGAGGTGGGACTAGGAGAAATATATTGTCTGTCCCATTTTGAGGGGGCTGAGAAGGAATAACCTCACTACCTAGTCAGGTGTAGATAATACTAAATCAGGAATCAGGAGCTAAAATTTAGTTTTGGTCTTACCGTTATTCACTTTATGATTGCTTTGTGCTTCCTTTTTTTTCTGTAAAGTAGAGATGTAAAATAGGCTTAAAATTTTAAGCCTTTTTAACACAATCATCCCACCATTTTTTAAAAAACTGTTACATAACAGTATGCATGACCCTCTAAATACAAAGAACTCTAGGCTTCATAGACAGTCTGTCAGATTTCTCTGCTGCAGTCATCTCATATGAGCTCCGTGTCTGAGGTTGTCCTCGTTCCAGTCCTGTCCAGCTTTCTCATTAGACAAAACAAGTAATTCATTTGGTGGATTCTGCTTTCCTTCCTCTCACAGATGAAGGTCAGCTCTATGCCTTTGGATCTGACTATTATGGCTGCATGGGGGTGGACAAGGTTGCTGGTGCTGAAGTCTTAGAACCCATGCAGCTGGACTTCTTCCTGAGCAATCCAGTGGAGCAGGTCTCCTGTGGAGATAATCATGTGGTGGTTTTGACACGAAACAAAGAAGTCTACTCTTGGGGCTGTGGTGAATATGGTAGGTGTTGCCTTGACTCTACACTTATTCGCAGGGGCACAGCCTGACTTCAAGCTTGTGCACCTCTAAACATGTCATGCAGCCTCTATTTAAGTGTTAATTTAGTAAAAGAGAATCTTATGGAACATTTTCATTGGGACAGGAGCCCTCACATTAATGATTTTCTTTCTCATGTCTGTCTCAGGACGCCTGGGTTTGGATTCAGAAGAGGATTACTATACACCACAAAAGGTAAAATCAGAGGCAGCTTCTTCTTAGAGCCTGTCTAGGTCACACAGCCTTCAGTAATAAGTCCTCCTTCCCTGCCGCCTCATATCAGGGTGTTTTCTTTCTGAAATATTCCCTATCTGGGAGATTGACAATCCAGGATTCCTAATTTAGCACTCTGTGGTCTTGTCATCTGCCTAAGTCATGAAAAGTTGAGAAATGATGTAGCCACTGTGGACACTCTGGAGTCACAGCTTGCTCATTAGTGAGCACTGAAATTAGCATGTACAGTGAAAAAGTTACATCAAGCTAAACACACCCTGCGTGGAAAGATGCTAGAAAGCAATATGCTATCCTTTCACCTGGCACAGCCATTTCCCTTCCTCCTTCCACAGCTGGACACCAGATGAAGTAGTTGTTTGTATTTGGGGTCATAGTGTATGAAGCATAATACCTAATTCCTCAGCACTGTGGAAGCGGGCACTGCCAGAGCCTGCGTGGGAGGGGAAACCAGCTGAGAGAGAGCGTGGCCACGTTCCCACCCTGGGACACAGGCTCACCCACGGGAAGGCCAACTGTAATCGGCTATAGCATTCACTATTAAAGATGTTTATTTACATTTTAAAAATAAACTGATATATCTGTGGGACCATTCTCACTGAGTAGAATTCATAGCTATTCCTCTTCACCTGAAAAGGCTCTAGTATTGTTAGAAGGTTTGAGTTTTCAGATTCACAGGTACACCCATCATGTCCCCCACCATTCTCCAGCCCTGTCTAGTTAACTGCAGAGGGATATGAGCCTTCAGACATCTTGGCTGCTGCCTCAATCCTTGGTCACCTCACTTATTGTATGACTGGGACTCCACAGGTCTGAGTTCTTCTGTAACCATCATGGGATATTGTATCTCAGAGGACTAAATCAGTAATAGATTGAAGCTTCTCCTTCCCCAGTGTTTTCTGAGAAGTGTTCCTAAGTAGTAACTAAGTACCTATTGCTAAAATTTGACAGGAGCTATCTATTTAGCTGACCTGCAGTTGCCTCTTTATTATAAAACTTAAGCTCCTTATTGAAAACAGTAGCCTCCAAGCTGCTGGGCAAATCTGAAGAGAATAGAACTCCCTGTAGTCATTCTGCTAAATGCAGGACATTACAGTTTTGAAAGAATTTGAGGATTTTTTTCCTAATACAAGTTATGTTGGGTAGATTTTTTTTTTCTAATTTGTTTTTTTCTTGCAGGTGGATGTTCCCAAGGCCTTAATTATTGTCGCGGTTCAATGTGGCTGCGATGGGACTTTTCTGCTGACCCAGTCAGGCAAAGTGTTAGCCTGTGGACTCAATGAGTTCAACAAACTGGGTCTGAATCAGTGCATGTCTGGAATCATCAACCATGAAGTGAGTATCCCATTTGGTGTCCTAAATAGACTATCAGAACCTCTCTAGGTGGAAATTTCTTTGGAAATGCCATTATTGGTTTGTGACCACTTAAGAATAAAGTGAGGATCTCCACAGATACTAAGTCCAGCAAAGGTAGCCAGCCACAAAAGAATACATACTATATGCTACCCATTATTTGAAATTTGTGTGTGCTAAGTCTCTTTAATCGTGTCTGACTCTTTGCGACCCCATGGACTGTAGCCCACCAGGTTCCTCTGTCCATGAGCTTCTTCACGCAAGAATACTAGAATGGATTGCCATGCCCTCCCCCAGGGTGTCTTCCCAATTCAGGGATCAAACCCACATCTCTGACATCTCCTGCATTGGCAGGCAGGTTCTTTACCACTAGTGCCACCTAGAAAGCCCACTGATGCCCATTGTTTGAAGTTTAAAGGCAAAATTAACTTATGGCAGAAGTCAAAATAGTGGTTACAGAAGTAACCACTTCTGTTACTTCTGGGAGGAGGGGTATAGGCATTAACAGGAAAGACAGGAGAGAGCTTAGGATGGTGGCAATGGTCTGGATCTTGATCTGGGTAGTTTTTATGTTTATATACCTATAGAAAAATATATCAAGCTGTATAGTATTATATAGTACATTATACCTCAATAAATTAGTTGATTATAAACAATCAAGTGATGGAATTCAGATTCTACCTTGTCCCTGAAATATAAACACAAGAAAATTAACATTATGAAAAGAAACATTTTTCCATGTATCACCTCCCAGAAGAGTTTTTAAGATTACTCTCAAATCACTGATCCTATATAGGCTTATTAAATGTAATTACTATTACCTCCTTCGAGCATGTCGTAAAATACACCTCTAATATTAAGCCCTAGTCCTCTCTTTGTGGTAGTATGAGTTTTCATCCTTTTCTAAAGATTCGTATTAATAGACAAGTTTGCTGACTCAATGGAAAAAAATGGAATTAATTTTAAGCAATCTCTGTTTTAAAGTAGTGATTGTGAAATGGGGGAGTACACATTTGGAGCAAGTCTTGGGAGGGTGTCTGTGTAGTTTGAAAAGATATATTCAGAATTAACATTACTTGATTTGGGTTTTGTTATTGCATTATATTGTGAAATTTTAAACTTACATGACAAGATTTATTTTTATGCTAATCTAAGGGGATGTGGGTTTTAACAGGTTGAGAACTTTGTCGGTAAAATTAGGTCACAGTAAACTGATAGCTTAGTAGGTTAGAGAGTCTTCAAGATTCTTTAATTCCTTGCCCTGTTTTTGTTAGCTATGCACAGTGTATAACTAAGACAAATGTCAATGATTCTGTCCTTATATAGATGCCTTCTGGGATGGAGAGTTCATGTTTTGCATACCCTAATTTAGGAATTTAAAATTCCGTTGTCAGAAAGTCCAATCTCATACTAAATTCTCTGATTACATATTGAACTTATTTCTTTTTTTATTCTGTTGGAGATGAAAAGTTACCTGGTACCTTCTTAATAACATGATTTGCTTGAAAGTCCTTTTGGTCACCCTGACAATATTTTCAGCCTATTTTCCCTCTATTTTTTACCTCATGAGTCTTTGCTTATCTTGTTCCAGGCATACCACGAAGTTCCCTACACCACCTCCTTTACCTTGGCCAAACAGTTGTCCTTTTATAAGATTCGTACAATCGCCCCAGGCAAGACTCACACTGCTGCTATTGATGGTGAGTTGATTTACAACTGTGTGCACAGGCCTTAGAATTTCAGGTTATTTTATTCTATCAAGTAGTAGCTCTTCTTAACTAAATGTATTCTCCTTATTTCCCCCCATCATCAAGTGTTATCTTGTTAACGACTTGGGCATTCAAGTAAATGTTTTATTGGTAATCATTACAAATGTATAATCAATACATTTCTTAAGGAAAATGTCATACCTATAATTTCTGGCAAATAATGTCTCTAATTAGCACCATCTATAAGTTTTCTAAGTTAAATAGTACCCATTTCCCACCTTTAAAGTGGAGTATATAGGGCTTCCCTGGTGGCTCAGTGGTAAAGAATCTGCCTGCCAATGCAGGAGACCCAGGTTCCATACCTGGTTGAGGAAGATCCCACATGCCACGGAGCAGCTAAGCCTGTGCACCACAGCTACTGAGCGTGTGCTCTAGAGCCTGGGATCTGCAACTACTGTGCTGCAGGTGTTGTGTGTAGGTGTAGGTGTTGAAGCCTGCATGCCCTAGAGCCTGTGCTGCACAAGAGAAGCCACGGCAATGAGAAGCCCGCACACTGCAATGAGAGAGTAGCTCCCACTCGCCACAGCCAGAGAAAACGCCATTGCAGCAGTGAAGATCCAGCCAGCCAAAAATAAATAAATACGATTATTTTTTTTAAAAGAACATATAATATTGAGTCATTCCCTCTCTCTAATTGGTCATAGTTCCCCTAACTGCCCTAGGTCCGAAGTTATGTGGCAGTTTATACTTGTGTACTCTCAGTAACCAGAAGCTGGTCCGCGGGACTCTGCACTGTCTGCCTTTTCTCTGTTTCATGACCATTTGTACCTGGTTATTTAATTTTGCTTCTCTCTCAGAGCGAGGCCGGCTGCTGACCTTTGGCTGCAACAAGTGTGGACAGCTGGGCGTTGGAAATTATAAGAAGCGTCTAGGAATCAACCTGCTGGGGGGACCCTTAGGTGGAAAACAAGTGATCAGAGTCTCCTGTGGTGATGAGTTTACCATTGCTGCTACTGATGGTGAGTCTGTTCACATTATTTCAAACTTGCTGGACAGATGGGTCTATTTTAATTTGAGGGTGTGAAAGAGGTGGACTGGTCATGTATAGCTGGGTTATATGTTTACTTTTTTATTTGTGTTAAATTGGTGGTCCTGTTTTTATGTAACCTTATTAACTATTCATCTGTCCAACATAGTGATTGTTGTAAAAAGGTTAGATTTCTAGGAAATGGCAAGTTAGTACTCTTAAATTCCTACTTTTTTTACTTTTACTTTTTTGGCACAATGTTTTAAGAATTATCAAATACTTATACCTTGCCCAGCACCATGTTGGTTCCAATAACTGTTGGCTGAGTAGCTAGAGAGATGAATGTGTGTGCGTACGTGTGTGCTCAGTCTTGTCCAACTCTTTGTGACCCACCAGACTGTAGCCCACCAGGCTCCTCTGTCCATGGTATTCTCCAGGCAAGAATACTAGAGTGGGTTGCCATTTCCTGACTCCGGGGATCTTCCTGACCCAGGAGTCGAACCTATCTCTTGTGTCTCCTGCATTGGCAGGCAGATTCTTTATCACTGGTGCCACCTGGCTAGAGAGGAGAACATCATGATTTGACCTTGCTCCTAGGTTGGGGTCACTGCACTGCAGTGATGTCCTTCAGTTCAGTTCAGTTCAGTCGCTCAGTCGTGTCTGACTTTCTGCGACCCCATGTATAGCAGCATGCCAGGCCTCCCTGTCTATCACCAACTCCTGGAGTTCACTCAGACTCACGTCCATCGAGTCAGTGATGCCATCCAGCCATCTCATCCTCTGTTGTCCCCTTCTCCTCCTGCCCCCAATCCCTCCCAGCATCAGAGTCTTTTCCAATGAGTCAACTGTTCACATGAGGTGGCCAAAGTATTGGAGTTTCAGCGTTAGCATCATTCCTTCCAAAGAAATCCCAGGGCTGATCTCCTTTAGAATGGACTGGTTGGATCTCCTTGCAGTCCAAGGGACTCTCAAGAGTCTTCTCCAACACCACAGTTCAAAAGCATCAATTCTTCAGCACTCAGCTTTCTTCACAGTCCAACTCTCATATCCATACATGACCACAGGAAAAACCATAGCCTTGACTAGACAGACCTTTGTTGGCAAAGTAATATCTCTGCTTTTCAACATGCTATCTATCTAGGTTGGTCATAAGGGATTGCTAAAACTTGAAAAGCTGTATACCGTGTGTCTCAACTTTCTGAATTGGTCTAATGGGATTTTCTTCTCTTTCCTTTCAGCTATTTCTTCTCCTCAGCATCTTCTTGCTGTTACTTCTGCTACCCTTTACTCCCTTTCCTCTTTCTTCTGCTTTCTTTTTTTCTCTCTTCCTATATCACCTTGATTTTTGTAGCCACTTCTTTTTGGTAAATGGTGAACAGCAAAACACGTTTCATTTTCTTATCTGTTGACTCTTTTTTTGTTGTTGTTATTGCTCATGCTCAGAGATGTCTTTGTTTTCTTTCAGTCTGTGCCTGGTGTTTATACAGGAGAGATCCAGCAATAGTGTCAGACAAATGATCTGTTACCGTACTTAAGGAAGTGAACCAGCCTTCATAGTTGTTTGTCTCAAAACAGCGGGTTTTAGGGAACAGACTGGTTAGTTCATGCTAGATAACAGGAAATGTTAGAAACAGAATCAGGATGTCATTGAGAATTAAAAATACTGTAGCAAATTCAGTAGCACTTTCTGACAGGGCCTGAGAGAGGGAACGTTTCTTCAGTGTAAACATCTGTGTACTTTTCAAGTTAAACTTCAGAATGATGAGTTTAGAATTAGATTCTGTGACTGGGCATATTACCTATTGATGTATGTTCCTCTGCTTCTCTGAACTGTACTTGATCACGTCACTCACATGGCAGACATCAACTGTGTGCCTACTATGCTCCAGATCCTCTTTTAGACCCTGGGAATATGGAAGTGAGTTTCAGTAAAAATAGAACTGTGATCCAGCAATTCCATGCCTGGACTTATCTCCAAATAAAAGGAAAAGAGTAATTCAAAAATATACATGCACCCCAGTGTTCATAGCAACACTATTTACAATAGCCAAGACATGGAACCAACATAATGTCCTCCAAAAGACCACTGGATAAAGAAGATATGATATACCTATACAATGAATGGGATATTACTCAGCCATTAAAAAGAATGAAACACTGCCATTTACAACAACGTATATGGACCCAGAGGGTGTTAAGTTTAGTGGAATAAGTGAAAGGAAGACAAACACTCTATATTAGCATTTACATGTGGAATTCAAAAATAAAACAAATGGATGAGTATAACATAACACAAGCAAACTCACAGAGAGAGTGAGAACAAACTAGTAGTTACCAGCGGGGAGGAAGAAGTAGAGAAGAGCAATTAGGGGCATGAGATTAAGAAATGCAAACTGCTATGTATAAAACATAAGCACCAAAAAAAAAAAAACATAAGCACCAAGGATATATTGCATAGCATAAGAACATATAGCTGTTATTTTATAGTAAATTTAAGTGGAATATAATCTATAAAACTATTGAGTCACTATGTTGTACATCTGAATCTAATAAAATATTATAAATCAACTATACTTAAATTAAAAAAAAAAGTCTTAGAAAGCTGCTCTCCTCAGGGAATTCATAGTCTAGTAGAGTAGGGGAGATATACATATAAACAGATTAGTGCAGTCAGGTAGGTTCTCTGCTGTTAATTGCAGTGTCCGGCTCTAAAGCTTAAAGTGTCCAGGGCTCAATCCTTCCCTCCCTTCATTTTCTGAGTGAGGTTATTACCGTAAATCCTCCCTTGTACACTAATAGCCTTATATTACCATCCCTGACTCCCAGACCCACTAATTCAACAGAATGTCTAAAGATAAGGTGGCTTTATAGCCTAGTCTTCCCAGATTGGTCCTGATTCATGCCTATTGTCTGAGCTTAATTGTTAATAGCACCCCCTTTTCATTAAAAAGTGTCCTGATTTGTATAAGACGTAATGAGCATCCCAAACAAACTTACTGTGTTCCAAAACAAATTTCTGATTTTTTGTTCAAATTCGTTCTTCCTGCAGCCTTCCTGTTTCGGAAAATAACACCTCTGTCCTACACCTCACATTCCATCCATTAGCAAATTCTATAGATTATCTTTGAATATATCCAACCACTTCACTACTACGTCAGTTCATGACTACAACTGATCTCTCTACTTCCACCCTTGGGCCCCTGCAGTCCGTTCTCCTCATGGTAACCTGGGGGATACTTTTAAATACCTACTGTTAAGTATCTTTACTGGTCTCCTATCTCAAACAGTAAAAACTAAAGTCGTTGCAGTGGCCCACATGACCCAGACCTCAGTCACCTCCTGACCTCTTCTGTAGCCACCGTCCACTCCTGTACTTTGCTCCACCTGCAGAGGACCTCTTGCTCTGTGTTTGTGATACTCACCTTACCTACATGGAGCTTTGTACTCAGCTGTTTTCTCTGCCTGGAAAGCTCTTCCCCTGGATAGACCTGGTTCCCTCTCACTTCAGTAGGTCTGCTCAAGTATCAGCAAGCACTTCTCTGACTACACTATCTAAAGAAATGATACTCCACTGTTACAGTTTATTTCCACTTTTCCTTATTGTTGATCTTCCTTCAAAGCACTTAATACTACCTAAAGTAATTAATCAGTCTCTCCCCACTAGAAGGTCAGTTCTACAAGGGCAGCAACTTTGTTTTGTTCACTGCTGTCTTCCCAGCACCTCAAGCAGTGCTTGTCATGAAGTAGATGCCCAATAAATACTTGAATGGATGACCAAAAGTGTTGAATGAGTGGATGAATGGATGGCAGTGTGTAGGAGTGATGGTCATTCTTACCTGGGTGGCATCAGAAATTATTTAGGCTTTATACAAGGGAATAAACAGGGGCAAAAAATCTTTTTAGCTCTAGAGCATAAAGGTGGGGAATCCAAAAGAGTTGGGAAGCCAGTGTTCTGTTCAACTTTCTGCTATTTATTTATTTCTTACAGATAATCACATTTTTGCCTGGGGCAATGGTGGTAATGGTCGCTTGGCAATGACCCCCACAGAGAGACCCCACGGCTCAGATATCTGCACTTCATGGCCTCGGCCCATCTTTGGATCTTTGCATCATGTCCCAGACCTGTCTTGCCGAGGCTGGCACACCATTCTCATTGTTGGTAAGGGTTCCACGTGTTGGTTAGGATGGCTTTGACAGAGGATTGACCCACACCTAAGTTACTGAGGGTCACACTCTTGCAAACAAAGTGTCCTAAAGAAAAGAAGCTACTTCTGTAATCTAACAGTGATCAGATGGGAGGAACAGAACATTGTTATTTCCTCAGTTTTGTCACTTGCTATCTCATGAAAACTTTGGGCTCTGCCCCCTTAACATAGAATTTGTTACTTCTGGTCGTCTACTAATTAGTTTATCTGTAATCATGCTTTTGTGAGAAACACTTAGTACACCTTTAAAAAGAAACTAAATCATAACTATTTTCTGCATAAAGATTCCTTTGTTATGAACTAAATTATAAAGGCCTGTGTAAAGGTCTGCAAGTTCAAAGGTCAGTGGTTTTCAACTTTGGCTGCACATTAGAATCCCTTGAGGAGTTTTTAGAAATCCCATTGTCCTGACCAATTAGATCGGAACCTCTGGATTGGGACCTAGGCATTACTACTTTCTAAAGCTTCCCAGCTAATTCCAAAGAATAGTTAAGGTAGAGAGTTGCTACTTCACATAGTGATTATAGTTAGAGCTGCTAGTGGTGCTTGGCTTCTAATATTTATGTCTAAAATAGTAATTAGTTGTCTGGTGTGAGAGATAGCAGTTATTGCCTAGATTAAGTCCCTATCCAAGTCTTGTCACTTTTCCTGCCTCTAGCTGTAAACAATGCTTACCTACTGAATATTTTTCCTCAGAGAAAGTATTGAATTCTAAGACCATCCGTTCCAATAGCAGTGGCTTATCCATCGGAACTGGTAAGTAGCAGTATCTCAGGTACCAGTGGTTTTTCTCAGGTGCGAGTCTTTGGGTTGAATTCCATGCAGTCTCCCCCAAGAAAAGGAAATAGGAAATATCTTTGGGAAATTAGGAGCACAGTGATCAAGAGGGAAGAGCATATTTTGGTAGATTTCACAGTAGATGATGACTTTCGTTTTGTGGTCAGGGGGAGAGTACATCTTTGCCACCACACATGTGGGAGTAATTACGCGGCTAGCCCAACACTGCAATGTGACTTCTGTACTGTTCTTTCCTTAGAATGCCGGGGGCCATGTGTTCTGGCCAACCTTTACTTCTATGGTGTTCCAGGGGTATTCTAATCTATAGAAATAGTCCTTCAAAACAGGCCCTCAGAATTAAAAGTTGGCTTTACTTTCAGTGTGGTCAGGAAAGTCAGCCCAAAGGTCTCTAATACTTTTCCTTTGGCTGCTTTCTTCATGGTTCCCTTTTTTAGGGCCTTGCTAGGAAACTGAATCTGTGTTCCTTTTGGTTTTCCATTTGCTAGAGTACCTATCTATAGTCCTTGATGTCTCAAAACTGGATATTTTGTAGAATCAAAACAGATAAAGACCCAGAATGAAAGCAGATTAATCCTCCAAAAAGACAGCTGAAAATCTAATCCAGACTTGTTAAACTCTAGTTGACACAAACACGCATCATACCAATTATTAGTTTTCTTTAGTAACTCATTGCTCAGCGTCTGTTTGTCCATATTAATATCTGTTACAAATGATAAAGTATCTTTTTGCTAAACACAGCTGTTCTATTACAGCTTTATTTTACTGGAACAGTATTTAAAGGAAAAACATAAGATTAAAAGCACATGTCCGTTATCTGGAAGATGTAAACTCTGTAAGAGCAGGGATTTTTGTCTTTTCTCTTCAATAATTTTATCCACATTGCTTAGAAGCGTGCCTTGCAAATGGTATTATAATTAGTAAGTATTGTTGATTGAATGTGTTACAGCCATCCAGTGAAATATTATATGTGTTCAAATGAACAACATCTATAAAGTTCAAGCAGAATAAATAATATATTGTATAAAGATACATAAGTGTGTGATAAAGGTTTTTTTTTTTTTTTCATCAAGAAGAAATGAAAAATACAAAATTAATCAGATTGTTATATCTAAGTAGGATGCCAGAGAAGGAAGGGAATTCACAAGGTCAATATCCTTGTTCAGTCCTGTCCTATAACTCTCTCTGCAACAGTCAGAATGTTCTGTATCTGTGCTGTCCGGTGTAATAGCCGCCAATTGCATGTGGCTGCCAAGCGCTTAAAAAGTGGCTCTTGTGACTGAAGAACTGAATTTTTAATCCTGTTTAAATTTAAATAACAAAATATGGCTAATTGCTAGCATATTGGAAAGTAATTGTACTTTCACATAGTAGATTCATGTATGTTTATTTTGTTAGGCTTCAAAACTTACACGTTATAAATAGCCTTATGTATATGTCAATGGTAATATAACTTATTTTTTGTAATGTAATTTTTTTAAAGCCATTTAAGACAAAAAAGCAAGCTTCAGAGATTATTTTGGCATCTACAGTTGTGCTGCTTCAATACGAGCACAGTGTGGCACAGTGCAGTCCTCAAACCAAGTTAGCTGGTGGCCATGAATAAATAATCCTTTACATTTAACTGTAGAAGATACCATGCAATTCTTTTTGTTGTTGTTTTTTGGCAAATTTCTTAGTTATATTTTTCTTTGGCCCATTTGAAAATTCAGTTTCATTTCCTGACTGTGCATCAGCTCAACTTCATTAAAGGTAACTTGGAATCTGCTGCGTGACATTAAAGAATCAGCCATCACATTTTTTGTTTTTGTTGTTATTGTGCTTAGTTGCTAAGTTGTGTCCAGCTCTTTTGCAATCCCAGGGACTATATCCCACCAGGCTCCTCTATCCTTGGGATTTCCCAGGCAAGAATACTAGAATGGGCTGCCATTTCCTTCAGAGGGGATCTTCCTGACGCATTCTTTACTACTCAGCCACCTGGGAAGCCCTCATATTTTTTTAAATTCTTACAGATAGTCATTAAAGAATTTGATGAATTTAATGGTTGAGGACTTCTCTATTCAATTGTTTTCCTAGAAAGGGAATTAATGGTGAGTTTATCTGGCAACTTTAAGAGATGTTTGGCTCAAATGTGAAAAATCTTTTGTATTCAATATATAAGATGAACCTCTATGGAGGATGTTGGAGTCTGAATATTTAAGGTTTGGATGCAGTGGTTGGGGTGATTATTCAGTAATCTAGTAGAACATTGATAATCTGCTGAACATAAGTACAAGCAAGTTTGGAAAGTAGAAGTGAATACTGTCATAAAGATCCTGATGCACAATACCTTGTGTAAAGAACTAGAAATTTAGGCCCAGGTATCTGACTTACACTGTTGCTGTTCCACTTCACGCAACTCTCAGAAACTCTCCAGGGGTTGGTGGGGCTGTCAGCTGGTAAATACTGTTGCATAGCAAAGCTCTATATTTCTGTGCTGTGTATCTGTCAGTGGTTCAGAGCTCTAGCCCAGGAGGTGGCAGCGGTGGCGAAAGAGAAGATGACAGTCAGCAGGAATCTGAAACTCCTGATCCAAGTGGAGGCTTCCGAGGAACAATGGAAGCAGACCGAGGCATGGAAGGTCTCGTCAGTCCCACTGAGGCCATGCGGATCAGCAGTGGGGCCAGCAGCTCCTGTCCTGGCTGGCTTCGAAAGGTAGTTCCTTTGGTGACAGGAACTCTGTAGGGACTAGAAGGATCTCTGTTTCCCATGTGCTGCTCAAGTGCTTTGCAGCAGGCATCTAGGTTTCTGATTTCTGCCTGAGCTGAAATCATCAAATCTCTAATCCTTTTTCTTTCTGACAAGAAAAGATAAGGTGGTCTCATACCTATATTACTTAAGTGAATGGAAATTAACTTAACCTTCCTTGAAAGAAGTGTTTGTAATGCATGTGTGCGAAGATTAAGCTTATAGATTTTGTACTGTGGTTCATAGAATATCAAGGTAGTTGGAATGCCTTACAGTAGAAAAATGCCTTAACGGTGGTTACCTGTGAGTGATGGAATTACGGGTGATTTTTATCATGTCCCTTTGCCTATCAATATTTGCACATTTTCTACAGTCAATATTTATAGTTAGGGACCTCCCTAGCAGTCCAGTGGTTGAGACTTTGCCTTCCAAAACAGGGGATGCAAGTTCCATCCCTGATTTGGGAGTTAAGATCCCACATGCCTGCTGCTGCTGCTAAGTCGCTTCAGTCGTGTCTGACTCTGTGCGACCCCATATGGCAGCCCACTAGGTTCCTCTGTCCCTGGGATTTTCCAGGTAAGAGTACTGGAGCGGGTTGCCATTTCCTTCTCCAGTGCATGAAAGGGAAAAGTGAAAGTGAAGTCTCTCAGTCGTGCCCGACTCTTAGCGACCCCGTGGACTGCAGCCTACCAGGCTCTTCCGTCCATGGGATTTTCCAGGCAAGAGCACTGGAGTGGGGTGCCATTGCCTTCTCCATGCCTAGTGGCCAGAAAAAACAAAACATGAAACATAACAAGTTCAATAAAAAGACTTTACAAATGGTTCACGTTAAAAAAGAAAATCTTAAAATTATAGTTAAGAGAAATTTTAAATCACGCGCCCCCCCCCCAACAAAAAAGAGGGAACCTCTAGATGTAAGGCTCCCTCTGTAACAATATTAAACTTGATAGCTACTTAGGAATGTGAATGAAAGAAGCAGCGCCCAGTTCCATCTAAAGCTTCAGCCTTTAGCAGCCTGGAGTTAGCCTCACGGCCATCACCTTGGAGCTTCCCAACTTGAATGGCCTTTGTTGACTGAGTGTGTTGAGGCATCACACTGGGTATCAAAAAGTGTTCTTGAAATTGAGTTTGAATTCCCTTCCCTATCTGCTCCTCAAAGGAAGGACTGCCAGTACATGGACTGACAGGGCAAGCTGTGTTGTAACCACAACTGTCCTGCTCCGCTAGAGGGTGCCGATGACACGTTGGCGGGAAAGCTATAGCAGGGAAGGAATTTGGACGAAAGTGAAAGGCTCAGATGGAACTGATGAGATTCTCTCATACGTAGGAGCTGGAAAATGCAGAATTCATCCCTATGCCTGACAGCCCATCTCCCCTAAGTGCAGCTTTTTCAGAATCTGAGAAAGATACTCTGCCGTATGACGAGCTACAAGGACTCAAGATGGCTTCCGAAGCGCCTTTGGAACACAAGCCCCCAGCAGGAGCCTGGGTAACTGAGCTTTTACCTTTAAATCAAGACTAGATAAACAGTGGCTGTAAGCTCTGCCCCATTCTCCTGGCCTCCCTGTCTCTCCCTCTAGCTTCATTGTTTCCCAGCTGCCCAGCATCAACTCACACCTCCTGTTCAGTAGTGCTTAAAGCCTCTACGCAAGGCTAAGCTGACTTCTGTGGAAAGTATTTACCCTTTCGTATTTCTGACAGGCCCACACCTTTCTATACCAGATGATTGTCTGTCTTTTCTTTCTGCCTTCAGTTCACTTCAGTTCATTTCAGTTGCTCAGTTGTGTCCGACTCTTTGCAGCCCCATGGACTACAGCACGCCAGGCTTCCCTGTCCATCACCAGCTCCTGGAGCTTGCTTAAACTCATGTCCGTAGAGTCGGTGATGCCATCCAACCATCTCATCCTCTGTTGTCCCCTTCTCCTCCTGCCTTCAATCTCTCCCAGCATCAGAGTCTTTTCAAATGAGTCAGTTCTTCGCATCAGGTGGCCAAAGTATTGGCCAAAATATTTCAGCTTCAACATCAGTCCTTCCAATGAAAATTCAGGACTGATTTTCTTTAGGATGGACTGGTCAGATCTCCTTGCAGTCCAAGGGACTCTCAAGAGTCTTCTCCAACACCACGGTTCAAAAGCATCGATTGTTTGGTGCTCAGCTTTCTTTATAGTCTAACTCTATCACCCGTACATGACTACTGGAAAAACCATGGCCTTGACTAGACAGATCTTTGTTGGCAAAGTAATGTCTTTGCTTTTTAATATGCTGTCTAGGTTGGTCATAACTTTCCTTCCAAGGAGTAAGCGTCTTTTAATTTCATGGCTGCAGTCACCATCTGCAGTGATTTGGGAGCCCCCCAAAATAAAGTCTCTCACTGTTTCCATTGTTTCCCCGTCTGTTTGCCATGAAGTGATGGGACTGGATGCCATGATCTTAGTTTTTTGAATGTTGAGTTTTAAGCCAACTTTTTCACTCTCCTCTTTCACTTGCATCAAGAGGCTCTTTAGTTCTTTTTCGCTTTCTGCCATAAGGGTCTTATCATCTGCTTATCTGAGGTTATTGATATTTTTCCCAGCAGTTTTGATTCCAGCTTGTGCTTCTTCCAGCCCAGCATTTCTTGTGATGTACTCTGCATATAAGTTAAATAAGCAGGGTGACAATATACAGCCTTGAAATGCTCCTTTCCCGATTTGGAACCAGTCTGTTGTTCCATGTCCAGTTCTAACTGTTGCTTTCTTGACCTGCTTGCAGGTTTCTCAGGAGGCAGGTCAGGTGGTCTGGTACTCGCATCTTTTTAAGAATTTTCCACAGTTTGTTGTGATCCACACAGTAAAAGCCTTTGGTGTAGTCAATAAAGCAGTAGTCGATGTTTTTCTCTCTGCCTTAGAAGTACCAAAATTGAAATTCCAAAATTCAAGACCAGTTTTTCCTAACATTGTGAGGGTAGGTTGGAGTTTTAAGTATATGTAAGAAATAATACTTGTAGTCTATTGGGAGAGCGATGCATTTACTCTCAACTTTGGTAGAAATCAAATTGTGGTAAATATCTCAATAAAACTGTAAACTGGGGATCATCAAACTTTTTCTAAAGGACTGCATAGTAATTATTTTAGGCTCTGCAGACCATACATTCTCTTGTAACCACTCAACACTGACATTGTAGCACAAAAGCAGCCAAAAATAATGCCTAATGAATGTGCATGTTTATGTTCCAATAAAACTTTATTTTACAAAAACAGGCCGTAGGCTGGATTTGGCCTATGGCTATCATTTGTTAATCCTTTTTAAAAAGTATAGTAGAAGACGGGAGAAAAATCCAGGCTAGCATAATTGAAAAGCTTCCCAGAAGAGGAAATAAGGCCTTTGAAACTTCAAGGTAAACATTTTTATTCCTCTGTCAGTTAGCAGTCTTGAATTGTTTTAGTGATACAGTTTATGGAACACCTCTTAAATCTCTTCTAAAGTGTGATCCACTATATTTCATGAATATTGACCCTTTGAATTATGGTGTCCTCACTGTGATCATACTTGTTCCAAACCAAATTGTGTATTCTCCCACAACTTTATATTGGGAAGATATTAATGACTTTAAATTATTTCACAGAGTCCTCCAAAATAGATGATTTTTCTTTTACCTTACCATAATGCAACTGAGGCACTGAGAGCTCCCTTGCTCTGTGACATTAGAGCCAGCCTCTACAGTAATCCCAGAAGTTTTCTGTTTCTCTTACATTGACTTCATGTGTATGTGTGTTTTTCTTGTTACTTTAAAAGTAAAATCTGGTAGCACATAGAAGGGACATTGGATTAGGGAGCTGTAGCATCCAGGCAGAAGCTCCTGTGACCCCTTTTCTCCTGTCTCTCTAGCCACCTCGGCTGAATCCTGCAGGAACATGTGCTGGGAAGGCAACACCCTTGGCTCCTACCTGTGCGTGCAGTACTCTGCAGGTGGAGGTTGAGAGATTGCAGGGTCTGGTGTTGAAGTGTCTGGCTGAACAACAGAAGTTACAACAAGAAAACCTTCAGATTTTTACCCAACTACAGAAGCTGAACAAGAAATTAGAAGGAGGGCAGCAGGTGAGAACATTAAAAGAATAATTCAGTTTCTAATTTTGTTTTGAAGAATCACAGAAACAGAATACCAGTCACTGAAATGGACTTACTTCTTTGCAAGTACTTATTTTGTGATGGTGTAGTTTTTGTAATTAACCCCAGAAGCTCGGTCTGTCTTTAGGCACCTGGATTGAATCATCTCATCACATAACTTCCATTGTTTTTTTGTTACCTTTTTCTTTTACTTATGAAAAATCTTAAACATTGCAGTTCAGTGGACTCCCGTATATCCACCATCTGTATTCAACAGTCGTTAATATGTTGCTGTGATTGTTTCAAAAGTGTATATGTTTAAATATGTGTTGGTATTTATCCGTGTGTATTTGAAATAGGATTGTGTGTATGTGTGTATATATTTTTTTTCTTGAGCTAAACCATTTTCAAATAAATTATGAAAGTCATGACATAGCTGCCCTAAATACTTTATTACATACATCCAAAAATAGACATTCATTCTTCTGGAGAACCATAGTATTATTATCACACTTAACAAAAATAACACTAGGATTCTTAATTCTCACTAGTACTCAGTTGACACTCAAATTTTCCAAGGTTTCCCACAAAAAAAAAATGTTATTTACAACTTTTTATCAGACCAGCAACCAGTTAAGAATCTCCTTTTACATTATGTTTCTTATTTCTTTTATATAGAACAGTTCCCTGCATTACCACTCCTACCTGCTTTTAAAAATAGTTTTCATAGCATTGGTTTATAGAAGAAGCAGGGTCAGTCGTGTAACAGAATGTCCTAAATTCTGGCTTTGTTTTATCTTCTCGAGATGTTGCTTCACTTGTTCTTTTGTCCCTTGTCATTTCTGTAAACTATAAGCTAGACTTAAGGCTTGATTAGATTCAAGCTAAGCATTTTTGGTAAAAAATACTTCACTGGTGTTGCTGCTTGCATCATTTTTAAAGGGTCATAGTATTGCTCTGTATAGAGTGAACTAGGATAGGGAAATACTGTGAACCACTGGCTTTTTCCTTTACCAGCTTTACACGTTTGCACAAATCAGTTTGTTTCTCTGAGCCCTTGTTTTCACCTGAAAGAAGAAAATAATACCGCCTACCCTGTATGGTTGTTTTGAGGATGAAATGAAATAATGTCTGTGAAGGTATTTTGGAAAGTAATATACACACTTGAGGTAAGCATGGAGTGATTGGCAGCAGTAGCAGGCAGGAGGACTATTTTGCCTAGGGCTGTTAAAGAGTTTTAAAACCAAAAATTCTGCAGCCCAGAAAACCTTGCAGCCCTAGGCAAATTGCAACACTTGATCACCCTACCTGCAACAAGTGTACAGGAGTGGACCTTACATAAAGTCCTGTTACTCAGGTAGTAGTATGGGTTCACAAAACCGTGGCTATGCATTCTTAGGGGTTGGCATTGAAAATGTAGTCCTGAACTGCCGTAACCAAGTGGCAGTTAACCTGGAACTGTGTTTTATCTGGACAGGTGGGGATGCATTCCAAAGGAACTCAGACAGCAAAGGATGAGACGGAAATGGATCCAAAGCCTGACTTAGATTCAGATTCCTGGTGTCTCCTGGGAACAGACTCCTGTAGACCCAGCCTCTAGTCTCCTGAGCCTGTCTAGCCTCCAGGAAACTGGGATCCAAAGACCTTCACAGCACACTTACTGAACGCAGAGCGCGCTTTCCTGGCTTCGTTCACTTGCAGACAAGGAGCGCGAGGCGGAGGTTCTGAAGCACTTTCCGTGTACACTTGGAGAGTAGCACTGCCTATTAGGATCTAGGAGTGGTTTTGTGTTGGAGAACGGAGGGCCCCATGGCCCTGGCTTTGTCCTCAGTGACTGCCATAGCAACAGCAGCTCTGTACCTCATCTGGTGATCCCACCTTTGAAGAGGAGACACGATGCTCACGTTCATTTTGCTGCTAGCAGCTTATATCCCACTTATCACTTTCACCGTTAATTGGAAGCTGCCTTGGGAATTCAGTGCCAGGCATTGCACCTCTGGGTGGAGGAGGTTAAAGTGTAAAGCTGGAGAGGGCTGCAACCAGGTGCAGCCCGTCCAGGGTCATCTGGAGAGTGGTGAAGTGTTCTAAGCCCTCTCAGGAGCCTTAGTCCAGGAAAGTATGTCTGGTGGAGCCAATCTCCAGCTTGTTTTCAGAAAGTTGAATTACTTTGTGCAGCTGAATGCCTTAGGAGGAACAATGGGCTTAGGTTGCTTTTCCTCTGAGAGTTGAGTGGAACTTTTTCAGTGAGGAGCAGAGAAAGAAGGGCAGGTCCCTCCTCGTCACACAGCAGGAGTGTCAGGGTGGGATTTCCTAGCTTTGGAAAAGCCTTTTGAGAGATGAGGCGTCTCATAGAGAATTGAGTCCATGGGGCAGAGGGAATGGACTTTGGGGGAAACCATGAGGGGAGAGCCTCCTTAGCTGCCTCTGCTTGGCATCTTCGAGAGGACCTAGAGTGACTTGAGTCTTCTCCCCTGAGAAGGCTACTTGTGCCTCTGCCTTCGTGGCTCTTAGGGTTCTAATCTTGACATCAGCAGCCCCAGCCACTCCCTTTCTGTATGTCTAGTCAGTATTTTTCCCCTTTTGGTGTTTTATGAAGCCATATCAGTGAATCTGTATCATCTTTCCTACTTGAGTGGCCCAGAGCCAGCACCCAAACCTGGTAGTCCCTGAAGCCTGACAGAACAGGAGGATCCTGCCAATTTGGAGAGGAATTTGGCTGAGAGCCAATCCCTGTGTCTTCGTGTCCTTGTAGACAGCAGCAAGCCAGCTCTTCCAAAGAGAGCAAGTGTCCTAGAAACGTTTGATGGTTTTACTTAAGGGAGGTGAGCTTTGTGTTTCCAGCTCACCTTTACATGAGCTGCCTTGATGACTGTCACATCCTACCTCCTTAGAAAGAGCTGAAATGATCTGTTTCATTTTCCCCAACCAACAAGTAAATGTTTGGTATCTATTTAGTATTTTGGAAGGACCTGTGCAATGGAAATTTTGCCATTTCCCTAAAATTGGTGGTGTGAAGGCTGCTGCTCCAGGAAAACCCCACAGCTGGGGATGGGCAACTCTACTCAATGGGATCTTCTTTGGTTTGATATTCCCATTGTTTTCTCAATTCTGGGAAGCCTAGTACAATGGTACTAATGTAATCACCGAAGCCTTTTCTTAAAATAAGGGAAGGGGCCAACCCTGGATTAAAGTTACAAGTTCTGGGGACTTGGGGGGTTTGCAACAAACCCTAACAATGGGTTTTGGTTCATCATGTAAATGCAACTTTGATTTTTTTTTAAAAAGGACTGACTGGCCTTTCATGTTCCTGTATCCCTTATGCTCACCATCTCAGCAGGCCTGAGAGGCAGGGTCAGTTTGGGTGTTAATCATGAGTATTGCTTGTGCCATGGAACCGAGGGACATGGGCACGTTGCTGAGACCGTGGGGTGAAGGAGCACTGAAGGGAGGGTGAGAGCCCTGGCTCCGGAGAGGAAGTCACTCTCCAGCAGTGGGACGCTGGGGTCGTTTGCTCTAGCATGTTCCCTTGGGAAGTCTTGGTTTGCTGTTAATCTGGCTGAGAATCTAAGTTCTGTGCCTTAGAGACAATTTGCACTTTCCCAAATTGTGCCTGGGACAGCCCTATGATTTTTCCCACCAAAAAGCTATGCAAACAGAAACCAGTTCATAGGTGGCAACCACACATCAGATAAAAAAGTGAAAGGTGAGGCAGCAGAAATGCCTTTGACTGGTTTTCTATAGCTAATTTTAAATTGTGTCCTACTTTTCTTCTTTATGTAGTGCTAGGTGTTTTAAGTTTTCCAGTAGTATTGCTTTTGCCTTATAGTATAACCTGAGTTACTCCTTTGCTCTGACATTGTTGCTGAAGAATTAGCTTATTGTTAGCCAGATGTTTGAAAGGTTGAGGGTGGAGTGGTTTGGCATTTCTGTTTTAAATAAACATTTCAACTCTCAATCAGTGCTATGCCTCAGTGAGCCTGCACATGACCTTAGTCACTGGGGATCAGATACACACAGACTCCAGGCCTTTGTGAATCTTTGATTCAGTGAGTCTTTATATAAATAAATAAATGCAAGGGGCATTTGCAAAGAAATAATCTTTGCTTCTTTCCACTTTGTTTTTTCTTGCTAATAGAATCATTTTTGCTGCTACAACTTTCTTCCCCCGACCCTCAAACTTCTAAAATATAGTGCTCAAAGTGCCGAAGGAAAAAAACATGAGCCATTAAAAGAGAAAGGGTGATGTCTTGTACTTATCTCCTCAGTCACAGTGGGCTTTTTCAAGTGATACTGCCAGTTTATGTTTATAAAACTGTTTTCCCTCAAAAAGGCTGAACTGTATTTGGTCTCCCTGACATAACACAGCCAAGTTGTAACTTCTCTTGGCTGAACATTTCACTAAGGTTAAAAGCAAGAACAGACCTAAACTCACATTTCATTCGATTTTGCCATATATTTGGAAACATTCATAATAGAACAACTCTGGTGCAAGGATGTATTGTAAATAAATTATTTCAAATGAGCATCCCTGGGCCTCCAAAGTAGTATTATTCACGGTAGTGTCAGGGCAGAGTGGCTGTAGTCAGGACGGCAAAACATGTTCCTTCCAGCCACAAAGCAAAAAATCTTTTATCGCTGCAGTGATTAACCATGGGTATAATTTAGTGGTTCATGCTGATCATTAAATCTCACAGAATCATGAACATTAAGGAGGGAAACACTATATCATTTCTCTGCTACCTCCTGTGTAGCTGTGAAAAGTGACAAATGGATGACCTACAGCAAATGTTGGCCAAAGGTGCTGTGCTGCATTCAACAGACTGCTGCTAATACTCTCAGCATGTCTGCATATACTTTTCAAGGAAGTGAGTCTTACTGTTGAGATTTTTTTCCCATTCCTTAACCTTTTGAACTTTAAAAATTTATAGCGTCTACTTACTAAAGGTTCTTGGATACAGTAGTATAACACAGAGACATTAACAAGCAGCATTTATTTATCCTCTGTCATCCTCTGCTATCCAGGAAGAGACTTAGAAAAAGGGTTCTTACTTCTTCCCAAAGATCCAATCAAGCTAAATTTAAAAGGCTAATGGATATTCCTGTTGTACTCAAGGCCTAAACATGTTGAGATCGAAGGGAACACTAGGGCATTGACTATTGTTTATTTCTCTAGCAGCATAAGAAAGCACTCCCCACACACACATTTGTTCTCCCTGGAGGCCCCTGGCTTGTGACCTTATAACATCATCCAGGGGTTCTGACCAGACAGACAAGGCAAATAAGTGAAGCATGCCAGGCGGGTGGTGTTCTCTGTGCTCCACCCCGTCTGGAGGGAGCAACTGGTTCCGAACCCCACTCAGTGCTGAGTACAGCTGCAGGCCCAGGGTTTCCAGAACTTCCAGTTTTTCAAAAGATGCTCCATATCACCATTTTAAAATGTCAGATTATACTTTTAATGCTATGTCAGTCAAAACATACCTGTGAAGCAAAGCAGTCCACGGGCTACCACTTCGTGACCTTGGCTACCACTCATTCTCATCATCTATTGCTTTTACTATCAAGTGTGAAACTTAAAAGTGGGTACCTCGTTAAACTTGCTGGGGAACTGTATATATTGGGTTACATATCTGATGTTTCTTTGTGAGGTTTCTTTAAATGACCAACCAGAGGCGCCATTATGTTATACCTCTTTTTCTTTGTAACAGGAAAAGCATAAAGCAATATATGCTGGTTTTTAAAATATATATGATTTTGTTTTCAGCCTAGTGTCCAGCAGCTTCACAGCTAAAGCCTTAAAGACGGGCATATCAAATTGGTCTGATCTGTTGGCCCAGCCACTTGGTAGAAGCTGCAGAGGAAATGGAGCAAGAGTGAGTGGCCATCTGAAGTTGGTAAATATGGTTCTGTGGTCTGCACAGTCCCCTTTGCCCGGGTCAGCTTCGTTGACTTTTCTCCAGTATCTTAAGCTAACAATTTGAGTAATGCTCTCAGGACAGTAATCTTAACTAGTATTTCAGATCTGTTGTGCTCACCTGATTCTACCTGAACTGATATTTCCCCCATCAGACACTGTCTTATCACTTCTGTTTGACAAGTCTGAAAGTGAAGTTGCTCAGTCGTGTCCAACTCTGCGACCCCATGGACTCTAGTCTACCGGGCTCCTCTGTCCATGGGATTTTCCAGGCAAGAATACTGGAGTGGGGTGCCATTTCTTTCTCCATTGACAAGTCTAGGACTCACTCATTTTTATGATTTAATTTTAAATTCCCCAAACCTATTTTTTCAGTGCCTAATTATGAAAGTTACTTGCAGTAGGCACGATTCTGCTGAGAAAATTTTAGATCTGGCATTCTTTCCTTCAAAGTTTACTTTCCAGAAGAGAAGTTTACTGTGATATAATCAGTACAGACATGTGACACTGAAATGTCCCAGCTTGCTTGGAGGGTACATTTTGCTGCGTCATTTTAAAAGTCATCAAACCAAACTGATTTGAAAGCAGAGTGCTAGCAACAGCTGAAATTAAAGTTGCTTCCTGCCTTTTTTTTTTTTGACATATGAAATCCATTAGAAAAGAACAACTACAGAAACATAGTGTGCTTTCTCCCACCCCTACCCTGTAAAGTAGATAAAGATGAGGTTCCCTTTATGACACAGTACCACATGGGGAGGGTTTAGGACATACTGGTGCCCCAACCTTACATGCTTGGATTGACTTTCTGCCGGGATCATGTACCAGGGAGGTCATTTGCCTTACAGCAGAAGTGTATTTTTTATAAGAGATACCATGCATGATCCTGTGACACCAGTGAGCCAACTTCTTACAAGAATGAGAAGAGTTAACCGGAACCACAGACGTACGTGCAGAGGCAGCGGCAAGAAGGCACAACAAATGCAGGCCCTTAACTAGCACAAACCATAATCAGGCTTGCGAGAAGAGAGCTTTAATGCAGCCTGCTCACTGCTCTTAAGTTTCTTCACCCATCAGTTCTCAGAGCAATTACATCAGGCACATCAGCCGGAGGTGGTGATGTAGTGGGAAGCTGAGGCATCCTTTTGCATCTTGCTGCTTAGCAATGGGTCTTTCTTTCTTCACTGATCTCAGCTCTGCAGGCAGATCTGGGATATGTAAAAGTGTTAGTTCTTTCTGCTCTGCATCAAATGACTCTGTTCCTACTTATTGCTCAAGAGAAGCAGAAGCCTTCTGGACCATCAAGGAGGTTTCCACTGTTGTCTGCTCAACTATAGTGCTTTCTTGGAGGCGGAGGACGGTTCTTGATGGTCTTACACTTGGGGATGTGCCGCTCTGCCACCTTGGGAGCAAAGTGGCGGCTACAGTGAGGGCATTGAATATAGTCTGGATTTTCTACAGGCAGGATGGGAGGCAGGTCTGAGGGGTTTCCACCTTTGGCAATCACCTGCTGGAACTCTCGAGCCTGACGGAGAGTACGGATGAAGGATTCATGCTTCTGTCTCCAGTTGCTCTTCTGAGGAGGTTCAGCCTGTAAGTTGAAGAAAGACTGATCATTTAACTTGGTGTCTAGGTCATCCCCTTCCTGAGTCTCCATTAGAATGATAGTAAGGAAGTTAAAAGGGTGTTAATACACAAGGTCAAAGAGAACAGGAAAGGAGCAACAATGATAACTGACTTGCCAGAGTGGAGACACTTAAACCTAAGGGCCTGCAAAGGCGGATATCACTGAGAGGCAAGCCGGTTTTCCCTGAGAGGCTTAATGCTTGGAAATACAGGTAGTGGAGAGGGGAGGCACAGGGCTGGGAACAGGTCAGCTCTGATGGCTCCTCTCCACCTTGCATGTCCGAGTGTCCAGTACTTCCAACACCCTCTCTGGAGAAACTGAACCAGACAGGTTTCAGACTCAGGATATCCAGGCATAATGGAGAACAGGGTTAATCTAGGAGCTGAAATGGGATGAAGGGCAAGTTGTACATGATGTATTGTGTCCCCCACCATCCTCCAGAGTACCAGGCACACTGGCACCCTCCTAGGAGACAAGAGTTCTCTGGATGCATCAGGCAGTTGAGAGAAGTTGAAATGATGACTCTGAGCAACCCGACTTAAAAGGCTCACTGTTTGATAACCCTAATATGAAAGCCCTCAGTCAACAAGCCCCACTTAAGCTTAAATATGAATGGACAGACAAGGATCACTAGATATTTAAGTAAAGCTCTGACTTTAAACTTTCCTGACTTCAGACTACACTACAAAGCTACAGTCATCAAGCCAGTATGGTACTGGCAGAAAAACAGAAATTTAGACCAATGGGACAAGATAGAAAGCCCAGATATAAACCCATGCACCTGTGGGCACCTTATTTTTGACAAAGGATGCAAGAATATACAATGGAGAAAAGACAGTCTTGTCAGTAAGTGGTGCTGGGAAAATAAGACAGCTACATGTAACAGAATGAAATTAGAATACTTCCTACCACCATACACAAAGATAAACTCAAAACGAATTAAAGATCTAAACGTAGACCAGAAACTAGAACTCAGAGAAAAAATAAGCAGAATACAGTGACATAAATCACAGCAAGATCCTCTATGACCCACCTAGAGTACTGGAAATAAACAAAGGAGATCTAGTTAAACTTAAAAGCTTTTGCACAGCAAAGGAAACTATAAACAAGATGAAAAGATAATCCCTCAGAATGGAAAAAAATAGTTATAAATGAAGCAACTGACAAAGGATTAATCTCCAAAATATACAAGCAGCTCAGGCAGCTTAATATTAGAAAAATAAACAACTCAATCAAAAATGGGTAGAAGACCTAAACAGACATTTCTCCAAAGAAGATATAACAGATGGCTAATAAACACATGAAAATTTGCTCAACATTGCTTCTTACTAGACAAATGCAAATCAAAACTACAATGTATCACTTCACACTGGTCAGAATGCTCTATCTCTGCTCTGTGTTCAGTCATATCCAACTCTGCAACCCCATTAACTGTAGCCTGCCAGGCTCCTCTGTCCATGGGATTTTCCAGGAAAGAATACTGAAGTGGATTGCCATTTCCTCCTCCAGGGGATCTTTCCCACCCACAGACTGAATGCATGTCTCCTGCATTGGCAGGCATATTCTTTACCACTGAGCTACCTGGAAAGCCAGAATGGCCATCAAAAAAATCTACAAACAATAAATGCTACAGGAGGTTTGCAGAAAAGGGAATCCTCTTATACTGTTGGTGGGAATGTAAATTGATACAGCCACTATGGAGAACAGTATGGAGATTTCTTTAAAAACTAGGAATAAAAGTACCATATGACCCAATAACCCCACTACTGGGCATATACCCTGAGAAAACCACATTTCTAAAAGACATGTATCCTAGTGTTCATTGCAGCACTATTTACAATGGCCAGGACATCTAGGCCAAGAAGCAACCTAGATGTCCATCAACAGATGAATGGATAAAGAAATTGTGGTACATATATACAATGGAATATTTCTCTGCCATAAAAAGGAACAAATTTTGACTCAGTTATAGTGAGGTAGATGAACCCAGAGCCTGTTATACAGAATGAAGTAACTCAGAAAAACAAATATTGCATATTAACACATATATATGGAATCTAGAAAAATGGTACTGATGAACCTATCTGTAGGACAGCAGCAGAGACACAGACACAGTGAACAGACTTGTGGGCACAGCAGGGGAAGGAGAGGGTGGGACAAATGAGAGCGCAGCACTGACCCATCTGTAGACAGCCAGTGGGAGCTGCTGTAGGGTGCCGTGAGCTCAGCCAGGCGCTCCCTGACAACCTGGCACAGGTTGGGTGAGCCGGGGGGTGTAGGCACGGTGCAAGAGGCAGGCCATGGCTGACTCACGCCTATGCGTGGCAGGAACCACAACACTGCAAAGCAGTTATCCTCCAAGTAAAGTTTATTTAAAAATCATAATATCAACAAGTATTAGAACAGATTTTGTCTATGAAATGAGAATATATATATATATTATGAAAAAGTAATGAGAAAACCAGAAGTAACTATTATAAATTAATGCTGTGGTAGCTAAAAAGCAGAACTGTTGTAAATAATGTCAGAAAAATTACTCAGAATGGGAAAAAAGAATTAAGATGGAAAGTAGAAAACATCAGAAAATTAGAAAGCCAATCCAGAAAATCCAACACCAACCAATAGGAGTTCCAAGAAACAGGACAAGGTGGAAATTATTAAACAAATAAGACACTAAAGATTCCTAGAAATAAAGGTCCCTACCCTTGAGATTGAAATGGCCTATGCACTACCCAACACAATCACTGTAGAATTGCAGATTAAAGAGAGAATCCTATAAGCTTTAATAAACAGAAAAAATATATAGATTTCATATAATGGAGAAAGAAACAAAACAGCATCAGATTTCTCAACAGTAACACTAGATGCTGAAAGCTAGTGGGAAACTATCATAAAAGTTCTAACAAAATAATTTTCCATCTAGAATTCTCTATCTGGCCAATTCATCAGTCAAAAATAAGACTGTAAGATAGATATTTTCATTCATCCCATGACAAAAAAACATGCCTCCATTCACCTTTTTTAATAAGCTTCTCCAAAGCAAGGAGTCAAGCAAGAAAAAGGAAGACTCAAGATGCTAGGAACAGAAGAGAAGCAAAGAAAAGGTCCCAGACAACAGGTCTGCACCAGGCCTCGAGGAGGGCCAGTCTGAACTGGAGCAGGAAGAAAACAATGGGAGGGAGGTTTCAGAATAAAAAAGTCAAACGGATAGACTATGAGTAGTGTTTTGGCAGTTACAAAAACATTACCAGGTGTCTGACCTGGGAGGATCATTTAGGGAGGGAAAAACATTTGAGATCGGTATGTAGGAAACCAAGCAAATTAAAACATGAGTCAATTATTAACTCTGGGTACATGTGGGCAGGGGCAGATTCTGTTCCCTGAGCAGTGAACAAAATTTATGTGATTATTATCACATAAATAGCTGACTACTGGTTTAACCCAAAATTGGGATTTCACGACAATGGAAGGACAGAAGTGGGAGGAGAGGGGATATGAACCCACAGTGTCCATAAGTGGAGGTGAACAGATCTTGTGCCAAACTGATAAATCAAGAAAATAAGTATATTATTTAGAAATATACATACCAGAAGAGTCATCTATCAGAACTGCCTGGGGGGGATAGCTGAAAGGCAAGAGAGGGATGAGGCAGAAGACTCTTGATCTGCACTACAGGTCACTTAGTAATACATGATTTTTTAAATTTATTCAACCATTTGATGAAAATAATATTAAAAACAAGGGGAAAAAAGGCAAGTAGCTATTGGTGATGAATATAGGAAGAGATGTTATCAAAGGGAAAGGAAGGATCCATCAAGAATCTTACTGAAAGAGACAAGGTAAGAGAATCAGTGTTAGAGATGGTAAAAGTTCCTCAACCATATGATACTTACACTTTAACTCTTCATTGTATTGAAGTTCATTCAATTAACACCTATGAATCACAAAACACAAAGATGTAGCCTCTTACACTCAAATGCACGATGTACAGTAGAGAGACCAGAAGTATGAGTCTATCAGAAATTATGTGAATATTAAAGGAGAGAAGAAAAATCACCCATTCTTCTGAGTACACAGAAGGAATGACAGACACAAACCATTCAGCTTGCAAAGGCACAAAGCTTTGGAGTAAGACTCAGGACAGTCCGAGGAGGGTAGTGCATCTCAATCCAGATACTTTCTGCCTTCCTATCCTCAACGCAACATGTTTCCTCAAACAAGTTTCCACAAAGCCAGGGCATCTGATCTCAGAAATCCAATTGTTTTGCTTCATTGCTATGGTATTTGGGAATTTAAGATATACAAGATTCTTTTTGGCTCTGGCCAGAAATGAACCACTGTAGTGGGACAGAGAACTCCCCAGTGGGTTATTGGGTTGACCAGAAAGAAAACAGGAAAGAACAGGAATCTGTGATCATATCATTATCTGCAAGAGCAAAATGTTGACTTCTCATTGGCAACAGGATTTCAGGGAGATCATCGATAAACACAGAAACCACTTTCTTGTAGTCATTTCCCATACTAAAAGAAATAACTCTAACTGCAAAAAACATCTCTTAACAGCCATCACATAAATGTGAGTTTTTAAAGGCCCCACAAATACACACATAAACTATGAAGTGCTAATGGACAAGAAATGCTAGCGCAGCAGTGGGGAGGGTTGGAAGGAAATGAAAATAAAATAATGCTTTCATAGTTTAAAGACAGGGCTTTGAGATCATGTGGTCTAGGCTTTCCCACATTTTGGTTATTTGCATACCACTTTCACCTTATCCTCCTTACTATTTTTCTTTAAAGTCAATATTCCTAGAAATCAAGGGCTTATTATGGTTTACTTTCCTAATACACATTAAAATTACTAAAATAAAAAGTGTTTGTAAGCATGCCATACTTTGAGAAACACTTATTTACAATCCCGGTGGTATAACCTTGACAAGGTATAACCAGACAATCTTCTCCCGATCTGACTGTCCAAATGTGCTTATGAAGTTCTCCCAAACATATGGAACTGTCTTGAAGTCACTTTTTACAACCTAGTTTTTCTGCAGCTAGGAATGTTCACCAAAAATAAAGTCCTCTATCCCAGAAAAAAAATCACTCCTAGGCATATATCTGAAGAAAATCATAATTCAAAAAGATACACACACCCCGATGTTCACAGCAGTACTACTTAGAATAGCCAAGACATGGAAGCAACCTAAATGTCCAGCAACAGAGGGGTGGATAAAGATGCGGTCCATATACACAATGGAATATTGCTCAGCCATAAAAAAAGAATAAAATAATGCCATCTGTAGCAATATGGATGGACCTAGAGACTGTCATACTGAACGAAGAGAAAGTCACATATCATATGATACCACTTATATGTGGAAAAAAAATTTTTTAATGGTACAAATGTGCTTGTTTGCAGAACAGAAATAAGAGTCACAGATGTAGGGAACAAACTTGTGGTTGCCAAGAAGGAGTTGGGGGGGGTATAAATTGGAAGATTGAGATTGAGATATACAGACTACTATATATAAAATAGATAACTAATAAGGACCTGCTGTATAGCACAGGGAACTCAATACTCTGCAATGACCTATATGGGGAAAGAATCTAAAAAAGAGTTATATATGTATAGATATAGAGATATCTATACCTATATATGACTGATTCACTTTGCTGTACACCTGAAACTAACACAACATTGTAAATCAACTATACTCCAATAAAAATTATTAAAAAAATAAAGTCCTCCACCTTTAAGTTATTTACGCTCTAAATGGGGAGAAAAAGAATTCCAAACTTAATCGTGTGTTTCATCTATTTACTAAGAAGGTATATCAAAATTAGCCAAACTGGAAAAATTAGAGTTCCAGGAGTGGTAACAAGTCCTAATTTGGGGTGATGGTAGAATATATTATAAAGAATGAGGAATTTTGTCAGGGTAGTGAAATGCTTCATGATATATATATTTTTTCATTCTCTTAAATTTTCTACAGTAAGTGTTTATTACTTATACAATCAAAACGACATATTTTTAAAGTCTAGATTTTGGAGTCATTCTGACCCAGATTTATATGCTGCCATTTAAAGCTGTTTGTGATCTTAAGCAGCTTAACCTGAGACTTGATTACTGAACTGATAAGATAATGAAATCTTCACAGGGCTGTAGTGAGGAACATATGAAAACCTCCCATCACTGTGACTGGCACACAGTAGTAATCAATCAATCAAATGTGAATTCGTTCTCCCTGTAAGACACATGAAATCTTTCTAAAGAAAACGGATGAGGACATAACAGGTTCTTAAAAGTGATCCCCACTCAATGGCAAATCCATAAGGCCCTTGTTACCTTGACTGAAGCTGGACCCTTCCAGTTCAAGTACTGCTCTAGTTCTGTGCCCTTGGCCCGGGCCCTGGAGGAGTCAAACACTTTCCTCTTGGAACCCTGCATCCTGCGGCAGATGCTGGAGTGTCTCTCCAGCCTGAGCAAGAGAAACTTTCGGCTACAGTGGCTGCACTCGCCCAGTTCTGGCTCTTCAGTGGAACAGCTGGAGCCTAAGGAGTCTGGTGCCCTGGATGAGCTAGAATTACGGGTGTATCTCTGCAAAGTGCTGAGCGGTGCTTCTGTAACTTGAGAAAACTTCTCCTTCAATGGCCTTGAGACTCGGTCTCGGATTTTGTTATTGCTTGCCACCAGTCTTTCCCTTTTGAGCTTCTGAATTCTATAATTAGAGAACTGGAATGGACTAGAATTCTCTCGAGATTGTCCCCAAGTTTCATCTTCTCCTGTGTCTCTGTTGAAGACCTCCTCAGACCTGAGTGCTGGAGAGAAGATAGGTTTGTATGCGGTGATGCTATTATCTTTAACTCTCCTCTGGGAGAGCACCATTCTCTGAAGCTCTCTTTTTTCATTTTCCTCAGCCTGTTCTTTTCCCTTCTGGATCCTTCTGAGTTCCTCCTCCGTCTTCTTCAGCTTTTCCCTCAGAAGAGTCTCTTTTCTGCGGATTTCCTCCCCTAAGCTCTCCCCTGCAGCTTCTAGTCTTTGGATTTGCATCCACTCCGTCCTGTTGGCATTTGCCATGACCCTTTCCTCCTGAGTGGCAGCAACTGGACCAACCATCGATGAATTCACCCAGTTCCTCGAACCAAAGCTACTGTACGAATACTTTCTTGGCTCAGGGATTCTTGGAGAGGCGTTCCGGTCTCCATCAGTGCCAGCCTCACCTGTACTATGGGACTTCCGATGAAACACAGGTTTCAGAGGGTATGCTCGGTCAACCCCCACTCGCTTCTTTGTCAAGGGGATGAATTCTTGGTCATTTGTTTTGGGATACCGGGACTGAGGGTCTGATGTGTAAAACAAACCCTTGGCTTGGCCCTGGGGATTGCTCCTTGAATCCTGCTGGCTCATTCCAGCACAGTGGGGATACGAACAGCTCTGGGCTTTTGTGCAGGTGTTCCACTTGGGGTGAGTGTAGAGATTATCCAGCATCAGTTCTTGGTTACTCAAAAGCTTCTGCTGGAAATTGTTCCTCGGGTGCCCTGTAGAGGACTGCTGGGAAGAGTCACCTTTTCCATAGGGGTCTTGCTTAGCTGAACGGAGCTCTGGAGCATCCCTTTTATTATGTGGGAGCATAACGCCCATAGGCAGAGGCAATGCCAACTGGAGACCAGCCATTCAGAGCCTGGACTGAAGCCTAGGGGAGATTTAAACCAGACACATGTGAGGAGTTTGTCTGAGGTTTACCTCCACTGTTAAAGTATAACTGTTTCTACACCTGCCTACCCACAAGTCCCCTTAGACTTTTTAAGGACGCTGGCGCTGGGTCCACCAGAGCTTTCATTCAATAAGCATTTGGCGAATGCTTACTGTGTTCTGTGGGTGCTTATTAGGTTCTGAGGATAGAAAAAGGAGTGTGATACAGGTGTTCTTGCCACCTACCTTTCCTTTATATCACTACCAGCCTCTGCCATACACAGTGACGCTTCCTCATACACAATAATACACTCCACAGCAGATGGAAAGAGCTATTGGATTGAAAGTCAGTTTTTAGGCCTGTGACACAGGACAAGCAGCTTCCCCTCGCTGGGGATTCGCCCAGAGTTACAGGACTGGAATTTAGGGGCCGTTGGACTGTGAGTCCAGCCCCATCATTTTATAGGCGAGAAAACTGCAGCCCATTGGTAAGTGACCGGCACAAAAACTCTCGGGGCTTCCCTCCTGCTGGAACCGTGCTTGATCCTAAAGAGCACAGAGCCGGCTCAGGGCATGCAGCAGGTGCCTGGCTGCCAAACCCTCACGCAAGGACCACTCGATCCGGCCACCGCGGGTTTAGATCGGAACGCGGAAGTTGCGTTCTGTCCTGGAGGGTCACCCGGGACGTCCCCGACTTGTGACTCCGCTTCGGAGACAAGGCCTCGGCTCTTCAGTCCGTCGAGCCTTGGGAGATCGATGCGCTGACCCCATGCCTTCCCGCCCTTCCGCGTACCTGAGGCTCTTTTGGAGGCGGCTCCCGCTTAGGGGAAGCCACAGGACTCAGGCTTCCTCACCACACGCCCTGCAGCAGCCGCCGGCCGCGCAGGCGCTCTCAGAGGGCAGCTGTTATTCCCGTTGCCTGGAGACGGGGGCACGTGCGAGCGCCCACCCCCGCCCCGCCGCGAATTCCGCGGGGCGTGCGCAAGCGCAGTCCGCGCACCCGGGGCCGCCGGGGCCGCGGGCGAGGTCCAGCAGGGTCACTAGACTCGGTGTCCCGCCAACTCTGCAGCTCAGTCCAGCCCTGCCCTTGGGGAACGTGGGTAGGGGGTGGGAGAGGCTCTTCTGGGGCTCCATCAAAGAGCGTGTACTTTTCTCACAGCGATGCTCTCCGATCCTGGGGTGTGCCCTTCTCTGGCAAAAAAAGGAGCGCCTAGATGCGCCCTCGGGTCATTCTGCCGCAAGATTCCGGTGTCGGCCCTCCTCTTAGCCGGAGTGGGCATGCTGGTCGCCTTTCTCGGCACGCTCGGCTGCTTGGTACCGGCCCCAGGTACGGCTGTCGACTCTGTCCATGCTTTTCCTCGCACATAGTTTGGAGCTTGCGTCAGATTTTAGCAACTCCGCTAGCTTTTGCTACGCAGTCTCTTCCCGGGGAGGTTTTTGTAGCCAATCTCATTATTTTGATATAATGTTTTCCTTTCATGTGGTAACTCTGGCCCTGTCTTCTTAGGGCCCAAGAATGACTCAGACAAGTGTAATGATAATGAAGTTAACCACCAGATCCAAAATACTCAGTATAACCTGGTTTCAACCCTAAAGATATCCCATAACTTGTTAACATCAGAAGAGAGTTTATTTGTCTTCATACTTCAGTTCATTTGTGCAAGCTGTTTGAAACAGGCAGCTTACTCTTTTTCCCTTGTAACTACTTAAAAAGATTCATGCCCATGGAAAATAATATAGACAGCAGTGGTCGGTGTTACTACTTCAACATGTCATATTGCAGCTTTTACATGTTATAAAGAAATTCCTTGGCGGTGCTCCAAAGCAGTCTTTTCATGCCCTGTTTTCCCTTCTACTTGTCTCTCAAGTGCCCTCTCTGTGTATGCATTTCCAGAGGTTTGTCACTCTTTTCAAGGTCCCAGTTATCTCAGCATGGGGCTTGCCTGTCATCAACTCCCAAAGCTCCCCTCTAGCCTAGCAGAATTTCCCAGGGTGCCTCCTTCCATCTTGACTCCTTTCCATCTTGTTTCTGAGGAAAAAAAATCTTTGTCTTTCCTTGAGTTCTCTTGACTTAGTCCCTTTCAGTACCTTCCAGGAATTGACTCACCATACCCATCCATCTTGCTAACTTCAAGTTGTATCCATCCACACACTCTGGTTTTAAAATATGCTTAGCTTTGCCTTACAAAAAAAAAAAAAAAAAAAACTTCCTTTCCCTTGACCTCACCTCTCACCTTAGGGTCCCAGTCCTTTCTCCTCTTCTCCGCAAGATTTCTTAATAGAAAGCTTTACATTAGCTGCCCTCACTTCTTTGACTCTCCCTCATTGTCCGGTCCATTGTGGTCTGGTTTCCCCGTCTCTGCTCTGAACTGGCCAGTCTACCAGTGACCTTCCAATGACCCTAAAGACAAAAGCTGCTATTTCTTCAACCTACTCTTTGACATTATTGATTTTTTCTCTCCGTTGGAACTCTCTTCTCACTTGCTTCTCTGTGCCTTCTTGGTTTCTTTTTTCATGTCCTTGTTCCATCTTCTTTCATATTCTTGCATTTATGTCTTTTCCTCACTTGCCTCCCAAATGTAGTTGTTCTCCAAAGCCCGCTTATTTCTCATATAAATGCAGTTTCAGACATTCTCTTCCTTAATGATTTCAACCAAATGCTGGAATTTCAGTTCTCACCTATGTTTCACTGGCATCTAGCTTAGTTCTCCCCCTTAGTAACAGACTCAAGTTTCCAAATGCCCACGTAGCACATGCACATGAATGTTCCTCAGGTATCTCAAAGTCAATAAGACAGAAAACACAGTTGTGATTACCTCCCTATTTCCCAAGCCACTTCTCCAGTGTTCCCTCTCATGCTGAAACCTCAGTCTTCTTCCACTCCCCCCTATTTGTCACCCCTTCTAATGGGTCAGCAGGCTCTGTTGAATTTATTCTGCAGTGTCTCATATATGTCCCTTCCTTTTCATTTCTCCTACCCTAGGTGAGTTTCTTCTTCACTTCTCACTGGGACGGCACCACTCTCCTAACTGCTATACATCTGCTTCTTTTGGCTGTTCTGAGTCTTCATTGTGGTGTGTAGGAGCTTCTCTAGTTATTATGTGTGTTTTAGTTTCCTGACTGGGGATTGAATGTGCATTGAAAGGTTAACCAGTGGACCCCCGGGAAAGTCCCTATCCTAAATCCTAAATGCATCTGAACCTGTCATTCTCCTACCCAATTGCTTCTTCTTTACCTACAGGATAAAGCTGAAACATGCCTTGCCTCCCCAGAGTCAATCCTAGCTGTGTTTTAGGGCTACCTGGAAAGCAGTTTTTCTGGAGGTTAAGGCCTGGGTATCAATCTTGTGTAAACTTTCCCCCAAAGTCCTAATGTACAGCCAGGGTTGATATATACCCAGTAGTATATCAGTAGTATATACTCAGTAATATACACTCAGGGTCCAGCCACATCTGACTACTCATACTCTCTTACCTCAGTGGCCTTCCTCCAACTCCATGTGCTGGAAAGTAGTAGAACATAGCATTCAGTACAGAGTAGGCTCTGTACTCAGACTGCTTGGAACTAAATCCCAGCTCCATCACTTACTCTTTGTGGTTGTGTAACCTTGGGTAATATGCCGTTTCCTCCAAGAACGCTTTCCCAGTCTTGCCAGCCAGAAGGAATCGCTCTGCTCCTTTGTGCTCTCATAATATTTTTTTGTCACAGGGCTGGCTCGTGATGAACTCTCAATGGATGTTCATGGAACTGAATTTGCATGTTGTGCATTGCATTGTCATCATTTGCATGCATATTTGTCCCTTATGTGAAATAAAAAAGCTCTTTAAGGACAAAGATTATATACCATCCATCTTTGTATATCCTACAGTGTGTATACATGTAGGTACTGAATAGTTTGATGCTACAGAGAAACTAGGTTTCTTTAAAATAAATTTTAAAGAAATAACATCAGCCAGTTACTCTGTTCAGCATTATTTTCAAATATTGCCTAGCATGACAATTCAATCCAGTTTCCAAACTCACTGCCACCCCCATACCAGCACTGAGGTCATATGACTCTCCAGGATCTGGACCCTCACTTTGTAGTGGGGAACTAATGGAATAATGAATCTCCATGGCCGGCAAATCCATCTCACCTTGCCAAGTGTGCCAACCTGGCATACATATGGAGTCTTAAATGGAGGGATGTAAGGTACACAGCACTCCAAAGGGCAACAGTAAGCACCACAGTTTACCTTCATTCACATTCTTTACATATATATATAATTTTTGTTTGTTTGTTTGTTTTTGACTGCGCTAGGTCTTCATTGCTGTGCTCAGGCTTTCTCTAGTTGTGGCAAGTGAGGGCTACTGTCTGTTGCAGTGCAAGGGCTTCTCATTGAAGTGGCCTCCCTTGTCGCAGAGCACAGGCTCTAGGCACTTGACCTTCAGCAGTTACAGCACGTAGGCTCAGTAGTTGTGGCTCTCAGGCTGTAGAGCATGGACTCAGTAGTTATGGCACATGGAGTTGGTTGCTCTGAGGCACGTGAGATCTTCCTGGACCAGGGATCAAACCCAAGTCCCCTGCGCTGGCAGGCACAGTCTTATCCACTGTCCCACCAAGGAAGCCCCATATGCATTCTTAATCATAGGATATCTGGATATAAATGCCTGCAAGGTGACCTTTGGGCTTCCCTTGTGGCTCAGACAGTAAAAAGTCTGCCTCCAATGCAGGAGTCCTGGGTTCGACCCTGGGTGGGGAAGATCCCCTGGAGAAGGAAATGACAACCTACTCCAGTATTCTTGCCTGGAGAATTCCATGGGCAGAGGATCCTGGTGGGCTACCATCCATGGGGTCACAAAGAGTCAGACATGACTGAGTGACTGATACACACGAGATGACCCTACTTTTAACAATCAACACCCACAACTCCCCTAGACAGTTCCCTTCTCCCTAAAGAAATTCATGCAACTTGGTCACTTGGCTTGCTGCTGCTGCTAAGTTGTGTCAGTCGTGTCCAACTCTGTGCAACCCTATAGACAGCAGCCCTGGGACTCTCCAGGCAAGAACACTGGAGTGGGTTGCCAGTTCCTTCTCCAATGCATGAAAGTGAAAAGTGAAAGTGAAGTCGCTCAGTCCTGTCTGACTCTTAGCGGCCCCATGGACTGTAGCCCAGCAGGCTCCTCCGTCCATGGGATTCTCCAGGCAAGGGTACTGGAGTGGGTTGCCATTGCCTTCTCTGGGTCACTTGGCTTAGGTTGACTGATTCAGTTGTGATTCTGGAGCCCTGGGTTATTTTGTTTGTGTTTGTGATTGGTTGCTTTAGATAAGCATTGTTTAGAGTTTTCTTAGTAAGGTAGACTGACTTAGTAGGGTAGACTCTGGTGGGCAGCTTCCAGAATCACAGTGGGAGAAATAACCTTGTGTGCGACCTCCTATACTCGTCGCTACTGCTACCAATTCCAAAGTTAGGCATGACCCAGAATTGGAGGAGAACTGAGGAAAAGGGCAGAAAAATTTTATGATTTTTTTGTTTTGTTTATGATGTTTAGTGTTTGCCGTCTGTCTCTGTCTCCAGAATTTAAGCTCCTCCAATCCAGGGATCCTTTCTTTTCGTTAACGCGTGTCAAGGACCTAGAACTGTGCCTGGCACAGAGGCTCTCAGTAATTATTTACAGAATGATTGGATTTATCTCAAATGTTTCTTCGTCTTCGTCCTTCTCCCCAGGAGAAACTTAAAAAAAAAAAAAAAGTGAGGCGCGCTTAGTGACCAAGGTAGGATGAGAACTCGGTCTGTAGACTCATGGCCGAGACCCTGGACAGATGCTCCCCAAGCCCGGGGCTCGGGCGCTCCTAGACACGCGCCTCCCGAAATCCCACCCTCTAGGCGGGCTCTGGGCCGAGCGCGCCGTGCGTGATTGGCCGGTGCAGGTGATGGACAGGAGAGGCGGCGAAGGAGGAGCCGCCTTCTAAGCTTCCGGGCGCGGCGGTTACGCGGCTGAGGGGTGACTGTTGGCCTGGTGGTCTGCCGGGTAGTCCCTAACGCTTGGGAGGACGACAAGGAGGTTGAGCCTGGGACAGGGACCCGGGGCGTGCCTGTGAGTTCGATTAGGCATAAAATTTACTAGGAGGAGGTACTGGCCGCGTGGAAGGCAGGTCTGTGGGAAGAGGGAAGGATGGAGAGGGAGCGGGACCGGGGATGGGTGTAGGGAGGTAATTGGATATGCAGGTAATTGCCCCAAAAGAGGCCTCTGTGGGCAATCGCGACCCGAAGCTCCCTTGCAGGTGTCTTCCTGTTACTTCAGACACCCGCCCTTACACGTATCCAAAGTACGGGCACCTTAAGGTCAGGGAGAGGTCGCAGTGGTTAAGGATGTAGGGGTTATAGGTGTGATGACCCTTTCTGCCTAATGATTGGGGGCCCTGGAATAGGATAATGAGTCCTTTACTTTTCTGCTATCCTGGTCTCTGACAGGTTTGAGCATGAGCATGGCAGAAGGGGATACCCTGATATCAGTGGATTATGAAATTTTTGGAAAGGTGCAAGGAGTGTTTTTCCGCAAGTACACTCAGGTATGTGGCCCTACCTACGTTATCAGCATGGAAACAAGAGACATATTCCCGAAAAATATGCTTTGGAGAAGCTGGCTCTTTGGTAGCTGAATGGCAAAGAGGTGGTTTGTGGAAGAATAGGTATGAAAATGTTTTGCAATGGGTAAACCACAACGCAAATGGAAGCTTTTCTGTGTGTGTGTGTGCATGCTCAGTCGTGTCCGAATCTGCAGCTCCATGGACTATATAGCCCGCCAGGCTCTTCCGTCCATGGGATTTTCCCAGCCAGAATACTAGAGTGGGTTGGCATTTCCTCCTCCAGGGGATCTTCTCCACCCAGGTCTCTTGCATTGGCAGGTGGATTCTTTTACCACTGAGTCACCTGGGAATCCCTACTGGAAGCTTTGTCTGCTGTTATTATTGGTCTAACAGTGGTATTGAGTACCAACACACATATGGATGAGCTTCTCTTTTACAAAGAGAAAGGGCTTTCCCAGTTCTCCCTATTGGGGCATCATCAAAACAAATCACAATTCTTACAGGAAAGTTAACACTGATCAAAGAGATGACATTTAAATAACTATGTAATTTATGTAACTACTTCATCTGTAGCTGTTGCATTTTCTTCAGACCTTTTATTCTCTTGAACCCTCTCCCATTCCCCTACTTAATTCCTTAATTTTGCTCATTTTAGGTTTTAAAGAACAAGTACCTTTTCCAGGGGAGGCCTTCCCAGGTGGTTCAGTGGTAAAGAATCTCCTGCCAATGCAAGAGACGTGGGTTCTATCTATCTCTAGGTCAGAAAGATCCCTTGGGGATCCCTTGGAGAAGGAAATGGCAACCCACTCCAATATTCTTGTCAGGGAAATGCCATGGACAGAGGAGCCTGGAGGGCTACAGTCCAAGGTGTCACAAAGAGTCAGACACGACTTGGGGACTAAGCAACAACACTTTTTCCAGGTGAAGCTTTTCTAATGAAAATACTTTATTCATTCCAGGGTAAGTAATAGTAACACTGAACATGGAGCCTGGTATTACTATGACATATCAGTAATTGAGGGGATGAACAGACTATTGACAGCCTCTGCCTTAACTTCACTCAGTTCAGTTCAGTTCAGTTCAGTTCCGTTCAGTCACTCAGTCATGTCTGACTCTTTGCGACCCCATGAATCACAGCATGCCAGGCCTCCCTGTCCATCACCAACTCCCGGAGTTCACTCAGATTCCCGTTCATCAAGTCAGTGATGCCATCCAGCCATCTCATCCTCTGTTGTCACCTTCTCCTCCTGCCCCCAATCCCTCCCAGCATCAGAGTCTTTTCCAATGAGTCAACTCTTCACATGAGGTGGCCAAAGTATTGGCGTTTCAGCTTTAGCATCCGTCCTTCCAAAGAACACCCAGGACTGATCTCCTTTAGAATGGACTGGTTGCATCTCCTTGCAGTCCAAGGGACTCTCAAGAGTCTTCTCCAACACCACAGTTCAAAAGCATCAATTCTTCTGCACTCAGCTTTCTTCACAGTCCAACTCTCTCATCCATACATGACCACTGGAAAAACCATAGCCTTGACTAGACGGACCTTTGTTGGCAAAGTAATGTCTCTGCTTTTGAATATGCTATCTAGATTGGTCATAACTTTCCTTCCAAGGAGTAAGCGTCTTTTAATTTCATGGCTGCAATCACCATCTGCATTGATTTTGGAGCCCCCCAAAATAAAGTCTGACACTGTTTCCACTGTTTCCCCATCTATTTCCCATGAAGTGATGGGACCAGATGCCATGATCTTCGTTTTCTGAATGTTGAGCTTTAAGCCAACTTTCTCACTCTCCTCTTTCACTTTCATCAATCTTCCCTAATGACAAAGATGAAATCTTAGTTTGCCTTCTGTCTTCTATAGGGGAATATCAGGCTATTGCCTTCCCAGTGTATCTCCAACCCCAAAGATAATGAGTTAAGACTGCAGAACTTGCCAAAGCCACTTTAAAGTTCAAACCTGAATCTTTGAAATGTGAATGTTAAGTGCCACTACCTCTTTTTCCAATGATTTGCAAATTAGTTCCCCCTGTTCCCTGCTCATATATGAAGTGCCTGTTGGAAGAAAAGAATTACTGAAAGTCATAGCAAGAGCTATGTTCCAGATAGCTTTGCCTCCAGTTATGTAGGGTAGGCTTCCCTGATAGCTCAGTTGGTAAACAATCCACCTGCAATGCAGGAAACCCCGGTTCGATTCTTGGGTCGGGAAGATCCCCTGGAAAAGAGATAGGCTACTCAGTTGAGCATTTTTGGGCTTCCCTTGTGTCTCAGCTGGTAAAGAATCCACCTGCAATGCGGGAGACCTGGGTTTGATCCCTGGGTTAGGAAGATCCCCTGGAGAAGGGAAAGGCTACCCACTCCAGTATTCTGGCCTGGAGAATTCTCCAGTCCTGGAGAATTCCATGGACTATATAGTCCATGGAGTCACAAAGAGTCAGACGCAACTGAGCAACTTTCACTTTCATGTAGGGTAAGTTCCTGTGGCTTAATAAATGGATTAAAAATTAATGAAGATTAATTAAAGTTGTTGAGGGAAAAGGAGCAGATGGCAGGAGAGCCCATCGTTATAGCACCTCCCAACCCTCAGTGTAAAAAGAGATAATACAGAAAAACAATTTTCAAATATTTATTTGGCTGTGGTGGGTCTTTTAGTTGTGGCTAACAGGATCTTCGTTGAGTCCTGCAGATCTTTTGTTGTTGAGCAACGACTCCCTAGTTGGGGTTTGGGAGGTCATGTGTTTTAGTCGCTCTGGGGCATGTAGGAAATTAGTTCCCCTACCAAGGATCAAACCCGCATTGCAAGGCAGATTCTTAACCACTGTACCACCAGAGAACTTTCTTTGTCTCTGTTTTATTTATTAACTCCTGCTGTAATCTTTATTATTTCCCTTTTTTGCTTGATTTGAGTTCAGTTTGCTCCTCTCTTTCTAGTTTCTTAATGTGGAAGGTCTAGGTTATTGGTTTGAGGATAACCTTTTTTTAGATTGAGACTAGAATTGGTGATTATAATCCTTAAAATGTTTCCAGATGACTGTTCAAGAGGAAATATGGTTATGAGGGAGAATCAGCTTTTTGGAATTTTCTTAGGAGAGAACGCTACTTGCTTGTTTAGATATATAGTCAAAGCTGAACATGACTCAGCAATATTGTGTTACCATTTAAAAATAACAGAATCCAGTGCCCAGATAAAACCCATAGGAAATCTCCATTCTCAACACCTGTCAAAGTTGGGAGTGTTTTGTTTACTCTCAGGAGTTCAGATAAATCACGCTGCAGTTAAAAATGTATTGAACTATTATAACCTGCTCAAAGCCTCAACACAATCATTCTTATAGCAAGTTACCATATAAGGTAACTATGAACTAGACACGGCCCACTCTCCTGGGTTAATATGAAGTAGGAGAGGGTGCAGTTGTTGCACAAAGTCAGTGGGATATGGAGTCTTATTCAAATCCATTTTCTGTATTCTTTTTTAATGCTTCAGTCTGCAACCCTTAATCATGCTGTAGATATCTCTTATTTTTCTTCATTCCTTAATTTCCTCCCTATCCTTTAAACTGTTATTTGACCAAAGTCTCTTTTGTTCATTATGCAAACATGTCTTTGCTTTGAACATAACTGATTTGATGAATACTTCAGTTCCTCATCAAACATACTTTTGCTCTGCATAACATTTTCTTTGGCCAACTCCAGCAATTTCCCATATTTACTAGATCACTAGTCCAGCATTTGGACATGCAGTCATGTTAACTCCCATTTTCTTTTGTAATCCAACTCCTTCTATTTAGATAGAATGTAACAAGCAATAACTTTTATAAATCCTTAGTTGGAAATTTTACAAAAATAAAATTGCCTCTGAAACATTACTACTTTCCCCCAATTTTCAGTTATTTCACAGTTAATGCTTTATAGGAAAGAACAGTAAAATGTCTAAGAAAAGAGTGGTTACAATGATTAGATGTTTTTCCTAAGCTTATTCAGCATTAAAGGCCTTGTGATTATTTAGACAGAAGAAAGTCAAGTGAAAACAATAGTTAACGTGGTCTTATGAAATGTAGGTGTTCAGAGGCTGATCACCAGCAACTTTTTCCTTCTGTCAGAGGATGAGAGAAAGTGGGCTTTGAATGCAAGGTAAAGACCTTGGATTAGACAGTTTCTCTACAGTGAAAACAATGGAATGATTTGCCCAGGAAATTGTGAAATACTCCCTAATGATCTTTAAAGATATAATGGATACTTAATCATCTGGGTTTGTTTAGGTATGGTCTTGGCTAAAGAGAAACAGAAGGATCAGATAACTTTATGCTTTTTTCTATTTAATATATTCATTAGATTCTTGATTAGGAGAAGGAAAATGAACAAGATATAGTCCAGTATCCTAACAACAATCAGCCTTAGAGAATCATTTTGAAAACATCTGATTTGGTCTTAAATCTTTAAGTACTTAATCAAATTGACTAAACAGTGAAAAATTCTGGTGCCTGGGTTTTATAGGGTAGAAGAAAGAAATGGAGTCAAGTGGTCAACACTTCATGTTAAGATCAGCAGTGAGATTCTCCTTGCTGTAGTTCTGTTTTGACTGTGCTGGACAATATCAAATTAGTTTCAGTGGCTTGATTGTAGGCCAAGGTTCTGGCAAGAGATTGTCGTCTCGCTTTGTTTTGTTCAGTCTCACTGGATTTCTCTTTCTTGTCTTTTTCTTTCCCTTAGGCTGAGGGTAAAAAGCTTGGATTAGTAGGCTGGGTCCAGAACACTGACCAGGGCACAGTGCAAGGACGATTGCAAGGGCCTACCTCCAAAGTACGTCATATGCAGGAATGGCTTGAGACAAAAGGAAGTCCCAAGTCACACATCGACAGAGCAAGCTTCCACAATGAGAAGGTCATCGTAAAGCTGGACTACGCAGACTTCCAAATTGTGAAATAATGGTCTGCATTTAAATTTTCCAAGATACTTAGCGGTTTTGTTTTTTATTGTTAATAGAGATAGAACTATTCTGTGTTCAATATTAGAATTTGTCAATAAGTTATTTTAGCATCGTTACTTGATGGTTACTGTGTATTATATGTGTGATGAAAGAATTACAACTATATGCAATTCTAACCAATAAAAACAGAACTTTCTGTGTAAGATAACTTATTTTCTTTTTGATGAACTTCATTTTGGGCAAAATAAGAGGCATTTACTCTGTGAACATCTTTGGGAAGAGAATTTGGAGGTAACTTAAGGAAGTCTGAAAGAAAAAGCAGTTACTTTTCATCATTTCTTTTTAATAGTTTCCATGAAATTTTCTTCAGGAAATTGTACCTCATAAGAACAAAAATCCTGGGACTCCCCTGGTGTCCAGTGGCTAAGACTGTGAGCTCTCAATGCTGGGGCCCTGGGTTTGATCCCTGGTTGGGGAACTAGATCCCACATGCCACAACTAAGACCTTGTGCAGCCAAATAAATAAATAAAAATAAATATTTTTAAAAAGAACAAAAATCCTAAAGTTCCATTTGTTAACTGTTCAAATGATATCTGGGTTTCCCTGTTGGCTCGATAGTAAAGAACCCACCTACCAATGCAGGAAACCCTAGGTTGGGAAGATCCCCTGGAGGGGGAAAAGGCAACCCTCTCCAGTATTCTTGCCTGGAGAATCTCAAGGACAGAGGAGCCTGGTGGGTTATTACAGTTCATGGAGTCACAAAGAGACATGACTGAGCACAGCACATACACAAATGATATCTTGGACTAATTATTTTACGTTTTCTGGAGTTTCTACTGTCATTTCTGTCCTCCAGGTAAGGAATTCACATAAACTGATGCTATGTGTTAAATTATGTTACCCCCTCACCCCTGCCAAATTCACATGTAGAAGTCCTCTCAGTACCTCAGTACGCAACTACATTTGAGAGAGGGACATAATAGAGGTAATTAAGGTTAAATGGGGTCATTAGTGTTGGCCCTAATCCAATACACCCTAGTGTCCTTATAAGAAGAGGAAATTTAGACACAGGTGTGTGTGTGCACAGAGGAAAGAACTTGTGAAGATAGAGGAAGAAGATAGCAATTTACCAGTCAAGGAAAGAGGACTTATCATCATTCATCATTTCAACACTTTGACTTTCAGATTTCTAGCCTCCAGAACTGGGACAAGATACATTTCTATTGTTTAAGCTGTCTAGTCTGGTATTTTGTTATGGCAGCCTTAGCAAACTAATTCAGTTCAGTTCAGTTCATTCGCTCAGTCGTGTCCGACTCTTTGCGACCCCATGAATCACAGCACGCCAGGCCTCCCCGTCCATCACCAACTCCCGGAGTTTACGTCCATCGAGTCAGTGATGCCATCAAGCCATCTCATCTTCTGTCGTCCCCTTCTTCTCCTGCCCCCAGTCCCTCCCAGCATCAGAGTCTTTTCCAATGAGTCAACTCTTCACATGAGGTGGCCAAAGTTACTAGAGTTTCATCTTCAGCATCATTCCTTCCAAAGAAATCCCAAGGCTGATCTCCTTCAGAATGGACTGGTTGGATCTCCTTGCAGTCCAAGGGACTCTCAAGAGTCTTCTCCAACACCACAGTTCAAAAGCATCAATTCTTCGGCGCTCAGCTTTCTTCACAGTCCAACTCTCTCATCCATACATGACTACTGGAAAAACCATAGCCTTGACTAGACGGACCTTGTTGGCAAAGTAATGTCTCTGCTTTTGAATATGCTATCTAGATTGGTCATAACTTTTCTTCCAAGGAGTAAGTGTCTTTTAATTTCATGGCTGCAGTCACCATCTGCAGTGATTTTGGAGCCCCCCAAAATAAAGCCTGATACCTGTTTCCAATGTTTCCCCATCTATTTCCCATGAAGCGATGGAACCAGATGCCATGATCTTCATTTTCTGAATGTTGAGCTTTAAGCCAACTTTCTCACTCTCCACTTTCACTTTCATCAAGAGGCTTTTTAGTTCCTCTTTACTTTCTGCTATAAGGGTGGTGTCATCTGCATATCTGAGGTTCTTGATATTTCTCCCAGCAATCTTGATTCCAGCTTGTGCTTCTTCCAGCCCAGCGTTTCTCATGATGTACTCTGCATAGAAGTTAAATAAGCAGGGTGACAATAGACAGCCTTGACGTACTCCTTTTCCTATTTGGAACCAGTCTGTTGTTCCATGTCCAGTTCTAACTGTTGCTTCCTGACCTGCATATAGGTTTCTCAAGAGGCAGGTCAGGTGGTCTGGTATGCCCATCTCTTTCAGAATTTTCCACAGTTTATTGTGATCCACACAGTCAAAGGCTTTGGCATAGTCAATAAAGCAGAAATAGATGTTTTTCTGGAACCTCTTGCTTTTTCCATGATCCAGATCTCTGGTTCCTCTGCCTTTTCTAAAACCAGCTTGAACATCTGGAAGTTCACGGTTCACGTATTGCTGAAGCCTGGCTTGGAGAATTTTGAACATTACTAATGTGTGGGATGAGTGCAATTGTGCGGTAGTTTGAGCATTCTTTGGCATTGCCTTTCTTCGGGATTGGAATGAACTAATTCAAGCAGTAAGCATTTTCCTTCATCAGACTTAGATTATCTATCTCCTGATTTGGTTTTGTCAGCCATTAAAAAAGTATATATCAAATGCTTACTGGGTTTGACATGTTGGTCATAAATTCCAATCTTTAAAAATAAAAGGTTTTGGACTTCCCTGGTGAGCCAGAGGTTGGAAGTCCACTTGCTAGTGCAGGGGACACAGGTTTGATCCCTGCTCCAGGAAGATCTCACCTCTCACAGCCCAACCACTGAGCCCTCACTCTAGAGCCTGTGCTCCACCCCAAGAGAAGCCACCACAATGAGAAGCCTGTGCACCTCAAACTAGAGAGTACCCCCAACTCACTGCAACTAGAGAAAGCAAGTACAGCAAAAAATAAATACAAATTTTTTAAAATAAAAATACCCAATGAAAACAAGACTAAGAAACAACTGAAGGTTGGTCATCAATTTCCAAAACACTTAATCACACAGTAATGCTGTGTAAATGACCAGTAATGCTGAAGAAACTGCAGTTGAATGGTTCTGTGAAGACCTACAAGACCTTTTAGAACTAACACCCCATGAATGAAAGATGTCCTTTTCATTATAGGGGACTGGAATGCAAAAGTAGGAAGTCAAGAAACACCTGGAGTAACAGGCAATTTGGCCTTGGAAAACAGAATGAAGCAGGGCAAAGGCCAATGGAGTTTTGCCAAGAGAACGCACTGGTCATAGCAAACACCCTCCCAACAACATAAAAGAAGACTCTACACATGGACATCACCAGATGGCCAACACCAAAATCAGATTGATTATATTCTTTGCAGCCAAAGATGGAGAAGCTCTATACAGTCAGCAAAAACAAGACCAGGAGCTGACTGTGGCTCAGATCATGAACTCCTTAATGTCAAATTCAGACTTGAATTGAAGAAAGTGGGGAAAACTACTAGACCATTCAGTTCAGTTCAATTCAGTCGCTCAGTCGTGTCTGACTCTTTGCAACCCCATGAATCACAGCACGCCAGGCCTTCCTGTCCACACCAACTCCCAGAGTTCACTCAAACTCAGGTCTGTCAAGTCAGTGATGCCATCCGGCCATCTCATCCTCTGTTGTCCCCTTCTCCTCCTGCCCCCAATCCCTCCCAGCATCAGAGTCTTTCCAATGAGTCAATTCTTCACATGAGGTGGCCAAAGTATTGGAATTTCAGCTTTAGCATCAGTCCTTCCAAAGAACATCCAGGACTGATCTCCTTTAGAATGGACTGGTTGGATCTCCTTGCAGTCCAAGGGACTCTCAAGAGTCTTCTCCACAGAAGTTCAAAAGCATCAATTTGAACTTCTTCACCACAGTTCAAAAGCATCAATTCTTTGGCACTCACCTTTCTTCACAGTCCAACTCTCACATCCATACATGACCACTGGAAAAACCATAGCCTTGACTAGATGGACCTTTGTTGGCAAAGTATTATCTCTGCTTTTGAATATGCTATCTAGGTTGGTCCATTCAGGTATGACCTAAATCAAATCCCTTACAATTATACAGCGAAGGGACAAATAGATTTAAGGGACTAGATCTGATAGACAGAGTGCCTGAAGAACTATTTACAGAGGTTCGTGATACTGTACAGGAGACAGCGTTCAAGACCATCCCCAAGAAAAAGAAACGCAAAAAAGCAAAATGGCTGTCTGAGGAGGCCTTACAAATAGCTGTGAAAAGAAGAGAAGCAAAAAGCAAAGGAGAAAAGGAAAGATATATTCATTTGAATGCAGAGTTTCAAAGAATAGCAAGGAGAGATAAGAAAGCCTTCCTCAGTGATCAATGCAAAGAAATAGAGGAAAACAAAAGAATGGGAAAGACTAGAGATCTCTTCAAGAAAATTGCAGATACCAAGGGAACTTTTCATGGAAAGATGGGCTCAATAAAGGACAGAAATGGTATGGACCTAGCAAAAGCAGAAGATATTAAGAAGAGGTGGCAAGAATACACAGAAGAACTATACAAAAAAAATCTTCACGACCCAGATAATCACGATGGTGTGATCACTCACCTAAAGCCAGACACCCAGGAATATGAAGTCAAGTGGGCCTTAGGAAGCATCACTACAAACAAAGCTAGTGGAGATGATGGAATTCCAGTTGAGCTATTTCAACTCCTAAAAGATGATGCTGTGAAAGTGCTGCACTCAATATGCCAGCAAATTTGGAAAACTCAGCAGTGGCCACAGGACTAGAAAAGGTCAGTTTTCATTCCAAACCCAAAGGAAGGCAATGCCAAAGAATGCTTAAACTACAGTACAATTGTACTCATCTCACATGCTAGTAAAGTAATGCTCAAAATTCTCCAAGCCAGGCTTCAGCAATACATGAATAGTGAACTTCCAGATGTTCAAGCTGAATTTAGAAAAGGCAAAGAAACCAGAGATCAAATTGCCAACATCCGCTGGATCATAGAAAAAGCAAGAGAGTTCCAGAAAAAGATCTATTTCTGCTTTACTGATTATGCCAAAGCCTTTGACTGTGTGGATCACAATAAACTGTGGAAAATTCTGAAAGAGATGGGAATACCAGACCACCTGACCTGCCTCTTGAGAAACCTATATGCAGGTCAGGAAGCAACAGTTAGAACTGGACCTGGAACAAGAGACTAGTTCCAAATAGGAAAAGGAGTACGTCAAGGCTGTATATTGTCCCCCTGCTTATTTAAGCAGGAAAGGCTTTCTTAAAGATGAAGGCTTTCTTATTTCTCCTTGCTATTCTTTGAAACTCTGTGTTCAAATGAGTATATCTTTCCTTTTCTCCATGATGTATATGCTGAGTACATCATGAGAAACGCTGGGCTGGAGGAAGCACAAACTGGAATCAAGATTTCTGGGAGAAATATCAATAATCTCAGATATGCAGGTGACACCACCCTTATCACAGAAAGTAAAGAACTAAAGAGCCTCTTGATGAAAGTGAAAGAGAAGAGTGAAAAAGTTGGCTTAAAGCTCAACATTCAGAAAACGAAGGTCATGGCATCCGGTCCCATCACTTCTTGGCAAATTGATGGGGAAACAGTGGAAACAGTGTCAGACTTTATTTTTGGGGGCTCCAAAATCACTGCAAATGGTACTGCAGCCATGAAATTAAAAGACGCTTACTCCTTGGAAGAAAAGTTATGACCAAACTAGATAGCATATTCAAAAGCAGAGACATTACTTTGCCGACTAAGGTCCGTCTAGTCAAAGCTATGGTTTTTCCAGTAGTCATGTATGGATGTGATAGTTGGACTGTGAAAGAAGCTGAGCGCCGAAGAATTGATGCGTTTGAACTGTGGTGTTGGAGAAGACTCTTGAGAGTCCCTTGGACTGCAAGCAGATCCAACCAGTCCATTCTGAAGGAGATCAGCCCAGGGATTTCTTTGGAAGGAATGATGCTAAAGCTGAAACTCCAGTAATTTTGGCCACCTCATGCGAAGAGTTGACTCACTGGAAAATTCTCTGATGCTGGGAGGGATTGGGGGCAGGAGGAGAAGGGGACGACAGAGGATGAGATGGCTGGATGGCATCACTGACTTGATGAACGGGAATCTGAGTGAACTCCGGGAGTTGGTGATGGACAGGGAGGCCTGGCGTGCTGTGGTTCATGGGGTCGCAAAGAGCTGGACCCGACTGAACTGAACTAATCTCACAATGCCCTTAGGGGTCCACTCTCATTCCATTAGAAAAATACCAAAAAAAGTCAGTGAAGAGAGTCTTCTTGTTTTCACCTATAAATTATGAATAGAGCTATATAGATTCTTCATCTTTTCCAGCTTGGAAATAACTATAATCTTTAAGAAGGAAAGCTCTCGATTAATATTTGAGTGCCTAACATAAGCCAGGCACTGTTCTTGCCATGGGGATACAGCAGCAAATAAAAATAGATAAATATCCACATTCTAGTGAGCAGACAGATAAGCAAATAAAATACCGTGGTTAGTCATGCCTCTTTGCAACCCCATGGACTGCAGCCCCTCAGGCTTCTCTGTCTATGGGATTTTCTAGGCAAGGATACTGGAGTAGGTTGCCATGTCCTCCTCCAGGGGCTCTTCCCTACCCAGGGATCAAACCTTCATCTCCTGAATTGGCAAGCGAATTGTTTACTACTGCAGCACCTAGGAAGCCTCTGTTGAATTAAATGGTAGTACGCACACAACAGAAATGAGAAAAGGGAAAAACGAGTAAAAATTGCTAGAAACAGCTTTTCACGCCATGATAAAACGGGATAAAGACTGGAAACTTCGGGGTACCAGTAAGAAGAGACCTGGGGACACAGGTTTCCAAGCCGGCGACACCTGGAGCGCATGCGCATCGGGGTGTCACGGACTGGACTGCGTCCTCCGCGCGGCGCCTCAGAAGCGCATGCTCGCGGGCTCGCGCGTGCACGAGCCTCACGTGTACGAGCCTCACCAGCCAAAGAGCGCGTGCCCAGCGGCCGAGGCGGTTGGTATCAGGGGGTTGGGGAGGTACGATTCCAGGTGACTTGGGGTGAAAAGCACGCGCCCAGAGGACGATTCTGGGAGCTCGTCTACCACTCGAAGCGCCTTGGCGACCGCTGCGGGCCAGCCTTACGGACCCGCCGCGCGAGGGGCCTAGGACGTCTTCCGGCCTACCTTCGGCCGGGCGCCCGAACCTGGGCGGGCCGGGCCTGGGTTTCCGGTTGCCAGCTGGGAGGGCGCGGGGGTGGAGCTTGACTCTTGCGGCCGCGGCGGGTGGGGTGGGGTGCTTGGCGGACTCGACCCTGCTCTTCCTGCAAGCTTTCTCAGCTCTGAACCCGGATCAAACCGTCCCACTTGTCACAGGATCCCCGAAAGCCCCGTAATCAGGAAATCGGAAATCGTTGAGTTTTGGGTACCAGTAGGAATAGATACCAAACCTTGACCTCTCATTTTTTGCCGGCTGCAAAGTACATTATCTTAGAAACCATCAGATCTGCAATTACAGCTCTGATTTTCCCCAAGTTTGATAAACAAGCCTTACCACTCGTGAGACGGTCCAGCCCATGCTGCTCTCAGCTATGAAGGGAGGGGACCTTTCATTGAACTGTCATTTTTAGCTGCAAGAAAAAGTCTCGTTTAAAGATCCCCTTGCCATCATTATTATTGCTAAGGTAGTTTGGAGCCATCTGTAAAGACCAAAAGAGTATTAATACAGAATAATAAATCATAAGTAGTAATAGGTAAGGGCCTTCTGAAAACTTAGTAATACATGTACAAGATTTAAAAATCAAATGATAAAGGCTTAAAAGGCAAAGGAATTTTCCTGCCGTACCCTTCCCCATTATTAGTCTCTTTCCCCTGAGATAACTATATTTAACCAATGGTAATTATTATAATAATTATCGCTCTTTGATATAATTTGATTTCATTTCCTCCTCTTCCTTCACCCTAATTAGTACAGTGTCTTTAACACTTCATTGTAATTTTTTTCTAAAAGTCATGGTTATTGTGCAATGGATAAATGTTATGAAACTAGCTTGGACATTTTTTTCATGAATGATTTCTAGCTAATGTTTCTTAGTGGAAATTAGGCATCTGTTTTTGGTGAAGTGATTGGCAGTTTGAACACTTTAGGGGTCAACTTCAAGTGTGATGATGATTTCACTTAGGGCATTTGGGATTTAGGAGCAGTAAAAATTATGAAATTATGAATGCTGTTTTGGATATTAAATCTGCTGTGCCAAATCTGAGCTGTTTGATCTTCCTAGAGATCAGAAGTATAATTTTTGTTTTGTTAATAAGAGATTTCATTTATCTCAAATATTTCTTTATAATGCTTGAGAGAAATGGTTGATGCCGTGTAACTCTGAAGCTTTAATTGTGTGTGTGTGTGTGTTTTGTTTTCCTCCTGTAGGCAATTATTTCCAGTCAGAAAAGGGAACCGCTGCCTGGCATTCTCACCAGCTTTCTACCTGCCATGATCAAACGCTTGTCAGCTGAAGTACAAGCTAAATTGCGTTCTGGTTTGGCTGTATGCTCCTTAGGCCAATGTGTTGAGGAGCTTGCCCTCAACAGTATTGATGCCAAAGCAAAATGTGTGGCTGTCAGGGTGAACCTGGAAACCTTCCAAGTTCAAGTGATAGACAATGGATTTGGGATGGCGAGTGATGATGTAGACAAGGTGGGAAATCGTTATTTCACCAGTAAATGCAACTCCGTACAAGACTTGGAGAACCCAAGGTTTTATGGTTTCCGGGGGGAGGCATTGGCCAGTATAGCAGATATGGCCAGTGCTGTGGAAATTTCATCCAAGAAAAACAAGTCGATGAAAACATTTGTGAAACTGTTTCAGAATGGGAAAGCCCTGAAAGCTTGTGAAGCTGCCTTAACTCGACCAAGTACCGGGACTACAGTCACTGTATATAATCTGTTTTATCAATTACCTGTTAGGAGGAAATGCATGGATCCTAGACTGGAGTTTGAGAAGGTTAGGCAGAGGATAGAAGCTCTGTCACTCATGCACCCTTCCATTTCTTTCTCTTTGAGAAATGATGTTTCTGGTTCCATGGTTCTTCAACTCCCTAAAACGAAAGACATATGTTCCCGATTTTGTCAAATTTATGGACTGGGTAAGTCCCAAAAGTTAAGAGAAATAAATTTTAAATATAAGGAGTTTGAGCTTACTGGCTTTATCAGCTCTGAAGCACATTATAATAAGAATATGCAGTTTTTGTTTGTGAACAAGAGGTTAGTTTTAAGGACAAAGTTGCATAAGCTCATTGACTTTTTATTAAGGAAAGAAAGTATTATATGCAAACCAAAGAGTGGTTCTGCCAGTAGGCAAATGAATTCAAGTCCTCGGCCTAGGTCTAACCCGGAACTTCATGGGATCTATGTAATCAATGTGCAGTGCCAGTTCTGTGAGTATGACGTGTGCCTGGAGCCAGCAAAAACCCTGATTGAGTTTCAGAACTGGGATACTCTTTTGGTTTGCATTCAGGAAGGAGTAAAAATGTTTTTAAAGAAAGAAAAATTATTTGTGGAATTATCAAGTGAAGACATTAAGGAATTTAGTGAAGATAATGATTTTAATTTATTTAGTGCCAGTCTTCAGAAGCAAGTGTCCTCTGATGAGAAGTGTGGCCAGGTCAGTTTCCAAGAAGCATGTAACAATATTTTGGATTCCTATGAGATGTTCAATTTGCAATCAAAAGCTGTGAAAAGAAAAGCTCCTGTAGAAAACATAAGCACACAAAATTCTAGGGATTCGGAAGCTATCAGAAAAAAGACAAATGATTCATTTTTGTACACTTACAAATCCGATGGGCCAGCCCATTGTAAAATGGCAGAGTCATCTTTGCAAAATGAAGACAGTGCTTGCTCACAGTCAAGGAACTTAGAACAAGAGACAGCTGGAGCATCAGAATCAGGAGAAAATAAGAAACATAAAAAATCTTGCTTGGAACATAACTCTTCAGAAAATCCTTGTGGAACCAGTTCAGAAATGTGTGGAAGCCCTTTTCAGACATTATATCACTTTGAGGGGAGTGGAGAAGATCTAGAAATACAAAAAGTAAGTACTACTGTTAATAGCATGGCTGCCAACATCCTGGAAAATAACAGAATTCAGAATCAACCAGAGAGATATAAAGATGCTACTGAAATGAAATACCAACCTCTGTCTTTTGAGACGGCATTATCAGGAGAACCTAGTGCTCAGAGAGAGGAAGAGAAAAGAAAAAAACCTAGTGCTTGTGGAAGAATAAATGTTTTTTGTTATGGACAAGTTAAATTATGTTCCACTGGCTTCATAACTCATGTGGTACAGAGTGAGCAAACTAAATCAACTGAAACAGAACATTTATTTAAAAGTTATGCTCAACCTGGTCCTGTGAGTGCCAAAGAAACATTTAGAAATAGAACACACCATTCAGTTGAGATTCTAAACAGCAAAGATTTAACCAGCACTTTAAGTAAAGAATTTGCTCAACTGCCCAACAAAAGTCTGTGCAGCACAGATCGAAGTTATGAGCTAGAGAACAAACATACAGCAGCTTATAAAAATTTTGCTATTTTTCAGGAAAGTAGTAAAAAATCACACACAGGTGGCTTATTACTCGACACATCCTCTTTCTCTTGGGGTAGACATGTTTCAGATGGTAGTAAGAAAACCGACAAGTTGATTGGTCCTGCCAAACCCATACCTCATAAGAAGCTAAGCTTAAGTTCACAACTAGGATCTTTAGAGAAGTTTAAGAGGCAATATGGGAAGGTTAAAAATCCTCTCAATACTGAAGTGGAGGAAAATAATACTTTAGAAATCACTACCAATCTCAGTCCTCAAGTTGAAGCTGACATTCCATGGAAAGACAAAAACCACTTAGACAACTCTGACATCTGTGAAATCACTACTATGAAATATAATGATTCCAATAGTAGTTGTCAACCAGTAAATCACATGTTTTCTTCAGAAAAGTTTCCATTCTCCAAGGAAGATCATTGTTTGGAACAACAGATGCTTTGCTTAACAGAAAGCACTGTAACTCTACAGGAGTTACCTCATTTTAACAGTAAATTTTTGGATGTTGAGAAGTCACCTGAATCACTAGCTTCTAAATTATCCAGATTGAAGGATTCCGAAAGAGAGACTCAAAGGATGGATGTAAGTCATTTTAATGAATTGCCACAATTAGATTCCAGTAGGAAAGATGGTGACTTGTCCAGTGGGTTAACCCTAGATTCTTGTAAGTTATTTAAAAATGAGCATAAAAAAACAGAAAGTGACAACATCCCAATGTCAGACTCTGTCACACAAAGTAATCTCTTCAGTAAAGACAGTGAAACATATTCTAACAACAATACCACTGAGAAGATACCAGGAAATCCTTTGGTTCTGCCCTATGACCATGCTACAGTTATCAGTAAGGATTCAGATGTTCTTATAGCTTCAAAACAACAGATTGGAAGTCCTTTCTCTATGAGTAGAATGTTAATGAGTCGCGTGGAAGATTCCACAGCTGACCAAAATGGAACTTGTTTTCAGAGTGAGGAATCCATAGCCATAGCAAGAACTTGTTCTGAAAATGAAGGGTCCAACATATGTTCTTTGGATTGGCAGCAGCATTTTGATGTAACTCTGGGAAGAATGGTTTACATCAACAAACTAACAGGACTTAGCACATTCACTGCTCCTACTGAGGATGTTCGGGCTGCTTGTACTAAAGACCTGACAACTATGGCTGTGGATGTGCTACTGGAGAACGGTAAGTATATGGCATTCACTGGCATGAATGCTTTTGAAGGTGGAAATAATGGCTGAGGAGTAAGATATTATTCAAAGAGATTTTATCAGCAGATAGAACATTTTTAAGTTTAATTATAAAATGTGTTTTATTATATATGAAAACTCTCTAGGTTCAATATTATTTAAACATAAAATTACAATGAAAGAATGATATAGAATGGAACTGCAAGTATATTTATCTATGGGTGTATGTGTGTACAAGAGGATGAGACAGTGTTTAATGAAAATGGTGCTATTGATAGTTGAGAAGAGCTACAGTGTTTCCCTGGGGACTTCCCTGGTAGCTCAGCTGGTAAAGAATCTGCCTGCAATGCAGGAGACCCCAGTTCGATTCCTGGGTTCGAAAGATCCTCTGGAGAAGGGATAGGCTACCCACTCGGTATTCCTGGGCTTCCCTTGTGGCTCAGCTGGTAAAGAATCTGCCTGCAATGCAGGAGACCTGGGTTTGATCCCTGGGTTGGGAAGATCTCCTGGAGAAGGGAAAGGTTACCCGCTCCAATATTCTGGCCAGAGAATTCCATGCACAGTCCATGGGGTCTCAAAGAGTTGGACACGACTGAGTGACTTTCACTTCACAGTGTTTCCCTTCCCACTTTGCCCTCTCTCCCAAACACGCAACTCTAAGAAGTTTGTCTTTAAAAGCACCTGCAATGCCAGTGTGGTATTTTTCTGGAAGTTGTTCTCTGCACCTCTCCCAGGTAAAGGACTAGAATGATTCTTGTAGTCATCCTAGATTTCCCAGTAAAATCTATGGCTCAGTACAGTCATATATTTATAAAGTTTTTTTTTTAAAAAAGGACTTGACCATAAATTTTTTGGAAGGTAGGTTAAGTGTGTATTTTTATAATCATACTTTTCAAATGTACTTTATTATAATGTATATGCTAATAATCTTGGTCTGTATAAGTGGCCGTTATTCAGGAAAACAATAATGTGGCTTTTAGATCAGACCACAAGGCCACATCAGAGCCTAGGCTAGGACTCTGAATTCCCAGGTCTCAGTCAACATTAAAAGTGACATTGTTTTGGCAGCATGTTGAGAGCCAGATGTTGGGAGATGGTAAAACTGATTTCCATCTGGCAGTAATCTTGGTTTTGCATCAGAAGGGCAAACATTAAATGTTCATCTGTATTAAGTCTTGAATGTTGCAAAAGAATGTAAATTGTATGAAGGTAGTTCCAAATTAACTTATCATTTCTCCCTAGGATAAATATCTCTAGCAGGAGGCTCTGATTCATTTAAGGTTAAATAAGACTTTTATTTTTCAGTGGTTTCCAGTTATTTTCCCTTGTGAAAAAAAGTAATCATTGTAGTAACTTTCAAAGAATTAAATAGAAAAAAACCCTTTTCTTAATACTGCTCCTGAGACTATCACGTGGCTCTTAAAGACTCGTGTTTTTCAGCGTATGTAGTTTTGTGTCCTGATTTATACTGGATGCTAATCAAAGGTAAATCTAAGGCCCTGGCACCTCATCTTTCTGAAATACAATTGCTTCTGATATGGTGACAAAAAATAACTGGATATTATTAAACTGAGATGGTTGTTTCTAAAACAAAAGGGGGGAATCTTGGCTGACCATATTGAACATGAACATCTGTTCCTGTTAAATAAATCTACATGTCTAAAATGCTTCAACCTACTTAATTTCTGGATTAGCATGTCATGTAGTGAACCTTTGAGAGTCATGTTAAGTCAGAGATTCATAATGAAAAACTAAGTATTTGGGATCTAGGAGCTAGTTGGAAGAAAAATGGCTTCTAAGCACCCTCCATACAGAGGTGGGTGAGGGTTGGCTGATGCTGCTGCTGCTGCTGCTAAGTCGCTTCAGTCGTGTCCGACTCTGTGCGACCCCATAGACGGCAGCCCACCAGGCTCCCCCGTCCCTGGGATTCTCCAGGCAAGAACACTGGAGTGGGTTGCCGTTTCCTTCTCCAATGCATGAGAGTGAAAAGCGAAAGTGAAGTTGCTCAATCTACCATTCTGTGAATGGCTGGTGTGTAGCAGGACATTTAGGACATGGTTGAACCTCATGTAAAAGGTTACATGAGATGAACTGTTAAGAGGTAGATTTAACTGCACAGAAGAAAGGCTCTACAAAGGTAATTTTAAGGAGTGGTTGTCAGGTCTCCAGCCCTGGTAGTTATTTTTCTTTAAAATGTCTTCAACTCTGTCCTTTCTATTGACAATGACACAACTTTATTTCACCTCACACTGTTATTATTCTTAGTTAATCTCTTTCCATTTTTTTGTCCAACAGATTTGTCTTTTTGAAATAATAGTTTCATCATGTTTTACTCCTGTTTGAAACTATCAAATTCAACATTGTCTCTAAAACTCAAACTGATCATTCTCAGAGAGGAGGGCAGAATTTGGGTGACATCTTACATTGGAATTTAAACTGAAAACTTTTCATTCATTCATCTCTTTATTTATTCACTCATTTGTGATCCACACCATGCTTGGAGCTGCTGCATTGCATATTGACTGGCTTTGCTTTCAGTGGTCCACAGACTATTAGGGAGGACAACCATCCAAACGTATTACTAGGATGAGGTAAATGTTACAGTAGACACGTATTGCGAAAAAGAGTATGTCCGTTGGGGATCTTTTCTAGGTCTTCATTCTGTCTGGTATAGATGGGTAATAGGACTAAGCACTAGGGCAGATTCCTAAATTAGCAGAATAATTTCATTAAAAAAACTGCTGACTCAATCTAGTGTTTACTAGTCTGCCTTATGTCTTAATTCATTTTGTACAGAAAGAGATTTTATGAAACTATTATTTTAATAGTGTATATTTTGAGTTCAAATGTCTAGTTTTTTTCTTTTTTATATTTAGGATCTCAGTACAGGTGTCATCCCTTTAGAAGCGACCTTGTTCTTCCTTTCCTTCCTAGAGCTCGGGAAGAGAGGACTGTGATGAGACAGAATAACAGAGGTAGGGGCATTAGCAGAGATTGCCAGAACACCTAGTACATACTGTGCCACCCAGCTCAAGGAAAACAAAGCAGGGCTGTGTTGTTGAGCTTGATCAGTGCCAGCTGTGCCTTCCTGGAACCAGGAATTCCCTGTGGTCCTGTTTCACAGCAGAACTAAGTTAATTCAGTGCATGCATTTAGATCAGAAATTACTTTTCCAGACGAGGTCAATGCTGGTTGATTAGGCACAGTCTGTGGTGTCTTGTGATTGAGAAAAATGTTTCTTATTTTTAAAGATTGGTGTTGACTCCATATTGCAGTAGTTTTATATAAGCAAAATTCTTATCTTCAAAAAAAACCCCTGCATTTATCATTTTACTTTTCGTTGTTTCTGAAAATAGATAAGGTATATTTTTACATAAAAAAGTGGGGCTACTAATTTGAACCAGTTTCTTGTGGACTTATATTCTGAAATATCTCTTGAAAATAGTTTATAGAAAAAGCTATAATGCCAGAAGAACAGTTGTCAACCCTAGTGTAAGAAATAACAGATAAAAACAATTTAGAGATACAGCCAACACTTCACATGTGCAGAATATGGGAACACGGTGTCTGATCTTTGGTCTTGAGGCCGCACCGCACCAAGCGTGAGACACCATGCACCCTCTTCCCTGAGGCTGTTGATGCCAACTTTACTTGTCCCCTTTTGCTCTAGCTACTGGGGACGATGCCTTTGGTCCTGAATCGCTTCAGTCTTTGTTCTCAGAATGGGACAATCCAATATTTGCCCGTTATCCAGAGGTAGGTCTGCAGCATTTATTCTTTGCATGTTATTTTAAAATTTGAATTTCATTTAAATTGGGGGTGGGCATGAATGACTATTGATTTGTAATTATGAAGGGAAAGTGAGCATGTTTCCAAATAATGTATTTGGAAATTAATATTTAACGTAGAGAGGAAGAATCAGAATTCATAGCAGTTTGAAAGCTTGGTCACTTTGGATGATACTTTAGACCTGTGTCATCAGTGTGTGAATAGTGAATGTGTTTACCGCTCTCAGAAACCCTGACTTGCAGCTTTGGCCAGGTATTTAGGGTGATGGTAATAAAAACTGTTGTCATTAGACAAAGCAGTGACTCTTCTGCTCTGGACCTGGATCTTCATCACTGGACCTGAGCGTGCATCCTCCTCAGTGGGTGATCACACAGGCGCTCTGTGTGTTGCAATGAGGGTGGAGAGTGGATGAGCATTTGTTACTAATTCATCGGTTAAGATGTCTTTAAGGACATGCTTATGAAGCACAGGCAAATTGTTATTCTGAAAGAATTGGGTTTTTGTCAGTAATTTTGTATATAAACAAAAATTATTATTCAAGAGTAAAAATTCATAGAGCCCTTTGAATTTTTTAAGTTCCCTGAATTCAACCCACCTCTAATAGGTTCTGTGAAAATGAATGTTATTAAAGCACTTTGAGATCTTTGGTAAAACAGTTCTGCAGACATAAAAGATTACAACGTAAATGACATTTGTTCTGGGTTTTTCTAGGTTGCTGTTGACGTAAGCAGTGGCCAAGCTGAGAGCCTAGCAGTTAAAATTCACAACATCTTGTATCCTTATCGTTTCACCAAAGAAATGATTCACTCAATGCAGGTAAAATGTTGCCTTTGAAATCTCATTTATATATATATATTATATATATATATAGCCTAAGCTAGGCTAACTCATGTGAAATTGGATTTACTTAATGCTGTAGACCACCCTGATCAAGGCACATGTGTTCTTTTTAATCTTACTGAAACTTTTATCATCAGAAGAAAAAGCAAAGGGCTAATTATAATTGCTATTGTTCAGTTGCTAAGTCATGTTCGACTCTGCAACCCCATGGACTACAGCATGCCAGGCTTCCCTGTCCTTTTCTGTGTCATACAGTTTGCCGAAACTCATGTCCCTTGAGTCGGTGATGCCATCAATTACAAAAAAAAAAAAGTATCCTTAGTGGGGTGAGCAAGTTTGGAGTGATGAATTATGGATTCAGGCACACAGTTTCAAGGATTATATATTGACTTTCTATACTGACAATAATTTATAAGTCAACTAAGTAATGTGGTTGACATAACTTTGGGCTTTCTGGTGGCTCAGACAGTAAATAATCTGCCTGCAATGCAGGAGACCTGGGTTTCATCCCTGGGTTTGGAGGATTCCCTGGAGAAGGGAATAGCAACCCACTCCAATATTCATGCCTGGAGAATTCCATGGACAGAGGAGCCTGGTGGGCTACAATCCATAGGTTGCAAAGTTGGACACAACTGAGCAACTAACACTTACTTAAGTAATGTAGAGACATTGTCCTTAAATGTGCAATGATGCCCCTTTTAAAATGGCCCTCTATTGTATGAGGCTACAAATGACATGGCTTAGGAGATCCCAGATTGAGAAGTTAACACAAGGGACCCTTTTTCTAGTTTGCCCTCTCTCTACACCACTCAGGCTGTCCTCATCTTCTTATTTTCAGTAGGGAAACGAATTAGAAGCTGAGACCAATCTAGGTAGAGGGGAGCTACCAAGGTCTGCAGCCACCAGTGGCTGTTAACTTACTGCCTTAATGTACCAGCTCCTACAAAAATGGTTTCCACTTTTTGTATACATTTTTTGCATACATTTTGCAAATTTTTTTTCAGCTCTATTTGTTAGCAGTCTCTGGTCATATTAATAATTCCCTGGTCACATTACCTGTTATTAAGAGTCCTTCTGTTGGGAACATTTCAAGTCTACTCTGAAGTTTTATTAACACAACCCTATGAGTTGCTTCAGTCTGTTCCCTTGTAGTCTTTCCTTTTGTCTTCTAGTTGCTCTACATGTCTATTCTTTATCCTTCCTAATGATGAACCTTGAACTCCTGCAGGTTCATCCGCACCTCTCCTCAGTCTTAGATATGAATGTTATAATGCAAACAACTTTAAGTGCGATTTTGTCTCTCTCTATGTAGATAAGCCATTGTTAACTTATATTTAGTACTGTTCCACTTACTTGAATGTATGGCAGGTTCTCCAGCAAGTGGATAACAAGTTTATTGCCTGTTTAATGAGCACTAAGACTGAAGAGAATGGTGAGGCAGGTAAGAATGGGGTTAGTCTTAGTGACCAGCTGGTCTTCTGACAGTCTCCTTTTAAGGTTATTTTTTATACATGATAGTTTCAGTGATTTGGCCAGATTAGGGAAAACCAATCTAAATTATGAAAATATATCATGAAACAATAGTTTTAAAGTACCTGTAGTTTTATGTACATACACATAGATGTGTGTGTGTGTGTATATATATGATACATGTTAAATTATTAAGAATGGTTACCTTGGGAGTGAGAATAGAAATGGGCAAAGGGGAAATTTCATCTTTTACTCTTTAAAATATTTTATATTCTCTAAATTTTTAATAATGTTTTAATACGATTGCTTTATAATAATAGAAAGTTTATATGATGAACTCTGTTAGGTTTATGAAGAGTTAACATATAATCTCTTGGTGACCTGCTTTAATAAAACAATAATTTGTAAATAAAAACATTAACTCATTCAACAGATATTGATTGAGTACCTACTGCATGTGAGGGACTCTGCTAGAGGTACAATGGTGGGACACAATCTACGTGCAAGAGGAACAGATAGTTAAACACACATTAACATTTTAACTCTAGTGTTATGGAGGAGAGAAACAAGATGCTGTGAGAACCTGTATTAGGAGATTTGATTTAGTGAGGAGGTCAGAGAAGGTTCTGTTGGTAAAGAGAGATCTGAAGTATAAGTTAACTAGGGAAGGAAGGGAGGGAGAAGTATTCTGGGCAGAGGGAATAACATGCAATTCGTGCTTCCCTCTCCTTCAGTGAGAGGAAGGCAGGCCCTTCCTTGTGTGAGAGCAAGGAGAGGGGCTAGATATGTAGGTCACAGCCAGATCTTAAAGGCCATTTACAGGTGCTGTCTCCATCCCAGTTCCAATAGGAAACAATTGAAGGCTTTTTGCTTTATTTTTTATTGTTTGTTTTCACAGTGGCGTGTGTCACATCACATTCGCTTTTTTTTTTTTTTTCCCAGCTGTGCTGGGTTTTCATTGCCATGAACAGACTTTTCTTGTTGGGACTCGCAGGGTTAGTTGCCCCATGGCATGTGGGATCTTATTCCCCGACCAGGGATCGAACCCCTGTCCCCTGTATTGGCAGGTGGATTCTTAACCACTGGGCCACCAGGGAAGTCCCCACATTTGCATTTTGAAAACACTGCTCTGGCTATAGTGTGGAGTGTGGAGCAGGTATGGAGGCGGAGACCTGGTAGCTGCAGAGAGAGTGTTAGGAGGACGTTGCAGTATCTAAGAAATGATGGGGAGGTAGCCTGGAGAGAAAGATATTTAGGAGATGAGTCAGTAGACTCGGTGATGGATTGGACATAGGGAAGGGATATCAAAGAAGACTCCTGGTTTTCTGACCTCTGTAGCTGGATGACGCTACAGGACCAGGCTGAAGAAGAAGCAGGCAAGGAGGGTGAAAATCGTGAGTTTGGTCTGAAATACCTTTGAAATGTTCAAGAATGTATCAGAAATGTGGTTGGATATTACACCTCTAGCAGAGACTCCGAAATCTGTGACATGGAAGAGAGACTAGGGAGAGTGAAAGCTTTTTTTTTTTTTTTTTTTAACTGGGAGCACTTTGAGCTATTTACAAGGAATGCTAGATCCTGTCAGGTTCTGGAAAAGGCCTGAGAGTCCTGAGCACCCCTGCAGGAGTTAGCATCTGATAGGTAGGCCTGCAGGAGAGAGCTTCTGAAGTTTGAAAGTGGTTCATTCTCTTTGCTTTTCAAAATGTTCTCTTTTGTTACAGTATAAATTTATTTGATAAATATCATCATAGATCATAGGGGTAAAGTAACCAAAAATTATCATAATTATCATAAATGTAGAATTAGTAAATGTCAAAATCTAGTAGTCTTACTATTTCTAGAAAGTAAATAGATTTTTTTCTAAATATTTGATTACCTGAAATTCTTTGTTGTTTAATACCAAAATCTTTACAGTGGCATCTGAGATGGGTATAGCCACCAAATCTCCAGATATTTAAATGTCTCTTGCAATTCCAGGTTGTTACTATGTTGATTGGCTTCCATCAGGGAGTATGTATTAGATTTAAAAAAATTTTTTAAGTCAAAATGAGTTTTTATTGCTCATGAATACCAAAAGCAACCTATTCCTATAATTGTCTTAAGTTTATTTTAATATTTTCACTAATCTTTGTAATGGACATAGAATTGTTGTAAATTATAGTGAAATTAATGCCATATAATGGCATTTTTATTGCATGTTTTTGCCTATAATTATGATACTCTAAAGAATAAGGATTCACTCATTTATTCTATAAATAGTTATTGAGTGCCTGTGATGTGCTTGGTGCTGTTGTACATGCTGGGAATATAACACAAAAATCCTGTCCTTACGAAGCTTCTATTATGTTTAAATATCAAAACCATAGCTCTGACACGAGTAAATTACTTTTCGTATATTTTGCTCCATTCAAGGAGTGGAGAATGTCATGAACATTTGGTAGACTGTAAGTCTGCCCTCCAGATTGATTTCTTAGAGTTCTTGACTTTTGGTAATTTACACTGGTTGTAGTTTTGAGTTTGAGGTTACTCCCTCATAATTTATTATTTATTCCATTGTTTTGCCCAATACAGGATGTTCAGTATTCATCACAACCAGCTGCAATTCCTCCTATCCTCAAAGGAGCTTAAAATTCAGCATTTGGGGGCCTGTTATGTGGTGGAAAATGCTGTCAGAAAAATTACATAATCTTTTTTTTTTTAAGTCTGAAGCTCTTATGCCATGAATTTCATGGTGTCATAGAAACAGTTTTGTTTTTTTTTTATCTTATTAGTAGAAACAGGAAAAACAGGCATTATCTCGTTTGATCAAATTCAAGAGGAGAACTCTTATTTCAGTATAATCAGGAACAATAAGTGTCAGCCCTTTGGCTAAAAGTAATAAAATTACGAGGTAAAATGATGTACTAATGTCATCGAGATCAGTCCTCCTGTCAGTGAGAAAAGGATTTCCCTGTAGGTTTGGATTTGGGGTCAGGACAATCTGTTTCCTCTGTTGCACTTGAGAGTGTAAAGCCTAGTTACTTAAAAATCAAGGTCAGTAAATGACATCACATGGGAGTTTGCTAGACTTGCCCAATCTCATGTCCCATTCCTAACCTACTGAATCAGAATCTGCCTCTTAGTAAGATCCCCAGGTGACTTGTCTACTCTTCAAAGTTTGTGAAGCCTGAGTCTAAAGCAAGGCACACTGTGACCTGGGGGCCAGATCCAGACCGTTGTTTCTGTAACATCCAGGGTGATAAGAATGGTTTTTTGTTTCTTTTTTAATTGACATGTAGTTAATTTACGGTGTTAACATTAGTTTCAGGGGTACTACATTTTTAACTAGTTGGCCAATTTTAATTCTATGGCCAATTCATGTTGATGTATGGCAGAGGCCATCACAATATTGTAAAGTAATTATCCTCCAATTAAAATAAATAAATTTAAAAAAATTCTATGAGGTTAATATTTCAGGGTCTATAACATTTATTGCATCACAGCTACAACATTCACAGATCGTCTGTGGCCGCTTTGGTTCAGAATGAATATTTGAATAGTTGTGTCAGAAACCACGTGTCCCAAAAGCCTAAAATATTTATTGTCTAGCCTTTCACAGAAAAGAAATTGCTGACTCTGATCTAAAATGTAGTAGAATTACACTCTTCATAGGTTCTGGAGTAGCTTGCAAATCAAGGTCAGCTGATTAAAAAATATGTAGTTTAATGATCTTTCATTGTATCAAATTTGAATTAAAAGAGCAAAGTCAGTGTTTAAACATTAAATTCACACATATTTTAGAAATGAAATACTAAAGAACCAAAGAGTTTCTCATCAGAGATACATTTGTTTTAGTTTTTCCCACAATACTTGTTAGGAAATAAAAGCAGCAGTTGTTACTACATAGTTTGTATGCTTCTCTTATGCTCACGTTGTTAAATAGTTTGAATTAACCTTTCCTCCCTCAACACAACATGATTATTTTAATCCTGACCTGAGAATTTGAAACCCAGTGGTGCTTGCTGGTCTTCTAGGTGGAAACCTGCTAGTCTTGGTGGACCAGCACGCTGCCCACGAGCGCGTCCGACTGGAGCAGCTGATCATTGGTAAGGATCTGCTGAGGCCCAGGAAAGATTCGAGACTCCCCAGCAGAATTAATGGACCTGAAAGAGTTTGCCTAATGGTGACTGTGGTGAAAAAGATGAATTGTACGTTTAAAAAAAAAGAAAAAAAAAAGCTATAAAAAAATGAAGCTGAAGCCTGTTGGAGTGGCTTTTACAATTAAGAGAATGTAGTAGTTCACTTTATTAAATCAAACCTGCAGATCTTACTTACATGGTCAAAGGCATATTTGCCATATACTTAACCATCAGCCCTGAAAATTAGGCTACTTTATTACGGCATTCAGCACAAAGATATGCCCCTCCACATGCCAATGTGATTGTGGTTTATCTTCACAGTTCATTACGCAGAGACCAGCAGCAGCTCAGAAGGCCCAATATATTTTGTTTCTATTTTAAAATTTAATTTGTTTTTGAATAGGTAGTATAATTGAACAGGTTCCAGTCTGAAAGGTACACAAAGGGAATAAAATAAGGTTTCTTTTCTACCCTTGTCCTTCATCGCACCTAGTTTCTCTCCCCAGAGGCAACCTGCATCACTAATTTGTTACGTATTCTTCCAAAGTCAATATGTGCTTTGTAATTTTTGCTACCCATTTTTCTCATCATGAGGCTGTGTGTCCCCAAGATGATGTAAAATACCCAGGAAATTGTTACTCCTGTGGTCAAGTAATAAAAAAACCAAATGGGTGAAGACTCGGGAGGTATTTCATGGACTAGAATGGCAATGATGTCACTTTTCACTTTTCCTTAGAAAATGAAGACCTAAGAGTTGGGAAAGATACAGTAAAAGCAGTGTTAGAAAAACTCACTTGCTATAGGCCCTGGACCATTTGAGAATAGTAGTAATTCTCATCAGGGTCTGGGCAGTCCTCCTGGAGGAAAGGAGGCGCCTTGAGCCTTGGGTTGTGTGTGCTGTGCTGTGCTTAGTTGCTCAGTCGTGTCCAAGTCTTTTCAACCCTATGTGCTGTAGCTTGCCAGGCTCCTTTAACCACAAGATTCTCCAGGCAAGAATACTAGAGTGGGTTGCCATGTCCTCCTCCAGGGGATCTTCCCCAATATTAGTCAGCCTCTGTTATTGAAACCACATTTGTTGACTGCCTACCGGATCACTTGCATTGTTCATTTGAATGTAAGATTTAAGTCTTATATTTCTTATTTAAGAAAATAGTGCTAAAATGAGTAGACAAACTAGATATTTACTAGTTTGACTTTAATAATGGAAATTCAGAGCCTAAAACCGATCATTGAACATGCTGCTAAGCACTATAATAATCCCATGACTGTATCTTCATTTTTATCTGAATCTGGAAGACTTCAGCTTCTTGCTCTTAACCTATTCATCTTTCTCCCAATAGATTCCTATGAGAAACAACAGCCACAAGGCTTTGGTCGAAAAAAATTACTGTCTTCCATCGTAAGTCCTCCACTAGAGATAACAGTGACAGAGGAACAAAGGAGACTCTTACGGTTAGTACCACCCTGAGGATGTGATGTAGCTGAGGTGCACCCTCACAATAATCCTGTGAGGTATAGACGTGACTATTGTTCCTTTTCTCAGATGAGGTTTACATGACTTGTTCAAGGTCATAGCAAATATTAAGTGATGGAGCAGGCACTCAGAGGCAGGTTGTCTGACTCCAAATGCTGTTCTTTCCACTATATCACAGCTGTTGAGTAAAGGATACAGTTTCCCTGATAATTCTTTCCAGAAGTTGGCTTAGAGTACTCTTACCATTCCTTGGAACAGCCAGTATTTATGTTGTGCTGTTTCTCAAAGTGAAGTTACTGCAGTAATTGCTTCTATTCTGCTTTGCCTTGGTGCAGTCTAGATTCTTAGTTTTCATCACCATAATCATACTGGGAAGAAAGTGAAACCCCAGGCCCCAAGGAAGGGGCAGATCATATAATGAGTCATAAGGTAGGGTATTTTCCTACTTTGGAGCGGCATAGATTATTGGAAATGAAAAGGAGAGAATTGTCTCTAAATTTATTTAATATGGGGAATATGAGACTGCCAATAAATCTTTTTCTCTGGGGCATAATTTATATTAGAGGCAGATCCATTTGTTTACATCCCGTTAATCAGAACTTCTCAGTTCCTGGGGCTGTTAATTACCTCCTGCTTTAGTGCTGATTCAAAACATTCTCAGCCCTTTTATTTGTGCCAAACTTCTTTAAGTGCCAGCAAGGAGTAGTTAGCAATCCCTCAGCGGAGAATAAAAATTCAGGAATAAGACACAGAAGCAAATTGATTCAGTGGAAAAGAGGGGAAAAAATAAAGGTTACTATAATTCAAAAAGGAAATTTGATAATAAAATCCCAAACAACCACAAATGTGAGGAAAACAGTGCAAGTTTTAAAGCTCATGGCAGCTTTTGAGAAACTATCAAGTATTTGGAACCAGGACTGAAATGTGAATGAAGTAGCTGTTTTACATTTGAGGTTCTCTTTAGGTGTTACCACAAAAATCTGGAAGATCTGGGCCTTGAAATTGTATTTCCAGACACCAGTGATTCACTGGTCCTCATAGGAAAAGTACCACTCTGTTTTGTAGAAAGAGAAGCCAATGAACTTCGAAGAGGAAGATCTACTGTGACCAAGGGCATTGTGGAGGTAAGACACAGCTGCAGATGCCGAGAAAACGGCTGCTTGCTAATAACCTCCTCCTTTGTTTAGAAATTCTCTATATTCATCTTTTATTCAACAAGCATTTATGAAATACCTGCTGTCTGCCAGGTTCCAGAGATTCAAAGATGAATTAGCTCAAGGTGAGGAAGGATATTTAAATTATACTGCAGTGAAATTTGGCCAGCAGAGGCATGTTCAAAAGTGTTATGGCAATACAGAATATTTACTGTGCCCAGGAGAGTGGAGGTCAAGGAAACTGTCAGAAGAAAAGCCTTTTTTTATTTGTTTTAGGAAAAGTCTTGTAGAACAGTGGGAGCCTGCCAAGTATAGAAGAGTGGAGGCCATTCTAGACAGATATCAGAGACTTGAAGCAGATCCTGTGCTTAAGGAGCTACCAATACACATGGCTTGTATTAAGATATACACAGGATAGTGGTGGGCCTAGATGAGCCTAGATAGGTGGTCAAGGCCAACTCATCAAGGAATTTAGCATATTCAGCTAAATAGTTTGCATTTTATCCTGTAGGCAGCCAGTGAAGAAGAGTAAAGTATACTTTAGCATTGCACTTTAAATACTTAATTTTTTTTAAAACAATCATGATTTATTTTGTATTTGTTGTCTTTTCTTTCTTGTTTTCTATTAAAGTCTCCTTTATTTCTCTTGTTTTCCCCTCTCCTGGTTTAGAAGGGGAATTTTAACTTGCATACGTAACTCAGTTTAACAGTAATTTGCTCTTCTGTTCTCTTCCTAAGCTATACATAAAATCACCACCTTTTATCTTCCAGCCCCCTTCTCCCACCTGTCCTTTTTTCATGGTGTCCTTTTTTTATTCATTGTGATTTCTTAATTGCTTCTTTAGCTCTTTCAGTTTGGAACACAAGCAAATCCACATCAACTCAGTCTATCATTTTTTTCCACATACCCGAATTACTGTAGTAACATCTGAAAACAAAAGGTAGAAGATAGATTTGGTGGATGAACTGTGGGATAGGTGGATATAGGGGAGATTTGAGGTGGCGAGCAGCTGAGGGGCTAGTGCCCTGGTGCCCGTAAGACAGGATGAAGCTTTGACTTAAGCCAGCAGCAATGGGAATGGGGAAGAGAGACATATATGGAACATAACCTGGAAGGCAGCATCGAGAGGACCTGGTGATCAAGAGAATGTAAAAGAGAAAGAGGAGAAAAGATAGGTAATGATTCTGAGGGTTCTCACTTGGTTGACTGGAGGAATGGCGCTTTTGACAGAAAAAGGAAATGGAGGAGGAGAGTACCCTTGGCTGAGAAGTTAGACCATGAGCCTCCAGATGAAGATGTGCTCTGGATAGACAGGCCAGACCCAGCACCTGGGAAATAATTTGGGCTGTAGTATCTGTTTGGGAGTTAACACTATAGAGTGATATGGCCCTTGAACAGCATGGGTTTGAACTGTGCAGGTCCACAGATACACAAATTCTTTTAGAAAAATATACCCTACCCTACTGCAGGATCTGCGGTTGGTTGAGTTCCCAGATGTGGAGGTGCGTCTCTGGAGGGCTGACTGTAAGGTGATACAAGGATTTTCTCCCGTGAAGGGAGCTGGTGCTCCTAACTCCTGCATTGTTCAACTCCTGTGATGGTCAACTGTTTACATTTTGATACTATCAAAAACTGGAAAAGCATCTAAAGGACGCGAGATTGTTCCAGGAGAATATGAAGTAGAAAAAGAGAGCAAAGTGCCTGTGGAACACCAGCATTCAGGGTGTATACGTTTTGGCAACAGTCTGGAATGCTAGTGCTAAAAAGAAGAGCCCATAAAGGATGACTGAAAATATTTGGTGAGAGAAGGAGGAGGAAAATCAGGGAAAAGTAATATTGCCACCGCCAAGAGAAGTTTTCAGCAAGAAGGGAATGGTCAACAGTGGCCAGAGAGTAAGGCCTGAGGGTTGGATTTGGCTTCAGGGGACACTGCCTGCCTTGAGGAACCCGTTCTTAAGGGTGGGCAGGAGTGAGCGGAGGGGGAGCTATGGAGGCCGCTCTCCTAAGGACTCTGGCTACACACAGAAGAGATGGGGCAACAGCAGAAGATGAGGGGTGTCAGGAAGTACGGGGCAGGACACCCGTGGAGGAAAGATTTTTGTTTCTTGTTGGACAGGAGAGACTTGAGCAGGTGTGTCAGCTAAGCGTGAGAAGACATTTGAGAGGCCAGCTGACGGGCCAGCTGTGGGATCACCTTGACTTGAGCCTTCCCAGAATCGCCCTTTGATCAGACCACCTCTGCCCGGCTTTCAGCAGGGGCCCCTTTCTCCCTCCACAGCTTATTTTCTCCAAGGCTTCTCTTCCAAACTGTCTTAAATCCAAGAGATAGGATCTGCTCGAATCTTTTACTGTAATTCAATCCTTAAGTATTTAACGAGAAAATTATAATAAAAACTTTCCCTAAAGTGACTTCAAAGACGACTGGTAAGAAGTTTACCTCAGACTGAAACAGGGCTTATGGTTTCAGCAAATCTTGATTATGTTAAGTCAGGCTGATCAGGAGAGATTTTGTTGATTCTGAAAGAAGCTGGAAATGTTCTGGCATCTTGAAGAAGAGGTAGTTACTTGGATCCTAGCAGTTGAAAGATCAAACTAAAACATCTTTCTATAAAGTTCTACCCTCCAGCTTAATGAATGTGCCTTTTAAATATTATTCAAATTATCTAGCATTAATTGAACCCCTGAAATATGAAATGAACAGAGAGTAAGATCCATTTCCCCTTCCCCAGGCTTACAGACTAATATTTTACAACTCCCAGATAGATAAGCAAAAGAGAGAATAGCAAAGAAGTTAGGATTTGATCTGTAACCACACTAAATTTTGTTAGTGGGTCAGGTATAATGAGACATCCATTTAGATTTATTTGGGAAAATGCATGGCTTTTAAAAAACACATAATATCTACCCTCCTAGTTCTTGGTAACTGCTCATTTATAAGTATGGTGTCCTAGTGTCTAAATGAGAGATGCAAGAGAATTTTCTGAGTCTGGTTTAAAAAGAATCTATCGTGTTATAATCTTGGGAAGCTAATTTTTTTTTTTTCGCTGTACCACTTGGCTTGTGGGGTCCTATTTCCCCAACCAGGGATTGAACCCAGGCCCCAGCAGTGAAAGCACTGAGTCCTAACCACTGGACCACCAGAGGATTCCCAGGAAGCTAATTTATACATTTCTAGGAGTAAAGAAATCCTGTGTTTTCTTATAAAGAAATTATTAAATGTGCCATATCGCAAAACAGTTTTTAACCTCCAGAGGTTAAACAAATTAGTAACATGAAATAGTGTCTGCTTTAAATTTCTTTAGTCCTTCCATAAACATAAACATCTGCAGGGATATTCTTACTGCAAAGGCTACCCTAGGGACAGAGATATGCAAAGGAGAAGAAATTTCCCAGCAAAATGCCTCAAAGAGTAAGCTTTTTGACCTGTAGGGACTTATTGCACACAAAAAAAATGCCTGTGAGAACTAACTACTTGTGTTTCTGATATTGAAGCACGTGTTACACTGAGTGCACAGTTGTGTGGGTGACTGTTGTGTATTCTGTTTATGTGCCATATTAAACGTGTTCTAGCCAAGATAATAAATGCAAACAGACAACCTCGTAGTGAGAAAGCTCCCTGATATTTAGTCAAGTCATTAGGCTGCCAGTTACATATCCTCATGAGTTGATGAGCTATCTCTGGAGAAAGCTTCAGTGGCTAAATATATTCTCTACTCAGTAAGAGTTCTTTCAGTTGTCTTGGTATTTCATGTTCAAAGTGCCCTACAACAAATACATTATTTGTATCTAAGTGCTGTATTGCCGGAGCTCTTTTCGTCAAGAGACATATTTTTAAAGAAGGAAATTGGGATATTTTGTAAACTATCAAAGGGCAGTTATAACATAGCAACAGATTCATGTCTGTTATCCTTTTCTCTTTGTAGGAGTTTATTCGAGAACAAGTGGAGGTAAGCTTTACTCTTATTTTGGGGTTCCACACAGAGGCACTGCACACAGAAGGCTCCACTGTTACACTGGCTTTCCCATTAATAGATGTGTTTATGCATTAGCTACTCCAGACCACAGGAGGCATCCAAGGGACTTTACCACTGACCGTCCAGAAGGTGTTGGCATCCCAAGCCTGCCATGGTAAGACTCTCAGCACACCAGCTGTTGAGTGCCTTTGCATGCTAAGCACTGGCGGGGTTCAACAGTTATGAAAGAAGTAGAAGGCACAATTATCTTCTGCTTCTTGAAAGGTACAACTTAGATCAAGAAACAATACATTTAAAATGAACCCTAGAAAATTATTTTTACAAAGCAAAATTTGTTGTTGTTGTTGATTAGTCACTAAATCATGTCCAACTCTTTGTGACCCTGTGGACTATAGCCCGCCAGGCTCCTCTGTCCATGGGATTTCCCAGGCAAGAATACCAGAGTGGGTTTCCATTTCCTTCTCCAGGGGATCTTCCTGACTGAGGGGTTAAACCCACGTCTCCTGCACTGACAGGCAGATTCTTTACTACTGAGCCACCAGGGAAGCCCACAAAGCAAAATACCAACATATATAGTGGACCATAATGCAGGCTGACTTATACGATTAGAGGAGTAACTGGCTCCTAGCGGAGATGCATTTTGAGTCAAGTTTTGAATGAGCTGAAGGACATGGATTCAGAGGAAGGGAAGGTTTAGTACAGGGGAGAAAACAGCCTGTGCAGAGATCATCCAAAGGCAGAAACAAATCGGTTATATGAGGAGCAGCAAAGTATACCAGAAAATTAGGCTGGTGAGGAAGCATACAATCCTAGAAGGTCACAACAAAACCGTTAGACCTTATACAGAAGGCAAGAATCATTGAGGGTTCTTGAGTAGGGTAATATAATAAAATAGAGAAAATGGTGTTGGAGGAACTTACTTTAGGGATCACGAATCCCCTGCAACTCTCATTTGACCTCAGTGGGGTCTCCACTCCAGACACCGTCTCCCTCCATTTGATCTCCCCCCAGCACCCCATCAACCTTCCCCTCTCTCCACTTCCTATCTTTTCTGGCCTTATAACCTCAGTCCCTCATTAGTTTGTCTCCTGCAAACACCATAGCTCCCTTCCCCGCTTTATCCTATCTTTACTCCTCGTATCTACTCCATCCCCAATTTGATCATCTCTACCTGCAAAGTGTACCTTCAGTGTATCTAATGCGACCTGCTTCCACTGCCGCCTCCCCTCCCAGGACTCAACGATTCTTCCCCTGTGGAGTCCTCTGACTCAGTCTTACCATATCTATCCTGGTTTCCCTTCAAGCCATTCTTCCCACAATACCCAGAGGAGTCTCCTTGAAACATAGCTCCGAGAGTGTCATTCTTCTTAAAAAGGCATGACAGTGGGCCCCATTGCTCTGAGGATGCCTGTCTTCCTCTCTGCTGCAGCCTGCAGGGGTCTTCAGCGCTTCTCACATTTCTCTCCACCTTGCCCTTCACACTCCAGCTGGCTTCCTTGGTCTTGGTCTTATGTGCTAAATTCTGCACTGGCCTTTTTCCTCTGTCTGAAATGCCCTTCTGCTCATTATTCAGTTAGCCGTCTTTTTCTTAACCGAAGGTCTCAGATTAAATATCATTTCACCACAAAAGACTGGGTTTGGTCTTCCTGTTATATATTCTTTGATTTTCTGTATTTTATAGTACTTAGTAATTTTAATTATTGTATAACTGTTTGTTTAATGTTTGTCTCACCTGTTAGAGAGTAAGCTTTGTGGGGTTGGTGATCATCCATCTCATTCATTGCCTGGAATAGCTCCAGCACAGAGTAGATACTTAATATTTGTTGACTCAGTAAATTACTGTAGGCATAAAGGCAGTTTCTGACAGTATGAGAGTTTAGAGTAAGAAGATTATGACAGAAACAAAAAAATCAGCAAATAAAATGAACATTGTAGGGAAACAGATATCTTGGTGACACACTGGCTCTGGATGGAAGATGACCTTGATTTCACACACTTAAGAAGTAAGCAATAAGAAGTAAGCAAAAATATTGCTCTTGCCTCTCTGAGAAAACTCTGAAGGCAAAGTCCTAACAAGTTAAGGAATGCCTGTTGCAGGGATTAGAAAGACAATTGACTCCATAAGGAAAGCTGAGAAAGTCAGTCCTGAAGCCTTAGTTTCATCCATGGACGTAAAGGCCAATTTCAAGCAGTATTAAAGTCACATGAAAGAAGCCTAGGAACCATGTGTCTCTCCCCAGATATTTAGCTCTAACCCAGGGCCAGCATGGGTTTTACACCGTACGCACCATACCCCGGCTTCTGTCTTTTGTTTAGGGGCCATTAAGTTTAATGATGGCCTGAGCTTCGAGGAGAGCTGTCGCCTTATTGAAGCGCTATCCTGGTGCCAGCTGCCGTTCCAGTGTGCTCATGGCAGGCCCTCCATGCTGCCATTAGCTAACATCGACCACTTGGAGCAGGAAAAACAGGTACAGAAATGACTTAACAGGAGACTAGCTCCTGTGATCCAAATGTAATCTGTCTTAATCCTTTCCCCGATACAAGATTTTGAAAAATACTGGAAGTTTTTTTGGAAGTCTCATCATTTCATCTTCTAGCTCGAATTCAAAATGGAGCTTAGGCAGAACTATCTGATTATACATATGATGCCTTCATATTTTTTAAGCTTAACACATGTACAGACTGAAGCATCCGTTGCCTACCAGCTCTAGGTTTTCTGAGACAAAGAAGTTCTCTCTGGGACCACAGAAGGTTGGCCAAAACACAGCAAATTCGTTGCTGGCAAATGTAGCCTGAAGAGCCAGTTGCTTAACAGTATTGGATTGGCCAAAAAGTTCATTTGGGTTTTTCCCATAACATCATACAGAAACCCCCGAATGAACTTTTTGGCCAATCCAATACTTGCTGGAAATGGTAGCATCTCCAGGGATCTCTAGAGTAATGATTTGAGGATCAGGCAAGGAACCAAGCTTAGGAGATTTTCACATTATGCTTTGGCCCTGATTACTCAGCAGTCCAGAAACAATGATGTGGATAATTCAATAAAGACAGCAAGTGGTTTAAATTAAAGAACATTTCTATCCTTGTTATAATCTTAAATGAAACAGAACACGAGAGCATAATAGGAATGTCCGCTTTCCAAAATCTTTTATTTTGCTTACCTTTCCTGCTGAGGGCTGTAAAGTCTGTTCTTGCATGAAGTTTTCAGGTACTAATGTTTTCTGATTCATCTAGTCCATTTTACTCCATTGAGGACTTTTTGTTTCATATGACAATGGAAAAATGAAAGAAGTTTTGTCCCCATTCCCAAAGAGATGTGCCTCTAGACTTAGTTTTCAGTCCCGCTTATCCTAAGGAAATCTAAAATCTTTTCTGAATCCAGAAACTAGAAATCCAAACTAATGTGAGTAGCCATAATTAGGAAATACTTGTAAGCTCCTTGGCTTTCCATACTGGTAATTGGAGTTATTCTTTTTCTTCCCACAGACTAAACCCAATCTTGCTAAACTTCGCAGAATGGCTCAGGCCTGGCATCTCTTTGGAAAAGGAGAAGGATGTGATGTAGGGCAAGGCCTGCAGGCATCCATGCCTCCTTGTGAGCTGCCAAGAGAGCAGAATTACTGTCTGTAAGGAACCAAAGGGATGCTGACTGTAGGCCTTTGAGCAGAGAGCATGAGCAATAGACACCAATCGGGTCTTGACTGAATGGGCCTGGGGCCCTGATCAGCATCTCCATCTTCCCTGAGCAGGTGATCCCTCCAGTTGAGGAGCCAGATGGATTTCAAGCCTAAAGACAGGTCATTCATTGGCATCCATGGACACAGCAGGTTGCCTTCTAATGTCTACATTTTGTAATTTATAAAGGGGATAAAATTTAATGATTAATTGTCTGATTGTCTGGTTGGTTTGTTTGCAGAATTTGGGGGTAGTGGGATGGGGGTTTTGGTTTTGTTTTGCCACTTTTTCGAGCCTCATAATTTGCACTCATGTGATCACCTGATGCTGAACTCCCTTCCCCTCTGGCCTCCTCCACTGCCCACTGCTGCTGCTTCACATTCTGCATCTTGGCCTTAAAAGAGTTTCTCCAAGCTTGTTAAAAATGTGCCTGGCAGTCTTCCACCAGGCCTGTAGTTAGATTATTTTAAGGATAAAAGCAATTGATAAAGAGAAGCAAGGACAAGGATGGAATAGAGAAACTGCAAAGCCCTGCTCCTGGTTTCTTGTTTGTTTTATTGCCTCCTTAAAACCTTTCAGGCAGGCACAAGCCTACCGTGGCTGGAGCTGCGCCTCAGGCGGACACAGGCCCTCAGCTCTGCAGCCTGCCTCTGCTTGCGAGGGAGCTGTCAGCTCCCTCTGTCACATGCTTGTTGATCACATGAAAATTCTAGAAACAGGTCCCCTGACATCTAAAAATGTTGGAACTGTATTGGTGAGGACTGTGGCCTGTGGTGATGTAATAAAATCACAGATTCAAGTGGATGAAAAGGGGAAGATCATGAGTGCCAGGTTTAAGACTTGGCTGTGGTTCTGCAGTTGCCTCCAGCTGGTTAGCCACCCAGTAGGTAAAAGGGAAAATGGTAGAGGAAGCCTTAACCAGCAAATACGTGGACACAGCCAAGGAACTCTGCCTTCCTGCTGTGGCTGCACTGTTCCCTGCTGGCTGAAGCTGCAGTCCAGGCTGCCCTGGCTGATGATGCAGGGAAACAAGAACCCAAGAAGGCAGGGACAGAAAAGAAAGGAGCCCTTGGCAAAGAAGCCTCGGCCAGGTTGCATCAGCAGTTTGCTCCCCTTCCCCGACAGTAAAAGAGCTACGAGATTCACAAAACATTTGCTTTTCATGGTGTGGCTCCAATGCCAGCAAAATGCACGGTTTAGTTATTCTGAATCCTATGATTTCTGTCAGCCCACGTTTGTCACCCTGACCCAGTTCATGAATATTCTGAATTGTCTGTACAATCTCAAAACTGAAATCAATAACGAAGTTTCAGACTTCTCTGGTGGTCCAGTGCTTAAGAATCTGCCTCCCAGTGCAGGGGACACGGGTTCAGTCCTTGGTCTGGGAAGATTCCATGTGCCAAAGGGCAACCAAGTCCGAGTACAACAACTACTGAGCTCACACGCCTACACTCTGTTCTCTGCAACAAGAGAAGCCACTGCGATGAGAAGGCGGCACCCCGCAGCTAGAGAGTAGCCCCCGCTTGCGGTAACTGGAAAAAGCCCACGCACAGCAACGAAGGCCAAGCACAGCAAAAATGTTAATGAGTTTAAAAAACTTTAAAAATAACAATAATAAATGAAGTCTCAAGTTTTGGTAGTGCACAAAATGTACAAATAACCTAATTTCACCTGAATCTATTTTGAGGAAGATTACCAATAGAAGTCTTTGATAGAAGACATAGGTATGATTATTTGATAGAACTAACTATTGTTCATAAAGCATGTTAATAAGTAAAACAATATAAGACAAAATCATAAATAAACAAACCCCCCCTCTCTCAGAGACTGATATTATTCATATCCCAGACCAGTAAAATGGTTAAAGTACTGTGAGCTTGTTTTAGAAAAGATTTTTTTGTACACAAAGTATCTCTGTTAATGTGAAAGCAATTTTCATATCAAAAATGCAGCATTAATTCTTTCAACCTAACCAGATACGTTCTCTACACTTTTTCAGGAGACAAGTGTTATTTTGGTCCCTTTCAAATTGCATCTTGGTTTTATTGTGGTACACCTATCTAATGGCCCCATAATTTCATTTGGGACCAGGACTGATCTTTCTGCAAATGCTTGTTATGACACTCTTAATCCATACTTGCCCCACCTTTTTAGATGACTTGATTTCTGGTTAATAAGACTCAAGAGATTAAAGTACTATAAAAGGAGAAAGAAAGAAAAAAGCAAAAACAAAGCTAGTAATATGTCTGGGATGGGATGTGTTTTGAATGGGATGCCATATTATGAGAAAGATGTTGCAATGAGAAATTCTACTTTCGTATTTCCTGGCAGCCTGCTTACACTGGTCTCTGTAGCAAATGGAATGATTTTCTTCTTCTTTTAATACAGGAAACAAATTTGTCCTCATGGAAGAAAAATTCACTTGCCAGCAGCCCTGCAGTGAATCTTATGGGAGCAATGAAGTAGCACATTCACAGAAGGTTCAGGGAAAGCCATCAGTGGTTTTCAAGGGGATCCTTGTAGAATTATGTAATTGGACCCCGGAAGAATAGGCACCACTGTCTAAAAATGGCCTTTATTCCTCTAAATACGTATTAATGATTTCATAGGCTGGGAGGTATGACCTTAGAAAAGAGAGTGTTTTCAGGGCCTCAGCCTCCAGGAGGAGTGGGGTGCTGTGGCCTCTGGACCTCTGCCTCTGCTCCCCAGAACTTCATGGAGGTCCGCTGTCCTGGGTGTTTTAAAAATCTTTTTAGGTCAGACCAATCTGTAGGATTAAAAAAGAGTCTTACTATGCCTCTTACTTTAGGATGGTGGGGTGCGATTTCACAAGGTTTTGCTAAAAATCCCAAACTCTGTTCTTGAGCAGGAGACTAGAAAAAGTTCTCCAGAAATCCTGTAACCAGTCATCCCGGCCAGCCTGACTCTAGCAATGTAAGAGATAATTATTCTTTCTCAAAAAATTTCTTTATTAATCTACCCATCTTTATCTTTACACAGCAGAAATGATTTATAACAAAGAGTCAAAATGCTGATTACATAGCTACATCAATCTAGTATCTTTAGTTTCACATAGCAGCAATCATAACAAAAGGGTAAAAACACTGATTATGTAGTCACTATATACATGTTATCCTTACTGTTTTTATCTCATCACATTCAGGTAATAAGAAAGAAAATGAATTTGTTATTTCCAGAATTTACCGAAAACAGCCAAGGTTTTATAATTCCACCGAAGTTTCAGAATTCAATTAAACACACATATAATACAAAGTATTCTCTATCTTAATAATTTATACACGCAGTAGAATGCATCAGCACAAAAGCAACCAATTAGGAAAAAATATCCTTACTTTTATTGCCTGTTAGCATTCTGTTAAGTTTTTTAAATCAGGTGCCATAACAGCAGACCTACATTTAATTTTCAAACAACACGGTAATCTTTATTTCCTATATGGTGTTTTAAGGTTTACAAATTATATTTGTGTAACTTACTTGAATTCTTGGCAACCCATGAAATAAGGTGGTAATTATTCTCCCCACTCTACAAAGTGGGAAACTAAGGCTGAAAAATATTGTCTACCATCACACAGCTAATAAGTAAAGCAGAGCATGGTATCCATGTTTTCTGGCTCCAAGAACAATGTTGGCTACCATTTCCTGAGGACTCACTATATACCAAATGCTTTGTATATGTGATCTCTAATCCTTACAAAGTCCCCTGCTGCTGCTGCTGCTAAGTCGCTTCAGTCATGTCCGACTCTGTGCGACCCCATAGACAGCAGCCCACCAGGCTCCACTGTCCCTGGGATTCTCCAGGCAAGAACACTGGAGTGGTTTGCCATTTCCTTCTCCAATGCGTGAAAGTGAAAAGTGAAAGTGAAGTTGCTCAGTCCTGTCCGACTCTTAGCGACCCCATGGACTGCAACCTACCAGGCTCCTCCATCCATGGGGTTTTCCAGGCAAGAGTACTGGAGTGAGGTGCCATCGCCTTCTCCAACAAAGTCCCCTTAGGAAGCTAATATCTCTCTTGCAGTGAGACTTCTTAACCTCAGAGATGTTAACAGGTTTGCTGAGCGTGAGAATTCCAGCCCAGGTCTGTTTGACTTCACACTGCACCCTCCTTCCCATTATTACCCGACACTGCCCAACATATTTTTAATTTATTAGGGATTTATCAAGATTGTAAACCTGGGGTGGTTCAACTTTGTTCGATTCTGGCTGGTGGAGGAGGCTTCGTTAACTTCAGAGTAAAACTTAAGAGATGAGAAGTGCAACAAAACCATTCTTGAGAGTTCCTTTGTCAGTAACACTCATCAGAAGTGCATTGGGAAATAAAGGTGTATACCTTCAAGATGCTTAGATTCACTCAGGGAGAGAGACAAGGAAATTAATGTGTGTGCCATGTGCTCAGTTGGGAATGGCTCTTTGCGACCCCACGGACTGTAGCCTGCCAGGTTCCTCTGTCCATGGAATTTTCCATGCAAGAATACTGGAGTGAGTTGCATTTTTTCTCCTCCAGGGGATCTTCCTGACCCGGAGATCAAACCGCACATCCCAGAGATCAAACCGCACATCTCCTGTGTCTCTTGCCTTGGGAGGTGGATTCTTTACACAATGAGCTATCAAAGAGGCCCGAAATTAATGATAGATTATGGTAACTTCCTCTAGGTGTAGGGATTACCATGAGTTACAGCTGTGTATTATTGAAACAAAAGGTGATAATTCTATGGTCAGAATTAAGATGGCAATACAAACTAGTAAAGAAAGCTGAGCGCTGAAGAATTGATGCTTTTGAACTGTGGTGTTGGAGAAGACTCTTGAGAGTCCCTTGGACTGCAAGGGGATCAGTCCTGGGTGTTCATTGGAAGAACTGATGTTGAAGCTGAAACTCCAATACTTTGGCCACCTCATGCGAAGAGTTGACTCATTGGAAAAGACCCTGATGCTGGGAAAGACTGAGGGCAGGAGGAGAAGGGGACGACAGGGAATGAGATGGTTGGATGGTATCACCAAGTCAAATGGATAAGAGTTTGAGCAAGCTCCAGGAATTGGTGATAGACAGGGAAGGGCTGCAGTCCATGGGGTCTCAAAGAGCCAGACATGACTGAGCGACTGAACTGAACCGAGAAGCTAGTATCAGAAAAGCTCAAGGCAGGAATTCCCCGGGCCGTCCAGTGGTTAGGACTCTCTCACATGCTCTCATTGGGTTTTATCCTTGGCCTGGAAACTAAAATCCCAAGAAGCCATGTGGCCAAAAATAAATGAATTTTTTCTAAGAAAGAAATTTGGCAAAGCTTAGAGCGTAGGCTAGAAGGAAAAGGAGAGGCTGGGGAGGGGGCTACGGCAAAACCCAGAACCCAGGTGGGGAGGTGGAACTCCCTGAGTAGCTGAAAGTGAAGAGGATCTAGCAATCAGCCATCAGAGCAAGGCAAAAGGTCAGACACAAATTAACAGCTGGGATCGGAGCCTAACAGACAGTACAAATAACAAGGCAGCCCAAACAGGTCAGAGCAGGAAGGGGCTCAAGGCCAAGTTCTGGAGATGTGTCGGGGGCTGAGGAAGCCATGCCAAGTGAGAACAGATGCAGCCCATCATTTCCTAGACAGCACTGACAACCAGGTTCAGCGGAAGCCTCACGTGGGGGCCAGCACCAGCATACCTGGAGGGAGGCAAGAACACTTTCTGGCACAAAGAACAGGCTCACCTTACCTGTTTTCCACTGAGGCTCCCCCTTTTCCTCAAAACCCTTTACACAAGCAGGCTAACAATGAGAACTGACTGCTGTTTGCCACTCTATATCATGCCTGTTTTCACTCCTTCTCAGCTGAAGTTGTTCAACACTGAGATGGCAAAATGTGGGCTCAGAAGAGAGGAAAAGAAGGAAGCCTGGGAAACCAAAAATTTGGATAATCTGCACCAAATAGACCCTTCCTCCTTTCTATCCCTCCATTTATTCATTTGTTTATCATTCAGTAACCTCTAGTGTGTCCCTTCTAAACGTATTGCTGCAGAAATTGTGGAGGCAATAAAGAAAAAAAGTTATCCTATGGTTTAGGACTTTTCAAGCCCTTGAATCACTTTCATCCCATGCCTGTTTGTCACAGAACACTCAATTTTGTCAAGAAACATCTGATAAAGTTCAGGCAAACTGATCAAAGCCTGTGGAAATCTGAGTATCTAATATTTTGCAATCTATCGAGCCAGCAAGCTAGCGTGACTCAAGTAGCGGTGTGAAGAAGCTGGATTTGGCCAGATTTTCCCTGTACAACTTGCCTAACTAAACAGTTTGCTCATATTTACTTTAAGAGCAGAGTATCCAAATGTGATTTTTTTTTTTTAAAAAAGGTAGTCTGGAGTTAGTCTATCATTAGTTTATCACTGCTCTTAGTTTATCATTACTTAAGTATGCTACCACCTCTCTTTTAATAGTAGTTAACTGCAGAATTTTACATATAAATTATGCATCTTGTCAAGTTTTTAAGTAACTTCCTTCTTCTCTAGGCAGGTCTTAATTCTAAATGAAAATAACATGCCTACAAAAACACTACTGAAAGGCCCCTTCTCGTCATGACAGTACTTAATGTAAACATCAGGAGATCATCATTTCAAGTGCAGTTAGGCTTGAAAGGCAGCCCCACGTGTTGTGAAGGTTGAAAGCTTAGACCATAGCTCTTTATTAATAATAATTGCTTAGCCATTGTGCAACATCCTGGAACAACTGTTTGGTGAATGAAAGGGTAATTCAGAGCAAAGTAGACCAGATAAGAAAAACACTTCCAAACACATTTCAGAATAGCTCCTTTGTGTCAGCTGGGTGCATGTCTGCAGAGTGGAGTTTTTGCAAGGACAGGTGGATAGTATGGAGCCTTTACAATAATGACATCCTCATCTGGTACTGTCTTTATGGCAAAGCATGCTGCTGTACCGAGGTCTACATACGTGGTATCACAGAGTCAGGGAGCTCAGAGGTGGAGCTGTGAGCTGGGCAGCCTTCATGAACCCAAAGTCTGCTGCAACAGCTCACTTTGAGAAATGGCTTTCAAGCACATCTGTGAAACTTACGATCTTACTAGTACCGGCATTTCTTTTGAGGTATCACTTTACACTTCAGTTTTTCTTGGTAGAGTATTTTTCAGAGACTTCTCTTAGGAGGCTATATTAGGAATTTCTGTTCCTTATTTGAGTTCCAGGAACTTGTGCCTTTCCTGCCCGCTGTCCAAATTGGAAGATACAAACCGTGGGAAAAAGTGTCTTTACAAACTCTATGGAGTGATCTAACTCAGTTTATTTAGCATATTCAGGAAGACTTTCATGTCCATGGAATCCCTGATTAATTCTAAGCTACCACTGTTTTTAAATGAGCTTCTTCTGAGTTCTGCTGCAAAGGCAGGGGTGGGAAGCAAGTTCAAACAAAGGCTGACAGGTAGTAAGCTGACATGAACACCTTGGTGTCCCCCTGCTTAGATCCGGTTCTCCCTTTCCAATATTTACTCTTCCTCAAGCAGGAAAAGGGAGAGAGATAAATAGAAAAGCGAGGTATATAAATAGCATAGTGGGATTTACTTAATTGAAGTTCTAAAGTCTAAAGAATCCACATCTGTGCAGCTTTGTTGCAGGCACTGTAAGAGCTGGCCACAGAGACAGCAAGCCTCTACCCTGGTAACCTTCGTCCATCTCAGGGATGCCTGGGAAGGATGCTGGTGCTAATCTTAGACCCAGAGACTAAGATGCACAAAGGACAAGTATCATAACACACTCCCAGAAACAGATTTAAATTCCTTCTGCTCTTCCTCCAGAGCAGTCGTATCCAGGCGAGCCGCTGTTAGGATGGGTGCCTTCAAAGACTGCTCGAAACGGGTAGCTACAAGCCTCTTTACCGAGAAAGCATGTGGTCTTAGATGTTTTAAGAAATAATTGACAAGAAAGACCTGCATGAGCCAGGCTCTTCTGGGTCAGAGAGCTTTCAGGTCAATCCTTTAGACTGACTCTCATCAGTCTTGTCTTTTCCCTCTCTCAGGGAAGACAAGAGTCCGAAGGCAAAGATCTGCCCACATCAAGCAGGATCAGAGTAGAGGCCTTTCCCTCATTGTCTACCTTCTGGCCAGTGTTTACCAAAACACAAATATCAAATCACCTGGTAAAATCCCTTGAGATGCTTGTTAAACATGCAGATTCCTAGAACTTCCACCTTCTGCCTCATAGACACTGCTGCCAGAGGTTGACTTTGTGACAAGCATCCCAGGTGAGGGGTTCCCTTGCACACTCGGGGGATCTTGGCCCTGAGAAGTTTGCTTTGCACCATGCTTCCCAAACATGGCATCCAGATCATCTGACCTGAAGAGGTTTTTTGCAAACATAAATCACTAAAGTAGCACACATGAAGAATAGAAACAATATCCTAAATAAATATCCTAATAAAATCTGCTTGCCACTGTTTGGTGTTAATTCTTCCAAGATTTTTATCCTGTGCATCCACATAATTTGTTTTAAGGAGCCAAGGGTCATTTCATGCAGATTGCTCTGCAGCTTGGTTTTTTCCCCAGCTTGTTTTTGGTTAATAGAATATAAAATAGACTTGCTTATAAATCCATCCCATGCATTAACACAAGGGTCACAACTCAGATGCCCATAAGGATTCAGCAGACAATATAAATGAGTTTTGTGAACCTGGCTTGGAATTGCAGAAAATGGGGTTTCCTATTTACTAGAATTAGAAGCTATCCACCTATAGTCAAATTGTTGCCATTTGGGAGTGCAGGCCCAGAGTTCACCAACTCTTCAGGAGACGGAAGAAATCTGAATTCATTTAATGTATAACATCCAGATTTTAAAATACTGGTAACTAATTCAAATTAAATACCAGATGAATCAATCAAAATGTCTTTAATCCAGACACTGATCTCAAGTCACTTTTTGAAACCTCTACTGCAATGTATATATCATCAAGTAGATCACATTTATAAACCTTTCTTGTTTTTAACTAACAGAATCCAAAATGCTATATTGCTGGACCCATAGGCTGTGACATTACAGCTGCTACAACGGACATTCTTGCCTATGTCTTTCTGTGCTTGCAAAAATAAATCTAGAAGGTTGAAATTGCCCTGGAAAAGGTTGTACCAATTTGCAATTCTATTAATAGTACATGAGGGGGTCCTTTTCCGGGACGCTCAAAGAATATTCCCAGGACACTCTAAGCCAACCCAGAGATCAGACGCAGTAGGTCTGAGATGGAGGCTGAAATTGTATATTTTCTTAAGCTCCCAGATGATTCTGATGATCAGTGATTTTGGAACCACTGTCTTGGATTATTAACGAGTTGTTTGGGACCATTTCCAGTGAGTTATAAAGGAAATCATAAATACTTTCATCTGAATTTCTGTTTTAGGCTGTTACCTCTAATTACTGTCCTCTGTGAAAACAGCAAAGGGTTCTGCTGCTGCTCTTTCAGGCAGTTCAGTCGGAGCAGAACAATAAATAAACCAACTCAGGAACCTTCAAGCAGCTTTTATTGGCACGGCCTTGGAAAAGGTGTGGCAGTCATTTCTGAGCAAAAACCTGTAGCCCAGCAAGTCTTCGGTGTCGTGTTTAAAACACCACCGAACGGGAAAGTTTAAGTTCCTGAAACAGACGCTCCAAGTCACTAAAAGGCTCCAAAATCAAGAGATCAAGTCCAGCTGGCTCTGTAAGATCCGAGAGGCAAAGAACAGTCCTGAAGATGCATCCCAGTTATGGGATGACCAAAATGGCAGGAAACAGTATCAGGTTTTCCAAGGCTGACTCTTGTTTGCTCCCCCATTACAAGGAAGATGCATTTCAGTCGTGGCACAGAAATCTCCTCTCTGTTCTGTGTTTGCCTAAGCAGCTTCTGCTTAGGATGAGTGGTGGTTATAGGACGTGATCGTCAGGATGGTAGAGTTCACTCATCAGGCGGTAGATGTAGGACGGTGCATTCCCACCAATGTTGGAGATAAACAGAGTAATGAGCTCTGGAGGGACGTAGTCAAACACGGGGCAATGGACACTGACCTTCTCCAAGATATCCCCTGAAAGGCAATCACATGAGCTAAAGACAAAACCGAGGCTCCTGTTCTAATAAGTATCTCATGGATTCTAGGCTCAATAACACAGGGATACTTGCCACCCCAAGAAAGGGAAGCTGTAGCAAAATACAAACCAGAAGAAAAGATGTCAGATCATGATCTGCCCTGTGTTTACGACTCTCCAATACTTTCCCATAGAAAGGCAGAAAAAGTTTCAAATTAGGGATTGCAGCCGTCAAGATTTGGGCCCTCCCCACCGCACTACACTATAGTCTGTATTGCTCTCCCTCTTGCTCATTACTCTCCAGCCACATAGCCATCTTTTTCCACCTGGCTAAGCATGTACCTAACTCAGGTCTTTTGCACCAACATCTGGAAAACTCTTTCCTTCACTTTCACGTGGCAGGCTCTATTCCTTCAGGAATCAGCTGAAATGCCATCTCATTAAGTCCCTTCCCCAGTCTAAGGTAGTCCCCTAGTCACTTTCCATCATATCATCCGTATTTTCTTCCTAACACATTCCATGCCCTGACATATTCTTGTCTGTCTTTTGCAACATGATGCAAACTCTGGGGGAGCAGGGCCCATCTGTGTTAATCACTGTTATATCTCTAGTGCCTGAAATAGTGCTGGATACACAGTGGGTGCTCAAGAGTCATAAATCTTTCTTGAAAAAATGAATGTTTGAATAAATGGTGAAGTTATTAAATTTCCAAGAAGAATAAGCACTCCAAGTACTATGTTTTGCTCCCAGAGGATGTTAAAGACCATGCAAACTGTTGATGAGGCAGCAAGCTCACTGAGCAAAGTTGCTGCCTTCAGAAGAAGACAGAGAAAAGGTCCCCAACACACACAAGTGTCCAGGATACGGGTGAGTTTTATAAGTAACATTTCAGAGCCTGCTTCCTTTGGCAGTCACATCACCAAAATGACTCCCTGCAGCAACCAAAATCAAGTACACTTTCTGACTGGGCTGTTGCCTGTATCTCAGACAACTTACAAAGCCAATCCCAGTCAATGTTGGGTGATCCAACCCTCTATGGCCCCCATAACTCAGCTAAAATATATTAGTTTCAGAAGAAAATGAACATGGATTAGGTCAGGTTCACAAACACTCTAAGTTGCTAAAAAGAACAGTCCCCACAAGAAGTATGACTAATGAAACACAGCCCAACGACATTCAATCCCATTGACCACCAAAAGACCAAAACAAACATATACAAAAATCCAAAACACACCAACTGCGTGTGCCATACACATTCAAGCAACTTCTGTACCTTCTGTGAAAGGCAGGACTTCTTCAGGAGCCACAAACTTGTGAAATGAATCTTCTTCATTGGGGAACTGGAAAAGGAAAAATTAGGAAGAAAAAAAGAGAGATCTGACATTTTGACTTTCAGGTATACACCCAAGAGAAATAAAAAGACATCCAGACATTTGATTACAAAGGCTTATTGCAGCATTATTTACAAAAGCCAGAAGGTAGAAATAACCCAGATACTCATCAACAGATGAATGGATGATTAAATTGTGGTATATCCATACAACAGAACATTATTCAGTCACAAAAAAGGAACAAAGTACGTGCTATAACTCAGATGAGCTCCCCAAATATTTAGAAATCAGAAATATTTTGTCCATAATATATGACTCCTTTTATGTGAAATGTCAAAATTAGGCAAATCCATAGAGACTCAAAGCAGACTAGCAATCACTAGGAGATGGGGAGAAGAAAGAAGGGAGTGATTACTTAATGGGTACAGAGTGTTTTTCAGAGATGATGAAAAAATTCCGAAACTAAAGAGTGGTAGTTGCACAATGCTGTGAATGTACTAAGTGCCACTTAACTGTACCTTTTAAAATGGTTACTTGTGTGTTATGTGAATTTCAGTCCAATTTTTTAATAAGTAGACACCTATAGATAGGTTATTATCTTCAAAGCACGTAGTTTCTATCACTGGTAAAATGACTCTTTACTTAGTAACTGCTTGTGTTCAGGCTACAGAATACAGTCCCTGGAACTATGACAAATAAAAACCAATTCTATGTTTCTAGTTTCAACTTGCTTGGCATTTTCAGAGATGGTCAGGGTGACGGGGGAGTGGTGGCAATGTAGACAAAGGGCCTTCCCCAACTACATATTATCCTGCCCTTACAATGTTGACCTCCTGAAGCTGAAAGGTTGTAACTATCAATGGCTCTTCCTGGATCAAGACTACTGTGGCCTTTTCCAGTCTCCACTGGGTCTAATCCATTGAGTAAATGCAGATAAAGAGAAGTCCCAGAGAGAGAAGGCTGAAGGTTAAAGAGTTCAAACCTATACTTCCTTCTGTTGGCTAGAGACAGACAGACATACCTGTGGGGAAAGCTTGAACATAGGAGCACAGACGATGAGTGGGGTAGAATGGTGTTTTGCTGCCAGCGCTAGAGTATGAGTTCCTGCCACAGCTCGCAGGGCACCGTTGGCCAGGATGGTCTTAGTGCCAATGATCACCTTTGGGACAGGAAGAAAGAAGCGAGCCATCCTGAGAACAGAGCCTTCAACAGGCCATTGGACATGAGCGCCTGAATGCTTAGCCCTAGTCTTGGCGTCCTGCAGGGGGTGGGGGTGGGGGGTCAAAGACCAGTAGAGGGAAAGGGATTCTAGGTTCAGACCACAAGTTCTAGCATAAAAGTGGATTCCCAAAGGAAAAATGAACACAGTACAGGACAGAAAACTGCAGTGTTTACTGCTCTTAGCCCTGTCTTCCGTGGAAATCTATCTGCCACACCTCCTGAGAAATGGGAAGCCTTTCTTCTAACATCCACCACTACCAAGCTCTCTGAGCAGAAGTGGGCAGCTCTCTATCAAATCCCTAACATGCTGACAAGATTAGCTTAGTCCCATTTCATTCCTTTCAGTCCTTTAACCAAAATGAGGTGCCTCCAAGGGAGGACAGAGAAGGAAATGACAACCCACTCCAGTACTCTTGCCTGGAGAATCCCATGGACGGAGGAGCCTGGTAGGCTGCAGTCCAGGGGGTCGCTAAGAGTCGGACAGGACTGAGCGACTTCACTTTCACTTTTCACTTTCATGCACTGGAGAAGGAAATGACAACCCATTCCAGCATTCTTGCCTGGAGAATCCCAGGGACAAGGGAGCCTGGTGGGCTGCTGTCTATGGGGTCACACAGAGTCGGACACGACTGAAGCAACTTAGCAGCAGTAGCACCCAAGGGAGGAATAAAGAGGGGGGATCAATATTAACAGAATAAGAGATTTAAAAGATCCATGTATGTGTTTTCAAAAGGTACTAGAAACTGTCCTCTCCTCTTATAGATATTGGGGCCAGGGAGGGGGGCAGATATTAATATTTTAACATATAATCTTCATAAATTTGACATAATATAACCCAAATATACCCACCTTGTTGACTCTTGACATAACAGCAAAAATGGCAGCATCAGTCATGACCGTTGTCTCAATACCTGCTTTGGACAAATTGACTGCCATCTCATGACCCTGCATGTGGAGAGAAAGGCTGATGCTGAGAGGAAGAGTAGGGGAGAGAGAAAGAGCTTTCAAACATCACTGGATCTGGGGGACTGGGTGACACTGGCCGTATCCAACGTGCAACTTCCAACAGGCAACTAACTCATCTGGTAGGTGTTCTCTGAGAAGCGGCAGGAAGCCCAGGGGAAGCTAATTAATGCTTATTACTCCCCAGCACTGCTGGGACAGGCACAGAACTGGAAATACAACTTGCTTGTGTAACTGGGCAGAGCACACAGGACAGCTCCTGGCTCATTATTTTACAACATCCTTGCATCCTTACATATTTCCTTTCTGGAGACCTATTATTTACCTGAAGACTGAGTGGGGTCAGACCAAGCATTGGTCATCCCCAAGGTCATTTACCCTATTCTGATTTCTGAAAGAACTAATATTTATCTTTTCTTGGGCCAAGTAGTTCACTCAACTTCCTTAAATGAATATTTTAAGAATGTTCACAGGATCCACAACGTGAAATTCTCTTAAATGTTTTACTCTATTCCTCAATGTTTAAAATGCATTAATTCAAAGATGGCATTATTCTCTCATTTTAAAATTTTCTTAGCAGCTCTAGCAGTCCCCATACCTGACAGAAAGGTGCACACTCTGCAACGATGACATGGAATTTCCTCTTTCGGGCAGCCTCTTTGAGGAATGCCTCCACCGTGCGGGAGAAGCCGATGGTCATGATGACCTCATTGGAGTGGATGTGCTCCAGAGCCTGGGCTGCGATGTTCTCCGTTGTCCCTTCTGCAAGAAGCCAGTTTTGCATGGAAAATATGACACAGTCATGCTACAATACAGACTTGTGAGAGAACAGAAAGGGATGTGTGCCGTTTTGTACAATGCCCATCTAGCAGAGCCTGGTAACACATGGTCAATGGACTAAATGTGAAATGTCCTATTTCCTTAAAAGCCTCCTCCCTCCAGGGTTTTCTATCTCCCAAGCTCTCAGCCTACCCTCTTGCCCTACTCATCAACTTACTCCCCTCACCTCTACCCCGCCCAAAACTAGTTCTTTACAACTGACTTTGAAGACAGTGAATTTAGGCAAGAAATGCCCCATCTGGGAAATTTGAAAGTGCTGAGAGTAGGGTAAACAGAGTTTCCCTCTAAAAGAATTCCTCCTCCAAAAGGTGGCCACAACGCCTCCACGTGACAGGGAGGACACAGAAGAAAAATAGGGGAGGAATTTGGAAGAAGCAGCTCAGTGCACAGACAGACCCAGTTTCTTCCTTTCCCGGAAACACTGACGGAAATAAATATCTGGCCTCCTAGGTCACAAAGATAGGGGGGATAGAAGTGGCTTGTGTGTATGCATATGGGTATGTATGTGTGTGTGTCTGTAAAATTTCAAGAAGTTTAGTGAAAAAGGGTTTATCAACTGTGGTTTTCAGAGGTTCATCTTAAAAATAAAAGCTCTTCCCAAACAGTCTCTGCCACGGTGGATTTGCAGTAGATAAGGGGTCAGTCTGTAAGGAAATGTAGAAAGGGTTATTTTAGTCTTGCCACCTATTCCAATCATTCTTAATCCAGATGAGGGCAAACCTCTGAGAACCAGAAGACTGGTTATCGTCCAGCTCTGCTTATGAACAACTTCCAAGGTCTTCTGTTCCCTCATCTGCCTGCAACTTGTCCTGTCCACCTAAGGATCAGGACTCACCCAGTTCCACCAGCAGCTCATTAATTGCCTCAATGATGTTGGACTGGAGTTGAGCATAATGGGAACGGAAATCCTCGCTCAGGCCCCCGGATGTCAAGAGTTTGTGCAGAGACTCCTGCTGATCGCTCTCGTCGCTGCGTCCATGGAGTCTACGAAGGCAACAAGACCCAAAGGAGTTGGGGGAAGAGATGTGGTCGTTTAAGTAACGACAGCTGCTCAGCTCCAACAAAGGCTCCAAGCAGGGAGAGAGAGGGGCCCGTGCAAAACGCTTCACTGGGCCCAAGCCCCGGTCCAGGACGTGGGCCTGACCTGCCATACTCCTCCCGGATGATCCTGAGCACTCTCCGCACCATGTTGCCCACGGTGGTCTCTGAGGGTTGCGCGGCCGTCATCCTCCGGCCTTCTCTGCGGATCAGTTCCATCAGCTCCCCTACCGCCCAAAGAGAAAAGGTGAGCGCAAGAAGGGCGCAGCGTGGGGCCTGGGCGACTTTCCGCCCGGGGATCGGGATCAGAAAGGGGCGAGGCCTGCCTCACCTGCATTGCTCCAGCGGTGGTCCGTGATGATGCGGCGAAGCAGCCCCAGAGTCTCCCGGGCCATGTCCTCGGAGCTGCGCTGCCCGCCGCCCCGCTTCAGCGCCTCCACGAAACCCTCGATCCTCTCGGACAGCTCCGAGCCCTTGGCGGCTGCCCCTGGCATCGCGAAAGAAGCCTCCTTGCCGGCGGAATCCACACCTGGCAGACTTCCGAGCTTACACTTCCGGGGCAGGAGAGGTCGGCTTCCGCTCTGCTAGGAAAAAAACTCTCGCTTGGGAGAAGACTGGGCCACGCCCCTCGCTGCTAACTCCCGCCCCGCCCCTCCCCCCCACCTGACAGAGCCAATCAGACTCTTGGAACCCGATGTGTTGCGTTTACCGCCAAGCGTCCGCGCCTCAGAGGTTGGAAGGCTGGAAGTGTCTTTTCTTGGCTTCTCGATCGCTGAAGACCTGACGGTTGACGTCACAAGAGGATGGCTAGTCCTGTTGCTGTGGAAACAGCCAGTCTGAAAGGCCCCCACCACTTCCCGAGGCTACGCTAGAGAAGTTGCAGCCCTACTTCCCCGTCCCTCAGCTCCGGAGACCATCAGAGTGCTGCCCCAGGGTCCGCTACCCCTAGGGCAGACGCCCCATTATAATGCTGTTACATTGCATGATACTGGTTCGTTTGCGCCTCTGTCTCTCTGGCAGACCGAGCTCCCTGATGCCAAGGACCATTTTTTTTTTTTTTCTTTTTAGAATAAGAGGACCTATCTCATAAAGATGCATTAGATGAGACAATTCATACACAGTGTCTACACCTAGTAAACTCTAAACGGTCGTATTGTTTTACTCCCCAGCCTCTAGTCCGTACAGATGGAAGGACATCATCTTTGCTCCCATATTAACTGCCACTTTGAATCTCCTTATTGGTGGATATTCGGTCTCCTCATCTCTGAGGAGATGTGCTAGACGTTGAAAAGTGAAGTGAAGCCGCTCAGTCATGTCCGACTCTTTGGGACCCCATGGACTGTAGCCTACCAAGCTCCTCTGTCCATGGGATTTTCCCAGCAATAGTACTGGAGTGGATTGCCATTTCCTTTTCCAGCGGATCTTCCCCACCTAGGGATCGAACCCGGGTCTCCAGAGACCAATTGCCTTACAGAAAAATATATCAGTACCCAAATCAGAGAAAGATAATATGAAAAAAAAAAAAGAAAGAAAATAAGAGACCAGTGTCCCTCATGAATGCAGATGCAAAGAGCTGCAACAAATTATTAGCAAACCAAATTCATCAGTATATAAAAGATTTATGTAAGAACTTCCCTGGTGGCCCAGTGCTTAGGAATCCACCTCCCAATGAATGCAGAGGACACAGGTTCAATCCCTGGTCCAGGAGGATCCCACATACTGCAGAGCAACTAAGTGGTGTGCCGCAGCTACCAAAGCCTGCGCCCTCTAGGGCAGGAGAACCACAACTACTGAGCCCCTGTGCTGCAACTACTGAGGCCCATGTGCTGGAACCAGTGCATCACAAGTAACCCCTGCTCACCACGACTAGAGAAAGCCTGCATGAAGCAATGAAGACCCAGCACAGTCAAAAGTAAATAAGAAGATTAATGTATAATTACCAAGTATAATTTAAATCTGGAAGGTAAAGCTGTTGCAATATTTGAAAATCAATTTGAGAAGCTATGTTAATATTTTAGAAAGTAAAACCACATGACCATATCAACTGATGCAAGAAGCATTTGACAAAAATCAACAGACATTGAATTAAAAACAAAAAACAAAAAAACCTTAAAAAACTAGGAATAAAGAGGAACATCTTCAGCATGACAAGGGCCATCTACAAAATCCTGTACCCAACATCATACTTTATGGTCAAAGAAAATTTCTCTCTAAGATCAGAAACAAGGCAAGAATGTCCACTTTTACCATTCAAATTTAAACTCAAAGATCTAGCCAGTGCAATAAGGCAAGAAAAAGAAAATTTAAAAGCATACAGACTGGAAAGCAAGAAAACTAACAGAAGACATCATTGTCTTCATAGAAAATCCCAGAGAATCAACAATAAGAAAAAACCTCCTAGAACTAATTTAGCAAAGATGCAAGGTCGACACACAAAAATCAATCATATTTCTATATATTGTTAATGAATAATCAGAAACCAAAATTGAAAGCATAATAACTCCCCAAAGCCATAAAGTATTTATCAATTTTACCATGTTAAGTTTAAAATGTCTGAAAAGTTGTGTCAATTTACAGGCTTGCTAGCACTTATCATGTTCTGGCCAACTTTGGATATTGTCATTATTTTTCCAGATATAAAGACATTAAAAATAAGATATGTACTGTTTTATACATACAAAAGAATATATATGTGTATGAAATGACAATAAATGAACACCTGTGAGCCCATCTGTCAACTTGAAAACTAAAAATCTCAAATTCGTAGACACAGAAAGTAGAATGGTGGTTGTCAGAGGTTGGAGGGAAAAGTTATTTATTATTTAATGTATAGGATTTCTATTTTACAAGATGAAAGGAATTCTAGAAATGGATGATGGATGGGTATTTTTACTGTATAACAGTGTAAGTGCATTTAAAGCCACTGAACTGCACACTTAAGGGTTAAAAAGGTAAATTTTATGTGTATTTTACCACAATTTTAAAAATAAATAAATATGTGAAATTTTAAGAAGACACCTAAAATACTGTCACATCATCACACAAGTGTGTGTGCTCTTCTCCTAATCCATGTCCTTGCCTTCTACCACATTCAAGGATAACCACAAAATTTTGATTGATATTCCTTTGCTTCATAAAAAAAAAGTTTTATATATTTACAACCCCTAAATAACAAAGCACTTGATTTTGCTTATTTGGAATTTTTTATAAATTGTATTATAATGTAATCTTCTACAAATTGCTTTTTTTTAAACTCGGTATGACATTCCTAAAATTTCCCTCCATGTTGCTACATGTGTCTGTAGTTCTGTTTGCACTGCTGCATAATGTTCCGTCATGTGACTGTACCACAATTTATGTATTCATTTTCCTTCAACAGATATTTGGGTTGTTTCCAATCTTTCTGGAGGGTGAGAGAATGTAAACTATAAATATTCTTGTGTATATCTTGGCATACCTACAAGTGGAACAGCTAGGTCATAGGCTATGTGAATATTCAACTTTACAAATAGTGCTAGTATTCCAAAGTGATTACATCAATGCATGTTCCCTCCAGAAGTGTTTAAAGAGTTCTAGCTGATCTACTCCTTACCAACACTTGGTATTATCAATGGTTGATGGAGGTGGGTGGAATCAGATAGATATAAAAGGATATATCATTGGCATCTTAATTTGATTACTAATGAGGTTGTTGTTTGTTTGTTTTTTTTTATATGTTTCTTGGCCGTGTCCTTTTTCTCCTTTGTGAAATATCTGTCTTTTACCTACTTTCTTTAGGCTAAGGAAAAAATAAAAAACTTTTTCTAATATATTTGTAGGAGTTCCTTATATATTCTGAATACTAGTTTTTTTCCCCTTAATTTATGGCTTGTCTGTTTACTCACTTTAGATGTCTTTGAACAAAGTTCTTGATTTTAATATGATTGAATGTATCAATCTTGTCTTTTATAGTTAATGCTTTTTGTGGTTTATTTAGGAAACCCTTCCCTAATCTAAAAGCATAAAGATAATCACCTGAATCTTCTTCTGAGTAATTTTACAAATTGCCTTTACACATCATTTTGAATTACTTTCTATATAGAATGAGAAATGAGATGTAATTTTATTTTCTTTTTCCATTCTTTCTTCAGTGATTTTCAGTACTATCTTTGTAATTTGTGAAGTTTCTATATTATGAGAGTCTGTTTTGGGGCCCTCTGTTTGTTCCTATTGCTAAATTTGCCTATCCTTGTATCAATATTACACTATCTTAATTACTACTGTCTTTTTTTTTAAGTCTTGATATCTGATAAGAAAAATTCTCTTACCATATTCCTTTCTTTAAGAGTGTCTTTAGTTTGGGGCCTTTGCTCTTTCATGTACATTTTAGAAATAAAGCATCTATTTCTCAAAAAAACTCCCACTCTATTGAGATTTTGTTTGGCATTGCTTTAAATCTCTAAACCAATTTGAGGACAATTGACATCTTTAAGATACCAAGTCCTACTATCCATGAACATGGTATATATCTGCATTTACTTAGGTCTTCTTTAATGTTGTCCAGTGAGATTTTATAATTTTCTTCACTTAGGTCTTGCACATCATGTATATAAACTTTATTCTTAGGCATTTTATATATTTGTCTGTATTGTAGGTGATTATCATTCTTTTTCATCATTGCCAAATTAATAGAGAAATACAGAACCTACTTTTAATTTGTACCCTTTTGCTCATTAATCATGAAGAGCCTTTTTTCATATTTATTTACCGTTTGCTTTTCTTCTCACATGAAGTACTGGTGCATGTGGTTTGCCCGTTTTTCTAATGTGATGTATAGCAGACATTCTGGTTGTTCATTCAATATCCATTTTTCTCTTCTTTCTTATTAGAAAGAACTGATTTTGGTTTCTATCCACAGGGAAGGTGGTTTTAGCTTATGAGTAAATCTTGATTGATCTAAACCGTCATAGTCATTCCATTCTCCTTTTTTTTAATTAAACAGATTGGTATAGAGTAACTTATTTTCTAGCCAGTGGAATGCAAGGGACATCTATTTGGCACTTCCTGGAAAGGTTTCCCTGTTCTAAAGAAAGAAACAGACAAGACTACTTAGTCTATTTCTGGACTTCTTGGGTGAGATTCCTGGAGTTAATGCAGCTATGTTGTGACCCTGAGGTCTGGAGACTGAGAATAATGTTAACACTGCTAAGGATTCCAGAACAGAAAAGCAGGAAGAACCTGGACTCTTGATAATATCAACACTTAATGGCTATTTTACATAGATTAGCTCTTCATCCTTAAACCTATGAGATAGATACTATTAATATAGCCATTTTCAAAATAGGAAGCTAAGGCATAAATAGGATAAGTAACTTGCTCAGTGTCCCACAGTCAGCAAATGGAGGGGCCAGGATATAAACCCAACAACCTAGCTTCAGAGCCTTTACCATTAGTCTATGTTTTGTGGCGGCTATTGTGTGAAATCAACCAAATCAGAAGTTGCCCTATCTTTGGAGTTATTATATGAAGTTTAAATTTCTCTATTGTTTATATAATTTTAATTGGAATTTTATATCATTTGCAGCCCAAAGCATCTTGATTTGGGGTATTTCTTTTTTCTAGTCGACTTATAAGATCTATTTAGATATTAAGAATGCTGACTGTTTGACTGTAATTTGTGTTGAAATACAACTGCCTAATTCTTATATACTGCAGTGGGATTGTAAATTGAAACCTTTAGTAAGACAATTTGAGAAAAAGGAAGAAAGCAAAATACTTTATAATGTTCATCCATACCCTTTATTTTTATTTATTTTATTTTTTGGCTGCACTGCACAGCATGCAGGCTCTTAGTTCCCCAACCAGGGATCAAACCCACACCCCCCTGCTATGGAAGCTTGGAGTCTTAAGCACTGGACTGCCCGGGATGTCCCTTCATTCATACCCTTTAAACCACTATATCTATGTCTAAAAATTTATCCTAAGGAAATAATCAGAAATAGGCACAAAGATTTTTCCACAATATTTTTCATTTTATTATTTATAACACAAAAATAAGAATATTCATAAAATTCAGGAATTCCTAAAATTTACATTGGATATTATAGTATAGCTATAAAATAGAATTGGAGAAGGCAATGGCACCCCACTCCAGTACTCTTGCCTGGAAAATCCCATGGACAGAGAAACCTGGTGGGCTGCAGTCCATGGGGTTGCTAAGAGTCGGATACAACTGAAGCGACTTAGCAGCCGCAGCGGCATACAATGGAATAGCATGTTTTAGAAGCATGTTTCCATTCCATGTTTAGAATGGAATAGCATGTTTTAGAACTAAACAAGTAAACTAAACGAGTAATGACGTTGTTGTTTAGTTGCTATGTTGTGTCCGACTCTTTTGTGACTCCTCTGGACCATAGCCCATCAGGCTCCTCTCTTCTTGGGATTTCCCCGGCAAGAATAGTGGAAGTAAAAGTCGCTCATCTGTGTGACCCCGTGGACTACACAGTCCATGGAATTCTCCAGGCCAGAATACTGAAGTGGGCACCTGTTCCCTTCTCCAGGGGATCATCCCAACTTAGGGATTGAATCTAGGTCTCCCAAATTGCAGGCAAATTTTTTACTGACTGGAGTGGGTTGATATTTCCTTCTCTAGGAGCTCTTTTGATCCAGGGATTGAACCCATGTCTCCTGCACTGCAGGCAGAGTCTTTACCACTGAGCCACCTGGGAAGTCTTATTTACTTAAATAGAAAGTGTTTAACGATAAGGAAAATTGTTGACATCATATTGTTAAGTTTAAAAGAGTAGATTGCATACAGTGAGTCTGCAAAATGGTTTGGCAATTCCTTTCAGAACTGAAGATGGACTTATAATCCAACCCAGCAATTATACTCTTGCTCATTTATCCCAGAGAAGTGAGCACTTCTGTCCAAATAGGAAGTTGTGCATGAATGTCCGTAGCAGCTTTATTCATGATAACCCCGAACTGAAAACTTACCCAAATGTTCTCCAGTTGATTAATGTGTAAACAGACTGTGGTATTACACATCCATACCATTGAATACAGTTCAGCAGTAAAAAGGAACAAACTATCGGCGTATGCAGCAACTTAGATGAATCTCAGACAATTACAATGAGTGAAAAAAGCCAGTCCTAAAAGTATACATACTATTTAATTCCATTTCCTTAACATTCATGAAATTATGGAGATAAAGAATGGGTGCATGGTTGCCAGGAATTAGGAATGAGTGGGGGATGGAATGGGTGTGGCTCTAAAGGAGTGATTTACAAAGGAGAGAAGAATTGAGTTTCTTTATCCTGGGTTCCCTTACCCTACTGCTCTCCACTCCGGTGCCCTCTCCCAATAAAATCCCAGGGAAAAGTCCCATAACGCCTGGGCATCTGTAGGTGGCAGGAGATGTCTGTAAGGCCACCCCTTTTGCCCCCCTCTCCCGCCTCCTCCCCCTTCTTCTTTCAACCTGGCTTCCTTTCCTTCCTTGAAAACTTTGATGTTAGTACTTGGATCTGAAGTTCTGTGTCTCTATAGGAGATTTTCTGAGAGACTGTATTCTTGTATTTAAGGGCTTCCCTGGTGGTGCAGAGGTTAAAGCGTCTGCCTGCAATATGAGAGAACTGGGTTCGATCCCTGGGTCGGGAAGATCCCCTGGAGAAGGAAATGGCAACCAACTCCAGTATTCTTGTCTGGAGAATCCCATGGACGGAGGAGATTGGTGGGCTACAGCCCACGGGTCGCAAACAGTCGGACACGACTGAGCAACTTCACTTTCACTTTCACTTTTCATTGTGGTGATGTGAGGCTACGCATGAGCCCATGTATAAGTAATGAAATCTAAATAAGCTCTATGAACTGTACTAATGTCAATATATTGCTTTTGATAGTGACCCACCATTGTATAAGATGTTACCTTAGGGGGAGGCCAAGGAAGACTGCATGGGCCTTGGTGTACATTGCTTTCAACCTCCTGTGAATCTACAATTATTTCAAAATAAATAAACAAAATTAATAAACCAGGACCTACAAAATAAAAACATTTATCATTATTTAAAAGAAATTCATAAAGCATTACATTATTCTAATTGTTTAAATGACTCAGTGCTATAATAGACTGTAAAAAAGACTTTAAGAGCTGCAATTTCTCAAAAAAACAGGATAAAAAATAGTATATTTGATAGGAGCTCAATTTCATTTAAATATATATGTTATTTATATAAATTTTATATAAAAATATGCACATATGTACTTCACACAAATATATGTACCATGTAGCTATATCTACATATCTACACATACCTATATCTATTAGATTGGTGCAAAGATAATTATGGTTTCAGACTCTGAATTTTATTTATTTATTTATTTATTTTAAATTTTAAATCATTATAACTAGGCTCGAACACATCTTTATTAACCGAAATAGGAACCATTGAAATCAATGAGAAATACGTTTGCTTATTTCTGTTGCATAAAATCTGTGCTTCAGAATTTGACAAACTCTTGTAAAGCATTTTCTGCCTCCTGCTGGCTGTGGAAGCATTTTTCCTGCAAAAAATTGTTGAGATGCTTGAAGAAGTGGTAGTCGGTTGACCAGAGGTCAGGTAAATGTGGCAGATGAGGCAAAATTGTAGACCAGTTCATTTAACTTTTGAAGCATTGGTTGTGCAACGGGCAGTTGGGCGTTGTCATGGAGAAGAATTTGGCCCTTTCTGTAGACCGATATTGGCTGAGGGCATTGCAGTTTTCTGTGCGTCTTAATGGTTTGTTGAACACACTTCTCAGATGTAATGGTTTCGCTGGGATTCAGAAAGCTGTAGTGCATCAGATGGGCAACAGACCACCAAACAGTGGCGATGATGTTTTTTTGGTTTAAGTTTGGCTTTGGGAAGTGCTTTGGAGCTTCTCAGTCCAACTGCTGAGCCGGTTGTCGCCGATTGTTGTATACAATCCATTTTTCGTTGCAAATCACAATTTGATAGAGAAATGATTTGTTGTTGCATAGAATGAGAGAAGACAACACCTGACCCATTTACTGAGCTTTTTCACCTTTCCAATTTGCTTCAAATATGGAACAATCATAGAATGGTCGATGGGCAGCTTCTCGTTAGTTACAAGAGGATCACCTTCAATAACAGCTCTCAGTTGTCGTCAACTTGCGATGGCCAGTCAGCTGCTACACTCCTCATCTTCAAAGCTCTTGTCTCCTTTGCAAAAATTCTTGAACCACCATTGCACTGTATGTTTATTAGCAGTTCCTGGGCCAAATGCACTGTTGATATCGCGAGTTGTCTCTATTGCTTTACGATCCATTTTGAACTCAAATAAGAAAATCACTCAGATTTGCTTTTTGTCTAACATCATTTCCATAGTTTAAAATACTGGAGTGGATTGCCATTTCCTTCTCCAGGGGATCTTCCCAATGCAGGAATTGAACCCAGGTCTCCGGCACTGCAGGAAGATTCTTTACCAACTGAGCTATGCTGCTGCTGCTGCTAAGTCACTTCAGTCGTGTCCAACTCTGTACGACCCCATAGATGGCTGCCCACCAGGCTCCCACCATCCCTGGGATTCTCCAGGCAAGAGTACTGGAGTGGAGTGCCACTGCCTTCTCCAACTGAGCTATGAAGGAAGCCAAAATATAAAATAAACAGCAAGTAATTCCTTAGCAAAAAAAACATAAAGTGAGAAATGTGCATTAAAATGACCTATTACATAACTGCATTTGTTTAGAATGTATTCCAATATCAAATGGCAAATTTCAGCAACGAAAAACTGCAATTACTTTTGTACCAATGTAATGTTTTTGTGTATGCAGGTGTGTGTGTGTTTGTATGTGTGTATAAATGACATATATCAAGATGTTAACAGTGGTTATCTCTGGGTGTTATGGTAACAGGTTTATCAGTTCAGTCACTCAGTCATAACCAACTCTTTGCAACCCCATGAATCACAGCACACCAGGCCTCCCTGTCCATCACCAACTCCCAGAGTCCACCCAAACCCATGTCCATTGAGTTGGTGATGCCATCCAACCATCTCATCCTCTGTCGTCCCCTTCTCCTCCTGCCCCCAATCCCTCCCAGCATCAGAGTCTTTTCCAATGAGTTCTTAGCATCAGGTAGCCAAAGTATTGAAGTTTTAGCTTCAGCATCACTCCTTCCAATGAACACCCAGGACTGATCTCCTTTAGGATGGACTAGTTGGATCTCCTTGCAATCCAAGGGACTCTCAAGAGTCTTCTCCAATACCACAGTTTAAAAGTATCAATTCTTTGGTGTTTAGCTTTCTTTATAGTCCAACTCTCACATCCGTGCATGACCACAGGAAAAACCATAGCCTTGACTAGACGGACCGGAGTTGGCAAAGTAACGTCTCTGCTTTTGAATATGCTATCTAGGTTGGTCATAACTTTTCTTCCAAGGAGTAAGCGTCTTTTAATTTCATGGGTGCAATCACCATCTGCAGTGATTTTGGAGCCCAGAAAAATAAAGTCAGCCACTGTTTCCACTGTTTTCCCATTTATCTGCCACGAAGGGATGGGACCGGATGCCATGACCTTAGTTTTCTGAATGTTGAGCTTTAGGCCAACTTTTTCACTCTCCTCTTTCACTTTTATCAAGAGGCTCTTTAGTTCTTCTTCACTTTCCGCCATAAGGGTGGTATCATCTGCATATCTGAGGTTATTGATATTTCTCCCGACAATCTTGATTCCAGCTTGTGCTTCTCCCAGTCCAGCATTTCTCATGATGTACTCTGCATAGAAGTTAAATAAGCAGGGTGACAATATATACCCTTGACGTACTCCTTTTCCTATTTGAAACCAGTCTGTTGTTCCATGTCCAGTTCTAACTATTGCTTCCTGACCTGCATACAGGTTTCTCAAGAGGCAGGTCAGGTCATCTGATATTCCCATCTCTTGAAGATTTTCCACAGTTTGTGGTGATCCACACAGTCAAAGGCTTTGGCATAGTCAATCAAGCTGTAATAGATGTTTTTCTGGAACTCTCTTGCTTTTTCCATGATCCAGCGGATGTTGGCAATTTGATCTCTGGTTCCTCTGCCTTTTCTAAGACCAGCTTGAACATCTGGAAGTTCATGGTTCACGTATTGCTGAAGCCTGGCTTGGAGAATTTTGAGCATTACTTTACTAGCTTGTGAGAAGAGTGCAATTGTGTAGTTCGAGCATTCTTCGGCATTGCCTTTCTTTGGGATTAGAATGAAAACTGACCTTTTCCAGTCCTGTGGCCACTGCTGAGTTTTCCAAATTTGCTGACATATTGAGTGCAGTACCAGAGGCCCCTTAATTGCCTCAGTAATAGCTCTTCTGTAGTAATATTCTGGGCAATTAGCTACTCAGAAAAAAAGACTACATTTCCCAGTTTGCCCAGCAAGTAGATGTGCCCAAGTGACTACATTCTTACCACTGGGACAGTGTGGATGCCTTGTGTTGCTATTTCTGAGAATCTTCCCTAGGAGTAGCTGTCGTGGGTCCTTGACCTCTTTATCACCTTCTCCTTCTTGCTGCCTTTCTGCTCTGCTTGCTTAGATTATGAGGTGGCAGGCCTCAGTGCAGGGATGACAGGGTAGTGAGCTGGAAGGAGCCTAGGCATGGCAAAGCCTCTGGAGAGCAGAAGTCCCATGCAATCCTGGACTTTTGGAGTTCATGTAGCTTTGAGCAAAATAGACTTCAGTCCTGTTTAAGCCATTGTTAGCTTGGGGTTCCTATCAGTTGCAGTCACACCCAATCCTAACAAATACAAGAGTAGTTTTTTAAAAATTTATTTTTGTATTGAAGGATAATTGCTTTACAGACTTTTGTTGTTTTCTGTCAAACCTCAACATGAATCAGCCATAGGTATACATATATCCCCTCCCTTTTGAACCTCCCTCCCATCGCCTTCCCAATCCCACCCCTCTAGGTTGATACAGAGCCCCTGTTTGAGTTTCCTGAGTCATACAGCAAATTCCCTATTTTTTAAAATAGCTATCTAGTTTACCTATGGTAATGTAAGTTTCCATGTTACTCTTTCCATTTTATATATGTTCTGTTCTGTATTTTCAAAAATTCCTATAATACACGCAACCCATTTATAAACAGAGAAAGTTATTTGTAAGAAAGAAAAGTTATTTGTTAAGGAAAAAAAAACTCATCAGGCCCATTCTCTCAACCAGGAGCGTGATTATGTTGACCAAATCTTCCAGATTTTTCCAAAGGATCCCGATTTCAAACATTCTGGCTAATTGCCTGCAGAATTATCAAATCACTATTTTCAAACTTAATTTGGAGAATAAGGTGCTGTGATGTGCTCAGTTGTGTCCAACCCTTTTGTGACGCCAACAGCGGTCTGTTCACCAGGCTCCTCTGTCCATGGGATTCTCCAGGCAAGAATACTGGAGTGGGTTGCCATTTCCTCCTCCAAGGGATCTTCCCACCAGGGGTCAAACCCATATCTTCTGAGTCTCCTGCATTTCAGGTGGAATCCTTTTACCTGAGTCACCAGGGAAGCCCCAGAAAATAACGTGATTATGATGATAATTCTCAACTGGTGGGGAGGGGGAGGCGGGGGTGGGGGGCGGGGTGCTGACCAAAGTATTTGTGTCTTTCTCCTAGTGTTCTAAAGAATCTCTTTTAGGCCATCGGATCACTTCCTTTTCCTGAAGGGCTTTGACTCAGCACTTGGGCATGTGAATGCACTCCTGTTTTTATCCTTCTCTGATTGTTTTGGTGGATAAGTCATGTCTCTGCGCACCCTGAGAACAAGTGCTATTGTAGTCGACACCTGTTGTTTTTATCTCCCCTGCACCTCCTTTCCTTTGGGAATTGCCCCTCCTCATCCCATGCCATTCAGGTGGAACTGTCAATTCCAAGGCCTCCTGGTACCCAGTGTGGCTCCTCACCGCAGGGATGGCACACCACCCAGGTCTGGTCAGTCACCCACTTCCATGCTGACTGGTTGCGTAAAGCCTTTCAGTTCTTGGCTGTGATTCGCCACACAGACCCCAGAAGAGAGCAGGTTTCTATCTTCCTTGTCTGCTGTGGGGAAAATGGCTCAAGTCTATCAGTGGTCAGCTGTCCTGCCTCGCAGAGAAAGATTGTCTGCAGGAGAAACAAAAGCAAGCAGAACCAAGTCCTAGAGCGAGAGGAGCAAGAGGGGAAAGAGAAAATAAGCTGATGATTTGAAGCAAGCTGATGATTTGAAGCAAGCTGATGATTTGAAGCAAGCTGATGTAGGCCCTTAGATCTAGCCAGGCCTGAAGGCAGAGTCACCCTTGCGCTTCACAACAAATTCCTCTTTGGTTTAACTTTTTGGGTTGCTAGAGCCTTGACTAGGTTTCTCTTTTGTCTTCCAACCCTATTGTCAGCTAAGGTAGGAGTTTATTATTATTTGATTGATCCTGTTTGACTAGAAGCTAATCTTAGTCTAAACATGAATGTACATTTTTTGGAAACTGGCTCTGTTCTTGAGATTCCCTGGAATTTAAACATGATTCATTCCTAGGAATTTGGAGGGAAAGTCTAATGACAACACAGTAGTAGTCCCAGGGCATGCAATTAGAAACACACACACACACACACACACACACACACACACACACACACACACTGTTATTGTTATTAGGACTGGATATTAACAGTTGCTCTTCATAGAGCAACATATTCAATACGCAACAAACATTTATTCAGCATATAAATAGGTAAAAACACCATGTTGCATATTGGCAAACAGCCCCCATAGCAGGGGAGATTCTAATAACAAACAACATCACCCCTCACACTTAGAGGATCTTGCCTTTAAGTCAAAGATATTCATAGGCCTGTCTCTTTTGGTCTCGAAAGAGCCCTGTGAAGTGGGCTGGCTCTGGTCAAGAGATCAGTCATTCCACAGCTGATAGGTCCATTCTAAGTGAGACTTGCACCAAGCACATAGGTAGATGAAAACAGTCTGTGGTTCTGGGAGAAAATACGTGGAAACCAGGGCCCACCATTTTCCTCTTAGCTATGGTAGCAGCATATGGAATGTTAAACTGTTCATATGCTTGGATTTGAATGTCATGTAAATCTCAGTTTAGATCTTAGGTCTGCCTCTCTGAAACTAGGTGATGTTCTCTGTCAGGGGAGATGATAACGGCAGTGACATTAGATAAGAGTAGTGATTTTAAAGATTAGTGTAACTGAGTGCTAAGGTGCTTCAGTCATGTCTGACTCTGCGACCCTATGGACTGTAGCCTGCCAGGATCCTTTATCCATGGGATTCTCCAAGCAAGAATACTGGAGTGGGTTGCCATGTCCTCCTCCAGGGGTTCTTCCCAACCCAGGGATCAAACCTGTGTCTCTTATGTCTCCTGCATTGGCAGGCGGGTTCTTTACCACTAGCACCACCTGGGAAGCCCTACTGTAGCTACCTGTGAGTATTTCAGAACAGCTACAGACACTGCATGATGGTGTAGCCCAGTCAGGAAGCCTGGGTCCTGGGTCCCAGCACTTCTTACCATTCTTAGTGCATCTGTGACACTCAGCCACTAACCTGCAGGCAGAGGCTACTGGTGGATCACAGGGGCCCAAGGCACCCTCTCTCATCTGGCTCCCTCCTTCTTTCCCTGGAATAGTTTCTATCTGCTGGTTTGATGGTTTGATGCCTACGGCCAGGAACGTCCTTAACAACGCACGGTCGTCATCTAACTCTAGAGGGCAATGTGATTGACTGGTTCCTGACCAGAGTGGAGAAATAAAAGGTGAGGGAGCTTCTCAAGCATGCTGGCCACATTGTGCAGAACCTGGTGGGTGGGGAGAACTGAACTGAGTCCTGAGATCAGAAAGTTCTTTCTAATCACAGCTTAGTTTCCTTCTTTGGGCTTGGGTAATAAAAATCAGTATCCTCCACTATTAAGCACCACACCTACCTTGTGCCAGAGACTATTATTATAATTACATCAAAACCATCCAAGACTCTACAGGATAAATGTTAATGTCTTCATTTCACATTGGAAGGAGCTGAGGCTCAGAGAGCTTAAATGCAATGCCCAGGCATGTAGCCAGTGGGGCAGAGGTTAAGTTCTAACCCAGGTTTGTCTTCCCCAGAGATTTCCACAGTGCCTCCTAATTCCACATCTGTACCCTTCATGCTGGAGTGGAGGAATGGTCTTTAAGGGTCAGGGGGCCAGGCTCCCATCAGTCTCTGAGGTCTTCAGAATCTTGGGGATATAAAGTTCTCTGTCCCTACCCTGTCACATGTTTAAGGAGCTGAAGGATGAGACTGGAGCCAATGCTGAGAAAGCTGAGTGGCAGGCCTCTGAAAGCTGTGCTCTGGCCTTACTGGGATGCCCTGCACACACCTGAGGGCACTGGGGTTGGTTAGGGGAATCTCCCTGCCAGCCCCTATCCCCTGAAGGGAAGACTGCATGGAAACTTCCCAGGGCTCACAAGCCCTAGCCTGGAGTGGATGGATCCGTGAAGCCCAGTGGCCAGTCACACCCCGTGGGAAAGCCTTGGCCCTGGCCTGCCTGGGAGCCACGGTGGTGCCGCCTCCTGCCCACGGCTTGGCTCAGCTGGTTCCCAAGTGGCTTGACTTCCTGCCCCCACATCCACCACCACGCTCCCCCACCACCATCCCCAGGGAGCCAGGGAGGCCACTGGCAGAGTTGGCTCTCAGTCCCGCAGGACTCCCAAAGCCTGTTCTTCCTACACCTTGGAGCCGGATTTCCCCCCAGGGAAGCAGGAGAGGAGACCCTCCAATCCCCCTAGGTCTCTTTGGGGCTTGCAGGCCCCATCCCCACTCCTTCTGCTGCACGCTGAGGCCCCAACTTCTGGGCTGCAACAACAGGGCTTTGGGTATGGGCTGTTGTTTTTGCAGCTGGGCCGGGGCGGAGCAGCAGGGGGAAGGCTTCGCGGGTACCAAACATCTGAGAAAGCCCCGAGCCCACATTCCCACTAGGGCTGTGACAGCGCTTCAGACTAGCAACTGTACTGTTCCTACAAGAGAGGCCCCTGGGCAAGGTTCGGAGTGTGGAGGGAAGGCAGAGAAAGAGGCCAGCCAAAGGGGAGTGAGAGCGTAGGGGAGACCCCAGGGCCTTCTCTGAGCCAGCCCTTTCCCAGCAGGCTGTGTTTCTCCCCTCATTTCCAACTGCAGCTGGACGGAGCCTCTCCCGCCAGCCCCACCCCCGCGCACATCTGGGAGATGCTGGAGCAAGCTTCCTTAAAACAAACAACAAACAAACAAACAGAAATACCTCATTTACTAGGGCAAAATGTCAGAAACTAAAAAGAAGAAAGATCACCCCATAATCCCTTTACTCAAAAATATTTATTAAGGGCATTTGGAAGTATTTCCCCTATGACCTCCTTTTTTTTTTTTTTTTTTTTAGTAGAGGTAAAATAAAATAAAATTTACCATTGCCACCATTTTAAAAAATACAGTCGTTTTAAAATGTATATTTATATTCTTGTGCAACCGCCGTCATCGGCACTTTTTATCTTCTCACACTGAATCTCTGCATAATTAAATAATAACTGTCCACTCCCTCAAGGCCCTAGCAACCACCTCTGTCTCAAAGAATTTGACTACTTTAGGTACCTCATATAAATCATACCGTAATTGCCCTTGTCTGCCTGGCTTATTTCCCTTAGCATAATGGCTCTAAGGTTCATTCATGTTGGAGTATTTGTCAGAATTCCTTTCTTTTTGAGCTGATAATAAAGCTCTATATATTTTTGCATGTTTTGTTTCTCTATTCATAACCAGTTTTCCACATAATTAAGATAATACTTTGTCAGTAGATATCCTGATTTTTTTTTTCACTCAAATGTTGCCATGTCTTAAAAATTTTTTCCTAGACACAACTTTTAGTACTCATCCTTTAATTCCTTACGTAGATGATATAGCGTAATATGCTTAACCAGTCTCCTCCCATTGGATACTGAGATATCTTCTTTGTATGTTTGCTACTATAAATGACACTGAGAAGAACATCTCTGAAGACATTTTTTCCCGGCCTTCCTAGAGCTCTGCCTGACTTCTGACATTTCCGATTATTTCCCAAGATAGAGTACCAGAAGTGGAATTGCTCATAAAGATGATAAACACTCCTCAGTCTTCTGATAAAAATCACCCCAAACTTGCCAGAAGAATCCTGCCTACTGCTCCTCCCTCGAGTAGTGTAGGAAATCCAGAGCCTTTTCCTTCCTTCATCTCATATTTTCCACATTGCTGAGCACTCATGTGTCTGGCCCCAAGGAGCCAACAATGCTCGTGCTAGGACTTCTCTTTCCTGGGGCCTCCGTGGTGGCCTGGCGATACAGAATTGGCCTGCCAACGCAGGAGATGCAGGTTCAATCCCTGGGTCAGAAAGACCCCCTGGAGAAGGAAATTGGCAACCCACTCCAGTAATCTTGCCTGAGAAATCCCATGGACAGAGGAACCTGGTAGGCTACAGTCCATGCGGTCGCAAAGACAGTGACTAAACACCAACAAGGCCCAATGACTCCTCTCACAAACCCTAGGCCATGGGCACCTCTACTGTCTCCATTTTACTGACAAGGCAACTGAGTTCCATGACCATTTGCTTCCTCGTTCAAGGCACACAGCTGGTGTGTCATAGAGCTGGGATTCATGCTCAGATGTCTCTGGCTCTAGACCCTGTGTTCCTTTTTCCTGCTTCTTCTCACAGGGGCACCCCCAAGGAAGAGAGAGGGAAGGGATATGGACCCGTGATGGTCTATGTGTTGAGATCTGGCTCTGCCCTCTCCGCCCAACCTGGCCAAATTAGAGACCAGAGACCCCTGGCCATTGGGAATGGGGAGTGCGCTATGCCCCCAAGGGGACCTGGGTGGGGCAGGGATGGGGGCAACCAGATAGAGTGGCTGGGGACCACACTGCACACAAAGAGTCTGCTGTGTTGCAGCCTCTGCTCTTTGGGAAAATGAGCATCATGAAGTCTTCTTGTTTTGGACAATCTGGTATCCCAGAGACCTCAAACCAAAGAAGACATGGACTGAGGACCCAGAGCAAGCAACACTGAAGCCTGCAGGTGAAACCGGCCCTTCTGGGGTTGCCCAAGGGAGCGCTCGCAGGTTCTCAACTGGAATGCGGGTGCTAATGACCAGAACAGACTCCTTGCCTGAGGCTCCTTCAGGTCCAGTCAAAGGACTAAGCCTGGAGCTAAGGGAATTACTCCACAGACAGATGGAAGCCACTGGAAGCTCAGAGATCTGATGCACATTCCCTGGGCTCCGTTGCTCAACCTGGGGAACACTCCCTGAGATGAGCAGGATAGGGGCCAGCCAGGCCTCAGGTGGTCTACAAAGCAACCTGCAAAGCAAAGGAAGACAGCTCAGTGAGAACCCCGGCGGGGAAGAGTGATCTTTTTTTCCAGAACAGGACTCCCTGCGGGGCACAGAACAGAAGTCAGTATGCGCTAGAGTCCTGGACAAGCCTGCTTGACTCGGTTTGGGTCAAGAGGGCAGCCCACGGGCCTGGCCTCGCCAGCCAAAGCCAACACAGGAAATGCCAAGCGGACCTCAACAGCCGGGTACCTCATTTGCACTGGCTAGCAGGGAGCACCCGCCTCCCCAGCACCGCTGGGACTTAGCCATGGCATTAGCACTCAGGAGATGCACAGTCCCAGGCCTGCCCTGGTAGGCCCTCTATCCTAGGGCCTGGAGGAGCCAGGCAAACACACAGGAGGCTAGCAGGCAGTGAGAGGAGTCAGGCGTTAACCTGGATGACAGCCATCGGATTGCTGTTGTTTCACACTCCTACTCCTTGGAGGGGAGCTGTGAGGGGTCATCCCCTCCGACACACCCTGGGAAGGAGACCGATGGGCAGACAGTTGTTACTCAGGCCACCGGGGTGATTAAGGCCACTGTAATTGGCCTCGCAGACAGGCAGGGGCCAGGCCTGTCCGCCGGCAGACCCCCAGGGTGTACGGGGCAGGGGAGGGGACCAAGGCACAGGGAAGAGCACGTCCTATAGCTGCTGGTGCTGATCAGATTCGTTTGTGAACTGACATCCCATCCTCCTCAGTGGTTTTCTTTTTGGGGCCCCAGTGAGGGCCAGAACTGTGGGAGTGGGTGGGTTTTGGGCAGGGAGGGGACAGAGTCTTTGGGGCTCTTTTGACCTGTGCACTAGCTGGGGCAGCCTCCAAGGCGAGACTCTGCATCCTAATTGTGGCCTCAGCTTGGCCAAAGACCACTCTGAGCCCTGCAGGGACTGCTCGGCCCGCCCCAGGTGGAGGGGTCCGCTCATCTCTTGCTGGTTGGCCCCCTCATTCCTAATGCAGGTGCACCCTGTACTCCCAGGCTCAGCACGGTGCCAGGCACAGAGTAGGTTTGCCAAGGATCTTGGCAAAGTGAGCACATTGGTGTCCTCTTGTGTCCACAAGTACCTTGTGGGAGAATGTCTGTGATCTTCTTTGAGGTCTAGGTGGTCCTTGTGGGCGCATTTTTCAGACAGTCTCAGTTATAGAGAGCTCTCGGGCCACTAGCCCTGACCCTGCATCTCCAGGCAGCATCCTTTACACCATGTCTGACGGGCAGATGTCCTACATTTCAGCCAAGTTCTTCCTTTCTACGTGAGAGTAGGTGTTTGTGTGTATGTGTGTGTGCATGCACACAAGGGTGCACATCCGTGTGTATGGCTGGGGGAGACTACGTGTGCCGCCCTGGGTATTTTCTTTCCTGTCCAGCCTCTATGTTCCCTCCCTTGGAGGTCCCAGGCAGGGAGGAGAAAAGCGAGGTGTCTGGTGTGGAGGCTTCTGGGTCAAGGCCTTTTCAAAGCCTGTCTTATTTACACTTCAGTCTGAGGAACAGGTTAGGCGGGCCTCTCACAGGCCTGTTCCCTCAGCCCCCTCTCTGAGGGGGTGTCCTAAGCCATCTGAGAGTAGGAGCCGGTCTTGGCTGCTCAGGGTCTTGGCTGGGATCCCTCTCCACTGGAGGAAATATCAGAGGCCAGGTACCTGGAGCCCTAGAGAGAGAACAGAGGCCCATTAGGTCAGCACCACAGTTTATTGTGATCCACACAGTCAAAGGCTTTGGCATAGTCAATAAAGCAGAAATAGATGTTTTTCTGGAACTCTCTTGCTTTTTCCATGTTCCAGCAGATGCTGGGAATGATCCCTGGTTCCTCTGCATTTTCTAAAACCAGCTTGAACATCTGGAAGTTCATGGTTCACAGATTGCTGAAGCCTGGCTTGGAGAATTTTAAGCATTACTTTACTAGCATGTGAGATGAGTGCAATTGTGCAGTAGTTTGAGCATTCTTTGGCATTGCCTTTCTTTGAGATTGGAATGAAAACTGACCTTTTCCAGTCCTGTGGCCACTGCTGAGTTTTCCATATTTGCTGACATATTGAGTGCAGCACTTTCATAGCATCATCTTTCAGGATTTGAAACAGCTCAACTGGAATTCCATCACCTCCACTAGCTTTGTTCGTAGTGATGCTTCCTAAGGCCCATTTAACTTCACATTCCAGAATGTCTGGCTCTATGTGAGTGATCACATCATCATGATTATCTTGGTCGTGAAGATCTTTTTTATACAGTTCTTCTGTGTGCCTCTTGAGAAACCTGTATGCAGGTCAGGAAGCAACAGTTAGAACTGGACATGGAACAACAGACTGGTTCCAAATAGGAAAAGGAGTACGTTAAGGCTGTATATTGTCACCCTGCTTATTTATTTATTTATTTATTTATTTTTTATTCATTTACAAACTTTATTTTTCTCTCAATGATTTAAAATCTTTTCATCTTGATTTGGGGTGGGGGGCAGCTAAACTAGAAAATTAGTTTTCTTCCTAAAAAAATGCAGTGATATTCTTTCTTATAAATTGGCCTCTCTGATTTTCTTGTCAGCCTGCTTCAAGGAAATCCATGTATTTAATACACTTGCTCGCAGTCGGGCCCAGATCAAATGGTTATTTAATCCAAATATCTGAGCAGCAAACTGAGCTGATCCTTCTGGAGAAAGGATGGTCGAACAGCCAAGACCACTGGGTAATCGAAGAGAAGACCACGCATCCTGAGCTCCCCAGTCTGGAGCGAGAGGAGGACAGCTGATAACTGGATATGCAGTGTTACCAGACAACACCGGCCCTAAACCATTGCTTCTGCCTGCCACTGCCACAGATACAGTAGGAATGCCATCCCCTTCATACTCAGCTTTAATCCTCAGAGTTTCATCTGGTCCTTTATGGGCAGAGGTGACCCTAAGTTCACATGGAATGCCAAAAGTTCCACAAGCCTTCTTTATTTTTTCACAGTGACAAAGATCAGAGGTTGAGCCCATCAATACTGTAACCCTGCACTGATTTTCTGGTTTCAGAAGCAACTCTACTCTTTCTGTAACCCACTCAAAATTTTTCTTTACCATCTGTAGCCCTTCAGGAGTTACTTCCTTGAGATCACGATATGACTGTTTGTCTTTTTGCTGGCTTCGATCTCCTGATGGCCAGAGTCTCCAGGAATCCTTATCAATAACATCAGCAAGAATGATTTCTCTGGTGGTTACATCAACACCAAATTCAATCTTCATATCAACTAGTGTACAGTTCTGGGGCAACCAGGATTTCTCCAGTATTTCAAAAATAGCCTGTGTAGCATGACTCATGATATCCACTTCAGTTTGTCCTATAACAAGTACAGCAAAGCAAAAATTGGCAGCAATTAGCTGTTCCTCAGACCACTGTGGACCATTATTGGCATCATCCTTAAAAAACATCTCCACTTTAGGTGGGTAGAACTTCTATCCTTCCTTAACACCAGGATTTCTTCTGAGAAAAGAACCAGTTGCCATTCTTCTACAAACCCATTCAATTGGAATCATTTCACACTTAGGTGCAATGAAAGCTGTCTCCCCACATTTTCTGGTGAAAGCAGTTTTGATACCTGCTTCCTGTAACAACTGAAAAATACAGCTGGTAATTTTATTTGAGATTGCAGCTTTTCCTTCAAGGTGATTCTTTCTGGCTGCGTTTCCTGCTGTAATCTGGTCCTTGGACTGCAGGAGGACTCTTCCTGGACTATCCAACAATTCATAGACTTCTTTTGTTTTACCCTCATAGAGTTTCTTACCAATCTTCAGTACTTTGACTGCCGCCATTGTCCGGAGTGGTCTCCCTGCTTATTTAACTTATATGCAGAGTACATCATGAGAAACGCTGGGCTGGGAGAAGCACAAGCTGGAATCAAGATTGTCAGGAGAAATATCAATAACTTCAAATATGCAGATGACACCACCCTTATGGCAGAAAGTGAAGAAGAACTAAAGAGTCTTTTGATGAAAGTGAAAGAGGAGAGCGAAAAAGTTGGCTTAAAGCTCAACATTCAGAAAATGAAGATCATGGCATTCAGTCCCATCACTTCATGGCAGATAGATGGGGAAACAGTGGAAACAGTGTCAGACTTTATTTTTGGGGGCTCCGAAATCACTGCAGATGGTGATTGCACCCATGAAATTAAAAGACGCTTACTCTTTGGAAGGAAAGTTATGACCAACCTAGATAGCATATTCAAAAGCAGAGACGTTACTTTACCAACTCCGGTCCGTCTAGTCAAGGCTATGGTTTTTCCTGTGGTCATGTATGGATGTGAGAGTTGGACTGTGAAGAAGGCTGAGCGCCGAAGAATTGATGCTTTTGAACTGTGGTGTTGGAGAAGACTCTTGAGAATCCCCTGGACTGCAAGGAAATCCAACTAGTCCATCCTAAAGGAGATCAGTCCTGGGTGTTCATTGGAAGGACTGATGTTGAAGCTGAAACTCCAATACTTTGGCCACCTGATGTGAAGAGCTAACTCATTGGGAAAGACCCTAATGCTGGGAAAGATTGAGGGCAGGAGGAGAAGGGGACAACAGAAGATGAGATGGTTGGATGGCATCATCGACTCCATGGATGTGGGTTTGGGTGGACTCTGGGAGTTGGTGATGGACAGGGAGGCCTGGTGTGCTGGGGTTCATTGGGTCACAAAGAGTCGGACATGACTGAACGACTGAACTGAACTGAGGTCAGCACCAATGGGCAGGGGCAATGGCTAGCACCTACCAATGGTGTTAGAGGAGAAATGCCCCTTCAAGCATAAGAACACATGTGCCCCAGCTACATTGGGAACTGAAATGCAATTCTTCCTTCCCTTTATAAAAATATATTTATTTTTCATTGGAGGATAATTGCTTTACAAAATTGTGTTGGTTTCTGCCATACATCAACATGAATCAGCCATAGGTATACACATGTCTCCTCCCTCTTAAACCTCCCTCCCACCTCCCACCCCGTCCCACTCCTCTGTTCAGTTCAGTTCAGTCGCTCAGTCGTGTCCGACTCTTTGCGACCCCATGAATCACAGCACACTAGGCCTCCCTGTCCATCACCAACTCCCGGAGTTCACTCAAACCCACGTCTGTCGAGTCAGTGATGCCATCCAGCCATCTCATCCTCAATTGTCCCCTTCTCCTCCTGCCCCCAATCCCTCCCAGCATCAGAGTCTTTTCCAATGAGTCAACTCTTCTCACGAGGTGGCCAAAGTACTGGAGCTTCAGCTTTAGCATCATTCCTTCCAAAGAAATCCCAGGGCTGATCTCCTTCAGAATGGACTGGTTGGATCTCCTTGCAGTCCAAGGGACTCTCAAGAGTCTCCTCCAACACCACAGTTCAAAAGCATCAATTCTTCGGTGCTCAGCCCTCTTCACAGTCCAACTCTCACATCCGTACATGGCCACGGGAAAAACCATAGCCTTGACTAGACGGACCTTAGTCAGCAAAGTAATGTCTCTGCTTTTGAATATGCTATCTAGGTTGGTCATAACTTTCCTTCAAAGGAGTAAGCATCTTTTAATTTCATGGGTGCAATCACCATCTGCAGTGATTTTGGAGCCCCCCAAAATAAAGTCTGACACTGTTTCCACTGTTTCACCATCTATTTCCCATGAAGTGATGGGACCAGATGCCATGATCTTCATTTTCTGAATGTTGAGCTTTAAGCCACTCTCCACTTTCACTTTCATCAAGAGGCTTTTTAGTTTCTCTTCACTTTCTGCCATAAGGGTGGTGTCATCTGCATATGTGAGGTTATTGATATTTCTCCCGGCAATCTTGATTCCAGCTTGTGTTTCTCCCACTCCTCTAGGCAGCACTATTTACAATAGCTTGGACATGGAAGCAGCTTAGATGTCCATCCACAGATGGATGGATGAGGAAGTCGTGGTACATATACAGAATGGAATATTACTCAGCCATCAAAAAGAATACGTGTGAGTCAGTTCTAATGAGGTAGATGAACCTAGAGCCTTTTTTGTTTGTTCGTTTTTGGCTGTGCTGAGTCTTCATCGCTATGCGGGCTTTTCTTCAGTTGAGGAGAGCAGGGGCTACCCTTCAGTTGCAGCGTGCAGGCTTCTCCTTGCAGGGGCTTCTCTTGTTGCAGAGCATGGGCTCCAGGACTCGTGGGCTTCAGTAGCTGCAAGTCCTGGGCTCTAGATCACAGGCTCAGTTGTTGCGGCACATGGCTTCTTTGCTCTGCAGCATGTGGGATCCTCCCAGATCGGGGATCAAATCTGTGTCTCTTACACCAGCAGGCAGATTCTTTACCACTGAGCCACCAGGGGAGCCCCCTACAGGGCTGTTGCCAGCTTGAAATGTTAAGGGACCTTTGTTGAATGAATGAATAAATGATGGATGAAGGCCTGCTGCCCATCTGGCTCAGTGTATGCTTCTCCCACCCCCACCCCTGCCCAGCTAACTCTGACTCCCTACTTATCCATCTTCTTCTCCTGAAGGGGTTAAAACAGCAGCACTTCCGAAGCAGAGTAAAGGGAGTCCAGAAGCCCCCCGGCGAGGCCTCAGCGGGATGTGTGGTGTGACGGGGAGGTGGCACCGCCCGGCAGGCTGCTAGGCCAGCCCTCTCTGCTCAGCTCAAGACCTGCTTCCAATTACCCATGAAATCTGAGCTGGAAGAGACCTATTAAAGCCCCATTTAGTTTGATCCCCTTGGGGGCCAGGGATCTTTTCCGGCGACATCCCCCTCCTTATCCGACTGGGACTCCAAGCCCTTTGGATGTTATCTCCTCCTGGGTCAATATTGTGACAACTCCAGCTGTGACCCAGGCCACCCTGGAGCCAGAGCTGATCTGAGCCTGCTGCAGTGCAGGAGGGCCTCAAACCCAGCTCCTTTTCTACCTCGAGGCTTCCAGAGGTAGTGGGCAGTCACAGGAAGCTGCCTGCCTCTTGCCAGAACCCAGCCCAGCCTGCACCCTTCATTCCCGGCTGGTCTGCAAGTGGCCGGATGGCTCCTGGCCCACCTGGTCAATCCCAAGGGGAGTTCTTACTGGTAGGGACCATCTTTCATATATTCCCAGTAGTGCCTGATATAAAGTCCCATGTTTCATAACCCCCATTACTTAAGAAATAATAAATAATGATGATTAATGACCTCCTCCCCAAGTCCCTGAGCTCGCCTGGGTCAGACCTCCCAGGGATGTCACAGGAACTCCAGGAGGAGCCCAGGGCGTAGAGGATACCCACCCTCCATTCACACCCGCCCCCCCCACAACTTCTCCATGTCCTCTCCCACAGCCAGTCCAGCAGGAGCAAGAGGAAGCCACCAGTAAACACATGGCAGGGGCCCCACAGCCTCTCAGAAGAGGGGACCCAGCACGGAGGTGGTGGCCCAGGGCACAGTCTCCTGTTCAGTCGGCTTTGGTTCCCTCGGGGCCACCCTGGTAGGGTGCCCTGTGCCCACCGAGGCCTGCCCTTTCCTCCTAAGGCGCCCTGCCCTCCTGAGACACCCCTCCAAGTCTTGGCCTCTAAGTACTGTTCCTGTGGCTGGGAGGCGCAGGGCTGCATTCCAGTCTGCTGGCAGATTCTGTGGCTTCTTTCCCAAATTCTGCAGCAGCAGGGAAGGAGCGAGGAAGCCACTTTGGGGGCAAGGCTGGGGCAACCCCTAGGAGGTGAGGGGAGGGCGGCAGGAAGTGGAGGATAAGAAAGTTTTTGGCAGGAGGGGTAGAGGGAGGTATCTTGGGGGCAGTGAACAAAGCCAGCCAGGCTGATCCTCTCCTCAGTCTCCCCTACTGGGCCCAATCAGGGCTGCAGAGGACTCCTGGCCAGTCTCCTGCCTCTGACCACCTCCACCAGGTTGTGAATGGATGTGGATGCTGTCTGGGGATCTTCACAGATGTGGATTTTATGGCCTTGGTCAATGAGGGACGCTCCTTCCTTCTGTCTAGCCTAAGCTTCGTTGCTGCGCTGTAAACTTGTAGCTCCTCGTCCCCCCTAAAGTGCGTTCACACAAACGGACCCTCCCTCAGCACTCACTTGTTGCATTGTTCCTCTGAAGTTCACTTCCCAGAGGAAAGAGGCCCACAGAGCCCTGGCATTCCCTGGGTACTCTGGCCCTGTCTCTGTCCCCCCACCTCCAGTAGCCAATATATGCAACCCAGGGAGGGTTCCTGTTGCATAGGAACAAGCACAGAGCCATTACCTCTCTCTTTGACAAATCATGTTATTTATGTATTTCTGTTCGGCTGTGCTGGGTCTTCACTGCTGTGCAGGCTACTCTCCAGTTGCAGCACGCGGATTTCTCGTTGCGGTGGTTTCTCTTGCTGGGGAGTACGGGCTCGAGGACACGCAGCCTCCAGTAGCGGTGGCGTGTGGACTCAGTAGGCATAGTTCCTGGGCTCTGCAGCGCAGGCTCAATAGCTGTGGGGTGCGGGCTCAGTTACTCCGCGACACGTGGGATCCTTCTGGATCAGGGATCAAACCCGTGTCTCCTGCATTGGCAGGCGGATTCTTTACCACTGAACTATCGGGGAAGCCTGAGCCATTACCTTTTTGCTGGACCCTTCCTGAGCCCTCCTAGGCCTGGTCACTGGCTACGTGGGGCACAAGGGGTCCCGAGGGCTGGGGACCGGGGGCCAGGGGCCAGGTCACCATGGGACCAGACCCCTGCCGCTCACAGATGCTCTTCACCACAGCTAGACAACCACACAGGAATGCTTCATTTATCTCTGTCAAAAGTCAGGATGCAGTGTGCAGCCCCTCCTCACACCCCTGGAGGTTGGGTGTGGGTGGTGTGTGGAAAGCAGATTGTTTGGGCCTTGGCCTTGCCCAGTACTGGGGGCAGGGCAGAAGGAAGTACGCCAGGATATGGACACCAGCAGGCACAGATTCTCCAGAATTCTCCAGCACACGCCTTCTCTATACACACCCCCAAAGCGCCTGCTCTGGTCTGCGAGCGCAGGATTACCTGCACAGGCTCACATGCACACACGTGCACACACCCACTTTCACACAAGCAGAGGCACACTCATTTCCACACATTTCCACACATAGCTCCGTGTGCTCATGCTGCCTTATATCTTCCCATGAAGGTACAAATATTCATCTCCATACAATGATACGCTTCATGTGGAATCACACGGAACATTAAGGGAAGGTTTTCAGCTCCTGCTTGATTTACAATATGGAATATACCATGGAAGTTATTCCAAAGCCCTTAACTCTAGAGAGCATGGGAAGAGGAACCCTGGGTCCGCAAGGGAAGTTTTCTCCCACGCCCTTCTGGGAGCCATCAGTCTCCCAGGGCACGAGGAGACCCAGGCCTTGCAGAGTGGGTAGAATTTCAATAGGTAGGCGTGGTGACGTGTTCCAGGAAGAGGGTCCAGTCGGAGCAGGGGAGCAGAGAAGGAAGAGTTTCAGGCCGAGATTAAGGCAAGGCTTGGGGACGGCTTGATTGGAGTGGAGGGTTCTCTGGCATAGCCTAGGGGATAATGCAGCAGCTAGAAAGTATAAGAGGTCTTTTGTGACGGAGAGCCATGGCAAGTGTTTGAGCTGGAGAGTGTAAAGATAAGAATGGCTCCTTAGCAAGCTTCATTCACTCTATGCCTTGTGAGACGAGAGCCCAGAGCGGGGAAATGAGCGATTCTACCTGGAGCTAATGCGGGGAGAGGAAACAGCTTCACGTCTGACATGAGCTTCCAAGGATGGACAGGAGTGGTCCAGATAAGGAAGGATGGGAAGAAGTCCTGAAGCTGGACCTGGCAGCTGGGGAATGGGGAGGAGGGCTGCACATGCTGCTCATAGAGCCAAGCACAGGTTGTCTCGAGGAGCTGAACACAGCATCTAGTCTGGAGTCAGGAGTTCCAACAGCTATGACCAAGTTCACCAGGACACCCAAAATGAGGCCACTGAACAGTGCATGATGTTATCCTGGAGCAGGCTGACCTGACCTCGAGAGAACTCTTTTCCTGAATGAGTGAGAGCCTTGGGGTGAGGACACAGAAGGAGCCTTCAGGGCCAGTTGGCTGGCCTTCCTGAGGGACCACTCATGTCTCAAGGTCACCTGGATAGAGAACAGGTAGAGCTATGGGGACCACCTGGCTCTGATCCCCTGGCTTTGACACATCCCCTCCCTTGGAAACCTCACTAAAGCCATTCTTGCCAACCTCTATCCCACTGTAACCCTGCCATCCTGCTGAGGGCTGTGGCCAAGAGGCCCAGGGCCCTAGGCTGCAAACCCACCAGAGCGGGAAACACCACATCCCAGCTGTCTGACCCAAATCCATCCAGAGGCCAGCCAGCTTGGCTGGCTCTAGTTCAACTTAGCCCAGATCCAGAAGACACTGCTGGGAAGAGGCAAGGGCTGAAAGAAAGCTGCTGGGTCCAACCCCTTCTGAGCCCTACAGTGTAGGATTCCCCCTGGCATATCCATGGGCTTGTCCATTGCCAAGTATTTCTCCAGGCCTTTCTGTGCAGTCTTAAGTGATACAGGTTGCCTTGACAGCTGGTGGTTGGACCCCAACCTGACTGCCAAAGGCCTGGAGGTCTGGCCTTGAGCCCCACTTAGGACAAAAGTGAATCTGGTTGAAAACCCACAGTCCCATCTTGCAAATTTGGAGAAAGCTTGTCATCAAGCAGAGACCCTCACTCTGAGATCAACTCCCTCCTTCCTCCTGGCCCTCCCTTCCCACCCCAGCCCTACCCGCAGCCAACAGCTTGCATCAGCAGCAACAGCTGTTGCAGCCCTTGGGACAGCCTGGGGCCACTACTGCCACTGCAGAAGATGAAAGGAGGCTGGGCATTGTTGGGAGGGGGGGTGCGGTCATGCCGGGCTGCTGCCTCCTCCCTAGTTCTGTGGAGTAGGCTCTGCTCATCCTCCAGACACCTGTCCCTGGGCCCCCAGCCCCCTAGCAGGCTCCTCGCTCCCTTCCCTCTGCTTTCTCCTCCATCCATGCAGCTCCCAGCCAGGAGACACTTTTCTGCTGCCCGTGGCCTCTGGTGCCTTCTCCCGTCTGCCACATTCCATGCATACTCCCTCTCAGCCCCTTTTGCAGAGAGAGGAGCCATAGGGTCCCAGAGTCAGAATCAAGCAGCAGGGTGGAGACAGCCAGAGGATACAGCCTCTGAGACAGTCCCCAAGGACATCTGGTCACAGAAGGAGATGCAGAAGTGAATGGCGAGACAGAGGCCCAGGGTCAGGTGACTCCCACCGAGCAGCCCCCATGAGTGTTGTTGTGGGTGCTCCTGTTGGGGGCAGAGCCAGTGCTGAGACAGTTTCATGAAGGGTGGGCCTGAGTGGGCCCGCCCCTCCCAACGTTCCCATTGCTACTTGCCCGCCGGGTCTGGGGTTCTAGACGGATCACTCGGTGGGCTGGTGTTTGGGATGGCTGAGGATGCAAGCTTTGAAGTGAGACACTTAGACCTGCCCTTCCAAGGCTATGTGATGTGGACCAAGAGCCTTCATCTCTCCACGCCTTGGTGACTTTGGTGAAAATGGGTCTCCTGTTGTACCCATGATTCCTGTGGGGCGCAGTTGAGTTAGTGTTGCAAAATACTCTGCAGAGTTCCTGGCACCGAACAACGTGATCTTGGGGTTAGGCGATTATTACCCTTGTTTTCTGAGCTTTGATTTCCTTGCTTGTCAGAAAGAAAGTGAAAGTGAAGTCGCTCAGTCTTGTCCGACTCTTTGTGGATCCCATGGACTGTAGTCTACCAGGCTCCTCCATCCATAGGATTTTCCAGGCAAGAATATTGGAGTGGGTTGTCATTTCCTTCTACCTACATACCTCCCAGTGGCTGTGGGGAGTGAGCAGGTAGACATCAACTCGTAGTCCCACTCTAAGCCTGAAGGCTGTGGGGCCAGGACCCACCCCTGTCCCAGCCCTGTGCCTGACTGGCCACTGAGGCCCCCAGGCAGGCTTCATGCCCAGCCAGGCAACAGGTGGCAGGGCCAGCCGGCGCAGGTGCAGCTTTGTTGGGGGATGTAGTGGGGGTAGTCCCTCCCCACCCCACCGTTTCCTCCTCAGGCACGGCTTCCCCCAGCTGCTGGCTGGATGAGCTGTGCCCCGGAGGAAGGCTGGGCGGAGGGAGGCAGCCAATGTGCATGCGGCCGGGGCTGAGTAAGCGCCGTTTCCTGCTGCCACCGTCAGCAGCTTCAGCCCCATTGGCCAGTGGGCGGCTTACAATGCTTGCTGGGGCAGGCGCTCAGCCACGGGGCAGAGTCACTTCCCTGAATTGTCCCGGTCGCCGGCTACCCCAGCACACCTGGCAGGCCTGTCTTGGGGAGCCGTGGGGTGCCTAGCCAGGCTGGAGAATGTCAAACCAAAGGACAGCCAACCCCCACAAGGCCAGGGGGTAGGGGGCTTGGTTGGGCATGGGGTCCACAAGAGAGCCAGGGAAAGGGGGGGAGCCTGAGTTTGGCCCCAGCCCACTGTGCCCCCTGGCAACAGCAGCAGGAGTGTCGGGATAGAACTCTACACCAAGACTGGACTCGGGCCAGCCTTCTGGCAGCATCTCCCACTATCTCGGTGGGCTCGGGGTATCACAAACACCCCAGCAGAGTACTCTGAGACAACCGAGAGGGGTGGGATGGGCTAGCAGGTGAGAGGGCGGTTCGCGAGGGAGGTGACATATGTCTACACATGGCTGATTCATGTTGATGTATGCAGGAACTGGCACAACATGCTAAAGCAATTTTCCTCCAATTTAAAATAAGCAAATAAATAAAACCCAGCAGACAGTGAGAACAAATGCAAGTGGCTAAAGCTCACTTGGAGGGAGAATGTTCAACTCAACTCCCCAGTAACCAAGAAAACGTATGCAAAACAATCCCAAGTCTTTCCCAGACCTAATGGCAAAGATGTTAAAAAAGAGTGATGATACTAAGGCCTGCCGAGGCGTGGGCATCTCCTCATTCTGGACATGGTAGGGAGGAATGGAATGGCTTTACTCTAGGGAACTTGACAGTAAGCCTCAAAAGCCTTTGACCCAGAAATTCTACTTCTAAGCATGAAGGGACGCAAGCAATAAATATGTACGTGAAAGTCACTCAGTCGTGTCCGACTCTTTGCGACCCCATAGACTATATAGTCCATGGAATTCTCTAGGCCAGAATACTGGAGTGGGTAGCCTTTCCCTTCTCCAGGAGATCTACCCGACCCAGGAATTGAACCGGGGTATCCTGCACTGCAGGCGAATTCTTTACCAGCTGAGCTACCAGGGAAGCCCACGTGCTCATCGTAGCACTGTTAATAATGGAGAAAACATGAGATACAACCTGAATGTCCAATTATAGGTGGATTTGAAAAGAAAAATTTAATCACACAGTGATAAGTCTTCTCTGGAACTACAACCATGAAAAATGATGCCAGAGAGCAGCATTCTCAAATGTTAATTTGCACAAGAATATCCTTGGGATCTTGTTAAAATGAATATTTTGATTTAACAGGTCTGGGGGTGATACCTAAAATCCTGCATTTTCATCAAGTTCCTAGGGGATGTCGATGCTGCTGGTCCCTGGACCACACACTTCAAGCAGCGAGACTATAGAATTTTTACTACTCATAGGAAAAGATATTATCAAAATATGATAAAATGAAGAGCATGCTACAAGCAATATGATGCCGTTCTTATTTTTAAAAAGCTATGCATGCTTAGAAAGAAATCTAGACGAATATCAAAATATTAATAGAGGTTTTCTCTGAGTGATGAGGTTGGGTGGTTTTTATTTTACTCTTTATGTTAACTCATATTTTCTACAAAGGATATACAGTCATCTCTTGGTAGCTACTGGGGAATTGGTTCCAGGACCACCACCTGCTGATGCTTAGGTCCCTGATATAAATAGCACAGTACTTGCGTATACCCTGCGCATGCACATCCTCCCACATACTTAAATTCTGTAGTTTTAAAAATTTCGTTATTTATTTATTTGGGGCTGTGCTGGGTCTTCATTGCTGCGTGCGGGTTTTCTGTACGTGCGGGTTTCAACTACACTCTAGTTGCGGTGCGCGGGCTTCTCGTTGCAAGGGCTCCTCTCGTTGCAGAGCAGGGCCTCTGGGACACTCAGGGCTTCAGGGTTTCAGTAGTTGCGGCGCATAGGCTTAGCTGTCCAGCGGCATGTAGAATCTTCCCGGACCAGGGATCGAGCCCACATTCCCTGCATCGGCAGGCGGATTCTTCACCACTGGACCACCAGGGAAATCCCTCTCATATACTTTAAATCATCTTTAGATTACTTACGATACCTAATACAATGTAAATGCTATGTAAATAGTTGTCAATGTGCAGCAAATCCAAGTTTGCTTTTTGGAAATTACTGGAATTTTTCTCCTGAATATTTTCAGTCCGTGGGTGATTGAATCCTTGGATTCAGAACCCTCGGATGCGGAGGGCTGACTGTATTTGTTTAATTAAAACAGAGTGTCTGTTTATACTGCCAGGCCACACCCTGAATGTAAGAGGTGAGTCTCAGAGGAAGGGAAAGCATTGCTGAGACCAGTTATGAAAGGTGTGTCCCTCGGTGCAAGAGCCCGCCCTGAACTGAGAAGGCCTGGCCAGGCCAGAGGCCTGGGAATGGGGTTTTTCGGACCTGGACCAGGAAGAGGATGCAAAGTGTCAGAGGAACCTTAGGTGGTATGCTTGCAGATGAGCTATCCTCCGCGAGGCAGGTACAGGCCAGGAACCGAGGCCCCCATCCCAGGCCTTTGACACTAGAGGGCAGACATCTCAGCCTCCAGACAGTGACCCATCCCACTTCCTTCAGTTTTTCTACCTCGTTTGTCCTTCTTTCCCCTGAGTGCCCACTGGGACCCACAGGGTGGGGACAGTGGGCACCAAGAACAGAGAGATCCCCACCGGAAGGTGAATCATATTTCAGGGCAGAGATCAGACTCCCAGGATGGCTCTTCCAGAAACTCTTCTTCGAGGACCAGCCTCCGTGGGTCTGGGTTTGCTGCAATGCAGGACAGGCTTCCCACACAAAGCGATGCTGTGTTCACCTACCTGAGGACAGGGTGACTAGAGAGGACCATCAGGCATTTGCAAAGTCCTTTGTGGGATAACCTCCTGGATGACCTTGTGTGGGCCTTTTGACCTCTACTTGAGCTTTCTCAGCCATAATAGAGAGGAAAATTACCCAGAGATCTTTTGGGCTGCATAAGGCTTTGAGTGTCATATGCTCGGGGAAAAAACAATAAACAAAAACAACTCTTTGCAAGTTGTAAAAACATGTACCAAAACTGAGAAGCTTGCCTATCCTTTTCACTCTTTTTCAGAGAGGAAATGACTTAAGCCTTCCTTATTGCCTGGTGGAGCTTGCCAGTGAGGGTCTGCTCCCCAGACATTATACCTATTCTGACTATGGAATTGGAATGTTCATTTTTCTATGCCACTGGTTCTCAAAGTACGGAAAGCATATGAGATGATTTGAGGTGTGTTTGAGATGATTTTAGCTAGCCCTGAATACGATCGAGTCATGAAGTGGGAAAATTATTCTCTTTCCAATCCTCTCTCCATGCTTCTAGTGAGTTCAAGAGAAAACCTCAGTTAGGAGTTAATATGTCTCTAACACCTAAATGTCCTGTCCAAAACAAAAAGAGAGCAGACCTCAGACTCAGAGTCTTCACTGGCAATATCCGGTTATAATTTATTTTTGCAGTTATTTTACTATTTAAAGTAATGATATAACATTTCCTTTAAAAATGTTTTGTAAGTTTAAAAAAATCAATCTAAAACAAACAAACAACAGTGTAGGCGGTACTAGGATTTGGCCAGCTTCATGATCATGGCACGTGGTTATGAAGATACTGGTCCCTGGAGGGAGGCAGGCACCCTTTCAGGGAGTGATGCCTCAGGTTGACTCTTCTGAGGCTCCACCTGCCCACCCATCACTGCTTATACTGGCTCTGGTCTTAGGGGTGACTTCTCACTTTTCCTCCTCGTACTGCCAGGTTTTGAACATGTCAAGGGCTGAGAGTGTTTAAGTCTCAGAATCTCCTCCAGAACAACCCAGTACAGGGCCTGGAACAGGATAAATGTCATTCACAAAGGGCTAAAAGACTTGAGGTCAGAGGTCAGGCTTCGTGGGGCATAAAATATTTGCTATATCCAAGTATCAACTGGGAGCTGGGAACCTGAGCACTGTCCTAACTCCTACACTCACATCTATGGCCCTGGACAAGCCCCTTCCACCCCCTCATCTGACTGCATCATGGTATGTTTTCAGCACACTGAGTGTGGTCGAATCAAATCCAGTGTCATTCAAACCCTTTTGCATATAGAAAACAAGAATTGAAGACGAGACTGGAGGAACAGAGGGTGGTAAAATGGGGTGAGAGGCAGAAGGGCTGGAAAGGGAGGATGCCAAGGACCCTTCACAACCTTATCTAGGGCTGGGAAGACCTGGAAACTGCCCTCTGTGACTTTGAGCACAGGCCTCTGCTGCTAGCGGAGCTCCCCAGGTTTGTCCAGCACAAAAATCCTGGTCTTTAGAGTCACATGTCTAGTATCACATGACAAGTTCCAGCTTGGCTGCTCACTGGCTAGGTGACCTGAGGCAAATTACTTAACCTGTTGGTTCCTCACCATTCTCAGCACTAAGATGCGATGATGCCAGGGCTCAGGGCTATTGTGAGGATGGAGGGAGATATCACATGTGTACATGCGATCTGACACACAGCAAGTGCTCAGTAAATGTGGGTTCTGGAGAACTCGTGAAGGTTCTTGGAAGAAAGGTAGGGAAGTGATTCACACTATATGAAGTCATCTAGAGCACTTGATTCATAATTGGGGAGAATGGGACTCCCCAAAGCTGTCCTGTTCTAAAGCGAGAGCTGGAAAGTAGAGTGCAGCTGTCAGATCCACCTCCACCCACATCTCCCACCTCCACCCCACACTACCAAGGCAGGAGCCAGTTCTGCCCTCTTAGAGTCTCTTGGGCTATAGATTCGAGGCCCCTGTTCTTCTCCAAGATGACGGGAGCTGGAGGAAGAGGAGGATCTTTGGAGAAGCAGCCAAGTGTTCTTTGACTCATAAGAGAGCCAGGGGCCAGGGGGCTGGCTGGAGGACCTCTGTCTGTCTGCTGAAAGCTCCGCTAGACTTTCTGTCTCCTCCACCCCTGGGAATCCAACCATAAGAGGAACTAATCTGGCTCCCCTCTGCACCCCTTGCCCCTAACACAGTTTCCTTCCTGTGCTTTCTGGAAGAAGATGAGAGCTGGGAAAAGAGGGATGCTGCTGGAGAGGCAGGTCCAGCTCAGCTGGGCCGCAACATCTGTATGTTTAACTGTGGCCTCCCCATTCCTGTTTCGAACTAAGAACTGAGAGGGGATGGGAGAGCACCAATTCTCCCCAGGAAGCAGTGATCTGATTCACTCTCCAGGATAAGCCATGGAAGAACGCAGCCTTTTTTTCTATAAGACTCATGTAAAACTGTGGAACTCATGCTCTTACCTTTATATGGCAAAATGTGGAAGAGCACATTTGTTAACAGAAAACTCCGAAGTGATGACTTAAACAAGATGGAAGTTTATTTTCTCCTCACATAAAATGTTTGGACATTAATAGCCAGGGCTGGTATGAAGACTCTGCAAAGTTTTCAGGGATCCAGTTTCCTTTCAACTCATCTTCAAGGTCGAAGATGACTGCAAGAGCTCCTGCCATCATATTTGAGTTCCAGGCAAAAGCCTGGAGAAGCAAAGCATGCTTCTTTTTTAAGGGGACTCTTCAAAGTCCAAATTCCAAATTTTCCCTCACACCCAGAACTCTTCAGAAGCCCTCAGGGGCAAGTATTGGCCAAAACTTGGTCATAAGGTCACTGCCAGCTCCAGAGACAGCTGGAAATGAGCTCTTCTATCTGGGTGACAATAGATCTTATCTCTTCTCTTCACACAACCACTGTCCTGAGTCAAACCTCTCTCAGCTCTATCATAAGCACAGATCTGGCCCTGCCTGCCTCCAGGCCAACCCTCCACCTCTGGCCATATCACTCTCTTATTCAAGAACTTGCAGTGGCTCCCTGGAGCCCTTGGAATTAACTGCAAACTCGCAGTATGGCCTTCAAATCTCTTCATAATCTGACTCCAGCCTTCCTTTCCAGCCTCTTCTTCAGGTACGGATGCACACTCTCCCAGGCCTGCACTCTGTCCAGCCCCACCAGATTCTTCTGTCCCTCAAATAATCCACGCCTCACCAGGTTACTTCCCTTGACCAGAAAGCTCTTTCCCCCTTTCGATCCCTGATAAACTTCCATCATCCTGTGAGATGCTGCACTAGCATCACCTTCTCCATGTGAAACCTTCCTTGCCTGCTCTGTGGACCTCCTGGCAAGTCTCTGGAACACTCTTCTATGTTAGCATGCCCTCCAGCGGACAGATGTCGAAGGTAAGAGCCGCTCACCTACATGCAGTCCATAAATCTGCAGCAGGGACCCTGGACAGTTTTGTTTTGCATGGACTTGGTGTTATTTAAGACCAGAAGCTCCTCCAGCACCATCGTGGTCTTGGTGTCCCCCACAGTGAGCCCAGGGCCTGGCACAGAGTAGGGCTGAATGAGTGAAGGATCCACAGAAGACGCAGCTCCTTCTCTTCCCCATTGTAGCCCAGAGTCCAGCCTATTCACCGCCCTGGCCCCCTCCCTCTGAAGTGCAGAATGACAGCTTGACCAGGGACTAACACTCTAAAGGATGACATTAAAATGGAACAGATACGGGCCCTCACAGCAAACCTCACCCAGATCCACACCATTCCAATTATGAGATGTTTAGTCTATACTGTCTCCACTAACCTTTCGACCCATAACAGAGGCAGCGTCATTCCTGACGAGAACAGAAGCCCCTCACCGCCCCCTGGGCTCCCAACATCGGGGGAGCGCTGAGCCAAGACTCTAGGTCCTTTGTGCCCTGCCAAGTCCGGGAGGCCGGACGGAGGACAGGCTGGCTGGCTCCCCAGACTCTGCAGCCTCTGGACATGGTGCTTCGAGGGTGAGGGGCTGGGATGGGTCTTCTGGTTGCTATTTTCTTCTACTTCTCCCCAAGTACCCCCATTCCTACTAGGAAGGATGCTAGTAGGTGCTAGGAAGTCCTTCGGTTGCTACCAGAAAGCAGGCATGACTCTTTTCCTTTGGGAGGAGTCCCTGCAGAAGACTTTTGTCACACTGCCACCCAGAAGACACGGCTGGGGCATTCAGCATCCTTCCCCTAGGAGCGTCAGGCCCTGGTTCTAGGGCCCATCTCCCTTCTAGCTTCTGGGTGGAGGCCTCCCCTGGGGGAAGGAATGGTCAGGGTTCCCAGGCCAGGGAGATTCAATATTGATTTGGATCTCTCACCCCTACATGAGCGCGCAGACACACATGGATACACACACGCCAGCATCCTCCTTCCCTCTCGGTGTTCCCACAGCACTTTACACCTGGACTCTGGTTCTTCAGAGGCCAGTTCACAATGATCTGTGATTGTCTATGACCCGAGAGCATCTCTGTCTCCTTAGGTGAACGGCACAGAGAAGGGGCCCAAGGATGGGGGTGCCTGCGGGTGCCCTCTCCTCTCCTGACACTCCCATGCTATGGACAAGGAGGTCTCTGAGGTTGACTCCACCCCCTTGGAGGTCAGAGGACTAGCCTGGAAGCCTTGCCTCCTCTGGGATGGCTTTCCTGCCATCCATGGTAACCATGGTGACCAAGGGATGTCTGCTTGACGCTTAGAGGGGGTAATCTAGCCCATGCCGTCCCCCTCTCCCCAGGAAACGATGATAACGGCTGAAATTATTAAACACAAGTTACCATGCACTCGGCTATGTGATCGACTTCTACTTTCTCACTTAAACCCAGCCGCTAAAGACGGGATTAGAAAGCTGGAAAGACTTGCCCAAGGCCACACAGCTAGAAAGAGACAAGCTCTCAAGCCCTGCCAGACACTGCCTCCTTGTATGAGTCTCCTAGTGCTCGTCCATTCTTCTCCATTCTGCAGCTTGCCGGGCACACAAGAGGTGCTACACGGGGCGGGCAAGTGGGGCCCCCTGCCCTCTGCCCTCAGGCCTCCTTGGCGGAGTGGGGGAGGAAGAGGCCGACCTGCCACACCAGCCACCCAGCTGTTGTTGCCGGGAAGGACGGCCCCGAGCTGTCACAGGCCCTCCAGTTCTCAGAGAGCTCTGTTCCACATCACAGCTGATTAGTTACAAATCGCTTCCTCTCCTCTTGTATCACTTACACCCCAGAGAGAAAGGGGAGATTGTTCCTTAGGAGGACGGTCTCCTGGCCCCTCTCACCAGGGCAGCTGGGACACACAATGGGAAGGAGAGGAGGGGCTGGGAGGAAAAGGGGGCGTCGTCACAGGACATGGGATGTCGAACAGCTCAGCAGCTGGGAAGGGACCAACCGTGTCCATCCCAGTAGGCAGCAGGCAGGTGGGGGACCAAGGCTTAGCAAGGGCCCTGAGCTATGGGGGCAGAACGGGAAGGCAGTTATGGTGCAGCTCAAGGGCCCAGTTTTAGGAGAACAGCTGGTCAAGGACCCCCACTCAGCCCTCCAGCCCCCTGCCCTGGGAGGACGGGCTCTGGTTGGGTAGCCAGAGCACAGCAGGTGCTGGCCTCTGGATTTCTAGAGAGCTTTGGTAACTCGGGGATCTGAACAAACGCCTTCCCTCAAAACAGCCTGCCAGTCCTCCAGCTCCTCTGGTTTCGATAAAGCCCAGGCTGGAACCTGGAAGAGCCTGGAAGGAAGGGCAGTGTCAGCGAGGCTGCTGGACTCGAGGTGCTGGCTGAGGCCCCTGTGCCCCTGCTGCGCCTTGACTTTGCTGTTGCCACTAAGTGAGGTCCCAAGCACGCACAGAGTACCTCTTTGTCATTGCACTTCGCACAGCTGAGACCAGCTGGCATTTTCACAAAGAACTTTACTAAATACTAAGGGAGAACAAAAGGGAAATAATTACAGAAAACACGAAAAACCCAGCGCCGGCTGCCAAGTTCCCAAAGTACAGGTTTCCGATCCTCTGGTGACAACACGTCACCCCAAAAGCCTGGGCTAAGGCCGCGGACACCTTGCCTGGCTGCCCTCATTCACGGTCTCGTGGCAGCTGCCATCTTGCTTTCCACTCCTGGGAAACACTCGGTCCCTCGTGGGTTCTACTCTTGTCTCTCTTCCAACTCGGACCTATCCTAGGCCTCCCACCAGGTTCTGGTCTCTGGCCCAAGGCATGAGCCGTGTCCCCTGGGGGCTGGCGGGGCTGTGGTGACCAACCCAGGGCAGGATTACATAGTAACGGGAGGTTGTTTTCCCACACCACCCGACCAGAGGGGCCCACCCAAGTTGTCTTGAGCATGGGGTCTAGGAGGATTACCTCTGAAGGCTGAAGGACTTTTGGATAAGGAATGAGCAGGCTTGGGACATTTTCCTTGTGGAAAGAGGAGAGAGTGCTCTGAGGATGGGCCCACCTCAACAAACATCAAGTAAGCCCCTGCCGTGCGCCAGGCACTGTACGAGGTGCTGGGGGGCCCAAGGGTGAACAAGTGTCTGTTTTATAAGCTGAGGGAAGACAAACCAGCATCTGGGTAGTGGTGATGCTGAGGGCCAGGAGCCATTATAGAAGGGAAATTCAAAGTGCAGAGGGAGACTGGGTTAGGAGTGCTGGTGGCCAGGGAGGCCAACGGAGCCTGAATGAAGTTCGTGGAGAGAAGGAGAGAGACTCAAGGTTGAGCCTGGGGTGGGTCCACCGGCCCAGGAGGCTGGACGAGAAGGCAGAGAGGCCAGCCAACCATCTTCTTGCTGCTGACTTTGGCTTGCTGGTGGCACAGCACACGTCCATGCTATAAAGGGCAAAGGCCTTTGGCCCATGCTGCCTGCTGCCCCTTTCCCTGCCAGCCAGGAAGCAGGAGATTCTCGTCCTTGGATACTCTGCTTCTCTCTCATCTCTGGACACCATCTGGGGTTCAGGGACAAGGTCAGAGCCACCTGAGACACCGCTCCAGAGGCTAATGATCAATGTCATCAAGGGAGAAGGAAGAAATCAGAGTTGGGAAATAGATCAGAGGGTCAAGGCTATGAAGAGGCCAGGCCGAAATGAGAAAATGAGTCAGGAAGCCAAAAGCCAAGAAATAGGGATGGGCTGGGGCAAGTGTTTCAGGCTCAGACCATGACTAATGCAAGGTGTGGGAAGCCCTGTGTCTTAGGGCAGTCTCAGGAGGCAGCCCGCATGCAGGACTAGAACCCACAGCTGCTCAAGGGGACTATTGTCATGGTGCAATCAACATTCCTATGGCCTAGACCCTTGTGTTTACCTGTATTTACCTGCAACAGGGCCAATTCCAGGACTGAGATGATGGTTTCTCCCTCCCACACATCAGCCTTCAGAGTTAGTCAAGCAGCCATTCCACTCGAGCAAAGGGAAGATCCAGAAAAGCTTCAGGACATCAGCCCTACCTTCAAAGTGTCTTCAATCTGCTTGCAGAGAGACCTCATGGCTCACTGGAAAGAGCCCTGGAGAAAGACCTAAGTTTTATCTCCATCTCTGTTTCTTCCCTGGTAGCTAAATGTTTTATGGGCCAATTACTTCAACTCCCAGCACTTCCATTTTCTCTGGCGGCTTAGACAGTAAAGAATCTGCCTGCAATGAAGGAGACCCGGGTTCAGTCCCTGGGATGGGAGGATCCCCCTGGAGAAGGGAATGGTTACCCACTCCAGTACTCTTGCCTGGAGAATCCCATGGACAGTAGAGCCTGGCCAGACACAGTCCATGGAGTCACAGAGTCAGATATGACTGAGTGATTAGGCACACACACACACACACACACACACACACACACACACACACACACATGCAGGGTTGTGGTGAGAATTCAATGAGTTGAAGTGTGAAAAGCACCAAGTATGCTGCTTGACACATAATAGGCACTCAAAAAATACTCATTCTCTCCCTGAAACAAAAACAAATGATTGTCGCACTCCGCAGCTAAATGTTGAGTTGTGAACACCGGTGCTACCCGTGGATCTGCTCAGCACCTGGATCTACTCAGAAGGCCGCAGGCACAGCTGGGGACTGACCGCCTGGATGGTGATGGTGATGGTGATAGGTTGTGAGTGTTGTGTGTGTCTCTGTCTGTGTGTGGGTGTGTGTATGCATGCATGTGTGTTAGTCATTCAGTCAGGTCTGACTCTTTGTGACCCCATGGACTGTAGCCTGTCAGTCTCCTCTGTCCGTAGAATTCTCTAGGCAAGAATACTGGAGTGGGTTGCCATCCCTGCTGGCTCAGGTATGCACGTTTGCACAAGTGCAAATCCCTGCATACTTTGTGCCTCTGCAATTCAGAATCATGAGATTCTTCATTTTCTACCTCTCGTCCAGGATGGTAAGGACTCTACTCTGTAGTGTCTTTATATCGCCGATAAAAATAAAAAGTTGAATTAGAAATCATGCCTAACAGCTAACATTTCCTGTACTCCAGGTACGTTAGCAGCCCTCACCTATGAGGTAAGCAAGTTTTTATTCCAACTTGACATGGAGGAAGTCTAAGCTCTGAGAAGTAAAGGAAGTGACTTGAAGTAATACAGCTGATAAGGACTGGAGTCACAGTCCCAGGGAGCAAAGCCCTTAGCCCACCTGCCCTGGACTGGATGTGAGCAACAGTAAACCTCTATCTGACCCATGGAGATTTTGAAGTCTGATTGGTTTCCGCTAGCCTACCCTAGCCAATTCATCTCACAGCGCAAGATATAGAATGATACAGTCTTCAGTTTAGTGACAAACATCTGAGGTGCACTTGCAGGAATCACAGACACTGCCCAGACACTGGGCTCACCCCAGAGAGTAGAAAGGGAACTGCGGCATTCTCAGCCATCTGAGTATAGTAGGGCTGAAGCAATGCATGTTGAATGAAAGAACAAATGAATAAAAACAAACACATACATATACACACACAAATATATGTTCCCTTATACTCCTTGGAAGGGAAGTTATGACCAACCTAGACCGCATATTAAAAAGCAGAGACATTACTTTGCCAACAAAGGTCCATCTAGTCAAGGCTATGGTTTTTCCAGTGGTCATGTATGGATGTGAGAGTTGGACTCTGAAGAAAGCTGAGCGCCAAAAAATTGATGCTTTTGAATTGTGGTGTTGGAGAAGACTCTTGAGAGTCCCTTGGACTGCAAGGAGATACAGCCAGTCCATCCTAAAGGAGATCAGTCCTGGGTGTTCATTGGAAGGACTGATGCTGAAGCTGAAACTCCAATACTTTGGCCACCTCATGCAGAGTTGACTCATTGGAAAAGACTCTGATGCTGGGAAGGATTGGGGGCAGGAGGAGAAGGGGACGACCGAGGATGAGATGGCTGGATGGCATCACCGACTCGATGGACATGAGTTTGGGTAAACTCCAGGAGTTGGTGATAAACAGGGAGGCCTGGCGTGCTGCGATTCATGGGGTGGCAAAAAGTCAGACACGACTGAGCAACTGAATTGAATACATATGCAAAGGTGCATAAGTGCTCAAAAAATTCCGTTATAGACAAGCATATACAATGTGTGTGTTTGTCACTCAGTCGTGTCCAACTCTTTTGACCCCATGGACTGTAGCCCACCAGGCTCCTCTGTCCATGGAATTCTCCCCAGGGCAAGAATACTGAAGTGGGTTGCCATTTCCTTCTCCAAAGCATGTACAATACAAATATTTAAATACACCCACTCATGCACAAAACACACTCGTGCCCACAATCACAAATCCAAAAAAAGACACACATAAACACATGCATATGTGTAAACACAGATATTATGGGCAAACATATATGATCCAGATATGCCCAAACACTCATCTACTCACCCCTCATACACATGCTTGGCAGCGATGCCCAGACATCCTCCACCAAGACCCTGGGCCCAGGAACGAATCTGTCTGCTCCATGAGCCTCAGCATGTTGGAGCTCGTCAGAGAGTTCTTGCAGCCCCCACCTAGCTGGCTGGTGACTGGCCTCTGGCTCCTGGAGCGCTGGGCTTGGGGCTAGCCAAGCAGGAGGCAGCCCCACATGGGTGGGCGGGCAGACAGCGGATGCAGAGGTCACTGGGGTGAGGGCTGGGCCTGCTCTGGCCTCTCTTTTCCTGGCTGGAATGTGAGCTGTAGGGCCCGCCTCTCAGGCCTCCCCCCTCTCCCACAGCCGCCCACCAGCCCCAGGCCCAGGCCAACCCGTGACCCCAAGTCCTGCCAGGTTATTGCGTCCAGGAAGCTGTGCGCAGAGGGTGGTGGTGGCGGTGATGAACCCTTGAAGACACACACAGATATGCAGAGAGATGCACAGTCACACACAGAAGCCGGCCCAGATATTCACAAAGACATGGGCAGGCATACGAATTCACAATCCCACTGAAAGGCACATTTAGACACACTTCCAAAGCCAGCAGAAAAATCACACACCACACACATAATCGCACAGGCATACAGAGATACCAAGAGAACAGACCCTCACGCAAGTGACATTTACACAGACACTCAGACTACGCAGTGACTGACAGCACAAGGGGGACCTTCACAACCCCACCCAAATGCCCACACACGGGCACAGGCACAGACACACACACAGACCCCTGCTGCACTGGAACACCTCCTCCTTCTCCTGGGACCTGGAGGAAATGCTGCACTCGGCCTCTCTCCAATCCACATGTGGCCAGTTTGCTGGCAAGGCCTGGGAAAACTGCTTCCCACAAGAGGAAATAGTGCTGAAGTCCTGGCTGGTGCCTGCTGTCTGAGTGCCTGGCTAGGAGGATGGTGCTTGGACTGAAGAGACAGCCACATGGCTTGGCTTAGTTACACACACACACACACACACACACACACACACACACACACACACATTTTCAAGAGTACATATGTGTGTCCAGCACATACAGGCAAGGGCGCTCTTGGAACCTCGGTTTCTCCATCTCTGTGCTGTGCTCTGTGCTTAGCCTCTCAGTCGTGTCAGACTCTTTGCTCTGTCCACGGAGCCTGGCCGACTGCAGTCCATGCGGCCGCAAAGAGTCGGACATGGCTTCCTCTATAGAATAGGGCTGATAATTCTTTCACCCTGGAGGATTATGGCGATGGTATAAGGTGGCATCATGAAGTGCCAGACCAAATCATTGCCTTCCTAGGGGGTCTGAAGCGGTATCTCTGCAGAGGCCGCTAACATCAGGAGCTTTGGGCACAAGCGGCGGGCTAACCTGGCTGCCCCGCACCCGAGGTGGCCAGAGCCGAACTGTGGTCCCCTCTCCGCGGCCCGCACTGGGTGCTGCCTGAATCCGATGGTGCCCCGTGCTTGGCGGCTGCAGCAAGCTCCGAGCGTCGCCGGGGAGGATGCGGGCACGGGTCCGGCTGGCCTTCTTTCAAGTCCGCGTCGGGATCGCCCCTTCCACGCACTGCGGGCCGAGGGAGCTGGGGCTCAGATCTTCGCCGCCCGGCCGCCCTCTGGCCCCGCTGGGCTCGGCCTCTCCCTGGGACTCGGGTCTGGAGCCTCGTCGGCGGTGGGCGGGGCGTCTGTGCGGCCCCGCCCTGTCCGCGGCCCCTGAAACACCGCCGCCAACAAGCTTTAAGTCCCAGAAGGGAGCTGCTGTCTGAGCGAGAAGCGGCATCACTGGCCGGCTGCGAGGGAGAGAGAGAGGACCCGGGATCGCGCTGGGGCTCCTGACCCGCCCTCCCAGGGACTCGCCTGCCCCACGCCGCCCGGCCCGCCGGACTCTGCATCAGCCTTACCTGCGGGGGCCTCCAGAATCTCCAGGACTTTCAGAGGATGCTCAGGCCGCCCACGGGGACCTCGGGGCAACAGTGAGGGGGGCATCCAGCTCCCAACTCCAGTCCTGCGCCAGGGGCTTCCCCTGGAGATGAGCATGGTGGTTTTCTCTTGGAGTCCCCTGGCTTGGTACGTCTGAGAAGATGCCTACCGTGAGACTGTTCACTTGCTTCCTGCAGCTCCTGACGGGGCTGGCGTTGCCTGCGCCGGTAAGACTCCCACCCCCAGCCTGGGAATGGGGAGGGGCGGGGCTCTGAAATCCCAGACCCACAGCGGGCAGTGGCACCCTCAAGGATGTCCACACGCTTCCCAGGAGCCAGGCCGGACCGGTCCTCTGGGAGGAGACCTCGGGCTGGACTGTCCCAGACTCCAGCCCCCGGGGTCTGTCTTGGCGGGGGCAGGGAAGCCACAGAGAAGGGAGGGAGGTTTCCTGTCTGGCCCCTGGAGCCCCCAGTGGCTTTGCTAAAAGCATCTCTCTGCTAATCCCAGGCGGGTCCCTGGCCTTGTGGTCAGGGTCGAGGCCCTGTGACCAGGCAGGCGCCCCCAGGACCTCTGACCTGGCCTGGTGGAAGGGAAGCCAGCCCAAGAGGCCATTGGTGGGGAGGCTGGGCCCTGCCCCCGCCAAAGCTCCAGGCTGAGCCCAGGGCTCCTGGGTGGGCTGGGGCGGCGGGGGTGAGACAAGAGTCCCACTGTGCCCTCTTTCCCCCGGTGGGCAGCTGGAGGTCCTGAGTGCAGGGCCTGGGGAAGTGAGCAGAGCCCTTTTCCCAGGAGCTGGGTGAGTCTGGCTGCAAGCCAGCTGGGGCAGTGAGATCCTGACAAAGCCAATGAAGCTCCCTTCCCACCACAGTACCCCCACGGCCGTATCCCATTGCCCTGGGAGTCCCCGGCCCCGGCTCAGAAGTAGGTGGGCTGGGCAAGTTCCACGAGGGGGCAGGAGAGTCGTACCACCCGCTGCCCGCCTGCCTGCTGCAGGGCTGCTTAGAGGTGTAACTTTACCGGCGGCAGCAGCTCCTGGCGCCACCGGCTCCAGCGCCTCCACTCCTACCAGCTGATGGCCTCCCCCTGGGCTCTGGCACCCAGCCAAGGCAAGCTGCACAGGACCTAGCCAGGCTGCCTGGGGGCTGGGTAGAAGGGAGACCCCCATAGTCTCACCAGATCTTTGGGACATAGCAGGCAAATGGGTCTCCAAAAACTTCTCTAGTCTCCCACTCTTTCCGAATGAGGAAACTGAGGCCAGAGAGAGTGGGACCCATCCAGGCTCCCTCGAGTTGTCAGTTGCACTGGAAAGAGCGAGCCGTGAGATGGGGCCGCATGTCTGAGCAGCAGGTGGGCAGGAGGGCAGAGGGGGCCTCTGTGCTCTTGCCAACACACAGGACCCCAGAGCACAGAGGCCCAAGGTCGTCCCCCTCACCTCTGCACCTTTCTGTCCACAGCAGTGGGCCTTGTCTCCTGGGAACATTTCATCGGCGGTGGAAGGTAAGCTGGCTGGGTGGGGAGGGCGTGGTGCAGGGCTCCCCAAGCCCTCACATCCCAGGGCTCAGCAGCGGATGGGAAAGGGTTGGCATGAAGAGTGGGTGCAGGCCGATCTTAAGTTGGAAGTGTCTGCCAGCTAGCTGAGGCCTTAGCTGACAGAGTTGGCAGGGCCTGAGAGATCCCCCTTCCATTGTGACCCAGAGGCCTAGAGAGATCTCTTCCTGGGCCAGGGTCACCGGGCACCCAGAGAACAGGGCAGGAGCACATATACCCAGTGTCCAAACAGTTGGCTCAGAGCCCTTTCCCAGCATGATACAAGGGGGCAGATGGGGTCTTGGAAGGCTGTGCAGCGATGAGTGCCAAGGGCCAGACTGAGGGTCCAGAAACAGGCTGCAGTGGGTCAGCAATCAAGAGGACCAGGGAGGGGCAAGAGTTCCCAGCATCCAGGCTGGAGGAACTTCAAGGATCTGAGGAGACCTCTCCACTGATTACACACAGACAGAATGAGTCGTGCCCTCCCCGGCCCCTCCACTCCCCACCCTAGGTTGCATCAAGGGAGAATCTTCAAAGGGCAAGACATTTGCAAAAGAGACATACGTGCAGAAGGCAGGAGGCCCATGCCAGGCCCCCCGCCTTGCTCCTCCCTCCCTGCCTCTCCAAGACGTGCAGGCAGGCCACACACCACTTCCCACGGAAGAAAGGGAGCGTGTAGGGACGTGCGCACGCACACGCGTGGTAGCCTCTGCGTGCTGGGAACACCCTCCCTCTACCGCCTGGTAGCCAGCCTCTCCTGGACTTGGTCATGCTCTGCCAGCTTAAGTCCCAGGCCCCTTGGGCACTGAGAAGGTGGGGGCAGTAGCAGCCACTGATCTCATTGATACCCTCTCCCTAGCCCTGCTATCCCCTCTGGGATTGGCACAACATTAGGCTTTCTGGGATTTGGAGAAGGACCCATGACCTAGCTCCACCCCATGGCCCTTTTGATCCTTTTAGTATATTTTGGACAAAGAAGTCTGAGCCTCAGTTTCATCATCTGTAAAATGGGAGTGTTAGACCAAATGATATCTAAAGGTTCTTTTTCCCAGGTGACAGGATTCTCTGACTCCATAGAGGTGTCCCAATAGTATATATATCCCAGGGACCTGGGTGAGGAGGCTTGGAAGTGTCAGCCCCTTAGGGCAGCTCCCCTGTCATCATCATCATTGATTAGGGAGCCTGTATTGTGACCAGGGAAAGAACTTTGGACCCCAGTTATCAAAATCCTGAAAACGACATCCCCTTGTAATACCAGACAAGAGACAGCACGCTCTGTATTCTGCAGCCACAGACGTTGATTTTTTTTTACTGTTACTATTCATGGTAATAGTATCGGCCACTTACTGTAACTCCATGCTAACCACAAGCTGTGAACTAGGAAAGCACTCATATTCTCTATGTTTTGTAGATGAAGGCTCTGGGGCTCAGAGAGGCCCTTGGGGTTGCCTAAAGGCTCAGACGCCCCTCAGTACATGTGGCAGAGCTGGAGTTTATGACACCAAGCCTCCCCGTGGCTCACAGCTGAGCAGGCATGAACAGGGTGTCTCTCGAGGCAGACTGGCTGTGTGCTTTGCCGGTGACTGCAGAGGGGATACCTGCTGGGTTCGGGCTGGTGGCCTGTGGCTCTGCCCAGTCCTGTCCCCCCACCCCAACCCAGTGGCCTCCCCAGGAGCTTGCTCTCAGGATGAAACACTTCCCATCCAGGGATCTCCTCTGTCCTGGGTGGTAGGCAGCTGGAGCCAGACTGGAAGCTTGCCCAGGAGCTGGCAAGGGAGCCCACTCATGGCCCTGGGGGTAGCCAGGCGCCTGGCTGGGCCACAGGCAACACCCCACACACACACCGTTCCTCTCTCAGACCCTGGCCTCTAAGCAGGTCGGGGGCCAAAGGAAGTGCTCTCAGGAGCAGGTGAGCAGAGCTCTTTGCTGAGGGGCTCAGCCCACATCTGGGAGTAGTCATCGCACTCTCTCAGCCGGCCCCTCGCCCAGCACCCTCTGTTTCTCCCACACCCCAAGACAGTAGCCCCAGGGATGAGCGGCCCTCTTCCTTGATGACCACCAGGTAAACCAGGCCCAGCCCACCGCCTTCACCGCCCTCTCCCAACACCATCTGGGCCGTGTGGCCCAGGATGTGCCAGGCTTCAGGGCCCTGGAGCCTGGGTCCTGTTGACACAGTCCATGTGGTGGGTGTGGGGGGAATAGGAAGTCTCTTCTGCTTTCTCAGCCCTGCTGGGCTCTGCTTAGCCTGGCACAGCCTGGCTGGGCTAGAGTCTGCTTGTGGGATGGTAGGGGGCTTCGGAGCCCCTCCTCTGCTTCTATGCTCTTCCTGATGGCTGGTCCCGGGGCGGGACCCTGAATCTTCTATGGCGCTTTGGCAGCTGGCTATTCTTCTGCTGTTATTTATGTTTTCCAAGGCAGAGATTAAACGTTGAGAGTTATGTAGTGCTCATGAAGGTTTTAGACTAAACACGCACTCATGGAGGTACATTAGGGTGCTGCTCCTCTGACCTCTCCCTGCAAAGGCCAGTTTCCTGGGGCTTGGAGCCGCCTGGCGGACATGGCCTTGTTTCCTGCTTGGGTCCAGGGAGAGTGGCCCAGAGGCCTGGAGAGGCAGGATCAGGGAGGCCTCTGGTCCCCTTCTCATCCCCGGACCCAGCCCTAGCGCCCCTGCAACAGACAGGGCAGAATGGAGCCGCAGACGCCCAGATAAGCATGGTTTATTGCTCTGTGCTGCCGCAGCCAGCTCCACGTGGACACACCACCTCTTGGGTATTTTCCACCGGCTTGCAGTCTTTCCTGAGGGCCTCTGCTAGGGTTGAAGTTTATTTTTCCTCCGAGATTACCCTGAGACTCATGTCCTTGCAGGCTCAGTAGAATGGACTTCAGCCCTTTCTGCCTCCTAGGAAGGGCTGTGGAAGGAAGTGAGGGGCTGCTGGGAGCAGCCATTGCACCAGGGCAGAGGCTGCAGGGACCCCAGGTGGTCCAGCTCCCCTGTCCTCTCCTGCCAGAGGAGAACGACCATCCAGTGCAGGGCAGGGTGACCCAGGATTGGCGATGTGTCTCCACCCGCAGTCTCAAGGCTGGGCTGGGTCGTGTGCGCAGTGCACACAGAAACACAGAGTGCCTGTCAGAGCTGGGGGAGCCCTTAGCAGCCATCTCTTCCCAGCCTTCTTCTTTTTCCCCAGCTGGAGAAACTGATACACCCAGAAAGGTGCAGTGACCTCCCCAAGGTCACACAGCCAGAGCATGGCCGGGGCCAGGAGCCAGTCTCCTGGCTCTGGCTATTCACTTCCTGCGAGTCTGTGTTTGGGTCCAGGCCCCAGGCCCTCCTCGAAAGGAGCAGCATCTTTTGAGAGACTCCAGATCAGGCCCCCAAACATCCAGTCACAACCACCAGGACATCGTGGGGGTCGGGGATGTCCCTGTTAATTTTTAGTGAACCATCATCTACTCAATCAGTAATTACCTAGCCTGTGTTTACTGGGTGTTTGGGTGCCTGTCTACAAGGAGCCTCAACTTGCTTGTAAAAATGATAAAAGCCACCAGTGACGGAGATAAAGCAAGCTCTTGGGGCTGAGTTATGCTCAAAAGAGGAACATCTGTTCATATCAGACAAGTTGGAGAAGGCTTCAGAGAGGAGGCAGGGAGGCAGGGCCAGAGGCGTGGGTGGTGGGCTTTACTTGGTTAGAAATGAGAAGGGGGCAAAGAGCATGGACCGAAAGAAGGAATCTGAGTGATGCGGCCCTGGGCCCATGCAAGGGTGGTCCAACCGAAAATGGAGAGCGGGGATGGGGCACGTCGTTGGCTGCAGTCTGGGCCACCAGGCGGAGGAGCTGGCCCAGATATTAGAGGAAAGAAGGACTAAGGGGAAGGTTCACCCTCCCTGCGGGACTCTGCAAGCCAGTCTTACGGAACTTGCAGAGCTAACTGTATTCTGCCAATTACCCAAGACCAAGGGAGGACCAGGTCAGGCCCTGAGAAAGATCCAGAGGCCTGGGGAGACTACCAGAACACTCTCCTCCAAGCTCCAAGGCCCCCGAGGCCTATGCCGGCACCTGAGCTGAAAACAGAGCCGAGAATCGCAAGCCCCTAAGAAGTTCTGTTCCCCTGGGATTTCCATCTAGCAGATGAGCTGGGGCGGGCAGCGGGGAGGCCCAACTGTCGTCCCAGAGAATTGACATCAGGAGTTCAGAGCAGGGGGAGAGCTCACGTAGGCTGGGGGCTTCCTGGAGGAGCGGGTGTGGGCTGCACCTGGGAGGGCCTGCCATGCCTGGGGACCTGAGCCGGCTGTCTGTGCCTCCTTGCAGTGGTGCCCTTCGAGCAAGTGTGGAGCCGCAGCTACTGCCGGCCGGTGGAGAGGCTGGTGGACATCGTGTCTGAGTACCCCAGCGAGGTGGAGCACATGTTCAGCCCATCCTGCGTCTCCCTGATGCGCTGCACCGGCTGCTGCAGCGATGAGACGGTGCACTGCATGCCCCTGGAGACAGCCAACGTCACCATGCAGGTAGGGTGACACCCCGGCTCGGGCCCCAGCCTGCCCCGCCATCCACAGCCACTCAGAAGGCCATGGAGCCTGCCCCCCGAGAGAAGGGGGCTGGGAGAGGGCAGGCCAGGGCCACAGGACCCGAACTGACACCCAGGTGTTCTTACCCACAGCACTCCTCCTTCTTGAGTCCCCACCCCGTCTTTGAGCCCCCCTCTCCTCCTCCCTTAGCAGCTTTCTCAGGCTCTGGCTTAGCCCTACCCCAGGACACAAGGTATCTGATTGAGGTTGGGAAAGAAATCTGTTCGGATTCAAGACATCCCTTTTTATACCAGGAGTGTTTGGTGCCCTGAGCTTTGCTTCCACACTCACACTCACAATGTTGGGGTTTTTTTCTGAGCACTTGAAACTGCAGAAATTTCCAAGCACTATGCTTCAGAAATGTTACCTCAACTTTCAGTCCTTGGAGCCAAGTGATATTCCCATTTCACAGAGGGAAGCTGAGCTTCAGAGATGATATTTCACCTACTTAGCAAGTGGAAAAGCCAAGATTTGAACATAGGTCTTGCTGCTTTCAGAGCACGGGCCACCTTCCCACCCTGTGCTTTGCTGATGGCCCTGGGAAGAGGGGGGATAGGAGCCTCCTCGGGTCCACAGGCAGGTAGGAGGGCTGTTGCCCCACGCTCCAAGCAGAATGAGGGTGTGTAGTACAGAAGGAAGGAAGGAAGCACTAGTCGCTCAGTTGTGTCCGACTCTTCGCGATCCCATGGACTATATCACGGGATCCTCTGTCCATGGGATTCTCCAGGCATGAATACTAGAGTGGGTTGCCAAGCCCTCATCCAAGGGATCTTCCCTACCCAGGAAATGAACCCAGGTCTCCCACATTGCAGGCAGATTCTTTACCATCTGAGCCACCAGGGAAGCCCAAGAATACTGGAGTGGGTAGTTTATCCCTTCTCCAGGGGATCATCCCTACCCAGGGATTGAACCCAGCTCTCCTGCATTGCAGGCAGATTCTTTACCATCTGAGCCACCGGGGAAGCCCATGTAGGACAGAGGTTGGTGGGAAACAGGGAGTCCGGTCCTCCCCTAAGGGGTGGCTGAACGGAGTATTGGAAACCCGCAGGCCACCCCTGCAGCCCAGTCACCCAACCTTTGTCTCCTCACAGCTCATGAAGTACCACTCTCTGGACCAGCCCTTCTTTGTGGAGATGAGCTTCTCTCAGCACGTCCGCTGCGAGTGCAAGTGGGTCCTTGGGTGCGGCCGGGACAGCCCCCACGCACCTGACGGCATCAGCCAGGGGTTGCCTATCCGTGCTGCAGTCTGTGCCTCCTCCCTAGCTGATGGAGGCCAGGGAAGTTGGGGACCAGTGGCAGCCCAGGGACCTGGTCCCAGGAGCTGGAGCATAGCTACTGAGAAGCCACAGGGACAGAGGGAGCCAGGGTCCCTCCCAAACTGGCCAGGCTTGGGCACGCTGTCTCCCTCCTTGAGCTGGGATGGGGATGCCAGGGCTCTGGAAGAGGCACTTGGACCCACGGGAGGGGGCAACGGGATTGAGGAGCTCAAAGACAGACAAACCCTGGTAGGAGGGAAGAGGCAGAGGGAAGGAGGCACGGGCTTTCTTTAAAGTCGAGTCTCCACCTGGCAGAGCCTCTCCCCAACACATCTTGCTGCTGGTGCCCAGGGCACTTTTAGCATTAGTTACCGGGAGCAGCAGGCCTGGCACTGGCGACTGGTTCAGGGGCACTCCTGATACCTCTGCGCCGTGGGATGGAGGCATGGGACCAGAGGTCCTGAGCCATATCTTGGGGCAGGAAGAGGGGGAGAACCACCGTTTATGGTGCGTCTGCTCTGTGCCTCACCCAACATAAGCACCCGACCTGAGTGTATTTTCTGATTTAATCAGCAAACATCTACTGAACACTTACTGTATGCTAGGTATGGTCTCAGATATTTGGGATACAGTGGTGAGCAAGACAGACCAGGTCCTTTGTCTCCTAACCACCCATTTTACAGATGAGGAAACCGAGGCTTGCTAAGGTTACATGATTTGCCACAGCTAGTGGGTTGACCCCAGCCTGTTGACCCCTAAACCTGCCCTTTCTCATGCTACCTCTCATGGCCATTACGACACTCTACAGAAGCCCCAGTACTGCCCTGGGCTTGGTCTTGCCTGGTGTCCAGGGCTCTGGCCACTGCTCTTGGACCTATACCACTGCTAGAAGCCCTCCCTCAATCTGCTTCCTCCCATCCTCCCTTGCCAGGGCTTGGCCATGTAACAGCAGTTCAGTAGCAAATCCTCCTTGGCAGTGCTAGACAGCGACCTTTCACCTTCCCCATCACTTTTGCCCTCATAACCTGTATGTTGGGGCAGACAGATGAGAAGATTAAGGGTACAAGAGTGTCTTTGACTGATCCTAGATTGCAAAGACAGGACCAGACAGTCCCAGGAGGTGCTGGTACCCTGCCCTGGCTCCCAAGGGAGACAGCCAGCCCAGGGCAGCCTTCCCTGGCCCAAAGCTGACTGTCACCACGCTGTCCCACGCCCCCACCATGGTTCCCAGGGAAGACTGTCGCCGTCCAGAGGGCTGAGCAACAGGGCCACCTTTCTTCTCTCTTCTGGGCCAACAGCCACGGCCCTGGGAGACAGAGCCAGGACAAGTCTGGTGACTGTGGGGCTTTCGATCACCTCTTGTCATCCCACTCCCTGAGTCCCTGAGATTGCTGCAACGTCACACATCCCCAGGGTAGAGTGGTGGCAGTTGTGCCTTGACAGGTGGCCTTGCCCCTCATTTACTGTCAGCGAGGAGACTCCCAGAGGGCACCCTGGCAGGTGCAAGGGAAGGAAATGAACAGAGAAAGGCGGCAGAGAGCAGACTCGGTCCCCAGATTTGATTCCAAGAAGCAGAGGAGAGCAGACAGGTGTGGGGAGGACCTCCAAAAGAGCATTCGCACCTCTCGTAGTGGGGCCACCAGGGCCTAGAGTGGGAGTGGAAGCCCCCAGGCCTCTGGGCATCTCTCCCTCACTAGCTCCATGCTACCCTCTAGTGGCTTCAGCACCAAATACAGGGCCAGCCCCAGTGATGGCCAGGGGAGTCTGACCAGGGAGCCCCGACCCACGGCTGTCCTAATTCTCCTCTGTTCCTCTCTCTGTTTTTGCAGACCTCTGCGGGGGAAGATGAAGCTAAAAAGGTAAGCAGCCTGGCAGGGGTACCGGCCTGTTCTCAGGCCTGCCAGCGCCTGCCCTAGCATGGGGGCCCCCTGCTGCTCTGTCTTGACGCTTTTGGCTTATTGCAGGAGGAGATCCAGGGTCAGGGGCCCGAGGAAGAGAGTGGAGCAGGAACACAAAGACTGTCACCTGTGAGTGCACGGGGGTGCCCAGGGATGGCAAGGAGGCTGGGCCAGAGGGGAGCCCCACCCTGCCAGCATGGTCAGTGGTCGGGGAGGGACAAAGCCATCAGTATGGGCCAGAACCTAGAGATTCCAGGCCCTAGGAAGCCTCTGATGAGCCAAGACAAGAACCAGGAAGCCGTCCTGGCTTCATTCTGTCTCTGTATGTCCTTGAGCAAGTCACATCACCTCTCTGAGCCTAGTTTTTCTGTGTGTAGAATGAGGGTCAGCAGGGTCAAAACATTTACCAAGCACCTACTGTGTGCCGGGTACTTTCATGGGCAGACCAATAATATTTCTGCCCTTACAGGGCTTACACTCTAGTGTTAGGAAGTCCAAAAATTTAAGGACTGAGGCTGGTGGGCTACAGTCCATAGAGTGGTAAAGAGTCAGACCCAGCTGAAGCAACTTAGCACACACACAGGCCAGCAGTCCAGTGGTTAAGACTCCACCTTCCAACGCACGGGTCCCTGGTCAGGAAACTAAGGTCCTACGTGCTGCAGGGTGTGGCCAAAAATTTTATTTTTTTAAAGTAAGATTTTTTTTTTTAAGTCCAAAAATTTAGCCAGTACTACCTCCTGGAGGCCCTAGGGAAGGTAGAGCCCCTTGCTGGCTCTCAGGCCAGTATTTCTTTCACTCTCCCAGGGAGCCTTGGGGCCTACTTGCTTTTCTTTCTTTGTCCATGTTACCTGTCCATTTGGCTTCACCTCTGGAGAAGGTGGCTGGGGTCCAGGCCTGAGTGTTGGAAGAGAAGAATTAGCAAAGGGCAACCCTGAATCTGTGAGAGTAAACAGTAAAAATAAAGGAGATCACATGCGCAGTAACTCAGCACCACGGTTCTCCTTCAAGACCAGTCTCCTCCCAGCGACAGGACTGTCTCCACAGTCCTGTCTTTTCCACAGATCTTCTCATGTCATGGGGCTGGAGCTGGCCAAGTTCTACCCTGTGAGCCTGTCCCTGCAGGAGCAGACACGTCCACCCCACTCTGTGAAGCTAGGGATTCTGGGGAGGTTGGTCCCTGCAGGCATGTAGCCCTTATTTCTCCCCTGGTTCCGAGCAGTGACTAGGGGAGGGGCTGGCAGTCCCCACAGCGCTCCCCAACCGGGCAGCCCCAGATGGAAAGCATCCTGTCCTAGCTGCTGGGGTAGCAGCCTTCAAATGTTTCATTCAGGAATCTCTTGAAAGAACTTCCAAAGCCCACATGCCCCCTTGTTCATTTTTAAGTCAACATTAACTTTTTTCATCAACATTGTAGATAGTTGCAAAGAATGTAATATATTAATATTTTAATATAAAGTCATTATATCACTCTCCAGATGTATCCTGTGGAATAAGCCATCCAAATTTAATACCACCATTCACTTTTTAAAAATTGTTTAACAACATCAAAAAGTATATGAACACTCTCCTTTAATAGCTGCATATTTCCATTGCTTCCTTTTTCCTCGAACATGTCTTTCCATTTTACTTTCCCCACAGAATTTCAGCCTAATGTAATATTTTTTAAATAGTCAAACATCTTTTATGTACCACCTTTTCTTACTTATCTGACACAACAATGGTATATGAGTTTGAATTATTTTAAATTTTCCTGTGAGCAGAAAACTCGAAAGTAAACTTTTTCTTGGAATGAATTATCACAGTAATTGTTAGTAGTACCCATTGGTTAAAACAGCACAAATACATTATATTTTTCTAGATGCTAAGCACAAAAGGACAGTCAATCTTACTGGGGTTGCATCTCAATGAGATGGTTGCAGCTACTTCTTTTCAGTTAGTTGATGAACCCGGCCATGAACGTTATCTCCTGCCAGACTGAGACGGGATTCAGCAGTAATTCCGTTCCTGTTCATTTTTTGCAGATGAAAAGATTGAAAAACCGTGTTCACATAAATAAGTAAATGGGGCTGGGTGTTACTCAATCACTTGAACTCCTTCCAAGTTATCAATATTTCCCGAAAACCTGAAAGTGATGTGCTATAAGAATTTACTTCTCTTGACATATTACCTGACGATTTAGCTAATCTCTCCAATTTTGTTGAAAGCAGATGTGGAAACCACCCAACTTGCAAAAGACTTGGTTACCCAATAGCTCACCATATTTCTTTTCTCAACCACCTACACCAATATCTATCAAATTATTCTTTTATTCAGTGTCCCCCTGAATCCTTTTTACCTTGGGACAAAGTACTGTAACAGGAACTTCCTTCCTTTCTGAGGGAGAAGGGCCTTTGGCAACGAGATGATGGGAAGCAGACCTCTGTCGCAGACAATTTTCGGGCAGAGTGCAGGTAGAGGCTGGGAGCAGATTCCTCTAAAACTACCAATACTCACATAGGACTTGGACAATCTTCATGTGCATCCAGGGGTTCCGGTATCCTTGTTTGAAGATTGCTGCCCCAAAGTAACCAAAGGCATTGGTGCATGGAGCCAGACTGTGTTCAAAGCCGGCTTTGCCACTAACTTGCTGTGTGACCTTGGGCAAGTTTCTTAACCTCTCTGAGCCTCTGTTTCCTCATCTGCCAAAGGATGATAGTAATTGCACCCTTCCTCGTGGAATATCTTTAAGGGTAAATGAGAGAGTGCTTGGCGCAGGGCTGAGCACCTGGGTAAGTGCTTGGTGAAGACCATTTCCTAGCTGCTTCTCAGCCTCGTGCAAGCAGAGATCCAGGAGCACTGCAGGCTCTCCATGCTCCCTGTCCAAACTTCCCCTCCAGGAAGTCCTCCCACCCTCCACCCTGGGCTGATACCCTCTTTCTGTGTTTGGTCTCTGGCAGGTGCGGTGATACTGTTTCCCGGAGGTAACCAGTCCCTCGAAGGAGAGAGACCCCCTACACCCAGCTCGTGTATTTATTACCGTCACATTCTCAGTTACCTCCCTGCTGGCACCTGCCCTCTATTTATTAGCCAATTGTATCCCTGCTGAATGACTCACTCCCTCCACGGGACAGGACCCTCAGGAATTCAGTGCCTTAAACAGAACGTGAGAGAAAGAAGACAGACCCATGTGGCTTCAGCTTGAGAAGGAGCAAGACTTGCGGCTTTGTGATGATGGGCAGGCCTGGCCTCAGAGGCCCCCGGGGGTCTCCAGGAGGCTGGAGAAGGGAGGACTGGAGACCCACCACTTGCCCTCCTGGAACCTTGGGCTCCGCGCAGACCAGCAACCCTTGCTGGAGCAGCTCCTGGTGGAAGTGGGGGGTGGAGGCCACTGCTCTGGCCATGCTGGCCCTGCTGAGAGGGTGGGCAGGCAGCCACTCTGCACCCTGGAGGTCGGACGTTCAGCTCTGGAGAACAGTGCTTGCCTGGGGGGGCCTCTGCCACTCCTCGTCCCCTCAGTCTCGCCTCACCTCTTAACTGCTGCTTGTGCTGAAACATTGTTCTTTGTGGCCAAGGCATCATCATCCCACCCCTCTCAAGGACAAAGGCAAAAAGCGGGCCCCAAGCTGGACATGGAGCGAGCTGCCCTCGCATGGCTGTCTGACCGCCAAGCCAGATTCTCTTGAATAAAGTATTCTAGTCTGCAACTGCTTTCCAGGGGAGCGTTCCTGCTAGAGCAGCGGGTGACAGCAGGAAGTGGAAGGGGGACAGAGGAAAGAGGACCGTGGGCTCCAAGGCTGCCTGAGGGTGTGGGGTGGGTGGGGGTCCATCCTGCAGTCCCTGGGGTGTCTTCTCCAGAAGCTTTAGGCAAAACCCTGAGGCCCACTCTTCCCATAATGAGGGGCTTCCCAGAATGGAGACTTGGCCCTAAACTTGGGGGCCCAGGCCTCAGCCACCCCTGAACACCCTCAAATTCAAGAGCACAGTCCTCTTCCCCTGGTACCTGTCAGCTTCCCCAGGGCCACCCTACCCCTAGCCCAATGCCTGGCTCTCAGGTGCCACAGTTCCTGGCTCCAGGGACCTAAACCACGCCACCTCCAGCCCGCTCCGGCTGCTGAATGCAGGGACTGGCAGATGCTGCCTGATTTCTTCCGCCCTGGGCCTCCCATCTTCCTCTGTCTCCTCCTGAATACCTTGGCATGAAAGAAGGAAAAAATGCTCTTTTTTCCCCCTAATCCAAACCACTTATTATCTGACTCCCTTCAGCCTCCGACCCCCAAGGTGTGTCTGTTTTCCAGCTATGTTTAGGGACAGGGTGCTCCCTGTTCTCTCTGGTTGAAGACTGCTCAGATAAAGCCACAGGGCCTGGGCCGGAGCCCTCCTCAGGCTTTGGAGGGAAGCCAGGGATGGTCTGGGTTGGGTAGCGCTGCCGAGGCAGCTGCCCTTGGTGGTCTGTCCACCACTGAGGCCTGGGCCGCCTTGGAGGACGTCCCGGTCAGAGTGTGCTTCTGGCCGGCGATCACAGAGTGGGTGTGGGCCAGCCCCGCAGGACATGCTTCATGGGAGAAAGGTATTTTCTCTTCTGCCTCTTCCCTCATGGGCTACACCCGTTCCGAGGGATAGATAGCTAAGAAGAGCACCCTCCCCTTTAGTCAGTCTCTGATGGGCCCCCAGGGACACTACCCCAGCCCTCGTAGCATGTCCCAGGCTCTTGGCTTCACAAGTCACCCACGTGGAGGTCTGTCTCCCCACCCAGACTAGCTACCCCTGGAGAGAACTAGACCAGAGGAGCAGCCAGAGGCCAGAAGCAAAACTCTGCATCTGTGGCCAGAACCTCACAGCTGGAGCCAGTAGGAAGGGAACTGATGGGTGCATCTGACCACCCTGGCCATCCTTTCAGGTCATTTAGGACGTAGCAGGCCCTTTTCTTTTGCTCTTTATCTCTTTGTGGAGCCCCACCTGTGTACCTAGGCACCAGAGACCCAGTGGGGAATAAAACATCCAGGACCTGCTCTTGTGGATCACGTATTTGAGTGGAGAGATGGACCGTAATCATGGATTTGGGATGTGGGGTGGACTTTATTGCTTTTCACATTGGAGACTGGACCCAGCACTTAGGAGAAAGGGGTCTTAAGCACCGCCACACTTTTTAAAACAAAGAAGCAGCGATTTGGCACTGAACACGTCTGTCTACAGGATTTATGATTAATAGGAGATGGCTGAAGTAGTCCTGCTAGGCTCAAACATCACCCAGCACGCCCTTCTACAGCTTCCATAAGCAGAGGGGTGGGGGAGGGTACGGGGTGGTGAGGGGAGGAGAGAGAGCGAGGGGCAGTCGTTGGATACCTGGGTTGCTGGTGTCTACCCTCCTCTCCCTGGAGCGGGATTTGCCATTCAGATTAGCCCGTGTGCTATCTGGCTGGAGGTTGGAGGGCTGGAGAACTGAATAGAGGCAAGGGACAGGGAGAGGGGACACTTCAGGACATCCAGCAGTTATTTCCCACGGGTTGGGGGATGTGGGAAAGGTGAATGGCCATGAGCTGCCTTGCCCATGTTCTCCCAAGAGGGACACCTGCAGGTGAAGAGGCCCCAGAGGCTATTGGCTGTGGGCACAGAGTTGGGGCGATCATTGAGTGGGGTGTCAGGTGCAGACCTGGAAAAGGAGCATAATAGGGAAGAGAATAGCAGGGCAACCTTGCGGTGCACCCACAGGACAGCTGGCATCTCGATGCCTACCATACCAGGTACGTTCACAGCTAGAGAAGAAATGGCCCCTGCTAAGAGGAACTTGTCCCCTGATTTCTCCTTCCTGACCCTGTGAAAAAGAGAAAAGGACTTTGGCCAGGAAAGTGGTGAGGGGTCTAAGAGCAGACCATGCCTCTTCCTGCTCGCTCGAGTTCAATCCAGGCCCTGCCCAGGAGCGAAAGGAGTTAGCCTTCAATTAGATGGACCAGCTTAAATGAGGCCAGGCCTTTAATAAATTAAAGTGACAGGAACATTAGAAGATCTGCCCAAGATGCTATTAAGAGACAGGAAAAGGAGAAACAACACAGTTCATCTAGAAGCAACGATGAGAGAAAGAAACTGGTTTGTTTGTATTCCTGCGGCTTGCTCAATAAGCAACTGATACATGTAAACAGAGAAATTAATGAGAAAATGGTATTATTGCCAGAGTATGGGTCTGGCACATTAGAGATGGCCCTTCGTTTGAATCTGAGTAGACCTGGGTCTGCTTTGATTAATAGAGTATGGCAGAAAGGACCCTATAATGGTTCCAAGGCCTTTAAAGAGGACTGGCAGCTTCTGCCTTGGTCTCTTGGAACCCTGAGCTGCCATGTGAGAAGTCCAGCTATGGTGAGGTCACCATGTTGGAAGGAAGCCCAAGCCATGCGTAGGGAGGAGGTGGGGGGGAGGGGATCAATCAGCCTCCAATTATTGCAACTCCCGGGCATTACAGTCATCTCAAATGAAGCCTCAGACCCCCTAGAGAACAGACAGATTGGGACTTCCCTGGTGGTTCAGTGGTTGTGAGTCCGCCTTCCAGTGCAGGGGACGTGGCTTTGATCCCTGCTTGAGGAACTGCTGCAGGGCAACTTAGTCTGTGAGCTGCAACTACTGAGCTGGCACGCTCCAGAGTCCCTGCTCCACAAGAGAAGCCTGTGCACTGCAGCAAAGACCCAGCACATCCAAACAAATACATACCGAAATTGTTTCTCACGAAACAAAAATTAAGAAGAGGAGAGAGAAGCTGTACCCACTGTACCTTAATTGATTTCCTCATTGTTGAATTATGAAATAAAATAATAACAGAGTATTTGTAGGCAGTTGTCATGCAGCAATGGAGGCTTCATGGAAATACAGAAAGGTGATGAGACAGTGTTTGGGGAAAGTTTTCTAGACCAGGAGGTCACAGAAGGCCTCTCTGTGGAGGTGACATTTATGGTGAAGTTATGGTCATGTGACAATTACTCCAAAGCAGGACAAGAGTTCTTCAAACATAAAACACAGCTGATGCTAAAGCCTGGAAGGAATCCCAGTGTGTCTGGAGCCTGAAGGGCAAGGGAGGAAGGGCCGTGACATATGATGTTAAAAGTAGGCAGATCATGAAGGGCTTTGCAGGGTAAGGAGTTTGAATTTTGTTATAATGTGGATGGAAACCATTGGAGGGGTTCAAGCAAGGAAACAAAGTGATAATCTGCACGTTTTTTAAAAGCTCACTCTGCCTTCCATGTGGAGAATGGACCCTAGGGGCACGAGACCAGGTACAAATACCGCTGAGAAGGCCAGAAGAGAGTTCGATCTTAATTATGCATGTGAGCTGGTTACCCTGATCATTCATTCATTCCTGAACATTTTTTGAGTCTACTAAGACCAGGCATTTTGTAATGGATACATGTGTGAAGGGGCAAAATATATTAGCACATGAAAATCTTTCCAGTTCAGTTCAGTCGCTCAGTCGTGTCCGACTCTTTGCGACCCCATGGGCTGCAGAATGCCAGGCCTCCCTTTCCATCACCAACTCCTGGAGTTTACTTAAACTCATGTCCATTGAGTCCGTGATGCCATCCAACCATCTCATCCTCTGTCGTTCCCTTCTCCTCCCGCCTTCAATCTTTCCCAGCATCAGAGTCTTTTCAAACGAGTCCGCTCAAGTGGCCAAAGTATTGGAGTTTCAGCTTCACCATCAGTCCTTCCAATGAATATTCAGGACAGATTTCCTTGCAGTCCAAGAACTCTCAAGAGTCCTCTCCAACACTACAGTTCAAAAGCATTAATTCTTCAGTGCTCAGCTTTCTTTATAGTCCAACTGTCACATCCATACATGACTACTGGAAAAACCATAGCTTCGACTAGATGGACCTTTGCTGGCCAAGTAATGTCTCTGCTTTTTCATAAGCTGTCTAGGATGGACAGGGAGGCCTCGCGTGCTACAGTCCATGCAGTTGCAGAGTCAGACATGACTCAGCAACTGAATTGACTGACTAACTGACTAGGTTGGTCACAGTTTTTCTTCCAAGGAGCAAGTGTCTTTTAATTTCATGGCTGCAGTGACCATCTGCAGCGATTTTGGAGCCCAAGAAGATAAAGTCTCTCACTGTTTCCACTGTTCCCCATCTATTAGCCATGAAGTGATGCGACCAGATGCCATGATCTTGGTTTTCTGAATGTTGACTTTTAAGCCAACTTTTTCACTCTCCTCTTTCACTTTCATCAAGAGGCTCTTTAGTCCCTCTTCGCTTTCTGCCATAAGAGTGGTGTCATCTGCATATCTGAGGTTCTTGATATTTCTCCCGGCAATCTTGATTCCAACATGTGCTTCATCCAGTCCAGCACTTCTCATGATGTACTCTGCATAGAAGTTAAATAAGCAGGGTGACAATATACAGCCTTGAAGTACTCCTTTCCCAATTTGGAATCAGTCTGTTGTTCCATGTCCAGTTCTAATTGTTGCTTCTTGACCTGCATACAGATTTCTCAGGTGGCAGGTCAGGTGGTCTGGTATTTCAATCTCTTGAAGAAATTTCCACAGTTTGTTGTGATCCACACAGTCAAAGGCTTTGGCATAGTCAATAAAGCAGAAGTAGATGTTTTTTCTGGTATTCTCTTGCTTTTTCGATGATCCAACAGATGTTGACAATTTGATCTCTGGTTCCTCTGGCTTTTCTAAATCCAGCTTAAATATCTGGAAGTTCACAGTTCACGTATTGTTGAAGCCTGAGTTGGAGAATTTTAAGCAGTACTTTGCTAGTGTGCGAGATGAGTGCAATTGTGCAGTAGTTTGAGCATTCTTTGGCATTGCCTTTCTTTGGGATTGGAATGAAAACTGACCTTTTCCAGTTCTGTGGCCACTGCTGACTTTTCCAAATTTGCTGGTATATTGAGGGCAGCACTTTCACAGCATTATCTTTTAGGATTTGAAACAGCTCAACTGGAATTCCATCACCTCCACTAGCTTTGTTCATAGTGATGCTTCCTAAAGCCCACTTGACTTCGAAATCCAGGATGTCCGGCTCTAGATGAGTGATCACACCATCGTGATTATCTGGGTCGTGAAGATCTTTTTTGTATAATTCTTCTGTGTATTCTTGCCACCTCTTCTTAATATCTTCTGCTTCTGTTAGGTCCACACCATTTCTGTCCTTTATCGAGCCCATCTTTGCATGAAAATTTCCCTTGGTATCTCTAATTTTCTTGAAGAAATCACTAGTCTTTCCCATTCTTTTGTTTTCCTCTATTTCTTTGCATTGATCACTGAGGAAGACTTTCTTATCTCTCCTTGCTATTCTTTGGAACTTGCATTCAAATGGGTATATCTTTCCTTTTCTCCTTTGCTTTTCACTTCTCTTCTTTTCACAGCTATTTTAAGGCCTCCTCAGACAGCCATTTTTCCCTTTTTGCATTTCTTTTTCTTGGGGATGGTCTTGATCCCTGTCTCCTGTACAATGTCACAAACCTCTGTCCATAGTTACTTCAGGCACTCTGTCTGTCAGATCTAGTCTCTTGAATCTATTTCTCAGTTCCATTGTATAGCCACAAGGGATTTGATTTAGGTCATACCTGAATGGTCTAGTGGTTTTCCCTACTTTCTTCAATTTAAGTCTGAATTTGGCAATAAGGAGTTCATGATCTGAGTCACAGTCAGCTCCCAGTCTTGTTTTTGCTGACTGTATAGAGCTTCTCTACCTTTGGCTGCAAAGAATATAATCCATCTGATTTCGGTGTTGGCCATCTGGTGATGTCCATGTGTAGAGTCTTCTCTTGTATTATGGGAAGAGGGTGTTTGCCATGACCTGTGCATTCTCTTGGTAAAACTCTGTTAGCCTTTGTCCTGCTTCATTCCGCATTCCAAGGCCAAATTTGCCCATTACTCCAGGTATTTCTTGACTTCCTACTTTGGCATCCCAGTCCCCTATAATGAAAAGGACATCTTCTTTGGGTGTTAGTTCTAGAAGGTCTTGTAGGTCTTCATAGAACTGTTCAACTTCAGCTTCTTCAGCATTATTGGTCAGGGCATAGACTTGGATTACTGTGATATTGAATGGTTTGCCTTGGAAATGAAGAGAGATCATTCTGCTCTTTTTGAGACTGCATCCAAGTACTGCATTTTGGACTCTTTTGTTGACTCTTTTGGAGAAATGGCTGCTCCATTTCTTCTAAGGGATTCTTGCCCACAGTAGTAGATATAATGGTCACCTGAGTTAAATTCACCCATTCCAGTCCATTTTAGTTCCTGATTCCTAAAATGTTGATGTTCACTCTTGCCATCTCCTGTTTGACCACTTCCAGTTTGCCTTGATTCGTGGACCTAACATTCCAGGTTCCCATACAATATTGCTCTTTACAGCATCAGACTTTACTTCCATTACCAGTCACATCCACAACTGGTATTTTTGCTTTGGCTCAGTCTCTTCATTCTTTTGGGAGTTAGTTCTCCACTGATCTCCAACAGCATATTGGGCACCTACTGACCTGGGGAGTTCATCTTTCAGTGTCCTATCTTTTTGCCTTTTCATACCATTCATGGGGTTCTCAAGGCAAGAATACTGAAGTGGTTTGCTATTCCCTTCTCCAGTGGAGCACGTTTTGTCAGAATTCTCCACCATGACCCATCTGTCTTGGGTGGCCCTACATGGCATGGCTCATAGTTTCATTGAGTTAGACAAGGCCGTGGTCCATGTGATCAGATTGGTTAGTTTTCTGTGACTGTGGTTTTCAGTCTGTCTGCCCTCTGGTGAAGGATAAGAGGCTTATGGAAGCCTCCTGATGGGAGAGACTGACTGAGGGGGAAACTGGGTCTTGTTCCGATGGGCGGGGCCATGCTCAGTAAGTTTTTAATCTAATTTTTTGTCGAAGGGCTGGGCTGTGTTCCCTTCCTGTTATTCGAGGGAGGCCAAACTATGGTGGAGGTAATGAAGATAATAGCGACCTCCTTCAGAAGGTCCCATGCATGCACTGCCGAATTCAGTGCCCTCAACCCTGCAGCAGGCCACCGTCAGCCCACGCCTCCGCCAGAGACTCCTGAACACTCACAGGCAAGTCTGAATCAGTCTCTTGTGGGGTCACGGCTCCTTTCCCCCAGGTCCTGGTGCGCACAAGGTTCTGCTTGTGTCCTCGCAGAGTCTGTTTCCCAGTCCTGTGGAAGTTCTGGCGGCTCTATGGTGGGGTTAATGGCGACCTCCTCCAAGAGGGCTTATGTCATACCCAGATCTACTGCACCCAGAGCCCCTGCCCCCGCAGCAGTCCACTGCTGACCTGTACCTCCTCAGGAGACACCCAGACACAGTTCTGTCTCAGTCTCTGTAGGGTCTCTGGGTCCTGGTGTGCGCAAGGTATGTTTGAGCCCTCTGAGCATCTGTGGCAGGTATGGGGTTTGATTCTAAATGTGATTTCACCCCTCCTACCGTCTTGCTGGGGCTTCTCCTCTGCCCTTGGACATGGGGTATCTCCTCAAAGTCGCTCCAGCACCACACAGCTGTCGCTCCAGCACCTACTATCTTTATCTTGGTGGGGCTTCTCTGCCTTTGAATGTGGGCTGTCTCCTTAAATTGTACTTTGATGGGGGGAAAGGGAAATAACCAACTTCAGAAACATCTCTTCATTTCTGTCTCACCCAAGGTGAAGAAATTGGGAGAGACAGCTCTGCTCCATGGTGCCATTCAGGGGTTGAGGCTCACTCCTGTCATGCAGTGGCCATCTTCCAGAGCCTCAGATTTTATATCTTCTTTCATGAAGTGTTTATTCAAAATTTTTCTTCTTCTTCATTGTTTTTTTCCTCCTCCTACTGGCAAGAAGACATAATCTCTTGTTATATATGGCTATAAAATCAACATAATGAAGCCAGAAAGGATGGATACTGTATTATTTCCCAAGATGAGTTCACTGAGGCTTCCCCTTTGCCCTTGGATGTGGGGTATCTCCTCAAAGTCTTTCCAGTTTCCCACTTACTGAAGAAAACCCCATTCAGGAAGAAAGAAGGATAAAGAGAGAGGTCTTAGTTAGAAAGGCTAAGTTGTCTACCTGAGAACCAAGAGAGAGAAGGCACGATGGGAGAGGGAAATAAAAGACATCAGGGTCAGAGCTAGAGAAGGAACTTGGTGTTCTGTTTGGAGCTTCTGATAATAAGTATGGGGTGTGAAGGAAGTGACTTGGGAAGTGTTGCTACACTACTTTGCTAATGTTGAAGGCCCTAATTTTTTGTTTTGCTTTGGTTTCTTAGCTCTGTGGCTTGTGGCATCACAGTTCCTCCACCAGGAATTGGAACTGAGCCCCTGGCAGTGGAAGCACAGAGTCCTAACCACTGTCCTGCCAGGGAATTCCCAAAAGTACTAGTGTTCTTTTCTTTAAATTTTATTTATTTTCTTAGTTATGTTTGGCTGCGCTGGGTCTTCATTGCTTCTTCTAGTTGCAGTGAGCAGGGGCTACTCCCTAGTTGCAATGGGCAGGTCACTCGTTGCAGTGGCTTCTGTCGTGGCAGAGCAAGGCTGTAGGCATGTGAGCTTCAACAGTTGTGGCGCACAGGCTTAGTTGCCCTAGCACATGTGGAATCTTCCCGGACTGGGGATCTCACCTATGTCCCCTGCATTGGCAGGCAGATTCTTAAACACTGGACCACCAGGGATGTCCAGCCCTAATGTTCTTAGGGGGAAGCAGAGCCCAGTGAAAAGCCTGGATTGTACAGAGATATATATAGAGAGAGCTGGACAGAGATATATATAGGGATATATATAAGGCTTCTTATATAGATAGATATCTATATAGATACATAGGGCTATATATTTATATATATATGGATATATATGTAGGGCCAGGGCTTCTATATTTTTCTGCATATATAGATATATATGGGGCTAGAGCTTCCCAGGTGGCACTAGTGATAACGAACTCCCCTGCCATGCAGGAGACATAAAAGACGCAGGTTCAATCCCTGGATCGGGAAGATCACTTGGAGGAAGGCGTGGCAAACCACTCCAGTATTCTTGCCTGGAAAATCCATGGACAGAGGAGCCTGGCAGGCTACAGTGCATTGATTTACAAAGAGTCGGACACAACCGAAGTGACTTAGCACATGCATACACACACATACAGAGATAGCTAAGACATTTTCCCTGACCCTAAAAAGAGAGTCAAAGGAATCAGATACGCACAGATGACCACAATAGAAAGGGGAAAGTCCATGTAGAGTCAGCAAATGCAGATGGAGTGCTATTAAAGAAGTCTGAATCAATTTACACATGAGGAAAATCAGGGTCAGCTTCACAAAGGCAGTGACATAGAGGAATAGGCCAGATTGAGTGTGGAGAGATGGCTGGGGAACCCATTAACAGGTTGGAGAAAACCCTTTAACAAAGACCCAGGGTAGAAAAGCCAGGGGTTTTCAAGTGGTTCAGTGTAGCTGATGTGATGCCTAAGGTACCAGCAGATGGAAAAGGCAGGAAGGGGAGGGTGGGCTGGACCCCAGATACCATCCTAGGGAATTAGGACTTTGCAAAGCAGTGGGAGGCACTGAAATGCTTTAAGCCTGAATGTGGCATGATCTTGGCATTCAAGGTTGAAGAAAACTTAGAAATAATCCATTTCTGTCTCCTTATCTTGCAAATGAAGAAGCTGAGACCCAAGGATCAAACTGGATGTCCTGCATTGCAAGCAGATTCTTTACCCTCTGAGCTACCAGGGAAGCCCAAAAGCTGAGGACCAGTTGTGTCCAAAGCTATGGAAGTTAAGTGAGCCAGAATTTCATGACTGACCAGTGACTGGAATGGATTTGAATACAGATCCGAATACAGAACCTGTGCTCTCTACCCCTCACCATATTATCTCATCTCAGGATAGAGCACAGAGGAGAGGAGGCGGGGAAGCAAATGGTGTCTGCTCCAAATCTGAGAAGCAGGCCAGACATCTATGAGGTGGGTCCACAGAACAGGCCCCTCCACACACTCTGGTGGGAAACCAAGACTCCAGACAGGGCGGTGACAGGACAGGGCCGTGGTGTGGAAAGAAGGTTCTGTCAGCACCGGAGCCCAGCAGCTGTTTTTTCCTAAAGAAAGCTGAACCTTCCCTTTCCTGAAGGGAGCCTGGCTCCCAGCCCCTCACCGCCCACTCAACATTGGCTGTGACTGAGGCAGATGAGAGCCTGGTCCCTGCTAGCTGTCTGTGGGCCCCACCTCACAGGCCATGGGGCTCCAGGCAAACAAGATGGCGTGTTTCTAGTTTCTGAGGTAACTTTGTTACCATAGAAACCACCAGACAGGGAGGAGGGTGAGGGCTTCCCCACAGAGCTGGGCGCCCCCGCCCCCACCGCCTCCATTTCTCTCACTTGAGAGAGTGTCACCTGGATGACAGGCAGAAGGTCCAGGCCCCTGTTCTCACTGGGCTCAGAATAGGAGAGACCCACCCCACCCCAACCCCACTCCTGACCCCTATCTCGAAGTCTCTCCCTTCTTCTCTCCCCTCTAAGGCCCCTGTCCCACCCACCCAGCCATCAGCCGGGGACCTGTGAGTCACCATGTGGGCCACTCGGTAACGCGAGCCTCTGCACTCACACAGCCCGGCCAGCAGCGCTGGTTGTTTACAGACATGTGATCATCCGACGCCCCCAGCGGGGCCTGAGGTTTAGACTGTAACAGTGATATCCTCCCCTCCTTGAGCTCTTGATCCCTCTCAAATCTGTCTCTGCCACAGCCCTCTTTCTGAAGTCTGTGAAGTCTTCTCATTTGCCAGACAAGCTGGAAGCAAGTACTGAGAGGGTGAGAAATCTGCCCAGGGAATTCCAGCCCCAGAGTCTCTGGAGGGTCAGGGGGGCCCGACAGCTGGCTACGGCTGCCACGCAGGGTGAGGCAGAGGCTGAGGCCTCGCAGGCTCTGATCTGCTTGTGGACTGGGCGGTTGGCCCTGCAGGGTCCTGGAGGGCATCACCCAGGAGGGAGGAGGGCATCACTCAGGAGGGAGGAGGGCATCACTCAGGAGGGCCCAGTCAGAACCTGAGGGTGGGGGGTGCCCAGGGGCTACTCCCCACCGCCCCCACCATCAACATGAAATACACCCTGTCACCAGACTGGGGGAGGTAAGGAGCGAGTAAGACTCTTCCCTCAAGACCACATCCTGAGTCCAAATCCAGGAAACTCTGGATGTCTTTGGGATCCTTCTTTAGAAACCAGTCCTGGCTAATCGGGATTAGCTCCAGCACAGAGGCCCCACCTGGGCTATTTCACTGAGACCATTCATCTTCATGTATGTGTAGATTGTCCTGCCGTCTCAGTCCTTCTCCCCTAAGGAAATAACATTTCCCATCCTCTTAGGAAGAGATGAATTGCTGGGAATCCCTGGCAGTCCAGTGGTTGAGGCTCAATGCTCTCACTGCCAGGGGCCTGAGTTTGATTCCTGAGCAGGGAACTAAGGTCTCACAAGCCACAGCAGCACGGCCACATACACACACAAAGATAAATTGTTAGGTGACTCAACACCGATGGCATTACTGACTCGATTGACCTGAGTTTGAGCAAGCTCTGGGAGTTGGTGATGGACAGGGAGGCCTGGCATGCTGCAGTCCATGGGGTCACAAATAGTCGGACACAGCTGAGCGACTGAACTGAACTCTTAACACTAGGTATAAACCTCACTTCTGTGAGCACTTGCTTCAGTAACCTGGAATCTCGTGCTCAACCAGTAATAGCCCACTCTTCTAAGAACAACCAGGTATCAGCAGCCTCACTCCATTGACCGTGCTTCTAGAGGGTCAACCATTCCTAAACTCTCTGAAAGCTGACCCAGTGCTGCACTCCTCACTTCCCCAAAGTCTGTGTGAGATGACCCCTCTGCCTTGCTCAGAGACTGCCTTTCAGGAACAGCTCTCCGTTGCTGTCCACAGCAAGCAGTGGACTCAAAGACTTTTGTTTCATGTAGTGAGTGATCACAGTTTCCTTTAAAACTCCCCCCCCCACCTCCAAATCTTTCTTATAACCTATCACATATTCCTCCAAAGTCTAGAAAATGAACAATACCTTTTTTTTTTTCAGCTTTGGTATAAAGTTGGCCTAAGCTGGGGCCAGAAGGACCTTCCTTCTAACCCCTCTGCCCTCCCCACAACATCCTAGCTCCTTTCTGAACCGACATGAAGCATCCATAAGACAAATAGATCTCTCGTTTGATAAAGTGGGTCACTTCCCATGGCATAATTTTTGCCATGGTGCATTATATCAAAAGACCCCCTCGTCTTACCCCACCAGGCATGAAGACGGGGAGATAGGTAGAGATGGAGACTTCCCAATACCGAAATGAGATCATAATATACTCATTATGTTATAACTGGCTTCTTAAACTTAATATGCTATAGAACTTTATATGTTCCCCCACAACAATAGACATTCTTCTACAAAATGATTTTTTAAGCACTGAATTGCTTTAGAGGAAGATGTGACCACTCACTGTCTGAAACAAGAGTCTGAGTATACTATTGTTTGTTTTGCATCGCTTAGATACTCCATTATTCAGTTAATTGAACTGTTGTTGGATATTTAAGTTCTTTGTGTTGTAATAAACCGTGCTATGGTGAACATTCTTGTGGATGTGTCTTTGGGTGTAAATCTTTCTCATCATAAAGATAACGACAGCCAGCCAAAGTTAACCTCAGCCTTCAATGGCTTGTTCACCCTCCAGGTGCCTCTCTATCCCAGCCTCATCCTTCAGATCCACATGTTTTGAGAGCTGTCGAGGTCAACCCACTCCAGTATTCTTGTCTGGACAGTCCCATGGATGGAGGACCCTGGTTGGTCCATAGGGTTGCAAGACTCAGACGTGAATTAGTGACTGCAACACCTCTACATCTTCAGTCTCTTTTTTGGCGTGTCTACCCACTCCCCGGACACAGCTCTGCAAAAATGACTCCAGGGATTTCGGTGATGCCATCAGCGTCCAGTTTTCACCCTACCCAACAGTACACACTATTCTGAGAATTAAATTCTCAGGCCTTTCCTCAGCCTACCAGCCTCCATGAGGTCGGACACCTGCCTACCTCTCCAGCCTCACTTCAAGCCATGTTCCCTCTTTCTCTAGACTCCAACACACTTGTCTTAGTTCCGGGGGTGTGTGGTGACCCCCTCAGGGCTCTTGCTCATGCTGTTTCCTCTGCCGGGAAATCTACGCCCCCTCCACCCCGCCCCCTGCCCACACCCCGCTCCTCACCCTTGCTGACTAACACATACACATCATCCACCGCTCAGCTCAAAGAAAGTTTCCCAAACCCCACTCCGCATCAAACCGGGTACAGCCCACCGTTAGAGGCTTGTGGAGCACCACCTACTAGCATTAACCACTATATTCTGCTTTTAGAAATATTTGATTATTTATTTGGCTGCATTGGGTCTTTGTTGCAGCAGACAGGCTTCTCTCTAGCTGCAGTGCACAGGCTCAGTTGCCCTGTGGCATGTGGGATGTTAGTTCCCTGATCAGAAATCAAACCTACATCCCTGTACATTGGAAAGCACCAAGGAAGTCCTATGAATCACCATGTTCCAAAAAGTAATTCTTTAATTTCATGTATTGGGTTGGTAAGATAAAATTTTTTGGCCCACACAATATAATAGTTATTATCATTTTAAATATCTATATTTAAAATTAATTTATTATCACAAATAATATACCAGTTTACTTTACCCTTTAAAAACATAGAACATTACAGGTATTGTAGAGCTTTATTTGCCCACTGACCATCTCCTCTCCCAAGTCTCGGTCCCTGCCTCCCCCACTCCCTGGGTAACACCACTGTTAAAAACTTAATATGATCAGCATAGGGGTCCAGAGCTTGGTTCTGGAGCCAAACTGCTTAGATTTGATTCCCAGTGCTCCTCCTTCCTAAGTGGGTAAGATTAAGCAAGTTACTTAACCTCAGTTCTATCGTCTGTAAGGTAAGGATTAATAATAGTAACTAATAGTGTAGGATTAGGATTCACATAAGGTGTTCCTTGGTAAATAATTGGGATAGTGCCAAGCTCATAGTAAGTGCTGGATAGATGTTAGCTATTACTGTTGGTGATAGTTAATTTTATGTGTCAACTTGACTGGGTCATGGAGTACCCAGGTATTTGGGTAAACACTATGTCTGGATCTGTCTGCGAGAGGGTTTCCAGATGAGATTAGCATTTGAATTGGTAGACTAAGTAGAGCAGATGGCCTTCCCCAACGTGGGTGTGTGTGCGCATGCTCAGTCGCTCAGTTGTATCCAACTCTTTGCAACCCTATGGACTGTAGGCCGCCAGCCTCCTCTGTCCAGGGGATTCTCCAGGCAAGAATACTGGAGTGGGTTGCCATTTCCTCTTCCAGGGGATCTTCCTGACCCAGGGATTGAATGCATGTCTTCCGTCTCCTGCGTCTCCAGCATTGGCAGGTGGGTTTTTTACCCCTGAGCAGCTGAGAAGCCCCCAGAGTGGATGAGCATCATTCAATCCACCGAAGGCCTGAACAGAACAATAAAATGGATGAGGGGAGAATTTACTCTCTCTGCCTGACTGAGCTGGGACACTGATCTGAGACTTAGACCATCATTGCACCTGGTTCTCGGGTCTTAAGACTCAGGCTGGAACTGCCAGGTTTCTCTAGGTCTCCAGCATGCAGACAGAGCAGCAGACCTTGGGACAATTGCCTCCCTGATTGCACAAGTCAGTGTCTTACAGTAAGAGCAACTATCTATCTACCGTCTATCCATCCTATTGGTTCTGTTTCTCTGGAGAATCCTAACAGTCTGCAAAATGTGGATAGCATTTAGTATTGTCTTGGTGTGTACTTTAAAAATGTAAATATAAATGGCATCAAATTGTAGGTAGCTTTTAGGAACTGACTGTTTTTACTCAACAAAACATTTTTGAGATCTTGCATGTTTGTACATATAGATTTAGTCCTAGTTCATTCTTTTAAAATGCTGAATAACTAATAACAAATCAACATATAAATATACTTCATTTTATTAATTCTAGTCTACACTGATATTCCACAATACATGTTTGGAATTTTTTCCCATTTTTTTTTTTAATATTGCAGACAATGCTGCAATGAATATCCACATATATCCTTATGAATCTGGGCTAGTTTTTTTTTTTCCTTCAATATCTAGAAGCAGAATTGATAGGTTATAGATAATTTAGGTTAAGTGTATTTCCACTTAAATAGTTCTGATAAATCACCCTCCAAAATGCATTAATTCATATATCCCTCTCCATCATGAATATTTAAAGATATTTTCTACCTGAAGATCTTGCTGATATTCTTTAATTCTTATAAAATTGTGAGGTTGTTCTTTTTTTTTAGAATTTTAAACATGAATTTGTTTTTGTATATATTGTGAGGAAGAGATCGATTTTTTTCCTCAAGTCAATTGTCCTGACACCTCTCATGAAGAGTTGTCCTTACCCCACTGGTTCAAAATGCCTTCCTTATCCTAAGTCAAATCCCCCTCAGATGCATGAAGTGCTTTTATCAATTTTTTTTTTTTTTTGGACTCTAGTCTTTTCTTACAGAATTGGTTGACCAAAAAAATTTTTTTCTATTAGCAGCCTCTTGTAGCACATAGTTATCTTTAATTTCATTCAAAACAATTTTGTTGGATTGTATTGTAACAGCTGTTATATTAGCATGTGTTTTTAAAAATAACTTATCAAAGTTGGTGAATTTTTGTGTAGCCATTTTAATAATGAAAATGGAAAAAGAAGGAACATTTCAGCATATGCTTTATTATCACAAGAAAGGTAAAAATGCAATTAAAATGCAGAGGAAAAAAAGAAAAGTTTGTACAGCATATGAAGAAGGTACTGTGACTGATCAGAGTCAAAAACGGTTTGCAAAGTTTTGTGCTGAATATGTCTCACTGAATGATGCTCCACTGTCAGGAAGACCAGTTGAAGCTGATGGCAATCAAACCTAGACATTCATTGAGAATGATCAATGTTATACCACACAAGATAACAAACACACTCAAAATATCCAAAGCAAGCCTTGAAAACCATCTGCACCAGCTTGGTATGTTAATTGCATGGAAGTTTGGGTTCTACATAAGTTAAGCGAAAAAAACCTTCTTGACCATATTTCCAGCAGCAATTCTCCATTTAAACATAACAAAAACTTCCATTTTAAAAACAAACTGTGACTGGAGATGAAAAGTGGATACTGTAGAATGATTTAGGATAGAAGAGTCAAGTGAAATGAACCACTACCAACCACATCAAAGGCTGGTCTTCATCCAAAGGTGATGTTATGTTTATGGTGGGATTGGAAGGGAGTCCTCTATTATGAGCTCCTTCCAGAAAACCAAACAATTCATACCAATAAGTATTTCTCCCAATTAGACCAACTGAAAGCAGCATTTGAACAAAAAGCATCCAGAATTAGTTAACAGAAAACACGTAATCTTCCATCAGGGTAACACAGGACCCTGTTTCTTTGATGACCAGGCAAAAACTGTCACATCTTGGCTGGGGAGTTCTGATTCATCTACTATATTCACCAGACATTGCACCTTCAGATTTCCATTATTTCAGTCTTTACAAAATTCTCTTAAATGGAAAAAATGTCAATTCTCTGGAAAACTAAAAGTCACCTGGAATGGTTCTTTGCTCAAAAAGTATTGGTTTTGAGAAATTGGAAATGTGACGTTGCCTGGAAAATGGCAAGAAGTAGTGGAACAAAACGGTGAATATGTTGTTCAGTAACATTCTTGGTGAAAATGAGAAAGGTGTCTTTTTGTTTTTAAGCTTAAAAACCAAAGGAACTTTTTAGCCAACACAGTTTTTATGTGCACTAATGCCAACTGCTTTTTTCAAATTTATTTGTTTATTCTTGGCCACACGGGTCTTTGTTGCTGAACCCTTTCTCTGTTTGCGATGAGGAGGGGTGGAGGGCTACTCTTTGTTGCAGCACAGGCTTTTCATTGCTGTAGCTTCTCTTGTGCAGCACAGGCTCTATCTAGGACTGGTGGTCTTCAGTAGTTGTTGCACACGGTCTCAGTAGCCAGCTGTTTTTAAAACTGCAGCTTTATCGTAAGTTTTTAGATCTGGTAAAGTGGATCCCATCGTTTGTCTTTTTTTTTAGGAGGCTAATGTAACATTTATATATACCACATAAAACCGTCATGAGATATTAGGTATCTATGTCTGTGTGTTTACTACTGTTTTTTCTGCATTAGAATAAGAGCTCCAGGAAGCCTTTTTTTGTTTTGTTTTGTTTTATTTACCACTGTATCCTCAGTACTTAGAACAAGGTTAGGCCCGAAGTAGGCCCTCCGTAAGCTTTTGTTAAGGATATGAAGAAACATGGGTTTTAGAAGCATCCTATCAAGTTCTACAAAGAGTCTTTTTAGTATCTTGTTTGAGATTGCATTCAAGTTTTCCCTTACTTTGAGGAGAATTGACATTTTTATGATGATAGTTATCCCATTATTGAACAAAACAGCTGTCCAGCATTAGTCACTCAGTCGTGTCTGATTTTTTGTGACTCCATGGACTGTAGCCCACCAGGCTCCTCTGTCTATGGGATTTTTCCAAGCAAGAATACTGGAGTAGGTTTCCATTTCCTTCTCCAGGGAATCTTCCCAACACAACACATCTCTTCACTTTTTGGTGACTTTCAATTTTATTGTTTTCTCCAGGAAAGTTCAAGTGTGTTCTCAAGCGTTATCATTCAGTTAAGTCTGACTCTTTGCGACCTCATGGACTACAGTGGGTCAAGATGCTCTGTCTATGGGATTCTCCAGGCAAGAATAGTAGAGTGGGTTGCCATTTCCCCCTTCAGGGGAACTTCCAGACTCAGGGGTTGAACCTGGGTCTCCCTCATTGCAGAAGGTCTTCAGTTCAGTTCAGTTCAGCTCAGTCGCTCAGTCATGTCCAACTCTGCGACCCCATGAATCACAGCACGCCAGGCCTCCCTGTCCATCACCAACTCCCAGAGTTCACTCAGACTCACATCCATCTAGTCTGTGATGCCATCCAGCCATCTCATCCTCTGTCGTCCCTTTCTCCTCCTGCCCCTAATCCCTCCCAGCATCAGAGTGTTTTCCAATGAGTCAACTCTTCACATGAGGTGGCCAAAGTACTGGAGTTTCAGCTTTAGTATCATTCCTTCCAAAGAAATCCCAGGGCTGATCTCCTTCAGAATGGACTGGTTGGATCTGCTTGCAGTCCAAGGGACTCTCAAGAGTCTTCTCCAACACCACAGTTCAAAAGTATCAATTCTTCAGTGCTCAGTCTTCTTCACAGTCCGACTCTCACATCCGTACATGACCACAGGAAAAACCATAGCCTTGACTAGACGGACCTTAGTCGGCAAAGTAATGTCTCTGCTTTTGAATTTGCTGTCTAGGTTGATCATAACTTTTCTTCCAAGGAGTAAGCGTCTTTTAATATCATGGCTGCAATCACCATCTGCAGTGATTTTGGAGCCCAAAAAAATAAAGTCTGATATCTGTTTCCAATGTTTCCCCATCTATTTCCCATGAAGTGATGGGACCGGATGCCATGATCTTAGTTTTCTGAATGTTGAGCTTTAAGCCAACTTTTTCACTCTCCTCTTTCACTTTCATCAAGAGGTTTTTTAGCTCCTCTTCACTTTCTGCCATAAGGGTGGTGTCATCTGAATATCTGAGGTTACTGATATTTCTCCCAGCAATCTTGATTCCAGCTTGTGTTTCTTCCAGTCCAGCGTTTCTCATGATGTACTCTGCATAGAAGTTAAATAAGCAGGGTGACAATAGACAGCCTTGACGTACTCCTTTTCCTATTTGGAACCAGTCTGTTGTTCCATGTCCAATTCTAACTGTTTCTTCCTGACCTGCATACAGATTTCTCAAGAGGCGGGTCAGGTGGTCTGGTATTCCCATCTCTTTCAGAATTTTCCACAGTTTATTGTGATCCACACAGTCAAAGGCTTTGGCGTAGTCAATAACGCAGAAGTAGATGTTTTTCTGGAACTCTCTTGCTTTTTCCATAATCCAGCAGATGTTGGCAATTTGATCTCTGGTTCCTCTGCCTTTTCTAAAACCAGCTTGAACATCAGGAAGTTCATGGTTCACATATTGCTGAAGCCTGGCTTGGAGAATTTTGAGCATTGCTTTACTAGCGTGTGAGATGATTGCAATTGTGCGGTAGTTTGAGCATTCTTTGGCATTGCCTTTCTTTGGAATTGGAATTTACAAATAGCTGTGAAAAGAAGAAAGGCAAAAAGCAAAGGAGAAAAGGAAAGATACAGGCATCTGAATGCAGAGAATAGCAAGAAGAGATAAGAAAGCCTTCTTCACCAATCAATGCAAAGAAATAGAGGAAAACAAAAGAATGGGAAAGACTAGAGATCTCTTCAAGAAAATTGTAGATACCAAGGGAACATTTCATGCAAAGATGGGCTCGATAAAGGACAGAAATGGTATGGACCTAACAGAAGCAGAAGATATTAAGAAGAGGTGGCAAGAATACACAGAAGAACTGTACAAAAAAGATCTTCATGACCCAGATAATCATGATGGTGTGATCACTCATCTAGAGCCAGACATCCTGGAATGTGAAGTCAAGTGGGCCTTAGAAAGCATCACTATGAACAAAGCTAGTGGAGGTGATGGAATTCCAGCTGAGCTGTTTCTAATCCTGAAAGATGATGCTGTGAAAGTGCTGCACTCAATATGCCAGCAAATTTGGAAAACTCAGCAGTGGCCACAGGACTGGAAAAGGTCAGTTTTCATTCTACACATGGACATCACCAGATGGTCAACACCGAAATCAGATTGATTATATTCTTTGCAGCCAAAGATGGAGAAGCTCTATACAGTCAACAAAAACAAGACCAGGAGCTGACCGTGGCTCAGATCATGAACTCCTTATTACCAAATTCAGACTCAAATTGAAGAAAGTAGGGAAAACCGCTAGACCATTCAGGTATGACCTAAATCAAATCCCTTATGATTATACAGTGGAAGTGAGAAATAGATTTAAGGGCCTAGATCTGATAGATAGAGTGCCTGATGAACTATGGAATGAAGTTCATGACATTGTACAGGAGACAGGGATCAAGACCATCCCCATGGAAAAGAAATGCAAAAAAAAAGCAGAAGGTCTTATATAATTCTAATTAGTTTCTTCCTAAGTATGTCACAGTTTTTGTTACTCTGATGAATGAAATTTTAAAGTTACTATTACACTTTCAATTACTATTTTTTTAAACTTCTTTAAAGTTTTTTTGTTTATTTCTTTGTTTATTTTTGGATGCACTGGGTCTTCATTGCTATGCATGGGCTTTCTTTAGTTGTGGCAAGAGGGGGCTACTCTTCATTGCAATGAGAGTGTTTCTCATTGCAGTGGCTTCTCTTACTGCAGAGCAGGGACTCTAGGCAGGACGGCTCAGTAGCTGTGGTGTAGGAGCTTAGTTGCTCCTCAGCATGTGGGATCCTCCCAGACCAGGGATTGAACTCACATGCATTGGCAGTCAGATTCTTAAAACACTAGACCACCAGGGAAGTCCCATCAAATTGCTATTGTTGATATATGGAAAAGGTCTCTTGATTAGTGATCACATCATCATGATTATCTGGGTCGTGAAGATCTTTTTTGTACAGTTCTTCTGTGTATTCTTGCCACCTCTTCTTAATATCTTCTGCTTCTGTTAGGTCCATACCATTTCTGCCCTGAAGTAACTCGTATTCTGTCCACTAGCATTTCAAGGCAAGTCCCATGGCCAAGTCTAACTTCCAAAGGAGTAGGAAGGCGTGATCCTGCCATGTGTCAGAAAGACAGCTGAGCATGGGAATGTGCCTCATGCTCCATCATCACATAGTGTTTGCTCTACGTTTCTGGTAGATAGCCCTTTATCAAGTTTAGAAGTAAGTTCATGAGTTTGTTTAGAATTCATTAAGCAAAGAATGTATCCTTATCGTGAATGAGTGTTAAATTTTATCAACTGGTTTTATGCCATCTGTTTCATGTATAAATATTGTTTTTCTGCCTTAATTTGTTAAGGCATTTATACATGATGATTCTCTGCCTAAAACATTCTCCTCCACAGTCCTCTTCAAACACTTTCCTTGTTAATTCTTTCTCATTCTTTAGAGCTCATTCATTCATCCAATCAATACTGACTGAGCAATGCTATGTGCCAGATGTTATTCTAGGCGCTTAGGACAGCAGTGAACAAAGCAGATGAAAGCCTTGCCCCTGTGGATCTACCTTACCCTGGGGGTGGGGGGGCGGGAAGAAATAAGCATATGAAACAAATAAGTAAATCAGATGCAGACCAATAGTCTTTTTTACTTTTACTCATCTGTTTACTTATGGCTGTGCTGGATCTTCGTTGCTGCGCACAGGCTTTCTCCAGCTGTGGCAAGCTGCGGCTACTCCTTGTTGTGGTGCACGGGCTTCTCACCGTGGTGGCTTCTCTTGTTGCAGAGTACAGGCTCTAGGGCACATGGGATTCAGTAGTTGCAGCATATGGGCTTAGTAATTGTAGCTCTTGGGCTCTAGAGCTCAGGCTCAGTAATTATGACGCAAGGGCTTAGTTCCTCTGCGGCATGTGGGATCTTCCAGGACCAAGAACTGAACCCGTGTCCCCTGCATTGGCAAGCGGATTCTTAACAACTAGAGCACCAGGGAAGTCCCTGTCAATAGTTTTGGACACAGCAGAAGAGAAGCAGAGCAGGGCAAGGGAGAAATGGAGGTATAGGGAGGGTACACTCAGAGTAAGTCTCTCAAAGAGGTGACATCAGGGAAATGACTCAAAACAGGGGCAGAGTTTACTAGGCAGGTATCCAAAGGCAGACTGTTCCAGGCAGAGGGCAGCTGCGAGCTAAAGGCCCTAGGGTGGGAGATGCCATGTGGGTTCTAAAATCAGTGAGGAAGCTCGGGAGCTGAAACTGAGTGAATGACCCTGGCAAGCAATGAAGCTGGAAAAATAGTAGAGGAGGCTGACCATGAGGGCCTTGGAGGAGGTCATAGCAAAAACTTGAGTTTTTCTTGGGCTGATGAGTTTTGAGCTCTGGAAGAGTTTGGAGCAGAAGAGGTACAGAGTCTACTGTGCTTCAGAAGGATCCCCCAATGCAGTGTTGAAAACTGCCTGTAGGCTGGTAAGGGCAGAAACAAAAAGATAGGAGGAATCCCCTATGGTAAACCAGGTATGAGATGAAGATGTCATAGCAGCGGAGATGCTGAGCAGTGGTCAGATTCTGGGTATATTTTGAAGGAAAATACCATGATGATATTCTAATGGATTAGAGTAAAGCATGAGAAAAGAAGCCAACGTGGCTTCAAAACTTTGGCCTGAGCGATGGGAAGGATGGGGCTGGAAGATTGGAAGAGGCTTTAGGAGGATAAGGTTTCAGGTGGGGGAAGATCAAGAATTCAGTTGTTTTTCTTTTCCATTATGATGATTTTTTATTGATTATAATTCACATATCATAAAATTCACCTCTTTAAAATGTGGCTTCGATGCTTCTCAGTATATTCATGAGTTGTGTATTCACCACACTATCTAATTCCAGAAAATTCGTTGACTCCCTCAAAAGACCTATACCCACTATCCACTCTCCATTCCCCCCTCCTTGACATCTACTTTCTGTCTTTATGAATTTCCCTATTTCTGGAAATTATATGTAGATAGAATCATACAACATGTGGCCTTTTGTGTCTGGCTTCTTTCACTCAGCATTCTGTTTTCAAGGTTATGGACTTGTTGAATTTGAGGTGTTTTATTAAACTTCTAAATATTTAAGTCTAGTAAAGAGGTTCAGAGAAGGCGATGGTACCTCACTCCAGTACTCTTGCCTGGAAAATCCCATGGACGGAGGAGCCTGGTAGGCTGCAGTCCATGAGGTCGCTATGAGTCGAACAGGACTGAGCAACTTCACTTTCACTTTTAGGTTTCATGCATTGGAGAAGGAAATGGCAACCCACTCCAGTGTTCTTGCCTGGAGAATCCCAGGGACGGGGGAGCCTGTTGGGCTGCTGTCTACGGGGTCGCACAGAGTCGGACACAATTGAAGCGGCTTAGCAGCAGGAGCGGCAGCAGTAGAGAGATAAGGGCTAAGGGATAAAGAAGATATACGATATCTGCAAATAGATGCACAGAATCATTAACATATAGAATAACACTATTTCAAATCATGAGATGAAGTGCAATCCCTCATCAAGAAAGTAAGCACAGAGAGAACAAAGATGTCAAGCATCTGGGACACCTGAGCCCTGGGACCCTTAAACATCTGGAAGAGAAGACGCCATCACAGGAGACTGAGAAGGGTCTGCAACAGCGACTAGGGATCCTGAAAGCCTAGGGAGAAACCGCATGGAGAGAAGGCTGTGATCCCCTGGGTCTCAGAGGCTCCTAAGAGGTCAAGTAAGATGAGGACCAAGAAATGACCATCGGGTTTAGCAACCAGGAGGTCATGGTAACATGACAAAGAGCTATTTCAGACCAATGCTGGGGAAGAAAGCCTCATCAGAGAGAGTTCAAGAAAGACCGGGAGAAGAGAAACTAAGGACAGCAAGTAGTTTCTCCAGTGGGAAGCTTCTCTTCTCCAATTTCTCTTCTCCCCTGGGGTGATAGAGAGGGGAGAAGTGAGGCCAAGACTGGTTTTTGTATGGTTTTCAAGATGCAAGAATCAGCATGATGTTTGTTTCAGATGAGAAAGAAGGATGCAATAGAAGCCAAAAATTAATGGTGCAGGAAAGAGAGGGGAGAATTGTTGGAGGAGGTTCCTTGAGTAGGTGATGGCACAAGATTGACCCCAAGGGGAAGGCTGGCCTTTGATGCGGCACAGACAGGTCATCTAAAGAAAGAGATGGGGAGACGGTATGTGGATGCAGACTTGCCCAGCAGGCAGAGTAGGGGTCTGTGTTCCTATGTTTTTGAGGGATGGAAGAAGCATGCTTTTTGGCTGACAGTAGGGATGGGAGGAACGCACTGGGAATTAGAAGGGAATGGAATGACATCTAGCAGGGAGCAAGTATACTAGGGAAGGATAGTATAAGTCCAGGCAGCACTAGGGTGCAGATGAAGTCTGTGCGTCCAGTTCAGAAATCACCCCCTCCCAAAGGTCTTCTGACCCCAAAACTAGGTTACTCCCTTTCCTGTGAGTCTCACGGCCCCTGTGGTGCTTCTCTCTTACAACTCTGATCACACCTAGAATGAAATGTCGATGGTATTCTCTAGTTCTTTAATCCCTGTATCCCCTCACTTAGACTGTAAACCCCAGGATGACATCAACAGACAGTGTCTACTCAGTCGCTGTATCTTGCCATCTAGCTCCTCCTGCACAGTATTCTCTAAATACATAATATTTAAATAGTTGAATCAGTTCAGTTCAGTCGCTCAGTCGTGTCCAACTCCTTGCAGCCCCATGGACTGCAGCACGCCAGGCATCCCTGTCCATTACCAACTCCGGGAGTCTACTCAAACTCATGTCCACTGAGTCTGTGATGCCACCTAACGATCTCATCCTCTGTCCTCCCCTTCTCCTCCCACCTTCAATCTTTCCCAGCATCAGGGTCTTTACCAATGAGTCAGATCTTCAAATCAGGTGGCCAAAGTATTGGAGTTTCAGCTTCAGCATCAGTCCTTCCAATGAATATTCAGGACTGATTTCCTTTAGGATGGACTGGTTGGATCTCCTTGCAGTCCAAGGGACTCTCAAGAGTCTTCTCCAACACCACAGTTCAAAAGTTGTTCGGCGCTCAGCTTTCTTTATAGTCCAAACTTCACATCCATACATGACTACTGGAAAAACCATAGCCTTGACTAGATGGACCTTTGTTGGCAAAGTAGTGTCTCTGCTTTTTAATATGCTATCTAGGTTGGTCATAACTTTTCTTCCAGGGAGTAAGTGTCTTTTAATTTCATGGCTGCAGTCACCATCTTCAACCATATTCAAATAGTTGAATAAATGCATGAAATAACGAATGAGAAAAGTCCCCAAAGTGGCGCGTGTGCTTTTAGTCGGCCTAAACTTCCGAAGAAACTCCTTCCACATCCCTGACAGAGTCTGGACCTCCACTCTCCGCAGCTCCACCCACCCGTCCCCAACTCCATCTCCATCCTCATCCCCATCCCCATCTCCATCCTCATCCCCATCCCCATCTCCATCGCACCCCCTGCCCATCCCCATCCCCTTCGATGCCCTCTCGCATAGTTCCGCTTTCCCGGCGCTGCTGCTTTAAGAGTCCGCAGAAGCCGAGCCGGGCGCTGATTGGTGGTTTATTCTAACGATAGCGGATGAGCTCATCTGCAACCAATGACCAGGCTGCACCGGCCAGACCGCTGCACCTAGGAGGAAGGCGGAAAGCAGCCGCCCGCGGTGGTATGTCCCCCGCGGGGGCGAAGGGTAGGTGGCCGCAGGGCTGAGTCGGGCCGCGCGGACCGAGCTCCTGGCTCGGGCAGGTACGGTGTTAGCCTGGCTCCTCCTCCATACCCTCTTCCCCAGGAGAGAATGCCCTCATCTCTCATTCCCCCAGTCCCCTTCCTTGGCGACCCTCACGGGGCGGTGCACCTTGCGTGCAGGGGACTCGCGGGCTGGATGCATGTCTTTCTGGGTCCAGACGCAGCTTTGCAGCTCTGCCTAGGAGGACCCGGCCCGGCGGGTGAACCCTGAAGCTAGGCCCTGACTTAGAGTAGCACACACTGCCGACCTGGGTGCCTCTGATCACAGGCCTCCGAGCCGCATGCCCTGGTGACTGGGCCGAATGGGAAGGGAGCGGCTTCCCTTCCTCCCCTCCTCCACCTCCTGGCCGCATCCTGGCCGGGGCTCAGCTGCCCGCTGGCTTGGCGATGTGGGTTTTCCTCTCTGCCTCACTCCCCATCCTGTTCTCTCTTCCCTCTCCACAGAAGTAGAAATGACCTGGGGTTTGGGCCCCGCCCTTTCCCAATGAGGCCTGAGAGAGCAAAGGTGCAGAGGCTTCAGTGAAGGATGGAGGCAGCTTTCTGGCCTCTGAGCTCTTTCCTCTCCTTCCGCCACTGCTCTAACCCTGGCAGCCGCTTGTATCACTTGCTGCTCAGGGTGGAGCTGCCCTCCGGTCCATGGAGGCCACGTGGCCTCCTGGACTTCTCAGAGCAGAGCCAGGGGGACAGAGCCATCCCCTCCCTAGGGCTGGCTGGGCTCTGACCTCATTCATCTAATTCCATCCAGAGTGGTACTGAATCTGCCAGTCAGTCATTTCATTTGCCTGCAGTCTTTAAGGCCAAGCCTGGTGCCCAGCTCTCCACCTGGCTCCTTGGGGGTCCTCCCTCCCTGACCACACTGATCTTGGGACCAAGGGAAGTGAAATAAAGCAGGGGCAATCCCTCCTGTTCGGGGAGGTACCATGGAGCCAAACCCTGAAGGATAAGTGAGATTCCCATGGGAGGAGGGAGGGGCGGACAGGGCACAGTATAAGGAATGGCCTTTGGGCCCCAGGCTTTTGCTTCAGCCTCAAAGTATGGTGACCTGCATATGTTTAATGTGCACAGAGGCCCTTTGAAGGCAGCTCTGTATCACAAATATTTTCAGCTCTCTGTGATGCTCAGCACATAGTAGGTGCTCCAGAAATACATGTTGAACTGAATTTGAATGGAAAGAATTGTAAAAACAACTCAGAGCCCAAAGCATGTTTTTATTGTTATGACCACTACTTAGGAAAGATCTGGCTTAGTAAGGGGTATTACCCCCATTAGCTCTGATCCCTCCGGCCCTTGGAGGTGAGTATCAGTCTCCACAATACTCAGTGGAAGAAACCAGGGTACAGATGGGACATTGTCTCCAACTGGGTTCTTCCTAATGCCTCTGCTCATTCCAGGTCCCTGACCCAAGGCAGCCATGAGCCTGGTGGCCTGTGAGTGCCCTCCTGGCCCTGGCCTGGAGCCTGAGCCCTGCTCTCGAGCACGGTCCCAGGCTCGCGTGTACCTGGAGCAGATTCGCAACCGGGTGGCTCCGGGGGCACCTGACATGACTAAGCACGACTACCTGGTGGATGCAGCCACTCAGATCCGGCTGGCCTTGGAGCGCGACGTCAGTGAGGACTACGAGGCCGCCTTCAACCACTACCAGAACGGCGTGGATGTTCTCCTCCAAGGCATGCACGGTGAGGCTGGGGCTGGGCAGGGGCCGAGGAAGGGCCCATCCCATCATCTGTCCATCTGTGCTGGGTGAGCAGGGCTCTGTGCTGGCCCTGCAGGACCTATGAGAAGGACAGTAGTATTGATAATAATAGCCTTCACTTATAAAGCAGTTCCTTTACACTAGGCACTGGTCTAAGGGCTTTACCTGTATCAATTCATTTCTGATTCACAGTAATACAAACCACTGTGTATGTTCTGGCATGTACTTCCAAATATACAAGAATGATTTTTATTCCTATTTTCCAGATGAGGAAATTGAGGCACAGGGAAGTTAAATAGCTTGCTTAAGACTCCACAGCTATCAAATGACAAAGCTGAGACTTGAACAGTTTGGGCTCCAGAGGCTATGAGCTTGGCCCACTAAGCTCTCCTGCCCCTGGAGCTGGGCTAGGGTCCTGCCCTCTGGGTACTTACATTCTGATGGCAGAAGATTGATGAGTTGATGATGGACAATTATAGTCCCAGGTAGCAAGGACAATGGGGAGGAAGTAAAGGGAGGGAAAAAGGAGACTGAGGCCAGACAAGCCTGGCACAGGGCATTTTCTAAAAGTCAAAACCCTAATCTGAGCCCTGAAGAATGGTGGATATGCTGTCCAGCTGAAGAGCCTTTAGTGGGAGAGAGAAGAGACAGGCAGAGAACACAGGCAAAGGCCTGAAGGTAAGAGGGGAGGCCTGTTCAGGGCAAAAGGAGGCATTTCCAAGTTGTGGGAGAGGCTGGCCCTGAGGCCAGTTGGAGATACCCGAGGGCCTTGATGGCCAGCCTGGGGGTAAGAGTCAGGCCCCAATTCATGCTTCTAGTTGCTGCACTGATGATGCCTCTCAACAGCTGGCTTCATGCCTGTACCATGAACACCTTTACCCTCCAGGCCCAATGCCTGTTCTGGCCTCTTTCATACTGGGCATCAAAGATAGCAGAAGGTGTGCTCTCTGGGGGCTTCTCTTTCTTCCTGAAAAACAGACAGGGAAACTCCGTTCCATCCCTTCCCAGGCTGTGACAGTGGCCAGGAGGTTGTGCATGCCAATTGTAAGGTGCTATAGTCCGAGGGCCGCCCCCCCCGCCCGGCTCCCAGGCTCTCCCGCCACCATCCTTCGTCCTCCTCCCCTGCTGGTCTCCCACCCAGAAGAGGACTCAAGAACAGATGAGGGTCAGAATCCACTGACCAGCCTCAGAAATAGCTGCCCTCCTGTGGGGGGCAGAGTGTGGGCAATGGGAGCCAAACCCCCGCCTCCTCCCAGGGCTGGCAGGGTCCTCTTGACCCCTTCTCCCCACAGTCGACCCCAACAAGGAGAGGTGTGAGGCTGTCAAACTGAAGATAACCAAGTACCTGCGGCGGGCGGAGGAGATCTTTAATTGCCACCTGCAGAGGACGCTGGGCAGCGGAGCCAGCCCTGATGAGGTGAGGAGCCCCCAGAAGACTGAGGGATCCAGGGGAAGAGAACTAAGGCCCCCACCCCCCAGGCCAGGGAGCTGTCGCCTTGCCATCCCCGGCTGGGCAGACAGTGGAGAGCACAGGCAGGCTGGCGCGTGTCCCGGGGCTGCCGCCCTGCCCTCCTCCTCCTGGCTTCCTCCCTCTCTCTCCCACACTCTCCGTAGCTCATTCACATTCTAACACTTGGTGAATCATCTCCAGTCCAGTCTCGCACCCTCACAGAGGAGACACACACACAGAGGCAGCTCCTCACTCTCCCACACAGCCCATACACACACTCACCTGTGTACACACTCAGGCTCCCAGAGTGCTTTTCTGCTGGGCTGCAGTGAGTGTTTGGAGCAGACATGAATACCCACCCACATGCGTATACACAGACATGAATACCCATGTGCATATACACACACCTGAATACGTGCATATACAAATGTGCACAAATCCTCTCCCCACATCCTGACCCAGCAGGCCCCTCAGAGAGGGTTGAGAATGCACGCCCACTTTTCAACCCCTAGGTGTGCACATACACACTCCTAGTCTGATGCACCTTGTAAGATGCTTCCCACAGTGCAGGTACCTGGGCCTGCCTTGGTCTTTGAAGCCTGTTGCCCAGGTTATTTCCCCATCCCTGGGAGCATCTGCCTCCTGTGGTTGCCACTTTTGAGAGGGGGTTTCAGAGGACTCTTTGAGCCTGGGAGGAAGCCCGGGTAGGCGCTGAGCTGAGAGGGTGGCCTGGCCACCCTGGACCAAGGCTGGGTCTGTCTCTGTGAGGTGGGGGTCTGCCCGTACCCTGGTCCTTGCCCTCTGTGGCCACTGGTCTCCTGGCAAGCTGAGCCCTGCTCGCTGCAGCTGGGTGAGGAGGCCGTGACCCTGAGGCTGCCGCGGGGCTCTCTCCCGCCACCGCAGGGTTTCAGCAGCCTGAGGCTCCGGCCCATCCGCACGCTGAGCTCTGCCCTGGAGCAGCTGAGGGGCTGCAAGGTGGTCGGGGTCATCGAGAAGGTGAGCGAGCGACGCCCAAGGTGTGGGAGGACACAGTGTGTGTGACCGGGAGTGGCCAGTGCTGGAAAGGGGTCAGGGGGTCCAAGCGGAGAAGGGCAGCCGGGTCCAGGGGTGCCCCACCCCTCCTCCAGCCCAGCACACACCAGCCCCGGCAAGGAAAAAGTGAGGAAGCCATAGAGGCAGACAGCGCCTCTCCACAGACCCTCCAGCTCAGACACAGAACCGCTCCCTCGGCAGTTCAGGACAGCAGCCGCAGGGGCACCCAGCCAGCTTGAGCTGCCTTGTGCGCCCCCACTTCCCGGCTTCCTCCAGGGGCTGCAGCCAAGAATCTCCCCTGCCAAGCCCAGCCCAGAGGTTCCTGGGGCAGGAATGTGCTCATCGCTAGAAACCTGCCTTGTCCAGGTCCTTGGCAGCTCTGCCCTCTGTCTCCTGGCTTCTCCCGCGGTGCCCCAACCTGGGATCGGCTCCCTTAATTCAGGGCAGACAGGAGTCGACAGTGCGAACTGGACCTGGACACTCAGCAGAAGGACAGACAGGTTGGGTCAAATGAGATTTGAGCCAATATTCGATTGCTCTCTGCCTGGACCCAGAGATAGCTGGAGCATTTGCTTAAGTGTTTTTATGTTTTTTTCAAACTGAACCGTTCATCAGAATCACCTGGGGGAGTTTCCTAACCACACAGATGCCTGGGCCCCATCCCAAACCCACCAAATGAGAATTTCTAGGGTTGAACCCAGGCATCTGTCATTTAAGACACTCACGGGGGATTCGGGCGGGTGTGGGAGCCAGCAGAGAAAAGAGGACTGGTGTGTGCTCCTTCACACACTGCCGAGGATGAAGTGCTGTCTGGACGGGCACCACGTGGCCCCAGGCAAGCTCTTTGCCCTCTCTGGGCACCGGTTTCCTCATCTGGAAGCGGGGAAGGGATCTTCCCACCCACCCAGGGGGATGTGGGAACTAAAGTGAAATAATTTTTGGGAAAGGCCTGGCACACGCTAAAGCGTCTGATACAAGTTCGATGGCTGAAGGCTGATGACAAGAGTGGGTCAGCAGGAAGCAGGCTTCCCATCCCTGGCCTCGCTCCAGCGGCTGCTTCCTATTCCCTGGAGCAGGCGCCTGGTCTGTCAGCCAAGGCCCAGCCAGCTTCCATCTGCCCAGCCCTTCCCGCCCACCACGTTCATCCACGTGGCTCGGCCGCCCCCGTGGGCAAGCCAAGGAGGCGACAGCCACCACTGTTTGCCCGTGTGGGATCCCACTGAACCGATGGTGTTATGGAGAGAGGGGTTCTGGGTCAAATAAGCTTTAGAAACAGTGCGTTAAAGTTACATTACTTCATTGCTTTAATTCTAGGAAGTTTCAGGCTTTGAGGATGCAAATGTACACAGTGAATCTCCAAGAGGGAGGTCTATGACAGAATTCCCCGAATTTGAATTTGTTTAACCCCAGACACACATGTGCAAAGCATTTTTGGAATCCTGTATTCCGAGGCCTGTGCATATGGGAAAAACAGATTCAGGCCAAGCCCAACCGTTCTGTCTTACAAGTGCCCTCTTTTTTCCTTTATTACCCTTTCTTGGGCACTCAACTTAGCCACTCCGCATCCCTCCTAAAATCCTATGGCCTTTTCCTGTGTCATTCGCAAGCCAGGAAAATCAGTCTCCCAAATTAGGAGAGATGTTAGGGCCACTGGGCCCAGGTCCCTGCAGCCACGCCCGGTTGGATGTCACTGCCTTTCATTCCATAGCTGTGCCCAGACAGCCCAGGGCAGGTGATTGGCAGAGCAGTGCCAGTCTGCAGCAGCCCCCAGCCTCAGGGCAGCAAAGGGCCCCACTTAGGAAGCCTTGAGAGCCCCCAGAGAGGTCCCACTGTGAGGGTTCATGGGGCTGAAGAGGGTTTCCTTGGGGCCAGAAGAGATACCTGCAAGGGTAGGGGGCGGCAGAGAACAGTGAGGTGGGTGGGTCAGGGACTAGGTGGGCAGCTGGCCAGGATGCCTAGGGTCTACTCTCAGGGAGCCTTGGGGGGCTTAGGAGACAACACTGGCTATTTGCTGAGCTTCGTCCAGGAGCTAGGCCCTGAGTCAGGGATGGGAAGAAAGAGGACAGCCAAGTCCCTTCTGTGTTTTTGGCTCAAACATGAGGGTGTTTAAAATTATTACTATTTATCAGCATTTGACAATTGGCAGGTTTCATAGAGAAAGCCCAAGTTTCCTACTTTTCCTGAGAAATGAGAGGATCTGGAAATGCAGGCTCACATTCCTGCTTGTCAATCCCAGGCAGATGAAGGGCTGCCTGCTTTAATGAGGCGCTCGGCCTGCCCTTTCCTGTCCTGCCCACTGGCACACATGAACAGCCCCTGGGGACCTTTGTGCTTGAGAACCTATTTGAAACTTCTGGATTTGTTTGCTCCAGGAGGGAGTCCTCCTGGCCTTGACACTCCGGACATTTTAAAATGAAGGGTTAATGTGTTTTACCAAAGTTTTAATTATCCACACATCCCGAGAGCTCAGTGGGTTTTATTTTTTAAAAAAGAGACTTCCTTTTTTAAAAAGATGGGAGCTGGCACTCAGAACTGCCTTACACCTTCCTGACAGCCTTCTCTCCTGGCATCTGTTAAGCCCACTGTAGCCGGCACAGCTGCTGCATTAAACCCGCTCAGTCTCCCTGCGGGGGAAGAAGGGTTATACTGTACAGTCAGATATAGTAGTCACCAGCCACATGGAATGGAATGGAATCGTCGCTTCAGTCGTGTCCGACTGTTTGCGACTCCATGGACTGTAGCCCGCCAGGCTCCTCTGTCCATGGGATTCTCCAGGCAAGAGTACTGGAGTGGGTTGCCATGCCCTCCTCCAGGGGATTTTCCCAACCCAGGGATCAAACCCAAGTCTCTTACATCTCCTGCATTGGCAGGCAGGTTCTTTGCCACTAGTGCCACCTGGGAAGCCCATAATACTATTTAAAAAAATATTTTTTTATAACACCGCGTGACATGCAGAACTTCCCCGAGTGGGGATTGAATTCATACCTTCCACAGTGCAAGCGCAGAGCTGTAACCACTGGACCACCAGGGAAGTCCAGTTTTAATAAAAATTATATATTCTCTCAGTGGCACCCGCTGTATTTCAAAGGCTTGATAGCTACATGTGGTTCATGGCTTCTATATTGAACAAATAGACAATATTTCTGTTACAGCAGAAGGTCCTCCTGGGCAGTGCTGCATTTTAACCATTGTTCCATAGAGAATGTAACTGAGGCTCATAGAGGTCAAGTGACAAACCAGTGCTCTGTCTCCCGTAGCACAGAACAGAAGAGGAAGGGGGTTTTTGTTTTGTTTGCTTGGTTTAATGGTGGCAGGGGGGATGCCCCCTTTGCTACTCTTTTGAAATAGGATGTAAAAGAAAAGAGTTTGAAACAGTAAATGGGAATTTCCTGGTTGTCCAGTGGGTAGGACTCTGCAGTTGCACTGCAGGGAGGCACAGCTGATGCCTGGTTGGAGAACTAAGATCCCGCAAGCCATTCAGTGTGGCCAGAAACAACAGCAACAGCACATATCGCCCACCATCCCACCTCATTCCAAGAGAACCAGCATTGACGGTGTGGCCTAATTATTTCTTGATTCGTGTGTGTGTGTGTGTGTGTGTTTTCTTTTCTTTTTTAACGCACTGTTTCAGTGTACTGATCAAGTTTTGTTTCTGGCCTCCCTGACATTCCCTGCTGGGTTTTTTTTTTTTTTCTGAATATGTAAATGAGAAGCCTTGCCCAGGACAAGGTGGTGGGGAATCCCACTTGGCAAGAGGCAGTAGGGAATTATCCGGGGTGTCAGCACTTGTGGGAAACCGTGTTATCCTAAATGACCCCAAAGTTCTCTCTTTCAAACTCATTGGGCGGAGCAACAGGGACCAGGCTGGACTCCATCTCCGGCTGTTGGAGGAGAGACCTCTAGTGGTCATAAGGGGTACCTCACTCCTGATGCCCCAGCCGTCGGAATCCACCACCTTCATCTCACTGATGGCAGGGAAACAGGCCCAGAGGGGAAGGCATGTGCCAGGTCAACTAGCTATGCCCGTTTTCAGTTATGTCTTCAAGGCTCCTGGGTCAGCCCATCTGAATTCGCATCCCGGCTCTGTGGGACCGCAGGCAACGTTACCTCTCTGAACCTCGATTTCTTCATCAATAAAATGAGTCACGTAATACTTGGGGCTGCCCAGGTGGCACAGTGGTAAAGAATTTGCTTGACAATGCAGGAGACGCAAAAGATGTGGGTTTGGTCCCTGGGTCGGGAAGATCTCCTGGAGGAGGAAATGACAACCCACTCCAGTCTTCTTGCCTGGAGAATCGCGTGGACAGAGGATCCTGGCAGGTCTCGGAGAGTCAGACACGATTAAGCACAGCACAGCAGCACAGGGCCTCACCGGGTAGGGCTGTAAGAATGAAACTAAGCAAGCTAGATAAGGCCCTTAGCACAGAGTAATACTATACAGTATACAGTATAGTACTATACTATACTATAGTAATACTATACAGAGTGGTACTCTACAGTATACAGTATAATACTATACTGTACTATAATAATACTATACAGAGTGGTACTCTACAGTATACAGTATAATACTATACTGTACTATAGTAATACTATACAGAGTGGTACTCTACAGTATACAGTATAATACTATACTATACTATAGTAATACTATACAGAGTGGTACTCTACAGTATACAGTATAATACTATACTGCTGCTGCTGCTAAGTTACTTCAGTCGTGTCCGACTCTGTGCGACCCCATAGACGGCAGCCCACCAGGCTCCCCCGTCCCTGGGATTCTCCAGGCAAGAACACTGGAGTGGGTTGCCATTTCCTTCTCCAATGCATGAAAGTGAAAAGTGAAAGTGAAGTCGCTCAGGCGTGCCCGACCCTCAGTGACCCCACAGACTGCAGGCTACTAGGCTCCTCCATCCATGGGATTTCCCAGGCAAGAGTACTGGAGTGGGGTGCCATTGCCTTCTCCAGATAAGGCCCTTAGCACAGAGTAATACTATACAGTATACAATATAATACTATACTATACTATAGTAATACTATACAGAGTGGTACTATACAGTAATACTATGCACAAGTCTCCCTGTGCCGATATTAATAGCCATCAGCAAAGACTATAGAGAGCACGTTATACAGCAGGCTTGAGCTGCTGCCATACTTGAGTTGTCTGACTTAACAACACCCTCTTAATGGCCTTCTGAAGCAGGTACTGCTATGACCCAGGGTGCAGGTCTTGCCCTCACGTGCCCCCCTGCCTGGGCTGAATCTTCTACCTTTCTGCCCTGACAGGTCCTCTCCTACGGCTGGGGTTCACCCCTGCCCATAATGGAGATGAGTCTAGGGTCCAGCTCTAAGCAAGGCTCTGACCCAGCAGTTGGCAGACCACTGCCTCCAAACAAAACTGACAGGAGAAGGAAGAGGTTGCTCGCCAAGGACAGAGTCCAGAGGAAAAGACCATTTAAAAAAAGCAAAAGACCATCACATCACTGGGAGTGGGGGGCAGGGGGTGCGACCTGAAGGAGCACGCCAAGCCTGTGTGGTTTGGGGCACCACTGGGGCTACATTCTCAGAGCCTTGGCTTCTTCACCTGTGAAATAAGAGTTGAGGGAAGGTGACTGGCCCTGAGGTCCCTTCCAGCCATGACACCCTCAGATCCTGTGGAATGGACCATTCACCTCATGTGTGGAAAGCCCTGACTACTTCCCTGTGCGGCGCAGGGCTCTGGGAATACAGAGCTAGACAGCATGGTCCCTGTGCTCTTGGAGTTCACAGCCCAGTGGAGCGACAGGAAATCACACACAGTGTGCTGGGGGTGAGCCGGGAGAGCGCTGCAGACAGATTAGGAGTCCTGGCCTGATCTGAGGTTGGGAAGGCTCCCTGGAGGAGGTGGTACCTGATAAGACCTGCAGGTCTAACGAGGGTGGATGAATCCGACAGGTTCAATGTCATGTTGGTGGAGGAGGGGATATACTCTGTACCACCAAAGCCTGACGTCCCTGCCTAGCCTGGGTGGAGGAGCGTGGGGCCTGGGGTTGGGGGTGTGGAGCCCTGGGAACTAGCCTGTGCCTTGACTAGTGCCTCCTGGACCTCTGCAGGTACAGCTGGTCCAGGACCTAGCGACTGGAGGGACCTTCGTGGTGAAGGCAGGTGCCACCCCACCCCCTGCCATTCCTCCTTCCCCTTGGGACCTTCTCAGAGCTCTTGGAAACCCCTGCCCTCTGGGGAACCTCTACCCAGAACCCGTGTGGGAAGCCCACGTTCCCTCCAGATCCCACAGCTGCTAGTTCTGCACCCCGGGCATGTGCCTGACTTCCCAGAAACACACACACATATACTGCCCTACCCTTGGCCCAGACAGGGAGGGGAGGGCCTGCCTTCCATGGTGGAAAGAGGGTTGCAGGTCAGGACAGGAACTAGGGGGAGGCAGCTGCTCCTCAAGGGGGGCTCCCACACTTCATCTGGTTGTCCCTGAAGAGCAGAGTGGCCTCTGGCCGGTCCCCAGCTGATCTGCCCGGCCTGCCCCCTCCTCAGGGCCTGTCCAGGTGCCACGTGGCGAGCCGGGAGCGGCTGACCATCATCCCACACGGCGTCCCCTACATGACCCAGCTGCTGCGGTACTTTGTGACTGATGACTCCATCTTCCTGCACCTGGAGCACGTGAAAGGTGAGCGGACCCCGGGGGCCCCATCGGCTCCTCAGGCCTTCGGGAGATTGTCCTGTCTCATCCCCTTAAAATTCGGAGCTCGTTACCCAGCCACATGCCCGGCCTTCCTGGAGGGTGAAGGCAGGACTAGCCTGCTGCGGGCTTGTCAGTGATGCCAGGGGGCAGGAGACGTCCAAGGAGGACGTTCACATCTTGGATGAATAAGGGCACGTATGCAGGTGTCCCCTTTGTCACCATCTCCCCCAGTCTTGGCTCTTTTCACTTTTCTAGTCCATGCCCACCACCCCCGAGTGGCCATATGGGATGATGGTGCCAAAGCTGTAAGTACAGGAACTGGGCCACAGCAGATATTTATTGATCAGCTAGGATCTCTGTTTGTTTGTTTTCAGTGAGGTACATCTCTCTGGATCGTGACATATAGTCATCACAGATCCATGCCTAGCCTTGTTTTATTTTACTTAATTAAATTCATGACACTATTCTCCCTTTGTGCTGTGCTCAGTCGCTCAGTTGTGTCTGACTCTTTGTGACCCCGTGAACTGCAGCCCTCCAGGCTCCTCTGTCCATGAGATTCTCCAGGCAAGAATACTGGAGTGGGTTGCCATGCCCTTCTCCAGGATTCTCCCTTTGAAAAATATATAATACATCAGACACTGGAGAACCCGCCACCTAGACCAAGGACATTAGAGAATAATTTACATCTTCTTAGGGGTTAAGCACCTATTTTGTGAGGCTGGGGCCCCGTCACAGGTGGGTGGAGAGGAGGAGAGAGGGCATCCTGGGCTTCGGGAGGCGAGGGAGCCAAGTGAGGATCTGAAGGCAGAGGGTCTGTGCCCAAGACAGAGGGGGAGCAGGCGTGGGACAAAGACGCGTCCATACTCATTTCCTCTCCCATCCCCACGCTTGCGGCTCCCTCTGCTTGGCTCAGGAGGTACGCTCTGGTCCCACCTGCTCTCCCAGCCGTGCCCCCAGCAGTCTGGGACCGGATCTGGCTCCAGCCCGGAGAGGATGAAGGCTCCACTAAACTCCCATCTCAGCCTCGGGACCAGCTCAGTGCCCCCGGGGCACACCCGCCCGCGGGACGGAATCCCTCTGGAGCCTCCATGGACTTCTCAGAGCCTCACCCCAGCCAGGAGGGTGGTGGCCGTTAAACCCCAGAGAGAGGCTGGGGGTGAAGCCTCAGCCAGAACGAGCACTGCCCGCGTCTGGGACCTTCCAAAGGCCCCAGGTGGCTGCCTGCACTCCCACACCGGGCGAGGACTTGGCCGGAGCTCGGAGCCCGCGTTCCCATGGGGGCTCCCTTGGGTTCGGGCCGGGGCCGGCCGGGTGCTGGGGGGCTGCAGCCGAGGCAGAGGCCCGAGCCGCCTCTCGGCCTCTGGAGGGGCCAGCCTGGTGTCCGGCGGGAGCGCCTGGAGTCTGAAGGAGGAGCAGGTGAGGCAGTGGGCGGCCGAGACGCTGCTGGCCCTGGAGGCGCTGCACCAGCAAGGGGTGCTGTGCCGGGACCTCAATCCCCGGAATCTGCTCCTGGACCAGGCCGGTAGGAGCCCCAGGCGGGGTGTGGGGGCTGGGGGCAGAGGAGTGGGCCCTAACCCCACCCCACCCCTCAGGAGGGAGGCCCCCACAGCCTTGAGATTTCCCCAGAGCCAAGAGGAGGCAGACGGTATCTGACTGTTCCCCCTGGACCACCCCCACCCCCTGCCTTTTCGGGAAGGCCTCGGCCAAGCCCGGCTGGCCGGCTGTGGTTAAGCTTGGAAAGCAGACCCTTTCCCCACCCTGAGCTCTGGGGCAGCTGCTCCTGTGATGACCAGGTTGTTCCAGGGGCCTTGGGGGGCCGAGCCCCTAGGGAACCTCTGCCCAGCACGGCCCACTGGCTCCTGGGGTCCCCTGCCCCACGCCAAAGGCTCCAAGATGACTAACTGCGGTTTTCGTCCCCCTCTGGCTCCTCCCTGCACACACACGGCATGACAAGGCCACATCCGGCTCACGTATTTTGGCCAGTGGTCAGAGGTGGAGCCCCAGTGCTGCAGGGAGGCTTCGCACAACCTCTACAGTGCCCCAGGCAAGAAGGGAAGGGCGAGGCAGCCCCTGAGTGTCTGTGTGTGGGTGGGCCGGGGGACTGAGGATAAGAGAGACAACAGGCCCATCCTGGAGGTGGGGATGGTGGGGAAGGGGTTGAAGGGAGACCTGCCCACTCAGCAAGACTGAGGACTGTTCTGGCTCCCACAGAGGTCGGTGGGATTTCGGAGCTGACCGAAGCCTGCGACTGGTGGAGCTTTGGGTCTCTCCTGTATGAACTGCTGACTGGGACGGTGAGCTCTGTGTGGGCAGGGTGTGGAGCCTGGCTGGTGTCACTGAGCATAGAATGGGCTGGGGTTAGTCCAACTGGTCAGTCTTAGGGGCTGAGCCTACCTGATCGCTCAATACCTGGCCATCGGGCCCAATGTCTTGTCAGCACAGGCCCCCTCTCCCCCAGCCCAGAGGCCGTGAGAGAAGGAGGAAGCAATTCCCACCAAGGCCTTCACCACACCTTGCACCCCGACCCTCGTCAGGCAAGTGGCGATAGCTAGGGAGACTGTCAACTTAGATGAGGGAGAGTCGAGCTGTGGTGCTCAGGGAAGGTTCCTGGAAGAGGGCGCTTGGGCCTGGCTCTGGAGGGCAGCTGAGTGTGACACTCAGATCATCCCTCACAGGCCTCCTCTCCCCACTGCTCACACCACGCTCCACCCCCCCCCCCCGCCCCGCCCCACACCCTTCAGAGCTGTGACCCCTAGACTTTGGCTGGAAGACCAGAGAGAGGGTATCCCTCATCCCAGGCCAGCAGCTGCCCTGTCCAGCCTGGGTCGAACCAGAGCTTGAAGTTCCCCTCGCAAACACCTTGCTCAGGGTGGTGGGCTCAGCTCTCTGTCCTCCCTCATGAGCTCAGTGCTGCACCTGGGGCTGGGTAAGTCAGGCAACAGGGAGAGGCCAAGCTCCATTTGAGCAGGAAGTGCCCTGAGTAGATGTGGTGTAACTGGAAGTTCAGAGCTGACCGGTCACTCCTGGCTCCCTCCCGCTTTGGTCCCGAGGCCAGGGCCTCTGAGAGCTCTGGCTGCAAACAGCAGCCCAGAGTGGTTCTCTCCTATTAGCCAGGGCCCTCCCACTTGTCCAGCTCAGGGCTCCTGGCCCTCCTCCTGGTGGCTTCTTGCCTGTCTTCCTGACCTCCAGACACACCCCTCTGCTCCCCCGCAGCTGCACCCTTCTGGAACGCAGATAGGTCCTGCCTTCTTCTCCCACCGCAGCCCTGCCTTGACCCTGGCAGGAGCATGCCGTGGCAAAGGAGCCGCCCGTGGAGATTTGCTTTCTGTAAGGAGACAGGTTTCAGTGCTATTCCTGATAGAGTGCCTGCCCTGATGGCAACCCAAGACCAGTGCTTCTAGCAAGCTTGGAGCCACAGGGGCCTGGGTTCAAACCCTGAACTCAGCACAAATCCGTCAACCTGCTTCTTGCCCTTAAAATGGGGGTGCCAATTGCTTACTTTGAAGGTTGTTGCAGAAACTAGGGATCACAGGTGTCAGGCACCTTCCTCAGCCCGGCAGGCAGCAGATCCAAAGCAGAAGGCGATGGAGTTATGGCCATGCCCGTGAGGTATAATACAGGGGGAAGAAATACAATCTCGGCCGCCAGTGGAGTGTACAGACTCCTGGGGGCCGCCTCCCTGTGTCTTCCCAGGCGCTGTCCCAGAGCCACCCCTCAGGAATCCAGCCCCACACCCAGCTGCAGCTGCCCGAGTGGCTCAGTGGCCCGGCGGCATCCCTGCTGACTGAGGTGAGGTGCAGGCGGCCTCCCGGTGGCGCCTTCTTGGCCTGAGGGTGGACAGAAGGGAGGGCAGAGCCCTGTGTGTGAACAAGTCACCCCATGTACTAGGTGTCCGGCATGGGTGCAGGAGGGTCATAGGGCCAACAAATTTCTATACCTCGGTGGCCAAACACCAATGTCGACCCCCTGCCCCCCCACCAGGGTAACAGGGTTCCCGGGGCCTGGCCGGCCTGCCCAGGGCTGACTGGGCTTTTCTCCGCAGCTGCTGCAGTTCGACCCGGCCCGGCGCCTGGGCGCTGGAGGAGGCGGCGTCCATGAACTCAAGGCCCACCCATTTTTCAGTTCCATCCAGTGGAGCAAACTGGGGGGGTAGGAGGGCGTGGCGTCAGCGACGGGAGCGGCTGGACTGGCCTGGATCTCCTCTCGTCTCTTTGCCTGCCACTTCCCAGCAGTGGCCCTCGGGCAAAGAACGCAAGGCAGCTTGCCTTTCCTGGTCAGGACTCCACCCTTGGGCCTCAGAAGTCTCATCACCACTGACCAGGAAGGGCCTTGTGGACTCCCCCAGCCACCTCTTGGAGAAATGCTTTCTAGTCGGTGCTGAGGGGCAGACATCTCAGCCTGTTAGGCAGCTTGAACGTCTCCACCTGTCCACCCTCCACCCATCAGTCAACAGTCACCTGCTGTGTCTACACCCTGTACCTTGAACTGGGACCTGCCCTGTTAAAAGGTGCCTTCCTTGGCATTAGCTCTGAGCTACTGACCACCTGCTGAGCCGAGAAATCTTGACTCATGATCTGCCATGTGCCCCACTCAGGGGGTCTCTGGAGACTCATCTCAGGTTACTAGTCCCCTGGCTTCCTGGCTCCAAACCAGGGCTGTCCTAGCTCGTCATCTTAGCCACGCAACTCGTGTGCCCCTTCTACCAAAGGCTACTTCCCCAGGGGGTGGGGGAGGCAGGGAAGCAAGGAAGAAGTCTGTAGCGGATATGGGGTGGAGCGGGGAGAGGCGGGGGGGGGACAGGACAACCCACCCCCTCCTGACCATGCTGCTTATCTTGTAATTACAGACCTTTGAGAGCAAAAGGAAAGGAGGGGAGGAAAATAAGGATAAGGAGGGAGGGGGAGAAAGAGGGGAAGGCACAGCTCTGCCACTTACAGAAGCTTTATAAACAGAATAAAGGGCTCCCTTCCCCAGCTAGCCCACCCACGTGGAGAGAAAGCAAACCCTGGCCTGTGGGTCTGAGCTGGGAGACCACAAAACCGACTCCAGCCTGAAGCCACTTGAGGGAAAGTTGTCTCCACTCGGGTTCCCTTCTTGGACATTTGTCCTGTTTACCATCTTGCATTTCAGTGTTGAGGGTCCACTCAATCCACTGCCCACTGTGACTTCATTTCCTTTTGAAATGAAACCACGCAACACCCAGAATGATTGCCCAAGCTTCTAGCCGGAAGCAAGAAGTTTCTGGTCTCTGAAGAGCTAGGATAAGTAGTTACCCCCAAAGATAATTCCCTCCCCAGATTTGGGGGCCCTCTTCTTCCTCTTAGGACTCACCCTGTCACTGGGGTGTGGCATCCAAGACAGAAACTTCCATTGACCTCTGCCCTCAACTCCTTCTCGCCTGAGTCTCCATCACCACCAGGGGGACACCACCCTCCAGTCCTGGCTGTGAAGGGCTGGGGACCGGTGTTGTGGGGAGGTCCTTGGGATGAGCCTGAGGCAAAGGACACAGGGAGGTGCTGGCTCTCCCTGGGGCTTGCCCACCCCTTCCACCCCCACTCCAATAAAGCTTCCTCTTACCTCTGTTGTCCTTGCCTCATTAACGCAATGAGAGGGGCCCTGCAAGAATGGGATAAAGGAGGGTTCTCCCAGAGGAGCTCCGTGATAACCAAGAGTGTGTTTGGAACCTGCTAGGAAGGAGGAAGCAGGGCTAGTAGTGAACAGCATGCCAGCCTATACCCCACAGAGCAGCTGTGAACCCACAGAAAAGTCCCAGCATGTAGGGGACACTGGAAAAGTCTTCAGAAGGCCGTGGTGCTTGCGGGTGGGGGTCCAATCCTCACAGAGTCCCCCTGAACACATGGTGACTCCTGAGAAGGTTGGAGCTCAGGGAGGTAAACGAGAGGGCCTGGCCAGAGCCTGGTGGAGCCCGTTCCAAGTCTGTTCCTTCTGCTACACTCTGTCAAGACCACCTCTAAGCACCGAACGAAGTGCCTCTGGAACTTCTGGGCCTCCTTTGTGCAGTAAGCACTGCACATCTGGCACTCTGCTAGGCCTTGGGTTTAGAACTGTGGTCCCAGCGGGGCTTACAGTCTGTCTCCATTTGATAAAAATGGGGCTAAATACACCTCCTTTATAGGTTTACTAAAGATATGAAAGCTTGTAGCTCCATGCCCCAGATCTGATCATTCTAAAATTCTTTCATTGAACCCAAGTTTCTTCTCCCTACTCGCTCTAGTTCTGCCCTCTAGGAGCCACTCTGTTCCTGTGACCGACCTTCATACAAAGATGGTACCACCGTGAGCAAGGTCAGCAGGTGGGGACTGCGTGGGCAACAGCCAGGCTGTTTCAGCCTGGACACTACCAGGCACTGTCACACGTACGCTGCACAGATCAGCTGTCCGCCCCACCCGCTAGCCCTCACGGACCACTGCCCCAAGAGGTGATCTACTCTCATTTGTTCTGACCAGCCTTGAGCATCTGGGTACCCACATGGCCATCAACTGAAAATGTGAAATTATGAGTCGCTCCACCTCTCCCCAGTCCATCCCAGAAATAACAAGAGGCCCCACCAAAATGTAAATGTCGGCATTTGAAGGGGCCTCAAGCAGGGGGGAACAAGTTTTTCTTCATCAGTATAACCTCAGTAACCAAAAGAAGTACAGAAGCAGAAACACTGTTTGCGAACATTTGCCCTTTAATTTGCATTTAAAATCAGTTTCTTTAAATATTTTAGTTACGTTCTGAATAGTGAAGACGTAGTAGCTGCTGCAGGCACTCAGTACTGGCTCCCACCCCTCCCCCCACCCAACCCCCAGGCCTTGCTTCTGCTCAAGATACAAATGGGCATTCCACACCAAATGGCTCCCGGTTGTCAAGGGTCAGCAGCCTCAGGCCTGGATGCAGTTGGATACAATGTGATGAAGCCCAGTAACTTTCCTGACAAGATGTGTGCATTTAACCATGCTCCGAAGAATTCCAATGTGGTGCCCAGACCCAAGGCAGTACCTCCGAGGTGACACTGGCCTTTTCCCCACTGTGTACGAGCATCTTGGGCTGGTTTCCACCACAAGCCATCCTGCACCAGACCTGTGTTCTATGGAGGAAGAGCTGAGGCTCCGCTCCTGAAGGGCACTGACACAGGAAGGAACCGAACCGCCTCTGCAGCCCACAGGTTTATACCAACAGGATTTAAAAGCTCAAGACAATCCGAGCCAGTCCACAGGAAGTCACCTCCAGGCCAATCTCTACCAGGAGCCATGCGAGCCCGCGGCTGGGACACGCTCGGTCTCCCTGCCAAGAGGTGCTGGCATCTACGTGAGGACAGGATGGGAGAAACTGTTCCTAGCAGCCGGGAAAGGTCGGCACCACCTCAGCTGCGTGTGCTTGGGCCAAAATGGGTCTTCCTGGTGCAGTTATGACGGAGAGTGTGAGGGCAGGCCTGGGCTCTGCTCCAGTCTCGTTCATAACACATGACCTCAGAATCCGCCCTCTCCCACCTCAACGCTGCCTACTCCCCGGCTCTGCCCCTCCAGATCCCCCAGCATGTGCTTCCTGGAAGAGGTAGAAGAGGCAGCTTTTAGACAATGACAGCTGAGAATGCAGGTGCCACTTGAGCAAAGCAGCACCCTGTGGCCTGTGGTCAGTACCTCCACACGGGTGGAATCGAGTGAGGACGTGCACAGCCAGGACAGAGGCTGCTCCGAGCCTGGGAGGCAGAGCACCCTCCTAGGCGTCTCTGGAGAACAGACGTTCAAAAGATAGAAACTTAATCACATGGTCCCCGGCAGGTTCCCTACAGTGTACTGGACAGGAAGAAAGTGAAATCACCTCTGTGGAGGGCTAATGGGAGGAAAGGCAGGAATAATAACGAGCATCCATTAAGGCTCTCTCTCTCCCTCAAGCTTAAGGAAATCAGATATATGCGCACAGGAGAGGGTGCAGAGAGGGAGAGAGCCTAGCAGGAACACCGAGAGAGGCCTGTGACTGCTGGTTACATAGTGCCCTGGTTTCCTTGCTTGAGGCCAACAGCATGTGCCTGTCACCAGGCTAACCTGGGGCCTGTGAGGGGACAGGGTAAGACTGGTTTTCAGTTCCTGCATGGTTGATGTGTAGGGCACAAGGCTTCCTCCTAAAGGTCCAGTAGGAGGACTCTAGGATCCTCTACCGCTGCCTTGATTTTGCGGAGGAAAGTCACAGCCTCTCTGCCGTCGATCAGCCGGTGATCATACGTCAGGGCCACATACATCATGGGCCGCACCTCCACCTACAGAGAAGAGAAGTCAACAGGTTTGTCTGCAATGGGGCAGAGAAAGCCCTAATGAAGCGGGGAGATGACTAAGCACAGCCCACAGGTAAGTCCCCAGGTCCAGAGACTTTCCTACTTTGCTTTGTTGCTTCTAGATACAATGTGTTCAAAGACCAAGCCAGACCCTGAGTGCAAAACTCACATACTCAAAAACAAAAAGCTTAACCCAAGAAAAAAGGAGTCTCCTTACAACTGTCTTTAAATAAAAACCATGCTCTGCGCCCTCACTTGTCTGCCATCTACAAGGAAAAGTTCCTCTTCAATTTTGGCTACCTGCAGTTTTTTCTTTAAAGACATAATAATATTTTTTTTTAACTTGGGGTCCACAAATTCTTTGAAACTCTATGCAAGGTTGGGTATATGAGCATTTTCAGCAGATATCTATAATTTTTGGATTCAAGGAGTTAGGGACTTCGAAAGGTTCTAAACACAGGGGTCCCAGAAAACATTTTCCTATCAACATAGCTCGCGAGGCTAGCTCAAGACCCTCTGACCTCATTCCCTGACTCCCAGAAAAGCTCTAACCCTCGTTACGACAAGCGGGCAGGCTGGCAGTGGCTCTGCATTGCAGTCCTCCACTTCCCGAGGCAAAGACCACGCCTTCGATGGCACCCCCACGCTCCCTAGAGAAGGAAGCCTGCTGACTAGTCCCAGATGAAGGAGCAAGCTTTCTCAGCTCCATGGTGCTCAAACCTTAACGTGCCTCAGAACCATCTGTACTTTCTGCTTCACTAGGTCTGGGAAGGGGCCAAGAGTTTGCATTTCCAACAAGTTCCCAGGTGCTGCTGTTCCACACACAATTTGAGAACCAATGCCTTAGCTATTAATTAAAAATGAAGAGATTCAACTTATGCCTGAAATTACTGCGAATCTTTAAGGAACATTTAGTTAAGACTCCCCTCACCTCATCATGTAGCTGCTGGGACATTAATGGGGATGGTTCCTACCTTGCCTCCCACGACCACTGGCCTATCAACGATGGCATGCATGCCCAGGATAGCAGACTGAGGGGGGTTGATGATGGGCGTTCCAAAGAGCGAGCCGAAAACACCTCCATTGCTGATGGTAAAAGTACCACCATCCATATCTTCAATGGCAAGTTCATTCTTCCGGGCCTAAAAACAGATTTCATGATTGAAAGGTAATGTCAACTCAGCTTCCTCCACCTAAAGGAAGTCCCGAAGGCTCACATCTGAGATTAATGGTCCAAGTTCTAGCTTTAACTGAGATGCCTGTGACTAGTTACAGGCCGGAGGAAAGGACTCCGGGATCTTTCCTTTTCCGAGCAGGTTTAACTGGATGAGATGAGATCTTCACTCACAAGAGCACCGTAAGCTCCACCAGAGCTGTACTTCGACTCTCGCTCGTGACTGCCGTTCTCAGGGGCCATGTCCTCCTTTCACAACAAAGGGAAGCTCCAGCTCCCTGAGCACTGCTCACTGGCCCAGCCTCCCCAAGGTCTCTTCCCTGACCTGCCCTGCAGCTCACACACACCCTTCCACTTTACCTTCTCTCCCAGTTCACTGATGGTTCGCTCAATATCGGCATAATTCATTGTTTCCACATTCCTGATGACGGGAACCACCAGACCCTGATGAGAGTAGAAAGCTCTTTTCAGGTGTAAATTAATAGTACCCATTATAGTTACAACTCTCTTGATTCAAGCCAAAGGTCTCCCCGCCCCAGAGTATCTTAATTACTCAACATGATTAATGTAGTCTAAAATATTTAGACTTGCAAAAGATAAAAGAATGTGGTATGGTCAAAAACAGGTTTATTCTTCAAACAACTCCCTTCTAGAAAAACGGAAGTACAGAAAAAAGTCTCTCAAGAGGTCTGCTTCTTCAAATGGGTAAGAGTCAAAGACCAGAGCTCTCCACTTCTTGCTCCAACATACCCGAGGGGTGGCCACTGCAACGCTGATGTCAATATAATCCCTATACACCACCTCTTTGGTTGCATCATCAATCACTATGAGAGAGAAAACACACATTACATACAACTCCCCAGGCCGAGGCTAGTGAGGAAACATTTGCATTAATAGAGTAAAAGTCCGAGATGCTTCGTACAGTGTGGACTGACAAAAACCACCGCATTACAAGTGGCAGCCGGCACCCCTCTTATTCCCACGCCAATCAATCCTAACTTCTCCCAAGTGTCCTGACTAAGCTTGAGCACAGGAGCATCCACCTCCTCGGCAGCCCTGACAAGGATCGGTACACGGGCTAACACAGGGTAAGTACGTGCCCAAGTTCTCGTTCACCAGCTCTACTCCAGCCCTCCCTCAGCTAACGGCTGAGGTTTAAAGTACCCCCCAGAAAGGGCAAGTTAGTAAAGGAAGTTGAAGTGGGGGGATGTCACCCATTCTGCTGCTCACTTGCAACAAGGAGCGAGGGAAGCCTCTTTCCAGAAGACTCAGTAGGAAGCGGTGTGGTCTGTCTTTAATATGCTAGCCTGAGAGAGCAAACCAATAGCTAAGAATTTAGGTCTGGTGCTCATGAGAAAACACAGGCTCAAGAATCTTTTCCATAGGAATTCTATGTTGTTTTGTAGATAAGACACCCCGGAAAAGCATATAAAGTGAGAAAGAGGACAAGAGAATTCTGAGAAATGCCTCCATGTATGGGCAAGCAGAAGAGATGGAGAGAGTCATCAGGAAGCATAAGAATGGAAGAAGTTCAGAGGTTTCACATTTGGATGAAACCAAGCCCTTCCCCTACCTGAGGGCATACCACCTGGCGGAAGGGATTAGGACTTCTATTTCTAGTCCTTTAGGGACCCTGCACTGCTAAGGGGTGCAAAAGTACCCAATGTGCTATAATCTTCCAAGGACACAGAGAATTGTCTCAGTGGAGAAGAGAACTGCTTGTTAAGTCAACATTTCAATGATGTAGGTGAGGAAAAAGAAAGGAAAACGAGCATCAAGCCCACAAAAGAGGGGCCAAGCCCAAGGCCTTCCAATCCAGTCCACTGATCAGAAATCAAAGGTAACCCTGGAGCTATGCCAAGTACAGAAGTCAGGTCCCAAGTTACAGGGCTTGTGGGAGAGTGGGCACCAGCCACAGCAAGAGTTTCCACACTGACATGAGAAACTTGGAGAGATGGACTGGCTCAGAACCGCCTGTCACCAGAGCCGCTGCCAAGCTCTGCACTGGGACGGGAACCTATTCTGCCCGGCTGGTGGGGAGGAAGCACTCATGATGCCCATTTAGGAAGGTCAGTCCAGAAATCCCTAGGAAAGGTACTCAAGTTCTCACACATCTGAAATAAGAAGCCTCAGTCAGAGGACCATCGTTTTTGTGTCTTGAGCAGGGGGAGAATTTCTGTATTTACACACATATCTCCAGGACCTCTGTTGATTCTGGCCATCACAAACTCACCTGCATTTACCACAGGCTGTTCCTGCAAGGCAAAGGCTGAGGCCTTCACAAATGCCGACATGAAGCCTAGTTTGAGGTTATGTTTCTTCAGAAAAGCATCTTTGTGCCGAGCCCGCATCTCCTGGATGTTACTGCAAGAACACATTACAAAACAAACTGACCACAAAAGCCTCAATCCTGACTTTCACACTGGTTTCTAACGCCATGCATACAACTGGGTAAAGTTTTCCCTTACTCTGGACCATGTAAGTTCAAGTTTTGAAATACTCCACTAGAGGTTAACACAATTACTTCATTCCTTTAAAAGCCTGGGTCCAAGGGAATCAGATCCACTCTTGTGTAAGGACGATTTCATGCTCCAGAAGTCAGAGATTTTGTGACAGACAAAATGAACGAGTTCATAGCACATCAACAGTTTCACCCTGGACGAGAAAGTGCCTTCTAGCTACACTGAATTCATGAGCTATCTACTCTGAAAATAGTTTTGGGGTTTTTTTTCTTAAAAGCATAAAGTCCACAAAACAAGCACCATTCTTTTTATTAAACAGGCTTCCCTGGTGGTTCAGATGGTAAAGAATCTGCCTGTAATTCAGGATACCCAAGTTCAATCCTTTGGTTGAGAAGATCCCCTGGATAAGGGTATGGCAACCCACTTCAGTATTCTTGCCTGGAGAAGTCCATGGACAAAGGAGATTGGCGAGCTACAGTCCTTGGGGTCACCAAAGAGTTGGACATGACTGAGTGACTAACTTTTTCATTCAATATTTCTTATTTTCAAAATACCACCAAACCTAATTATGACTTTCTTGTGACATTCCTAACAAATGAAAACAAAAAAAAACCCCAAACCACACACGTGCACAGGTTTCATGTGAGCAAAAACAGTCTTGACTACCTATGGATGGATACAATCCAGTGCTGTGTTAGGCTCATGAGGAAGTCAGTGTATTCATGCATCCCCCCCGAGTGAGCAGTTCATCTGCTTGGTTCATTCAAATGGGCACTCACACCCACCACACACGGTGGTCAATGCAAGACACCAAGACATAAAGACAATACACAGTTCTTGCTCTTAAAATTAATATAATGAACATAGTTCCTTGGTTATTTATGTGGACCTAAGCTTTTTAAAGTATAAGCAACAAGGCTACTGGGAAACCTTTGCAGTGAGACCAATCTTTGTTCTTTTGGGGCTCGTTTTTCACAAACATACAACATGTGTACTAGAGTTAGCGGGAAATGGCTTTCCCATCATTTTGCTGCAGAAATCTCCGTATTTATGGGAAGACAGTTGTGTGATGGAAATTGAATTTAACTTTATCTCAGGCCCAAATGCTCAGTTTTCTCTTTCTCCCTATAATGGCTTAATCTGACATTAGCACGAAAGATAAGATGGTATAACTTTAACTCCCCTCTTTAGACCTCTTGTTTTTTAAAACGGAAGTTTTCCTAGGGGGACTGATTGGGTTTAAAATGTTTGTTTTCCTGAGTCTAACTACATTTAGTGCTAGGATTACCACCCTAAAGACATTACTGGTTCCCAAGACACAAGAGCTGCAGAAGACGGAAAGAGAAGCGATAAACATCTCTGCTCTCAAAACTGCCCAAATGCTATTGTCTGGTCATTAAGTAGTTTCCATTTCAGAGTTCTGTCCTTGGAGGCAGAGGCTGGGACAACAGGGGAGAGGAGGCAGTCTCAGAAAGGCCCCTTATGGGTTAGCTGATCAGCACAAGACCCAAAGGGCACTCAATCTAAACCAGATTACCGACTGCAGAGGGACCCCAGGCCATCATTAAGTGAGGCCTCGATTAGCTGCTGAAAGGAGATCCAACTACTGTACTTACTTTCCAATCAAAGCTGTTGGGCCAACTGCATCTTTCAAGGCCACAAATATTTACATGTTTTGTCTTAAGGAATTGGGTAGAATTTCAAAATCCAATTCAATTTGTGTACAATTTGGCCCTAATGCACTGAAACATAAGCTGCAGCCTTTGTGATTCATTAGTCAAGGTCCTTCCCTACATCCTATGGATACAAGAGAAATCTTTGGCTTGGATGACGTCTAGTCTTTTGGGGAAGCTTCACAATAGAATGGATGACGGCCAGTGAAATGGACCACAGAATCCTACTCTGTGAACAATGCTACAGCATGCTGTGACTAAATCTTCTCCCTCTCTACATTTTTCAGACCCCTTCCAAAGAAAACTGTTTATCCTAGTGAAATGCAGATTAGCAGACTAAGCACTTGGGATAAAAAGAAGCAAAGAGATGACCTGAAGACTTGATGACTTTACTTCCTGTATTAGATATGAACTCTTACCCTGGCCCTTAAAACATTCTGTAATACGGATGCAACTTTCTTCACCATTCTTTCCTACACATCTTCCTCACAGTGATTGTTTCTCAGATGTGTCCTGTACTTTTCTATCTGTGCCAGGTCCATACTGTTAACATCTTCTGGAATGGCGTTCCTCCATTATGTCAAAATGTGAATCGTTACGGCCCCTTAAAGATCTGTTTCTCCAGGAAGCCTTTCCTGACTCCTACCTCCACCTCAAAAACAAATGATCTCATTCTCTCCTCCACCTCACACCTTTTGTATTTTTGTGATACTTGTTTTTCTAGATTTTACTTTGCATTTATCCAACAAGATGGTAGCTCCAGGCTAAGGGTTCTTTATCACTCATCTTTGCATCCCACCAAAATATAGTGTAATATCTCGTGCACAGTAAGCACTCAAAAACCGTCTGTTGACTTTAACTACATTCTTTTCCCTACATCTGTAAACAAAGTCTTGAAGAAGAAAAGTGAGTCAACAATTAGCTCAGTATAGAAATGAGCTTACTGAATCAGCCCGTTTGGTTAATATTCTGAGGTCTTTTTCTTTAAAAGCAAAACTTGCTTCCCATTTCATTGTCAAAGTTGAGAAAGGTGAAAGATATAAAAAGCCTATGCCTTTCTACCCACTCAATCCTGAGTCGCTTAGGAACACACATAAGGAGCAGTCAGAGTGAGAAGGAAGCAGGGAATGGCCCCTTGACTCTGGGCGTGCTGTCAAACGATCCTCCATCCTGAAGGGGAGCCTTGTTGGCCTGGCTCCCCTCTCTCTACTTTTAATAGTGGTCATTAGAGCTTAAGACTATTACCAGCCTCGTTTATCAGAAATCACAGGATTCAGGTATACATCTACAAGGCTAAGTTTTTTAAGTCACAGAGGAGACAGGCATAGTATTAGGAAAGTCAATCAGAAAATGAAACCAGTGGGTCACTCTGTATAAGTCAAGAAACAGTGCAAAGAAGTACTTCTTTCCTGTTACATTAGTTTTGGGCAAGTTCAAGTGTTTTGCAAGAAAAAGAGCACAGGGAGGAGGGGACTAGAGCTCTCACCTCATGTCAATCTCATTGAAAGTGGTGAGCATCGCGCAGGTGTTCTGAGCCTCCTTCAGACGCTGAGCGATGCGCTGCCGCATTCTGTTCATTTTCTCCTGAAAGAGGGAGTGGGACAAGTATCGCCAACCTGGTGTCTTTGGACCTAGCCCTCCCACTTAGTCTGCAGGAGCACTGGGCTTGCTGGGAGGGGATAATTAAGGACTGTATCCAGGCTTCCTCTTTCCTGGGGTGGCTTGCTCCTCTGAGCAAAAACAAGGAAATAGAGACAAAAACTACTCACTCAGATGTGCCCTGAAGTCTGATGAAGAATAGAGGCCCAGGAAATGGTTTGGTTTATAATCCAAAACCAATTTATGGAAAGGAAGAGTGTGGTGTAGGGCTAGCCAGCCCAAGAGTCATCACAGACAAGGCAATTTCTGGTGATAAAGACTTGCATGATAATAGCTACTTGTAGAATGGAAACTCAGAAGCAACACATTTCTCAGGCTATCGTATTTTTAGGAGGTATTCTCAGGCAGAGGAACCCACGCTCTTGACCATACTTCCTTGAGGTTTTATGTCTGCCCCTGACTGCCACTGGGTAGCCCTCAGCTAAGCATCCGGGAAGAACAGGAATAGAGCTCACTAAACCACCTCTCTGAAGTGTGGGAGGGAGGAGATGCGTTACTAGGCTACCATCCCCCACATGCACCTTTCTCACCCACAGCACTTCAGTGGGAGCACAAAAGAGTGGGAAAAACCAATGGACAAGTGTTCAGAAGGCCTCCAGTTCTAGTCTCGTCATCTGAATGAACAGTCATATGAATGAACAAGCCACTTCCTAAACTGAATTTCCTTGCCAGGCCAAGGGAATCAGCTGCCGGTCACTCAAAGGCAGGCAGAGCAGACCCATATTTTATTAATCTCAACACTGCTCCTCGGCTTTTTTCTTGGAAGTGGTCCTTAGAGGCTTACCCGATGTTCTGAACGCAGACCTATACCAGCTCCTGCCTCAGCTCTTGGAGGGGCAGCGGTGGGTTTTACAGCAGACACTGTAAATGAAGAGAGGGTACACTGCATCAGAAAATGAGAAACATTTACTTGAGTATATGCCCGTGCTTTCACACTGCACTTGTCACTTAAGCTTCAAGGTATGCTAAGATATATTAGTCATTCCTACTTCACAAATGAACAATCTGGTCAGAGAAGTTAAATAACTAGTCTAAGGTCACACAGCTATACACAGAAAGCTGAGATGCAAACTCAGGTCTTCTGATACAAAGTCTAGAGTTTCTTCTACAATGCAGCCAATGAAACCTGTCCAGAGCCATAATTAGTCTTAGACTTTGCCCTCTGAGGGAACATGGCAATAGATGAGATGGTCTCCTGTAGAAAGACACATGGGAGGCAGAGGCTTACCTGGTTTGCTAGTGAGCGGCTGTGAGGGCGAGGGCACAGGTGGCATCTGGGTGGGTATAGGTGCTGCAGGGGGAGGAGGAACAGCAGACACTGCGGGTTCTGCTTTTGGGGCTGCGGCAGCAGGGGCTGCAGCTGGCTTGGCCTTAGCAGGAGCAGCTGGAAAACAAGAAAAATAGATGCCACTGGCACTATGTGGAATGGAAAGCAACCAAACTGCAGATACTAAGTAGAATTTAGCAGCAAAAGCTCTCTCTCTCATCAATTAGCAAATGCTTCCTGAGTACCTGCTATACGTGTAAGGCTATGAGATACACAGCAGTGATTTTAGGCACTGTTTCCCCAGGACTCCTAGACGTCCTACATTAGATAACTGGCTGAATTCAGCTGCCTTCCTGATTGCATAAATATCTATTAGTCATCAAATTCAGCCAGTACTTTCAAAGCACCTAAGTCAATGGTAATAGACTTCAAAGCAAAAGAAACCCAGCAATTTAAGATGCTGAAACACACACATAAAAGCAACAACTTTCCAGTTACAGTAATACTGTCTCCTATGTCTCCTATTTTAACATCACATGTGGAAGAACTCTCTTAACTATTAAAAAATAAACGCTTAAATAATCAAGGACACATTTAGACTTAAGAGTTCAAAGCATTTTATCTAGAATAACTCTCAGAAACCAATGAGGTGGTCAAGCAATGAAATTCACAACTTTAAATATTTTTTTACTTTACCCATTTGGATATCACCATCTGGGTTTATATTTAAATCAGAAGAACAATCCTCTTAAGGAATGGTCAGAAGATGAAATTCTCCAACCAGAAGAATCGATCTTATTCCCTAGTCTTCTACTGTATTTTCTTTCCATTCTGGGCTTCTAATCTTACCCTGATCGAACATAATGAGGCCATCTACCATCTTTCTGCTTACCTATCTTAACCATGAAATAGACTTTAGTAGTTACAGCATTTAACTAAGAATCAAAAGTCTTCTTTCCTAATCTCTAATATACTGACTATAAGATCCAATATAAATTCATTTCCTTATTTCTCATTTCTTCCCAAGAAAAATTCAACCCTACCTAAAAAATGTTGTGACAGAATAGATGTGAAAAAACTACTCCAAAATTCTCCATAATAGACATGATCAAACACTGCTGCTTCTCACTTTAGAACAGTGGCTCCCAGCCCTGGCTATGTATCAGAATCACTTGGAGAGTGTTAAAGACACTAACAAAAACTATGAAAGATAACCAGGATCTGAAAACCCCAGATCTAATATATCAGAATCCCTTGGCCTCAGAATCTGGGCACTTGTATTATTTTTAAAGCCCCCATGTGACTCTGCTGCCAGGGTGGGGGAAGGGGATGGGAAAAAAAACACTATCTCTAGAATCTTCTTCCTTCCTATTTAAGAAAAGGTCCAGCACCAAAAAGAACACTATTGTGAGGTTTATTTTCTTAATACCCTTTTCTTCTAAAACTTGACATTTAAAGCTCACACTATATATATATATCTCCTCTTACTGCCTCACTAAAGGCAGAGGGAATGCAAAATGATATTTGATGTATCAAGGAATTAGTATATTATGCTCAGCCCCAATTCCGAAGGGGAACACTGGAGACCTTGACAACCAGGAGAACTTCTTTACCGCCAGTTTTCCTGAGTGTGAAAAGAGGAGTGCCTCCTTCTACTTTTCCCCCATCAGGTACCAAAAGAGCTTCAATCACGCCATTTGCTGGTGATGGAACCTGCACAGAGGTCTTCAAAAGGAAGACAGATGGAGAAAGAGTCCAAAGTTTTACTCAGCATTAGAAAATTAATTGTATAGAATCTCAAATGAGTCACAAGAGTTGCAACACAGATATACAAGACCCTGCATAAACATCAAGGCCACACTTTCAGAATAAGAGTAATCAATGCTACTGTGAAGATGCACCTTATCTGTCCTTTCCCAGAAACATTAAAGCAAGATTCAGTTAGTGTTGCCAAATGATACATAAAAAACAACTGGAAACAGTTCATGTATACACACATAAAAGCTATAAAACTAAAGCTACTAAAGTACATAGTACATACACCTAGAACAATCTAAAATTAAACTTTAAATGCTTTTCTTTTTACTGAGCTATTCCAACAATTTTACTGAGGCAGCTAACAATATCTTCAAACAACTAAGTCCATGTTCCTTTTATTAGGTTAAGACACCAAGCAGAAACGATGAAAAGACGGCACTAACAGGGCAAGCCTACCTTGTCAGTTTCAATCTCACAAACCACTTCATCTTCTGCAACTGTGTCTCCAACAGCTGAAAAGACAGTCAAAGGCTACCTGTTAGGGGTCAGCAGTGGGTAACAAGAAAAGTAGCCATAAAATCCCCTTTGGCAGGTGTTACAGGACCCCTTTCCTACAGGCCAGGGGAAAGTACACTGCATGTAAAGAAAAGAGTGGAGCCACAGGTTCCACTGATTATCATGAAGGTGAGGGGAGTAAAGGGGACTTTTCAAAAGTATTTAAACTTAAAAAGTAAGAAGGTAGTAAATCTTACCTTTCTCCCACCTGACATCCCCCTCTGTGACAGATTCTGCAAAAGCTGGGGTTTTGACTGTAATCACATCATCCTCTAGGAAAAAAGGGGAGGGGGGAAATCACACAGTCCATATTTTTCCTTTTTTTTTCTGCCATTAAATTCAGTCAATTGCTATTCTTCTCATTAAAATTCCATTCCCAAGGACGCAGGGAGCTGAAGGTACTTACTGCATACAGCTGTAGTTCTAAAGAAGCGAACGCTGAAGATATTACTGCTGTTAATGCTACAAAACAAACATAAAAGTAAACTCCTTTAACAGGTGAATCATTCACATTTTAGTCTAGATAAGGCATGACGAATCACCTTTATTTTTAATAAATTTTTATTGGAGTATAGTTAATATACAATGTTGTGTTAGTTTTTGCTGTACAGCAAAGTGAGTCAGTTATACAAATATCCACTCTTTTTTAGATTCTTTCACCTTCCCTTTAAACCAGTGACTCTTGACTAGGAGCGCCCATCACTGTTACCTGGGGAACTTTTTCAAAGCATACCTGTCTAGGCCCCATTCCCAGAGATCCTGACTCAGCAGGTCTAGAGTAAAGCCTGGATTACTTGGGTGCCTCAAGCAGTGAGGCCCTTGGGTGAGTGAAATGTGCTGCAGTGAAATGCCAGCTCTTCCAGAACAGACTTACATTAGCATCTCTGAAGAAAAAGACAGCGTCTTGGTCCTTTGCACAATCACAAAAGGACTCAGCTTCCTGATTAGGTTTTTTCTTAACTAAATCCAAGTAAGATAAAACTGTGTGCCCTCAGGGTACTTGCCACTTTGCCATGTAAAACAGAATTTCTGTCTATGTGATTAAAGATTTAGATAAGACAGCAAGATGAAAGTAAAACAAGGTGTTATATGCAACCTAAACAAAAAAACAAACAAAAAACCCCACTGAAAACCTCATAATCACCTGTTCTCCTGCCAGAAGGCAGCACATCAGTCCACTCTGGACTCATTCAAGAGGAACCTCAAAAGAGCAAGGTATTCTCTGATATGACACTAACCTGAAATAACGTAACCTGGAGAATGATATGACCATGGAGAATCATGGTATCTGGTATATGGTATCTGTGGTTATCTGTCATATATATACATTTTGGAAGAGTGATTTGGGCTGATGGGAACTTTCACTTTCTATACTTCAAGACTGTCTGAATAGTCTACAATGAGCACCTTTACAATAAAAAGTAAAACAGACTTAAGTTGCCTTTGGTATTTTTAAGTTCTATGTAAAATCAAGGGAAAATGTGTTATTTAAAAAAATACAGAATACAAAGTGTTCTGCATAAAAGTTTCCAACCATGTATAGGTGCACGTTCATGGGCAATAACTAACGGGTAATGTGTCAATGCAGAGACTGCTCTCTGAGGACACCCAGAATCTGGCACATCGGCTATCTCTGGGAATAGGAACACAGTAGCATGGGAGAACAGGATAAAGTCTTCTCATGGACACTCTTTTTACTTTTCAACCATGTAAATGTGTAACCTATTAAACAAAAACAAAAAACCAAACATAGTTTTACAATAAAAGATTTTTAGTAAAATGGGTACCTTATTCACAGAAAAAAGACAAGATACAATACAAAAACAGTTACTAGATTAGAGTAATACCCTAATCTGTGATCCTCATCATTCAAAGTTTAGGGGTTTTTAAAATAATTTACTTTCAAATAGTTATTTGTTTTATTTATTGCATAGGATTTGTGGTCGCTCTAATTTTCATTTAAACTGTAGATGAGAAACACACTTTGACACTCCCTAAATAATTTTAAATTTACAAAAGTATTAGATGTTAACAGTAGTAAACTTAGAAAGAGCAAAAAGAACATTTACAATGGAACTATACCATACAATACAAAAGGAATAATTTTATAACTTGCTTTTTCCCACTTATAGAATGAACATATAACATAGCACAGCCTAACCCATCCATTGTTGTTTGACCATTCTGAGAAACACGGGTACACTAGGCGTTCAGTACAGAGTCCTAGAAATGGGATTGCTAGATCAAAAGGTACACACAGTTCAAAGACTTATGAATGCCAAACTGCCATTGTAATGCACAGGGAAGAAGGAGCAATCTGCTGACCCTTCATTTTAAAAAGATTCCACCTATAGAGAAAAATAGCTTGACAGCTGCTCAACAGGAAACTAAAGAGCATCCTCTTACTACCACCCTGAAAATACTTGGAATGCAAAGTAGCATTAAGCAACATTCATAGGCAGAAGTTAATCTGAAACACACATGGGTGGCCTCTCTCCAAATTTTGCATTATGCAATAGTAGCATTCCTTCCCTCCACACTAGTCAAAGTCCCAGGAGTTAAATACTAGTCTCTTGCTTTTACTGTTTCTAAAATGCGTAACTATGCAACCAAAAGGATGCTCTTAACCTCCACAATAAACGTAACCTCCAGTCCTTCAGCTTCACTTGTATCCAACCAGAATATTTAGGAGCACCCTTCTAACAATTCCCATAAAAAGAGGATTCCAGCTCCACTTTCATTATAATCTGAACACCTGGTCCTGACACACTCCTGGTCCAATACTTCACATGGGGCTGAAGCTCAGGCTCATATCATAAATTAACATCAAGGTCAGGTCAAGGGACTCAATATAACCAGCTTGATTACTAGGCTTGAAAGACAGGAAAGAAAGCAGATGGTCAAACTGGTGTCTTCAATACCCCGGGTCCACATATCTGTGCTCCCCAGTGATACTTACACAGTCTTCCTGCTGTCAGGGTAACCTGGTCCCTGACATAAGGAGATCCCTGCAAGAAACAAAACAACTCTTAACCAACAACTCTTTATCTCATACAGGATACCTGCTGGGAATGGAGAAGAAGTTGTTCACCCCCTAACTCTGAGATAGAGCAGGATCAACAGCAGGCAATAATATAATCTGTATCACACAGAGTCCTGCCTCTTAAACTTTTCCACCATAGTAACCGTAATGGCAGAGAACAACAGGTATGTGCGACTGCGGGGAATGGGTTTGAGGAAGAAAGGGGAGAATTCTATAATCTTATTTAACTCAAAATTCATAAACTTTCATTATCCCTGTATGTTTTCATGATAGAATGCCTCTACTTCCCAAGTTTTCAAATACAATGGAAGCCTGAGACACATGATAGCTTATCCTGTGACTACACACAGCCTAAAGAAGCAGTGGAAAGTTTGGTCCGAGTTTGTTTCCCTGGTTACTTAAAATGCACTGGAAGTTTTGTTGCCTGAATCCCAACAGCAAAGACCAGGCTACTTCTGGCCCAAGGTCTTCAGCTTGCTCAAGCAAACTATTACACCTCCTTTCCATTTATTGCCTTCCCACTCTTGCTGAGACCTTCCATTCTGGTCACACTCAACAAGGTGAGAGTTTCTTTCTGCCCCACCAATTGTCCTTATTACAAATAATCACACTGCTGCAACAGACAACTAATTACTCTATCTGCTTCACCTGATTATATTCTTTCATGTGTCTTGTTTTTTCAGATCAAAAACAACTCTTTCTGAACCATGGGCACAGGAAATACCAACTGGAAGACAATTCTCTCTTGTCCCAGCTTCCCACAAACATCCTCAAGGTTTCAGTCAAGTAAATCACCTCTTTATGATCAACAGCCAACGACTATAGTACAAATCCCAAACACAGCATGTTGATGAGCTTGCAGCCAGCAAGCAGCCCATACTGATTTTTGGAACTCTAAGTTCACTTTAGAGTTTATCCTACAGCAAGTTTCATTTGTACAGTGCTTTAGAATTTATAAAAAGCTTTCACATAATGACGTCATTTTGATTTTCATCTCACACTCCCTGAAGTGGAATGACCATTGCCATTATTCTCATTTCATATATAAGCAGGGCTTTTGGAGGTTAAGTGGCTAGCCCAAGGAGAAGCCCTGAACCAGAACACAAAAGCCAAGAACAAGGCACTTCCCATTGTCCTGCCAGTCTATAAAATGGAAAAAATGTTCACTGACATTTTTCAAAATTCCAAGGTAAAGAGTTTATTAATGAGAGTCCCCTATGAGCTAACACTGTGCTGGGTTCTTATGATCTCATGACTCTAAGGATGAAGTCCAAAACCTTTACACGTTCCTGTCCAGCCCTTCCAGACAAGCTTCTTTTCCATTTCTATGACTGGTCATGCCTCTTTCTGTCTGAAAACTTAGCCTAAGCCATTCCCTTTGCTTAAAATATCTTTCTCTTGGCCATCTCCTATATATTCTCCAAGACTTGGCATAAATGTCACTTCTCTGGGGAAGCCTTTACTGATGGTGCCACCTCACTCTCCACCCTCCCAAGCCTGGCTATATCATCCTACCCCCTACTTCTCTTTCACAGTAATCACAATGTAATTATGTACTTATGTAATTAAGGGTACTTATGTACCCTCCTGGAGGGTAGAGACCACCTCTATCCCTGCCACCTAGCATAGTGTCTGGCATGTAGTGACAATTCAACAAATAATCTATTCATTGTGAATAAATGATAATATGATGGGTGAGGAGTTCAGGCTGAGGAGCAGACTCAGCTTGACCAATAGTTGGCACAGTGACCTTGGTCAAGGCACTTAACCTCTCTTGGCCTTAGAGTCATACATTCGTAAAATAGAGAAAATATTTATTTTACTGTTTCTTGATGAGTAACTGAAAAAATGCACAGAAAGCACTCAGAACAATACTTGGCACATAGAATGCCCATAAGAAAATCAACTCATTCAATGAATATTTATGCCAGGCATATAAAGAAATTATTGGGATAAAAACCTGAATTCTTTCCACACGTCTTTCTGCCATCTTCTATCTCATGCCACTCTCTCCCTCAACCAAAATGCTCTGGCCAAATCACCTCTTTTGCTAGTTCCAAAATATTGACAAGCGCTTTCCTTCCTCAAGGACTTTATACATGTCATTCCCTTTCCTTCTGCTTTTCATCTGGATGGCTCGTGTCCTGTCACATCCTCTGGGTCACAGCTTCAGTGTCCAGCTTCACTTGTTTCCTTTTCAGCATTCAGGATAGTACATTTGTTGAGCAATTTACATATTGTCTTTCCCTAGCTAGGTTGTAAGCTCCCGGAGGGTGAGAAACTCACCACCTCCCCTTCACTGCTATATCCCCTGTGAGTGCCTAGCAGCACAGGTGCCTGACACTGAGTAGATACTGAGTAACTATGTGCTAAATGAACAAACGGCAGCTGTTACTAAATAGCATTTGGGGTGGCTTCCAGCGGCTGGGACTCTGCACTTCCAACCAATGCGGGGCGGGGGTTGTGGGGGGCGGCGATCCCCGTTCCATCCCTGGTCGGGGAACTAGATTCCCAAGTGCCTCAACTAAGACCCGGTGCGGCCAAATAAATCAATAATTTTAAAAAATAAAATAATCTTTTGTTTCGCTCCTCTCTCTCCCTCTGAACACGAGGCGGAGAAACACAGGCACCCAATTTCCTCACACGCGGTCTGCCCAGGAGGAGGCGAGAGCATTTTTAAGGGGACGGCAAAAGGGCAGAACTTACCAGGCAGGGAACGTCTCACTAGAGGGCAGTTCCCCTGTTGAAAAAGAAGACGTCGGTCACCCGAGACGAAAAGTGAGGGAAAAAACAGCTTTTTCAAGTACAGACCTAAAGCTGCCCCCGGGACTGGTGACAGGTGAACCTCGGGCCTCCTCCAAAGGCAAAGGCAACAGCAACAACGCGGGCGGGACGCCGGGCCTGCCAGACTATCTCAACCTTCCCCCAAGTGAGTGATAACCCACCGCCTTTTAACAGATTAGAAAAGAGGCCCTGGGATCCAGACGGGGGCTTCCGCGGCGCCTCCCGCCCCGCGTCCCCGAGCTCTAATAGTCTGGTGTCCCGGCGGGCGCGGCTCTGGGCGGCTCCTCCGCCCGCGCGGACGCAGGGTGGGGTCCTGCAGGGGCCGCGGCGCCGGCGGCCGCGGGAAGAGCTCCCGGCCGCTAGGCTCCACAAGACGGCCCCGGAGGCGACAGCGGCTCCGGGCCGCCCAGCCCCGCGGCGGCGGCCTCCGCGTCCCGGTGCCCTTGGTGCCCGGCCTGGCCGGCGGGCCACGCCCCTTGTCGTCCCCACCCCACCCCGTCTGCCCGCCGGCGACTTTCTCACCCGCCGGGAGTCCCGGCCCGGTCGGACCGTACCTTCTGGAAGGCGGAGAGCGAGCGGCTGAACGCCCGGGACGCGCAGCGGGACCGGGACAGCATCACGGCGGCGGAGCCGAGGGCGGGCGGACACCGGATATCGGCCCCGGCAACAACCGGAAGTGGGGCGGGTCGCGGCACCCGCTGCGCGGGGAGGGGGGCGAATGGGTGTCCGGACCGAACCACTAGCGGGAGGAACGGGGGTGGGCCTGCTGCGGCTCAGGCCGGGCCTCCCGAAGGCTCCTGAGACCGTCTGGCTACAGATTGCTCCCGCTCCGGGTTCCCACCCTCCCCGTATCTCTCCGCGGAGGGTTCGGATAAACTCGGCGTCCATCTCTCTTGGGACACCCTCCCACCCAGGGCACCGCGCTATTCCTCCCCCGCATTCCCGGGGGGCAAAAAGCCGAAGGCGGCGTGGGCTTCTTCGGACTCGGACCTTGGCTGACGTGCCTGTGCGATCTTACACTTTGTGTGGCCTTGGTCAGGTGACATTGCTTCCCTAAGCCTCAGGTTCCTCAAAGATAGAGCGGAAAAAAAAAAAAAAAAAACAAAACCTTCGCTCTCTCCCTAACCCCGGAACAAAGAAATGGAGCACCGAGGAACCTCTAAAGGGCTCCCGTTGCCCTGTAACTGACCTGAAGATGTTCAGCAAGCCTTCTTCAGCATCCTTGTCTCCTCATCATCCCTGCTCAAACTCTCTCCAGCCAAGCTGGTTGTTCCCCATACCTCTTGCGCATTTTGGAGGCTGTTCGTCATTCTACCCCTCGAATGTAAACTCCGTGAGATTAGGAACGTGGTCTATCTTGTTCACTTCTTATATCTCCGGCCATTTATTAAAACTACAGTTTTTGTTAAAATATTATTAACTTGTAGCACTGTATACGGAGAAGGCAATGGCAGCCCACTCCAGTACTCTTGCCTGAAAAGCCCATGGACGCAGGAGCCTGGTGGGCTGCAGTCCATGGGGTCGCGAAGAGTCGAACACGACTGAGCGACATCACTTCCACTTTTCATTGTCATGCATTGGAGAAGGAAATGGCAACCAACTACAGTGTTCTTGCCTGAAGAATCCTACGGATGGCAGAGCCTGGTGGGCTGCCGTCTATGGGGTCGCACAGAGTCGGACCCAACTGAAGCGACGCAGCAGGAGAACTGTATAGATTTAAGACAGCGTAATTTGATTTATGCATCTCATGAAGTGATTATCACAAAAAGTTTAGCGAGCATCATCACCTCAGCGTTCAAAAAACTAAGATCTTGGCAATCCATTCCCATCACGTTATGGCAAATAGATGAGGAAAAAATGGAAACCGTGACAGACTTAATAAAGTCTCCAAAGTCACTGCAGACGGTGATTGCAGCCATGAAATTAAAAGACACTTGCTCCTTGGAAGAAAAGGGATGACAAACCTAGACAGCGTATTGAAAAGCAGACATGCTTTGCGGATAAAGGTCCATCTAGTTAATGCTACGGTTTTTCCAGGAGTCATGTACAGTTGTGGGAGTTGGACCATAAAGAGGGCTGAGGCTCTCCAATTGTGGTGCTGGAGAAGACTGTTGAGAGTCCCTGGGAATGCAAGGAGATCAAACCAGTCAATCCTAAAGGAAATCAACCCCAAATATTCATCGGGATGATTGATACTGAAGCTCCAATACTTTGGACACCTGGTGCAAGAACCAACTCATTGGGAAAGACCCTCATGCTGGACAGATTGAGGGCAGGAGGAGAAGAGGGCAGCAGAGGATGAGATGGTTGGATGGCATCACTGACTCAATGGACATGAGTTTGAGCAAACTCGGGGAGATAGTGAAGGACAGGGAAGTCTGGTGTGCTGCAGTCCGTGGTGTCTCGAGTTGGACATGACTTAGCAACTGAACAACAAATCATCTCATATAGATACAAAATTAAAGAAATTTTTAAAAAAATGTTTTTCTTGTGATGAGAACTCTTAGCAGTTATGCTCTTTAAAACATTTATATATATTAATAACATACAAAATAATTTATCATATTGTATGTTGCATCCCTAGTACTTATTTATAACTGGAAATCCAATCCCCCTTCCTCTGGTAACCACAAGTCAGATTTCTCTATATGTTTGTTTGTTTTTGAAATATAATGTATCCCCAGCACTTAGAACAGAGATTGTGATAGTTTAGATGTGCAGTAAAAATTTCTGGGCTGAATTGTACTGCCCTGCTTCAAACTGAAAGCACATGGCACTCTCTCTATCCTTTAGCTTTCCCTCCCCTTAAAGTCCCAGGCTCCTGAGTATTCACTTTCATAGTTCACTCTCCTAATAGAAAAGGTGTTCTATACGCTTCTGGTTGAATTAAGAATGAATGAATGAGCCACTTGGTGCCTACTCATGTTGGTTTCTTTAGTTGAGTCCTCTTGCCTGGCCTTTAGGAACTTTCTGGTGCCTTCAATGATGCAGACCCTGAAAGCACTTCCCCTGGAATTCTGGAGGGGTGAGCAGAAGCCGTAACTTGAAATAGAGAAAACATCCTTGCCCTGCCGCTGCCCCTGATCAAGTCCTCAACATCCTTCACCTAGATTATTTTAAAAAGCTTCCCGAAAGGACCCAGGAGGCCATTCCCAAATTCTCTTAACTCATTCCCCACACCTGTGTCAAAGATGTCTTTGAAATGCAAATCTAATCCTGTCACTCCCCTGCTTAAAGTCCTTAGATTGCTTCTCCCTATCAGTGGGATAAAGTCCAAACTCTTCAGTGTGACCAGATAATCTGGCCTCTGGCTATGCTGTAATCCTCTCTCTACTTGCCCACCCTCATTTGCACAGGTTCTGAGCTTCAGTAGCTTTCTTTCACTCCTTCACATCTTTGCCTGGGCTGTTCCCAGCTCCCGTTTGCCTGCTGCTGCTGCTAAGTCGCTTCAGTCGTGTCCGACTCTGTGCAACCCCATAGACGGCAGCCCACCAGGCTCCCCCGTCCCTGGGATTCTCCAGGCAAGAACACTGGAGTGGGTTGCCATTTCCTTCTCCAATGCATGAAAGTGAAAAGGGAAAGTTAAGTCGCTTAGTCGTGGCCGACTCTTAGCGACCCCATGGACTGCAGCCTACCAGGCTCCTCCATCCATGGGATTTTCCAGGCAAGAGTAATGGAGTGGGTTGCCATTGCCTTCTCTTAGGCACTCTTAATCATCTTCTACATACCTTGTGAATCCCTTCCAAATCCCATGTAGCAGAATTAACATATCTTTTCCGTTTTTCCAAAGCATGTGCCTGTATCTCTACACTGCATTGTAATGTCATTTTTACCTGTTTGTCTCCTCTACTGGGCAGAGTAGCAGGAGGAAAAGTAGACTTTGTTTTCCTGAATGCTCGGCACAGGATGCAGTCTCTGGTATTCCATAGGTACTCAATAAATACAAGTGGAATGAACACAACTGCCATGCTGACAACACTGACGGATGCAGCTGAAGAGTCCAAAAACAGTGATCAGAAGTCGTGGCAATCTCTTGCAGGGGTAGCTGTTAATATTTCTTAATAGCTACTTAATTTTTGCAGTTTTCAATAATTAGTTTTTGAGATTCTCATTGACAGTTTAGAAGCTCAAGCCTGGAAATGTGGCAAAGCATTTCTCCTGGAGTTTCAGTCATCACCCAAGTTAATTAGATGTTACAGTATCAGTTACTGCACACATGTAGGAGTGTACATGTGTGTGTACACACGTATCTGGTAACATGCAAAATTTATCTCACAGGATAAAGGTAGAAACTAATTTTCTTGAAATTCTCATATAAGCTTCCATGGAGCCCAAGGTCCACCCCAATCAGCTTATGCCTTCTGTATTTAAAGCCTCCCAGAACACAGCATCATCTACTGGGACAGGAGCTGATGACTACAAGTTCATAAACTTATGTTTATGGCAGGAGTCCTAAGAAAATTTGTAAATTTTTATGGTAAAATATATATTCAATATGGCATATAAAATACATGTGTGTGATTTAAAGGGAAGGAATAAAAAAGAATACCCATGCTCACCATGCAACTTAAGAAATGACAAAGCCCTGTGTGACCCTTCTTTGCTGGTCATCCCAGAGTTAACCCCTGCTATACTGGACTGTATATTAACCATCTCCTTGTTTTCATCGCAGTTTCAGTCTGCATGTGTCCTAAACTGTACACATGTTTTTGGCTCTTTAAACTGAGGAAAATATGTATTTACTTTCAAATTGTACAAGGAAAAAATATGTATTTCTAGGAAGAATAAATGGCTCAGTTAATTAAGAAAAATAAACACTGCAGAGAGGACATGTGCGTGCGTGCTCAGTTGCGTTGGGTCTTTGCAATCGAACCTGTGTCTCTTGCATCTCCTGCATCAACAGGCGGATTCTTTACCACTGCACCACTTGGGAAGCCCCAAAGAGGGCAGCTCAGCCTAAATAATACACACAGCCTAATTTTTCTCTAACTGAAATCCTCCAGTATTCATAAGTGTGGCCTGAACTTCACACTCAATCCTTTCTTACATTTTTCCTAATATTTACCAGATGGTAGATGGGGCTAGAGCCTGGGGTCCATAGAGACTATATCCTATATTCTCTTTCTATTCTCATGATACCCAGATTTCATCCATCTATCTCTTCATTCATTTGTAATTAAAAATAATGAATGGATAAGTGCTCAGCAATAATCTACACATTTGGGCCTATTTTTAAATGCAATATAAATGGAATCACAGTACCTGTTATCATTCTGTGACTTAAGTCTTTCACTCAACATTATGCTTTGAGGACTTATCCATGGTGAATTGAGCTTTAAGCTCATCAACTTTCATTGCTGTGTTTCACAACCTTCACTTTACCTCCCAAAATGAAGGAGAAGTTGCTAAAATTCAAGTGATGTTTGGGGGAAGTGATTTGGCCAGTGAGTTCTCCCCAGCTCTGCCAGAGAAGGGGGCTTTGGGCCCAGCAAATGACCTCCCCAGACCTCTGCTGGAGGGAGAAGTCACATAGCTTTCCTGCAGAGCTGAGATGCCATTTTTTTGGTGCTGAGCTGGTTTCCTCAAGAAACTTGAGGGACAGGGAGAAAAATGATCCCTTTGGTGCTGACTCCCTGGAGAATCTGGAAGCAGAGGTCGAGAGCGCTATGTAATGGGAGAAGCTGGATAATTCAGTCTCAAAATTTCAAGAGGCTCTGTGGATCCTTAGGCAACAGCAGAAGAGATGGTATTTCAAGAAGGTCCTCTCTGAGCTGGCTCTCCTGTGCATCTGAGTTGGGGTGGGAATGGGAGATGGCAGGGGGCAGCCAACCAGCTCCGGCCTCTATCTGCATATTCATCAGCCCCTTCCGCCCCCACCCCCATACTGGTTGGCTGTGCTAGGCAGCCCCCACTGTCCCCAGTGCCTGCTTTGGAGCTGGGTCTGTCAGATAGTGCCTTGCACTGAGAAGAGGTGGGAGGCTTTCCTCACCCAGCCACAGGCACCAGGCCTGTCTGGGGAGGAAGCAGGGAAACCAAAATCACTTCCTGACCATGGCTCTGTGCCCAAGGCTGGTAAAGGGTGGGCTGCTGCAGCTCCTGGGGTGGTGAACCCCACCTGGCTGAAGACCCTAGGACTGGACCTCCCCGAGGGCATCTTCTCCGTAAGTAACACCGTCTCTTCCGTTTACCTTGCTCGAGTACTTTTTTGGATGACGATGGAATGCTTGCTATGAAAAATTTCAAGTATTCAGAAAACTGTAGAGATAAGGGTAACTATACCCATCTATAGACCCTTCACCTAGATTAATCATTGTTCATATGCTGCCGTATTTGCTTCATCTCCTTTTGTTGGCTGAAATACTTTTAAGCAAATCACAGACCGTGAAACTTTTCACTCCTAATACCTCATTCTCCAGTACCCTGGAATACATCTCCAAGCAGGTGTGTTTTTTTTTTTTTTTTTTTTTTTTAAGATTTGTTGATGTGGAAGTCTAGAGTTTGTTAAAACACTGCTTCTGCTTTATGGTTTGGTTTTCTGGCCCCAAGGCATGTGAGATCTCAGCTTCCCAACCAGGGATCGAACCCACACACCCTGCATTAGAAAGTGAAGTCTTAACCACTGAACCTCCAGGAAAGTCCCTCCAAGCAGTTCTGAAGCTCTTTTTTTCATTAGATTCTCAGACAGTCTTGAGTGAGGGGGTGATGATCATCCCTGTTTTAGAGAAGCAGACAAGGCAGAAAATGTGCCTTGAGGGCAAATGGCTGGGAGTGGAGCCCAGACCTACGGTCAGCTCAGAGCACCCATCTCAGCCACAAGAAACGGACTCTCCCGCTGAGCTGTGTTGTTCTAGACAGCGCTGACACATGGCAGCCACTGGCTAACCTTGGGCATGTCATGCCACCTCTCTGGGCTTCAGTGGCTTCATCCATAAAGCAAAGGCCTGGCTTGACGATCACGGATCGTCAGTGATGTTTTCACTGATTTTCAGAAAAGACAATGTAAAGAGTTTTTTCTTTTTTTTAATGAAGCTGGATATTATGCCAGTCCTCTTTTTTAAAAACAGGGTGGTTAAGATTCTTTTTTTTATGAAATAAAATGAGAGTAGATTTCAGTCTTTGTACACTTATTTTTTGTGCCCTTACCTGCAAATAAAGTGTCAGCAACTCTCAGGCTGATCCTTATAAATTTATTTTTTTTTTTTTATTTTACTTTACAATACTGTATTGGTTTTGCCATACATCAACATGAATCCCTTTTTTAATTATTATTTTATTAATGATTGAAATATAAAAGTCTGGAAACACTTACTGTACCAGGGCATTCCCTAAGCCCATTCCAGTGCTAAAGTGCCAAGACTATGGGGCCTCCCAGACCTGCCCTAGGGGGAAAGGAAGCTTCAATTTAAGAAACACCTATTATCAGTGCTGGAGAGTGCAAGTTCAGGTACTGGGCATGTGTTAACATCTGCAATCCTCACCAAACCCCTAGGAAATGGCATTGTTATCAACGCCATTTCACAGACAAACTAAGGAAAGAGGCAAAGTTAACTTGCATGAGAGCTGGTGAATCCAGCACAGTAGATGATTCCATAATTCACGAGCACTGGTCACACGGACCACCAGGGCTTCTGAAGGGATTATATCTCAGTCTGTCAGTGGTCAGGGCTGTGCCTACTGGGCCATCAGTCTGACCTCCTCTCACCATTTCCACTATTGGCCAGTGCAGCAGGCAGAGCTACTCAGGGCTGGACCGGAGATGAATGGGCGCCTCCGTTCCTGCCCACAGCCACATGAAACTAATGCAGGGGGCCACAAGAAGATGAAGCAGAGGTGAGGTCATATGTGAAAACACCTTAGTAGAACATAAAAATGCTGTATGTCCTTGAGATATACCACCTAGCACAGGTCTTCGGTGGCAGCTAAAGTTTGCTGAGCCTGCTAAGGACTTGGATGGAAAGCTGTTCAGAAATACTATAGGTCAGGCAAAAATGCATTTGTATATAAGTGTGTGATTAAGAGATCATTATTATGAATCACTGGTGGTGGGCCCTTAGATCCCATGATAATCTGCTCAGGAGAGGCTGTTTCAGGATAAGGCTGCTGCTGCTAAGTCACTTCAGTCGTGTCCGACTCTGTGTGACCCCATAGACGGCAGCCCACCAGGCTCCCCCGTCCCTGGGATTTTCCAGGCAAGGACATTGGAGTGGGTTGCCATTTCCTTCCCCAATGCATGAAAGTGAAAAGTGAAAGTGAAGTCACTGAGTCATGTCCAACTCTCAGCGACCCCATGGACTGCAGCCCACCAGGCTCCTCCATCCATGGGATTTTCCAGGCAAGAGTACTAGAGTGGGGTGCCATTGCCTTCTCCACTTCCTTCCATATTTCTCCAACCATCTTGGGGCAGTGATCTACTAGGCTGGTCCAGTCAAAATCCAACTGAGTCTAGGAAGTGAATGAACAAAATCCTGCAAAGACAAACACTAAATTTTCCCAACCCAAACTTGGCAGGAACATTATCAAGGAAATAACAATAAACCTCGTATAAACCTTGGGCTGAGCATCAGTCAGAGGGATGAGAATGAGTCAGTATCTCTTGGGCTTCACATGGTGCCTCTCATCTAAGGACTCCCTACGGCCAACTTTGTTTTATTGACTGGTTCTCAGTGGCCCTGCTGGAGTCTGTCAGAAGTGTTTGCTGTTCCACAAGCGTGGACACATCACACAAGGAGAGACATAACCTGTGAGCTGCTGGTCTCACCCCAGCCTACCCTGTGGGCAGCTCTTCCTGTGGGCAGAGCTTTTGGGAGAACTCAAGAGCGATTCTGTGGAAGGGCACAAACTCACAGAGAGAAAGGTTCTCAGGTCAAGAAGTGATCTGTGTTGTTGAGAATAACCCAGACACTGACTTTTAAGCTGGTGCCCATGACTTCAAACACTTCGACTGAAAAGAAATGACACAGAGCTTCTTGCCTATGTCTGTTATTTACTTGAAATTCAACCTCGCCCGCATTTCGCCCTTTCTAGTTATAAAATCCTCTATAACTTTGGAGTGATCTTATGAGGCCTGAGTTCTATGCTTGTGTTTGTAGCTGAATTTGCTTCTCCTGTCTGGTGCCCAGAAATGTATGTCTGGGAAAGAAAAATGCCTGTTTTGTTTGTTTGTTTTAATAGATCCCATTTTTTAGAGCAGTTTTAGGTTCCTGGCAAATTAACCAGAAAGTACGGAGATTTCCTACATATTCTCTGCCCCTAAATATTCACAGCGTCCCCTATAAATGCAAGTTTTTAATTATTCAAGGCAAGGGATCCCTTTTTAAAATTACAAGAGTGAGAACATACCCATTAAAAATATGGAAAATACAGAAAAGTTAAAAAAAAAGAAATAGAGAAAAAAATTACCTAAGGTTCCATCACCCCCAAAGAACTATTGCTAACAATTTAATATATTTCCTTCTCATGCTTTTTTCCTTTGTATTTTTTTCCTTTGTATTTTTAATGTGATTTTTCTCTCCCCCTATTTATTATAAAATAATATCCTACAAACTCTTCTCAAACATGATTTTTTAAATGACTGTATGACATAGCATCACATAGATGATACCATACTTTATAATTTATTTAACCATTCTCTACTCTTATAAATAATAATAAGGTAATCATTGTTACATAAATCTGTGGGTATCACATCAATTTTCTTTTTTTAATTTTTAAAAATATATTTTATTTTTTAATAATGTCTTGATTTTACTTCTTAGATGTAGAGTCATCGACTCAAATGACATAAACATGTTTAAGCTTCATAATATATGCAACATAACTATTTCTCCCAAACTATATGAAAAATGAGCAAGAGATACAAATTATGAGATAACATTTTCACCTGTCATGTTGGCGAAGATTTAAAAGACTGACACTGATAAAGAACTGACATGCTCGGTGTTGGTGAGGATAAGATCATATGCATTCTTTTAAAGATATGTTGGTAAGAGAGCAAACTATTTAAAAGTATATGTACAAGTAATGCATGAGTACCTTCTGATGAAACTTCAATTAATACAGAAATATACAGTTACAATCAAAAATTCTCCTTCAGACCCTCATCTTTACTCCCAATCAGTTGATACATTTCTGGAGGGCAGGTGGGTGACAAGTAAGTTCAACATATACCTGGTTTCCCAGAATTTTCCACTTCCAGAAATGTAACATAAGAAAATATGTTCCCAAGGATATAGGCAGGAATGTTCATCTCAATACCATCTCAATAATAAAAATAGCTAACACATCAGCAACTGACTATGTGCAAGGAACTGTTCTAAATCCATGACATACGTTAACTCATTGGATCCTTACAACAGCCCTGTGATAACAGTGCATATTATGGTTATTCCTGTTTTAGTGAGAGGAAGGCTGAGTACCAAGAAGTCCCAAAGCTAGTAAGTGGCTCTAGGGATTCAATCTGGGCAGGCAGCCCCATGTCTGGGTCATGGAGTGGCCACTCTTGGTCTCCTCTGCAAACGAGCTCCATCATCAAGTGCCCTCATCCCTGCCAGCCGTGGGTTTCTGTCGAGGTTCCCACCAGCCCCTCCAGCGGCTCAGCCAGTGGCCACCCATGACCACCAGGGTTCCCTGGGTTTCACTTTCAGTAACAACTTTTGCAGAGGTGCCCAGTACCCTGGGGACGCCAGCCCCTACCACCCCAGGCCCCTCAAGGTCGACTCAGGCACTGATGGGCCACCTTCTTTTCCAAGAAGTCCACACCCCTATTCATGGCCACGGTGTTGAAGTCCTCAGTCCCCCAGCATCCAGAGGCATGGTCACCTGTGACCTGGCTTGGAAAACAATGAGGAAGCAGCAGCCTGGTGGCCACCCCAACAAAACCAATACCAGCCCCCGTCCAGAGTGGTCACCGCCAGCCACCGGGCTTCCTTCCAAGGCTCTAGGCACTAACAGCCCTGCCCCACCCCTCCCCTTCCCCCAGCCCCTGACCTCAAGGCTTCACGGGCAGTAGCCAGCAGAAGCAGCTCCATTCTTTAATATCAAAACAGCAGAACGCCAAAAAGGAAGTTAAGAGGATCTCCTTTACTATTCAAGCCACACGAGAACCTTCCCGACACCCCATAACTCTGTGCCTGGCACCAAGTGGAAAGTCAACCAGCAAAAAATTAAAAAAAAAAAAAAAATCCAAGCAGACTCCAGGGTCCATGCTCTCAATGCCTTTCTACGGCTATAACAATGAAAACGGAGGAATGAATCTAACTGTCCCTAGAAAGGAGCAGAGAAGCCTGGTGGGCTACTGTCCATGGGATTGCAAAGAGTTGGACAGGACTGAGCAACTAAGCACACACACACAGAAAGAGAATTTACCAAATAAGTTATGGTCCATCCATACAATGGACTACTATCAGCTTTTACAATGTTGCTGTAGATTAATATTCTTTGACACAAAAAAAGGGAAAATGGAAAGCTACAGAATTATGTATTTATGATTCCATTTTATTTTTTAAATAAATAGAATTATGAAAATTATGGAGCTTTATACACAGAGAAAATTTTCAGAAAAAATGATGAACACCAATATGTCGGCTGTGATTTTTTTTCCTGGGAGGCAGCATTATAAGTGTCTCTCTTCTCCTATTAACACATTTCTGTATTTAGGAAGTAAAATGATCCTGTATTACTTTCATGACTTTCACTTTTCAAGAAGAGCAGTAAACCTGTTTTTAAAAGGTTCTGACCATGGTCACTTCTATCAGTGTGTGTGAGAGTGCTGCTAGTTAATTTTCAAACAGACAGCATCGCTGCTTCAAGCCACACCCAGACCCGGGACTGGGGCCGCAGGCTGGCCCAGCATTAGAGGTTTCCTGTTTCTTGGCTCCCTGGATGCAGAGTTTCCATGACTGTCCTACAGAGATGGGCGTGACCGTCTCTGGGCAACCGGCCACGGTAGTGTCTGGCTAGACTTCCAGTTTCTGACATCAAAACATTCTTGCTGATTGTTGCTTCATCAAATATACCGAGTCCTGTCCTTTACTTTAGTGGTTGTGCCGTGCAGGGCACATGGGCTACACCGAGCACCAGAAACGATACCGTCAACAACCCAGGGAGATTTGGCAGCTGGTGGTTCTATGCCCTTCTGTCTGTCTGTTTCTGTCTCTCGGTCTGGCTGTGTTGGTTTTGTTTCATGCACAAGGCTCTGCGCTTGGTGTTGGGGGGATCTGAAATATTGCGCCTCTAATGAGGAGACAAAAGTCAGTCCAAATAAAGTGCTGAGAGAATATGTAACTGAGCACAAACCTGTGTGGTGACAATTGGGGATCAGGCACTACTTGGAGAACTCAGAGCGTGAAGTGGGGTGGGGGACACACTGACTGCTTCAGAAAGGAGCGGGCATTTCAGTTCGATTTTAAAAGGAGTAGAGGCTCATCGGGTGAAAAAGCAGAAGGGCCCCCCAGGTGGAGGGAGCAGCAGGTTCGAAGATCTGGAGGCATGAAGCAGTTTGGTGAGCTCAGGAAACACAGCCCAGGTAAGGGTTGAGGGTCGGGGATCCAGAGGAGCTAGAGTAAGACCGGGGTTACCAGGAGCCAAGACATCTGCACCTTACCATAAATAGGAAGCTAGCAAAGGCTTTGATTCCACGGAGGGGCATAAGCAGACCTACATTTTAGAAAATTAATGTCAATGACAATGTTGCTGAGAAAACAAATCATCAAAAGGGACTTCCCCCACTGAGCTCCCATCACTGCATCTACCCACCTGCCATCTCCTGCCCACGTACCTGCCTTTCTCATGCCACCACCAATGAACTGAGGGTTCTCCTCTCTAAAGTCAGCCCTCATCGTCTGCGCCACATCACACCCCCTCCTTCCTACCCAAAGACAAACCTCCAGAAATTGTCCCCCTCTTGCCTTTATTAACAAACAGTATCTTTCTACAACATCATTGCTATTAGCCTACAAACATCGTGTGATGCCTCCTATCCTGAGAAGTTATCTTTTTTTTAATTTTTATTGGAATGTAATTGATTTACAATGTGGTCTTAGTTTCTCATGTACAGTTATACATATCTATTATTCCTTTTCAGCTTCTTTTGCTTTATAGGTTATTACAAGATATTGAATACAGTTCACTATGCTATGTAGTAAGTCCTTGTTGTTTCTCATTTGCTTTGTATGTAGTAGTGTGTATGTGTTACTCCCAAATTCCGAATTTATCCCTCCCTCCATCTCCCCTTTGGTAATCATAAATTTGTTCTCTATGTCTGTGAGTCTGTTTCATAAAAAAGTTCATTTGTATCATTTTTTTAGATTTCAATTATAAGTGATACCATATATTTGTCTTTCTCTGACTTACTTCACTCAGTATGATCATCTCCAGGCCCATCCATGCTGCTGAAAATGGCATTATTTCATTCTTTTGTATGGCTGAGTATTATTCCATTGTATGTATGTACCACTTATTCTTTATTCATTCATCTGTTGATAGACATTTAGGTTGCTTCTATATCTTGGCTACTATAAGTACTACAGACATGGCGGGGGTGGGGGGTGTGCATGTATCTTTTTTTCCACACAGCAAGCAGGAGCTTAGTTCCCCATTCAAGGATGGAATCTGTGCCCCCTGCAGTGGAAGCTTGGAGCCCTAACCACTGGAGGCAATTCCCTGCATGTATCTTTTTGAGTTAGAGTTTTCTGCTGATATATGCCCAGGAGCGGGATTGCTGGATCATTTTAGGAACCTCCATGCTGTTTTCCACAGTGGCTGCACCAATTTCCATTCCCACCAATGGCGTGGGAGGGTTCCTTTGAGAAACCCTCTCTGACCCCACTTCTCTTTCCAGCTACTTTCCCATTTATCTCTTCCTTACAAAACACCTTGAAAAAGTTGTCACAGTCAATGTCACCAATTCCTCTTCTTTCCCTCTCCTTAAAATTCAGTCCAACCAGGCTTCCCCTGCCCTCCACTCCACCAAAACTGCTCTGATAAACACCCCAAGTGACTCTGAGTAACATCTGGAATTACTAACTTGAACGGTCAATTCACAATCCTTATGTGACTTGACCTCTCCCGTCTCTTAGAAATACTTCCTTCACTGGGCTCCCAGGACCTCACACACCCCTGGACCAGACTAGACTAGACTTCTTCTTACTTCACTGATTGCTCTTTGTGGTTCCCGTTTAGGTCCCCTCTTGCTCAGCCTCTTCAGGCTATTAAGTCCCAGGACTCAGACTTCAGCCCCCTGCTCCTTGATGAGTCCATCCATCTATTTACCAGCAACTACTCTCAGTTGTATATTTCTAGCCCAGATCTCCCCATTGAGCCCAAGGCCTAGTTATCCAATTCCTTTCTCAGCATCCTCATTGAGATGTCTGATCATTATTTCACATTTATCACTTCCAAAACTGGGCACCTGATATTTCCCCCCAAGTCTGCTTCTTCTGTAGCCCTCCCCGTCTCATTTCATGCAACTCCATCCTTCCAGGCCAAACACTTTGGAGCCATCATCAGCAATGCTTCTTTTTCTCTTGGGCCTCACATCCAGTCTGTTATTAACAGTAAACCCCACTGGTTTCAACTTTGACATATATCCAGGATCCGACACCACTTTCCACTTCTGTTGCCGTCACCCTGGTCCAAGCCATCTCATCTGAATTATTATCATCTAGTTGATCCCCAGAGCCTCCTAAGCCATCTCTCTGTTTCAACCCTTGCTCGCCACCCCTAGTTTATTCCCCACCCAGTAAAGAACGAGCCTTTTAAAACTAAGTCAGGTCACATTTGCACATAGCCTTCCAATGGGTCCTCGTTTATCTCAGAGTGAAGGCCAATATTTTCACAGTTATCACAATATATTGGCCTTCCATTCCTTCCTAAGTTATTACATCTGTCTCTGAATGATTGTTAGCTCCACTTGGGCAGAGGATTTTGTTGGTTGTCACCACTCAGCCCATATTTGTTGAATGAATAAATGAATGAACGTAGAAAAAGGACCAGAGTGAGAAGAGGCTAGAGGATGGGGACCAGGCATGAGGTATTGGAATTGTCCAGGTGAAAAATTACGAGATGCGGAGTCAGGAAAACATAATGGGAACAATATGGCAGAATGTGGTTCAGAGTCATTTTTTCCCAAAATTTACCAGCCATAGTGACCACATGTTGAGGATAAGAAGATGGGCAGGGGTCAAAGAAGCTCTCCAGCTTCTGGACTGAACAAGAAGATAGCAGAGGGCAGCCATAGACTCTGGGTTTGAAAATGTTGAGTTTAGGAAATGGTCACTAAGAATAACTATAACCAAGCCCTTCTTTTTGGAAGCTGTGCTGTGCTTAGTTGCTCAGTCATGTCCAACTCTCTGCGACCACATGAACTGTAGCCCACCAGGCTCCTCTGTCCATGGGGATTCTCCAGGCAAGAATACTGGAGTGGGTTGCCATGCCCTCCTCCAGGGGATCTTCCCAACCCAGGGATTGAAGCCAGGTCTCTTGCAATGCATGCAGATTCTTTACTGTCTGAGCCACCAGGGAAGCCCAAGAATACTGGAGTAGGTAGCCCATCCCTTCTCCAGGGGATCTTCCCAACCCAGGAATCAAACCAGGGTCTCCTGCATTGCAGGCAGATTCCTTACCAGCTGAGCTACCAGGAAATATACCATGTATATTTTAACTGAAAATATACATGGTTTGTACTATTGTTATTTAGTCCCTCTAAGTTAAAATATCAATTGTGCCAGTGTAGTGATCATTATTCGGAGAAGGCAATGACACCCCATTCCAGTACTCTTGCCTGGAAAATCCCATGGATGGAGGAGCCTTGTAGGCTGCAGTCCATGGGGTCGTGAAGAGTTGGACACGACTGAGCAACATCGCTTTCACTTTTCACTTTCATGCATTGGAGAAGGCAATGGCAACCCACTCCAGTGTTCTTGCCTGGAAAATCCCATGGACAGAGGAGCCTGGTAGGCTGCAGTCCACGGGGTTGCTAAAGAGTCGGACACGACTGAGCAACTTCACTTTCACTTTTTACTTTCATGCATTGGAGAAGGAAATGGCAACCCACTCCAGTGTTCTTGCCTGGAGAATCCCAGGGGCGGTGGAGCCTGGTGGGCTGCCATCTATGCGGTTGCACAGAGTTGGACACGACTGAAGTGACTTAGCAGCAGCAGCAGCAGCAGCAGCAGTGATCATTATTGGTTAGGAAGCAGCTAATGTATATGCAATGATCAAGTTGTGCTTATTAGATGATATGATTTTTAAATATTTTTTTCATGTTATACAAATAGTGTATATTCATTGCCAAATGATCGCAGGAAGTTAAATGTTTCTCTTTCCAAGAGGCGGTAAACTATCCAAACTATTGGTAAAACTTGGCAATAGCAAATTCTTTCATTTATATTAATTTGGCAAATCACTGATTTTTATTTTTAGTAATTTACAAATGTCTTACTTATTCAAAGCCAGAATCTTCTAATTGACCTGGGAACCTAGCCTTCTTTCAGTGGCATTTCCCTCAAAATGGCATGCAGTTGCCATTTCCTCCTACCTTTCACTCTAGTGTTGGCATGAAGTTGCCCTCAGAGAGCTTGTGTTGTGTGTCTGCCAGCTGCCAGCCAGCTCCAAGTGGAGGCTGTGGTCAAGTCTACCAACTAGAATCCATTGGCTGCAGAAGAGCTGGGATTTCCTGAAGCAGAGAATTCCAAGCAAGCTTCAAGATGAAAATGGGAAGAAAGCAAAGTCTCTCCCACCAGCATTTTTACTAGAGAAGCAATCAAGAGTGGAAATCTGTAGAGAAAAAAGAAATTCATTTAAAATTTCTAGGAAAGGATGAATCTGCTTAACAGGCAGAGAAGTCAGTCTCTTGTGCAGGTCTTCTTATCTTTGAGGAAGGACCTGAAGTGTGTTTGCATTAGAAGATTTGGAATCTTAGTAACTGAGAGCCATTCTTAACCTTGATGAGCCTCAGTTTCCTCACCTACAAAATGGGAGAATTACACCAACTGTCAAGATTGGTGGGCGATGTAATGACTACACATATGAATGTTTCATAAACTCGAAGTGCCTTATACCCGCTACCTGAATTACCTCCTGGTTCAAATGCAGTGCACTTTGATATTCATGGAAATAAAGCAGCTCTATGCAGCCTTTTCTAACATTGCTCCCTCATTCTCCCATACCTTCATCCCAGTCCCTTATTGTCTTTTTTCTTCATAGAAGTTATCATGACCTGAAAATGTACTTATTTATTCTCTCTTCCCCTGCTATACATCTTCCTCTATGAGAGTAAGACTATGCTGTTTTATTCACCACAGAGTCTCCAAGCATCCAGAAGTCTTGATGTACAGTAGATGCTTAAAGAGCAGCGGTGAGAATGTTGAAAGATAAATGCATGATCCAACTCTTCCTGGAGCAGGACTGCATAGTGGTCAAACAGCACATTCTCAAACTTCATTTTGCTTGTTTCAAAGGCGGGTGCCCTAACACAGTACCAAGGACTTCTGATTAAGCAGGACTGGTGTGCCTACTGGATCTGCTATTTTTAACAAGTCCCCAGGGTGATTCTATTGCAGAAAGTCATTCTAAATCAAGATAAATCTTATTCTGACTCCAGCCTGACACTAACTATATGACCTTAGGGAGGTAACTTCTTAATTCTTCTGAGCCTGTTTCCTTTATCTGTAAAATAGGACTGCCAGCACTCCCACGGAGCTGTTAGAATTAAATCAGGTAATGGGTGTAAAGTTATTGGCGCAATGCTAGTTAGGCAACTGGCTGCCACAATCATTATTATGGATTATTTTATTTTTATGTCCTGGCAGGACAAGAACTTTCTCTTGGGAGGCCTGCTCTTGGGAATGTCTTCAAACTGTGGTTGGGACCAACGGCATCACCTGGGAGCTGGCTGGGGATACAGAAACAATCGCTGCCCCACGCCAGACCTGCTGACTTAGAATCTACATTTTAACAGGATTCAAGCTGATTCATCTGCATGGTCAAGTTTGAGAGGAACCGCTCAAAGTCACAGGTCCTGTTTTCTCCCGTCTCTGTTTTCAGAGTGCACAGGAGGTGGGTGAGTGCCCGGAATCCCAGAGTCTGAATCCTTCCTCTAAGTGGAGAGGAGAGATCCCCAGCTCCCTGGAGGTGCACCTCCAGCTGAGAGCCTCTGGAGGAGGAACTCTCTGGCGGAACCCTGACTACGGCATCTGTGGAGCCAAGATATGGATCCAAACTCCAGCTTGCTTTTGGGTCCAGCCCAGTATCTGACAGAACCTTGTATGGAAGGTGGAAGAAGCCTGTCCCCCAGAGAGCAGAGCAGATGCTCCCCCTTTGCCTGGAGTCAGGTCCCCAGCTCCAGCCTCTCCGACCCTGACTGCTTTGGGGATGAGCACATCCAGGCAAAGAGGGCCAGAGTAGAGACCATCGTCAGAGGCATGTTCCTCTCCCCAACCTCTCTGGGGCCAGGCAGGGCCCTCGCTGGGGACAGCCCAAGCCGCCCAGAGAAGGCCCGGGGGCGGAAGAGGAAGCAGAGCCTTCCCATGCAGCAAGACCCCCTGGAGGCAGGCCCCGCAGGGAACCGGGGCAGCGGCAGGAAGGGGGGCCCTCGGGTGAGAGGACAGCTCCACCTGCTGAGGCAGCAGATGAGACACCTGCAGGAGCGTATCCTGCAGGCCGTGGAGCCCAGGGCCGCAGCTCAGGGCCCTCCAACAGCAGGCCAGAGGAATGGCTCTGGGTCTGGGCCCTGGGGGGTGGACAGCGACCACTGCCAGGGGTCCATCAGGGACCTCTCCAGGGTGGAGAAACACAGAGCGTCTGAGGTCCAGTACCTGTCTGAGGGGCCCAGATTTCTTCCCTCTGAAGCACGGGCCTTGCTGGAGAGTCTGAAGAAAGAACTGACGGGGGCCATATCCCAGGCTGTGGACTCGGTGTTACAAAAGGTACTGGTGGATCCATCGGGGCACCTGACTCAGCTGGGCGGGAGATTCCAGGAGCCGGTGCCAGATGGGAGAAGCGAGCCCTTGCCTCCTGAGGGCAGTGCCCGTAAAGATCCGCTTCCTCTGGCGGCCTTGCCCAGACGGGCCCAGCCACCAGCGGGGGCTCCACTGGGAAGCTTATCGCTGGCCAAACCTCTAGATTCTCCCAGGTACCCCATCTCTCTGAGAATGATCCCCAAACCCTATCAGGCTTCCCCAGCAGACTGTCCCTTGGTGGTTGCACCTGCCCACATCCAGGAGGAGCAGATTCTCGGCCAGCTACTGGGCCATGGGCCCGGTGGCCGCTGGAGGGGTGGTCTTCCTCAGGACCCGTCTGCCCTGAGCCAGCCCTCCTCTGAGGTGGCCCTGCGACCTTGGGGAGCTGCCAAACTGCGACCTCTGGCCTTGAGCCAGCAGCAGCGCCCCTGGCCCTTCACGTCCACCTGTTTGGAAAGACTGCCCCTCGTTCCCCCGATGAAAATGGAGCCGGGTGGCCGGCAGGCCGTCATGGACACGCTTCCTTTCTCTGTGGCCCACATATCCTTTTTGGGCAATTGGGGTTCTCGTTTGTCCCAGCCCAATGAGACAGGAACTCTGGACGCTGAGGGGAGGTTGGGGGACACATAACTGCTTGGCACAGGGAACTGCTCTGCTCTTCCAGAGGAGAGGGGGTCTTCTCAATGTTCATTCTGGGGCTTCCTTCCCCTGTGGCTCAAAGCTAGTAGGTTCCTGAGAAAGTGGTGACCAGTTCTGAGATCTAAGGGTCTGGCAGAGCTCCTTTACCTTCTTCTGTAACATAGATTCTATCACTATTGACTTAGTCCTTTGGGTCTGGAAGGGGTTTGTTTATTTTTAAACCCAAATGGGCTCCCAAAATATGACAAAAACATGCTGTGGAAGGAGGAACCCCATCACTGAGACGTCAGCTGCTCATACCCCTCGGCCAAACAGGCCAAAGGAATGGCCTTAACTGAGGCGTGGCTCCCAGAACCTCTTGTCTCTTCAGGCAAAAAGAGACATCTGCTTAATTGAGACATCTCATTAAATTGCACCTCCTTGTGTCTGTGGAGTCACACAAGCAGGGTGAATAGTCCTGCCCCTTCTACCTGCACCAACTAGATAACTCATGGGCAATACACGAGGGGCCAGAAACTTGCGGGGCTGATGGGAAAGGGGAGATTTTCTTCAGGGACGAGACCTGAGGCCAGGTGAAAGGGGTAAGAAGACTTCAGTTTAAGGACTAGCTTCTAAGCTGCAGCTGAGGAGAGAGCTGGGTGCTTTGTGGGTGTGGAGCAGGGTTGGGGGCCCCCGCCAGGCAGGCTGTGGGGCCCAGGCTGGTCTGCAGGGGGTCTGAATCTTACTGCATCACCTTTGCAAGCCGTAGAGAGATCCCACTCAGAAACAGGCATTTCTCCAGAGTAACACTCCCTCAGGAATGTAAAAGTTTTTGAAGCAAGACAAGTAGTTGCTTGGGTAAACACTGTGTTAATTCTATTTCTGTGGGACTGCTCAGAGCCTTTTTAACATGAAGTCCGATGAAAAACGCTAAGAGGAGAATGTATACAGTCCCACATGCATAAAACCAAAGAACCCTCTTTCAACCAGCATCTTGTGAGATTAAAGCTCCTGAGAACATATTTTGGATGCGGCTTTTTTAGTGAGCCAAACTCACGCTGCTGCTTCTCAGGGACAGCCTTAAATTGCATCTCCTGGGTTCTGTGGAGTCACACAAGCAGGGGTGAATAGTCCTGCCTCTTCTACCTGGCAAGCTGTGGCAAAGGCAGCAGGAATGGGGTGGAACCAGCTCAGGGCCACACCAGGCTGGCTCTTGTGTCCTAAATACTATGAGCGCCACCTGCTGGTCACAAGTGTTGGCAACACTGCCCAAGCTTGGACACCCCTGGGTTCTTTTCCTGGCAGGCAGAGAGCAACAGCCACAAACAAACCCAGAGCTGAGAGCATCTCGACAGCCACCAGCACACCTCTCCAGCAGCAGACACAGAGATATCACCATAGACAGATTTTCTTGTCAGATGAAAGCCCTCTGTAAGAGAAGCTATCTGTCCAGGTCTTTGATAAGAGGCCACTGGTTAAGTCTCCCTGTCAGAGTCAGGTTGTGGAAGAACCTCAGGAACTCAGTCCCCAAAGATTCTCCGCTGACCTTCCCCTGGGAAGGGTATTCTGCTGTTTCAGAAAAGCACCTCCTGTATGCCTGGCCCTGCCTCGTGAAATGAGGCTTGGGCTCTGAGAACTTCAGGAGGTTTTCAGGGGCCACTCACAGGGCCTGGCTGCCCCGGTCATGTAGTTGACTACCTTTGGAACGATTTGGGGCCCCCAGGCAGCATCCTGGCCCCAATTATTCCCTCATTCTAGAATCACATGACACCCCTGTGAACAGGTGGAGCGGGTATCATGACGAGACAATGAGGAGTGACCGCTCGCCTCCTGGGCGGCAGGCATTGGGACTGACAGTGCCCCTCTGCACTGCCACCTAGACACAGTTCTGGAACTCAGAACGCTCTGAAAACCTCTATTTCTTTCTCCTAAGGTTGATGGGAGATTCTCTTGGTTGCAAAACCTGACCTGTGCTGTGGGCTAAGTCGCTTCAGTCGTGTCCGACTCCTTGCAACCCCACGGACTGTAGCCCGCCAGGCTCCTCTGTCCATGGGGACTCTCCAGGCAAGAATACTGGAGTGAGTTGCCATGCTCTCCTCCAGGGGATCTTCCTGACCCAGGGATGGAACCCACATCTCCTGTGTCTCCTGCATTGGCAGGCAGGCTCTTTACCACCAGCGGCACCTGGGAAGCCCTACCTGTGCTGATAGGAGGCCTCTTATAGACTATCTCACTTAGCACAATTAGTCATTGATTTTGCTGTGGGAACTTTATATCTGATTAGACAGCTGCCACAGACCCTGCTGTGGGCGGTAACTAACACATCGTACACGCACCATCTTGCCTTGATACAATAAATTCTGAAACCTGGCGTCCATTCGGCCCACTGTTTCAGATAAGGGGTTGCGAGCCCGAGTTACCTCACCATCCTCCAGTATCCACTCTAGATCAGTATCTGAGAGGGACAGAGAAGCGGACTAAGTTGCTCAGAGTCAAAGACAGACACACGCAGAGCCAGGGTTCAAAGCCAGCATCTGACTGCCCAGCACAAGTTTCAACCACTACACTCCGCAGTTTAGAAATGGGGCCCAGAGAAGGTAAGCGGCTTGCCCAGGGTCACACAGGGACTAGGTGGCAAAATCTATTATCTGAAGCTCGGTGTTTGACCTCCCAATCCAGGATTCTTTCCACAGCACTTATAAAGGATAAGAAGTAGGGCTAATGAGGCAGGGGGCAGGGGGCCTCCTGGACAGCGGCCTGGGTGCCTGGGCCAGCTACAGTTGTGATCAGTTGTCTGGTTTCCTTCGGGTAAACTGACCTGTCCTACTGAGAAGCCTTCATTGTCCTAAAGCTACAGCTCTCAGCCTCAGCTCCAAGGTTACCCTGTGTGTTTCCCACACAGCCCTAGGATTGTTCCTGGGAATGCTAAGTGTTCTAGCGTAAGACTCTTTATTTTCCCTACCACCCTGGTGCTAGGTTTTCAGGCCACAACCCCCTGCTCTCATTAAAGGGGAAGGGATCTGTTCCCAGAGTGAGAGGCATGGGTTGGAATAGAACTGCCATAGTTAATCGTGGGTTAAAGTTGACAATTCACTCACTTATTCCTTCATTCACCAAACATTTATTGAGCACCTACTCTGCTCCTAGCACCGGGCTAGGCACGTGGAATAAAAAGATAAAAGGGTAAGGCCCTTGCTCTCAAGGAGCTCACAGTCTAAATGGGGAGACAAACATGCAATAAAAATCCCAATCATGTCATTCTTACAAAAAACAGCTTATACAAAGAACGTTGGTAGCCCAGGGTAAGGAAGGCCTAATTCGGCAAGGAAGGGTTTCACAGCAGAGGGGGCATCTGAGTTGAGGTGGGGAGGGTGAGGGGGAACTTCTGCCAGGCAAACGGAGAGAAGTGCAGCCCAGCAATTCGAGCTTCTTGAGCCAAAGCAAACCGTGATCTGGTAGTCCGTCAGGTTAGGTGCTCGTTGGCATCACCACCACAAACGCAATGATGAGGGCCAGAAAGCTGACTCCTCTCATTTCACAGACGAGGAAACTGAGACAGAGAGGAGAAGTCAGTCTCTACTTGGGGTTTTGAAATGGTCTATCTGGGGGACAGCTGCCATCTCTTCCGACCCTCTTGTGAAAGCGCGCACACACACCCTGAGTGCGACAAATCGTATTTGCTATCACATATGCAACAGGTCTTTACCACGTCAAAATGTTTTTTAAACTCTGCAACTTTACTGTACATAGATGGTATTCAGCATCTGGAAAGAAAGAAGTTTATCTGATCATACTTGCTAGAGACAGAAAAATGAAGCAAATACATCATTCAACCAGAAAAAAATTAAATAGAAACCATAAGGAACAGGGCAATTTACCATTTGGATAATTTGACAGAATCATTTGATAAACTGGTCTTAGTTTTCCTTGACCCTGGGCCAAATCCAGGAGGGCCTCAATCCTGGTCACTTGAAGAAGGCCAAACTAATGTTTTTCTTCACACGCTACCCCAGCTCCAACCTCCTGAAGGCTTACTTCCCTGACGTTCAGGTAAAGTCCTTCAACTGAGTTTCAGTCTCTGCAAAACTCCCAAGTGGCCGCAGGTGTTTCCCACGTTGAGTCAAATCCTAGGTCAACATCTGTGCACTTTAGCTCCTCTTGTTGTTGTGGCATTTTTGTCCTGGGCTGAGAAACTGAATAAACAGGGGTAACTTTGGGGATAGAAAGGTTGGGTCTCTGGATTTAAGCTTCTGAGCTATAGTTAAGACCCAGAAACACTTGGGGAGGGAGGGGGGGTTACAGAACCAAGAGTAAACAGCATCTTTAGCCCAGTGTGCTCTCTTTGCTGGAGCCACTATAAAAAACAGAGAATATATCAAGAATTGGACACTGCGGCTGTTAAACTGACCTTTGAACTTTGGTGTTTCAAAACTGAGTGAAGAAGCATGCAAATCAATGTGACAATGAGACAAATCAAGCTCTGATGGTTGGAACCAGGCCTTGCGTGTTTCCATAGCTTCAGAGGGCCTCCTTTACCCTGGGTGTTGGGTGAGGGGCTGTTAATACTTTGTATCCGTTGTATCTCAACATCATTTTTTTTTTGAGCTATTTCCCTCATACCCAATCGCTTGCTTCATTCCTGAACCAAGTTCTCATTAGCGATTAATTCTGCAACTCTGAGTTGCCAATACACAGTCCTCCGATCTATACCATTCCCCCTTCCCTTGGCGCTTTACCTGGCAGAGGGCACTGGGGCTGCGATGTAATCTACCTCGGTGCTGCAGACACTGGGACCACACTGATCTTGACCTTGAGCCCTCCCAAAGTCTCACTTAAGGAGTGAAAAACCTTTATAAGTCTAGGCTATAAAATACATTTGTTTTCTACTGGGCATTACAGCTAATTCAGATTTTTCCATGTATAACTGTATAGGCTTAGAAAATAGCTGTGACTTCTTTTTTAAAGAAAGCCCTGTTTAGTGCGAACTGAAGCCACTCTTGCTAACCCCCGTGCTGAACTGGAAGCTGACAGTTCTGACTCTGAGCACCTCGTGGTAAATGTCTGACTTCATGGATCCTGTTGTTTGCACAGTTCAACCGCTGCATCACCTCCCAGATGATCAAGTGGTTCAGCAACTTCCGTGAGTTTTATTACATACAGATGGAGAAATTTGCCCGGCAAGCGATTTCAGATGGTATCACAAATCCCAAAATGCTGGTGGTTCTCCGTGACTCAGAACTTTTTCGAGCTCTCAATATGCACTATAACAAGGGAAACGACTTTGAGGTAAGACCATGCACTCGAGTCCCAGGAGGTCTGATGAGTGCCTTCCCTTTGTGATTGGAGTTTTAGAAAAGATCCCCTTCCATGTCTGTCCTTACGTCACTGAGAGCAGGGCAGCCTGGGACCCATCTCTGCACCATCCACAAAGGTGACAGCCTCCGCATCTTCTCGTAGGCAACAGGTAGATGCCAAACTGAATCTCCAGCCAGTCTTTATTCAGAAACATGGGCAGAGGTCCGGTGTTATGCCATTTTAGACAATACTCTGTAATGACCGGGTTTTATACCCTGAAAGCCTTCTTGCCTTTGCACCAGGAGGCCCAGGGTAAATGCCGGGCTCTGGCTGCAGCACTAGTTCTTGGCCAAGGTTTTCTTTACACTAGTTTCTGTTCATCATTTGGTTCTTTTCTTTATTCTCCCTTGAACAGTTTTATCTGTGGGCCTTCCATGGCAAATCATCTCAAATCCTTTCTGGAAGTAATACACAATACTTAAGCTGCTCAGTCCTTTGGGGATCCCTGTGAAGGCACACTGGTGGCACCTTAGAGGTAAAGCATCGGTGAAGGGTGAGCAAGTGGCCCAAGTGTCATCAGTGAGAGCTTGCACTCTTCCTTGTGTGTGGCCAACAGCTCTGTTCAGCTGGCATCTTGTTCTGCAGGTGCCCGGTGTGTCTGGTCACTGAGCACACTGCCCTCTTCTCGCATTTCTCACTTGACTGTGTGGTCACAAAGAGCAGTGTACGGACACCTCCAAGAAAGCAGAGAACTGCTGGCATCCGCTGTTCAGATGCTCCATCGAAATATGTTTAGAAACTTAAGCCTACCTGTGGGGAAAGTGGACCGTGCCTCCTTTGAGAGGCTCGTGGGGGTCCAGGCATGTGGGTTTGGGGGCAGCACTGCGTCTTTCTATGTAGGGGTGGTCATCTGGCAGGCAGTGGGGGCAAGCCCCCAGCCAGGCTGGATCTGGAGGCCCTGTGGGATGTCCCATCATTAATGTTGCCAATTTGGGTGAGGTCCTGGAACATAGTCTTGAGCCCTCTCCATCCCCAAGCCAAAGGTTGGCTTTGGAAGCAGGAATGATTCCAAGTCCTTTGAATCCAATCCCCAAAAAAGGAGGAATGAGGTACAACAGTCATAAGCTTGGGGGTGGTTCTTTCCACATGAGGCACTAAGGAAAAGAATACTAAAAACCTCTTTTGAACCACAGATTTCATTTCAACCAGAGTCAGCATTTCCCACTTGCTAAAAATGTCACCCATTAACAGAATCAGCTACGCCTACAGAAGGAGTGTCCCTAATCCGTTTTTTCCCCAGGGCTGTCTCATCAGGATCATCATTTTAAGGTCTATATTTGATGAGGGAGCAAGGGATTCCTGGGGCTGCAAAAGCCAGGGGCCAGTAGAGTTGGGGTGCTCCGATCAGCCTGCAACCCAAGGAAATGGCAGCATCAGGCAGTGAGGTCTGGATGGCGCCAGGCTTCACAGCCTCATGTTTTTTCTTTCTCGTGGGTCTCTTTGGGAATGCAGGTCCCAGACTGCTTCTTGGAAATCGCCAGCTTGACTTTACAGGAGTTCTTCAGGGCTGTCTCCGCAGGCAAAGATGCAGATCCTTCCTGGAAGAAACCCATTTATAAAATTATTTCGAAACTGGACAGTGACATCCCAGAGATATTCAAATCTTCCAGCTATCCCCAGGAACTGTTTCAGAATTAAGATCCCACAAAGTGAGGAGTGACTTGTCTGGCTTTCCTGGGTTTGCTTCTCAAATGGCAGGCAGTACAGCTGTAGTCATATAAAGAGGGCATAAGGAGAAATCCCTCAAATAGGTACTACGACCATTTTTGATCATTTATTTCCTCTTCCAGAATAACCAGAGGTTTAACATTAACTATAAAATACTGTAAAAGGAACTCAACGGTTTGGAACCAGAAGACTCTCCACTCCACTGTTTCCAGGTATCATGACCCTGGAAACCTGCAGTTATCTCTGCATCTGTAAAACGAGGTTGTAAGGATAAAGAGATATGTCTGAGAGTACTCTGTGAAATGTTTATTACTCACTACACAAATGTTCTTTTTTTCCCCCCTTCAGTTTTCAGATAAAGTTATCTTATTTGGAGTCTTTTTTACAAATTGTGCTGTTTTTAGTTATCTATTTATCAAGTTTCACTGATTTGCAAGACACTTTCAAATACATTCAGTTCAGTTCAGTTCAGTCACTCAGTCGTGTCCAACTCTTTGCGACCCCATGAATCGCAGAACGCCAGGCCTTCTTGTCCATCATCAACTCCCAGAGTTCACTCAGACTCACGTCCATCGATTCAGTGATGCCATCCAGCCATCTCATCCTCTGTCATCCCCTTCTCCTCCTGCCCCCAATCCCTCCCAGCATCAGAGTCTTTTCCAATGAGTCAACTCTTCGCATGAGGTGGCCAAAGTACATTACCTTTAAGCTATTTATCCTGAAAAGTAAATATTATCTTCATTTAAAAAATAGACAAATAGAATCTTAGAACTGTGAGGTAAGTCGCCAAAGGCTACGAGGCCGGGGCATTTGGGTTGGGAGGGGTGGTCAGGAGCACGGAGGCACCCACGACCTTCTGATGCCAGGCTGCATGGGGACCACCTCATGCTGCCGCCCATGCTCTCAAACAGGCCACTGTCCCCGGTGAGCATCCAGCACGGATGCGCCACTGTCTTCTGACAACCCCTGCCTGACACTTAGGAGTGCTTTGTCACCCGGATGTCCACCGATCCTTTCAGCAAAGCCAACACAAACTTTCTGCAGGATTTGAGTGTTGTTATACATTCACAGTCATCTGGTGGAAGTTCATCAGCAGTTAAATAACCCAAACTGTCTCTAGTTGACCAATGTAATGAATGCCCCAAGCTCCTATGTGCTGAAGAAACTGAACTTCAGGCCATGAAAGCTAGAAAGGGCCTGAGGGGCTCATCTGGCCCCGCTTGCTTAAATGAGGAAGGAGGAAACTGCAACTCAGACGGGAGGTTTGTGCACAGCCTCACAGATGATGAGTGGTGTAACTGAGACAAATACAGCATCACACAGAAATGGAAACTCCCCTGCTCCATAAGGACCTTACAGCCCATGGTCAATCTTTCACAGATAAAGGAATTCAGGAAATCAACTTTTTTTTCTTTCCCCCCTGCTGGTCCAACACAAATGGTGACTTGCTCTGAGCATATAAGCAAGACCTCTGGAATGCTGGGTAATTGCAGCATCCCAGCTAGTCAGAAAATCAAGTCTTTGAAAGCATGCCGAAAGTGCACAGGCCAGGGAGGGCATCACTCAGAGCTCGTTCTGACTAAGGAGTATCTGTGATTTCATTAGCTTACTGCTTTCTCCTCTACAGAAATTACTATACCAACTACCCTGCTTCCTTTTGAGGTCAGCTGGATCAGATAGGGTGAAGTTCCTAAATTATTGCTAGATGTATCAACACAGAAAGGTAGGAAAGGTGACTTTCTTTTTAATTTTCTCTTACTCCAAACAGCCAAGAGGAAAAGCAAAATTTTAAAAAAAAAAAAGAAAGAAAGAAAGAAAAAGAAAAATATTCAGCCCGAACCAGTCTTTTGGGGTTGTTTCAAGGTTATTTGTAAGTGTCCTTCAGTATATCCAACTGCACTCAGATGATCTTGCCCTACTTTCTCCCACAATGTTCCCTTTACAAAAATGAAAGACTCTGCCAAATCTAAGTTTTAAAAGTAAGCAAGCACTGAGTATCCTGAGCAAAGGCAATCAGTTATCTGTGTTTGGAGACAGAACCTGCTGTCCAGAGTGACATTACATAGTTATTTAAGACATTTAGGGGAAGCAATTCCAAGCTCACATGATTGTCCAATGTGGAACAGCCACTTTCTGCCCCAAACCTGAAATTCATTACTGTGTGTTTTAAACACTGAGCCAAGCCACCTCCAGGGCAGTGAACCTTGAAACGCACAAGTTCAAATTGAAAACACTTGTGTACCGCAATCTTTCCAGGAAGTGTTCTCTAACCACTGAGCTAAACACACAAGAATGTATAAATACATGTTCTCTGCCAACAGAAGAATTTTCTATTTTATTCTTCTGTTTCCACCAAGAATGCAGGGAACACATTCGGAGTGTAAGCTGAGCTGGTTATTGTGTTCTTTTAGCAGTCATAAAATTGCCAAAGGTCAATTGTTTATTCACCTTTTTCTTCCCATTAAGGTGCATATGGGTACTGTTCTCTCCCAAATTCAACATGCCCAGTGTCTAGTCAAATACTGCATAATCCTTTGTTGATGGACAGTAGGGGCTGGACTGTGGTTTAAGATGATGGTACTACTGAGGGGTTAATGTCCAATTATCAATTAAAAGCAGGCAGTTAATTGGCATTCCATGCAGAAAGAGGTTCATTAGGACCCTTTATTTCAAACATGGTTGCATTTAGTATACACAGCTCCAGACCAGATTCATACAGTAAAAGGCCAAAGGCATCTCCTAGGTACATAAGGGGCATCTGAACCATTTTCATTTTCTTTCCATCAGAGAAAGTCCACACTGGCAGAGACAGCACACCACACTTTCATAAAGCTGCATCCCCCACACCCATGGAGGCACATGGGTCTACTTTTTAAAACGTGTCTTTGTTTTCAATGATGTAGAATCTTGAGAGAAATTAATAATTTAAAATAAGGCTTCCATAATTTTACATGTGCCTTTAAGAAAACACATCTTTCAAAGTCAAATCCTTGAAAAATTTGCTGAAATTTTGGTGACCAGTTTCCTGGATGAAGTGTTATCCTAAATTGTTCATAATCTCTTTTTAAAAGTGAAGTATCGTTGATGTTTGTTAGTTTCTGGTATACAGCAAAGTGTAAATGCTCATGACAGTATAAAATTACTCCTGGTCAGAATTAAGTATATACAACGCACACTGTAAGGAATGAGCTCTGGTTACCTACTCGAGATTACTGATAATGTGTGCCGTATCTGTGAGGTCGATCATGGTGCTTATACTCAAAAAGATGTACTAAGTGCTCAGTTGTAGAATAAGATAATTCATGAAAAGGGCATTTTTAAAGGGTAGACAATTCCTACACAGAAGGAGCGCTTTCACATTATATAAACTTAAATAGTACAACCAAGTACCCAGGAGTTGATGCTCAATCATGCTGTTTTAGAAAATCAGATGTGAGGCCCCAGAGAAGGAAGGGAATGTCTGATGAAACGTTGAGGACAGGTACAGATAATGAAAACAGTCAGTACAGGAACACCCACCCACCCACCTCCAAACTCCACCAATTTCACATGTTCATACATTCCCTGAGGAATCTGCCTTCCCTTTCACCAAATCCCCTGGGATTGTTTCTCATAATCTTATCCTTCATACTCATAAACTCTTGCTTTGCCACTTTGGAATTCTTCAGAGTCACCCCTTAAATGTCAGATCCGAGTCTTCCCTTCAGTTCAGTTGCTCAGTCATGTCCAACTCTTTGTGACCCCATGAACTACAGCATGCCAGGCCTACCTATCACCAACTCCTGGAGCTTACTCAAACTCATGTCCATCAAGTCAATGATGCCATCCAGCCATCTCATCCTCTGTCGTCCCCTTCTCCTCCTGCCTTCAATCTTTCCCAGTATCAGGGTCTTTTCAAATGAGTCACTTCTTTGCAGCAGGTGGCCAAACAATTGGAGTTTCAGCTTCAACATCAATCCTTCCAATGACTATTCAGGGCTGATTTCCTTTAGGATGGACTGGTTGGATCTCCTTGCAGTCCAAGGGACTCTCCAAGAGTCTTCTCCAACACCACAGTTCAAAAGCATCAATTCTTCAGCACTTAGCTTTCTTTATAGTCCAATTCTCACAGCCATACATGACAACTGGAAAAACAATAGCTTTGACTAGATAAACCTTTGTTGGCAAAGTAGTGTCTCTGCTTTTTAATATGCTGTCTAGGTTGGTCATATTTTCTTTCAAGCAACAAGTGTCTTTTAATTTCATGGCTGCAGTCACGATCTGCAGTGATTTTGGAGCCCACCCAAAATAAAATCTGACACTGTTTCCACTGTTTCCCATCTATTTGCCATAAAGTGATGGGACCAGATGCCACGATCTTAGTTTTCTGAAAGTTGTGCTTAAGCCAACATTTTTACTCTTCTCTTTCACTTTCATTAAGAGACTCTTTAGTTCTTCTTTGCTTTCTGTCATAAGGGTGGTGTCATCTGCATATCTGAGGTTACTGATATTTCTCATGGTAATTTTGATTCCAGCTTGTGCTTCATCCAGCCTGGCATTTCTCATGATGTACTTTGCATATAAGTTAAAAGCAGGGTGACAATATACAGCCTTGACTGATTTGGAACCAGTCTGTTGTTCCATGTTCAGCTCTAACTGTTGCTTCTTGACCTGCATACAGATTTCTCAGGTGGCAGGTCAAGTGGTCTGGTATTCCTATCTCTAAGAATTCTCCACAGTTTGTTGTGATCCACACAAAGGCTTTGGCATAGTCAATAAAGCAGTAGCAGATGTCTTTCTGGAACTCTCTTGCTTTTTTGATGATCCAATCGATGTTGGCAATTTGATCTCTGGTTCCTTGCTTTTCTAAAACCAGCTTGAACATCTGGAAGTTCACAGTTTATGTATTGTTGAAACCTGGCTTGGAGAACTTTGAGCTTTACTTTGCTATTATGTGAGATGAGTGCAACTGTGAGGCAGTTTGAGCATTTTTTGGCATTGCCTTTCTTTGGGATTGGACTGACCTTTTCCAGTCCCGTGGCCACTGCTGAGTTTTCCAAATTTGCTGGCATATTGAGTGCAGCATCATCTTTCAGGATTTGAAATAGCTCAACTGGAATTCCATCACCTCCACCAGCTTTGTTTGTAGTGATGCTTCCTAAGGCCCACTTGACTTTGCATTCCAGGATGTCCGGCTCTAGGGGGTGATCACACCATCTTGGTTCTCTGGGTCGTGAAGCTTTTTTGTGCAGCTCTTCTGTGTGTTCCTGCCACCTCTTCTCAGTATCTTCTGCTTCTGTTGAGTCCCTACCATTTCTGTGTCCTTTACTGTGCCCTCATATTGTTCTCCTCATATTTCTTCCACCCAGACTCCTATCTCCTTGATCACTGCTTCTCCTTAACTAAGGTTGAAAAGTAAACAAGCACTGGGTACCTTAGGCTAGAAAAGCAGTCTAAGGCCAGAATGTCTCATTTTCCTCCACTTTATTCTCAGTGATCTGATCTGCAGTCTCCCTACATTCACTTTCCCCCTCAACCAACACCTTTCCGAAGAAGAGTACTGTGGTTAGGGGCATGAGTTCTAGAGCGTCTTTTCTTTCTGGCTCACGCACCTACCAGCTATGATCTCTGCAAACTGTTTATTCCCTTGGCGTCAGCTTTCCCATTTGTAGAACAGAGATAATAAAACAGTAACTACCTCAATAAAACTGTTCCAAGTTTTAGGTAAAGTCATACACATGAAATTCTTGGCACACTCCGAGTGTTCAGTAGGTGCTCAGTAGCTACGTTCTTACTCAGCAGTCATAAACTGTTGGCAAAATCATGAATTTGTACTCCTACCAGTGAAAAATAATTATTTCTTAAGAATGGCACTGATGTGTGACATTACTGATACAAAACATATTCTAAATTTTCTTTTCACTACAACCATGCAGTAACGTGCACTGATTTAAGGGACGACAGCATAAAACAGCTTTAAAGTGCTATCTCCTGAGAGGTAAACAAAACCAGCTTTAAAAAAAGCCTTGTACTGTGAACTTCATATGCATCCTCATTTACTTTTTGTAAAAACTGCATGTTGACATGCTGTTTACTAGACATATGACATGATCACTGCTATCTGCTGCTGCTGCTGCTAAGTCGCTTCAGTCGTGTCCAACTCTGTGCGACCCCATAGACAGCAGCCCGCCAGGCTCCCCCATCCCTGGGATTCTCCAGGCAAGAACACTGGAGTGGATTGTCTAGTTGGTTGCTAATACATCAACCAGATTTTCTTTTTTATAGGCCGATACATTGCCTTTTTGACATCCTTTTAACCATAAACTTTGTGACTGATGTACTGACAGCGTTTCTAAAATTATCCTACTTGCTGTCTTTAGCAACTGCTTTTTAAAGCTGTATCACTGTCCACTGGACAGTTCTTGGCTTGAGTATTTTATGAATTAACTTCTGTACAGTTATTCAAAACATCTTTGAATTGTTCCACTTGTTAAAGAGGCTGTCTCACTGCTTTCCTGATTGGGTGGGTGGGTTCAGGGAGCATTTACTGACATAACCCTAGCTTTCCTTTCTTAGTATTTGAGAGGAAATTAGTATTTCTTACTATTTCCTCTCTTAATATTTAAAATCTACATTTCCACAAAGATAAGCTTGCTTTCTTATTGAAAATAACCTGAAGTCTCTTCTGGTTCTTTTCATTTTAGAGTCATTAAATTTGATTAGTTTCTTCCTCTGCTCTTTTATGAATGTGGGTTGGTGCTTACTTTTTCCAGAATATTTAAGACTCTAGATGTTTTTTGCCTACTGGTTCTAAATAAGCTGACTTTTTCAAATCAAGCTTTTTGAGACAATTTGTTGTCGTTCAGTTGCTAAGTCGTGTTCAACTCTTTGAGACCCCATGGACTGTAGCACACCAGGCTTCTCTGTCCTTCACTATCTCTTGGAGTCGCTCAAGTTCATGTCCATTGAGTCAGTGATGCTATCTAACCATCTCATCTTCTGTTGCCCTCTCCTCCTTTTGCTGTCAATCTTTCCCCAAATCAGGGTCTTTTCCAGAGTTAGACTTTCGCATCAGGTGGCCAAAGTATTGGAACTTCAGCTTCAGCATCAGTCCTTCCAATGATTATTCAGGGTTGATTTCCTTTAGGATTGACTGCTTTGATCTCCTTACAGTCCAAGAGACTCTCGAGTCCTCTCCCAGCACCAAGATTCAAAAGCATCAGTTCTTCAGTGCTCAGCCATTTTTATGGTCCAACTCGCACATCTGCGACTACTGGAAGAACCACACCTTTGACTATATGGACCTTGCCTGCCAAGTGATGTCTCTGCTTTCTAACACACTGTCTAGGTTTGTCATAGTTTTCCTTCAAGAAGCAGGTGTCTTTTAATTTCCTGTCACTGTCCACAGTGATTGTGGAGCCCTCTTTTTCCCCAAAAAGATCTGCCATGGCTTCCCCCTCTCCCTATCTGCTTGCCATGAAGTGCTGGGACTGGATGCCACGATCTTAGTTTCTTGAATGGTGAGTTTCAAGCCAGCTTTTTCACTCTCCTCTTTTACCGTCCTCAAGAGGTTCCTTCCTTCTTCTTCACTTTCTGCCATCAGACCTGCATATCTGAGTTTGTTGATATTTCTCCTAGCAATCGATTCCCGCTTTGGATTCATCCAGCCCAGCATTTCACATGATGTGCTCTGCATTTAAGTTAAATAAGCAGGGTGACAATATACAGCCTTGTTGCACTCCTTTCCCAATTTTGAACCAGTTATTCTATGTAAGGTTCTAACTGTTGCTTCTTGACCTACATACAGGTTTCTCAGGAGACAGGTAAGGTGATCTCATATTCCCATCTCTTTTAAGAATTTTCCAGTTTATTGTGATCCACACAATCAAAGGCTTTAGCATAGTCAATGAAGCAAAGGTAGGTATTTTTCTGGAATTCTCTTGCTTTCTCTATGACAATAGGATTATCAACTGGATGCTTTGCTGAACTCACAGTCTATCAAATCCCTAACAAATATCCTACAATTTTATAGGGCAGAATATATTCTTTATAAATACCCCAAAGCTGCTTTTATTCAAGATGAATATCTTGGTATTTAGAAACTTCATCCCTTATCATACATCCCATTACTTCATCAGGGCTGAGCTCACTGACTGAACCAACCAGAACAAACTCCAGAATTATTCTCTCCTATGGAACTCTTGCCAAAAAGAGTGTCAGAAATAAGAGTTTCTATGGAAGAGAATGGGGTGCAGAGCACACATGTAAACAGTTTTTGCTAGATTGTAGATTTATCTGCAAATCCTGGGAACAGAAAGCTTAACACTGGACTTACATTCCTAAACACCTTAGTTTTGCCATACTGGATGCAAAGATAATTAAAATTCCCATACCATGTAAATGGTAAATATGATTATGTATCATTCAGCTCTGGAGACACTAATTACCTAAACAATGAGAGGCAAAGTTTAATATGTTGACAATGCTCAGAACATGCTGTTAAGTGACAGTTTTCACGTGTTATAGAATCATGCCTATTCACTTCAAATATATCAGGGCATTTCTCTGGGAGGTGGACAGTCTTCTGTTTTAGGAATTAGAAAGACACTATTTATTGAGCAAATATCACATGTTCTAAAAATTGGCAGGAAAAGAACTTCCAAACATTCAGTCCCTTTGTTGTGACAGAATTGTTGAATTTGCCCCCAAAATGAAGATCAATAGCAGATTTTTATGCTTTGGGGTATAATTATCAGTTCACTCTCATTAAATAAAAGTGATCACAATTTACCTCCTCGAAGCATAGTAACTGAGACACACATCTGTACTGATGATCCCATGGGGGGGAATAAAAAAAAAAGACCAAAAGCCATTTGAGGTCTCAAAAGCTATGTGGCAGCCCCCAGCAATACGAAGTTACAAACTCAAGTTGGGGATGGGACTACAAACAAAGTGACTCGTTCCATAGCCCTTAGCAGTTCTTCAGAATCCCTTGTGAAGTATTATATCACGAGTATGGTAGTGGTTACACAAAACTACACATGAAAAGCTGCATAGAATTACAGACACCTACACACTTGAGTGCTTACAAAACTGGTGAAGTCTGAACAACTTCCATGGAGTAATCAGTGCTGATTTCTTGGTTCTGAGACATAAACTCTGCTTATGTAAGATGTCACGGTGGAGACTGGGCCACGGATGCGTGAGGGCTCCGCTGTGCATTTTTTTTAACTTCCTATGAATCTATATAATTCTTAAAAAAAAAAAAAAACCTACAGAGAATCAGAATCTTTAAGAAAGGGTTCTATTGAAGAAGTAATATACTCTAAGGAAGACACATATAAAAGTTCATACCCAGCACAGATTGGAGTGCTTCTAAAAGGACACAATTTTCATTTTGTTAGGGTTTATTTGGTTTTGTTCTGAGTACACAGAGAATTAGAACTATCAGCTAGTTCTGTTCTCTTTGGGATCAGAGAGAAGTCACAAAATAACCTGTCCTGCGTGCCCACCTCACTCCTCTACTCAGGTCTCCTGCATTGTAGGCAGATTCTTTACCATCTGAGCCACCTGGGAAGCCCCTGTCTACAACACCCCTTCACAAATCATATTTCCCCTCTAAACTTTAAAACTGAAGTAACGTTGTACAGCAACCCATTTCTATCTGTTGTTAGGAGCCTTCACCAAAACTGTGAAAGTCTTGGCTTGTTTTCAGGCCCAGGGGCACATATGTGTTTTAGATTAAAACACATTTTAAACACTGTGCCTAACACAGTGTTTAACACATTTTAAACATTTATTTGCTCCCAGTATAAGCCAGATTCTTCCTGTGCCTAAGCTGTTCCCTGGCTATATCAAGCACTTTTGGAAACTCTTTCAGGCTCAGTTCAGTTCAGTCGCTCTCAGTCGTGTCCGACTCCTTGCGACCCGACGAATTTGCAGCAAGCCAGGCCTCCCTGTCCATCACCAACTCCCGGAGTTCACTCAGACTCATGTCCATCGAGTCAGTGATGCCATCCAGCCATCTCATCCTGGGTCGCCCCCTTCTCCTCCTGCTCCCAATCACTCCCAGCATCAGAGTCTTTTCCAATAAGTCAACTGTTCACATGAGGTGGCCAAAGTACTGGAGTTTCAGCTTTAGCATCATTCCTTCCAAAGAAATCCCAGGGCTGATCTCCTTCAGAATGGACTGGTTGGATCTCCTTTCTCCAACACCACAGTTCAAAAGCATCAATTCTTCAGTGCTCAGCTTTCTTCACAGTCCAACTCTCACATCCATACATGACCACTGGAAAAACCATGGCCTTGACTAGACGGACCTTCGTCAGCAAAGTAATGTCTCTGCTTTTCAATATGCTGTCTAGGTTGGTCATAACTTTTCTTCCAAGGAGTGTCTTTTAACTTCATGGCTGCAATCACCATCTGCAGTGATTTTGGAGCCCAAAAAAATAAAGTCTGACAGTTTCCACTGTTTCCCCATCTATTTCCCATGAAGTGATGGGACCAGATGCCATGATCTTCATTTTCTGAATGTTGAGCTTTAAGCCAACTTTTTCACTCTCCACTTTCATCAAGAAGTTTTTTAGTTCCTCTTCACTTTCTGCCCTAAGGGTGGTCTCATCTGCATATCTGAGTTTATTGGATATTTCTCCCTGCAATCTTGATTCCAGCTTAGGCGGATTTTATTTTTCACTTTAGGAGTTTGTCATTAACAAATAGCATTCCTACACCTCCAAATTCTTCCACACTTGCAAAGTTATGGACAAGGGCCTTTCGGAATTGTAATTAATAAAACTATCTTCAGACAGAGATAAATTAAAGTTTAAAATCTTTGGCCTACCAGTTCTCAAACTTGGCTACCCACTGGAACTACCTGGTGAACTTTAGCCTGAACTTTGAGAGTTTTAACAGATCCCTAGGGTAATTCTTACATGCAGTTTGATAACTACTGCTTTTAGCACACAACTCTTCACACAGAACACTTCTCATATTTCATCATTCTTCCAAACATGCATAAGGAAAAGAGTAATCATATGCTTCAGTGGTCATGGAATATAAGCAATTATCAATTATTCAACTGGAAGCATAACAATTCTTGGTCGGGCCTCCACTGTCAATACCCTTCCTTGACAATAAACTTTGGGACTGCCTTTCAGATTTTGTTAGAGGTCCTACTGACCACACTCAGATCCATATCTAATGAGAGCAGAAGGCTCATATGAAAATTAGGAAATCCCTCATTCTATATATATGGACACACTTTATTTTTTCAAGCCATTTTGAGCTCACAGAAAAATAGAGCAGAAGGTAGAGATTTCCCATATATACTCCCTACCTCCACATAAGTACAGGCTTCAATATCCATTATCAACATTCCCACCAGAGTGGTGCATTTGTTACAAATGATGAATCTATGCTGATGTATCTGCAACACAGTCTAATAAGCATTCTCTTGGTGTTGTACATCTCATGGGTTTGGACAAGCATATAATGACATGTATCCACCATTACTGTATCATACAAAATAGTCTTGCTGCCCTAAAAATCCCTCCCTTCCCATTAACCCCTAGCAATCACATTAATCTTTAGTATCTCCATAATTTTACCTTTTTGAGAATGTCATATAGTTGGACCAATACAGTGTGTGGCATTTTAGACTGGCTTGTTTCAATTAGCAATATGCATTTAAGTTTCCTCCATGTCTTTTGATGGGTTGATAAATTCTTTTTACTGCTAAACAACGTTCCATTGTCTGGATGTACCACAGTTTATTTATCCCTTCACCTACAGAAAGGGATCACCTATCTGACTGCTTCCAAATTTTGACAATTACAGAACAGAGCTGCTATAAACCACCATGTGAAGATTATTGTGTGGTCGCAGTTTTCAACTCCTTTGGGTAAATACCAAGGAGTGTGATTGCTAGACTGTATGGTTAAGAACATGCTGACTTTTGTAAGAAACTGCCAGTCTTCCTAAGTGGCTATACCATTTTGCATTGCTACCAGCAATGAATGAGAGTTCCTGTTGCTCCACGTCTTTGCGAGCACTTGATACTGGCATGTTCTCGATTGCTCTCGATTTTGGCCATTCTAATAGATGTTGTGCTGTCTAGATGTGTAGTTGTGCTGTTGTTCTTCAGTCACTAAGACGTGCCTGTTTGTTTGCGACCCCAGGGACTATAGCACACCAGGTTCCTCTGTCCCCCACTATCTCCTGGAGCTTGCTCAAATTCATGTCCATTGCAACAGCGATGCTTTCTAATCATCTCATCCTCTGCCACCCAGTCTCTTTTTGCCTTCAATCTTTCCCAGGGTCTGTCCCAGTGAGTCGGCTCTTAGCATGAGGTGGCCAAAGTATTGGAGCTTCAGCTTCAGCAATGGTCCTTCAAATGAATATTCAGGGTTTGATTTCTTTAGAATTGACTGGTTTGATCTCCTTGCAGTCAAGGGACTCTCCAGCATGACTTGAAAGCATCAGTTCTTTGGTGCTCACCCTTCTTTATGGTTCAACTCTCACATCTGAATAGGACTATGGAAAAACCAGAGCTCTAACTATATGGACCTATGTTGGCAAAGCAAAGTCTCTGCTTTTTATTAATAATACTCTTTCTAGGTTTGTCATAGCTTTCCTTCCAAGGAGAAGGCACCTTTTAATTTCATGGCTGTAGTCACTGTCTGCAGTGATTCTGGAGCCCAAGAAAATAAAATCTGTCACTGCTCCACTTTTTCCCTTCCTATTTGCCAGGAAGCAATGGAACCAGATACTATGATCTTCAAGCCAGTTTTTTCATCTCTTTCACCCTCATCAAGAGGCTCTTTAGTTCTTCACTTTCTGTCATTAGAGTGGTATCATCTGTATATCTGAGATTGTTATTTCTCCTGGCAATCCTGATTTCAGCTTGTGATTCATTCATTCTGGCTTTTCCCATGATGTACTCTGCATGTAAGTTAAATAAGCAGGGTGATAATATACAGCCTTGTTTGTACTCCTTTCCCAATTTGGAACCAGTGAGTTGTCCCATGTTTGGTTCTGACTGTTGTTTCTTGACCCACATACCTCATTGTTTAACCTGCATTCCCTAGACACAAGATGTAAAACATCTTTTCATATGCTTATCAATCATCTGTTTATCTTCTTTGGTGAGGTGACAAGGCTTTTGGTCCATTTTAAAATTGGGATTTTTTCTTATTGTTGAGTTTTAAGTTCTTTCTGATTTTGGATAATAGTTCTTTATCAGATATATGCAGTTTGCAAGTATTTTCTCCCAGTCTGTGGCCTTTTAATTCCCTTGACCATGTCTTTTGCAGAAATTTTAATTTGAATGAAGTCTAATTTATCGATTCTTTCTTTTGTGGGTTATGCCCTTGATCTAAAAAGTCATCACCAAAACCAAGACCATCTACCTTTTCTCCTATGTTCGCTTCTAGAAGAATTATAGTTTTGTGTTTTACAATTAGGTCTGTGATCCACTTGGGAGTTAATTTTTGTTTACTTATTTGCATGTCAACGCTGTTTCAGCACTGTCTGCTGAAAATACTATCTTCGCTCCATTACATTGCCTGTGCTCCTTTGCCAAAGATCAGCTGATTATATATTCATGTGGGTCTACTTAGGGCTCTCAATTCTGTTCCATTTACTTAGTCTGTTCCTTCATAAATACCACACTGTCTTGAAGTCCAGCTTCAAGTAAGTAGGACTAGTCCTTGAGTTTTGTTCAACACTGTTAGCTATTCTAGATCTTTTGCCTCTCCATATAAACTTTAGAATCAGTTTGTTGACATCCACAAAAATTTTTGCTGAATTTTGATTGGGATTGCATTGAATTTTTAGATCAATTTGGAAAGAACAGACATCCGTTAAAAATTCTTCTCTTCCTTTATTTTTGGCCATACTAGGTCTTCATTGCTCTGAGCAGGCTTTTTTCTCTAGCTGCAGGCAGCAGGGGCTACTCTCAAGTTGTGGTACACAGGCTTCTCACTGCAGAGGCTTCTCTCCTTGGCGAGCACTGGCTCTACGATACACAGGCTCAGCAGTTGTGGCTCACGGGCTCCGGAGCACTAGCTCAGTATTTGAGACACACATGCTTAGTTGCCCACAACATGTGGAATCTTCCTAGATCAGGGATTGAATCTGTGTCCCCAGGATTGACAGGCAGATTTTTAACCGCTGAACAACAGGGAAGCCCAAGAACTGACATCTTGACAATATTGAGTCTTTCTATCCATGAACATGGAATATCAGCATTTACTTATCAGAGTTCATTTTCTTCATATAGATCTTGTACATGTCACATCAGATTTATACCACGTACTTCATTTTGGGGGGGGTGGTGGTATTGTTTTAAATTTCAAATTCTACTTGTTTATTGCTGGTACACAGGAAAGCAACTGACTTTTATGCATCCATCTTGTGTACCCTGCAATCTTGCTATAATTGCTTCTTAGTTCCAGGAGTTTGTTGATTCAGATTTTCTACAGAAATAACCACATCTTCTGTACACAAAGTTTTCTTTCTTTCTTCCCAATGTATATACATTTTGTTTCCTTGCCTTACTGCATTAACTAGGACATCAGATACAACGTTGAAAAGTGCTGGTATGAGGGGACATCCTTGTCTTGCTCAAGACATTAGTGGGAAAGCTTCAAGTCTCTCATCATTAAGTGTGATGAAACATGTTAGTTTGTAGGGTTTTCACATTCTTTATAAAGTTAAGGAAGTTCCCCTCGATCCCTTGTTAACTGAGGGTTTTATCTTAAATGGGTGTTGGATTCTGTTAGATGCTTCTACCACATCTATTCATATGTGTTGAACCAGCCTTGCATAGCTGGTATATTTCCCACTTGGTCATAGTATATAATTCTTTTCCTACATTGTTGGATTTGCTGATGTTTTGTTGAGGATTTCTGTATTTCATGTGAGAGGGCTATAGTCTGCAGTTTTCTTGTAATGTTTTTGGTTTTGATATTAGGATAGTAACTGGCCTCATAATGTTAAGAAGCATTCCCTCTGTTTCTATCATCTGGAAGAGATCATAAGGAATTGATGTAATTTCTTTCTTAAGTGTTTGACAAAATTCCCAGCGAATTCATCTGAACCTGGTGCTTTCTGGTTCCGAAGGCTAGTATTTATTGATTTTTAAAATACTGGTTGGCCAAAAAGTTCCTTTGGGTTTTTCTGCAGTTATGTGGAAAAACCCAAACTTTCTGGACAAACCAATAGATACTGCACAGGTCTATTCAAATTTATACCTTCTTGTGTGAGTTTTAGCTGACTGTGCCTTTCAAGTGATTGATCTGTTTCATCTAGATGTCAAAACTGTGGGAAAGGGTTGTTCACAGTATTCCTTTGTTACCCTTTTAATGTCCACTGAATCTGTAGTGATATGCTCTTTCATTTTTGGTATTAGTAATTTGTATTAAGGAACACTCTTTTAAAAAGATTTGTAAGGGCACAGTATAAAAACCTACACTTTCCAGGATTATTCAAACTAGTATTTTTAAAAATGTGTGATGTGAAAAAATATTTTCACAGCTCCCATGGATCCAGTTGTAATTGCCAAGGGAGCAGAAAAAGATTTGGAAAAAGAACTTTATGATTAAGGGAGATTATTTTCTCAATTGAAAATTTCATTTCCCCACCATTGAAACACATCACTCAAAAGCTTACTAATTTTGAACATGGCTACTTCCTAGACCCTATTTTACTTATCTGTATCAATTTCAAATTGATTCAAAAGGCAGACGTCAAATGAGAGTAGTAATATTAAAACTAGAGTTCTAAAATACTCCCCAAAAGCATTTCTTTTGAAACCCTGGACATTAAGTTAGGACTTTCTCTAAAACACACACATATATATAATTATTAGGAGGACATAAAAAAAGAGATTGTTTCCTTATAGCCCAGTAATTCAATTACTTTTTTATCTGGAAAATAGGAAATTATACTCCCCAAATGAACATTTACAAGGATGTTCAATGCAACATTGTTATGACAGTAAAAACTGTCACAAATAAGGGAAAATACAATAATCTGTTATATACATATAATAGGATATACACACACATGAAGTGTGTATGTGTATATGACATAGTGGGTCTGCAAAACAATGTGTAAAGAATATCACTCATTGAAAAAATAAAAATATATCCTTATAGATACACGTATATTTGTTGTTGTTCAGTCAATAATTCATGTCCAGTTGTTTGCAACCCCATGGACTGCAGCCAGCCAGGCTCCTCTGTCCTCCACTATCTCCTGGAGTTCGCTCAGATTCATGTCCATTGAGTTGGTGATGCTATCTAACCAACTCATCCTCTGCTGCCTCTTCTCCTTTTGCCTTCAATCTTTCCCAGCATCAGGGTCTTTACCAGAGGGTTGGCTCTTCATATCAGGTGGCCAAATATTGGAATTTCAGCTTCAGCATCAGTCCTTCAGATGAATGTTTAGGGTCTGTGCCGCCTCTTCTCCTTTTGCCTTCCATCTTTCCCAGCATCAGGGTCTTTTGCAATGAATTGGCTCTTCACACCAGGTGGCCAAATATTGGAGTTTCAGCTTCAGCTATCAGTCCTTCTGATAAATATTCAGGGTTTGATTTCATTTAGGATTGACTGGTTTGATCTCCTTGCATGTCAAAGGACTCTCAAGAGTCTTCTCCAGCACCACAATTTGAAAGCATCAATTCTTTGGTGCTCAGCCTTCTTTATGGTCCAACTCTCACATCTGTACAGGACTACTGGAAAAACTGTAGCTTTGATGATATGGGCCTTTGTCAGTAAAGTGATGTCTTTGCCTTTTAATACGCTGTCTAGATTTGTCATAGCTTTCCTTCCAAGAAGTGGGTGTCTTTTAACTTCATGGCTGCAATCACTGTCCACAGTGATTTTGGAACCCAAGAAAATAAAATCTGTCACTGCTTCTACTTTTGCCCCTTTTATCTGCCATGAAGTGATGGGGCTGAATGCCATGATCTTAGTTTTTTGAATGTTGAATTTCAAGCCAGCCTTTTCACTCTCCTCTTTCACCTTCATCAAGAAACTCTTCAGTTCCTCTTCACTTTCTGTCATTAGAGTGGAATCATCTGCATATCTGAGGTTGTTATTTCTTCCAGCAGTCTTGATTTCAGCTTGTGATTCATCTAGCCCAGCATTTGACCATGTACTGTGCATGTAAGTTAAATAAGCAGGGTGACCATATATAGCCTTGTTGTACTCCTTTCCCAATTTGGAACAAATCTGTTGTTCCATGTTTGGTTCTTACTCTTGCTTCTTGACCCACATACAGGTTCCTCAGGAGACAAGTAAGGATCTGGTATTCACATCTTTTAAGAATTTTCCCGTTTGTTGTGACCCACACTGTCAAATACAATGATGCAGAAGTAGACTTTTTTTGGAATTATCTTGCTTTTTCTATGATTCAACAGATGTTGGCAATTTGATCTGTGGTTCCTCTGCCTTTTCTAAATCCAGCTTGCACATCTGGAAGTTCTCAGTTCACATACTGTTGAAGCATAGTTTGAAGGATTTTGAGCATTACCTTGCTAGCATATGAAATGAGCGCAATTGTACAGTGGTTTGAACATTCTTTGGTACTGCTCTTCTTTGGGACTGGAATGAAAACTGACCTTTTCCAGTCCTGTGGCCACTGCTGTTTTCCAAATTTGTTGACAAATTGAGAGCAGCACTTTAACACCATCATCTTTAGGACTTGAAATAGCTCAGCTACAATTCCATCACCTCCACTAGTTTTTTGCTCACAGTATTGCTTCCTAAGGCCCACTTGACTCCACATTCCAGGGTGTCTGGCTCTAGGTGAGTGACCACACCATCATGGTTACCTGGGTCATTAAGATGCACAGAAAATGGTTTGGAAAGCCACATTCCAAAATGATAACAGTAACTACTTCTAAGACTTTAAGGTGTTTGTTGCTCAATGGAGGGTTTTAGTATTATCTCTGATACACTTTTAAAAATAATGAGCTTATATTTTATGGCTGAAGAGAATTTCGAAAAGATAATGCCCCAAAACATACTTACGAAACCAAATATATCAAAAGTATACCCACCTTGACACGGATAGGTGCCAAAGAAGCTGTAATGACACGCATCCTCTTTCCTCAGTGAAAATAGTAGAACGCAATGGAGAATTAAGAAAACATTCTGGTTCAAATTTGCATCCAAGTATGGCTGCTTAGCTGTTTCACTTAACCAAAGGGAATTCTTGCTGTCTTCTTTCTCTGGGACAGGAGTGTGTGCCCACTATTTAACTGTGCACACATAAGGTGCTTACCTGCATCTTGATAAATGGAGTCATTGGAAGGTTGTTAGCCAAGGAAGGGGGCAATTCACATGCTTCCATGTCAAAGCAAGAAATGGATAAAAATCAACCCACTGCAAATTCAGCATCAGTACATTATGTATGTGTTACCATCTGGCTCAAGGAAAACAGAACTGCTCACTCCAAAATATCAGTCAAAAGGTGTTTGTCAAAATATTTTTATGCCATCTATGTGATATAACTTGATGTTTCCTTTCCTATAGATATCTCCTTTAGTGCCAGGATTCACCATCCCTTATGGTACATGTCCCAAAATGATGGCTGAAGGATGAGACTTCCAGAAGTGATGCGTTTACATCTACTATATCGTCCCCATGGTACTCTGAAAAGACTCCTTCACACAAAGATCCAGATTCCCACCTCACCTTCACCTGGCAACACTGGGTCTACCTTACTTCACGGCAACCATGGCTGGGGAAGAACTATCGCAGCGAGACAGGGCAAGCGCTCTGCAACATCCTAGGCCCCACATGCCTTACTGCCTCTTCAATACTAAGGCTGAGAGTCAGCTGCCCATATCACTCTCTTCCATTGCTGGTTTTGTCCTAGTAGGGTTAGAAGAAAATACTTGTACTTACATTCCTACCAAATGTGGGAAAGCTAATGATACAGAATGTCAGCTTGTTTCAAGAAAAATGGGAAAGAGGATATTTTTCTAATATTTTGACAGGTCCAATAACAAAACAGTGTGTTTCTGATGAAAGAATAGAACTTAGCATGCCATTATAAAACTATTGGCCAATTCTCTCACTTATGGTATCTTCCTGTCCATAGTACGCATTTGAATATCTGATGTCTGATTTATACAATACTTATGCATATGTCACCAACCAAAAGACAGAAACATACTTACTCCTATAAGAAACAGACCAGGAAAACTAAGACTTAGCCTTCTCTTGCCATCAGTAACTGAGGCAGTGAAGAAGCAAACAAAAATTGGAGTTTTGTGAATTACATATATTTTTACTGATATGAATTAACTTCATATTTAAAATAAACCATGCTTCAATTCTAAATATGTTAACTGAAAAAAACAAAAAATAAAAATAAATAAATATGCTTGCTGAGCACCAACTATACCTAGCAGGTACTGCATATTCAGTGTTATAAGGATGAAGATGAACAAAACAGTTCTTACCCTCAAGGAGCTTGCATCTGGGAGTGGGAACGGATGGGGGAAATGGAATAGAGAGGTATATGAGTTACTCTCCTAGAAAGGCAAAGTAAGAGAAGATCACGGAACAAATATCAACAGAAGCAAAGCCCTAAGAGAGCTGGAGGGAGCAAGACAGGAAAGCTTCAGGAAGAAGGCGGCATGTGTGCTGGGCCTTAAGACAGTTACAATTTCTAAAAGATAAGATAAAAGGAGGCAGTAAACCAAGAAATTTTACGGAGTGTTGAGGGTAAGCCACACAACGCACCCACCGTGCAGTGCGCATGTGGCAAGAGAAGTGGAAAAGGAAGCCCAAGAGATAGTTTGGACGACGTTGCTGACAGACTTCATTGCCAAGCTGAACGCATCTGTCCTTAACAAGGCAGGTAGTAGGGAACTTCTCAGTGAAGGAATAACACTTGTCATTGGAGCCAAAGCAAACAGGCTAGTTGCCTTATGTAAGCAATTACAAAGCACAGAAACATACTTACTCCTATAAGAAACAGACCAGGAAAACTAAGATTTAGCCTTCTCTTGCCATCAGTAACTGAGCAAGTCACTTCTCTTCTTTCAGCCTCAGAAACCTCATCTGTAAAATGAAGGAACTCGACAGGAATGAACTTTTAAGGCCTCTTCAACCTCTTATCTAAATATCAACAATTTCAACTTGGCAGCCTTCAAGTATGAAATGACAGGCAGGTGGTGTGGGCTGAAGTGCTTACCAAAAAACCAAACAAGAAACAAAATTTTCCTGGTGCTAATATATTGAAGATCTCACATAAAAATCCAGTTTTCTCACTTCTCTGGAAATCCTAGAAAAATCTGGCAACACAAGACCCAAGTCCCCAGATGGCCACAGTCTGCTGTGGCTGAGCAGGTATTGTGTATCCTGAAACAGGACCTACCTTGTTCTCCAGTTTGCCACAATCTCCACCCTCTGCCTCACACATCTGTTACCTGTCCGACTCTGAATGAGTGACCACTGCCATACAGATAGGAGACATCCCCTCTATTTATTCACTCTACAGATAAATGAGCCATGTATTGAGCTAGATGCTGTAAAAGAAAAAAAAAAAAAATTAGACATGCCAAGTAGGAACTCACTGTCAGAAACAATAGATCTGAGAGTGGGATTTCAAGTCATAGTGGAAGAAATTATTTTAATTCTTTAAATATCGTAGGAAAGGGAGCTATAATCTACATCAGTACTGTCAAACCTAAGAATGTGAATATCTGATAGAAAATTCAAACTTGGGTATAGGAGTCAAGTCAAGTCTCATCAACTACAAAGTAAACCATTAAGTCTATGGATCTTCTTAGTATCACAAGTGCAACTTCCTGCTGGCAGGCTGAGGGCTGTCCATAACTCAGTCCTGAGGATGCTCCCTGACTGCAGTCTGATGTGAAGGCAATAGAGCCTGAGAACTGAGTTCAGATCAGCCATGGAGATGCAGAAGAATAAATACCTAGGTGAGAAGAGAGTGAACTAAGGTCTAAACTCTGTTATGTGTGGACCAGGAACCCATCTGACTCTGGCCACTCTAAGCCCTCAAAGACCCACTGGGGTTCTTTACTCTGTCAGAATTCTGTACTGCAGGATTTTCCAGGAAACAGGATTTGCCTTTTTCATTTCGTTACTGTCACTTCCCTTGACAGTTCATCGCTGTGATGTGCTGTGCTGGCTCTTAAGCGCCTGTCACCCTCAAGGATGCCTATGTAACTGATGCCGTAACTAATGCTCCTTCATTGCTAGAAGTCAGGCAAGTACAGGAGTGGTGTAATGGTAACAGTGCATACAAGTCACAATTTATAACAGCAAAAGACAGCTTAACTATCCATCAACAGAGACCTGGTGAGCTACATTATGATAAAGACATAAAACATTCTACGGCTATAAAAGAGAATGGGATGGAATGCTATCGATTCCACCCATTAATAGCATTTATGAATGCTAGCAATAAACAGAACAAACTACTGATAACACATATAACAACCTGGATAAACGTCAAGGGAATTACAGGAAGTGAAAAAGGCCAAAAAAAAAACAATCCCCAAAGGTTACCTACTACATGATTTCATTTATAGAACATTCTTTAAATGATAAAATTATAGAAATGGAGAACAGATTAGTGGTTGCCTAGGGTCAGAGGTGGCGGCAGGAGTCGGAGAAAGACGGGGGTCGATACACAAACCTACACATGTGATAAAACTGTATAGAGACAGATCCATACAATACATACATATTCTGTGCCATTTACCTGTAAAGAACAGAAATACAGGTAAATTTCTAAAAACTGTCAGTGAAGCTCCTTATAATTAGAAGGTACCTTTGGAAGATTGAGGAGGAGGGAAGAGAAGAGAGGGAGAAGGGGGAGGGGAGAGTAGGAGCCGGATGAGGATGGGACTGTCCCATGTGACCAGAAGCCCTCCTGGACACTGTAACAGACACAGCGCGGCAGCGTGGGCAGCACCCCACCACTTGGGTAAAGCGAAATTAACTGCTTATCCACAGAACTTTTCTGAAAGGACACAAAAGAAAGTCAACATCAGTTGTCTCTGTAGACAGGATAGTGGGAGGCTGAGGACGGGGATGGAAAGATGATGTTAAGCCTTCCGAATTTTATACCATGACTGTATTACTTATTCATAAAAAATTACTATTTTCTTTTCGAATATGTGACAAGGAAAATCAATGCTTTAGCGCCTTCACCTTTGTTCACACGTGTGGTCTGGCAACAGCTTTCCATTAGTACTCATCCCTTCCTGGGTTGGAAAGATCCCCAGGAGAAGGAAAAGGCTACCCACTCCAGTACTCTGGCCTGGAGAATTCCATGGGGTCGCGGAAAGTTGGTCACAACTGAGTGACTTACACTTTCACTTTCCTCCTGGGTACTTACTAATTAATTAGCCTTTGCACCTCAGTGATTCCTTTAAGCAAACCTCCATACTGGTTTTGAAGATCAGTTTCAGTGGTTACCTGAAAATGCTTCTAAATTATTACTCTTCTAACCTACACTCACCGCACTATTTCATATGGCCTAGCTCAGTTATGGTCGCTAACTATAAAAGGTGACAATTATCTTCAAGCCAAGTGAGAAGTTTTAATTTTAAAAGCACATATGAAAGAACAAGTCAAAAAAATAATGATGGTGGCCAGTTACCAATTTTTGAGCTTGGTGCTGTGCCAAACAGTTTTATAAGTGTTATCTAGTTTGCTCCTCACAGAAACCTTTGATAAGTGAGTTTCATTGATTTTTACTTTCTAACTTGATTAAGTAAATAACTTAAGATCATACAGCTTTCAAGAAAGGAACCTGAATGTGTATTAGGACCAGTCAAGGCTAGAAATGAGGAATCATTTTTCTCTAGCCTAGTAAAATTCATCTCAGTTTTGGTAACTTTGAATTCTAAAATCCAGTCTGAAACATCTGAATGGTCTCTTTATACCTGACAACCTGCTGCTTTTACAGTCCTAGTAGTAAGCTGCCTCCAGATGTCCATTATTACCGAAATATCTGCATCTTGCGTAGCTAGCAAATAAAGTACTTTACAAAAGAAGTGGAGGTGCCTTCAAAGAAATAAATTTTTAGTCACTCCAATTCAGAATGTAATACTTAAGTCTCCAAATGAAAAGGAGTTTACTTTGATCTGGTCAATCAACAATCAGGATTTTCACAAGGGACATGAACCCAGTCAGTAAATTTAAGATCCAGCCAGTAAATTTAAGATTTTATCTTTATCCAAAACAAAAAACCTTCTGAATTAACCATTGACATCTTAACCAAATACAAACTTCCAGAAAATTATGTGAATCAAATAAGTGTCAACAAGCAGACTACCCAACAGCTTTCAGTTTCTGTAATCAGCCACAACATATTTTGAACATGCCAGCTTAACCCTAAATAAACAATTCCCCAACAGAAAGATTTCTGCATCTTATCCATGTTACTTGCACAGGGAGTTTACAGGTAGAATTCAACTGCTGCAGAAAGAGGTTTTACATTTAGTTTAAAAGATCTGAAACATTAAAAGATAACTGGAACTTTTCCAACATCAGACTATTTTGTATTAAGTACCAATTTTAAATAAACTTAATATGCTTAAAATAAAAAATAAAAAAAAAAACATACCAAGCAGCTTTCTGAGCATGTTCGTAAAATGCTAGCAAATAAATGCAACCAAAGTTCAGTCCTTTGTATTCCAAGGGCATCTTTTAATAAACTTAGAATATTTGTGTTCTAAGGTAACTTGTGCTCACACCCAAATTTCTCCAACATAGTCCTGATCTTTCTCTTCTATTCTGCTTCAAGTCATAAAGTAAATTTAAGAATTTCTTACCAGTTCCGTATCAGACTAGACGTTCCTCAAACGTCAACAGACTAATACTTGCTTTTTGGTGCCTGATCTTTCTCTTATTAATCCCATTCATTGGGTTATATTATACCAATTTCCTAAAGCAGGAAACATTCTATGTTAAACACCTAACAGTAATATTAATCAGTATCTTTTGAAAATCAGCAGAGGCTATTTCTGACCCTGTTCACTTTTCCCTACCACCCCTTAGAGTAAGATCGCAGACACAAAGCCATGGCTGCAACCGCAAAAACATGACAGATTTAAAGTGATTCGTGAGTGATTACCACTTCTCATTTCACTGGCATTCTGAATGCTGTCAGAACATAAAAAGGTTAAGAAATTGAAGGAAAGCATCTTCTATAAGAATATATATATACCTACCTCCTGACCTAAAGAGCACATTCTAGAAATTTTGTTTTTGTTGAAAACAGACATTTGGTAGATTCAATAATTAATAAGTTGGTCTTTGTATAAACAATAGTTCTGTTGACCATCTTGTGACGTACCTTCACTCAACATAATAAAGGTGGCTGAGAAAGATCACTACATAGAAATGTTCCGTCGGCCATTAAGCAACCAAAGTAGTTACTCAAATACTACAAACAGCAGAAGTTACTTAATGTAGCAAATTATACATTCAATATTGACTTGTTAATAACATAAAGCCTCTTACGTTAAACATTCAAAATTGTAGGAAAGATTAAAAAGTATAGAGATTCATCAGAATTTCCCACTAGTCTTCAGTGCTTTGAAGTTCTTGAACCCAAAATAATACTATTAATATTTAATGGCAATATTATCTCTATTCACACAACATTTAATGTAGGTAATAAAACTAAAAGGTTTTTTGTTTTTTAGACAAAGGTAAACATTTCAAAATATTCAAGCCTTCTGTAAACAAACTTGCAGCTTACTGAGTTAGATTACATAGTGGAAATGATGCTTGAGAAAGAAGTCTCTTCTTAGTCTTCTCTCATGCTGGAAACAAATTTTTTTTCCTTTGCAGAATGAAAAAGGGAAAGGAGCTCCTTTTCTGTTTTTAAACAGGAACGATACTTGGGTTTTAGCTCTATGTAATTTCTAAGCTCCACCTGGTACCATTCACAAGAGATAAAATTTTAAGCAGAAGGCCATGCTTTCCAATAATGAGCTATCTGGCAAGAACCTGAAAACTTGACAGACTTAAAGGCTGCCTGCCAGAGCGCTCTACACTGCCATATTCCTGCCCTGCAATCTTGACTTAAAAAACCAACAATTCAAGTTCAGCAGTCAGGCAACACGCTCCAAAGCTTCATAGAGTACATCAGTTTCGTCCACCCAGGAGTCAAAGTCAGATTAGAGAAAAATGAAAACATTAGAGAACATGAAGGGAGAAAGTAAGAAGAGGAAGGAAAAGAAAATAGGGAAGAGCAAAGAAAGGATAAAAAAAAACCAACACAACAATAAAACATCATGATACAGAACAGATGTGCTCCAGGGAACAGATAAATATTTGAAACTGTCTCTATTAGTCTTCAAGACACAAAGACAGGAAAAGAAATCAGCTATAAAACAAAGATAAGTGTTGTGAACATTGCTGAGCCTTGTGTTTACAACATGCGTTATGGAATCATAGATGCGAACGAGGTTTTTAAGATATTCAACTAGCATGTAATCAGAACACACCATATTAAAAAAGCAATAAAAATAAAATTAAGAAAACAAGAGAAAGGGGCTCATGCTGTATAGCCCATGAATCTCATGGCTTTATCATGAAAGTTTATTTTTTTTTTAATCCTAGTACAATCAGCTACCAGTTACATACAGTAAAAAACAGAAACAGCCACAAAGCAATGATGATAGAGATAGTCTGTGACAACTGTACAAAGGAGGAAACATTGTCTGTTGGAGTCCTCCAGCGCATCTCCACCTGGCTTCAGCAGTTACGCTATCACTCCCTCCCTCCCCAAAGCAGTTAAAAAGAAAAATTAATGTCTTGTTCAAGTAGAGCAAGACTCTAATACCTCTTGGGGGCACTGGAGAACTTTAAAAAACTAAAGCAGTAGAAACAAAACAAAAACTGAAACGTGGAAGCAAGGGGACACACAACGAAGCTCCACAAGGCCGTGGCTTCAGATCACCTCAAAGCGAACCACCTGCAAAGAAAAGAAAAGGCCGTCACGGCAGGAAGGAGCAGACAGAAAATTCAGCAGCCCTCAGCCTCTCATGCCACTCCTTCCCAAATCTACAGAATTCAAGCTTATCCTAAGTCTTATATTTTTATAAGTAAGCCAGGTTGCAGAAAATTGCTTCCTTTTCTCATACCCTGTACTATAAATGCTGGCAACTGGCACATACTTACTCTTAGAACCAGAAAATAATATAGGAAGAGAAGCATTTTTAGCAAAGCATGCTGTCTTCTTTATCTCAAACTCTTCAAAACAACACTCAGTAGGCTATTTATATGACCGTGTACCCTTACCTTAGAGGAGTAATGACTCCATTCAAAAACTAAGTTTCATATATATTTGGTTCGATTGAGGGCTTTTTCAGCCAGGTGACCACTTTCATCTGTGATCTTCTCCCAATCAGTCTGTCCGACCACAAAACCTATGGCCCTTTTCCTATCTGCATCCTTCTTTTCTTCCAGGTCTGCCCATCTCACCTAAAAAGAACACAGTGTTAGGCTGGGCTTTAGAAAAAAATAAATATGCAAAGAGTCTCTTAGCTTTCTGAATAGTTTAACAGGTAGGATAACTAATTTGAGGCCAGGGGTTTAAAAAATTAGACGTTAACTGGAGAACTGAAGACAGTCATACATCTTAAGTTACAGAAAGAAAACTTTGGTCAATCACAAGTCCTAGCCACACCAGCTCCTGAACAGTTCAGCCCTGTCCCCTCCACCTCCTATCACCCATTTTCTGTTCACCAGCCTCATTTTTTACCTGAAGTAAAGAATAAAGCACTAACTTCTGCCTAGTCTTCCTACTTTCATTCTCACTTCCTCTGGTCCACTCTGCCACAACTTTAAATCCTTGCCCAACCTAAAGAATAAAATCCAAGTGCACAGGTCCCTCTGGATCTGGCCCTGTCCTCCTGCAGCATCTCTGGGCAGTACCTATGACACTTTACAGATGTGTGTTCAGTCGCTATCTGTGTCTGACTCTTTGCAACCCTATGGACTGTAGCCCACCAGTTATAAAAGTACTTTCAGCTCTCAGAGCACACTGGGTCATTCCCACCTCTGTAACCCTACATAAACTAGACTCTCTTCCTGAAAACGTCTTTGCTCTAACCTGATCCACCTAGCATTAACCCTGCTTTATCCCTCTTGTCCTTTGCCAATCAAATAATCATTGATTCCCTGGAGTTACTTCCAGATTTGACATGTCTAGTTGTGAACTTTCACATCATATTGCAATTATCCGCTGACAGATCTCCCTTCCCTAAAAGACCATAAACATCCTAGATCAAAGACTGAGTCTCATCTCCACATAATGAAAGTTTTTGAAATTTATTCTTAGAAAACAGGGAGCTGGTATCATTACTTTTACTGATGAGATCAAGAGACCAAGAGACAGACTCAGTTGATATCATTAATGGCAAGATTATCCCTACAAATATATGAATCAGGGACATTTTCTATTGGTATTCTGATATTTTTAAAATATGGATTTGTATGTATTACAGTAATAATTTTAAAAATATAAGCAGATTTAACCTGTAAAAGATAAAATACTTATAACTGTGCTTTGCAGTTGCCTAGAACCAAAGTCTGCAGAGACTGTATTTTAAATATGGCTTGTGATCTGTTGTGATTGTGATCTATAACAAGGAGAGGGAACCAGAGCACGTTCATCCACGCTGTACCTGGAAAAGTGTAACTGCTCTGAGAAGTAAAATGACCCTCCCTATTATTGTCTATAGGAATGGTAATCAAAGGACTGGCTTTTTTATTTCTTCCCCTGAAAATTGCTTTTATCAACCACTTAGCTAAAGATAATACACACAGTTAACAGCTATGGGGGAAAACTGATAACACCTGATTCTTATAATGTGGGTATCTGAATACCAAGATCTTTGGGCTTTCTGCCCATTAATGCTGATGTATTTATTCTGATAAATTTATGCACCCTCTCTTTAGTTCTCCTTGGGATCAAGGGTACACATTTTAGCAAAAGATGACTATGGTTAAGGGGGATGAAGAATGGATGGATGGACAGACAGATGAACTGTGGCCATCGAACAAAGAGACAGACTGAAGACAGCCCACATCCTTAGCACAGAGGTAAACACACCAATCAGTGCTTTACATCTGAAGTTTAAGTCTTTAAAACTCGGATAAAATAAAGAATATGGAATTAGGAAGAAAAGTAGTTATTTTTTTAAAAAGCAATATGTTTCAGCACAAATGCCCCAAATTTTAAAGCTGAAATGAAAATATAAGAGGCCGCAGTTGCACAGACCTGCCATATGGACATACAATTCTGTGAAAGGAATAAAATGATTACAAAAAAATCTAAGGGGCAGAATAATGACTTGCAACTAGAAATGGCTTTGGAAATGTCAAGTGTGCCTCCTAACCTTCCTAGAGAGGTACTTTTATTGACATTTATAATCTCAATTTTCTGCCATTTACCTTAGGTGTTAAGGGGGGGAAAAAAGGTATAGTAAAGAAAACTCTTGACCAATACTCAGAAGTTTATGTGTGTACATTTTAGCCACTGTCACAAAAAATCTCTAAAACGTTTGAGTTCTCAAACAAAACCAGGGAAATATTCACTTTTCTACAGTTATCAAAGAAACACAAATTAAAGTCATTTTATACAAAACTAAGCAAGTGGAAAAAAATTTTTTACATTATATTTTAAATCCTAGCCATGTTGGTAAAACTCTAGTATGATCAATTCTACAGAACTACCTTTGTGTTTCAGTGTAAATTAATCCCAGGAATCTACCCAATATTTATAAAAAGCTGGATTATAGAAATCAAACAACACCAGGAAAGCAATGAGTAATGAGTCCTGCATTCCATGCTACCTGCAGGATTTCCTTGTGCTCAGAAGTTGATTTTGGAAAATGGCTTGAATGTTAAAAACAATTTGAAATGAAGAAGGAAGGCAGGGAGAGGAGTGAAAAGAGGAGCCACTTAATGAACTAGGATGTGTACAGCTCACGCTTCTGTCCACTCAGCTTACAGAGTAAATTATATGAGATTACACACTCCCTACTGAAGAGAGTAATAGTTACCTAACTAAAAATAAACTAGAGAAAAATATTTCTCACTTGCGATTATTCACTGTTACACCAAATTATTATTCCCAAGAAAGGGCTATTTCTGCTTCTGTTGCCCCAACCTTAAAATTGCAATAAGAGATATTAAGACACGTAGTGCCTGGGTAGAGCTAGGCCACCCAGACACAGAAGGCCACTAATTAGGTCTCAAGACACACAAACAAGGGCAGGCCCAGGGACTGTCTGCACTATTTGAAACCTGGAGTCCCCTGCAATGGTATTCACTGTAATGAAGTGGCATTTTTCATTCTCTTACAATAAACATCCTTTTACTATTCAAGTACTGAGGGAATTCATAAAAAAAGAAATGATATGTAAAGATAAAGAAATGATAAATAACTTCATTCTTACTTGGCGAAATGCAAAACGAGATACCATTTTTCACCTATCAGATTGTCAAGTTAAAAAGTTCAGTAACAGCACTGCTGGTGCAAGTGTGAAAAAAACAGGCATTTACTTCCATGCGGGTGTATAAATAGGTGCAACCTTTTTGGAAAACAATCTCATAATAGCTTTCAGAATGATACATCATATTCTATGGGTTTGCAGCTTTAAGGCTAAAAATACACCCTAGAGATACACTGCCAAAAGGCTGCCAAGACAAACGCATGCAACTTACACTACGGTATTAATTAGCAATAAAACGAAAACAGCATAAGCATCCACTGATAAGGAAATGGATAAATAACTGACTATTCAACCAAAGGATGGTACACTAGGCAGCCATTTAAAAAGAAGGGTAAGGAATTCCCTGGCAGTCCAGTAGTTAGGACTCAGCGCTTTCACTGCCAAGGGCCCAGGTTTCAATCCCTGGTCAGGAAACTGCTGTGCGGTACAGCCAAAAATAAAATAAATTAAAAAGAATGGGAGGTCAGTATATACTTAAAAGAAAGATCAAGACAGATTAGCTGGAAAAGCTTTATGTGGCTCATGTACAATATTACACCTCTTACTTTACTGTGTTTTAAAGGATACATACAAATATCACTTTTATTGAATTTGCCATCTGTGTGGAAGACCTATTCAACATCTTGGCTTCATTATTTTGCTCCCTATCGTAGCTAAGCTTCTTCAGAAACTTATCTACATTTGCTGTTCTGCACTTCCTCATTTCCTATTCTTCAAATCTGCTCAAAATTGGCTTCTCCTCTCAACTCTCTAAGAAAGCTTGACTTTTTTTCTTGACCAAACATCAACAATCACCATGTTGCCAAATTCAATGGTTGAGTTCTCTTTTCTCAGTTTACCTGTCTTCTCTGTATCATTTAACAATGGACTATTCTTCCCTTCTTAAAACAGTTACCTCTATCTGAACTTCTAAATTTTGGAGTCCTGAGTCCTGTTACCACTTCTAACTTCACTGGCACCTCGCTGAACTTCTGAGTTTTCACTCTCAAACTTTTATGTCTCCCCTACTTTACGCTAACTCAGTAAATGGCACCACATACATGGCATGTTTATGGCCAGAATCCTGAAAAGCCACCACTGATCCCATCCATCCGGACCCACTACATCTGATCCATTAAGAAGTCCCACAGATTCTCTTCAGTACTCTACTTCACACCTGACTCTCTTGCTCCATGGCAAAATGGCACAAGCAGCCATTCCAAACTCCTTTAAGGTTGATAACGTGCTAACCATGTGAGGCTCTGTTCTCCATTACTTAAGTTATTTGTACATTTTGACTGGATAATTTGTAAGGTCTCTTTTGCAAATGTGTAACATGATGCTGCTGCTGCTGCTGCTAAGTCACTTAAGTCATGTCCGACTCTGGTGCAGTATAAACCAAACCACTTTAAAAAACAGCATTCATATTTATCTGACTTTAACTTTCTAAAACCAGATGTCTACCCGGGCCTCTAACTGTTGGTGATCACGCACGGTCTCTTACCCTCTTCTTCCCAGGCTCAGAAGCACGAGTGTCATAATCATCAGGGAGCTGAAGATAGTCCTCCATTCTGCTGGCAATAGCCTCCCAGTCACGCTTCCTTTTTGTGCCAGTTCTCAAGCCATCCAGCTTGTCTGAGGGACAAACACAGAGCCGCAGCATTAAGGAGGAGTGTGGGTTTGCACACGACACACACACAAGGGCAAAGAAGGCTGAACACTGCCGGAGGGCGCATCCGCCTTTCCGAGGGCAGCACCATTTGCAGATCCAAACTCTCTTCTTGGCTGAGATAGTATCAAGTTCTGTGCAATTTCCACTCTTTATCTGGTGTTCATACCGGCAGGCTTTACATTACTATGCTGGTTTAAGTAACAAATACGGACAGAGCAAGAGAAGACACTTGTTTACTGGCCTCCTTATCCTCCCCACCCACCTAAAATCACACTTCAGCTCTCATGTTCTGATGAAAAGCAATGGTGAGTTCTTCCAAAAGCAATTTCTTCCATTCTTTTTTGTTTTTGTTTCTTTAACACAACATTAACACCACCCATTCGATCTGCAATCATGTGTGATATCGTGTTATATGAAAAACAGGTGTACAAGAACTTAATGAGCCAAGCTAATGTTTGGGAAAGTTTTAGATGAACAGTTTCTTGGGATTTTGACCACTGTGACAGGATTTGCCGTAAGTTAATGTTTACAGGTAAGTCGATCATACAAATCACCACTTTCTTTGGTTATACTTTAAAGTGCTGCTGACTACTCTGAAGCTGAGGGCTAGTCAGCCAAAGTGGCTGGATCTGAATTTTATTTCTGAATCCTCAATCTGAGAGGCTTTCCAAAGGTCCCAAACGTTAATCAATTAAATTAACAGGGAGTGTTGATTCAGAAATTATGAGATATGAGTTTAGGTGTCTTCAAGAACACACAATGGAAATGTGTATAGTCTTTTTTTATTGGTTGTTAGTTGTGATCTTTAATTCTACACGTGAAATATTATGAGTTATATATATACACACACACATATATGTACGTATATATATATTTATAAAAGCTACACTGAAGCACTAAACTTTTGGATCATCTACAGTTATAAAACCACACTATTATTAAGTAGCTCAATAAAGGAAAACCTACACACTTCAGAAACATACAATAACCACACTGCATTTAACTCCATAAATGGTGAAAAGTAGATATGATAGAAAATCTTTTAGGCATCAAGGCAGACAGAACGTGAAAGAAAAGTACAATGGAAGCAGGAGGCAAGGTGAGTTTATGCTTCAAATGTAAAAGTTACACACACAACTAATTGTGCATACCATACAGATCTCAAAAACCAGTAAGATTTTGCATACTTGTCAAAGCTTTTATTTCCTAAGCCCCACCCCCATAAAAGCAATATTATTGAAAAATCAGCAAGGCAAACTACAACACTTTACAAAACTCAAGAAATTTTTATCATATCACTTTGGCAAATTTTTAACATGGATGAGTGCAACAGAAACAGTCTTCTAACCTCCTCTGTAAATCACATGCCGTACCAAGGGGCTCTAACCTATATGTACAGGACAGGCCATATTACACAAGATCTTACAGGTGACACCTTGATTGCACAGGGACATAGAATATGGTATTAGAAAAACCAACGAAGCCCCACAAATAGTAAAACTGTTCTCAGTTGAATAGTGTAAAGTATCAGCCGCTCCAACACACTTATTGAATAAACGTCAAAGGATTTCCAAACTTAGTTAAGATCAACTTCGACATTAACATACTTCAAAGGAAAATTTCATATTTCAATTCTAAGAATAGAACATGGTCAGGCAGCAATTACAGAAGGACAGTGTGAAAACTACAAGAACTCTTCCTCATACACTGGGTGTATGACAGGAGTTACACACCAGGAGTTTCACATTTGCAACATGGAAGTTCAGAAGCATATGTATTTCTAGTCTGAACACCCTTGTTTGTAATGTTTAATTTGAAATTTTATTGTGCACAACAAGTTTAAACTTTCCTTCTTGGAGCTGAAGAAAGGTTCATACCTCCTCCACATGGCATCCTGGAAACTCAAACACACAGATGTATGGCATAAGATGAAGGAAGAGGAATCTGGGGGTATTTGTTAGTTACAGAAGACGACTGGTATCCAATACACTCATACTAATGATTTTCAGGGGTTTGAATTTCAAAAGATGAAGTTTGAAGATGAAGATGAAAGTTTAAATATCCAACTCTGCAGGTCACAGAATTTTACCATATCTTCAAAACAGTATATTATATATAGCACAACAGAAAAAATCTTTTAGATACATCTATGTTTTCTAAACATAAATGATATTTCTGAAAATTTGCTCATGATGAACACATAAGGTTTATATGCCTATACAAAATAATAATTACATTCCAACTGGGAAGAGATGAAACTGCCTGACATATAGAAGGCCAGTATACAGTAACTGCCTGACATGTAGAAGGCCAGTACACAGTAACTCATAAACAGAGACAAATGACACTGAGATGAGAAAAGCAAAAGTAAGCTATATGAAGAAACCTAAATTAGGATGACAACAGTCTCAAGTATACTTTTGGTTTTTCACTGTTTGAGAAACCAAAATCATGTCAGTGGAATTTAAGCAGCTTGAATGCTGAATCCTAGCATTTGATGTGGCATGTAACACCCACCCTTGCCTTAGGGTGCTTGTGTCCCAGCTGGAAAAGAAGCAAAGTGCTACTGAGAGTGGGTCACAGACAGTCCTCAACAACTCCATGACAGCCAAGCCCGATGCAACTCAGGCTAGTTGTGAATTTTCCTAAAATTACACCGCTTCTACTTTAACACACATACACACACACACACACACACACAGGCTGAACTAAATACTATACTTACTGAACACAGATCAAGACTCAACATTAAGATTTAACAGTTGCTTGAAAGATTACAAGTAAGTGAATATTTTCTCATTGGCCAATTCATCTGTAAGTCAAAATTTCTCAGTTACAGATTCAGCTTGTCTAGCTCAATACATGCCACCACTAAAGCTCAATGTGTCCACCCAGCATAATCATGTTACCAAGAGATATTTAAGAAATGTTGGTAGAATAAAGTTGTACCTGGTAGTCAAATCTATTGAATTTGTTGTGATAAGGAAGGTGACATAAAAGAACAGAGGCCCGTGCTTTAGGCTCTTCTTCTTCTCAATTGGCTCCGTGGACCAATATCAAAGAAGTACTTTCAGGAAGGCTCATACTCCTTCCTCGACAGATGATTTAGCTCTCAAGATAACAAGGTGGTGCAAGAGGCGAGTCATTATATGGAACATCACTGTCACAAAAACAAACCCAGCTGCAACCATTTAAGAACTTACTTCCTAGATTCATTACTCGATCTTCAGTGCCTTTAACTGAAATGGTTTATTTAACAACTCTATTTCTGGCATTGTCTTTAAAATGGACTGCATCTGTGGGACTTCTCTGGCAGTCCAGTGGTTGAGATTTGGCCTCCCAATACAGGCAGTGCAGATTTGATCCCTAGTCAGGAGGCTAAGATCTCACACGCCTCACAGCCAAAAAAAAAAAAAAAAAAAAAAAGCCTAAAATGGACTGAATTTGTATTAAATGTATTTTCTGAGAAGCAAATAGCAGACAGGCCAGAATTTTTTCTGGAAAGTGATATCAAGATTAATGTCATATTATCTTGGATAATCATCGTAACTAAATTACATTTTCCTTTCTCTTTAGGTATTAGAAAGGAAAGTAAGAAGTTAAAGTTAAAAAAAGCATTATCCTAGATAATATATTACAAAGGCCTCTTAAAGATTATATGCTTAGCTAAAATATTGTATAATTCCCATATCTCTTTAATTACCATTTCTCTTTGCCCCAAAAGATAATCACTACTTAGAAGAGCAAGAAAGAGGAAAACGATTTTACAGTCTTATAGGTTATTCTATAAGTACAGAACTTCAGATTTAAACTAATGTTAAAATAAACATATTTACAGCATTATTATTTAAAACTAATTTGTTGTTATCATTTTCCTACATACTTAATTGCATTTAGGCACTTTTGAATGCTTTAAAAGTTCAGGGAAGGAGACAGTTGGTTATTATTAAAATGGATTTCCCACAGAGGAAGGACGAATGGAAGAATATGTCAATAACCACATAAATTTTTCACATGCCGTACACTAGAAAAAAATTCTAGACTGCAACAAAGCATCTATCCCAACAATATGGTAATACTACTATTTACAGAATTATCTTTTAACATTAGATCTGGTCAACATCAATGGCTCACATGATCAACTGGGCACAATAAAAGGCACAGTCCATGCAACTGTGTGTAAAGTGCACCCCTCTGATGTCAGAATCACAGATAGTATATACCAAACAGTGAAGCAGCTAAATTATTCAAATTTGTTCTATAAATTTAAGGTATGTTTCTATGGTTACTTCAGCTCTGGGGGTTACAGCATAATTACAGAAGAGAAATGCAGAGACCAACAGTCATACTTCATACAGTAGCATGGTCCATCTTTTAAAAAAATCTTATATCACCAGCTTAAATTATTTACTAATACATCTTAATCAACATATTAAATGGTTCTCTTTAGGTGAGATTAAAAAAAAATTCTGTAACATTACCATGAAATACTGGTGGAAAATCCATTGGATATATGTGATTTTCTACTTGACAAAGAACCCCACGTTAAGCAACTCGAATATTTTATTTAGACAATAATTTTCACCAATTTACCTTGCAACCTGCACTAAAGACCAGCTGGAGGAAAATTTAAATAGAAACTTACAAGCCAGGCTCCTCAAAAACCTAAATTATATATCTACCTCCCCCACTTACAAATATTATACAAAGAAAATAACTGCTTTTTAATTAATTTTTAAACTTCAATATTTATCATTTTTACTATCACTATTATCCAAAATATTCATAATCAACTTCAATTTTGAACTGCAGTTAAATATTCTTTCACAAAGGTAGAAATCTCATCTATACCAACATTTCTGATTATATAAATGAATCGATTTTAGAAGTGACATTTCTGATTAATATAAATAAATGGATTTTAGAAGTGACAATATTTTATTACTAAATTTATCACATATTTGCATTTACTGTCACAATATATAAAATGAAAGTCAGCAAAACAGACTGAGGATGTAGTAAGGTAGGCCTAAAATCTTCGTTTAAGCAGAGATTTGGGGGAATTTGTTCTTCTTACAGCAGAAAGATCTATGACCATTACCATCAGGTATCACATATAAAAACAGGAAAAAGGAAATACCCACCTAGCTTTGCCTCAGATGTGTCCATCTCCCATTTGCTTTTCGGAATGTAACCCTAAATCGTACACAGAGAGAAGCTCGAAGGGTTAGAAAGAGACACATACATGCATATCACTTTTGAATTGGAAAAGCATTACAACTGGGAATGGATTCACTTTCCACTATTTATAAATATATCCTTAGGGAAAACAGTCTCATTATCTCTGAAGAAACTGAATTACCAAATTCACGAACTTCACTACCCAGATTTTAGGACAGGCACTTTAGAATAGTATCATGGAGGCGCTCTGAGGCAACTACAGTTCAGGACACACAACTGTAGTCTGAAAAACAGCTGTATAGCAAATACAGTAAGAATGTATGGTAGTTACTATGCTAAATAATATCATTCAGAATAGCAGAGAACTTATCATACTAGCCAAGTTATTTCTAAATACAATTGCTATTATCAAGTGATAGTAGCCATGAGGTCCAAGGAGTATTCTTCAAGATAGTTACTTTGTATTCCAGTGTAATTTTAGATACTCAGAAGAAAGGAGGAAACTGGGTATCACTGAACACAATTATTAAGTTCAATCTCATTTTAAAATGATTCAATCCATTTACCAGTTAGATCTTACAAAGACTAATTTTACTGAATCTATTTCAGAGTATTACTTTTTCATCAACTGGAAGCTAGATTATTATTTCTGATGTTTTTTTAAAAATTACACGTTTTCTATTATATAAAAAACCAGAAATCTCCACAGGCAATTTATGTCTTATTTAGTAAAATAACTGAGTGGTTTATTTCAAAGTCCTATAAAGATTTGCAAATTTCCCAACGTACCTATTTAACTATGCAGTAAAACCTTTCCGTTTATTTGCCTAGCAAATGTATGCCTTTTCCATATAATTCACTGATTTATAATTAATTTCCATATAATTCACTGAAGTTAAACAGGTTTCACTTCATTTGGACTGTGTTCTTCTGTATTAGATCTTTACATACAGAACTTTAATATTAGGACTTATTATATAGGACAGATTCATCAAAGGTGTCAGCATCTTCTTTTAAGAATTAATGTATCTTTCTACTGTTGGGAATGCTGAAGTTCACAGAATACACTGACACACAGGTAAAGTTGGAAAGTATGTTGAACAGTTCATGACAACAGCTTCTGTGTAAGAGTTTACTAGAGCATTATCAATCTTCCAGGAAATCCAACAGGTTTTATACATTTGTAGTCTTTAAGCCAAACTAATAATTCAACTTCAACTAATTAGCTAGTAGTTCAGATTATAAATTATATTATCTTTTCCAAATACATTTTCAATAACAAATGAAGACAAAGGTTGAAGTGATGGTGCTAAAAGTTTGGTACTGATGGAATCTGTACTGTTATATCTCAAAAATCATCTAAAAACCGTAAGTGTCACTAGAATAATATATTTAAAAATTCTGAGTCATATCTACAAGGTCCACTGAGGCATTAAAGAAGACAAAATATCATACCAACGATCCCCCCAAAGGAGTCTCTTGACCAAGAAAAGTATGGATTTCACACAGCTGTAGTAATCAGTACAGAGCAGAAAACAAAGTTGAGTGAAGATTCCATTAAAATGGTCTGAATGACAGGAGACTTGCTCTTAACCCTTTTATTAAAATTTTCCAAGAATCTTTTACTCCTGGAATAGAACCCAACAACAGGAGATCTGGATTCTGCATTTTGAAAAAAGGTTAAGAGAAGTTTTATTACATAAAGGTTAAGTAAAATGAGTATGTTAAGCTCTCCCTGCTGGAACTACCCTTTTCTTCCTTAAAACTTAAAATCATCTTCTCACTCTATGGAACATTAGGTTACTTGGAAATAAAAGAGATAGTTCAGCAGGGTAGAGTTCTAAAGTTTCAATGCCATGTTTCTGGTGAAAAAATATTGTATTACAGTGTGTTTCACTTTAAAAAATAATAGTACATTCAATTGAAAGTTCCAAGTTTTGACCTACACCTAAGTAAGTCAGATGTTATGAACCATATCCTGAACTGAAATCTCTACAAAGGAAGACAGAGTTTCAGAGAGCTGACATTATAGGTTTCTCATATGATGGCTTTCTAGTATGCACGCTGCAAGTAACTAAACTTGTCATTAGCCATATTCCAGGACAGCGTGGACCTTTAAGTGAATTTCCTACCTACACCTTAGATCATGTATGTTAAAATACAATCTAATTAAATAAAAAGACTTTGTTTAAAGGAAAAAAAAAACATACTGAGACTCAAATGCCATTAACTTTAAAGCTTATTTTTTAATCCACATACGAAATCTAGGAATGTAGAGGTTGACACCATCTCTATGCAAACACACAGTTTCTATCCAGAGTCCTCTATAACACACATGGGGCGATGAAACCACTTCTTAGCATGTATTCTCTAGGGGGAGGAATCAGGGTTCTCACTTTGTACATTTTCAGAAGAATATGAAAAGCAACTTTAGCAAGGGCTGAAGTATTAAATAAAACAAATAATATTTCGAATTAAAAAAGCAACACTATTTCAAGGCATTGCTAATCTCTGTACCGCATTAGCAAACACTGAAAATAACATAAGTCTGGAAGTCACATACTCTTGAATGACAGGGTAAGGCAGACATCACAACAGAGGTGTGATCAAAAGCATTTACAGTAGGTACACGGGAACTCTGAATTCACACTTACGTAAGCCTTTAATTAGCCTAAGCAAAATGCATTGCCTACACAGTCAAATCATTTTCACCACCACTTAATAGGATAAAATGCAGAAGAACAAATCCGGGAGTCAGTGGCAACCCTCTGCCTCCTCATTCAGTAAGTTCTTCTGCCTCAGTTTATAGAAACTCAGTTATGAGCTCTTATAGCAAAGAAGAGACAATTATGCGTAAGTTAGATAGGTTGTACCATGTATTTGCTGGAATGTAAAAATGCTCTTTCATATGTAACTGATTTTCTTAAAAAGTATATTCCCCTAGAGCCACCCACAAATAGTTGAGTGAATACAAGGGTACGTTTCTTAGCATTCTTAAAATTTTCTTGTTAACACAGTAGAGGGTTCTTTTCCTTTGGTCGGGGTAAAAATAAAAAGTATCCAAAAGTCTCCGTGAAGATGATTCTGGAAACTTTTACCATTAAGGTGTATATCAACAATAGTAATCTGACCACAGAGATGAATTTAAACCCTTAAGAATTTTAATAAAGAGACACTTTGTTCAAAGTGGTTGTTCTGTCTCCTACCAGTTCGCTTTCCTCTTCCTCTGCATCTTTCTTTTCATCCTTCTGTTCTTCAATATTTGCATCAAAATCTTCCATCTCCACCTACACCACCACAATAATCACACACAAAATAGGCTGAGTTAACATTCAGGAAAACGTTGAGTCCCTCACTGAGATCTGAAATGAGCACAGTTGCCCAGAGCAAGATGCACAGACTCGCTGTTACATACTAAGAAATTTCTAATACCCTAAACTTTGAAACAGAACTGACAGACAAGATGATATTCCTGCCTTTCATTTTCCTGGGGTATCTATCTGTATAATTCCCTGTGAAGTTGAATATAATGATCTAAGTTGATGGTTATCTGTTTTGAATGGCTATAGATTACTAGGATTTCTTTTGAAAACCTTTAGCAAGTATTTTTTCAATCACGTAAAACATGTATAATTCAAATCTCAAAATGTCAGAAAGGGTATAGTATGAAGTCAGGATGAGAGCTTGGCCCAGAATAGCAGCAATGCAAATAGAGAGTAGATAGACTACAGAAGTATTTATCAGATGAAACTGACAAAATTTATAGACTGTATAGACTGACTACATGGTGAAGGGATAGAGTCAAACAGCGGTATAAAGGGAGTCAAAAATAATGGAGAGTAAAAGAGTCAGGGTTTCAGCAACTAAGTGATTGATGGGTCTTGTTACTAAATAAGAGATTATTAGAAGAGGAACAGGTTTGGATGAATTACACATTGAATAGGTTGAGTTTGAGGTATTTTAAGGTTAATAGCAATACATATCTCTTGGTACAAAATTAAAGAATAATAGCAGAATTGTAAAACTCACCCACAACCTCTCCGCTCAGATATAATTACTGTTAACATACTGATAAAATTCATTCCAAGCTTTACAATTCAATATTAAGGGCATATAAGAGGCAATTCAAGGTACCAGAAAGACTCTCTACACAGAATGTGCAGACTGAAAGCAGAGCCTGGGACACAGCCCTTAAGAATTCCAACATTTGAAGACTGGGTAGCAAGAGAAGCCAGGAAAGGAGACTTGCATCATGACCTGAGACGCAAGAAGAGAATCAGGAGAGGACAGACTCACAGAAGCTGAGAAAAAACGTCTGCAAGAAGGTGGACACAGTCACATGTGGCTGCCAACAGGAGAAGTGAGAATTGTTCCTTGTCATGGAACTCTCTGGTGAGAGTCTCTAGAGAATGGCTGGGACAGGAGCCAGAAGGAAATGGGTTGACGAGTGGCAAAGGAGGCAAAAACACATAAAAACACAGTGGAAACACTGAGTACCGATAACTCTCAATCACAGGAAGAAGTCAAATAAAGCAGAGGTATATAACTGATTAAAAGAGAAAGATCGCGCCTTTTCCATGATAAAGATTTATTTCTACCAAACAAATGATTGATTTAGATAAGAATTATCAATCTATGAGAATCTGTCAGGGAACAGGATATTAACAGTTTCAAAGTATCTCCCTACAGATCACTTATTACAAAGAGAAAAATGTAGGAAACTTTGAGGATATCACCAAAACCAAGTGATCAACATTTTAATCAACAATAATAAAATAAGTTGACATCATATGACTCCTGATATGATGCACTAAGAACATGTCACTTATGTAGCATTCCTGCTAACATTTAACCTAAAGCTAATCATGACAACCCACAATGATGGGAGCTAACAAAACAGTTAACTGACCAATATGCTTCAAGATTTCTTTGTCTTTCATGACAGTGACATAGCTGAGAAACCATTTTTTCTGTTAAAGGACTAGATCCTGGATTTTAAGAAACTGCTATAAAGCACATTACAGAAACAACTGGTGAAATATGAATATGGACTGTACATGAAAGAATTTAGGAAATTTATATTACCTAATACGGGATCTTATCAAATGTTAAATTTCTTGAATTTGATAACTGAGATTTCTACTTCTGTAAGAGAATGCCCTTGCTCTTGGGAGGTATCTTCTGAAATACTTAGGGGATAAAGGGTTTATGAGGTCTGCATTTTTATTCTCAAATGGTTTCATAGTAATAGGAATAGTACTAACAGTAACAAGAAGAAGAAACAAGAAATCTAATAGAGAAAAATGTGACAAAATATTAACAATCAGTGAATCTCAATGAAAGTCATGCAGGTGTTCTTATACTAATCATGCAGCTTTTCTGTAATTTAAAATTTTTTCAAAGTAAAAATGGTGGAGAAAAAGGTGGCTTCTGCACTGCTTTCAAGCCAAAGGACACTCACCTCTTCAATAGCGGCATCTTGCAACAAAGAACGAATGTCCAGACGCATCATATGACGAGGTGCAGCTTCCCAGTGATCAGCCATCTAATTGAGAGATTCAGGAGCTCAAGTTATCTCTGGAAGCTACTCAAGGAAAGACCAGGAGACCATGCTATGCCCTCTATGTTTTCTTAAAAAATAATAATAATCAAATAATAATAATAATAATAATCACCTTATTTATTTCTTTAAGCTTTCGTCCATGAATATTCCTCTTGCCACAAGTCTGGTTATCTGCACTCATTTCAGCCAAATACACCTAAGAAGAAACGAATATTGATTAAGCAAACAAATGCAAGACTTACCTGATAACACAAATACTCTAAAGTTCTTTAAATCTATACCTCAAATCCCTTGGTTTTCGCTGCACTCCAAAACTGGTCGAAATGTCTAACTCTGTCATTGATGGCATCCAGGATGATGAAAGGGAAAAAGCCATCATCCAGAGTCTTTTTGAAAGTTTTGAACATGCTGGTACGGTAGGTTTCCTCCATCTCAGCTTCATATTCATATTCCATTACCTAAGATCCCCACAAAAGAGATACAGAGTTAGCAAAAGCAGGAATCACATTACATCTCTTCCCTAGTTACCATTTGGATAAAGATAACTTTCCTTCTTTCTCAGGTGTAGTCTTTTCCTTCACACCTGAGCACTGAAGTTTGTGTTCAAAAAAGTCAATAATTTCTCTCTGAACATGCTTTCAATACTATTTATGAATTAGGATGTAATCTGAGAGGAATATAGCATACCTTCTTTTTCACTTTCTTTCCAGAATCTGGATCTTTTTCTTCTTTTTCTACTTCAGTGATAAAGTAGTCATCCAGGCTTAGAACTCTGGGTGCAGGTCCTCCAAATTCTACCTCCTTATCCTAAGTATCAGATATTCAAGAAAGTTAAAGAGAATTTATGGAATAAATTAATAAATGTGCACAAAGTTTTTTCTTATGGCTAAATACCACACAATCTTCTTGTGGTTTCAAATCAAGCTGGGGCAAAAGTATCTGCCTAAGCAGATCAAAATGAGACAGCACCCACCTGGGCCAACTAGAGTGGATCAAACAGGAAATACCTGTATCAACATCACGTTGCTTGTTAAGAAGGCAAAAGGCTAACAAGCAAGTGATGCTTTCACTTTTCCATACTCACTCGAATAAGTTTTGCAACATGTGTCTTTCCACTGCCTGGCAATCCTCGCATTATAACAACAATCTGAAACACAATTAAGGAAAAAAAATCACTTAGTTTTTTTTTTTTCCACAATGAATTGATCTTAGAGTTAACAATGACCTAATATTCTCCAGGAGAGACCATACCATAGGCCATGAAATAAACCTTAACACATTTGAGAGGACAGGAATTATACAAAGCATATCCCTGGCCACAATGGAAAGAAATTTAAAAGTTTGGGAAAATGTAAAAATGAAACACCATACTCTTAAATAACCAATAGATCAAAGAAGAAATAAAAACAAAAATCAGAAAATACTTTGAGATTAATAAAAATGAAGACACAACATAAGAAAATGGAAGAACAAACTAAATGTACTAACAAACGTTTAGTACTAACAAACTAAACGTAAAGCAAGAAGGAAGGAAATAACATTAGAGCAGAGGTTATTAAAATAGAGAACAGAAAATTAAAGAAAAATCAATGGAACCAAAAGGTGGTTCTCTGAAAAGAGCAACAAAATTGACAAACTTTTAGCTAAACTAAGAAAAAAGAGATAGGATTACTAGAATCAGAAAAAAAGAGAGGACATGAGTGCCAACCTTACACAAATTTTAAAAGGGTTATAAAGGACTACTATGAAACTGCATACCAACAAACTAGATAACTCAGAAAAAACGGACAAATTCTTAAGAGAGACACAAGCTACTGAAATGGTCTCAAGAAGAATAGATAACCTGAACAAACTTATGACAAGTGAAGAGACATAATTAGTAGTAAAAAACTGCCAACAAGAAACACCCAGGTTCCTCACTGAATTCCAACAAACATTTAAAGAAAATTACCAACTCTTCAAAAACACTTTCAGAAAAAAAAAAAAAGAATAAGAAAGAACAATTCCCAATTTATTTTATGAGGCCAGTATTTCAAACCAGCATATAGTCTGATACCAAAACCAGACGAAGACATCACAAGAAAATTTGGTATCTCTTATGAATATGGATATAAAACTTCACAACAAAGTATTACCAAATTGAATCCAGCTACATATAAAAAGAATTAAACAACATGACCAAGTAGGATTTATCCCAGAGATACCAATTAATATCTAAAATCTGTTAATGTAATAATACATTATATCAATACAATAAAAAACAAAAAAATCTCAATGCAGAGAAAGCGTTTAACAAAATCCAACATCCTTTCCTGATAAGAACATTTACCAAATTAGAAATGAAAGGGAACCTCCTTAACTCGATAAAGGACATCAAACGAAAATGCACAGCTGGCACAGTACTTAATGGTGAAAGACTGAAAGTTTTCTTTCTAAGTTCAGGAATAAAACAAGGATGCCCACTCCCATCACATCGATTCAACACTGAACAACTAGGCAAGAAAAGAAAAGAGGCATCCAGACTGAAAAGTAAGAAGTAAAACTATCTCCATCTGCAAGATGATATCATCTCACATACAGGAAAACTTCCAAGGAATCCACTAAAAGTCTATTAGAACCAATAAATGAGTTCAGCAATGTGGAGCAATATACAATCAATATACAAAAACCAACTATTTCAATACAGCTGAGCAAGCCAGGAATGGAATTAAGCCATCCATATCTCTTTTTTCTTGATGGCCCTGCTGTGTGGCTTACAGGACCTCATTTCCCCAACCAGGGACTGAACCTGCGCCACAGCAGTCAAAAGCACTGAATTCTAACCACGGGGCACTTGAGCCATCTACACCAATAACAACATTACACATGAATGGATTTAAGCAATCCAATTAAGAAGCAAAATTATCAGACTGCTAAAAAACATGATCTAAACTATATGCTGTCTAGAAGGAACATGTCTCAGACTGAAAGACACAAATAGATTGAAATTAAAAGGATGGAAAAAGGTATCAGCAACCACAGGAAAGCTGGAGTAACTATACCAATAACAGATGAAACAGACTTTAAAACAGTGACATACATACATACATGGGGTCAAACCTCTGATAGAAATCCCAGTATCAGTTTATTTAAATGGAATCTAATTATTTTGCAATACAGGGAAAATGTAAGAATGTGTATATATATATATGGAGGTCACCAGGAAAGTAAGTCTAAACTAATCAAATTCTCCTAATTCTTCCTTTTAAGTTCCACATGCCATGAGACCAAATCCTCTTTCCCCTTCTTCAAAGTGCAATTAATTGAGTTCTTCTTATTTTCTATAATTTAACACTTTAAAAAAAATGTTTAATTAGGGAATAGTCAACACTTTCTTTTTGCCAAGCAATTAAGCTCTAATTTCTTAGATTCTAAAGGGTAGGCAGTTTATGAGAAATGATGATTTGGAGATGGCAAGATGCCCTGAATCTGATATTAATACTATGTCACACATGGAGACAACCTAAATGTTCACTGATGAATGAATGGATAAAGAAGATACACACATACAACACAATACTACTCAGCTATAAAAAAGAATGAAATAATGCCTAGATGGACCTGGAGATGGACCATCTCTAGGATGGACCTAGAGATTATTACTAAGTGGAGTAAGTCAGAAATAGAAAGACAAATACCATTATTATATGACTTATGTGTGGAATCAAAAATATGACACAAATGAATTTATCTACAGCACAGAAACAGACACACATACATAGAGAACAGAACTGTGGTTGCCAAGGTGGGGAATGGGGGAGGATAGACTGAAGCTTGGGATTAGCAGATGCAAACTATTATATATAGACTAGATAACACTAAGGTCCTACCTACTGTATAGCACAGAGGACTATGTTCAATATCCTGTGATTAAACCATAATGGAAAAGCATATGAAAATATATATCTATACATGTAACTGAATCATTTTGCTATACAGAAGAAATTAACACAACCTTGCATATCAACTATACTCCAATAAAATAAGTTAAAAAAAAAACAAAAAACACCAAACTACCATGTCATGGAAAAGTACAGAAATTCTGTTCAGGATACTAAAAAGATCTCTTATCAGCTTCTGATTTGCAATAAAACTAGTCAACCACACAGGACTCACCCTCTCAGGTCTGCTCTCTCGGCCAGGTGGTTTCAAAATATCATCCACATTCTTAGATTCAGGTTTCTTCTCAACCCGTGGAGCTGGAGGTGGCTGGTGGCTTATTGAAGGAGCTGGCAGGGGCATTCGCTCTTCTGGGTAACTTCTTCGTTCTCCTAGAATGCCAGTGGATGAACAAGATTACTATTTATACAGTAATTATTTAACATTTTAATGCTCTCCACTCCTCCTAATATATATATGTTAATATATATGAGGACGAGTCCAGCTTAGGAAAACTTATTCACATAAACAGGTATGAATTTCTAGTTTACTTAAGTCTAATTTATAACAGTGAAAAACTAAAAGCAATCTAAGTGTTCAAAAATGAGTCATATCTTATTCACTGATGAACTATCATAAAGCCATTAATATAATAGATTTACATATAGAAAAGTGTATACAGTATAATATCAGTGAGAACAAGCACAATAAAGAAACTGCAGACTTTGTCTACAACTTCATTAATATGTATGTGAAGAGAGAATGCGAGGAAATATATAAAATCGCAATGGCTGTGGTATGGTAGGTAGGTGGTGGGATTATAAATGATTTTATTTCTGTCTTCCAAAATTTCTTTAATAATGTAAAAAAGGCAATTTACATTTTATTTCATATGACTCTTTTTGGTGATGATGTTGCCATCTCTGAGAAATCTGTGAGTGTATTTCACTCTGAAAGTTTGAACCCACAGCTACAATCAAAAGCATCTCCTGTAGTTTTCAATTCTCAGCATCTTTTTAGTTAGTAAGGTACTAATCTACCTCCAAACATGGACGGTCCTTCATAGGCTGGTCGGTCAGACTTGCGATCATAGGAAGGCCTATCAAACCCTCCTCTTCTGGATGAGGAATGGTCTTTTTTGTCTCGATATGACTGAGTCCTAGAAAGTTTAACAGGAAGTGCTTTGGTAAATAAAAAACCATTATATCCCCGATTTTCTCTATGGGTAGTTACCATTCATAATCAATATTTATATTTTTATTTTGCTTTTCCATTTAGATCTGCCTTGCATACACACATCCACAGAGCTCACAAATAGCAAAAATTAATTGTCTGCCTATTGACTAAGCAATGATTACAACTCTGTTGACAATACTCTTTCCTTTCTCCATCTCCCATTTAACTCTCTGAAATTCAAGCTTGCAAAACTCAAGAATCGAGTCTCCTAAAAATTGGTACTCTTCCTTCTCCAAATTATATACACACATGCATGAGAAAAATACATCATTTACAAAATTTCCCTTAACTACACTGACTTTTGCTGAACTTAAGTGTATGGTAATTTGCACACGCAGCAAAGATAGTTTTCATGGCATACCTATCATCTCTAGGTCGGCGATCTCTGTCAAATCGATCCCGGTCATAGTCAATAACACCACGATCCCGGTCTCGATCTCTGTGTGTCTCCCGATCCCTTTTGAAATCTCGATGATCTGCCATGACATTGCTCTGACGATCAAAGTAAGGCTCACGATCTCTGTCTCTATCATAACGATCTCGTTGGCCTGCATGCTCTGCAAAAACAATTAAAGTTAAGAACTACATCCCTTTTCTCCTGAAATAAAAGCAGAAAAATACAAATCTAAATTTAGAACTAGTATAAATTGCTGCCCTAAATTCAACTTATGAATCCTTTAGCTATATTAAAGGGAGGCCCAGATAATCTTACCAAAAGGAAAATCATATGATAAATAGGTCCAAAAAGGTTTAAAAATACTTATCTCCCTGGGACCTCTACCTGTTTCAAAAGTTGATCTTTCAGGTAGTGGATCTGGACGCAGAGTTATTCTTTCTCCATAGGGTATCTGTTCAACTTTATTAGTGGATATGTCTGGTAAACAAAAATAAGGATAAAAACACCGTAAGAGTGAAGCTTAAGGAAGCCAAAGTTGAAGCGAACAATTCCTCTAGAATCCTAAATACAAGTTTGCCATTTTTACCTACCTCGGCCATGGCCATAATCAACAGTCTGCTGCACTGGTGGTGGTTTGGACATGGGTGGCATACCCATAGGCATTGGGCCAGGAGGAGGGATGGAAGGGTGAACAGGTGGGGGTGGTAACACTGGAGCAGATGGAATTGCTGCAGGTTCAGATTTAAATTCCGAATTCAGTCCCTGCTCATCATTGGTATCCCAGAGGCCATAGAAAGAATCCTCATCCCAGCGTTCTTGTTCCGCAGCTGAAGTTTGTGGCTTTATCACTGGAGGAGGAGGTGGTGGCGGAGGAGGAGGGGGTGGTGGTGGCGGTATTGGGATAGGTGGCCTGGTCACAGGAACAGATGATCTTGCTGGTGGAGCAGGAGGTCTTACAATTGAACCTGGTGGCTTACCCATAGGAGGTGGTGGTCTGTAGGACCCTGGAGGCTGGAGAACAGGGTAAATGGCTTAATGAGTGAGCATACCATCATATGTTCACATATCAGCAGAAATCTGGTTCTTACTCCATTGAAGTTATTCAAACTTCAAAACTTTCTGTACTTTAAAATACACCATCAGGGAGACAATATATACAAATCACATATCTGATAAAGGACTTGTATTGAGAATATAAAAATCTTTTAAAAGACAATAAAAAAATATGGCCATAAGATTTGCATACATTTTTCCAAAGAAGATGTATAAATGGCCAATACACCCATGAAAATATGCTTAACATCATTAGTCATTAGAGAAATGCAAATTAAAACCACAATAAAGTAAGATTTCATACCCAATACAATGGCTATAATTGATAAAACTGGCAATAACAAATGATGGCGAGGATGTAAAGAAACACAAAGACTCTTAGGACTTACAGTTAGAATGTAAAATGGTGCAGCCATTTTGGAAAATGTAGATTAGCTGTTGCCTGGGACCTGGGGTAGGAACGAGGATTAACTGCAGACTAGCACAAGGGATCTTACTGGGGTGATGAAAATGTTATACAACTGGATTATGGTGATGGCTGTACAACTTAGTAAATTTACTAAATATCACTGAATTACACACTTTAAAATGGACAAATTAGATGTATGTAAATTATACCTCAATTAGGTTGGTTTAAAAAAGGGAAGAAAAAAAAAACTGTCCTCAAAACTATTACCTCCTCCCTCCCTCTGCAATGAACCACCCTCTTTTTCTTCTTCCAGAAAATTTAGGGTGGTAGTCAATTTGAATTGGCTGACCTCAAACCTACTAAATTTCTGTGAGAGAGGTTCTGGCATTGGTTTAAAACAAACAAAACAAAACCTCCATGTGTAATTCTCACGTTCACCACTTCATTTAAGAATCTCTGCTATAAACTCTCTCCACTCTAGTGACCTATCTCCTCCACAAAAATGGTGAACTTCCAGTGAGAGAAACAAATTCTAGCTGGCTCCCTCACTTCTATCCAGTTCATCTGGTTGACAACAGCTGTCTGCAGCAACACACGACATCAGTGACGGGAGACGACAAGACAAAGAAACCAAACGGACATTGAGTATTCTCTCTGACAAGCACCGGATGTCAACTGAAATGTGTATTATGGCAACAGCAGAATCTCTGGGCAGATACGTCCTATCTACTTAATACTGAAACCCAATTGTCAAATTTTATTTTAATCTTTGCAAGTAATCTCTGACTTGAATACTCTTTATCCATTTATTTCTGTGTTTCTGCCTTGTTTGTTCTATTGACAAACACACTGATGGTTACTTCAGGCCTTGAAAGTGAAAGTGAAGTCACTCAGTCGTGTCCGACTCTTTGCGACCCGTGGACTGTAGCCCACCAAGCTTCTCCGTCCATGGGATTCTCCAGGCAAGAATACTGGAGTGGGTTGCCATTTCCTTCTCCAGGGGATCTTCCCGACCCAGGGATCAAACCCACTATCTCATATTGCAGGCAGACGCTTTAACCTCTGCACCACCAGGGAGTCAATAATGCACATTACTTACATATTTACTCATACACAGGCTGGGCTTTAAAAACAAACTTTCTGAGTAGCAAAATTACATTTTGGCTAATATGTTAGGAATATTATTTAACAAGAGGCCAATACAGGCTAGAGTTAAAGACAAATGACTACTACCTAAAGATAAATTTTAGATTATGGCACTTTAAACTGTGTTAGAAAATGCCTTTGTATGACAAAGCTACTGTATCTGGAGCACAGCCGTTCAGACGTGTTGTGCATATCTTAGGAACTCTTTGGACTATAAGTAAAAAGTGTATTCTTTATAGTACCCAGTGATAGCAACACATTTGTGAAAAGCAAAACACCCCTACAGTATTTACATTAGAAAGGATTAATATCTATACCATAAATTCATAAGAAAAACCTGAAGAGTCAAATAGATTTAAAAAATAGGATTTTTTTTTTTACAAGAAATGTAATTAACAAATACTGGAAAATATTCATGTTCACTAATTATCAAAACTACCAAACATATTGTAACATTTTATTAAACTATTCAATCTACCAAAAATATTAAGTATCTGATGTTTGCAAGGCTACAACATAGCTTTAGAGAGCTGTTGGCTACATTACAGGAATCATTAAAAATGTCCTTGTTCTTTAGTCATTAAAAGGATCCACTTTAGGAATTTAAAAGTAGTTTTAAGAAGATAGCTAAAATAAGAATTTGAAGCATAACGCATGGTGGTTTGTAGAAAAAAAGAATGCAGATGTGAGCTTATATATGGAATGGGCAAATAACAAGGCACTACTGCACAGCACAGTCAATATCCTGAGACAAACCGCAACACATTTTAAAATGCATGCATGTAAGTGTATACATATATATACACATACAGACATACATATATATATGAATCACTTTGCTATACAGCAGAAATTAACATTGTAAACCAACTCTACTTCAATTAGAAAATACTGAAACTATTATGAATTTGATACAAACACATTCATTAACATTGCATTAATAAAAGTAAAAGATTAGAAACAAAGGTCTAACAGAAACAGAATAGTTTTAATAAACTGTTATGCATCAAAAATATAAAGCATGTAGCAAAACATTAAAATGTTTCTGATTTATCAAGTAAATAAAGTAGAAATGTGGATTTATAATCTAGAGCTTCTACTGTTTGCTAAGAAATACAAAGATAAAAGACATAGTTCCTATCCTTATGAAGAACAGGCAAAATAAGATAGAAGGCAAGACAGACAAGAAAACAGACAATCAAAATACAGGACGATAAGGGGAAGTGGCAGCCCACTCCAGTGTTCTTGCCTGGAGAATCCCAGGGACGGTGGAGCCTGGTGGGCTGCCGTCTATGGGGTCGCACAGTCGGACACGACTAAAGCCACTTAGCAGCAGCAAGGGTTCTGGCAGAGAACTTAATCACGTGACTCTTTAGCATAACTTCACTGCCTGAAGTGGGGCATGATGTTCTATCCCTTTCCTTAGCTAAGGACTAGGAGTCTGAACAGGTAGGGAGACTAGGAAGCTCACATGAGCAGGGCTCGCAGGGAATCCTTGCATTGTCCAGATGAAGAACAGGACTATCTGAACAAAAAGGATTACCAAGAAAATTTTACAATTTTATGAACACAGAGCCATATACACAGTTCTGATGTGCTTGGTATACTTAAACTGTAAGGGGAAAAGCGTTTCTGTCATGCTTCTGACCATACTCCTAAGATTCTCAAAGGTCCATTATCATTAGTGTTTTTCACTTTTCCAAAATTTTCATTTTTTACAGAGGAAAATTATACTTATTATAAAACAACAACAACAACAACTCAAACGACATACAAACATACAAAGTAAGAACCATTTCATTTTTCTGAGTATATTATTTTCCCATACCGGATATAATCCAGGTCTTGAAGGTGTATTCTGTAATCTTGAATCCTGGGGTGGCAGATGGTCAGGCATTTGAGGCTCAGACCCATAGTCTTTCATCTTTTGAAGCTGTTCTTTCTGTTCTCTGTAAACAAATAAAATTGCCATTGTATTTAAGGCATGTGTTCTCTGTTCCTAAGTAACTATAATTAATATCAAAAAATAAAAAAGGAAACTAAAAACCTTGTTTAAACTCTCTAGAGTACTCATAAAACATCTCCAGGGTAATACTTTTTTGTCTTTACGAGCTAATTTATCAGACATCTACAACCTAAGTTATAGTTATAAGTTACTGAAGATCTAGAAGGGATCAATTCTAGAACCTGCCTCTTTAGTCTGTTTTAGTATCTCACCTACTTGTCACGTTTTTCATTCATCCAACCAAAATCTCTTGCTGATTTTTTTTTTGTTCCATAGTCTTTAGATAAGCGGTTGAAAAATGGTGGTACATGGGCCAAATGTATTTGGATATATATGAACACACAAAAAGGCTTTTTACAATTTGGCTTTCATTAACAGTTTTTAAAAATCTGTGCTAGTTGACACTATTTACAAAGCAAAAAAATACATACTTTTCAATAAAAATTCAAACTTGCAATTTGGAAACACTGGGCCTACACTCCCACATGCCAGCAATCAGCTCAGGGGAGTGGTGGCTGCCAGACTTAGATGAAGCGCTTTGCCACAATCCTCACACTCAGAGTTCTACTGGCCCACTTTCACTCATTTTAGTTACCTGTCCGGTTCTTGTGGGCATTTTAGTTGAAGGCCCCTCTTGTATACGGTGAGAACAACGATTAGCCTATACCTTTAAAAACACCACTTCATGTTCCAAAAGAGTAATTATGTACCTCTTCAAGATTCTCTTTAAATGGCTGGTCAAATTCCTTTCACTTTGTCTTACATCCACAATCAACATATAACAACATCTACCACAACCTCTTCAGACCTTTTACAATTTTCTTCCTACCATTCTGCAAAGTGTAATGACCCAAGTGAACACAAAGGGTCAAGTGTAAGAAAAAGATTACTTTCTGCCTCATGTAACTCATATTATGATTTTCCTGACACAATATGGCTGACTTGTATTCAACTGTGACCACTATTACCCATCACTTCAGATATTGTGTTTAATTATGTGGCCTAGAAAGAGCTTTTTAAAAGGAATGATGAAGTAACTTTTATCCAGCATTTCTATACAAAGCAATAATGGATGAAACGGAAATTTCAAAAAGGAAAGAAACCTTGATAGCTGAGTAACATCAATCTGCTTAGTGTTCTCCATAAACAAAAAGACTTTAGAGTTGGACAGACTTCAAATTCTAGGTTTACCAATTCTAATAGCCAAGTGGTACTCTCTTGAGTCTTAGTGAAGCGAGAATACTACTAATCTTTGCAGTCCTTTGAGATAAGGATTTGAAATAGGAGGATTGAGACGGTAACATAGTAAATTATCAGCACAGTGCCCGCACACAGTAGGTGTTAAAGGTATCCATAATTTAAAAGGGAAAATAGTAGTAGCTAAGTGTTCCATAACATGCTTTCTACATCTCCATGAGCAATCTGGAAAAGTCAAATCCCTTAAAGCGTATCTTCTGTAGACCACAGAAAACACAGAAATTTGTTGTGTTGCCTGAGGCATCTGATCTTTCATTTTATATGTATTTTTCCTCATTATACTTTCCCAGTTATAAAGCTTCAGCTATAATTTTAATTGTCATAATCCACAAATATAGACCAGAATTGAAAAATGAAAGAAACAATATACTGGAATATACGAAAAACTAACCATTAATTTATTTTTGCAAAAATTTGCTAATTCCTAAGAAATTATTCAAAAAGTAATTTCTCATTGTAATCTGTCAGTGACTCCTAAATTCTTCTCTCAAGATATAGTTCGTATAAGGATTACATGAATCAATACATACAAAGCACTTAGTACAGTCCCTGGTATATAGCAAATGTGCAATAAATGTTAACCTTTATTATTACTGCTACTGATGGGAAGTGTTATGTAGGTACCTACATATAGGTGATTATAAATCAAGAAATCTAAATTCTATTCTCCATTTCACAAAGAATAAATCTGATTATATAGCAACAAGTAACAACTTCAAGCAGAGATAGCTGCTTCTGGTTATAATGAAAGATAAAACATTTCCAAAAGAAAGAATCAATGGTTAGACAAATCTGAGGCTGCTTCCAGGTAAACCATTCTTAGCTTCAAGAGAAAAATATAAATCTTTCCACCACTTTCCAAAGTTATACCAAAGATTAGTGAATATGAAGTCTATCAGATCTAGTAACAAAGAGGGGGGAATAAAGGATTATACATATGAGCTCTGTGAAACCCAGAGTACTAGAAAGTTGAAGTCTGAACTTGACATAATCACAGGTATGACATGTTAGCAACATATCTATAAAAGTCAAGAATGGCTACCAAATTTTCATTTTTCAGGACATAAGTTTATAATTAACACAGTTCCTAAATAGCCATCCTACCCTAAAACGGCACTCAATGACTAGAAATTAAAATTATGTGGTAAGAACTTCAAGTAAAATGATTCCATTTAAATATATCACATCATCGTTTTAAAAAGAGAAGTATGCATGTGGCTTGTTCTAGAAGAAATGATCTTAAGAAGTCAACTTACCGAAGCATTTTCAGCTCTTGTGCAGCTTTCAGAATGATTTCATGCTGCCTCTGACTGAGAACCATTACCCCTCCAAGGCCTTGGTCAGAGTCTAAGTTTGCATCCGACCCCATCATTTCAGAAGAATGATGTGAGGGCATATGTTCCGCCATGGGGGAATGTCTATCCACATCAGATGGGTACCATCTGTCTGACAATCGTTCTCTTTCCCAGTCCATTCTGTCAGGAATATAATCTCGCTTTTCCCGCCAGGTATCTCCTCTTTCTGGATACTCTCGGATCCTCAACTCACCCCTATCACGGAAATCTCGGTCATACCCATGGTCTCGGTTTCTTTCTTCTCTCCATCTATCATCCCGGTATCTATCCATAGGTGGGAGAGGCGGGAGGGGTGGTAAAGGTGGAAGAGACGGAATATCTCGTTCACGAAACTGCGACTCTTGTTCATCCAGTGGTCTCCCATAATCTCTGTCCCACTCATTATCCAAATTTCTATCAAACATATCCATGGGTCTTCCGATGCGGTCCACATCCCTGTCCATGTCCCTGTCCATTTCCCTGTTGTAGTCCTCGTCCATATCCTGATCTCTCTCCCAATCATCCCACCACGGGCCTCGTCTATCTCCATCATGAGATCGAGATGGGGCTGAAAACCTGTCCTCTCTGTTATACGAATCTAGAGTATCATCTTGATAGTCATGTTCACATTCTCGCCAGTATCTCTCTCTATCCCAATCATCAAGTCTTTCTCGTTCCATTGGAGCACTTCTACCATCTAATGGGAACTCTTCGTGCCCTCTCTCTTCTCCATGGTTCCAAGGAGCCCTAGGAGGCTCATCTCGGTGATACGGATACATCTTTTCCCCACCGTCTCCTGGTTCTGGTCTAAATGGACCTCTGTCGCGACCAAAGTCTGGTCTTCCCAGTCCCCTCTCCCTACCACCAGGCCCTCGAGGCAATCCCCTCTCCCTGCTCCCAGCTCTCCGGGGTGGCACTCTCTCTCTACTCCCCGGTCTTCGAGGGGGTCCTCTCTCCTGACTGCCAGCCCTCCGGGGTGGTCCCCTTTCTCGGCTGCCAGCTCTGCCTCTGTCCTGGCTGCCTTGCAGACCACCTGGCACTTTCTCCCGACTGCTTCCTGGCCTCACCAGCCCTCTGTCCCGGCTGCCTTCTCCTCTGCTCATCTTCTCTCGACTGTCTTCTCTTCTACCCATCATTTTATCACGAAAATCTTCTTGCTTGACCAACCCTGGGCCGTGGCTGATTGCCTGGCCTCGATCTCTACTGACTAGTCCTTTATCCCGTGTGTCTTCCATTCTGCTTTGCCCAGGACCTCTGTAAGATGAGCTGCTGCCTTGATTGCCTTCTAACCTACTGTCTCTGTTATCTGGCCGAGGTAGCCCTTTATCTTGGTTGTTTTCTGAATGGGGCAGACCAATACCCAAAGGTTTAAAATCATTATCTGCAGTTAGTGATGATGATGTTGCTACTGCTGTTCCTCCCTCCATCCCCCCTGTTTTTGAGGGAAAAGTAGATTGAGAAGGTATAGCTTTATTTGCAAGGGGTACAGGCTGAGTAACAGCTTGGGCTTTGTCCATTTGAGTCTCCATACTTTGAGAATCCTGGTCCCAATCAGAAGGCTCTATGGGCCCTTCCGAGACTTCGCTTTTAGGTGGCTCTTGCTGAGAGTCGCTTAGATTCTCATTTGACTGAGCCGCCTTGGCATCCTTTACATCTGCAGCAATGGGAAATGTAGCTGATTGCATTTTAAAATTCTTCTGCTGGTTACTACTGGTGTCTGCTAATGGTTCTTTGTTTCCTGGTTCTGCTTGTGACTTAGGTTGCTGCTGATGTTGCTGTCCAAAAGTTGGTTTGGGGCCTTTCCACTGTGGTCCACTCTGTCGAGGGCTGAGGGATGTATTGGGGGTAATATAGAACTGAGATGCTGGCCCCCGGGGAATCATTCCCCATTTGCTTTTAGTGCCCTCTGCTGGGTGACCTTCATATCTGGGTCTTGGCCCATCGGGGCGATTTCCTTCAAAACGAGGCCCTTTAGGTCTCGGTCCTTCACACCTTGACCCTAAATCCTCAAATCTTCGAGGACCATCAAATCTACAAGTGAAACAAAAGATATTACTCAAGACAGTAAAGCAGAAAAAAAATTTTTTCCATGTAAAAATATTTAAGGCAATCTTGCCTTAGAATTTTTTTTACAAAAATGACTGTTAGTCATTAAACAAATCCTGAGATACCAATATCTTAGAACCATTATGTTTAGGTGGCAGAGCTCAGAAGGTCTTAGGACAAATCTCCTGCAGCAAGTCACTGATATACTGAATTGTTAAAAAGCAATGATTAATATTGTGCCTTAATAGACAGAAAAGTCCATTCATTTCAAACAGGGGGGAAAAAGTCCCATAGCTAATTCTAAGAGTACTTTTAGAGTTAAATTATAACTAAAAACTAAAAGTGAAACAATTAGCAATGTTAACATAGGATGAGTATAAATATTGTTGGAGCTAATATTATCATCCTGACTAACTGACAAAAGTTTAAAAAACAGCAGCCGTGTCTTAAGAGCATGCCCCAACATTTAAAAATCTGGACCAAGATATTCTGCTATGGACCCACTTGTACATTGGATAAATATTTAGCATATATCCTCTGTTAAGTACTATGCTAAATCCAAGAGATACAAGAATAAAATGTGTTCTTTGCCCTCAAAGGGCTTACAACAGAAGACAAAGAATCTAAGTGTAAATAACTGCCACAAGATGCAATGACTAACATCTACCTGCATATAATAAGGACAACAGAGGAGAGAATGGTCAATTCTATGAGAGTGAAGGTGGTGCTGTCCAATAAAGGCTTTCTATAATAGAAGATGCTTTAGTTAACTCTTGAGAAACAAAGTCTCAGAGACCAGGTTAACAGAGAATACTGGAGATGATGCAAGTGGGTGGCAAGGACATCTCAGGCTAAGGAAGTGTTATGAGGAAAAGGAGAGAAACACATACCAGTTTGGAAGTGCAGTCTGGCATGGCTGAAGCAAAGAGGAGACAAAGCCTAGGACAGCCGGGAAAGAAGGAATGGAACAGCAGCACAATGAGAGGCAAGGTAAAGGGACAGGCAAGGGCCGACTCCCAGAAGACCCTGTATACCTCGGCGCCACGGACTACTGGTACTCCTCCAGTACGCATTTCCATTTTCCTACTGTAATTGAACCTCTCCATTTTCAGCAAGACATAAGGATAGCCAGACTAAAGACTCTATTTCCCAAACTCTCTTGCAGGGAGAACTTGCAGCCATGTCTGGCCAATGAGCTGAGAGTGAAAATGATTTACGCATCCGTCTGGGTGGTAAACTTAAAGGGAAGAACACATTCTTCTCTTCATATTCTCTTTTTCATGCTGGCTCTGATACGGTGGTGGGGCATCCTGAACCATGTAGATATGGACCACATAACAAGAGATGGTAAAGTAACAAATGAGAAGCAATCTGGATTCTTGACACTGCAGAGTCACCACGTAAGTCCTAAAAGAGAACAAACCTCCAACTTGTTAAAGCCGTGTGACTTTGGATCTCTGTTATAACAGATGAATCAATTCAGCTGGGTAAGGAGTTAGAGGGCTTCCCAGGTGGCGTGGGTGCTGAAGAACCTGCCTGCCAATGCAGGAGACGCAAGAGCCGCGTGGGAAGATCCCCTGGAGGAGGGCATGGCAATCCACTCCAGTATTCTTGCCAAGGGAGAATTCCTGTGGACTGTAGTGTCCATGGGGTTGCAGAGTCAGACATGATTGAAGTGACTGAGCTTGCACAAAGAGTTAGAAATCACCTTAAGCACTCAGAAACACTAAGTTTTTGAAAGATTATTTTTAAAAGATTGCTCTAGCAGAAAAGTAGCAGATGGATAAGTGGGCAAAGTTGACAGTACACTGTCTCTACCGTCGAAGTAAGTGAAGGTGAAGTCTGTTCTAAGACGGTGACTGATATGAGGATGAAAAGGAGGAGATAAAAGTGAGAGATGCGAAGGAAGGTAAAGCTGATAAATTTTCTAACAGGTGCGATTTAAAATACTGGAAAAGGAAGAACTAGGATGGTTCCAAGGTTTCTGACTGAGGTGATAGTGATGCCTTTCATGCCTCTAAAGAGAAATAGAAGGGTTTTTCTTTCATTAGTTAGGGAAATAAATGAGAGTAATAAATTCAGTTTAAGCAAAATATTTACTTCCTATCCCTGTGACGTTAGGCTTTGCTGATCTGGAAGTCTCAGTTTCAAAGGGAGGAATGGAGGAATGCTTCTGTCGGGAGACACAACAAGGACTCTATTAAAACTTCAGTTCAGACTGCCATCTGGCCACTTCAGGTCCTGAATCGACAGGCAAAGAAGCGAGTTATTACTGTACTGGCTGGGGTGAGTAACACTGTCTTTCAAGGGAAAATTGGGTACATTTTATACAATGAGGGTGAGGGTATGTCTGGAATGGAAGAGATCCTCCAGGACACTCCTCACTACCTTCCATGTCCTATGACTAAAGTCAAGACAAAACTACAATTACTCAATCCAGGCAGGGCTGAGAATACCTTAGACCTTTCAAGAATGAAAGTTTGGGCAAGGAACCAGGCAAGGAACCTGGACAAGCTGAGGTACCCACTGAGAGCAAAGAGAATATGGATTAAGTAGAGAAAGAAGGTAGTTATCAACACCAACTGAAATTACATGACCAGTTGCAGAAATAATGGGTGTGACAGAGTAGTTCTTCCTCATTTGCTATGAAATGTTTAAATATATACATATTTATTAGCCAGATATTTCTGACTGATTCTTTTTCCTTATCATCTAACATAAGATGTATTAGTACTAGCTAGCTTTACATCTCAGAATTTCAGTCACAAACTATCAAAGAGGAGATGTGAGCCAGCTAGAGAGAATGAAGTTGATTTCCCCCAAAACAAAAAAAACAGAGACTTTCTTTTCTGAGAGAATGGTTAGAAAGCTTTTGGTTGTCCAGGGATAAATATTTCATGTTAGATACAAAATCCCCCCCAACCCCATGACCCACCCTAACCAGAAACACAAAAGCAAGAGAACTCTGGGAAACGTACTTCAGCCCAGTCAAGCTGACACAGAATCACCACAAGGAATTGAAAAATGCATAAACTCACTATAAACAGAGAGAAAGGGCCGCCCGCAGATGAGGAATGTTTTTAAACTCTGGACGACAAAGAACAAACATGAGTGGTAACACATGGAGCAAGAAGCAGCTGCAGTTTAGACTGCCGGGAGCAGAGGAGAATACAATCAAAATGGGTCTGGCTTGCCCACAGAAACCCAGGGAGGGTCAGGATTCTCAGATGCCAGGGATGCTGGGGAAAAGACTAGGTAAGACCTGGGGTTAAAATGATGTAAATTAAAATCCATATTCTAAACCATCGATCAGCCACTCCCTGGGCTTGAACTGTCTCTAAATGCCTGAATTTGAGGGTCCCCTAGCATTAGCAGACAATCCTCTGGCCTCCTACAGCAAAGTCTGACAACTGATGAGCCCCTCTCCACATGCATAAACAGCGCCCCATCAGTTTCACTGTCTTCCTCTCTTAAGTATAAATGGACAACTAAAGATCACAATATATTTGAGGAATGCCTCCAAAACGAAAGGAAGAGAATATGGATCTGGAAGAAAGAGCAATAATGCAAAAAAGCAGAAGAGAACTTAAAAAAAAAAACTTTCAAGTTAATATTCTCAAAGAGAATTCTTAAGATATAGTATCAGTAAATCAAGAACAATTTGGTATATATAAAAAAGGATCAGAACCAGAAGAACTACAGAAATTATTTAATTCTCAAAATAAAAAAGGCAATAAAAGGACCAGGAGTATCTCAGAAAGTTTAACAAAATGAGAGAGAACAGAAAGAAATATAGCAGGTTCAAAATCCTACAAATCAGGGGTTCCAGAAAAAGGAAAACAGAAAACAAGAGAAAAAGAAATAAATGAAATAGGGCAAAGAAATTTCCCAGAGTTAGACTCTAATTTCCAGATGCAAAGGGCCCAGTTCACTAAGTATCCAGTATAGTTAATAATACTGAACAAATACAAACCACTATAAATTATTAAAATAATGAAGATTAAATAAAAATTTTCTAGTAGTAGGGAGAAACCATCTAAAAAGGAAATGAATCAGAACAGCACAACAGTTATAATAGGTAACAGAAGAAAAAGAGAATGCTTGCTGACCCTAAACACTGATCCTAAATTATGTTCAACTTCAATGGACATGAGTTTAAGCAAACTCCAGGAGTTGGTGATGCCAGGGTGGCCTGGCGTGCTGCAGTCCATGGGGTCACAAAGAGTTGGACACGACTGAGTGACTGAAGTCACTGGAGTGAACTGGAAACTATTATATAGTATGGCACTGGTACAAAAACAAACATACATATCAATGGAACAGAAGAGAGCGCCCAAAAACAAACCCAGGGGCATGCAGTCACCTAATTCACGACAAAGGAGCCGAGAACATACAATGGAGATAGGATAGTCTCTTAAATAAACGTTACTGAGAACAGACAGCCACATGCAAAAGAATGAAACTGGACTACTACTGTATGTCATACACAAAAATTAACTCAAAATGGATGAAAGACAAGTATAAGACCTGAAATCATGAAACTTCTAGGAGAAACATAAGGCAGTAGGCTCCTTGACATAGGTCTTGGCAATGATTTTTCGATTCTAAACATCAAAAGCAAAGAAACGAAAGCAGGCCTACATCAAAAAGTAGGACTGCATCGAACTAAAAAGCTTCTGCTCAGTGAAGCAAGCTATCACTAAAATGAAAAGGCAGCCTACTGAATGGTAAAAAATATTTGCAAATCACGTATCTGATGGGCTTCCCTGGTGGCTCAGCTTGCAAAGTGGGAGATTTGGGTTTGATCCCCTGGTCGGGAAGAACCCCTAGAGAAGGAAAAGGCAACCCACTCCAGTATTCTTGCCTGGGAAATTCCATGGATGGAGGAGCCTGACAGACTACAGTTCATGGAATCAAGAAGAGTCAGACACGACTGAGCGAGCTCATGTATCTGATAAGGCGCTAATTCCAAAATATAGAGAGAACTCATACAACTCAATAGCAAAATATGAAACAACCTGATTTTAAAATGAGCAGAAGATCTAAACAGACATTTTTCCAAAGAAGACATACAGATGGCCAAGAGGTACATGAAAAGATTCCCTACACCAATAATGGAAATGCAAATCAAAACCACAATGAGATGCTACTTCACACTTGTTAGAAAGGCTATTGTCAAAAAGACTAGAAATAACAAGTGTTGGTAAGGATACAGAGAAAAGGGAACCCTTGTGCACTGTTGGTGGGAATGTAAATTGGTGCAGCTACTATGAAAACCAAAAAATTGAATTATCATATGACCCAGCAATTCCATCTCTGGGTATTTACTGGAGAAGAAAATGAAAAAACTAACTCAAAAAGATACATGCCCCCCAGACCCCCACCATGTTCACTGCAGCATTACTTACAATAGCCGAGATATGGGAACAACTTATGTGTCCACTGATGAATGAATGGACAAAGAAGATGTAGCATACACACTGGATGGAATGTTACAAGAATGAAATCTTGCCATTTCTGACAATATAAATGGACCACCAGGGAATTATGCTAACTAAGTTAAATAAGTCAGAGAAAAGCATACCATATGATCTCTCTTAGATGTGGAATCTTAGAAAAAAATTTAATTAATTAAAAAACCAAGCTCTTAGATACAGAGAACACATTGATAGTTGCCAGAGGTAGGGTGTGGGAGGTGGGAGAAATGGGTAAACTTTTCATTTTCTTTTGTTTTTTAGTTTAAATAAATTATAATAAAATATATTCAACCTCAAATTATATATTCAAATTATTAATCAAGTGCAAGGTTAGAGTAAAACATTTTCAGGCATACAAGAGTTCAGGGAACTTACTTCCAACCCACAATTTTTTAGTTAATTGAACAAGCACTCCAGGAAAAGGAGGCATTACATATGTTGGGCTTTAGATCAGTTTTCCTGGTCCAGGTTGATTTGTGGGTCATTATAAGCCTTTAACGGAGAAGGCAATGGCACCCCACTCCAGTACTCTTGCCTGGAAAATCCCATGGATGGAGGAGCCTGGTAGGCTGCAGTCCATGAGGTCACTAAGAGTCGGACACAATCGAGCGACTTCACTTTGACTTTTCATTTTTGTGCATTGGAGAAGAAATGGCAACCCACTCCAGTATTCTTGCCTGGAGAATCCTAGGGACAGGGAGCCTGGACGGCTGCCGTCTATGGGGTGGCACAAAGTCAGACACGACTGAAGTGACTTAGCAACAGCAACACCACAAACAGAAAGCCATGAGACTCAACAAACCGTGAATCCAATCTAGAATAATAGTCAAAGGAAATGACGGAATAATACCCATATGACAGATCTTCAGAGCAGCCAACCAACCCAGGTAAAAGCAAGAGGATGCATGAATTTGGGAGAGAGATCTCAAGAGAAAAAGATGTTGCTTTGGGGACTGGAGTTAAGAGGATTATGTTAAAGATGTTGCAAGAAGAACAGCAACTGGAAATTCTAAAAAAAAAGGTTATTACACTAAAGAAAATGTAATCACACTGCTTACCTCTATGAACAATATTACTTATTGACTTATTTTAAAATACTGATGTAAATATCATTGGGCAGATGGGGTTACAGAACAGTAAAAGAACTAAATTTTACCTATCAGAACAGGAAGTAAATAAGTAGTATCTAAAATGTATAAATGACAAAAGCAACAGCACCTTCTTTAGTACTATGAGGTAATTACCAAAAGAAACAGCTGAAGAATTAGAAGCTGTTCTTAGGAAACACACTGAGGGTGGTTTGGAGCAGTAGGCAGTTATTTCTCTTGATTTAAAAAAAGATCATATGTATGTATCATTTTGATTAACAATGTATTTAACAGACACACAGAGTGTTAGCTTCAACCAGGAAAAGGGCTTCTTCTGAGACCACAAGAACTATGAGGATGGCAACTTTAGTGGTAAGGCAGAGAAGTTTCATTGGGCCTGAAAGCCTTGATTCTCTGGGGCAGGGAGCAAAATTAAGGATATAAAGAGAAATAATGTTTGCTGAGACAGAGAAGGCAGCATTAGCACAGAATGTCTATGGAAAATAATGAAGGCTTGACACAGCTATTGCTGGACAAAGGGGAAAGGAGCTGACCAACTGCTTGTCAAAGGTACACCACAGGAAGTCCAGGTTAGGACGCGACACTTCCACTTTGATCCCTGGTTGGGCAACTAATATCCCACAGACTGCATGGCCCAGCCAAAAAAACAGTATGGCTCAATGCTAAGGATAGAGACTACATATTTATGAAGGAAAAAAGTAGGCTATTTCAGGCTCTGTGATGATTTGGTTCCTTTTCTTGAAGTTACATTCATTAACTTATTAAAGTGCCTAGAATAACACGTTAGGCCATTAAAGATATGTAAAATCATCTGTTCTGTATTCAATTCAGGAATTATTAGGTCCTATCAGTGGTAAGAGAAGACTACGCACAATACACAAATCAGTATAGGAACATTCTTTCATATGTCAGGTAGTATTATAATCAACTTCAGAATGAATAAACTACTTTCTAACTAAACTGTGAATGCCTTGAGAATTTTACCCGTAACTGAGATATTTGGCATATGCAACATTTATTGAACACCTACTAATTGTCAAGTATTGTGTTAGTGCTGTAAATAAACTGATACCTAACCACAAGGAGTTCAGAGTCCATAAGAAGAATGAGACAAGTAAATCAGCAATCAGAACAGAATTTGATACATGTGGGGCATGTTGGTCTTGCTCACTGAAGTATTCCCAATGTCTGACCCACTGAAGGTTCTCAACACATTAACTGTAGAAGTCCCATCCCCAGGGCAGGAAAAATATGAATCGATAAAGCAAAAGATAACAGAAAAGGGATTACGAACAGAGAGCAGAGCATGCGCAAAGGCCAGAGGAAAGGGTAAAGGAAGCAGGAAGCACTAAAAGGTGTGAAAATAAAGAAATGAACAAGGCAGAAAAGCTGTGAAAAGTAATGAAAGCACTTCTGTAAACCTCACGCCTGTATATATAATAGTGTCCATGAAAGGGGAGGGTGATTTGCTTTCACATGAAATTGCTGACCAGCAGCCAAGCATCATCACTTTATTTTTATTTTGGTGGTCAGAAATATGTTAAACCAACTGAAATATACTTTCAACACTACATACAAATGGCAACCACTAATAGTTATCAATACTGCACTTGAAATTTTTCAAAGTTCAAGGATGTTACAAAATGTCAAACTATCAAAACCCTTTTGATTTATAAAAGTAAAGAACTTTTCGGCCCTTGGAAAAAATATATTAAAAGTTACTCATATTAAACATATGTACAAAAATAAGCCATCTTCACATCAACACAATGAAATACTATGACCTTTTTAACATATAAAAACATACTGGAAATAAAGTACAAACATAGTATACATTTGCTCAATACAATCACACAAAACACATGCAATGTACACTGGCTAGATGAAATGAAAAATAGACAAATATGTAGCGTTTAAATATTTTGAAAATTTTTGCTTGTATACTTAGGTATTTCAGAAACTTCTAAAAGATAAATTTAATCCCGTTTTTTTCCCTCTTAGCTTCATTTGTAAGTCTCTCTCTATGTCATTAAATATTTACTGTAAACATTAAAGAAAATCCTGAAACTAGGCATGAGACCATTAGAACTAGGAACAAAAATTTCAAAATGCAATACAAAAAAATAGAATCCAAATTGGGTACAAAAACTTAAGAGGGATATAGAGATATAAATACCCTTAAACAAGATAATAATGTCTGATTATCACAATATTTATATAAACACACTCACATCAGCAGATCACGGTAATCACAAGCTGCTAAATTCTGGAATCGAATGCCTGCCCTTTTGATTTTCACATCAAATTCCATTTTCTAATATGTATAACTAAGATCTTAAAATCAAAATTCCAAAGAGAAGTAATCATTGTAAACAGAAACAGCCATGACAAATCAAGAATTAAGAAAAAGTACAGTGTTAATAGCCCCTTGCTAACAGCTACAGAATGGAAGAGGTCATAATTCCAATCCTAAACTGACCAAAAGTGGTTAGAACTGATCAGAAACCTTGATATTATAAAAATGTCAGTTCTTCCTCAATATCATCAATAGAATCTATACAATGTTCATCAAAATTCTACCTTTTTTTTTTTTTAAACTAACAAGCTGCTTATATTATAGGGGAAACAGAAAGGACCAAGAATAGTTAAGATAATCTAGATCAGGGGTCAGTAAGCTATGGCCCATGGATCAAACCCAGTTAATAGTAATTTAAAAAATATTTTTATAGGCTAAAGAAAGGAACAAAGAAAAATGTTTGAAAGAGACTAAACATGGCCCACAAAACCTAAAAACATTTACCATCCAGCCCTTTACAGAAACAGTTTGGTCACCCCTGATCTAGAAACACAGAACTGGAGGACTTACGCTAAGAGATGTCAGGATTCATTATGAAGCTATAGAAATTAAAACTATATGACACTGGTGGAAGGAGAAACAAACCAAAGAAAGGGAGTCCACAGACAAATCCACACATGTATTCACTTATGATGAAGGAGACACTGCAAAGTAGTAAGAAAAGGATGCTTACTGGGGTCAACTTGATAGCCACATGGAAAACAATGAACTTTATACCTTGCCTCATACCATACGGATTGTTGATTTTAAAATAAAAGGTAAAACAATAAAAGACAAAATACAATAACATATTTATGACCTTGGAGTAAGCAAAGATTTTTTAAACAGGACATGAAAAAGCACAAATCATAAAGAAAAGATTAGTAAATTAGATTATTAAATTAAAAAACCAAGAGTATCTATTAATCAAAAGATTTCATTAACTCTTAGGGTTCATTTCGGCTTACTGGGTCCAATTTTAGTTTTTAAATTTTTTTTAAACAGTTCTGTTTTTAAGGATTGACAAAGTTCATGACTTTATCTCTTACAGGCCTTCCTAAGAACAAACAGAAAATTCACCTTTTGAAAAACAGAATTATCTTGCAATTACCATATAGGTTCATTGAATTCTTTCATAAATCTAAGATATATTATGGGGTCTTCAGTGACTTTTTTTCTATATAACGAAATATTTTGTGGTTTTCTTATCCTAGAATTCATTATTATTCATCATGACTTATCAATTACCCCCAACTATGCTAAAGGTTAAAATATGAAGACAATAGAAGAATGACCGAATTGTGAAATAAGCTGTCATCCCTCCTGGATCACCCAAAATATTGCAGTTTGCTTTTAGGCTTCATTGAGCACAATTGAAAATTGAGAAATTTTCATATCCTGACAAAGTGTCAGAGAAAGTTGTGTCAAAATTATTAGGTGTATTAACGATAAATGCAGAGACAGCTATACTCTAGGTTCTAACAAAAATGTGAAATCATACAAGCGAATCTCCTGGATGTCAATATTCTAGATAAATATTCTCAAACTCAAGAGAGGATGTGAACAATATATTTCTAAGGACAGAAAGGAAATATGGCATTGTCATTCAGCTATTAAACAGAAAGACTTCCTCATGTATCTTTGGCAAGAACCTAGACCATTTTGCTTTGCTCAAAGAATACATGACAGAATTATTTCATCTTCTATAATGTGTCTGTGCCAAAATTTACTTAATGCAAGGATTTTTATTCTTTTCAAGTTTTATTAAAATTTCTAGTAAGTTGTTTTCCTTATCCCTTTATTCGTACTTCTGTAAGTTATTTATAAAGTTACCTTTAAATTAAAAAAAAAAATAAAAAGGTTCCACTGGACCATCTAGATGGAATAGTGAAGGCTACTACTCTTCTAGTATCCTGAAGGATAAGAATGCAAAAAGTGCTGCTGAGTGAGAAATAGTCAAGACAATTTAGACATAGGATATACAAAGAACTGATATCTAGTCTATATAAAGAACTTCTACAAATCAGTGTAAAAAAAACATAACCCAACAGAAAAATAGGGAAAAGACTTGAACCAGCATTTCACAAAAGAGGAAATCCAACTGAATGATAATCAAATAGAACAGAAGTCAATTTCATTCATCATCAGTTCAGTTCAGTTCAGTCACTCAGTCGTGTCTGACTCTTTGCGACCCCATGAATTGCAGCACGCCAGGGAAATATAAATTAAATCCATATTACAGTATCACTAGACACCCACCAAGATTGCTAAAATTTTAAAGTTCAATAATACCCAGTGTTGATGAGGGTATAAAAAAATTGCAGTACAGAAACACTGATGATGAGAGTATAAATTGACACAACCACTTTTGAAAACTGACCATACTTATCAAAGTACAATATCATTCATACTCCTATGACAAAGCAATTCTAATCCTTGGTGTATACATCTAAACAAAATTAAGTACAAAGACACATGCACACATACACACGTGCATATTTAAAGGGACATATATAGCACCAAAGAAACAATGCAGTGTTATGCCAAAAAACTTAAATGACCATCAAATTAGAATGGATAAACAGACTGTAGTATATTCACACAATAAAATACTGTACAGGAATGAGAACGAACGACACTAATGAATCTCACAATAATATGATGTCAAGTAAAAGATGCCAGACTTAAAAGAGTACATATAGCATGAGTCCATTTACCAAAATACAAAGTTCAGAAATAGGCAAAAATAACCTATCACGTAAAAGTTAGTATAGTGGTTACCTTGGGATAAGGAAACATGGGAAGGGGCACGAGCATGACTTCTCAGTTCAGTTCAGATGCTCAGTCGTGTCCAACTCTTTGCAACCCCATGGACGCAGCATGCCAGGCTTCCCTGTCCATCAACAACTTCTGGGAGTTTACTCAAACTCACATCCACTGAGTCAGTGATGCCATCCAACCATCTCACCCTCTGTAGTCCCCTTCTCCTCCTGCCCTCAATCTTTCCCTACATCAGGGTCTTTTCAAATGAGTCACTTCACATCAGGTGGCCACACTACTGGAGTTTCAGCTTCAGCATCAGTCCTTCCAATGAATATTCAGGATTGATTTCCTTTAGGATGGACTGGTATGACCTCCTTATAGCCCAAAGGACTCTCAAGAGTCTTCTCCAACACCACAGTTCAAAAGCATCAATTCTTCGGTGCTCAGCTTTCTTTACAGCCCAACTCTAACATCCATACATGACTACTGTAAAAACCATAGCCTTGACTAGACGGACCTTTGTTGGCAAAGTAGTGTCTCTGCTTTTTAATACGCTATCTAGATTGGTCATAACTTTTCTTCCAAGGAGTAAGCATCTTTTAATTTCATGGCTGCAGTCACCATCCGCACAGAGCTCCAAAAAATCAAGTCTGTCACTGTTTCCACTGTTTCCCCATCTACTTGCCATGAAGTGATGGGACCGGATGCCATGATCTTAGTTTTCTGTATGTTGAGCTTTAAGCCAACTTTTTCACTCTCCTCTTTCACTTTCATCAAGAGGCTCTTTAGTTCTTCTTCACTTTCTGCCATAATGGTGGTGTCATCTACATATCTGAGGTTATTGATATTTCTCCCAGCAATCTTGATTCCAGCTTGCGCTTCATCCAGCCCAGCGTTTCTCATGATGTACTCTGCATATAAGCTAAATAAGCAGGGTGACAATATACAGCCTTGATGTACTCCTTTTCCTATTTGGAACCAGTCTGTTGTTCCATGTCCAGTTCTAACTGTTGCTTCCTGACCTGCATATAGGTTTCTCAAGAGGCACGTCAGGTGGTCTGGTATTCCTATCTCTTTAAGAATTTTCCACAGCTTGTGGTGATCCACACAGACAAGGGCTTTGGCATAGTCAATAAAGCAGAAATAGATGTTTTTCTGGAACTCTCTTGCTTTCTTAATAATCCAATGAATGTTGGCAATTTGATCTCTGGTTCCTCTGCCTTTTCTAAAACCAGCTTGAACATCTGGAAGTTCATGGTTCACATACTGTTGAAGCCTGGCTTGGAGAATTTTCAGCTTTATTAGCAGGTAAGATGACTGCAATTATGCAGTAGTTTGAGCATTCTTTGGCATTGCCTTTCTTTAGGATTGGAATGAAAACTGACCTTTTCCAGTCCTGTGGCCACTGCTGAGTTTTCCAAATTTGCTGGCATATTGAGTGCAGCACTTCCACAGCATCATCTTATAGGATCTGAAATAGCTCCACTGGAATTCCATCACCTCCACTAGCTTTGTTCGTAGTGATGCTTCCTAAGACCCACTTGACTTTGCATTCCAGGATGTCTGGCTCTAAGTGAATGATCATACCATTGTGATTATCTGGGCTGTGAAGATCTTTTTTGTATAGTTCTGTGTATTCTTGCCACCTCTTCTTAATATCTTCTGCTTTTGTTAGGTCCATACCATTTCTGTCTTCTACTGAGCCCATCTTTGCATGAAAAGTTCCCTTAGTACCCCTAATTTTCTTGAAGAGATCTCTAGTCTTTCCCATTCTATTGTTTTCCTCTATTTCTCTGCACTGATCACTGAGGAAGGCTTTCTTATCTCTCCTTGCTATTCTTTAGAACTTACATTCAAAGGGGGTATAGCTTTCCTTTTCTCTTTTGCTTTTTGCTTCTCTTCTGATTTCGGTATTGACCATCTGGTAATGTGCAGGTGTAGAGTCTTCTCTTGTGTTGTTAGAAGAAGTGTTTTCTATGACCGGTGCATTCTCTTGGCAAAATTCTATTAGCCTTTGCCCTGCTTCATTCTGTACTCCAAGGTCAAATTTGCCTGTTACTCCAGGTGTTTCTTGACTTCCTACTTTTGCCTTCCAGTCCCCTAAAATGAAAAGGACATCTTTTTTGGGTGTTAGTTCTAGAAGGTCTTGTAGGTCTTCATAGAACTGTTCAACTTCAGCTTCTTCAGTACTACTAGTTGGGGCAGAGACTTGGATTACCGTGATGATGCATGATTTGCCTTGGAAATGAAGAGATCATTCTGTCGTTTTTGAGACTACATCAGACACTACTAATTTCTATTTGTTGATTTGAGTAGTGATAACATGGACCTAGCTATTCATGAAAATTTACGAAGGTATACACTTATGATTGTGTACATCCCTGTATGTTACTCTTCAATAAAAAAGCTTTATTATTGAAACTAAAAGACTCTTGGAAACCAACATCCACTAACATGGCAGTTTACTGGAGCAGTGGTAGTCTTCTACAAGACTTGGTGAATTCAATGATACATACACATATATACAGTTTCAAAACGTTGCCTCAGATGCTCAACAATGTGGTATTCTATTTACATATAATGCAGTTATGTTATTTGACTTCTTGTAAACCTTTAGTTTTTAGAAAGCTGCTAAATCCAGATTTTTCAGAAAACTGTGAGCAGGATTAAGGTAAAAAATGTGAGCAGCATCTAATTTAGGGACAAAAAAATGCCATTCGTATCAAAGCTGCAGGTGGAAAAGAGCTGGGAAAGGGTATCTCATACCTAAAAGCAATGTAACCTCCAATCACCAAGATTTCAGCAGACTGGAATGCAGGCCCAAATCTAACTAGATAAAATGTAAAGTTTTAGAAAAAGAAAAAAAAAAAAAAGACAAAAAACTGTACAAGTTCAGGGTGAAAGAGAAAGGGTTTAATAACAGTAAGATGAAAAAGACCTAGGAGGCCAAACTGATGTTATGCTCAACACAAGTCAACACCATGAGAGTACTGAAGCCCCGCTCCCCAACATAAAAAGCAGTATGTCCAGCTATATGTTACATTCTTTATGCCAAAGTTAGTAACAGGCCTATGGTCTGCTCCATCTAAGTGTTCATTCTGAAGCAGACTGACAAACCAAAAGCTCTTCAAAGGACCATAAACAATAAAGCAGGAGAAAGCTAGGCACCACGAGCATTATAGCAGGAGAAGGCTAGAACAATGTTAGTGTGAAAAGAACAGAACTTCAGCTTACGTGATGGCAGAGCAGAATAGTTAAGGCCAGTAGACGGAAACAAGAGGATGGTCTCTAAACAATGGTAGTGTGTACACACTGAAGAAGAACAGGATAATTCATTATGTACTGTGCCACACGGGCAGATCTAGAATCAACGTGTAGAAGTCAAGGTATACTGATGCTCAATGTAAGAAAAAAAATTTCCAGAAAACTATAGGCCAGTGCCGCTTGCTGCAGTGGCAATGCTGAAGCAGAGTCCACCAACTGCTTGTCACAGGAAGAGCAAAGGACCTAAGAGTGAATCAGAAAGTCTTGGGTTCAAACCCCACCTCGAGCATTCATCTGCTATGACATCCAGGGCAGTGTATCTGTAACCTCTCCCAATCTCAGCGCCCTTTACCCATTTACTTCATAAGATGACGGAGAAGAACAAATTAGGTAACATGTGCAAGACCCAGGATGACAAACTAAAATGCAACACCAAGGTGAGTTGCTAAAGAGGAAAAACTGCACTGGATAATTGCTAAGATCCTCCTAACGCTGAAATTATTAACTGTACCTTAAGGCAAGAAAAAACTTAAAATAGGTCCTAAATTTACAAAATCAAGATTTTGGTAGGCAGAAGAGAGAAAACATTATGCCAGAAAGAAAGGGAGCAGGAAACCTATGTTGTATAGGAACAACATAGGTTATAAGAATGTCATACAGCGAGTCAGTTACCAGATCTAAAAGGTAATGCTCTCAATCCAGGAGTTAAGCAGGAATTCAAATCAAGATGAAACACATGCCAAATAAACCAAGACTACAAATGCACTTCTCATCACTGACAGGATGAACATCACTGAATCACAGCATTAAACACAGTTCCTAACTAGCGCTCTTGTTCTTGGGACCCTCTGGTCTTAGCCCCCACTGTTGGATGCAGGTTCACCTCTCCCACTTCATGATCCCGAGCAAGATACCCAATCCTCTCCAGCCCTAGTTTATAAAGGGTAAATGTAGGCATAAACCTGTCAAGTTCACAGGCTATCAAGAAGATTCCATGGGATAATATATGTAACGCTTCTGAGAAGACTTCTGGTACTCAGAGGAATTCATGTCAATTGCCTCTAATTAGCTTTCATTTTTGGATGGAGTTTTGTTTTCTGAATATAACCCTGGGGAATAAATAAAAGACATATTTTGTTTTCAAATATTTAATTTAGCTAATGTAGATCCATCGACACTGAGATGGGAAAACTAAGCAATACTGATAAGTGAAAAATCAAGTTACAAAATAATATTACTTAGTATGATTCAATTTTTTATAACATATGTTTTAAAAATTATCTCCAGATGGTAGAATTAGGTGACATTTACTTTTTTCAATTCTTTCCTATTGTCTAAATTTTGTGTAAGGAGTATATATTTCCAGTACAATTTCCAACTGGAAAAAATTCTGATTGAAAATGTTTTTCTATAAGAAAATTATCATTTAGGCCAACTTTAGGGAAAAATATTTCTACAAATTTGGAAAAATAAGTTTGAGCCCTTTTAAAAGGTAAAAGAAAAAATTTAGAAACTACTGGTAAATATTTTTTGTGCTTTTCTAAATAAAAATGTGGTTCAGACAAGAGAAAAACATCTCCTAAATAGAGGAAAATATAAAGGATAAAAGTTCCATGGGGGCATAGATTTTATCTGTTATGTTATATTCACTGCTAGAAGCACAGAGCAGAAACTTAATAAATATTTACTGAACAAATGGATAAAAGTCCTATTTACCCTTAAATTTCACTGCCTATCTCACTAGATACTTATTCATTTTTATGTCTAACAGCTAGCATATCATCTCACAAAAAGAAGTTATCAATCCAGTTATTTGTCAAATCAACAAAGAGTAAAAAAGATCAATAAATTAAACAATGATTTTGAAGCTGAAAGTCAAAGTCACTAAGAAATTGGTAAGCATTACTTTAAAACCACTACATTCATCCTGGAATAAAATCTCTACATGTAGGATAAAACCAGAGACATCAAGGAAAGGGGGTATGCTGCCATTTCTAGATTTCATTATGCCATGTCTAATGAGTGAATAATACTAACGTTATGCATTGTAAATCAGGAATATATATAAAAGCACAAAGAGAATGTAAAAGCCTACTCAACCTACAGCAGCAAAACAGCCACCATCCATCCGCCACCCCTTCCCACCCCCTCCCCAAATAAAAAGGCAGACCTACCTTGGGCCTCTTGGACCTTCCAAGTAACTGCTTCTAGGAGGATCTGGAAGCAGTCCACCTGACCTCCCTGGCATATCCTTGACTGCGGCGAGTGGCTGAGATGGAGCAGCTGAGGACTCCCCAAGTCCTTGCTCGGATGAGAACGAACTGTACGGCAAAGTAGACTTGCTCAGGGGAGCTTTGGAATTCACTTGGTCTGATGGGCCAAGGGCTGACTGCAGTGGAGGATGGTAAACTGAGGGTGGGGCTGAACCAAAAGACACAGGGGTGGGCAGCAGCGCTGGTCGAGGTTTCTCAGGGACTTGTGAGTTCTGGGAGCTGGAGGCGGGTGGACCTGGGGCTGCTGTCAAGGGAGGAGGCATCCCCTGGGGAACTCCGGGGGGAGGGATGCCTGGAGGAGGTGTGGCTGAAGAGAGCGGGGCGAGGGGCATGACAGGGGGAGGTGCGGTCGAAGCCAGAGAAGGTGGTGGAAGCACGGGCGGCGGCCCTGCCGAAGACAGGGAAGGTGGGGGGAGGACGGGTGGTGGCCCCGCAGAAGAGAGAGACGGAGGCATCACTGGCGGGGGCACAGCGCTCGGCAGAGACGGTGGCATCACGGGTGGGGGCATGCCAGGTGGTGGGACCGACGGCAGGGCTGGTGGCATCACCGGCGGTGGCAGTGACGGCGGCAATACCGGCGGGGGCATTGTTGGCGGGGGCGGCGGCATCTGAGAATAGGGGACAAACGGGGGCGGCATGGACATATTCCCCATGTACTGGTTCTTCACGTTCTGAAGTGCGCTGACTTTGTCCTGGAGATAGGTCTGAGTGGCCTTCATGTGTCCCTGCCATGTCTTCCACTGCTTCTCATACTCCTGGAGCTGATCTTTGTGAGGGTAAGAGTGGAGCTGCTCCTCCCACAGCTGAAACTCCCGCTCCCATTCTTGGTAGAGGCGTTGGAACTGCTGCCGCTGCATCTCGTAGTGCCGCAGCTGCATGTCTGCGGACATGGTCTGCAAACAGGGATGCAAGTGACTGTTAAGACACTCACAGAAGAGAAGTAACTTTAAGTTGAAATATCAAGGAGTCAAGGGCGTTTGAAGCCTTAGGAACTCGGAGACTAAGGAAGACTAAGGAAGGCTCAGGATAAGCTTGTTAAATCCCTTCAATAATGACCATTTGCCTTTCTCCTTTTAACTTAATTATGTAAGTTATCACAGAATCGAAAAAAAAAAAAATCAACTGGACATCCTTGGTGGTGCAGTGGGTAAGAAATCTGTCTGCCAATGCAGGGGACCCAAGCTTGATCCCTGGTTGGGGAAGATCCCACATGCCCACAACAAAGCCCACGTGCCACAACTACTGAAACCCATGTGCCTAGAGCCTGCGCTTTGCAACAAGAGAAGCCACCGCAATGAGAAGCCCGTGCATCGCAGCTAGAGTCGCCTCCGTCCTCTGCAACTAGAGAAAGCCTACGCAGCAACAAAGACCAGGCATAGCCAAAAATAAATAAATGCTTCAAAAAAATAGAAGGACATGCTTAAAAAGACTCAACTAATCACTAAAGCAAACACCTATCTCACCTATTTTCAAGTTTTTAATATTACTATGGATCATTTTAATATTATTACTGAAAATGATCTGTTATAGACATAAGTTTATACCTCAAAGATACAAGACATACAAGGATCTAAGTCACTTCATCTTTTGTGGTGTAATTTCATGGGCTTTCTAGGGTGGTTGCTTTGATCTTGTTGGTAGATTTTTGCTTGTCGTATTTTTTAGGCAAAACACAGGTTAACTTGAAGCAACATAGGAAGTTCTGGTTCTTTTCTCTTTAATTTTTTGGGGGGGTGGGGTGGGGTGGGGGAGGCAGTCTGCACAGCTTGCAAGACCTTAGTTACCTGACCAGGAATTGAATCTACACTCTCAGCAGTGAAAGCTCAGAGTCCTAACCACTGGACCACCAGGGAATTCTCTGTTTTTTTAAACTGAAGTATAGTTAATTAACAATACTGTGTATCAGGTGCACGGCTATACACACACACACACACACACACACACACAGACACATACACATAGACACACGCTCTTTTTCAAAATCTTCCCCTTATAGGCCACTATAGGATAGTGAATATAATTTCCTGTGCTCTACACCAAGTCCTTAGTGTTTACCTATTTTACAGACAGTAGTGTATTATCTTTTAAAATCCACAGGTGACAAATGTAACAAGTAACTACTTGGGCACTCCAGGGGGAACATCTGATACTTTTCCTTCATCACACTTAAATCTCTTTCATGAGAAAACAAATCCCTTAAACATCTGGGACAACTTCCCTCGTGTCCGTGAGGGAAGCTCTCACCTGGATGTGTGGCGGATGCTGTATAACCTGCTGGTACTGCTGCAGGATCTGCTGGAGCTGAGTGTGCTTCTGCATTATTCCCTGGTACTGGAAGCCAACTCGATGCTGCTGGTGCTGCTGCCAGTGTGCGGCTGCAGCCTGCAACTGCTTTAACCTGGCATCCTCTTCCGGGTCCTCAGACTGAAGGTGAAAGAGGGGATATGCTTTATTCTAACCATAAACAGCTTTATTCTAGGCCATAAACAAGAAACATGAATATGTTATAGAGTATTATGCTATAATAGTATGGTATCAGGAGAAGGCAATGGCAACCCAGTCAGGTACTGTTGCCTAGAAAATCCCATGGATGGAGGAGCCTGGTAGGCTACAGTCCATGGGGTCTTGAAGAGTTAGACATGACTGAGCGACTTCACTTTCACTTTTCACTTTCATGCACTGGAGAAGGAAATGGCAACCAACTCTGGTATTCTTGCCTGGAGAATCCCAGGGACGGGGGAGCCTAGCGGGCTGCGGTCTATGGGGTTGCACAGAGTCGGACATGACTGAAGCGAATTAGCAACAGCAGCAGTATGCTATCATAAAGTCCAGAATCCTTGCAACTCTGGCTGAGAAAAGCTATTCTATCTTTAGATAAAATACTTAGTTCTGTTAAAGTCTTAGTGTCTTATCCTGGGATCATGAATACTACCACAAAGGAATTTACAAATCCCACAGTCTTTGCTAGAATAGTCACCTCACTGTTCCTATTTAGGATAACCATTTCCACAGCAGAAAGTAATCCACAGTTAGTGTCCTTTCCACTATATGAGAAACCTCTTTTTTACCGCTAGTCACTTTTCACCAGCTGACTACAGTGTAATCATTATGTTTCATTAATGTTTCCACATAAGGCTCTTGGGAGAACAATGACCTTTGGACCAATCTGAGGACTTTCCATGTGCCAGTCAGTAGGTTAAGCTTCAAGGATTATCACATTTAATGCTTCAATGGCTCTATAAGAAAGCTACAATTTAAATATGCCCATTTTTTAGGTGAGGATATTGAAGCATAGAATGGTGAACTAACTTGCTTAGAGTCACAACCAGTAAGTAGCAGTGCCTGGACTACAGCCCAGGCAGTTTAACAATAAAGCTGAATCTCTTGAATTACTGCCCTGTGCTATCAACATGAAAGCATCCACCCTGGCATCCCTTTAGTGCTTAGAGATACTCAATTCAGAAGAGTGTCTAATTCTTCAATTTCACTTCAACCATGAAAAAAATGTTCTTTTCTAAATACCTTTGAGGCATACAGCTGATTATTCCACAAAAGAAATTTTACATGCACTTAAAAAAAAATGAAAAAATATATCCATTTAAAACAAAGGTATATATATACACATACATATATATATGTATATATATGAATCAGAAAAAAAGCTGAACAATTTAAAAATACCAAGGAATTAATTTCATGGTTACCTGGGGCTCCTCAGGTGGGAGAGGAGGTGCTGCGTCTTCATTAGTGGGTGGTAACGGGGGCTCCTCAGATGCAGAGGGTTCTGGTACTTGGCTGGTAGCAGGTACAGTAACTTCTTCTTTCACTGGCTCAGCTGCCTCCTTTGCTACAACAGGACCCTTTTTGTGTCCCGGCAAATGCACTTTTGTCCTCTGCTGCAAACTAAGCAGGTGCTGTCGATACCAATACTGCTGCTGTTCCTACAACAGAAACCATTTTTTTTTAAGAATTCTAATTGACAATCCTATATATCTGCAATTTGGTTTTGACAGAGAGCTACATCTATGTCTGTGTTCACGCACTTATACATAATCAAAGGCAAAGCTGAACTGAAAAAAGCAAACAAACAAGATCTTTCCATTTTACCCCCCAAATGAATACAATTAAGTTAAACCAGGAGAAGGCGACGACAGAGGATGAGATGGTTGGACTCAATGGACGTGAGTTTGGGTGAACTCCAGGAGTTGGTGATGGACAGGGAGGCCTGGCGTGCTGCAGTTCAGGGGGGTCACAGAGAGTCAGACACGATTGAGCGACTGAACTGAAGCTAAACTATACATATTAATTCAATATACTTCTCTACTGTCATAAAAGAAAAAAATACACGCTTTTGACGGTGAAAGCAGTTTTTCTCATAAACGACCAGAGTAAATCCTTCTAATATTCACAGCTACTTGTTTTTAACTTGCCTTTTAGTTTGTTCAGTTTTATCCATAGCGGTCTCATGATTAATGAATATAACCAAACAGTCCTACCTCCTTTCCTGGTCTTCTCTTTTGCATTGTCCTTCCCTCTTTTAAACCCCTGCTGTATCATTAATCTTGTTCTTTTAATTTATTTATTTATTGTTGGCTATGCTGGGTCTGTGTTGCTAAGCAGGCTTTTCTCCAGTTGCAGTGCATGGGCTTCTCACTGTGGTGACTTCTCTGGTTGTGGAGCACAGGCTCTAGTAGTTGAAGCACCTGGGTTCAGTATTTGTGGCTCCCGGGCTCTAGAGCACAGCCTCAACAGCTGTGGCGCACAGGCTTAGCTGTTCTGTGACACATGGGGTCTACCAAGACCAGGGACTGAAGTTGTGTCCCCTACACTGGCAGGCAGATTCTTTATCACTGAGCCACCACAGAAGCCCTGTTATCATTAATCATGCCATACCAAGGGATATATGCATAAATGAAAATACACTGTTTCAGAATGCTTCGTATATATTTTAAAAGTTTCACTCCGTCTTCCAAATATTACTGTAATTTGATTTTCTGTATGCTTATTTTGTGCTTCCACTTTCTAAAAGCTACAACAATAATAAGTTTAATGTGGAAAAAAATTAGAAGATACAGTCTATCCTCATTATTCATGGATTCTGTATTTGTAAATTTGCCTATTTGCTAAAATTTATCTCTAACTCCAAAATCAACACTCAGGGAACTTTCACAGTCACTTGTGGACACTCAGAGATGGGTAAAAAAATTTGAGTTACCTGAACTGCAAGTTCCCACCAGCTGAGGCAGAAAATGGCCATGCTTGGCCTTTTTGTTTAGCTCTTGTACTGTAAATGAGTGTCCTTTTCAAGGTCTCTTTAAAGCCACATTTTTCATATTTCTGTACTTTTTGTTGACGATTTTTCTGTTTAAAACGCACACCCCCCACCCCCAGCAAGCACAGTGCTGAACTTACTGTCCTAAGTGCACAAAGACTGTGATGTGCCTTATGGAGAAAATATATTTGTATTGGATAAGCTTCCTTCAGGCATGTATTATAGTGCTGTTGGCTGCTGAGTTCAATGTTCATGAATCAACAGTATACATTAAACAAGGTGTCTAAACAGAAACACAAATGAAACAAAGTTATGTACTGACTGGTTGATGCAATCAACCAATGCGACCAAAGGCCCACAGACACCTAACCCTACATTTCCCAACTAGGAGCAATGGTTCCGATTTCACTAATTCAGTATTGTTGAAAACTTAATAAAACATAAAATACCTCAAATAAAGAGACTCAACTACAAATAAGTAAACAAACAATAATGAAAATCAACTTAAAAAACCCACCACTCAGAAATAACTATAGGATCTTCATTTTCCCAGTATTATAAAATTCCCCATGGTTACAAGGTTGTATAAGGGGAAAAAAAAAGCTGTCATAACACTAAAATATTCACTAATGAAATGCCCTATATACCTCTATAATTAACAACAGCACATATTTCTATTACAATTATAAAGATGCAGGACTTTATGAAAGTGAGACTGGAGAACTTCGGAACTCATTAACGATAGGGGAGGATGGAGCAGAAGCACTGCCAGTTAACAACCGAAAAGAATTCTTATAACAGGAACTGCAAAAGAAATAACGTGAATATCAAAGGCTGAAGAACAGTCCTTGGAAAAATGCATGAATCCCTAGAATATTTTTTCCACATAGCCAAAGACAAAATGAATGACGAGTGTGGTGCTGTCATACAATTCTGTCACAAAAACTACAGCACAGAAACCTGATCTAAACTTTGTTCTGTATAAACTCTAAGACTCAGCTACTCTTTACAATCTTTGAGCTTTATTTTTAAAGATTGTGTCCAAAATCAAGGATTTGGGTTTTTTTTTTTTACTTCTTACAATAAACTTTTGGTTCTGTGTTAAACGGATTCATTTTACTTGAATTCACTGGGATTCATTATCTTTGGATAACCAGAATTTCCTATATTTTTACTATTTTATTGTATATCCTCTCTAATTTTCCACATGCAAACATATTCTTTTCTCACTGAACATACTGTTTTGTTATCTGTTTTTTCATTCACAGAATGTAATTTTCTTCAGAGAGATACGTCTCATGCTTTTCTCATATCCTACCTGGTGCTTAAGCACACTGCTGGAGCACTCAGGAGAATGTCAGTGACTGCTGATCAGCTAAAGACTTCTCTTCTAGGCTACTAATTTCTATGACCTGAAACTTGCTGCAATCCATTCGGAAGAATAAATGCCATTTCACTAACTCCATCTTGAAGTCTGGGTCACAGCACAACTAGATTTTTTTCTTTCTGATTATCATACACATAATCATCAGCTCCTGGAATGTAATTACTTTTACTATCCAACATGGAAAAAAAAAAAAAAAAAACCACTGCCATGACAGTCAACAATAATGTGCTATTAAAACATTTTCAACTCTCTTCCATTATTCTATGAAAATACTGAAAAGCAGACTTATCTTTTAGCTTTAAAAAAACTGATAAACTCTTTCAAGTAGAAGTTAAAGGCTTCCCTTTTCAAAGTTGCTTTTGAAAGCATTACCAAAAGATACAAAGTTGCAAACCATCTTTCATAAAACTAGAAGCCAATGGCTATAGATAAGATTCTTCAGGTCTAGATTCTTTATCAATCTGTACCAACCTTATTTTCATGCTTTCTATCTTTGTCTTAGACCTAGTCTGAGGTTAAGAACCTTGTTAGGAGCTCAAGTACTTGTTGGTTTACGGACAGCATGCACTGCAGGTCTGTTTCCATTTAATATGAACCCAATAAGCAGAACCCAGTTCTAATTCAATCCTAGGACGAGGTTCTGGCACATCTTTAAAGCTCTACAAATGAATGATGATGAAATCATTCAGAAATGTCCTCAGTGATCCCGGAGAAGGCTGCTTTATCTCTATTTTAGAAACGAATAAAAACGTGCCTGGACTTGATAATGAAGCTGAAATAGTAGCCAGTTCTTCTGAATATCTCATTGTATCAGACAACTCCATTTCATATAGGATGTTAGTTCATTCGTAGAGGAAAAACATAGTACATATCACAATCAAAAAGAGACTGAATGGAGTTTAAAAGTAAGGATGTATTCACCACAAATACCATTACCAAAAAGATGCCAATTAATTCAGCAAGTACTTACTGACTACTTGCTACCAGTACAGTAAGGAACTAGGTACTGAGTGATTCTCCAAGTAGGGAAATATAAAGGAGGAGGAACAGAGAGACAGAGAACGAATGAACGAATATATGTGTATACGTATGTGACGCTTAAAAGATTAATTCTGAAAGGCTGCCTTTCCTATCCAGGATGATTAGGATAAATGCCTGTAACACTCAATATTCAATGCCCTATCCTAAAGCAAGTGGTTTAGGGAGAGGAGACTTGGTAAAATGATGAAATGGATTTCCATTTTAAAAATTTACTTAAAATATATTTATTTTCAGTATTTTTAAAGTTCACAGTCTATTCCAGGAATTAAGGTCACCAGATAATCTTCATCCCATTTTAGGGAAAAAAAACAAAAACTCCTTTACTTTCCTCTTCCTCCAGCTCCTGCTCACATTCTCTCTCTCCTTCAGTCAAACTTCTTGAAAGAGTTATCTATACTCACCATCCCCATTTCCTCACCTTCCATCACTCCTCAAATCAATGCAATATGGCTTCAGTCACTATGAAACTGCTCCTGCCAAGGTTAACAATAATCTACATGTCAGTAAATGCAAAAGATAACTCACGGTCTTCATCTTGCTTGACCTCTCAGCAGTGACACAGCTGACCACTCTCTCCTAGAAACAGTCCTCCTCACACTTCTGTGGCACTTCGCTGTCCTGATTTTCCATCTACTTATTTGGCCTCTCTTCCTAGTGGTTCCCTTAGATACTGCGGTTCTGCAGGGCTAGGCTCAATGTCCTTTAAACTTGATTCTTACTCTACACACACTCCTCAGGAGACCTCATCCATTTCTGTGCCTTCAAATATCATTTTTATGCTGGTGACTCACAAGTCCATCATGTCTCTCAGATCTGGCTTCTAGAATCCAAACCCATACCTTACTTCAAACTGGACATCTCCATTTGGAATCTTGTATCCAAGGATCTTAAACTCAGTAAATCTAAAACTTAAACTCATCATTTTCCTTTCATCCCCAGACCTGCTATTCCCTCTCCTGTAGGCTATTAGTATATGGAACCATCATCCACCCAGTTTCCTATCTCAGAAACCCAGGAAGCATCCCTGATGCCACCCTCTCCACTACTACTCAATCTCCAATTGGATTCTAGCACCTAAATATTTCTCCAGTCTTTCCACTTCTTTTCATCTTCTCCATCACCATCCAAGTCCAAGCCACTGTTAACTCCTGCCTGGATCACTCTCTAGATCACTCTTGCGCTTTTCGACTCCACTCTCCCCAAAGCAGAATTCGACTCCACTCTCCCCAAAGCAGAATGAACATTCAACAGGCCAATCTGGCACAATGACCTACATAAAACCCTTCAATGACTTCCTACTACCCTTAAGACAAAGTCTCACCTTGACCTTCAGTCAACCTTACTGAACTTAATTCTCTGAACTCCTTACCCCTTCTTCAGATTTCATTTAAATACTACTTGCAAAGGGAGACCTCTCCAATCAGGTCAGCACTCCAAGTTATATTCAATCATTTGAAAAATATTTATTATTCATCTACTACGTGTTAGATCCTGAGCAAGGCACTGTGACTAGAATGGTGAACTTACAAAAGCTCACCTTTTCCTATTCCTATGGCAGTCTAGTGATATTTTCTATTTTGTAATTCCTCAGCGCTTTACGCTTCTCTTAATTACTTTTTAAATGTCTTTTCCTCCCATTGGAACAAATCCAATGACAGCAGGTACCTTGCCTATTTGATCACCATCTCATCTCCAGTACTAAGCGCAGTTCCTGGCACAGAGTTGTTAACAAATATTTGAATATTAAATAATGACTAAAAACTCTAATCAAAGTCAACAACTTTACTTAAGTTTTGAGAATAAAAAAATAAATTACAATTCATGAAAAAATAAAAGACCAGTATGCATTTTACTTAGCCAGTCCTTTAAACTCAGAGAAAAGTTAATTCTTCAAAAATCATATTCTATTAAATCAATACTTTATGATGAAAACTAGAAATTAAATGGAAGACTATCAAGCATTTATCCTTTATATGCTAGCTGCATTTCCAATCAAATAGCCCTAGTTTATGAGTGATAAAGTTTTTCTTTATGACATGCCTGATGGTAAATGTATAAGAAATGGCAGAAAAAAATCACCACATTGTGACCTCTAACTAAGAAATGATTTACTCAAAAACCATCAATGGGTGAACGACTAAATGAAACATTAGATGCGGTATTTATGGGAAGCTTTACAGTGGAGGAACCAGACTGTCACCTCTTGAGCAATCTTGGCACCACTATGGGATAATCGGGTACTGAGTGCCTCCTGATGGGATGCCAAAGAAGTACATGGCGCTCCCTAGGTTACAAAGTCCCCTTGCCAAAAGGTGAACTTAAACCTAAGAGGGTTTCATGGTTAATGTCTAGTTTACAAAGCACATGGGAGAGAGGAACAAGCCAAACACCACCATCAGACAACAGACAAATTCATAACGTGGGACATTCTCTAGGACAACCAACATAGATATTTCATCAAGATCAATGACAGGAGCAGAAAAAGAATAGGAGAGACTGACTGAAATCAGGTGTTCTTAAGGGAGAGTGATTTTGCCCCCAGGACATTTGGCAACGTCTAGAAATATTTTTGGTTTTCACAACCAGGTGCTGTTACTGGCCTCTAGCAGGGAGAGGCTGCTAAACATCCTGCAATGCACAATACAGCGCTACAACAAAATTATCCTGCCCCAAAATGCCTCGACTGAACCCCAATTTGAACAAGCCCTCAAAACACTATTGAGTCCAGTTGGGAATTGTAACACGGAAAATATCAAGGAATTATTTTGATTAGGACAATGAGACAATAGGGGAAATGTAAATTGGTCAAGTATTAGATGATACATAGAAACCTGCTAATTTTGTCAGGTGTTATAATGTATATTTACCTTAGAAGAAAGTCCTTTAAAAAAAAAGACGTCAATTAATCAAGAGTGCAGGAATGAAATGACGTAAGATCTAAGAGTCATGTAAAAATATTTCAGCAAGAACTACAATAAAGGCCAGGTAAAGCATACATGACAAAATCTTGATACTTGTTGAATCTGAGTGATGGGTATGTGGGGGGGGGAATCATACTATTTTCTCTACTTTTGTACATATGTAAAGTCTTTCACCATAAAAAAAATTTTCATGACATACTCCAAAAACAAAATATGAATCAACAAAGAAGGGTTAACTGTCAGGGATTGACACTGTCATGAAGAAAATGTTTATTATCTAATAAACCAAAGTATCCTAAGTCTAGAACATGACAACTCTTGTATCTTATTCAACACATCTTAGTGGAAAGCCGACAGTTTGCAAGGCACTGTCCTAGGTGCTACAGGGGATAAAAAGGTGAACATAGAGAAGAGACTTTTGGACACAGAGGGAGAAGGAGAGGGTGGGACGAATTGAGAGAGTAGCACTCTTTATCATATACACATTATCATATGTAAAACAGATAGCTAGTGGTAAGTTACTGCATTACACAGGAAGCTCAACCCAGTGCTCTGTAACAACCTAGAGGGGTGGGCTGGGGTGGGGGGGTGGGCAGGGGTGGGGGGGTGGGAGGGAATTTCAAGAGGGAGGGGACATATGCATCCTTATGGCTGATTCACATTACTGTATGGCAGAAACCAACACAACATTATAAAGCAATTATCCTTCAATCAAAAATACAAACTTTTTTTAAAAAGGTGAGACAGTCTCTTTCTGCAAGGGGACTCATAATCTGAACAGAACAGAACCAAACCACATGGGTAACCTGAGGCATGGCTTCACAGACAGCCTGATATCAGAGGGTTGAGGAAGTTGGGACAAATTCTAGACAGAGGTTTAAAAAAAAACACAACACCTTAAGAGGTTTAGCAAAGGCCTTCTTGTTCTGACCCATTCACACCTCTCAAATCTCATCTTCCACCACTTTCTTTCTGGCTGTCATCAAAGAATTTGAGGCACTGAACAGTCAAAGCACTAAAGATGTTCACCATAGACAAGGGTACAAAAGCAGAACAGCAGTGTTCATGTTTATATTAAGGACTGGCTTGATCTGCCCCCACCACTACCAAAAAACCCCCAATTCATTTGTCTCTCTAAAAGGCCAGAAAAAGTCTAGTAGAGATGGGAATATAAATGTCCTATTTTGGCTTGGACTAACTCTGAGAATGTTTGGCAACAACAGTAACAACAAAAAAGCTTGGAAATTTCAGAGAGGGGTGGTAAAGGGGGAGAAATTCTGTCTATAATAGAGGAATCTGAGGAAATAACATGATGGGATGGTACTAATTTGGTGTAAACTAACAGAATCTCTCAGTCTACTGTTTTACCCCAGCTTCTCAGCTGTTTTCTCCTGATGATGAGCCAAGCACAACATATTACTTACTTAAAACAACTCATGTCTTTTCTTAATTTCTAAAGCCAAACCAGTGTAAAATTAGAATACTGCATTCCCATCTTTTGGAAATCTTTTATATGCACATCTGAGCTTGTAGATTAAAAGATTCTCTTTTCATTAGAGAAGCTAGGTAGATTAGGAATTGCTAAAAGTGTCTATTTTAAGAAATCAAAACAAATGATTTTTTCCACTTCATCTTCTTCCCTAAGAAATGAATTCATTTATTACTGCTACTCTATCAGTCTTTGACATGGAAGCATCACTTCAAACAGAAGTTGAGAAGGGCTCTCTCATGAAGGGAGAGATGTCATGAAATTTTTTTTTTTTTTACAGCTTGGCCAAATTCCAAGGCTGTTACTCTGGAGTAAATGGTAACAATAATGCAATGCAGCAAATTGGTCATGTCTTAAAACTACCTTTAAGTGATGTGAGAAAAGGATGTATGGGGTCAATTCCTGAAATGACCAACAGAATCCCAAAAAGATCATATATGTAGACTTCCCTAGGTATGGCATATATATCTATAAACGCAATTAGGATGTTCCTGATTAGAACAAGATTTTCATCCTCCATTTGCTGAGATTAACTCAGGAAATTGACAGCTATTAGTGGCCCTTAACTTACTTTTAAAGGAACTAACTGATCATAAGATCTATATTCAAGTGTCAGCCCTTTGAGAAGCTTTTTTTTTTTTTTTTACACTGCCTCTCAAATACAATTTTAAGTTACAATTGTGGCGGGGAGAGAAAGGCCCTTTGCAACAGCAGCAAAACCTAAAAGGCTGGTTAAAGGAAACCAAAGAATGTATGGTAACTAACTCTTGATCCACCCAACTACCCTGGTGTCTAGAAACATCCTCAAACACTGTTCTTCTAATAATACACGTTTAGCCGGTTAAAAAGCTGGGGTGTCAGATCCCTGACTTTTGTGAAATCCTTTGGAGTGTAAATTTGCTCGTTATTGTTGGGGGAGGCGGGAGGGAATCAGGCCAGGAACTAGGTATAGCCTCCAGGGCCAGCTCACTTAGGGCCCTCTAGGTGAGAGACTCAGCTCTGGGCAGGAGCTTTCTTACCTGTGGAGTCATCGTAGAGGGGTCTGGCTCAGGGGCAGCTTGCTGCTGTTCAGCGCTCTTGTTCTTGGCCCCACTCTCCAAAGGTTCTTGCTGGACAGTTGTCTTATTCCCAGGAGGGGCGGACGGCGGTGGTGGAGCCAGCAGCTGGGGTTTAGAATGGCCTTGGGAAGGGCGGGAAGGAGATGCCTGAGAAGAGGGCAAATAGGACTGCGAATGGCTCATATATGACTGCGAGGAGGACGAAGAGGAGGAGTAGGACGGGGTGGGCGCCAGGTAGGACTGGGACGGTGGAGACTGGGAAGGGGACGGCTGGGCAGGGGGCAGGTAGGGCTGAGATGAGGCCGGAGGGTAGTACGAGGGCGGCGGCTGAGGCGGGGGCAGGTAGGACTGAGACGGAGGCATGTAGGACCCCGGCGGCACCGGGGGCGACTCCGGGGGGGAATCCAGCTCCATGGGAACCAAACCAGGAGGCCCGTCTCGTTGGTGGTGGAGCATCTGATGTTTGTACTGCTGCTGCTTCTGATAGCTGAGGGCCGGCCCGGGCGGCGGGGGCATCGGCGGCGGCGGCGGCTGCCAGTCCCCGTAGCCGCCCCCCGGCATCCCCGGCGGGGGCGGCAGCGGGGGCGGCGGGAGGTGATGGGGCTGCAGCACGCACTGCATCTGCTTCTGGTGCATCTGCTGCAACTGCTGGAGCTGAGCCAAGTGCTGCTCGCGGAAGCTCATGAAGCCGGAGGAGGAGGGGGCGGCGGGAGTCGTCGAGCTCGAGTACCCGGGCCCCGGCGAGGCCTCAGGAAGCGCCACCGGAGGCGGCGGCGGGACCGGCGGCGGCGGCGGGTAGTGGCTGCTCCCGCCATAGCGGCCCCAATTCGGGTACATATCGGGAGAAGAAGGGCGCGGCGCTCGTCCCGGCGCCGTTACTCGTCGCAACCGACCCTCCAGGAGCTGCGGCGGCGGCGGCGGCGACAGCCGGAACTCGCGGCGCCTACAGGCCCCGGAGCGTGTAAACGGAGCGCGCCAGTGCGCCGGCGCTACCGAGCTGGGCCCGCGACCGGGAAGGTTGGGGAAACGTACGAGCGCGACTACGCCTGCGCAGTGGCCACAGATCGGAGAACAAAGGCGAGATAGAGCGGCCCCGTCCTCAGCGACTCTCGGTTGCCATCTTTCTTCCGGTTAGGATAATGTCGGGGCGAGTAGAAGGTTGCCGTAGAACCATAGAGTCTCATCGCTGAAAACGGTGGTAGAGATCCTATCGCTCTGCGGGTTCATTTTTGAATGGAGAAAAAAAAAAAAAAAAAAATAGGTTCCATTCACAATAGCAACGATCGCAACAATAAAGAAAAAAAAACCTATGAAGCAGGTAGGACTAACACTAAAAAGAAACATGTAGAATCTATATGAAGGAAACTACAGAACCGTAGCGAATAATATCCGAGTGGAATAAAATTAGACTTGAAATAATGGAGATGTTTACCATGGTTCAGAATGAAAAGAAGAAAAAGTGTAAAGATGTCAGTTCTCAAATTAAGTGAATAGACTTCAGTCAGTTCTAACATGGGAACAAATCTGTGAAGATGTATTCGGAAGACGGAATGTAAATCTTCAATCCCTGCAGGTATTGTAAAAGCGAAGAAAGGGAATTCTTTAGAATAATTCAATGCAGAAAAATTTACGTTGGAGAATATCAGCCAAGGGGAAGAGAGTAAATGCCAAATAACAAGATTGTCCAGAGAGGACTAGATTGGATTTAAAAAATAATCCAGTCTCAAGTAAGACTAAACAGGAACTCCTTTGGCTTGAACGAATCACTGAAAAACAAAACTGATACACCCTGAATTCTGGAAAACAAAACAAAAAACTATGAGACAGTTAAGTGTGTCAATGTGTCAGTTGTGCACCACTTAAAGATTTGACATTGCTTCTATCCTAACAATCCAGGTCTTCACCTCTCTTAGGAGGTGAATGTGAGTAGAAAGTGGGGCAACTAAGTATCCTTCAGAAGAGCTTTTCATTCTCAAATAGAAATGTAGTTGTGTGCCTTTTAATTTTTATTGAAATATAAAGTGCATACCTAAAATTACAAATCATACATACAGCTAAGTGAATTTTCACAAACCAGTCACTCTTGTGTTCAGATCAATAGGCAGAACATTACCCAACTCAGAAACCCACTTACTTGTAATTTTAATATTTACAATTGAAATCCTCCTTTAAAACTATAGAAATACATGTAATTTCCTATAGAACAGGCTTAAGGAGAAAGATTTTTATGATTAACAAGAAAATCATCTCATTAGATGCAGAAAAAGAATGTGATAAATTTCAGTGTTCATTTTTTTTTTTTTTTTGGCTGCCTTGGGGCCCACAGTGTGCAGGCTTTCTCTGGTTGCAAGCAGGGGCTACTCTCTAGTTGCCATGCACAGGCTTCTCCTTGCGATATCTTCTCGTTGCAGAGCCCGAACTCTAGGCATGCAGACGCACAGTTGTGTCACACGGCCTTAGTTGCCGCACTGCATGTGGGATCTTCCCTGACCAGGGACCAAATCAGTGTTCCCTGTATTGGCAGGCAGATTCTTAACCACTGAACCACCAGGGAAGTTCTCCATTTATGATTTTTTTAAAAACTATTTACTTTCTTAATTAATAAATTTGGCTGCATCAGGTCATAGTTGTGGCATGCAGGATCTTTAGCTGTGGCATGTGGGATCTAATTCCTTGATCAGAGATGGAACCCGGGCCCCCTGCATGGGGGGCATGGTATGTTAGCCACTGAACCACCAGGGAAGTCCCATCCACTTATAATTTTTAAAAAGATTTGCAAGTCAGAAATAAAAGGAAACTTCCTTGATCTTATACACAGAGTACTTACTAAGAAAACTACAGCAGACATCACAATGCTGAAAAGTTGAACGTTTTCCCACTGAGATCAAGAACAGATGTTCACTACTATCACATCTGTTATGTGTTGAATTTTGTTCCTCCTCCCCCACCCCCAAAAGATTTTTAGGTCCTCACCCCCAACACCTCAGAATGTGACCTCATTTGGAAATAGTGTTGTCCTGCGTGTTGTTTATTAAGATGAGGTCATACAGGACTAGGATGGGCCCCTATCCAATGTGACTAGTCTCCTTGTAAGATGACCATTTGAAGACAGCACACAGAGAGAATGCCATGTGATGCTGAAGGCAGAAATGGAGTCACGCAGCTGCAAGCCAAGGGATGGAACAGGTGGAACAAACACTGCCGGTGGGAGTGTAACTTGGGATGACCACTCTGGTGGCTCAGATGGTAGAGTGTCTGTCTGCAATGTAGGAGACCTGGGTTCGATCCCTGGGTTGGGAAGTTCCCTGGTAGAAGGAAATGGCAACCCACTCCAGTACTCTTGCCTAGAAAATCCCATGGACGGAGGAGCCTGGTGTCCATGGGGTTGCAAAGAGTTGGACACGACTGAGTGACTTCACTTCACTTCACTCTGAAATACTGTGGCACTATCTAGTAAAGCTGAACAGCCCAGGGCCTATGACCTGGGAATCCCACTCCAACAAAGCATATAACCAACAGAAATGCATATATATATATATATGTTCACCAAAAGACATGTATAAGAATATTCATAGCAAACACTACTTGTAATGACTGAAAACTGGAGAGCAACACAAATGTCCACTTGCACTAAAATAGATAATCAAGTTTGTATATTTTACAAGGAAATACAAAACATCACAGAGAAAGAATGATCCAAAACTACATGAAACAAACTCAGATGAATCTCACAATGTTAAGCAAAAGAAGCTAGACAGAAAAGAATATATACTGTATGTTTGCACATACATACATTCAAAAATAGGTAAAACTGATATATAGTGTTGGAATTTAGGACAGTGGAGGGACAGTGACTGAAGAGGGCAGAAAGGGACTTGCTGATGCTGATTCTTCATCTGGGTGCTGGTTGCATATCTAGGCTGGGTTTATGAGCAATTCATCAAGCTATACTATTTTTTATTTGAACACTTCACTGTTCGTGTAATTCAATAATGTACCTCCAGGAAGACTGTGAAAGACAGAAGTTCCAAAGAATATTTACTGTAAAATTGACTTTACAGATTGTTCAAAAATAGGCAAAATTAAATCATAATGTTGTAGTGAATGTTTCCTTCTTCTCTTCTTTGGGGAGAAGGAAAATGTTAGTGACTGGGATGGGTCACAAGTAGAGTTTTCTGTTTTGTATTTAATATTTGATTATTTATTTGGCTGTATCTGGTTTTAGGGTCGGCAGGTGGGATCTTCTTTGCTGCATGCAGAATCTTTTTGTTGCAGTATGTGGGCTTCTCCAGTTGCAGGGTGACTTGTGGGATCTTGTTCCCCAACCAGGGATCAAACCCACGTCCCCTGCATTGGAAGCATTGGAAGGTAACCACTGGACTGCCAGGGAAGTCCCATAGATAAGGCTTTAAAGGGCTAAGAATGTTCTGATTCTTGAACCAAGTGGAAATTATGCAGATGTTTCCTTGCTAAAACTTACTGAGCTGTAAATTTATCCTTTGCCGCTTTCTGATTGTGTGTTTTATACCTCACAGTTTTTAAGTTTTTGAAAGAATGGGAAGGAGTAGAAAAGTGATGATAGTGGTAAACTGAGAAAGATGAGATTAGATGGCGAAAGGTGGGAACCTTTCTCTTGGCCTTTTCCTTTCCTACCTGGCATGGTAGGTTCTTGCTGTCAGGCCATCTATCCAGAACCCCTCCCTCAACAGGGGTCTTTCATCTCTTCCACAAGGGGAAACCGCACTGATGTTTAAAACAGGTCCTTCCACATTTACTTCATTGTTTTGAGATAAATTTCAGCATTGTTCTAGATGCTAAAGGAAATCTTATCCCCTGCATTCTTACTCTAGGGGAACTAACGTATAGTTGGCCATTCCAGTCTTGTAGCTTGCACAATTGATTTTCAGAAGTCACAGCAATCTTCATTATACAGAACCCCTGTCTCCTGAAAATTCTTTAAAGGAAGCCTCATTGTTTGTGTGATACTCTTCTCATGATGTTTTAATAACATTGATTTCACATTATATGACCTACCTCAAGTCCGTTTTTTAGAGACTAGTTTTACTAATCTAGAATGCAAAGAGTAAAGAAAATGTGGTGGTGGTGGTGGTTTAGCTGCTAGGTCATGTCTAACTCTTATGACCCCATGGGCTGTAGCCCGCCAGACTCCTCTGTCCATGGAATTTTTCAGGCAAGAATGTTGGAGTAGGTTGCTCTTTCCTTCTCCAGGGTATCTTCCTGACCCAGAGATTGACCCCTGGCCTCCTGCAATCCAACCCCAAGCCCATTTTTTAGAGACTAATTTTTCTAATCTAGAATGCAAAACCTAAAGACCCATATTGCCAATATCTGCTGGATCATTGAAAAAGCAAGAGAATTCCAGAAAAACATCTGTTTCTGCTTTATTGACTATGCCAAAGCCTTTGACTGTGTGGATCAAAATAAATTGTGGAAAATTCTGAAAGAGATGGGAATACCAGACCACCTGACCTGCCTCTTGAGAAACCTATATGCAGGTCAGGAAGCAACAGTTAGAACTGGACATGGAACAACAGACTGGTTCCAAATAGGAAAAGGAGTACATCAAGGCTGTATATTGTCACCCTGCTTATTTAGCTTATATGCAGAGTACATCATGAGAAACGCTGGGCTGGAAGAAGCACAAGCTGGAATCAAGATTGCTGGGGGAAATATCAATAACCTCAGATATGCAGATGACACCACCATTATGGCAGAAAGTGAAGAAGAACTAAAGAGCCTCTTGATGAAAGTGAAAGAGGAGAGTGAAAAAGTTGGCTTAAAGCTCAACATTCAGAAAACTAAGATCGTGGCATCTGGTCCCATCACTTCATGGGAAATCGATGGGGAAACAGTGGAAACAGTGGCTGACTTTATTTTTCTGGGCTCCAAAATCACTGCAGATGGTGATTGCAGCCATGAAATTAAAAGATGCTTACTCCTTGGAAGGAAAGTTATGACCAACCTAGATAGCATATTCAAAAGCAGAGACATTACTTTGCCAACAAAGGTCTGTCTAGTCAAGGCCATGGTTTTTCCAGTAGTCATGTATGGATGTGAGAGTTGGACTATAAAGAAAGCTGAGCGCCGAAGAACTGATGCTTTTGAACTGTGGTGTTGGAGAAGACTCTTGAGAGTCCCTTGGGCTACAAGGAGATCCAACCAGTCCATCCTAAAGGAGATCAGTCCTGGGTGTTCTTTGGAAGGACTGATGTTGAAGCTGAAACTCCAATACTTTGGCCACCTGATGCGAAGAGCTGACTCATTTAAAAAGACCCTGATGCTGGGAAAGATTGAGGGCAGGAGGAGAAGGGGACGACAGAGGATGAGATGGTTGAATGGCATCACCGACTCAATGGACATGGGTTTGGGTAGACTCCGGGAGTTGGTGGTGGACAGGGAGTTCTGGTGTGCAGTGGTTCATGGGGTCACAAAGAGTCGGACGTGACTGAGCAATTGAGCTGAACTGAAAAGAACCATAAAAACATAATCTTATTCAAAATGAAGTAAGGGATGAATTAAAGCACAAATCACATGGAAGGTTCTGTGTGGGAAACTCTAGAGGAAGTCAGCTGTTAATTGCCAAGGCTGTCAAAATCAACACATGAGTCTTCTCTGGATTAGGTTTATAATCCAGCTGCACTTCTCTCCTTATATGTTTCATTCTTGCTGTTACTAGGGAGTCTTGGGTGAGGGCTGGGATGAGGAGATAACATTCGATTGGTTAGTGGTTTGCAGCTGTATTCTGATTGGCTAGTGACTTGCATCTTATTTTGTGGAATAGAAATCCCTGCTACCCTCCTTGCAGTTTGTACCATTCTAAACAACAGGATCTAAAGGCAAATTATCTGCCATTGGATCTATGCACCCTTAAGATTTGGGAAGGATAGTGTGTATACTCAGGTTAACCTGGTCATACATAACCTTGCCAATTTGAGTACTTCTTTCCCTTCTTATAACCCTGATGTTACGCTTTCACTTTATTCTAAAAAAAACCCCATAGGTGTTCATGTGTGTGTGCTTCAGTCATGTCTGACTCTCCTGCCAGGGTCCTCTGTCCGTGGGATTCTCCAGGCAAGAATACTGGAGTGGACTGCCAGGCCCTCCTCCAGGGGATCTTCCCAACCCAGGGATCGAACCCCTGTCTCTTATGTCTCCTACCTTGACAGGCAGGTTCTTTACCACTAGTGCCACCTGGCAAGCCCCATAAGTGTTCATAAATAGTCTCTATTGCATGTGGTCAGCCCTCCATTTCCAATAGATCTGCACAGTTTAGGAGAGCCTGTAACCTGTATCTGTTACAGTTCTTTGGATGTTGTCCGTAACAGCAGCTAAAACTTTAAAAGAAATGTGTTTGGAAAGATATTGTAGAAGGCACAGAATAGACAAGATGGCCATTACAACTAGGCCTAGGAGCAAAAAGCCAGGCCAGGAGCTATCCAACTATTAAAGCGCTGGATACTGTACAAAACAAGGTTAAGCTCTTTTTTTCCCCCCTTCAGCTACTCAATGCCTTCTCAGATCTATGGGGTGGTGAAAGGAAGGATCTGGAAGAAGGAGCCTCCGGTTCTCTCTTTGGCTTCTATGGTGAAAAAATTGGTCATTCTGTTATAAATCAATACAACTGCACGCAATTTGGGAAAGTGTTAACACCCCAAGAAAAAAAGTCTAGGTACAGTCAGGAGGAGTGGATATGAGCAAACAAAAGCAAGAAATACCCACTCCCCTGGGGTAAGGGCCTCCATTTTCAGGCAAATGGACTCAAAGTCCAGGCAAAAAAAGGATATTAGCATTATCAATCAAATGCAAAAAGAACACCACCAAAAAGATCTTCAGAGAGAAGAAACTCAAGCTTTCTGAGCAAGGGTAAACCAGGAATGATTTTTAAATATGTATAATATCAATATATTAATTAAGAAGTAGTCTAAACTCCTGTAGCAATGAGAAACTGAAGTACCGTAGGTTAAACCAAAGTTCATTTTCACTCATAGAACAGTTCAGAGGTAAGCAGTCCATAGTTGTCATCGTCAGCATAAAGTGTCCATCTCTGGGTTCAAAGTGGCTGCTCTGCAAATCTGCCTCCAGTCCCTGGGGAGGTAGAATGGGTTAGGGATGCATACCTTTTAAGGAGCTTGCCTTTTAAGGTCATAATCCAGAAGAGATACTTAGACCTAGTGTCACTCCCTCAGCATTAGTAAGTTCTTGATCACTTCTTATCCCAGGACTTTGCCATCTTGCTCCTCTTGTGGCAAGTGTATCCCTGCTTGTGTTTATGTACGATTTCTAATCTTGCCATAGCTGTTCAACTCTCCATGTCTTGAGATCAAAGTTCCCCAAAGACAGTGTCTGTTTCTTAACAGACACTGTCTCATGAACTGCCTGCCAATCTCTATGTTAGATGTTTGTGGGTAAGATGCCCTACCCTCTACTAAATTAATAGTAGTTGAGTTTGATAAGTATTGTCGTGGTCCATGTGTGGGTTGGAAGAGAATTTCCAGACACCAGACAGAGTGAGAGGAGAATAAAGTTTATTAGAGTGGGAGAGCCAAACCCTCTTGCAAGCTAGCAGCCAAGTTTTATAGCCTCAAGACAGAGAAAATTCTTACTGGAATGGTGGCATTAGGTGATTAGTTAGGATGCTATAAGGTGGATAATAGGGTGGGTATTTTACACAGTATGGGATCAGGAAATGGGCTGGTTTAGATCCAAAGGATCATGGCAATAGTTGCTATGGGGCTTGGTCTGTTCCAGAGATTTTTATTGTGTGACCTTGGTGTAGAGTTCCAGCATCATGAAGTACCAATTTGGCAATTAATACTGAAGGTGATTGCTCTGTAGGTGTACTATTCATGCTAGCTTTCTGTTCAATACACAGATGGATGACCCACTGAACAATTTAGGCTCAAAGTTCTTTTACCATGTCAGTCTCAAAATCTTTATCACAATTGGTACCCATAATACAGAATTAGTCCTTATCTTTGCTGGAATAGTTCCACTTCTACTATCCTATATTCCAATGACCTATCTCAATCTTTTATTTATGTAGCCCTCTCACTTCCTAATTTTTAATGTATCTGTACACCAACCGTCTTGAGCCTCCTGTCCCTTGGCTGATTCCCCTTTTCCCAATCAACATTCTTCTCACAGTTTCACTTTCCTGTTAATTCTTTTTTGTTTATTTATTTATTTTAATGTATTTAGCTTTGCCTGTGCTGGGTCTTCGCAGCTGTGCACGGGCCTTCCCTAGCTGCAGTGAGCGAGGGCTGCTTCTCCGGTGCTGATGCTCAGGCCTCTCATTGCAGTGGCTTCTCCTGTTTCCAAGCACAGGCTCTAGGAGGCGTAGGCTTCAGTAGCTGCAGCATGTGGGCGCAGTAGCTGTGACTCCTGGGCTGTAGGGCACAGGCTCAACAGTTGTGGGTGCTGACTTAGATGCTTAGCCGCATGTGGGGTCCTCCCTGACCAGACCCGTGTCTCCCTCACTGGCAGGCAGACTTTACCACAGCCCCCAGGGAAGCCCCCTGTCAGTTCTGGAACCTGTGTTATACCTATTCAACCTCTCTTGCATGCTTCCTCAACTCTTTTTTCTACTGTCATGCTTGCCCTGTAAACTCTCTAGCGTAGTTCATTCCACCCATCCAGAAGGATTTTGTTAAATACATCTGTGGAAACTACATAACACACAGTTGGCGCCACTACTAATTCAGGTTCTGCAGTTCTGCCTGGGTATTCAACATTACTTTGCCATTTATGTCATTGGCATCTCTCATTCACCGCATGGCTATTTCAATCCTTCACCACTACCCCAAGCTTTGTCCCTCAATAAGTGGCCTTGTTTTCAACATCACAGAGTTGAGATCAGCATGATCCACATGTGATGTTTTCAACATCACAAAGTGGAGGAAGTTGAGATCAGTAGGCACAAACTCCTACTTCTTCTCACACACACTAATTTTTCCTGCCTCCTAGCCTCCAGTTTCAGAGTGGCTCTTCTGTCCCAAGTTAGTCCTGGCCTTCATGCTCTAGATCCCATCTCTTGACCCTACTTTGTCAATTATCTTTTTCTCTCTACTATATTTTTCACTTACTTTTTTCACCAAATTTTTTATTTTCAAAAATGCCAACCCTGTGGAAAAGTTGTCAGAATAAGTAAATACAGTAACTCTCTGGTGATCCAGTGGTTAGGACTCCACACTTCCACTGCAAGGTCACAAGTTCGATCCATGGCCAGGGAACTAAGAGCCTGCAAGCTGCGAGGTACAGCCAAAAAAAAAAAAAAAAAAAAAAAGCACCCTATAGCCTTCATCTAGGCATAACATTTGTTGATGTTTCACTGCATTCTGTCTCTCTCTCCCTCTTTTATCTATCTATCTGCTTTTCCCCAAATCATTAAACAGTTACTTGAAGATATTGTGACACTTCACAGCTAAACGTTCAGAGTATTTCCTAGGAAGGAGGCTATTCTCCTTACGTGCAATTACCACAGGGCTTCCCTGGTGGCTCAGACAGGAAAGAATCCACCTTCAATGCAGGGACGTGTGTTCGATCCTTGGATTGGGAAGATCACATGGAGAAGGGATAGGCTACCCACTCCAGTATTCTTGCCTGGAGAATTCCCTGGACAGAGGAGCTTGGTGGGCTACAGTTCATGGGGTTGCAAAGAGTCACGACTTAGTGACTAAGCACTCACGAAATTCTACAGCCAAGAATACTGGAGAGGGTTACCATTCCCTTCTCTAGGGTATCTTCCTGACCCAGGGATCAAACCCACATCTCTTGTATCTCCTGCACTGGCAGGTGGGTTCTTTACCACTAGTGCCACCTGGGAAGCCCCAATATAATGTTCATGCTAAATAAATTTAACATAAATACAATTATGTTATCTAACAATCAGCCCATTATTTAAATTTCCTTAATTGTCCCAATAATATCCTTTACAATTTCTTCTTATTAAATTCAGAGTATAATCAAGGATCACACACTGCATTTAGTTTTCATGCCTACTTAGTCCCTTTAATATAAAACAGTTCTCTAGCCCTTTTTTTTCTTTCACGACACTGACATTTTCTAAGACTCCAAGCCAACTGTTTGGCAGAATGTACCTCAATTTTGGCTTTCACAGTTTCCTCACAGTTAGATTTCCTTTTTTTTTTTTTTAACTTTGGGTGTGGAAATACACATAATTAATGTATCCTTTTGTACCTCACATCATGATGTACATTATGTCAATTTGTCCCATCAGTAATGATATCAAGTTTGATCATTTGGGTAAAGAAGTGTTTGTCAAATTTCTCTATTGTTACCTATAATAATCTTATGGGGTAATACTTTGAAGATCTGAAAATACCTTGTTCCCTACAGTTTTTCATCAGTGGTCCTGGCATCCACTGATGATTCTTGCCTGAATCAGTTATAACAGTGGTGATTATAAATGATTTTATATTTCTATCATCCCTTCTACATTTATTAGTTGTAAAATTCCTATACAAAAAAACTCCTCTATCTCTTCCATTTTCTTTATTTATTCTAATGTCTTATGGACACGTGGATTCCTTATTAAAAAATCAATGTATCATACCCCTTACACTTATACAATGTTATACATCAAATATATATCAATAAAATTAAAAATAGTCATGATAATCCACTACTATCATTATTAATTTTGATCCTTAAATTGTCTTGAATTTGGCCAACATCAGCCTTTTCAAGCTGGTTCCTGTTTCTTTTGGCAAGTCCCCATTAATTTTTGAGTATTTCCTTGCATTTTTCTATAATTAAAAAATGTCCTTATTATGAAGAGGGACAAAGAGAGTGACAGAAGGCTCCTGAACTTCCTTCCTCCCTTGGACACACAGAATGTACAACCACACACAGAGCAATTCCCTCTGAGAAAAATCCAGAAACTAGCCCAGTGACTTCTGCACACTAAGTACATAATACCTCAAAATGAGTAGGAAAGGCTGGGATGCACTCTCACCATAAATCTCTCTCAGCCCAGTGCCATACAATTGGGAGGGAGCCCCCAACTGCCAGCTTCTGCCTGATGAGTGAAGGGTTTGGACCCACATCTAGTACCCCAACTTTTAAGCAATCCCCTGGGATGGGTCCCTAAAACACCTAGCTCTGAAAGCCAGCAGAGCTTGTGTCCATGAGTCCCACAGGACCGTAGCAAACAAAGAAACAATTCTTAATGGGCATGTGACTTCATTTGATCCTTAAACTTTCATTTCTCACTGAGCATTGCTTTGATCTTGTGATGAGGTGGGTTTTTTTTTTTTTATTGTAGTAAAAGGTGTATCACATTACATTTGCCATCTTTATAATTTTTAAGTGGCTATTTCAGTTGCTTCCACTTCTTGGTTATTGTGAGTAATGCTGTAGTGAACACAGGTGTGCACATATCTCTCTGGGATTCTGCTTTGAATTCTATCACACACACACAGAAGTAAGATTGCCAAATCATACGGTAATTCTGTAATTTAGCTTTTTGGGAAAAACTACTATTTCCCATAGCAGCTGTACCATTTTACATTTCTAGTGCAGAGTGTTCCAGTTAATAAGATGTTGGCCATATCCTCACCGTTTGTTCATTTTCTGTTCTTTTGACAGTGACTATCCTAATGGGATGTATAATACCTCATTGTGGTTTTGATTTGCATTTCTCTCATGATTAATGACATCAAGCATCCTTTTCATGTGCTTGTTGGCTATTTGTGTATCTTCAGAGAATTGTCTGTTCAAATCTTTCATCCATTTTAAAAATCAGGTTGGTTATTGTTGTTGAGCAATGAAAGTTCCTTATAAATTCTGGATATTAATCCCTAACCAGATATATGATTTCCACATATTTTCTCCATTTCCATAGATTGCTTTTCATTCTCTTCATCGTTTCGATACACAAAAACTTTTTTAAGTTTGGTGTAGCCCCATTTGTCTAGTTTTGCTTTTGCTGTTTACGCTTTTGGCGTCACATCCAATAAATCATTGTTAAATCCCATTTTTTGAAGTTTTCTCCCTATGTCTTCTTCTAGTTTTATAGTGTAGATCTTTAATCCACTTTGAGTTAATTTTTGTGTCGAGCATAAGGTAAGAGCCTAACTTCATTCTTTTCCATGTGGTTATTCAGTTTTTTGAATCTGTTGAAGAGACTGTCCTCTTCCCGTGTGTGGTCTTGGTACCCTTGTAGAGAATCACCTGGCAATATGGTCAGCCCTCCACATCTGAAGGTATTCTACCTATAGATTCAACCAATTGGGGATAAAAATATTTGGGAGAAAAAAGTTCCAGAAAATTTCAAAAAGTGAAATTTGAGTTTTCCAAGCACTGACAACTGTGATGGACAGAGAAGCCTCGTGTGCTGCAGTCCATGGAGTCACAAAGAGTCAGACATGACTGAGTGACTGAACTGAACTGACAACTATTTACATAGCACTTACGCTGCATTAGGTATTATAAGTAATCTAGAGATGATTTGAAGTATACAGGAGGATGTGCATAGGTTATACACAGATCACCCGTTTATATAAGGGACTTGAGCATCCACAGATTTTGGCATCTGAAGGGTCCTGGAACTAATCCCCTGCTAATACGGAGGGATGGCTGCATGTGTGTGGATTTATTTCTGGGCTCTTTATTGCTCCATTGGTCTATATATCTGTCTTTATGTCGGTACAACACTGTCTTGATTACTTCTTGGCTTTGTAGTATGTTTTGAAATCAGTAAGCCTGAGGTCTCCAAGTTTGTTCTCCATTTCCAAGATTGTTTTGGCGGTTTGGTATCCCTTGAGATTCTGTATCAGTTTTAGCATTTTTTTCCTTTCTGTTTCTGCCAACAAATGTCATTGGGATTTTTTTAAGATTGCATTGAATTGCTCTGGGTGGTATGGACATTTTATTGCTATTGAGTCTTCCCATTCCTTTGTATCTTCTCTGATTTCTTTTAGCAATATTTTGTAATTCTCAGTGTGCAAGCCTTTCACCTCTTTAGTTAGGTTTACTCCTAGGTTTTTATCCTTTTTGATGCTATAGCAAATTGGATTGTTTCCTTAGTTTCATTCTTTCTTTGATTCTTTTCTTCTTTTTTTTTTTGGATTGGTCTTTGTTAGTGTACTGAAATGCAACTCATTTTTCCATGTTGATTTTGTATCCTGAAATTTTGCTGAAATCATTAATTAGTTGTTAACACATTTCACAAATGGTTTCCTTAGGGTTTTCTACCAATAAGATCATATCATGTAAAGTGAGATAATTTTACTTCTTCTTTTCCAATTTGAATGCCTTTTATTTCTTTTTCTTTTCCAACTGTTCTAACCCAGACTTTTCAACATGTGCTTTATCAGTTAGTGTGGGCTAAGTTATGCTGGAGTAAAAAACAAACAAACAAAAAACCAACCCAAATCTCAGTGGCTAAAAGAACAAATGTTTATCATTTACCCTAGTGTTCCCATCATTTGGTTGAGATGTTCTGTGGGACTCAGGCAAAGCAAGGTTGCATCTCTATGTTTTTGTGACTGTCAAGGCAGGCCAAAGGGAGCACAGCTCAACACACAGTGATCTTTTAAAAAAAACTGTTATTTTCTAGTATGAGCCTCTGATCACACGTGAGGCTTCAATAGTTTATGTTTTTACTCTACTGGGTTTCTGTTGCTGTGCAGGCTCTCCTCTCTTTGCAGCAAGAGGGGTCTTCTCTCTAGTTGCCTGTGGGCTTCTCATTGTGGTGGCTTCTCTTGTTACTGAGCTTGGGCTCTAGGGTGTGTGGGCTTTAGTAGCTGTGGCTCGAGGGCTCAGTAGTTGTGGTTCCTGGGCTCTAGAGCACAGGTTCAATAGCTGTGGTGCAGGGGCTTAGTTGCTGTGAGGCATGTGGGATCTTCCTGTGTCTCCGGCGCTGGCAGGGTGGATTCTCCAGCACTGAGCCACTGGGGAAGCCCCACATAATGACTTTTAAAACTTCTACCTAAATGACACATGTCATCTTCACTCACTTTGCCACACTTCACTTCAAAGGTGGTGGAGAAAAGCCTTCCTACCCTGGGTTCATAAATAGCAGAAAGCCAGAAATATTTGGTGAACAGCACGAACAGCCGCTACACTCTGCCCTTCTAGTTACCAAATGTTGATCTCACTTTCTCTTCCACAAGTCAGGTATACACCATACAACCCCCTCCCCAACACAGACACTCTCACAGTCTTGTCCAATCACAACATCATGTTCAAAGCCCAGGGTATCGAAGTGCGTGTGGCACAGTAGTCTCTACAGCAAGGAGTGCATGTAGTAGTAACAGAATTGGGAGCTGTGGCTTGTTTTGATCAAGAGATTTCTGTAGCCAGAAGGCAAATTATCTGCCTCCATACACCAAATATGGGCTTCCCCGACGGCTCAGGTGATAAAGAATCCACCTGCAATGCGGGAGACCTGGGTTCAATCCCAAGATTGGGAAGTTCCCCTGGAGGAGAGCATGGCAACCCACTCCAGTATTCTTGCCTAGAGAATCCCCATGGACAGAGGAGCCTGGCAGGTTATAGTCCATGGGGTCGCAAAGAGTTGAATATGACTGAGTGACTGAGCACATATACCAAATACACAGTTGGTGAAATACTAACAGGACAACCACAGTGAACACTCCTATTCAGAAAAGGAAACCAAACAAAACACACAGAAGTGACTGCTGCTAAGTTGCTTCAGTCGTTGTCCAACTCTATGCAACCCCAGGGACAGCAGCCCACCAGGCTCCCCCGTTCCTGGGATTCTCCAGGCAAGAACACTGGAGTGGGTTGCCATTTAGTCTCTAGCAGTTCTGACTACAAGATGAACCATGCAAGGGCACCTTTAGCTTTTTTGGAAAAGCTAAACATAGAAAGACAGGCAAAAGTACATAAGGCATATAAAATAAAAAGTTTTAAAACAATAAAATATAAAAATTTAAAGTATATAAGGCAAATGCATTACAAAAAAGAAAAAGAAAGCAAAAATCCTGTTCTTATTAATATTAGAAAGAATAGAATTCTGGCTAAAAAGCATTAAATGAAACTAAAAGGTTACACTATAATGCTAAATGCTACAATTCACAAAAAAAGTATATTATTAATGAGGATACAAGCACAAAACAACACAGTAGCAATTTCCAACAAGTGGAAACTCTAAGAAGCAAGGAGAAATAGACAAAATATGTTAATATTAGAAAACTTATCTCAGTGTGAGACAGGTCAAAGAGTTAAAAACAAATATAAAGATACAGAAGATGAAAACAGTCAGGTTGATCTTATGGGTAAATATCAAACCTTTTTACCCTGATAATACCAGGTAATACAGAATACATCTCATTTTCAGGTGTACATGGAATTTTCATGAAATTGACCACATTAGGCTACAAAGAAAACCTTATTATTTTCCATATTGTATATTTAAGCAGCATATTGTTTTTGCATAACTTTTCCCATCTTTTAATTTACTGAGGTGTAATTTACAAATACAATTTGTAATTTACAAGTACAATTCCTGCTGACGGTGACTGTAGCCATGAAATTAAAGGACACTTGCTCCTTGGAAGGAAAGCTATGACAAACCTCAGTTCAGTTCAGTTCAGTCGCTCAGTCGTGTCCGACTCTTTGCGACCCCATGAATCACAGCACGCCACGCCTCCTGTCCATCACCAACTCCCAGAGTTTACTCAAACTCACATCCATCGAGTCAGTGATGCCATCCAGCCATCTCATCCTCTGTCATCCCCTTCTCCTTCTGCCCCCAATCCCTCCAAGCATCAGAGTCTTTTCCAATGAGTCAACTCTTCGCATAAGGTGGCCAAAGCACTGGAGTTTCAGCTTCAACATCAGTCCTTCCAAAGAACACCCAGGACTGATCTCCTTTAGAATGGACTGGTTGGATCTCCATGCAGTCCAAGGGACTCTCAAGAGTCTTCTCCAACACCACAGTTCAACAGCATCAATTCTTCAGTGCTCAGCTTTCTTTATAGTCCAACTCTCACATCCATACATGACTACTGGAGAAGCCATAGCCTTGACTAGACGGACCTTAGTCGGCAGAGTAATGTCTCTGCTTTTGGACATGCTATCTAGGTTGGTCATAACTTTCCTTCCAAGGAGTAAGTGTCTTTTAATTTCATGGGTGCAATCACCATCTGCAGTGATTTTGGAGCCCCCCAAAATAAAGTCTGACACTGTTTCCAATGTTTCCCCATCTATTTGCCATGAAGTGATGGGACCAGATGCCATGATCTTTGTTTTCTGAATGTTGAGCTTTAAGCCAACTTTTTCACTCTCCTCTTTCACTTTCATCAAGAGGCTTTTTAGTTCCTCTTCACTTTCTGCCCTAACGGTGGTGTCATCTGCATATCTGAGGTTATTGATATTTCTCCTGGTATTTTTTATTCCAGCTTGTGCTTCTTCCAGCCCAACGTTTCTCATGATGTACTCTACATAGAAGTTAAATAAGCAGGGTGACAATATACAGCCTTGACGTACTCATTTGGAACCAGTCTGTTGTTCCATGTCCAGTTCTAACTGTTGCTTTCTGACCTGCATATATGTTTCTCAAGAGGCAGGTCAGGTGGTCTAGTATTCCCATCTCTTTCAGAATTTTCCACAATTTATTTTGATCCACACAAAGGCTTTGGCATAGTTAATAAAGCAGAAACAGATGTTTTTCTGAAACTCTCTTGCTTTTTCGATGATCCAGCGGATGTTGGCAATTTGATCTCTGGTTCCTCTGCCTTTTCTAAAACCAGCTTGAACATCTGGAAGTTCATGGTTCACGTATTGCTGAAGCCTAGCTTGGAGAATTTTGACAAACCTAGACGGTGTGTTAAAAAGCAAAGATGTCACTCTGCCAACAAAGGTCCATTTAGTCCCAGGAATGAAGTTATTGGGTTGTGTGCAAAGTGTATTTTCTAATTATTTCCAACAATTTTGTGTCATTCTGATTTAGGCACATCTTGTAAATACCATATAGCCACAAGATTTTAAAAACATCCAATCTGAGTATTTGTCTTTAATAAGGGAACTTTAGTCACATTCACCATGGGTACTGTTTGGATTTCTTCCTACCAACTTACTTTTGTTTTCTATTTACCGTTATTTCTTCTTCTCTGATTCTCCATTTCTTTTCCTTTTAAAACTTACATATAGTGAAATATACAGATCTCCAGTGGTGTATTCTTTTTTTCCCATCTATTTATTTTGGCTGAGTCGAATGTTAGTTGTGGCACATGGGATTTTAGTGCCCTGACCAGGGATGAAACCTTTATCCCCTACATTGCAAGATGTAGGGGACCACTAGGGAAGTGCCAGAATTTCCTTCCTTTTTAAAGCTGCATACTTTCCATTGGGTGTATATACCACATTTTGGTTATTCATTCATTTGTTGAGGATGCTGGCATTGCTTTGTCCTCTTGACTACTGTGAATAGTGATGCTAATGAACGTGGGTATACAAATATCTCTTTCAGATCCTGCTTTCAATTTTTTTTGTATATATAACACAAAGTGGAATTGCTGGATTATATGGTAGTTCTATATAAAATTTTTAAAGGAACTGTACTATTTTTCATAGCAACTGTACCGTTTTACATTTCCATCAACAGTACACAATAGTTCCAGTTTCTCCATATCCTTGTCAATACTTGTTATTTAGTTATTTTTCACCGCAGCCATCCTAATAGGTACGAGGTGGTAACTTACTGTGATTTTGATTTGCAATTCCCTAACGATTAGGGATATTGAACATCTTTTCATGTGCTTTTCGGCCATCTGTATGTCTTCTCCAGAGAACTGTCTATTCAAGTCCTTTGTCTTACTTTTAAATCTATCTCGTTGTTTTTGAGTGCTTATGACATTCCATGGTACAGATGTAACATAGTTAAAACTTTTAGATGGATATTTACATTCTTTTCAATTTTTCTGTTATAGTGGTACAGCAAACCTCTTTCTATACACTTCCTTGTACACATGTGAAATTTATACATTTATCACGCATTCATCTCATACTGATGATCTATTTTAAAGGAAATCACCTATATGATACCTATAAACTAAAAGATAGAATTAGGCTCACAGGACATCTGTAATTTTTATTTTAATGGATCCTAGTGAAGTGAAAGTCACTCTGTGATGTCCAACTCTTTGCGACCCCATGGACTATACAGTCCATACAATTCTCTAGGCCAGAATACTGGAGTGGGTAGCCTTTCCCTTCTCCAGGGGATCTTCCCAACTCAGGGATCGAATCCAGGTCTCCCACATTGCAGGTGGATTCTTCACCAGCTGAGCCACAAGGGAAGCCCAAGAACACTGGAGTGGGCAGCCTATCCCTTCTCCAGGGAATCTTCCCGATTCAGGAATTGAACCAGGGTCTCCTGCATTACAGGTGGATTCTTTACCAACTGAACTATCAGGGAAGCCCAAAGGATCCTAACTGCTGTCCAAAATGGTTTTACTTATTTGCCTTCTTGTCAGCACTACAGGACTACCCATGTCCTTACACGCTTATCATGTACATTGGAAAATTTTGTCAGTCATTTGTCTTAATTTTGGGGGAAGTTCTTTTGCAGACAAACCTAATTTTAATGCGTCCACACTTATTTTTCTTTTATGGCTTTTACATTCTTCATCTTCTTCAAGAATTTTGCTGCTAAGTCACTTCAGTGACACGACTTCAAACAGTCATGTCCGACTCTGCAACCCCATGGACTGTAGCCTGTCAAGCTCTTCTGTCCATAGGATTCTCCAGGCAAGAATACTGGAATGGACTGCCATGCTCTCCTCCAGGGGATCTTCCGAATCCAGGGATTGAACCTGCGTCTCTTATGTCTCCTGCATTGGCAGGCGAGTTCTTTATCACTAGTGCCACCAGGAAGCCCTCTTTAAGAAGTCTACTCAGAGCTTATATACATCTTCCTTTTTCTTCTCCTAATACTTCCATGTTGGATGGTATCATCGACTTGACAGACATGAGTCTGAGCAAGCTCTGGGAGTCGGTGATGGACAGGGAAGCCTGGAGTACTGCAGTCCATGGGGTTGCAGAGTCGGACAAGACTGAGTGAACTGAGTTGAATACTTCCATGGCTTAAAAAATATTTAGACTTTGATCCACTCGAAGGCTATGAGGATCTCATGAAGGATAAGAGGCAGAAATATAAACCTTTTTTCAAGTGGATAGTCAACTTGTTATTATAATACAACCATCACTATCATTTACTGAATACCACTTCTATCAGGTACTGTTCAATACTATCTTATTGGGGTTGTTTTGAGGATTAAATAAAACATTTAAATTTTTTTTCTATTTTTTGGCTATCTCTGGCATACAAGATCTTAGTTCCTCAACCAGGGATTGAACCCAGGCCCCCTGCAGTGAGAGTGCAATGTCTTAGCTACTGGACTGACAAGTCGCTAAATAAAACATTTTAAAGGGAAGCAAGGAAAGCATCAAATGCTTATGTAATTTGCCCAATTCATACAGATATTAACTGCTGAAATCAGGATCCTAACCCTAGTGGGAAAATCCCACAATATTTGGCCTTCTAATGCAATTTCCTTTTCCCATAGATTTAAAAAAATTTTAATACCAGCTTTATAACATACTAAATTACCATAAATACACAGGTCTATTTATGGACTTTCTAGTCTGTTTCAATGATCTATTTGTTCATTCTTATACTGTCTTGTGATCATGTAAAACATCTAATCTGATCATGTTATCCATCCTAATTAAAAATTTAATGACTCCCTGTTGACCTCAGGATTAAGTCCAAACCCTTCAGCTTGTCATATAGAGCCCCCTCCCTCCCACCTCCTACCTCTGGAGTCTCAGATGTGACGACACACTCCTCCCCTCTGTGTTCTAGCTCTCTTTCAAGATTAACTCAAACATAACTGCCTTCAGTCCCCCTTCTCTCCCTATCCCAACCAAGGAGAAAGAAGTCATTCTTTCTACCTGTTTGTCTACTCCCTCATACTTTTATCCTAGCATCACTATTTTACTGTATTTTTTCATCTACATGTCTTTCTTTTACCATAATATGACTATCTTGAGGATACGACCACTTGTTATTAAATGCCTAGCATAACCTTAATAAATATTTGAGTAAATCAATATCATATGACCATCATATCATGTGAGCAATTTTCTGATTTATAAAAAGGTGCAGCAAATTTTAAAATGACACAAAATATAATTTTAAAAACAACATTGAAAAGTGAATATATTTAACTATACTCAGCTCATTATAGAGCAAGTGAGTGAGTGCAATAGTAATTCACACTATAGCATGTTTAATGAACTTGCAAAAGAGAAAACGGGTCAAAGGAAGGTGGAGAAATTTTCTCTTCTCATTAGAACCGAGGGGCTCCGTAATCATCTGGCATCCGCTCAATGTTGTACCTGATCAGGACAAAAAAATTAACACTGGTTAGAAACCTGTGTCCAGAACTCACCGTAAAAGCCCATCCTTTACTGATTATATCACTCTCACGTCCTGCTGTGAATCCTTTTTGTCAGTGGGAACATTTTAAAGGCCTATCATAATGAATGATTTACAGCAAAATGCTGACTATATTATCTTTATTCTTCAAAATGAGAAAGTTAACAAGTTGGAGAGCCAGGTACGGAGTCCAGGTGTGCCCAAGCCCCTCACCTATATTCTTCCCATTTTGCTGTATTTGTCCCAGGATAAAAAGTTGGCCAATAATAGTCTGAGGACTGACACAGGAATATCAAAGAAGGATAAAAAGCAGCTTTTGTTTTCTTTTTTTCTTTAATAAACTTTCAGTTTCCCAAATAAGATGCTAATCACCTGCACTAGGTTTTCAAAAAAAAAAAAAAAAGTATTTCTAGCTGAAGATAAGTTACTGCTTTGTATCAATATTTAAGGCCACACATTTCCCTATTCCTGCTAGTGATCTTACTGCAACAATGTGAATGTATGCCTCATTCCTAAATCCTAGCTTTATCTTTTGTCTGTGTTCTTATCATTAACACTTTGTCTCATTTATTCAAATAGAACTATGTAAATATTTGATACATCAATTTTTTTTCCCCAAATCCTTCTATATCTTGACATCAACTATATACAGTTAATGACTTCTCTAAGAGAAACTTCTCACCTATGGTTAGAAATGTACATGATGGGAACTCCAGGGATCTTCCGGATTCTTCGTTTAAGGTCCCGGTCAACTGTGGCCACAATGTAACACTTGTGCTAGAAAAGACAGGATTGGGTGTTCCTACAGAGCTCACTAAATGATACTGGATACAATCACTGGTTAGTCTGAAGAATCACTCATTTTTACAGTGAACAGGAAAGGAAAGGCTAAAACAAATTGGTGAGTAGTTTCTAGATCAAGGAATTCATATTTATCACATAAAACATAACAAGTTGCTTGGGCTGATTGTAGCTCTAAGAGTCTTGAGGGGGAGAAGATAGAAAAACTAGTTAAAAGCTGCAAATTGTTTTTTGTCTCGTAAGTGGAAGGGATTTTCCTATCTAGGGCAGACAATTCCTCAGTTTTCAGAAAACACTCTCAGAAAGACAATGCAAAGGCAGGGTTACAGCCTTAGATCCGAAGGCACAGCTTTTGCCTTTAGAAGGATCTCCGGGGCTGGTCCTACTCTGGAGGCCTCCTTGTCATGGAGGTAGGCTATCTCCTGGGTTCTGAAGCCAGAACAGGAAGATCTCCAGGACAAGGCGGACTCAAACAGCTCTGAAAGCACTAAAATTTAGCAACCCGTCTGGCACTTTACTTCCATCCTACCCAAATCTCTTGCTGAGTTTTATAAAGAGTTGTAGGCTGGGGCCAGCCATGCTATGGGGAATTAAGGGAAATGCTGGCTCCACCCAAGAGATGAAGCGGCTCAAGGGATGGCAGTGTGGTCACTACATAGAGATGATTCTTTTCAGCAGAGACAGGCTTTTTAAGGTCAATCAGCAACAGAAGTTCTTGCAGTGTTTGACAAGGAAGAACAGACGAATTAAAAACCTACTTATTCTAGGGTATGTGTGAAACAGCACTCTGGGAGACCCAGATGTAACAAAATTCCTACATAGGGAGTAAATGGAACTTTACTCGATTATTTTTTGGCCGCACTGCGTGGCATATGGGATCTTAATTCCTCCATCAGGGATCAAACCTGTGCCCCCTGCATTGGAAGCGCACAGTCAACCACTAGACCATCAGGCAAGTCCCTGCAACCTTATTTTAGATTCACAGGGAGACAGAACCTGATATATTAGTATGTCTGCACTCACCCGCTTAAACCATATTATAGAGGAGATATGTGGAATAAAGAATCAATAAATCCTCCAAATTACACCTCCAATAAATGCAGATGCCAAGATCTGAAACCACGTCTCCTCCCCAAACCCATGATCTTTCCATTATGGTTACAGTATACATTTCCATTCCACTCTCTCAAGTAAATGAGGACACTGATACTTCCCATGAAGGGATTCTATATAATTTTTTTTTAATCATTTATACTCCTAGATACTTTACATGAACATTCAGGAAATAATAGCTTATCTTGGTTTTAGTAGAACAGAGTAAATATTAAAAAAGGATGATACCTGAGTTACTCTTTGTACTAAGCAGTCATCTGCATAGGTTCCTTTGTGTGTACACGGTAATCGTTCAAATCTTGGATCCTTGGCAATCCTATATGGATTATAGGATTATAAAAGTGGATTAATAAAAGCATTCAAGCAACTGAGTAACTTTACAACTTTCAATCAGTGAAATAAGAGTAATGTGATCTATGTGGAGATTTCAAGACACCGTTCTCCCCTTGAAGCTTATTTTCTATAATAATTGGAAAGGCAATTTATAGAAAAGGGAATTAAAGCTTACTGACTGAGAGCTGCCAAGCCTTACATCATGTACTTGTTACAGAAATCTGACTTATTCTATTTCCGTTTTACAGATAAAGTAGAAGCTTCAGAGAGTTTGACTAATTTGTTCAAAGCTACACAGCTGGGAAAAGCCAGGATTCAAAACTACATCAAATTAAACCTGACCATTTTGCTTTTAGGAAGTTGTCTTACACAAATACACAAGAATACAGGTGCAAGGATGGTCACTACAAAACGGTTTATATAGTGGAAAACTGGAGATAATCTGAATATCCATCAGCAAGGTAAAAGTTAAATACACTTTGGTCCTTCTAGCCTATTTTGAAAAATAAGGTAGAGCTGTATGTACCAATGTGGGAGGACACAATAAACAAAGCAGACACAGACACACACACACGTATATAACATTAAAAAAACCGACATTCATCAATGTTTTCACTGGTCTCAATAGACGGGTCCTTAGCATTGGGAATGTGATTAGCTTATGATTTTCCCTAACTCAGTGTCTGTCAGTTGTTCTTCACATGAAAATGGTATTTCATGAAAAAGCAGCTCGTTCAGCTCACAAATGCTTCTCCTTGAGACAACGTTCATCCTTTGCTGTTTTCCTTCTCCTTCCAGTTTTTCTGAGATGGAAGCGACGTTCAGCCCTGTGTGAGCTGAAGGTCCACAGCACGGTGACTTGGTTCACACGTATTATGAAATGAGCGCTGTAGAAAGGTTAAGGTGCACCCACCAGCAGAAATGCTTCGTGTGTACTTCTCACTGCACCACAAGGAACACTGATGTGTATTCCAGGGCTGAGATTTAACACTGTTAATGAATTGTACTGCTCTATTAAGGATATTCTCAAGTGACTGTGGTATTTAAAAAAACCTGCCAGTGAAGAGAAAAACTACTAGCATTATTTGGGCCCAATGTCTTGATTTGTACGGAGGTAATGCCATTTTTTTGCATTCAGTGCAAATGTCAGCACAGTGACAAAGGCAACACCTTGGTATTATTAAGAAAATAGTTTTGCAAACTCCCTGCAAAGGTCTCTGGGACTCCAGGGGTGGAGGAGGGTTGCCACACCTTGGGAACCACTAAACTGAAAGGCACTGTCTAGAGTAAACTCAAAACTTCTTGTAAGTAAACTGAAGACTGTTTAAGTGTGAGATTCTGAAGAAGATAACCAGATAACAAACTAATAGAAAGACGCTTTCTAAGTGAAAATCCAGAGGAACATACGAGGAGGCCCAGGAGACCTGTGTGACTAAGAAGTTTAGTTCAAAAAGCTTCAGCTGGAAAACTCTAACCTTCAAATGTCTGCTTTCTAAGTCATGAATAGTTAACTAATTTTGTATGATTTTTATTTAAACTAACCAGACAAGAAATCTTTGAAGAGCAAACAGAAGAAGGAGGGTCAAAATAATCTTCAGTGCACCAATCTAAAACAAATCTAGATCAGCTCTGTCCTACCTTAAAGCCACTCTATACTTCTGCCCCAATTTCTCAATTTCAGCCATTACACAGTCAGTTATACAAGGGATACCTGCCAGGAAAATAAAATTAGTAACAAACTTGTGAAGGAACCGATTTTACTCTCTGAATTATATCCTGTTGAGAGTCTTACCACTGGACCACCAGGAAATTCCCTGAATTATATACTTTAAATGAGTGACTTATATGGTATGTGGATTGAATCTTAAAGCTGTTAAATAGCATGAAGATAAAAAAGTAAATAATGCATGATCTATTCTTATTCATGAACAAAAATAACCTCACAGAATGAGGTTTATTTACTATGAACAAAAATACCCCCTAGAAACTGTATATAACTTTTTAAAACTGCCCCTTTCTGAGGAAAGGCATAACAGGGAACTTTCATTTTCTTTATGCTAGATTATTAATTTTTTTTCACAAGTACACTAACACTCTTGAGAACAAAGTTAAGATATCTTAAACTAAAATACAATGCGCAGAAGAAAAAGCAGTTGGAAAATGGAGGGAAGAAGATAGGAGGAGCAGATAATCATGGGATTAGATAATCATGGGATACATCCCTTAAAAGGGTCAATTTCAGGGCCGCGCAGCAGTGAAGCAAGAGCTTGCATCTGGAGCAGGGAAATGGGTTCAGGAAGATCACTACAAAAAGGACTCTCAGTAGAAAAGAAAGCCCATGGGTAGCTAGCCATCCTCCTCTGTTGGAGTGTCAAACAGAAATGGAAGGGACCAGGAGCTATGAAAAGGTCAAAGGGGTATCTCCAAGCCAAAAGGAAGATAAAGGCCTTCTTTCATGAATAAAGGCAAGTAAAGAAAAATTAAATAAGCAGAGCTTAAAACAGTTAAGGAATCTCCTAGGTAACTGAACTTGTAATGCACTCAAATGTTTCTTGAGCCTTTGCTCTGAGATATCATGTCACACAGAAAAGTGGCATTTTCCTTAGTAAGTTTTTTCTTTCAGAAAAGGCACTGTGAGAGCAATTAGCTGTATGCACTATAGCTGTACTCTGTGGTATCCACAACTGGAGAAAGACCTAACTATAATGCCAATGCTATCCCAAACAATCATCTCTTTTTTGGCCATGCCACGTGGCTTATAGGATTTTAGTTCTTCAACCAGGGATTGAATCTGCATCCTTGGCAGTGAAAGTGCCAAGTCCTAACCACTAGACCACCATGGACTACCCCTGAACCATTTAGATAATAATAGTGGAGCTAGAGAACCAGGGAAGCAATGCAACTCCAAGGGGCCATGCTTAAACCCTCCATCCGTTTCGTTCATAAATAGGTCACAGCATTCCTGGAGCAGCAGCTAAGACAACTATAAAACACCATGGGAATAAAAGAAGTCCACCAAAAGTAGTTTCTTCCCTCATACAGGCCACCCTAGTCCACTTTTAGGCATGGTCGTGCTCTAGCTTCAGACTACTCTTTATTATTCCCAAGAGACTTAAGAAATTTTTAAGTATTACATGTACATAGCTTTAAAAAAATACAAAAAGGCCTATATGAAAAAATAATGATCCCTTGATCTTTTCCCACTCCACCAATTCTGAGAGTTGGACTATAAAGAAGGCTGAGCACTGAAGAATTGATGCTTTCAAATTGTGGTGCTAGAGAAGATTCTTGAGAGTTGTCTGGACAGCAAGGAGATTAAACCAGTCAATCCTAAAGGAATCAACCCTGAGTATCATTGGAAGAACTGATGCTGAAACTGAAGCTCCAAACTTTGGTCACATGGTAGAAGCGCCAACTGATTGGAAAAGACCCTGATGGGAAAGGCTGAGGGTAGGAGAAGGGGGAGATAGAGGATGAGATGGTTGGATGGCATCACTGACTCAATGGACATGAGTTTGAGCAAACTCTGGGAAATAGTGAAGGACACGAAAGCCTGGTGTGTGGCAGTATGTGGGGTAGCAAAGAGTCAGACATGACTGAGTGACTGAACAGATTCTGATCCTTAGAGATGACTATTTTAATTTCATTGGCTGTTTTTCTCACTTGGTGGTTACATGCATAACTTGATATAATAAACTTCTGCAGTTAATTTTTATATTAATTTTAGGCATTTAAAGAATTGACCTCTCTTACCCATCACACATCCCTTATCCCATCTTGCTAATTTTAATAAATCAAGAAACAGCATTCACATTACTATCACTCTGTAAATGTTCACTATGTAGTATCTTTCGTATATATTAAAGAAGGTATGAAGTTTTTCCTTTGATTCTAATAATTTATTCTTTATGGCAAAGTGTAAGTTTAATTTTCATTTGTACCTTTACTAGATGTTTTTTTGTACCTTTCTTTCATTTGTACCTTTAACTGGAAAATGTGTGAATATAAACCCGCCACAAAATACAACAGATCTCACTATTAGGAAGTTATTCCCCTGTACTTGTCCTAAACTATCTTTTTCCTCCTCATGATAGGAAAAGAAGACCATTTGAAGGAGGAGACACCCAAATACACAAGGGAAATCTATTAATGGTAAACTACATATCTAGGTGTAAATAAACTACCTCAGATCCTTTGTGGTACAAATAAACACCAGACTGAATAAACTTAGGAACAGTTGACCATAATCATTTCTAGTTCTGTGATTGTAAATGGCAAAATGTCCTATTTAGCTTTTCCACACTGAAGTGGATAGGAGAATGTTTCCTACTTAATGTAAATAATATACATAGTGAGAAATGAAATAAATTTTCATTTATCCAGAATTTTAAAATCCAAAATTCTAAAACAGAAAATTCCCCACCTATTTTCTAAGTTGATGTCTGTAACGATGGTCAAAACATACTAAGTGTTTTCTCAATTGTGAAAGTTTAATTATTCTGAGTCAAGTTTGCATTATATTTCAATTCATTGAAAAGGGTCCTCGCTATGGTGAGCAAATTAAATGGCCAGCAATTTAGTAAACTAGAACCCCATTTCCCTCTTTTAATGTATTTGGGTAAGTATGATTATTCTTTACAAATGTCAGAGAAATGGAAAAGTCTGATACTCACATTTGGCATACAGACAGTCCATCATTGACTGTACTAAGTCCAGTTTGGCCTTAATGGAAAAGTTGATAAAGTTGGTATCAACCAGGATGTGGTAAGGTGGGCCCAGCTGTGTGTTATATTGGAAAAATAAGCAGGAAGGGTGTTGGGGGCTGGAAGAAAAAGAAAAAAAACACGAAGTAATGTCTACACTGATATTCTGGTATAAACAAACAAAAAAGAAGTCTCTGCTTGGAATAGTTTGTTCCTTTCCCCCGCCCCCCCGTTCATTGAAAGTAAATCCTGTGATGATATATCCATCACCAATCTAGGGCAAAATGAGAAAAATAAGAAAAATGTGATGAGGTTTCCTAAAGTTAAATGTACTTACTTAAAAGGAATAACCTTTATCCTCAAACTATGCCCTTGCTACTTTTTGGTGATATGCTGTCTCTTTCTTTTGAAAGTTTCTTGGCAAAGAAAAAAAAAAAAAAGATATTAGATTTAATTACCAGGATTTTAGGGAAACTTTTACTGCTCCATTAAGTCCAAAAACCTTTGAACCGTTAGAATTGGTTTATGCTCATCAATATCACTTCATTTGCACAGCTGTGCCAGACTTACAAATGACTGAGCAAATCAGTTCAGGGGATGCCTAAATTTCTCAGAGGTCTACAGGTTTAGAATCTTACTTCTAGTTTTAAAGGAAAACTTGAAATTTTTGATTACTCACACTTCTCTTTCCTTGAGTGCACTAGGATCTTTCTTTTCTTTCTTTTTTGGTTTTAATCTATCCTTTTCTTTACTAGAAAAAAAAAAAGAAAGAAAATTCAATGTAGGAGAGAAAAAAATCCACAGCAGTGATTATTATTAAAAGTTTCTTCTTTTTTGTCTACAAAGGAAATCCTATTTTGTGAGATCACCATATTAAAATCAGCATAGGCTTCTTGTGCACAAATAACTGTGTAGGAAGTAGCTTGGAATTAACACAGTTAATTAGTAAAACCTAATTAAATTTTAAAATCATTAGCTAATAATTCATATAAATTATTAGTGGTTAAGTAAATGTTGGTTATATTATTTCTTTCCTTGTCAGAAGCTCTCATATCAAGGATAAAAATCCATTTCCAAGCAGTGGGTAAACAGGCTGACATTTATCCTCTGAAGACTCAGATGCTTCAACAGCAGGAAGAAAAGGGTTCTCCCACATGTCTCTTATAAAGGGCTAAAATGTGACAATATATATACAGAATTTAACCTTAACTAGAAACAAAATATTATTAGTGGGTCAAATTTCCTTAAAATTACATAATAAATACATACTAAAAGTCAAGAATACAGTTTAACCACAATGAAGGCTCTAAGGACTACTCCTTTGTACTGAGACTCTTAAACACAATGAAGCCCAGTCTTTATTTAATAATGCCATCCATTTTTAACCAAGCTGACAAGCTGTTTAGTTCCTCCTTATACTAGGGAATATCATTCTACTCTCTTCCTCCACAGTCATAAATCTTGTAAGATTTATCAAATGGAGATGCCTAGGTGTTCCCATTGTTTCTTTCAAAAATACTTGAGTTATCAGGTGCTGGTACACAAGACAATGATAATCTCTATCTTTCAAAAATTATAACAAACCTTTCCCCCGCCCCTGGGGAATGTAGCAGTGTAATGACAAAAACCTAAAGAAAACTCTACCTACCTCACAGAACAGTCAGGAGGCTTAAAAGTGATATGGCACATACAGTATATAGAAACGGTGATACAAACTGAACACTTATGAGATGCTGAATTCCCAACCCATTTCATCAGTGTACCTGCTCAGCAGCGTAGCCATTGTTGTACTTTATTACCCTATAATAATCCAAGACATAGTAACACCAAAAGTAAACAGAACAACAAAAATAACAGAAACTTTTACTACTTATCCCCTCGTGATTTCTATAGCTCTGGGCAGTCTAGGAAGCCAGGTGATTCTAGACACTCACAGCCTCTGATCTCTGAGACTAAGCATTCGCTTCATGGTCGCATACTTCCGTGTTTTCTTTTGCTTCCCCTTGAAACAAAAATTTTAGTTAAAAGGAGTTGGAAACACACCGCATATTCCTGAGTTCCTTTACTTTTGTCCACACCCTTCTTCTCTCAAATACCCAATTCCTCCTATCTGCCTCAGCCAGACTTTATTTTCTTGGGCTCCAAAATCACTGCAGATGGTGACTGCAAACATGAAATTAAAAGATGCTTGCTCCTTGAAGAAAAGTTATGACCAACCTAGACAGCATATTAAAAAGCAGAAACATTACTTTGGCAACAAAGGTTCCTCTAGTCAAAACTATGGTTTTTCCAGTAGTCACGTATGGCTGTGAGAGTTGGACTAGCGCGGAAGAATTGATGCTTTTGAACTGTGGTGTTGGAGAAGACTCTTGAGAGTCCCTTGGACTGCAAGGAGACCCAAACAGTCCATCCTAAAGGAAATCAATCCTGAATATTCATTGGAAGGACTGATGCCGAAGCTGAAACTCCAATACTTTGGCCACCTGATGCGAAGAACTGACTCATTTGAAAAGACCCTGATGCTGGGAAAGATTGAAGGCAGGAGGAGAAGGGGACGATAGAGGATGAGATGGTTGGATGGTATCACTGACTCGATGGACGTGAGTTTGAGTGAACTCTGGGAGCTGGTGATGGACAAGGAGGCCTGGCGTGCTGCAGTCCATGGGGTCTCAGAGCCGTACACGACTGAGCGACTGAACTGAACTGCCTCAACCCATCCTCCCAACTCGCTGAAACATAGAAGCACTACTCCCGCAGTTTAAAAGGTGAGATCGGAATGAAAATAAGCAAGGAGACTTTCGTGGAAGTTTGGCCAAAAGCCACTCCCTCAATCTCCTCCCAGACGTGGTCTGACAATGCCCGTTCTCGGACTCCCCGGGGCCTCACCATGTTCACGCCGCGCTCTTGTTTCTTCCGGAATCTCCCGCGGCGCGGCTCGTTTGCATCATCCGTACGCCACTTCCGGCAAAGGCTAGCCCGGAAGCGGAAGCCGTTTTGGGAAACGGAAAAGCCCAGCAGCGGGTTCCTAGCCGCCGGGCTGGGGAATCTGGACTGGGTTCTCTTGAGTGGGAGGGTCTAGGGCCGTATTTTCTGCAGGTGCTGCCACCGCCTCCCAGGGTAGCAGAGCTGCGACTTCGCCGTGCTGCACCCCCAGTTTGGGTAATGTTTCCCTCTTGCATCACTCCGGCACGAGGCAGAGGACCTGCCTGCATTATATAGAGTTCTAGAGAGAGGGAGGACCAGGGTAGAGGGGACGACATTCTGGATTACCCTTTATGTTTGGGGAAAACACGTTCTCCTCACCCTTCAGCGGCGGGCATCAGGTCTTTATCGTGCTCCGCGGAGGCTCTGGTTCCTCCTTGGTTCTCCCAACCGGCATTGTGCTTGGGGTAGCCGAGTGGACGATTCTCGTGATTTCCTCCGAGTGCATACAGTGTATTCGTCTTGGTGAAGCCATGAGGGATAAGGGAAGGAGGGATGAGGGATGGAGCAGCATTTGAGGGCTTTGAGGGCTTTCTTTGGACTATCTCTAGAAAAATCGAGACAGACTTGCCGGTGTTACTAGTTACCAAGCCAGTAAAATGTTGGGAAATAATTAGCATTGTATTCTGAAGCCTTGGTGTGTTATCTTTCATGGGAAAGATGAGAGCTTTTGAGAATAAGAAGAGTAAGATAACTTCCATTTTTTTTAGTACCTTTTTAGGTACTCTGGTGGTTCTTGACCTTTCGAAGATCCAGGGACAGTTCTTTTATAAATGGGTACACGTGTCAACATTTGTCACACGATTATGAGACTGGTGACCTCAAAGCCTATCTGTGAACCCTCTAGGTCTCTGCGCTTGACGTTAAGAACCCCGATCCTGTATATTGTATTAGGCATTTTAACTATATTACCTTCTTTGACCTTCACAGTGACTTCAGTACCCCCATTTTACATAATGGGAAGCTGAAGCCTAGACTTTGTTCAGGGGTTTGTTTGGGTCTAATTCCACAGTCTGTGCTTATTTCACAAAGCTGTCCGGATGTTTGAAATCCAAAAAGGTTATGAGGTTAAAGAAAAAAAAGCTGACCATAGCAGCATAAGCTTTATTATGAAACATAGTGTATTAACATGGACTTTGGAGTCTGACTGATGGGATTTTAAAAATCCCTGTTCTGCCCTCTAATTACTTTTATGTTATTGGGTGATTTTATCTGTGCTTCAGTATATTTGTAAAATGAATAGTATCTATCTTACAGAAATGTCTGTCAGTAATCAGGACTAAGTGAGTTAAAGCGTGAAGTCCCTAGAAGAGTGTTCACCACGAGTAAACCTTATTAAAGTATTTTCTGTTATCATGGTGTGTCTTCTGTCAAAGTATGCCAATGGTATTTTAATATAGTTGCTCAGTTTTGGAACTTGAGTGTGTTATAACTTCAAGAACTTTATTACATTTTCAGTTCTTAAAAAGCTCATTTGCAGAGTGATTTCTTGAGTTGATTGGAGTACACAGTTTTCTTCCTAGTGTCCCTTTTAGGCATGCATGCATGTAGATAGCTTTGTAGGGCACCTATTTGACCTTGTAGGCTCTAAATTTTTGACATTGAAATAATTTTGTTATGGAAGCATCTACAGATACCGTGTATGCCTCCTGCTTTACCCCATTTGTGGTTTACCAGAAGTTCCTAATCTTTAGGGAACAGCCTTTCTGCCAAGCTGTCATGGTGACATGATAGCCACAACTTTTTTGATGCATTAGAACCTCATGGTGATTAGGCAATAAGCTTTTTAAGTAAACATGATCCGTGTGTTTATTTTGAACATTTGGAGACTGATTAGTATTATATATAGGTTTAGAGAGAAAATTGCATATAATTAAATAGTAATTTGCATTTAAATTCAGGCATCGACAGAAAAACACTCTCTTGGTAATGTGTACCCTGAATTTTGAATTCCATGAACAATAACAAATTAAAAAAAACAAGCAGTGTGTAATATCTATTCTGAGACTTTTCTGATTTCCTTGATTGTTAAAGCTTGGTAGGGAGCTAAATTAGTGTGGGAACACTATGGAGGATGAGAACATACTTAGGAAAATAAGGTTTTGTGTTTTTGTTTTTTTTTTTGCTTTGTAATTTTGTTCCAATCCAAGATTCTTATGTTCTAAGATTATAAAGTACCAGGATATCCTGTAGCATATTTTGGAGTGATGGGAGGGACAGACGGTGTTGCTTTGTGTTGGGTGGGAGCAGAAAGTAATTGATTTTGATTACATACTTGTGAGAAAAATAAGTGATTTTAGTCCTTCTCAGCAGTCAAGAGGGTTGTTTGGATCTTTTTTCCAGTCTTGAAGAGAAAGAATTGCTCAAGGCATTCGACCCACAGTTTGAACACATAATTGGGCTTGGACTTCATTCCATTCACTAATTGGCCTAACTTACTAATGTAAGTTGTTAACAAGTTGCTTTTAAAAATTTTGGGTGATGAATCTTGTATGTCAGTGTTAGAAAGTTCGATGTGTATTCCCTTTGTGGCTATTAAGGAAAAAAATCACATATATTTTCTTCCGTTTCAAGTTGGTTTTTACATTTTTTTTTAAAGAAGATGTATCTGTTTCTTTACTTATTTGACTGCATCAGGTCTTAGTTGTGGCATTCAGGGTCTTCGTCATGTCATGTGAGATCTTTTGTTGCTGTGAACAGACTTTCTAGTTGAGCTGCGGGGGCTTAGTTGCTCCAAAGCATGTGGGGTCTTAGTTCCCTGACCAAGGATTGAGCCTGGGTCCCATGCGTTGCAAGGTGGATTCTTAGCCACTGGACCACCAGGAAAGTCCCTTTATACTAACTTTTATGTCTCGTGTGATAGGAGTGTTTTCCCCAACAAGCATTAGTTGCTGTCAGTTATTTTTCAGTTAGCTTGACTGCATCTACATGTGGTAGCATGGTATATGTACAGCAGTCCCTGTTTGTAAGATACCGATATTGAACTGGTTTGTCAGGATTCCTGAGAAGTACGTTACTGCTGCATGTTCATTCATTCAGAGGCTTTTATTGGAGGGGGTGTTCTGCTGCAGGCAGTGTGCTGGTTATTCTTCAAGAACTCAGGCCTGTATTAGAGAAAGAGTTGTGAACAGACAAATTATGGTAGGTGGTTGAACCAAGGTGTGCAAATTGAAATATTTTATTTTTTTAAACTAAAATACTTTTTATTAAAAAAATTTTTTTTATATTGTATTGGGGGTAGCAAATTGAAATATTTTAGAGAATTTATTCTACCTGTTCTTCTTTCTGGAAATGGACCAGGTCAGAGTACTGTTGTGTAATATTTATTTAGTGTTATAACATATAACAGATTGGATTTTATGACCATAATGGATTCTAGTATATCAATTAATCTTTTAAATGACTTTAGTCATTAAATAGTTTAGATGTAAATTTCAGTTCTCTTTCGTTTCTTTGTTTACGCTTCACTAATGTTCTTTTGCATAGTAGTTTCCAAAGTTCTGAGGTTGTTGAACCTTATTGTGGCGAGTGTGTATATGTGAGCACGCCTGAGGCTTGGTGCGGTGTTATGCCTCCATGACATTTTCCTGATGGAACTCTTGAAGCCTGTACTACAAAATGTGTTTTAACAGAAGGAGATAAGTATTTGTCTAGTTATTAGAAACCAAACAGTTATGGTAGGTATATGGCTTGCCGTTTAGCCTGAATTGGAACAGTATCATATGATTTTAATATGTATTTTTGTTACCTTGAGAAGTTGAGGAATTTGTACCATGTTTTTCAGAGCTTTTAGCTGACGCATTCATTTCACTGCAGTTTGCATTTTGGTGTTGAGATGCTAATTGTCAACATCTGTTCGTTGTATTTTTTAAAATAGTGACACAGTACATTTTATTAAAAGGTTAAATGGTCTAGTGTATTCACTCGACTAATGGTTTTGAGATTCCTTCTCACTTAGGTACTTTTAAGATCTTATACAGTGTGTGATTTCTAGGAGAAGGCAATGGCACCCCACTGCAGTACTCTTGCCTAGAAAATCCTATGGACGGAGGAGCCTGGTAGGCTGCAGTCCGCGGGGTCGCTCAGAGTCGGACATGACTGAAGCGACTTAGCAGCAGCAGTGTGATTTCTACCTTCTCTTCCCAATGCATATCCATCTATTTTTATCTTTTAACAAATGGTAGTCCTTTTTGGACTAGCCTTAAAAACAAAGAATGAAATAAAACCCTTTAAAAAGCACTTAAAGTATATTTCTACCTTGAAAAATTGGGATTGGCTTAACTAGATGACTTGTCTCTATGCTTCTGTATGTCTTCAAGGCCATCTGATTCCACCTGAACCATACAAGGAACCTGAATTTGGTGGCCCACATATCCTACCCACCAGACACAAAGCCCACTACTCTTAGATATCTACTAGCCATACTTCTGGGTTTTTTCTTTTCTTTCTTTCCTTTTTTTTTTTTTGCACTTGTATAAGCTCCCTTGTCCACCCCAAGAACTTTGACAAAGCAAGAGAAAATACACATGCTAGCAAAAGTAATTGCGTTGTAAAAATTGCTTTTACATTTAAAATTCCTCAATTGCTAGCGTACTGTGGTTATAAAGTGCAGAGGATTCTTTTTGTTGATTTCTCCACCTCCCTACCCCTAGCATCCATTTCCTCCCAGCAGATTTTCTTCCATGTATTCTCTCTCCTCCCTTGCAGCCATGTGCTTTAGGGGAAGCCAACCACATCTTCATGCCAAAGAATGGGCCTGGTTGGCTAAGAATAATTCCATCCATCTTTACTAGTCTCTAATTTAGGAGAAGAAAGGCGATTCAGTTTTGGTCAATGAGAGATTTAAGTTTGCTCTTGGCTTCCTTAAAAGTCCTTCCTCATGCTTTCATTGTGTTTTCTATTCATTATTCTTTTTGGTCAGAGATTAGGTAAAGATAACTTAATAAAACACAACATTTACTATTGTGTCCCTCCCTTTGTTTTTATCCAGAGATCTAGCCCAGGTTATTTAAAACTCCTGGCTTAGGAAAGTTTAACTCCAAGGATTGTTGTTGTTGTTGAGTTGCTAAGTCATGTCTGACTCTTTGCGACCCCATGGATTGCAGCACACCAGGCTTCTCTGTCCTTCAGTATCTCTTGGAGTTTGCTCAAACTCATGGCCATTGAGTCAGTGCTGCTATCTAACCATCTCATCCTCTGCTGCCCTCTTCTCCTTTTGCCTTCAGTCTTTCGCAGTATCAGTCTTTTCCAGTGAGTTGGCTCCTTGCATCAGGTGGCCAAGGTATTGGAGTTTCAGCTTCAGCATCAGCATCAGTCCTTCCAATGAATATTCAGGGTTGATTTCTTTTAGGATTGACTTTGTTTGCTCTCCTTGCTGTCCAAGGGACTCTTAAAAGTCTTTTCCAACACGTAATTTGAGAGCATCAATTCTTCAGCACTTAGCCTTCTTCGTGGTCCAACTCACATCTGCACATGACTGCTGGAAAAACCATAGCTTTCACTCTAAGGACCTTTGTCGTCACAGTGATGTCTCTTTGCTTTTTAATACGCTGTCTGGGTTTGTCATAACTCTGCTCCCAAGGAGCTAGTGTCTTTTAATTTCATGGCTGCAGTCACCATCCTCAGTGATTTTGGAGCCCGAGAAAAGAAAATTTGTCACTGCTTCTACTTTTTCCTCTTCTATTTGCCATGAAGTGATGGGACCAGATGCCATGATCTTAGTTTTTTTAATGTTGAGCTTCAAGCCAGCTTTTTCACTCTCCTCTTTCACCCTCATCAAAGGCTCTTTAGTTCTTCTTCACTTTATGCCATTAGAGTGGTATCACCTGCATATCTGAGGTTGTTGATGTTTCTCCCGACAGTCTGATTCCAGCTGGTGATTCATCCAGCACAGCATTTCGCATGATGTACTCTGCATATAAGTTAAATAAACAGGGTGACAGCATGCAGCCTTGTCTTACTTCTGTCCCAGTTTTGAACCAGTCATTCGTTCCACGTAAGTTCTATCTGTTGCTTCTTGACCTGCATACAGATTTCTCAGGAGGCAGGTAAGGTGGTCTGGTATTACCATCTCTTTAAGGATTTTCCACAGCTTGTGATCCACACAGTCAAAGGCTTTAGTGTAGCCAGTGAAGCAGAAGTAGATGTTTTTCTGGAATTCTGTTGCTTTCTCTGTGATCCAGAGAATTTGTTGTTAGTTTGATCTCTGGTTCCTCTGCCTTCTCTAAACCCAGCTTGTACATCTGGAAGTTCTCAGTTCATGTACTGCTGAAGCCTAGCTTGCAGGATTAGCTCCAAGGATACCCCTTGGTGTATGGGGTAGAACTGTTAGGAAAACAGTTAAAATCTTCCAAGTGTGATTTGGTTTTTCATATCCTGGTGAAGAAGGAAACCTGGCTGGGCTACATAAATGGTTTACAGAAAACCGTTTAAACAGATAAGGTTTTGAAAAACGTTTTAAGCAAGCATTACCTGAATTGGAGTAATGACTTGGGAGGCATGATCAGAATCCTAAGGAAGAATGTGAATGGAAAGTGGGAAACCATATGTACTTTTTTTAAACCCAGATTTTATTTTGGAATCATTTTAGGTTTATAGAAAAGAAGCAGAATAGTACAAGGAGTTTCTGTTGTACTTTTTACCCAAATCTCTCCCTAATGTTAATGTCTTACATAATCGTGGTAACATTTTGTCACATCTAAGAAGTTAACATTGGTATGAATTGAACTGCAGACTTTATTTGGATTTCACAAAACTTTTCCACCAATATCCTTTTTCGGTTCCAGAATACCACACTGCATTTAGATCATGTATGATTTTGATAAATAGATTGGGGTTTTCAGTGAGCTTTTTCTGTGCCATGTATGTGGTCCAGTAATCCTCTCTGACCAGTGCTGAGGAAAGTCATTGACCTTGAGAATAAACAGTACCACATAGGTGGTTTTTGTAGCCTTTGATGCTCAAAGCACTGTTAAGCCAGTGGAAGAGTTGGCTTTGCTCCCAGGAGGGTGGTGTGACGTTTCCTGAGAAGCTTAAGAGCTGATCCTGACTGTGGGTCCCTTCTTAGCTTCTACTAAAACTGTGTGTTTACCTCGTAGATTTTACTACATGGAACTATCCCCAATTATTTCTTGTCTTCCTCTTTACTAAACTGTGTGTCTCCAAGGCGTCAGGGACTGTCTTACTTATTTTGGAATCTAGGAGGCCTGGCTTGCTGCAGTCCATGGGATTGCAAAGAGTCAGACACGACTTGGCAACTGAACAACAACAACAACCATCCAGCATATTGCTTGGCATGTAGTAGGTTCTTAATACACATTTGAAACTAGTAAGTCCTCATTTGGTAACATTGATTAGTTATTAGGTCAGCAGTTTTGTTTTGAATGCCACATGTGTTGAGTTTCTCCTTCAAACTGAGCCCTCTTAAGTGGCCATTTCTGTGGCTAGTTGAGTTTTTCTTCCCAGAATCTTAATCAGAGAAGTATAAAATACTCATTTAAGGTTTCTCTTTCTTCTGATTATGTAAACAATTTATTTCCCTTAAAAAATGAGAGTCGAATTGAAAGTAATAGTGGTGTGTGTGTGTGTGTGTATGTGTGTGTGTGTGTGCACGCACATGCATGCAGGTGCTAAGTCACAAGTGTGTCTGACTCTTTGTGACCCCATGGGCTGTAGCCCACCAGGCTCCTCTGTCTGTTGGATTTCCCAGGCAAGAAGACTGGAGTGGGTTGCCTTTCCTTCTCCAGGGGATCTTCCCGACCCAGGGATCAAACCCACGTCTCTTGGTCTCCTGCATTGCCAGGTGGATTCTTCACCACTGCGCCACCTGGGAAGCCCAACAGATGGTAGTAGAGGTAGAAACTGTTAGCTTTTGAGTATATGTGTGATAGTTGCAGTTTCACCCCACTGGGCTGTAGATCTGGCTGTTTGCCTGCCATTTCATGCACAGTTAATGAAATAAAAACTTCCTAGATTTATTGAGGGAGACGGCTTGTCAGATTCAGAGAATTAGTTTAAAATTTTTCCTGTTACAACCAAGATTCGGTGGCCCAGGGTCACCTAAGCATAAAAGCTGCCATGGTATGGGAACACAGGGGCCTGTTCTAAATCTGTGGATCGGGTACAGTAGATCAGCTTGGTAAATAGAAAAAAAACCCATCAGGGTAAGAGGGAGTTGTAAATCAGAGCTGCTGTTTTCTTGATTTAAAGTCTGTGACAGGGGCCTAGATGAGCCAGTTTTCTATTTTGTTTCTCTCCAGACGTCCTGTGAAATTAGGAAACGAGCAATGATAACTTCTCATTTCATTTCTCCCTGTTTTAGTCACATTAGCTTTATATACCTATTTCCTCCTTTCTATGAACTATATTTTATTCCAAGGGGCACAGAATAGAAATTCGTATACCCTGTTCATTTAATTTTGAGTCTGAAGAACTCTGGCTTATTTTAAAGAGACTGATATAATGGAATCCAAGTTGAATTAAGAAATGTAAAGTTAGCTTTTAAGAACCAATGTCAGGGGTCCAGAAGTTTTATGTCAATTTGAAGAGACCCGAGGGACTAAAATCTTGCCTACATTTAGAAATGCCATTTATTAGATTGAAGAAGGGGAACATCTGTTAAAAGATAAAAATCTTTCCAATTTTGAAATAGACTATAACTTCAGTAGTGCTTGGTAATGTGGGAAGTTGATTTTAAAAGAAACAAAGGGATAATAAAATTGTGTGACTAATTATGAGATAAATGGAATGCAGGCGTTTTAAAGAAAAATCTTGTTAAAAACTTTGACGAGATTTTCTTAGATGAAGCTTTTAGATAAAATTTCTAGAAGAAAATCTTTGTGACCTTGAGTTAGGCAAAGATTTTTAAAGAAATCTTTAAGATACAAGAAAGGACAAACTATAGAAGGAAGAAAACATTTATAAGTTAGATTTCATCAAGTTAGGAAAGTTAGGAACTTTTACTCATTAAACAGCACTGTTAAGAAAATGAAAACGCAAGTCACAGAAGATATTTGCCGAATGTGCATCTAATAAAGGACTTGTATTCATAACTTAAAAGAACTCTTACAACTTGATAGTAAGAAGACAGCTCAGTTTTTAAAAATGACAGAAGATTTGGATACCAGAGAAGCTTTATAAATAGCCAACAGGCCCAGGAAAAGATGCTCAGTATTGTTAATTCTTGGGGACATTAAAACCACAGTGAGATACTGCTTCACACCTATTAAAATGAGTAAAATTTAAAAGATTGATAATACCAAGCATAGGTCGTTACAGTAACTGGAGCTCTCATACGTTGCTGGTGGAAATGCAAGGTAGTACAGCCACTTTGGAAAATAGTTTGGCAGTTTTCTTATAAATTAAATGTATACTTATTACATGACCTGGCAGTCCCACTTTTAGCTGTTTATCCAAGAAAAATGAAAACATATGTCCACATTACACTTGTATTTGAATGTTTACCCGTAATAGCCCCAACCTGGATAGAATCCAAATGTCCTTTCCTGGGGAATGGATAAACAAACTATGCCCACATAATGGGTGACTACTACAAAGCGGAATGAACTACCGATACAAATAACAGCATGTATGGAGCTCAAAAGTGTTACATCATGCATGAAAGACTATATTTTCTATGTGATGTCATTTATAGGCATTTTGCAAAAGGCAAAACTATAGCAAAGTAAAGTACATCAGTGGTTGTGCAGGAAGGTGGAGGAGGGGGGCTGACTGCAAAGGGTCTTGAGGAACTTTGGGGGATTATGAAATGCTCTGGACCATGATTGTATTTTATATCATTACCTTATACAGTTGTCAAAACTCTTAATTGTATGCTTTAAATTGGTGACTTACTACATATAAATGACACTTTAGGGAAACTGATTTTGACAAGAGATTTGACAAAGGTTTTTTTTTTTTTAGTGTAATTATATAGGATTAGAGAATGGGTTTAAAGTTTGGATCTGAATTCGTTATAAACATTAAAATAATTTTGAAATAATAGTATCACTGAACTGAGATGCAAAGAGCTTACTAGTTATGTGTTGGGTCAAGTTTAAATTAATATTATTCGTAAAAATAGATGGAGATAAAATATAAATTTTACATGAAGAAGTCGTTGAATCAGAGAATGAGAGTTCCAAATAACTAAGGAAAAAAACGTGAGGGCTGATTTTGAATTCCCCCTTCTGGCCTAAATCTTTAGTTGGTCTAGTACAATTCACCATCACTTTCTAGGAATAGTCACTTCCTTTTGCCTCCAAAAAATTACTTTAAATTTTTTTCTCCTCCGAGTTTCTTCTCGTTTTGATTGCTGGCTCCTCTGAGGAGGCAAGGGCAGGATATATCTAAAGTTGGTCCCCTCTAGCAGTCTTTCCCCATTTCCCATGTCTTTTGACTGTCCTCCGGATCCTGGTATTTCTAGCTTCAGATGCTGATTTCCACTCGCCTTGTGGATTTTCTCATCTGGATACGTTCTGTTATGTGTCTGCTCAGTTGCTCAATCGTGTCCGACCCTGGGACCCCATGGACTAAAGGCCGCCAGACTCCTCTGTCCATGGGATTCTCCAGACAAGAATACTGGAGTGGGTTGTCATTCCCTCCTCCAGGGGATCTTTCCGACCCAGGGATCAAGCCCACATCTCCTACATTGACAGGGGATATCTTGTAGACACTTTAAACTTAAGTTCACTTCTGCACTCATTACCTTCCCTCCATATCTGCTCTGTGTCCTTAATTCTCTGTCATTATTCATCCAGGCTCCCAAGCATAGAAAATCCTGACTTGTCCTTGGGTTCTTGCTCCCCTTGGGCTTTTCTGTCTCGAAGATCACTGATCCTGTTGCTTCTAACAGAAACAAAGCACACTCTAGTCTCTTTCTATGTCATGACCAGTGCCTAGAAGCTTCCTTGGACAGTATCCTCTTGTCTCTCAGCCATTGATCTTTCTCTTCAGAGCCTCTTTCACATTGCCCCCAGAGTTACTTCTCTTTAAATGTGTGATCCTGTTACTCCCTTAGTTAAAGAACTTCTCTTGTGGCTTTGTTGCTGTTGCTTAGAGTCTAATCAAATGAAGTCATATTCCTTTAAAATTCCAAATTAAATACTTCTGAGCTCTCCTTCCTCCTATCCCAAGAATGTCTCTCCCTCCCCACCCATTCTGGAGGTTCCTGATGCATCAGTATTCCTGGATAAGAAGGTAGGCTCTGGGATCACATTGCCTGGTTCCTTCAGTTGTCAACTTAGTGACCACAGACACGTTATTTTAGCTGTCTGTACCTCCGTTCCCTAATCTATAAAATAGGCATCATAATACGGTTACCGTATACGGTTGCTGTGACAGTTAAATGAGATGACCCATGAAGTACTTCAAACAGCGCTGGCGTGTAGTAAGTTCTCAGTAGAGGTGGATTCTTGTTTTTATCATCATACTGGAAAAAGAATTCAGAAAACTTAGTGTTTGGGATTGTTGCTGTCATTTGTTCAAAATGAGATTTCTCTGGATCTCTCCATCTTTCCTGATGAGGAGAGAATAGAAATGAAAGCTGTGTAACTTGGCTGAACCAAATTCCCTCAGGTACACTCAGTGCTATCTTCCTTATTTATTTGGGCTAGGTGGCTTGGGCACAAAATGCCATCATAACCTGGCAGGCCGAAGCCTGGGTAGCACATCTAGCCATATCCCCTGGGGCTCTCCTGTGTTGCCAAGTCACCTGGGCCTAGTTTCCAGTCTCAACAGGTCTTCCCTTCCCTTATATTCCAAGTCTTGCTCCCCAAGGGCAGCTGAATTCCTTCCTTTTCTCAGTGCATCTCCATGTTATACCCGAGGCAACAGAAGAGAAGCTAAATAGCTTGTTCAGGATCCCTTAATTGTAAAATACATGCTCTTGACCACTGCACTGTGCTGTACTTAGTATCAGGCACCCTGATTTAGCCCCATGGTTTTCCAAACACTTTGCTTTCATAATGCTTTTCATCACTGTCTCTTGACTCAGTACTTGTACTTAGGCTGTTCCCTCTACCTAGGATCCTGGTGGTGGTTGTTTCTTCCCTGCCTTGCAATCGGCCTACTCATTGTTAGGTAACAGCCCCATTACCACTCCTGTGAAGACCCCCACTCAGGCAAGATAACCTCTCTCCTTCCTTTGCCTTCCACACATTGTTTTTTTCCTGTTTTGTACCCTTGCTACATTGTATTATCTGACTCCCCACTGGACAGGGTTAATGGAGGTTAAGAAAAGACTTTGTCTTACTTATCCTTGTCACCTTAGCTTTTAGCGCACAGTCTTTAAAAAAAAAATGAAATGAATGAAGAATGAATGATACAGAAGAAACTAAAGATGCTACTTTGCAAACAAAGGCCCGGCTAGTGAAGGCTATGGTTTTTCCAGTAGTCATGTATGGATGTGAGAGTTGGACTGTAAAGAAAGCTGAGCACCAAAAAATTGATGCTTTTGAACTGTGGTGTTGGAGAGGACTCTTGAGAATCCCTTGGACTGCAAGGAGATCCAACCAGTCCATCCTAAAGGAGATCAGTCCAGGGTGTTCATTGGAAGGACTGATGTTGAAGCTGAAACTCCAATACTTTGGCCACCTGATGCAGAGCTGACTCATTTGAAAAGACCCTGATGCTGGGAAAGATTGAGGGCAGGAGAAGGGGACAGCAGAGGATGAGATGGTTGGATGACATCACCGACTCAGTGGACATGAGTTTGGGTAAACTCCGGGAGTTGGTGTTGGACAGGGAGGCCTGGTGTGCTGCAGTCCACGCAGTCTCAAAGAGTCGGATATGGCTGAGTGACTAAACTGAACTGAAGTTAAAGATGTTAGTAGTGAATTTGCTAAAACTGTGTTTAAGGTAAGAGAAAATACAGACGTCTAGGGATGGAGGAACATAGAAAAAATAAAATGTGAGTATATGAAATGAGTGGTAATGGGGTAGTATACCAGTAAGTTGAATGGGGGTTGTAGTGCTTTTCAGAATTTTCAGCTCAGGTACCTCTAATGGTAGAGGACAGTGGGTGTGTAACCCTCTGGGGGCTGGGAACAGAGCCTGAAGTCGCCCTTCTGCCTCAGTGACAAAAAGCATATGAATGTTTTGAACATGTCCATGTTTGTGTCCATGTTTTATCTTTAGAAATTCATGCACTTTTTGCATTCTATTTTGTTATCTAAATGAGTTTGTTATAACATGAAAATACTTTTTTCTCCCCATCCACCTCATCCTCTGATAGCTGGATGCAAGTGGGAATGTGTCCATTTATCCTCTGTCTCCTACCACATTCTGGCATGCCCCAGTGCCCAGATCGAGGAAGCACGGAATGGGTGATAGTCTAATACAGCAGCATTCTAGCTTTCTGTTTGGGGGGATTGTCTGCTTGGGAGTATTATGTCATGGAACCGAGGAGGGTGAGCTCACCCTGTTCTGACTAACGAGGCTGTTCCTGGAGGGCTGCAGTCATTTGGAGGCACCTCATTACCAGATCGCTGGGGAGCAGCTGGAGAGAGTTCACAGAAGACCCACAGGAATGATTAAGAGACTGGAGGGGCTGATGGATGAGGAAAGAATACAAATGAAAACTATAACTTGGCTGAACCAAGGTCGCAGGAATACACAACTGTATAAATATCTCAAGAGTATAAACTTGACGGGGGAGGGTCGTCTTTTATGGTGGGATTTAGTGGTGGGGAGAATAAACCAAGGGTGAAATTTAAGCAAAGGAAAAGGTAAACTAATAATCTCAAGTGTCTGATAGTGCACTTTATTTCTTGGAACATCCTCAGTTGGGCCACTCTAACTTGCAGGCCTTTGGCTAATTGAATGATTTGTGTTTTTTATTCGACTTCCCTGGACTTGCGGTCGGCCCTTCTCTGTGTAGAGAATGCTGGAGACTAACATCTTACAAAGCACACATCTTTCTCTTGTCCTGACTCACACTGTGGGACTCAGTGGTTATTATTTGGTACTCCTATGTGCTGCCTATCTCTTTATCCCTTTATGGACCAGAATTCTGAAGTGGACCTTCACATGCTTTTTTAAAATTAATTTTTTATTGGATTATAGTTGATTTACAATATTGTGTTAGTTTCAGGTGTACAGCAGAGTGGATCAGTTATACATGTACATCTGTCCACTGTTTTAGATTTTTTTCCCATGTAGGTCATTACTGAGTCCTGACTATAGAGTTCCCTGTGCTCGACAGGGATCACAGCTTTTTAGAACAGCACTTTAAAAGTAGCGACAGAGTCAGTATGTATGGCAATAATTTTAGAAATCCAGGTATAGTATTTGGTCCCTGAGGTACTCATTGGTTTTAGGAAATTGTAGCCTTGATGAAATCTAAGCATGATTGTATGAAGCACATACTTTGGGAAATGGTTGTATAAAATGCCTATTTGGGGTATGGAAGGCATAAAACTTTTAAATGACAGTTGAAATTAGCCAGGAGACACATTTGCATAAAATCACCAGTTTTATAGCTGTTTTCTTAAGAGGGGACAGTAGAACTGGAAGGTGAATTTTACGCTTTTTTTTGACACATAAAAATGAGTTTATTAATACTACACATTTATGTAACTTTAAAACTAAGTCATCTACACCAGAAAACTTTTTCTGTAGACAGTCAGATAGGAAAGCTTTGTAGACCATACATCTCTGCTGCAGCTATTCAACTCTGTGTTGTAGTTCAAAGGCAGTCAAAGATAGAATGTAAACGAAGGAACTTGGCTGCATTCTTTCTTTCTGACAAAACTTTTTTTTTTTTTTTTTAAACAAAACCCAGTGACTGTCTGGATTCGGCCTGCAGGCTGTAGTTTGCCAGCTTCTCCTGCTGTAGACCCTTGCTGCTCCTGAAAGCATGGTCTGCAAACCAGCAGTGTCAGCATCACCCGTGAACCTCATAGAGAGGTGCAGAATAGTACGTGCCTTCTCACGCTGGCTGCTCTAGAGTCGAGGCCATACTTCCTGAAATTTAACATGCATAGGAATCACCTGGGGAACTTGTAAAAGTATGGACTCTGAGATGACTTTGAACACCATGTTAGTCACTGGGAGGCAAAGATGAGTAAGACCCAGTAAGTGTCCTCAGGGAGTCTACAGTTCATTAGGAGAGACTACTGTATAAACAAATAAGTATAATACAGACTAATAAATGCTTCAGTAGAGGTATCTTCAGCATAGGAGTATCACAAAGGAGGAAGTGATTGGTTCTGCCTCGTGTGGGGAGTCCTCAGAGGGTCTTAGGAATTGGACCAGGAAAGGGGCCGGGGGCTTGAATTGAGTCTTGAAGCTCACTAGAAGCACTGAAGCATGGGGAACAGAGGTGAGTGTGGCAGTTCTTGTGGGGCACCATGAAGATGATGTAAGATCTGGGAGTTACTTGATGTAATAATCAAATAGCTGATCATAGGGTTGGAGACCCGCTGAGATCATTATGAGTAGAAATAAAAGTTCAGTACATTCTATTATATCTAACTAGTTTTAAAATACTGTTTCCTTGCTTGAAAAATAAAGATCTCTTGCCTGTTCTCTCCCTTTTTTAGAAAAAAAAAAAAAACAACAGTATTTGTTCAGAAATAGAAACTTCTTATATGTTTTCCTATCATTAAAAATTTGGGGGACCTCCCTGGGAGTCCAGTGGTTAGGACTCTGCTTCCACTGCAGGGGGGCACGGATTCAATCCATCCCACATGCCACATGGTGAGACCAAAAAAAAAGAATTTAGAAAACGCTGAAAGGTACAGTTAGGAAAAAAAAAATGTCTGTAATTCCAGACACCAAGAAATGACCACTATGAACATTTTTATGTTGCTCTTCCCAGTCTTCTTTATATAATATAATATTTTAACAATTGGACTCATGTAAATAATTTTGTGTTTGCTTTTTCATTTAACATTTTTTGAGTGATTCACTGTGTTGTTGTTCCTTAAAAGTGTCATTTTTTAAATGCTTATATTACATTCTGATGGATCTCTTATAGTTTATGTAATTCTTGTTTGTGGCTCGTTTGAACTGGTTCCAATTGCTAGCTGACCCAGGTTTTGGCTGATGTACTTGGCAAGTCTGTCACCATATTTTAAAATAATAACACATGCTTATTTATTTTTCATTATAAAAGTTTGCCAACTTGTTTGATCTGGTGGCTTTCACCCATTCTGTTCTTTTGCTCTTGTTAGCATTTTTTAATTTTGTTTCTTGGTTTCCCATTATAAAAAGGCAGTAGAGTGGTCATCCAAAGCATGGCATCTGAGTCCACGTTGTCTGGGTTTGACTCAAGTCTGCTATGTACTGTGGTAATCTTGAGAAAGTTCCTTGAGAGAATGCCTCAATTTCCTAATTTGTAAAATAGAGACAGTTGTATCTGTGTCTGAGGGTTGTGAGTTAGTACATGTGAAGGACTGAGAACAGCTTCTGCCATGTGGAAAGGGACTGTCTCTTTTCAGTTAGTGATCAGTAGTTTCTTGTTCTAGCAAGAACTCCTTTTCTGCTACATTTAGTTCATGAATATCTTAGGTCAGTAAAGATTGACTGTACTCAACTTTATTACTCAGTGTCTTTATCTTGAATGTTCACAGAAAACTTCCCCTTACCCGAAGTAGCAAATTTAACTAAAGTTTTAAAGATAAAGTCAGTACTAAAAGTAAAGATAAAATCAGTATTGTTTAACCCTGTCTTTGAAATGCATACATAGGCACAAAGGGAGCAAACTCTATATAGGCTGACTGATCAGGTTATTTTTTAAATTACTTTTTAGTTGGATGATTAGATTTTCAAGCTTTTGGGTGGTTTCCCCTTTCCAGCTGAGTGTTACCTTGGTTCCTTATTCATGGCTTATAAGGCCCCCTGCGACCCAGCCCCACGTATCGTCTCCTTTCATTTCTCTTCATCTTGTTCCCAGTCCCATTAAAGTGAAACTGGTTGTGTGGTTGGGAAGAGACTCACTCTTAAGTCTGTGCTCTGGTTTGCTTCTACTGAAGGGTTGGAATCAACTGAAGTGCCAGAGCTCCTTTCTGGGAAGTGACCAGCTAAGGCGGTGAGATCGCCTCTTGGCTTTTCTCGTGATTTTAATTGGGAAAAGCTTGGTCAGAGTTCACCTGCCTTTGGTTATTTTTAGTGCCACAGGGTTTCCACTGACTATTCTGTGCCTCTTCTTTGTTGTTTGCTGGGAGTTCTCTTTGAGAAATGAAAACCTATCCCACTGACTCTTTTTTTTTCCTTTGTAGGATAGGATCCTAAGACAGCAGACCCGATGCACCCTTCTGCAGCTGACTGCACCCGGCATTAGAAAGAGGTCCAGGGATGATGTTTTTGGGGATTATGTTTCTCTACCCAGGAATTCATGCAGTTCATTCCAGAAACATTGATCCTCTGCTCGTGTGACACACCCTTCCTGAAGATCTGATGGACACTTTCTGTTGACCTTGCAGCTGTTTTTTCACGTGGAAGTTGGAAGACAAGGTGAAAGTGGCCGAAAGGTACCTGCTTTGGTGAATAGACGTGCTCCCCTCGGTTCTTAGAACATGGGCCCTCGTTTAAAGGTAAGGTGATAGACTAGTTAAGGTTCACTTATTATTAGGATAGAGAATGTGGACTCAGTGACCAGTTTCTGAGTTCTCTCAGCAAGGGCTAACTAGCACTGATGTGCACAGTTGCAGTCAGGATTGACTTTACTCCCAGCAGGGCATATTCAAGTATGAAGAAATCAATTCTCCATTTCTGGGAACTGACTTTTTCACACTGGATCTTCAATGTTAGGGCTAAAATTTATTTGGTACTGTAATTATAAATCTCTGTACTAAAAAAAGGCAAAGAGTTTTAGAATATGTATGTCAGTCAACTTTCTAACATTCCCCTGAGACAAATAGCTTCAAGTATTTCCCCTTTCCCTCTTTTGTAGATAATGTGAGCCAAAGTGCTGTAGTATTAAGCAGCTTGCCCAGGATCTTTTAGTAAGCAAGCGGCATTTCTGCATTAGATAATCGGTACTGCATTCCATTTTCCTTTGTAATGCTTTATTTTTATTTCAAAAGATTAAAAAGGAGGCCATAAACATTTATCTTTCTAATTTTAGCCTCAGTAAGATTGGGTAATGTTTTTCATACTTTCTTTTACCTGTTTTCTTAAATCTTTTCTCTCCCCAAATACTTCATTATCCGTATGACTCCACTCTTTTTTCATGATTCATGATTCACAGTTATATGAGGTTAAGAACATTGGGCTTCAGAGTTAGACATGGGCTTGAGTCACTTATCCTGCTGGGAGATGTTCAGCAAGTCAACTTTTCCAACCCTAGCTTTTTTTTTTTCAAGTCTGTAAAATGAGAATAATAATGCTCATTTTACCAAGTTGTATTGGTGACAATTATTTAGGCTAACTTATGAAACACTTGGTACACTATTGGCCTGTGGTAATGACTCAATAAGGGGAGTTGCAAGTTACGGGTTTACTACTGTGAGGTGGGACGGAAGGAGAGAAGGAGCAGAGAGCACACCACAGGTACAGTAAGGATAGAAACTGCCACAGAATTAGTGAATCTGGAATAAAAGTGATTTGAGGGGTCACCCTAAAAGGAAACCCTGTACCTAAAGGCATGGAGGCTTTGTGATAGCATCCAGAGGGAGAAGATGCAGAAGGGAAGTTTAGAAGGTGACCATGAGCAAAATTGAGAGCTGGGTAAAGTATTGTTGGGGTGTTTTTTGGAATGGTATTGTAGAGAAGTGGGATAGTTCATAAAGATCACATTAATGAGTAATGAATTGACAGAGCTAATTCCCTGGTCACAGGCGGCTTCTTGGAGAAGAGAGTTTAGAAAAAAAAAAATGGTATGCTGAGTTTTAAATAATAGAGGAAATTGGAATAGAAAAGTAGAATTGATGTACTGGAAAAGATGTAGGTGATCTAGATCAGTGGTGGTGATTTGGTTGAGCAATAAGTGAATGGGGAGAAGATGGACAAGGTCTTAACAAAGTCAAGTTTATTATTATCAGCCATGAGGACGGAGACTATGGCTGTTATATAATACCATTTCCCCAGTATCTGGCATATGAAGTAGGTACTCAATATTTGTTGGATGAATGATTTTAGTATGAATTTTTTTTAACTTTTGATTATAAAAATTTTCAAACATGAAGTTAGAACAGTATAAAGAATGCCAGTGTAGGCAGAGGATTTAAGTATGGTTAGGAAGGCTTAAGGAAGCCTTTCTTTTTGTAGTTCTGATGCGTTTCTCTCTGAATGAAGTGTGACCCTATAGAGGGGTTCCCTCAGTTTCTTATTGGCTCTGAAGCAAAGAAGTAGTGATGCTGCTACTATTATTGATAATAGTTATAGTAGTAGTTTTAAAACTGAGAACTCACTGGCCCCATTCTTGGTTGTTTACAAGTATTAACCCTTTACCAGTATTAACTCTTTTCATCTTCACAGTACCCCAAGAAGTACACACAGATATTAGCCCCATTTGAAAGCTAAGGAAACTGGCAAATTATAGAGAGATTAAATAAGTTGTGAGTGGCAGAGAATGGATTTGAATGCAGGTAGTCTAGCTTTAGTCTAGTTATGCCCTCATTCTCTGTATTTTTTTTTTTTTTTTTTGCTATACTTTTTAAGAGTCTTGAGAGTTGTGGAGAGTTATACTGAAGTCGTATTACACTAAAGGAGATGGTACCATAGGAATTACTAAACCTCAACTCTTTACAGCAGTGAGAACGCTGAAGCTTAGACAGGTCATACAATTGCAGCCTGGAACTGGTCTCTCGGCTCTGACTTACTGCTTGTCAGCTGCCTCTCACAGAAATGTTGTTGCAGTTGTCAGAGGGATAGCACATAGGAATCTCCCCAGGCCTCATGATGTGTGCCATAAATTTAGTGTTGCTTTTATTCCTCCAGGGAGTCAGAGACTTAGACACAAGTCTGCAGCATCACCTACATACACTTCATTTTCTACTGAGTGCTGTAACTTTGCTGAGGACTAAGTGTTCACATCCAGGATCAGACTGAATGACATCTAACTGAGAGAGTGTCTGAGACAATTAAACTGCTGGTATTGGTTCCACCAGTTCCCCTAGTACATCCTGTAAGGCGCAGACAGATGCTTTTAGAGAGATGATAACACCTTTTCAGCCTCGGAGATGAGATACTTGTTTGGGAAGGAGACTTGCTAGCTGTGATCTCAAATTTTGAGTTAGTGTATTGTCTCTGTAGACCCTTTGGAGAGCAGTGTAACCCATGTGTGTTGATACCGCTAATGTTCCATATGTGGATTTCTTTTCTGGTAGAACTTGAGATACCAGTCTCAATAGTGATATCTAAGAAACTTGACATGGTCACTCCTCAGATTACCTGCTCCCTATGGTTTCTATTGGATATATTGTTATCAAAGGATCTAATGGCCATTTTCAGCCACTCTTTCTCTTAAATTTTCCCAGCACAATTAGACATCAAAGCACAAGCTGTTCAAAATAAAAGTGATTTGGTTCCTCTCAAATCTGAGCAAAGAAATTTTCATATGTCTTGTCTCTAAGTTATATATTAGTGGTGACAAAAGGTGCTGGCTTGATAACCTTAATATCTATTGACTTTAAAGAGTGACTTTAGTGCCCTGTGAACTGGAGAGCACGCATGGCCTGCTAAGGTCAGAGCTCAGGGATGAGATAGGAATGTCAGTGCGCATTGTGTTTTTCCTTGGCAGTACCTTGGGTGGTTCAAATGAGTAATAAGATTGAAGTCTTACTCTGGAATAAGTCTGCTAATAGTGAAAGTTTCCCCTCAGACTCTGGCCCCTGTTTGAATTGTTCTGACCTTGGCAGACGTCACTTGGGATGAGAAGTCCAGTCCCCTTCTCTGGTTCCTCTCCTTGGCCTCTGCTGGGCTCATCTTTCACAAGGCCATTAGTTTGTCTGATTGGTAACAGCAACAACAACAACAAAAAAAAACCCAGCTTCTCTTACATGCCCACTGCTTATTATTGAGATGACCCAGCGTTCATTTTAATTACATAATGCCAACATGATGATAATAATCCTTGCTTTAAAAAAAATCCACGTTTTATATAACTATTTCTACTTAGATGAATTACTTCCAGAAGGCAAATGTAAGGGGAAAGTGACTCCATTATCCTCTTTGCTTGTGTTAATTAGCACTACTTTGCATGGGGGAGGGAAACTGTCTTGGGGCCCTGGATCCGGGAAGATGAAAGCCATGTTACTGCATTTCTTAATTAGAAGTGGCTGTTTGTGGTATTCCTAGGGTGGTCGGTAGATTGGAAATCTTTCGGGGCAATGATGCAGTCTGTTTCTCTGCAGTGTTGTAGGGCACCTGTCAAGCTAGAGAGAGAGCAGGGACAGGAAGGCCAGAGATGGTTGGCTCAAGCCATATGCTCTGCTTTGTCTCTTCCTGAGACGGCTGCAGGGAAGAATCAGGAAAAACTAAACAAGTTTTCTTTTGCAGCTGCAGCTGTGATCCTCGGCTGTCTGTTGGCACTGAAGGGACCTGATGTTTTACGTTATTGGTACGTCACGGAGAGAGCCCTCTCTCATTTTTTTGGTTAGGGTTGCTTATATCCTTTTCTGCCTCCCTCTTTGTCCTTGAAAAGAGACTCAGAAATATTTCCAATCATGCTAGAATGTACCTTCGCAGAGTTAGCAGTGGAATTCATTCATTTGAGAAATATTTATTGAGTAATTATGGCCGGTGCCAGACAGTGTTTCCTGTCGAGTCAAAGTCAAATAAGGCAAAAATCTGCCTCCATGAAGTTTGTAACACAAAGAGGGAGAAACGTTGAGTAGATGAATGGATGTACAGGAGTTTGAGGTAGCCCGGAAGAAGGAACCCCTAACTGTGGTAGGGACTGTGGGGGGGGCTTTTGCCAAGTGGACAAGAAAGGGGAGGGCTTCCAACTGGAGAGAGCAGAACACACATTCTTTTTACTACTCTTGTCAGGGCCCAGCACAGGCAGGGAGCTTGGGGGTAGGCATTGTATATGGTCCCTGGTATAGAACAAGGGTTGGCAGACTTCTGTGAACGACCAAAGGCTAAATATTTTCAGCTTCCCAGGCCATACACTCTGTGTCACCACTGCTGAACTCTGTGGTTTTAGGGCAAAACCAGCCCTAGACAATAGTAAATGAGTGGGTGGGGCTGTGTTTCAGTAGAATTTTATTTGCAAAAACAGGCAGTGGGTGGAATTTGGCCCAAGGACCTTCGTTTTTGACCCTGGTATGGAAGGAAGTTCCTGTCTTCACCCACAGAGGTGGTGACCCGGTAGAGTGGGTCTTTGGACTTCTCCCCTGACTGATGGCTGGCCTGTTCCATAAGGAGAAGCTGTGATGTGTAACTGGAAGGTGGTGTGTGTTTTCTCTTTCACATAGGTGGCATCACAGTGTCTGTGGTTGCATTCTTCTTCACAATTAAGTTCCTCTTTGAGCTTGCCGCACGTGTAGTCAGCTTCCTTCAGAATGAGGACCGCGAGCGCCGAGGGGACCGGACTATATATGACTACGTGCGGGGAAATTACCTGGATCCCCGGTCTTGCAAAGTCTCCTGGGATTGGAAGGACCCCTATGAGGTGGGCCACAGCATGGCCTTCCGAGTGCATGTAAGGGAATGTTTCTGTCTCTGTACGCACTGGGGTTTCTGAGTCAGTTGCCTTCCAGAGCCCAGTCTGGTCTGGTCTGGACAGTTAATATTTTCCCTTGTTTTTCAATTCCCTCCACCTCACCCCCCTACCCTCCCCAAGAACTTGGGAATTGTTAACATCTAAAGAGTCAATTTTTCTGTCATTTGGCTTTAATAGGTGCTCAGCTTAGAAGAAGTACAAAGCTTAATGTTACATTTTCACAATGAGAAAAATGTTACTGAAGAGGGTAGGTGTTGTAGATGAGGGGTTGACAAACCATGGCCCAAGGGTTAAATCAAGCCAACTTCCTGCTTCTATAAATACAGGCTTATTGGAACACAGTCACACCCATTCATCTTCCTGTACTGCCTGTAGACGCTGTCACATTTGAGACATTAATCACAGTTGAGTAACTATGTATGACCTGCTAACTAACAGTATTACTCTCTGGCCTTTTGCAGAAAGTTTACTGCCTCTGCAGTGACTTCTGCACTGCAGCCTTCATCTTGGTTTCATAGTCCAAAACCCCCAGCCTTGCCTAGAGCTTTTGTTCACTCAGTGCCAGTGATACCCACTGACTTCCCTTTATGTCTGAGCTAACAGTGATAAATGTAAGAAAAAAGGGCCAGTAAGACAGGGGAGGCGGCCTCTGTGGTTCATTAAGTGTCAAGTTGAAGTGGATTCAATGGTATATTTCACCCCTTTCCTCTGAAATGGTTAAGAATTTGTCTGTGATTTAATGGTTTTCTTCAAAGCATAGAGAGAATTTGTTTCTCCTTGTGTGAGCAGGACTGTAGGATTAGGTGGGGATTTACCAGCCACCCCCTCCTACCCCACACTCTCTCAAGTTGCACAGCTATTGTCCCTCTGCTCACCAATGGGTGTCCCTCTTCTCCCCACCACAGTTATTCTATAAGAACGGACAGCCCTTCCCTGCACACCGGCCTGTGGGACTAAGAGTCCACATCTCTCATGTTGAGCTGGCAGTGGAAATCCCAGTGACCCAGGAGGTCCTCCAGGAGCCCAGTTCCAATGTGGTCAAGGTGGCCTTTACTGTGCGCAAAGCTGGGCGGTATGAAATCTCAGTGAAGCTTGGTGGGTTAAACGTGGCCTATAGTCCCTACTACAAGATTTTTCAGCCTGGTAGGTTTTTTGTTCCTCCCTCCCTCCATTCCTTCCTTCCTTTTTCTTTTCCTTTTTTCTCCTTTGCTTTTTAAATAGTGCCTTTATTGAAATTTAATTCACATGCTTTATAATTCATTCATTTAAAATGCACAATTTAATGATTTAAAAATGTATTGCTGGGTGGTATTATTGCCTGGTGTGAGTATACCATACTTGATTTAATCTTTCACTACTTAAAGAACATCTTGGTTGTTTTCCAGTTTGTGGCCATTATGAATAGTGGTTTTAGTCTGCGTGTCGCTAGTGGTTAACAGTGTCGAACATCTTTTCATGTGCTTATTTGCCATCTGTGTGTCCTTTTCGATGAAATGTCTTTTGTCCATTTTCTAATGGGAGTTTTTGTTTTTTTACTATTGAGTTTTGAGAGTTCTTTAAGTCCTTTGTTACAGATGTGGTTTGCAAATATTTTCTCTCAGTCTTTTCTTTTCTTAGCTTTTCTTTTCATCTCCTTAATGGGGTCTCTCACAAAACAAGTTTTAATTTTGATGAAGTCAATTTATTAATTTTTCATTTTATGGATCATGTTTTGGTATCTGAGAACTCTTTGACTAGTCCTAGGTTCTAAAGATATTCTCCTGTGTGTTTTTTTTCTTTTTTTGTAAAATCTTCCAGTTTTAGTATTTAAGATTGTAATTCATTTTTAGTTAACTTTTGTAATTTAGGTCAGTACTTTTCTTATAAATGTCCAGTTGCTCCAGCATCATTTATTGGAAAGGCTGTCTTTCCCCTATCACATTGGTTTTGCACCTTTGTCAGGGATCTGTTGGGCATGTTTGTGGTGACCTGTTTCTGAGTTCTCATTCTGTTCCTTTGGTCTGTCTATCCTCCCACCAATACCAGAGTCTTAATGATGTAGCTATGTAATAAGTCTTGAAATTGGGTAAACTGACTCTTTCCACTTTTCTGTTTTAGAATTGTTTTAGCTCTTCCAGAACTTTTGCCTTTCTATATAAATTTTATTTTTTTTTTTTTTTAGTTCTCAACCTGTTTAATGTGTAAAGGGGAAAAAAGAGCAAGTAGGCAGAGTTTCGGTCTGAATACATTCTCAGAATGCTGGCCATCCAGAGCATCATTCTGAACATCTGATTATCTTCTGTGACTCGAGAGTTTCAGTTATGAAAAGACCTAATTCCATGGGATTATAGTGACTGATTTATCATAAGAATTAAATACAGAAATTTAAAGGCTCCGAGCAAACAGCAGGGGTGGGACTAATGTGCCAGTAATAGATGGAGTTGATGGGGCAAGAGGCAACCAATCGTAAAATTACTTTTCCTTTGTAACAAAGGGTTCACACTTTTAACATAAATTATACATTCATTATGGGTTTTAAAAACAGTCAAGCCTAAATAAATTCTTCATACCATCGAGAAAAGATACACTGAAAACCTGCTTGAGTACAGAACTTTTCGTTTGACAGCTCTTGGCCGGGGCCACGCACATTTTACAGGGAGCTTTTGCTTCTCAAGCTTAGTGAAAGTCTGCCAATCATTTTGTGTAAAAATAAGACTTAAATTTAAAACCTCGCCAAACTAGGGATCTGATGAAGAAAATCGGTGACCCCGGAATGGCTAAAGCCGGTAATTCTCAGACTTCAGCCTGCGTCCCAGTGACCTTCGAGGCCCCGCCCCGCGTGTCCAAGGCCTGGGCGGGCCCAAGTCCCTGAAGGGCCAGCGGGTTCCCCCAGGGGGAGCTGCGCTGCTGCTCCAGGAACCCTGGCTCAGAACCCCTAGAAGGACGTAGCACTGTCTCCGCCTCTGCTCGGCGCAGACCGTGTCCACACTCTCGTCAGCTGTGGTTACTCTGTGGGCGACAGCCGGAGGCGGTGCTCTGGAGTGACACCACCACCCGCTGCCTTATGGTCAGAAGAGAGAGGTCCTGGGCTTGCGGTCAGGTCACATGGAGTGTTGCTCTGCCAGCATGCCATGCAGTTTACAACTAAAGCCACAGACAATGTGTTTGAGCGTCAGGCACTCAGTCATGTCCAACTCTTTGCGACTCTGTGGACAGTGGCCCGCCGAGGCTCCTCTGTCCGTGGGGGTTCTCCAAGGCAAGAATACTGGAATGGGTTGCCATTCCCTTCTTCAGGAGATCTTCCCGACCCAGGGATTGAACCCAGGTCTCCTGCATTGCAGCTGGGTTCTTTACCATCTCAGTCACCAGGGAAGCCCCCAATATACTTGACGTGTGTATTTAATGCTGGAAATTCACCCTACGGGACAGACAGAAGGCAATGAAAGGAAAAAGCACCATAACTAAGCCGTCCTTGGAAATGATGAAGGTTTTTTTTTTCCTTTTCTCTCTCAAATACCTTCACTTTAATGTAACTTCAAGCCCAACATTCTGGGAGGTAAACAGTCTGGTAATTACGAGGGATGAGGGATGAGAGGCAGGATGCACCCCAGGACAACAGGAGGAGCACTGGGGTCTGGCCACTCCACTGACTCTACAGCAGGGCCTTGACACAAGAGCCCCGGGCAGCTGGAAGACACGACTCCTCAGGTTCCCACATGAAAGCACTGTGCCCGTCACAAAAGAGTGCCCCTGAGAGCCTCTCTGAACCGAGCTGGGCAGAGCCACGCCAGAATCTGGTTCAAAACGGCGGCCCAGAGAAGCAGTGCCTGGGCCTCGAGGTCATAGTGGTCCCTCTCACCTAGCCCAGCACCTGATACCACACAAGACAAAACACGTGGCCAGTCTCAGAGAAGGGGGCTTGCCCCTGGGGTGAGAACCCTGGAAGGAGCTGACCCCAAACCCAGAACTCTCAACACTCAGGAACTTCATTTAAAATGAGTTCTTCCAAGTAAAACGCACGGCCAAATTCTAAGCCCTGCAAGAAGCAGCCCCGGGGGGGAGGCTCCACATTCTGCCAGTCTGCAGTCTGCCAGTCTGCCTCGCATCCCCCCTCCCTGCCCTAGGAGCCGCAGTTAGCTCCCAGTGCCCGGACTGGGTGGGCTACAGGCTCCAAGTGCCACTGCCAGCCGTCGTGGGGAAGCTCAATTTGGCCAAACTGTTCACCAGATTCCTCCCTGCAAGTCCCTATGGATACCTGTCCCGCCCTTCCCCAGCCTCTTCTGCCCAGCCCAGCACCCTCCACCTAAAGTGCCACCTGCCTGACACTGAGGGCAGCCGTGGCAGAGCTCAGGTCATGAAAGTGAGCCGGCAGCCGGCAGGGAAGGGCTTCTCTCTGCCCATCTCATAGTCCTGTACCACTGGGAAGAAACGAAAAGGAGATTTCCCAATCTCATCATCATATGTTCCCAACTGAACACTTAAAAGCAAATCGTCATCTTAAAGTACTACATTTAGGGATTCAGTTACAATATATATGTGTTTTGTCTTTCCCTTGATCCAGCTGTTGCTATTGGTTCTTCAGTTCAGTTCAGTTGCTCAGTCGTGTCCAACTCTTTGCGACCCCATGAATTTGCAGCACGCCAGGCCTCCCTGTCCATCACCAACTCCTGGAATTCACTCAAACTCACGTCCATTGAGTCGGTGATGCCATCCAGCCATCTCATCCTCTGTCATCCCCTTCTCCTCCTGCCGCCAATCCCTCCCAGCATCAGAGTCTTTTCCAATGAGTCAACTCTTCACATAAGGTGGCCAAAGTATTGGAGTTTCACCTTTAGCATCATTCCTTCCAAAGAACACCCGGGACTGATCTCCTTCAGAATGGACTGGTTGGATCTCCATGCAGTCCAAGGGACTCTCAAAGAGTCTTCTCCAACACCACAGTTCAACAGCATCAATTCTTCGGCGCTCAGCTTTCTTCACAGTCCAACTCTCACATCCATACATGACCACTGGAAAAACCATAGCCTTGACTAGATGGACCTTTGTTGGCCAAGTAATGTCTCTGCTTTTGAATATGCTATCTAGGTTGGTCATAACTTTCCTTCCAAGGAGTAAGTGTCTTTTAATTTCATAGCTACAGTCACCATCTACAGTGATTTTGGAGCACCAAAAAATAAAGTCTGACACTGTTTCCACTGTTTATCCATTTATTAATAGGACCTTAAAAAGAATTGATACCCTAAAAAAAGAACTGGATTTGTTTAAAAAAGTGCAACAATGTGGGGGTTGGGGGGCCGGAAAAGTGTGTCCTCTCCTCCTTCCACCCACCCCATTACGTTTTGGCTCAGAAAGCTTTTTTTTTCCTCTTCGCTGTCCATCTGTCTGTCTGTGTTCTGTGTTCTGGGTGGCGGGCTTCAGAAGGCATCCATAGGTATCCACCCACTCTCAGTGAGGAAGTTCAGGATCCTCTTCTTGAGGACTTTGTCCAGGTAGCTGGGCAGGCGGCTCTTGGAGGGAATGCCCTGGCGCTTCTGCAGGTGGTCCTTGATGATGGCCTTCACGGTCATGTAGTGTGTGGGGCTCAGGTTCAGCATGCTGCACAGCACCTTCTTGTGGTCCAACAGGTGCTCGAAGCCTGGCAGGTGCTTGATGGCCATGAACTCGCCGTTCCAGCCGTCCTCCTTGCCGCGCTTGGCGCCTCCTGCCGCCGCCGCCTCGTGTTTGTCGTGCTTGTGCCAGGCCACGTGGTACTTGACCGAGCCCTCTATCTTGGTGATGCTGTTGCGCCGGTAGCGCTATGGCTCGCGGATCTTGTCATGCAGCATCTTCTTGTGCATGTTCTCTAACAAGTCGTTGAACTCCTTGCACGACATGAACTGGTAGAGCGGCCGCAGCTGTGGCCGCAGCTCCTTCTCCTCCTTGGTGACCTTGCGCCGCGACACCCACTCCTTCTCCTAGTCCTTGCCTGGGAAGGCGGGCACCAGGTTGTAGTCGTGCGCAATGTTTTTGCGCCGCTTCCGCTTGCGGAGCTTGCGCACGTACATGTCCGTGTGCGCACATTTCGGCTCAATCTCCATGGTGTCCTCGTCTTAGTTGACCAGGAGCCCACTGATGAGCCTCGGCGTCCTGGTTGTACTCGATCTCTTAGTTGTCCCGCGGCAGCATGTAGCCCAGCTGCTGCTTCTCGGCCACCGAGATGTCTAGGGGTGGCAGGGGGGTGATGAGGCTGAGAGAGAGGGGCCCCCACTGGGGCAGGTGTGGTCGGTCACCCGGTTGGGCATGCAAGCCTTCCCCAGGTTTCCGTGGATGTACATGCTTAATGCTCCATCACTTTCTGGGGGTTCCAGGAAGCACCGACCTGAGCTGCCACGTCCTTCTTGGCCAGGCGGTACACGCAGTACCTCTTGCCGAGCTCCACCATCTTCTGCCGCCCAGTGCTCCAGCAAAACCGCTGCAGCCACCCCCCTATATAAATTTTAGAATAATACTGTCTAAATTTATCAAAAAATCTTTGAGATTTTGATAAGAACTGTGTTAAACCTCATGCGAAGGGTTGACTCATTGGAAAAGACCACAATGCTGGGAGGGATTGGGGGCAGGAGGAGAAGGGGACGACAGAGGATGAGATGGCTGGTTGGCATCACTGACTCGATGGACATGAGTTTGGGTTAACTCTGGGAGTTGGTGATAGACAGGGAGGCCTGGCGTACTGCAATTCATGGGGTCGCAAAGAGTCGGACACGACTGAGCAAGTGAACTGAACTGTGTTAAACCTAGAAACAAAGAACGGTGTTAAACCTCATATCATTTGGGGAGAATTGGCATCTTTACTATGTTGAGTCTCTGAATTCATAAACATGGTATGCCTCTGAACTTATTTCTTTAATCAGCATTTTGTAGTTTTCAATATACAAGTTTTCCACGGGTTTTGTTAGATTTGCCCCTAAATATTTCGAATTTGTTTGTCTTACAGTTATTCACTTATTTTTAAGGCCAGTTTCACTTGTAGGTTCCCAGTGGGATTCTAGGCACTATATCTGTAACTCTCACTTCTATTTCCTCCAATTTATTCTCATTGTGGTTAGTGCTTGCAGTGGTTAGGAATTTGTAAAAATGAGTTCCCAAAAGTTTATTTGAGTTAATCTCTCTGTTTTCTTTCTTTTCTCTCTGGCTCATAATGGTATTGTTTATCCCTAGGAATTGGGCGGGCACCCAGCTTTCTAGGACTCACTGACTGAGTAGATCTCTGGGTCCTGAAAATCACCTCTCTGACGTTACCTTCCCTTGTCTTTATTCCAGGAATGGTGGTTCCTTCCAAGACCAAAATTGTGTGCCATTTTTCTACCCTGGTGTTGACCTGTGGGCAGCCGCACACTCTTCAAATAGTACCCCGAGATGAGTATGACAACCCTACCAACAATTCCACATCCTTGAGAGATGAGCACAACTACAGCCTGTCCATTCATGAGGTGAGCAGGCTCCCATCTAGGTCACTTAGGTCAGTCGTCTTCTCCCTGACCATGGTGCCATCCTTCTGAGACTTAGATTAGCTCAAGGTAGGAAAGTTCTTTGTAAATTTCTGTGGAAGCAGAAAAATTATGTGTGGTTGGTGATGGCTTCGTTTTCCTCCTGTAGCTTGGTCCTCCGGAAGAGGAGAGTACCGGTGTCTCATTTGAGAAGTCAGTGACGTCCAACCGGCAGACCTGCCAGGTATTCCTGCGGCTCACCCTGCATTCTCGAGGCTGCTTCCATGCCTGCATCTCATACCAAAACCAGCCAATCAACAATGGTGAATTTGACATCATTGTCCTAAGTGGTGAGTTGAGAGGAGAGCTGTGAATTAGTCCTCTTTCCAAGCCACTTGTCCTTTGCACATCCACAGTCATCTGACCAACCCCCCCCCCACCCCAAATATTTGGTATTTGGACCAAAACTTGGTTTAGAGACCTGTGGACTAAAGGTCTGGTGATGGGCAGTTTCTTCTCCTGTCTTGCACTTTAAACCTTATTCCTTGTTGTACTTCAGAGAACGAGAGGAATATCGTTGAGCGCAACGTGTCCACCTCAGGAGTGAGCATTTACTTTGAAGCTTATCTGTATAATGCTGCCAACTGCACCAGCACGCCGTGGCACCTCCCACCCATGCACATGAGCTCTGCCCAGCGCCGGCCCTCCACAGCTCTGGAGGAAGAAGATGAAGACTCACCCTCTGAGTGTCACACCCCTGAGAAGGTGAAGAAACCGAAGAAGGTGTACTGCTACGTGTCACCCAAGGTTCGCACTCCCGCTCTTGTCCCCTGCCTGAGCCTGCTCATCTTTGGTAACAAAACCCACCCAACAATGGTCTGAGAATCAGGGTGCGATCATCACCTTGTAGGGGTTCAGGGATACTGAGACGGCTTCCCATTGAGCAAAAGGCTGTAACACCTCTTCTGCTGCCTCTTTCTGGTTTGGACTGGATTACACCTCTGTCCAGAGTCTGTGCCTTGGTACTTTGAAGCATCTGGGGCGTTCTGCTGTTTGATCGCTCCTGGGAAGATTTTTCAAGGGATGGCTCTAGAGTTTTAAAGAAAGCTACTTTTAACCATTAATAATTTCTCACTAGTGTAAAATTACTGTTGGCCCTTTGTGCCATTTGGGAACAATTTGATCTTTCATGCTCTGATTTTTGAAATCACAAGAGATGTCATCATTGGGGTACAGGGCTAGAATAGAGAAATTTTGGCAGAGACAAGGGAGGTGAACTTCCCAAGGCCCCTGAGCTGAGAGACGCTTTGTGTTAGGGAGTTTCTTTTTTAGTGTTTGTATTTTGCTTATTTATACAGACCTCAGAAAAACGAGACTCGAACCATCCCATTACATTCCTTTAAATCTCATAGCAAAAACTGAGTTCTAATTCTGTTCTACTTCAGAACACTTCACTGTGTACCATTCATCATTTAAACATCCAGCCTTCATTTGTCCTGGAGAATGGCGATGAGGGAAATGGTAAGGTAGAGATGAAGCGAGATTGGCTATGAATTGATTATTGTTGAAGCTGGTGATAATTCAGTGTGCTGTTTCCTTTAGTATGTGTTTGAAATGTTCTTTAATGAAGAATTTTTTTAAAAAATCAAGAAAAAAACCTGACCTACTGTTTGTTCAGAAAACAGAGGGGTCTTTTCAGATTAAAAAGTTATTGCATTGTTTTTTCTTTTCTTTTTTTTTTTCGTAAATGGCAAGAGACTTCTTTTTATTCTTACATATAGGGTTTTGTGAACTCTTCTGTATGCGACTCCTCCCAGCCCCCCACACCATCATCCCCAGCACATCCTTAGTGGCATTCTGATAGGGATAAAGCAGTGGGCAGGGGCCACTGGTGTTCCCCACTAATTTGGAAGAAGTCTCTCTGAGAACTATCTGGCTAAGCAGGAGGAGAGTCTGATTGTTTGTAGTGAAATGAAATGTTGATTGTGAAATGTTCTCTACTTGTAAAGTGAAAACCTGATCTCAGATATTTGGAAATGGTAGTAAGACCTGAGTATTAAGGTTATGAGACATCTTTGTGAAATTGCAGTGTGATAACAATATTTTAAATTTGCCTGTTTTAAGCTAGAATTGATGTTTTCTATTTGATTTCAGTCCTGACTAAATTATCCTCCTTGTTTAGAGAGGAAAAGGGCTATCATGGAAAATACAGATGGGGACAGGTATTTGAAATACAATACCCAAACAGAACCTCTTAATCATTCATTTCATTTTTTGTATGTTGGTCCTCCAGCAATTCTCAGTGAAGGAATTCTACCTGAAAATCATTCCCTGGCGCCTTTACACCTTCCGGGTATGCCCTGGAACCAAAGTAAGTTGAACCTTACATCCGGTTCATGTAGAGCAGGCTTCCGCCTCCAACGTCTCAACCTTTTATTTTTTTCCCAGAAGGGTTTTTGGTGTTTCTGGAAATTCTCATTGTGCACACAGGATTCATTGCCAAATAAAGAAGCAGATGCTACCTCCTCGTGAAGGCTATAGTTATAGGAAGACACATGCTTACAGAAACAGTAGTTAGTAGAAGTCAAAACACTTCAACAATTCTCTCTTCCCCCTAAGACTAAGCTAACGGAGAGGGTATTAGAGCTCTGACCTGAACTTGGCTTCCTAATGTGCCCAAACTAACTGTTTCAGCACCAGTAGTCTCATCTATTAAAAAAAAAAAAAAAAATTTTTTTTAACTTTTCTGAGTTTTTGAAATCTACTGGCAAATCATTTTCCTCCAGCCAGTTTGCCCAACCTATTCAGGTATTCATTTGCTCTTTTACATATCCTTACAGCTTTCACACTTCTTATATTTTATGTTTGAAAGTCTGTAGTATTACCTGTGACCCTTACTGACCTTACCTGTGACCCTTACAGGTGGTCTCTATGACTCAGTTTAACATAAAATCTGAATCATAGAGCATGCTCAGTCACTCAGTCATGTCTGATTCTTTGTGACTCCGTGGACTCTAGCCTATCAGGTTCCTCTGTCCATGAACTTTTCCAGGCAAGAATACTGGAGTGGATTGCCATTTCCTTCTCCAGGGGATCATCCCAGGCCAGGGATCGAGCCCACGTCTTTTGTGTCTCTTGCATTGGTAGGCGGGTTCTTTACCACTGACACAGTGGTAGAGGACAAAGCCTCAAAATGGTTCTGAGGATGAAACCCAGGCCTCATACATGCAATGCATGCGCTCTACCACTGAGTTGCACCCCCCCACCTGAAGTGAAAAGCAAGGAAATGTACTCCTGGTAGTTACTTACTTGGAGAAACTAGGCTTAACTTGTTTTTTGTTGGTTGGTGCAGAAGGGTAAGGATGTAAAGGGTTTTTGGTGGATTTGAGGGCTTCATAGAGTAACTCTTTCTTTTTTTTCCCTTTTGTTAGTTTTCATACCTTGGCCCTGACCCTGTCCATAAGCTGCTCACCCTTGTGGTAGATGACGGCATTCAGCCTCCTGTGGAGCTCAGCTGTAAGGAAAGGAACATCTTAGCAGCCACGTTTATCCGCTCGCTCCATAAGAACATAGGTGAGGTTGGACAGGGAATCTGATGGGGAAGGCAGCGACCCCAGATACCCTGAGTGCCTGAGGGTGTAGGGGTGGCCTGCACAGGGAACTTGTAAAGAGGCTGTAACCATGATGGATCCTACTGCTCCTTAGGGGGCTCCGAGACCTTTCAGGACAAGGTGAACTTTTTCCATCGAGAGCTTCGGCAGGTGCATATGAAAAGACCACATTCTAAAGTCACCCTGAAGGTCAGCAGACATGCCTTGTTGGAATCGGTGAGTAAAGTTTCTTTCATATTAGCAGTTGAACAGTTATCAAAATTTTCCAGCTAGAAACCTCTGTGCTATTTAGTTATATCCTACAGGTTATTGTTTTTATGAAACATACATCTGTGTCTTCTTTAAACATGTTAAGCGCTGTTCTTTGTGTTTGGCTATACTGAATTTGGGGCAGATTTGTTGGAGGTATGTTAATTGAGGGGAGAGACTAGTTGACACATTGGCTGTAAAATCTGTTCTTGACTAGTTCCTGAACAATCTCATGGACTTCCTATGGAAGGCAGGTATTAAGATGTTGTTATAGAAGAAAGTTCCTGTTATTGAATCCCAGGATTAAGAAGAGCTCTTACGAGATTAAAAGGAAATGATTTTTGTTGTCACTCTGGTCTGATGGAAGAGGAACACCTGATGTGTTTCTGTCTCCACTACACAGACACTGGCATAGTTCTCACATTCCTTGACAATGAGAAGGCTTTGGTCCCTGTCCAGAAAGTGTTTGTGATGTTTGGCTCTGGCAGGTGTGACTGGAAACCCCTTTTCTCAGGCACTTTCTCCTTTGTGGCATGGCTCCCTGTCTGAACCTAGCCTTGTGGATTAAGATGTCTAGTGGGTAGACTGTACTTGACTGAAAACCAAGACTCCTTGGTTCTCTTGCTGACAGCTTACTGATTTGAGCCATTTTTATTTCTTTTAAGAGTTTTCTCATCAATAAAATGAGGACTGTTAAAAAATAAAGTTTCAACTTTCCAGCCAGGCAATGGTATAAATATGAATTTGACTTTTTTTATCTTAAATTTCTTCCGGAGATATGTGCATTTTAAATTTAAGATGGTATTATTAAAGCTTATTTTTGAGTAATATATTGCCTCCAAAAACTTGTGACTATTAAATGGACAGGGGTAATGTTCTCGTGTTTTTGTCTTTAACACCCAGAGGTGCTGGCCAGTGTTCTGACAATTTCTTTTCTTTTACTGCTTTTCAGTCTCTGAAAGCCACTCGGAATTTTTCCATCTCAGATTGGAGCAAGAACTTTGAAGTGGTTTTTCAGGATGAAGAAGGTCAGTTTTGAAATTACCCACTCATCTTTTTTAACTCTCCTTCCCACTCCTCCCTATCTCCTTATAGTACATCCACAGAAACTGAAAACAACCCTCCTACACATGCTTGCCACCCCTGCTCCAGCCCTGGGAAAAAGAAGTCATGAGTCAAGTCCAAAAGGGTGGTGTTTACTGGCTAGATGGCTTGGTTGAGCTTGTAGAGCACAGATGGACAAGGATTTGGAGGGTGAGCTCTTATGAGTTTGAAGCAGAAGGGCAGAGTAACCTTTGTAGTACCAAGAGAAGCAGGAGGGCAGAGTAACCTTTGTAGTACCAAGAGAAGCAACAGTTCCTGGGATCTCTGATCTGTGTTCCCATGCTAGAGTGCATCAGCTTAGTGATTAGAATACCTTTAATCCTATAGAATGAGGTGGGATTTAAAAAAAAATGTCCACAGTTAAGGTGGGTTGGAATATGGGACACCAAGGTGGTGGAATGGAGGGAAGAGGGATCAGAGAGTATAAAATGATGATTAAATGAACAAAAATGATAAAAGGTGATGAGCCAGCATTACTTTTTATTTTTATTATACTTTCCAGCTCTGGACTGGGGAGGGCCTCGTCGGGAATGGTTTGAGTTAATCTGCAAAGCACTATTTGACACCACCAATCAACTCTTCACCCGATTCAGTGACACCAACCAAGCATTAGTGAGTCTGACTTCCCCGGGGGTGGGAGCAAAATGTGGATTGTGTTATGATGGAGAGACTAGTAAGAATTTGAACTAATCAGATTACCTCCCTCCTTGTTGCCGTCCTTATTTCATCTCTAAGAGAAAATGCAGACAGATGAATAAAAGCATTATAGTGCAGTGGCTGTTCTACTCCTTAGTATTTTAATAATTAAGCCACTTTTTTCAGAACATCCCTGAAGCAATTGAACTCTGTACAAGGTATTTGACTAGGGGAGTAGGGAAGTAGACTTTGGCTGAAAGAGGTTCTGGTTTAGGGAAGAGGCATTATATCATCCACTGATTGACTTCTGTTTGTAGCCAGGGACCACAAAATCAATAGAAGATTCTTCAGTTTATTGTAAGTCGATCTTTGTCCTTTATGCTCCAGTCACTTTGAATTACTCAGTGGTGGCTACCAAACAATGCCATTTGGATGGGTTCCTTGATCCTAACACTGAAATTCTTGCTCCTTTGGAATAGAGTTGTGGAGGGAGAATCTTTCCAGAACTAGGCTTGAAGAAAAACGACCCAGGACCTTTTAATCTCTCTCTTTGACAGGTGCACCCTAACCCTAATCGCCCCACTCATCTGCGCCTAAAGATGTATGAGTTTGCAGGGCGCCTGGTGGGCAAGTGTCTCTATGAGTCCTCTCTAGGAGGAGCCTACAAGCAGTTGGTCCGAGCTCGCTTCACCCGTTCTTTCTTGGCCCAAATCATAGGACTGCGTATGCATTACAAGGTAAGGTCTTGGGTATGTGTTTTCTGCTAAATCCCCTGGCCATTAACTCTGGAATCTCTCCACCCTCTGTTTATTATTTTTGAGGTTTGAAGGGGTAAGTGGTTCCAAGCAGTTACAAATTTTATTTCTGGGTGAGAGTGGTCATGCTCTGTTGTATCTTTCTGTCTCCTCAGTACTTTGAAACAGATGACCCAGAATTCTACAAATCTAAAGTTTGTTTCATCCTCAACAATGACATGAGTGAGATGGAGCTGGTCTTTGCAGAAGAGAAATATAATAAATCAGGTCAATTGGATAAGGTGAGACAGAGAACTGAAGCCTGTGGCTCCCATTCCTCAGCCGCCTCTGTATCAGGGCTGTCTAGTAGAGCTTTCGCAGTGATGGAAGTGTTCTCTGTTTGTACTTTTGAACGCCCAAAATGCGTCTGGTGTGACCAGATACCTGAATTTCTAAATTAACTACCTATGACTAGTGAGCTGTGTTGGACAGCATAGCTTTGGGGCAGTGTGTCCCACATTGAATGGCCTTGGCCTGTTTAAATGGAGCCAGAGACACATATGCCATCCTTCCCCCTAGTTCCTCCTTTCCAGTAGAAAAAGAATGAAGTGATAGTGAAGTGTCACTGCACAGGCAGTTTTGGAAGGGAAGACAGTGTCTGTCTCAACATTAGGGGCAGGGAGGTAGTTGACTCCCATTTTAACACTGTGCCCGTTTATTTTTAAGGTTTTTATTAGAAAATGGCCAAAAGTATTTCTGATGCACATGTGATTTTGTTTGCATTCTGGGGTTAAATAATATCAGATGATCATGACAAACCTGAAGTTGCAGTTATAAATAATTGAAAGCAAAATAGCAATGACTAAAAGTTTGTGATCACTGGTAGCACTGAACTGATAATCAGATACCCTTGTGAGCCCTGTGAGGGTCTTAGCTGCTGGCCTTCACACCTGTGTGGGTGGAGCCCGTTTTCTTGACCCAGCACTGCAAGGCATCTCAAGTCAATAGAAGACTGAATTAGGGTCTGCGGGCCTAGGGGAGTACTGATTTTAATTGGATTTGATATGAATATTAAATCTTAATCATTTACTACTTAGGCTAATAGTTAGAAGTGCTTACACATGTAAAATAAAAATAACCAGAACTGTGCCCAATAATAGAAAAAGTCTTACATGTTTAGATCCATTGAGAATCTTTGCTCTGGACCAAAGTTCTGTCCCTCCCATGCCAGGGTCACCTTAAAATCTGATCTTGTAACTAAATGGAGGCATTCATTCACCTGTGAAGACAATCTTGCTCATTGTGCATAGGTTTTCAAGGGTGGCTTTAAACTGTGTTTCAGGGCTTCCTCAAAGCTCCCTTAGGAGTTGCTTATTGGAGGAGGGTGCCAGTTCTGTTTGAAAATCATACAGTTCAGCCTTTTCTTCGCAGATAGAAAAACCAGGAGTCCAAATAGCTAAGTGACTGAAACCCCATAGCAAGTTAGTCTCCAAGTATCAAGCCATGGCTTTTTCTATTGCCTCACGTTAGAAATAGAAGAATGTAGGGGAACATCTGTGCATGTCCTGGAATTTCTGAGATTATGCTTCTTTACTGTTTATCTGGCTTTATAGAGTCTCAGGGGTTTAAGAGAAGAGTCAGTAATGGTTTAATTTTGGATCAGAGGAATGTTAAAATGTTGCTAACAAGGAAACATACATATCTTCCTGTTGCATAGCCACTATTTGACCAGGTCAGAGAAGACTCCCTGAGACACCCGCTTCAGAAACAGTAGTGAGTAGAATATAGTAATAGTGGTAGGAACCCTGAAGTTTAGTTCCTGAGTAAAACTGAGTGTGTTGAGAACCTAAATGCAGTTCAATAACATGCTGCTTGTGGGACATGCGGGTAGCTGTCGTCTTTTAAACTCCCATCCACACGCTTTTCCTGTCTTTTGCTTCTTTCAGGTTGTAGAACTTATGACAGGTGGAGCTCAAACCCCCGTCACCAACGCAAATAAAATCTTCTATTTAAATTTGCTGGCCCAGTATCGACTGGCCAGCCAGGTGAAAGAGGAGGTGGAACATTTCCTAAAAGGTGGGATTCTGTTGACTCTTGGCTTTGAGGTGTAAATACCTGTATCACATGGTGTGGATATAGCTTTAACTTGGATATTTTGTTTCAGGCCTGAATGAGTTAGTCCCTGAAAACCTCTTGGCTATTTTTGATGAGAATGAGCTTGAGGTAAGTGCTCACAATTGGAACTCCCTGTCCCTGGCTTGCTATTTTGTTATGCCCACAGGAACCAGCTGCCTGCACCTTCTGTTATGAGATGCAGTAGGAAAGCCCTGTGAGAGTTGGTTTCACTTTTGTTACTCTTCCATGCATGGACCCTTTCTCCAGCTTTTAAAAACGAATGTGGAATAACTATTGATGAATAGTAATAATGACTATTTACTCATCAAATATTATTGATACTGGTTGAGTAGTAAAGAATGTTGGTATCTTGTACAGTCTTTTTAAATCCTATGACCTTTTAAGTTGATTTAAGGCTTTAGAAGCATTTATTTGTTCAGAGACTATATCAAGTACCTCGTATATGGCCTGTGCTTTTGAGGAACTGAGGGGTCATGGAACCACATTCTAGTGAAGACAGTCCAAAGGATGTGAGGCCTGTCATAGCTTTGGTGGCAACACTACAGAGTTAATATATTCTTCCCTTAGATCCTGTGACAACTGGAATGCACTGTAAGATGGTAAATACCTTGCTATAATGAGCAGACTTGAAGTTCCATGAACTTTGAGTATAGGCAAAAAGTAAAACCAGTTTGTTTTTACCTGCTGCTCACACATGATACATATAATGCAAGTTATTAGCTTTAACGTCCCATCAGTTCAATTCAGTTCAGTTCATTCGCTCAGTCGTGTCCGACTCTTTGAGACCCCATGAATCGCAGCACGCCAGGCCTCCCTGTCCACCACCAACTCCCGGAATTCACTCAGACTCACGTCCATCAAGTCCATCCTCTGTTGTCCCCTTCTCCCGCCCCCAATCCCTCCCAGCATCAGAGTCTTTTCCAATGAGTCAACTCTTCGCATGAGGTGGCCAAAGTACTGGAGTTTCAGCTTTAGCATCATTCCTTCCGAAGAAATCCCAGGGCTGATCTCCATCACAATGGACTGGTTGGATCTCCTTGCAGTCCAGGGGACTCTCAAGAGTCTTCTCCAACACCACAGTTCAAAAGCATCAATTCTTCGGCGCTCAGCCTTCTTCACAGTTCAACTCTCACATCCATACATGACCGCAGGAAAAACCATAGCCTTGACTAGACGGACCTTTGTTGGCAAAGTAGTGTCTCTGCTTTTGAATATGCTATCTAGGTTGGTCATAACTTTCCTTCCAAGGAGTAAGCGTCTTTTATTTATTTTTCATTTTTCTTTTTTCTTTTTTTGAGTAAGCGTCTTTTAATTTCATGGCTGCAGTCACCATCTGCAGTGATTTTGGAGCCCCAAAAAATAAAGTCTGACACTGTTTCCACTGTTTCCCCATCTATTTCCCATGAAGTGATGGGACCAGATGCCATGATCTTTGTTTTCTGAATGTTGAGCTTTAAGGCAACCTTTTCACTCTCCACTTTCACTTTCATCAAGAGGCTTTTTAGTTCCTCTTCACTTTCTGCCGTAAGGGTGGTGTCATCTGCATATCTGAGGTTATTGATATTTCTCCTGGCAATCTTGATTCCAGCTTGTGCTTCTTCCAGCCCAGCGTTTCTCATGATGTACTCTGCATATAAGTTAAATAAGCAGGGTGACAATATACAGCCTTGAAATACTCCTTTTCCTATTTGGAACCAGTCCCATAGCCTTTATTAAAGTTTCTGTAAACTGTTTGCTGCAGTGAGGAAGTTCTTTAAAAATGGGGAGACAGGGGACTTCCTTGGTGGTCTAGTGGTTACAACTCTGTGCTCCCAAGGCAGGCGGCATGGATTTGATCCCTGGTTAGGGATCTAAGATCCCACATGCCATGAGGTATGCCCCCTCCCCCCTCCCCCCCAAAAAACGAAACAGGAGTTTCAGGGACTCTTGCACCTTATTAACTTATTAACTGAACTGGCTTTGAGAACAAGAATCAACGTCTTACATAATTTTCAGCACATTTTGTACCTTTAGGTATAAAATCCAAATAACGCAGTCCTGAAGTTTCCGGCAGACCTGTCACCTAGTGCCAGCATTTTCCGGGCTGAGAAACAGCCACTGGTGGATTTTATCCTGAAGCAAAACATTTGTTAACAGTTGGTAAAGTGCATAGGAGGAAGGCGCAGCCTTTCAGGATTGCTCCCCGTCCTGCTGTTAGTTACTCGTTAGCAAGTTCTTTTTGAAGGAACCAAGCTTCTCAGGCTTCATTTGGGCTTCTCTTGTCTCTTGATTAGGACTGCCTTTACAGCTATTGGATGAGTACTCACAGTCTGCTAAGTAACTTGCTGGATCCTGAACCAAATTAGGACATCAACAAGATGTTTAGGGCCCTGATGTCATTAATGTTCTCATTTTTTGGCATTCTTTTTCATTTATCTGATCAAGTAGAGGTGGAGCTGAAGGCACAGTAGTAAAAGTTCAGTCCATAAAAGAAAGGGTGGATTTGGGGGAAAGGAAAGGCCACCTAACAAATTCGTAAATGGGGCTGGGGTCTTCATCAAAGGGGAAGGGCCTGCTTTCCCCCCTGGTATTCCCAGGCCACATCCAGAGCAGTCAGTAAACACTTGGTTCCCTTTTTGTCCTTTGTTTCATCAAAATAATATATGTAGCAGCAATTCTTAATGAGGGGTGCCTATCAGAAACACCTGGGAAATTTTTTCAAAGTACAAAAGCTTGTAACCTGTCCCTAGAGATTCTGATTCACTAGGTCTGGGCTAAGGCCACAGGCATCTATCTATCTCTCTATATATTAAAGCTCTGTGAGTTTGACTGCACTGGTTAGGAACCATTGACCTAATATAATTGATATTCCTAAAGTAGTATTCTTGGATTAGGACCTCACCATACATCTTTTTATTGATGTTTCTGTATTCCACACTTTGCACGTTAACATATTTTGACCTTATGATGGGACTTCACCTCTCTGACTGTCCCAGTAAACACCTGACTGTCTTCTCCAGCTGCTGATGTGTGGGACTGGGGACATCAGTGTGTCTGACTTCAAAGCCCACGCAGTGGTCATTGGTGGCTCATGGCATTTCAGAGAAAAGGTAAGTGAGCCAAAATTCTTTCAGTTGAATTTGTACCATATTATACAGAAAAAGTTTCAGAGGGAAAAAGCTGAGAAGCAGACATGTCAACTGGCAAAAGCGATACATGGTGGGGAAAGGCAGATGGTCATCCAGACAGATGGGAACTCTCGTCCTTAAGGGCTATTCATGCTGCGTCCACTGGAGAAGGAAATGGCACCCCACTCCAGTGTTCTTGCCTGGAGAATCCCAGGAATGGCGGAGCCTGGTGGGCTGCCGTCTATGGGGTCGCACAGAGTCGGACACGACTGAAGCGACTTAGAAGCAGCAGTGTGTACTTAAATATATATTTATTTTTATATACAAATAGATATATAAGCGGAGAAGGCAGTGGCAACCCACTCTAGTACTCTTGTCTGGAAAATCCCATGGACAGAGGAGCCTGGTAGGTTGCAGTCAGTGGAGTCGCTAAGAGTCGGACACGACTGAGCGGCTTCACTTTCACTTTTCACTTTCATGCATTGGAGAAGGAAATGGCAACCCACTCCAGTGTTCTTGCCTGGAGAATCCCAGGGACAGGGGAGCCTGGTGGGCTGCCGTCTGTGGGGTCACACAGAGTCGGACACAACTGAAGCGACTTAGCATGCTGTGTCCACAGAGGCAATAACGTTGAAAAGCCAGAGAGAGAGAACCAAGCAGTCAGGGACTGCCCTCCTGGCCGTGTCTGCGTCACTCCCTTTTAGAGAGGTGGTTGATTCTAGCTGCGTGCAAGTTACCGGGGCCCCCTCCTCCCACTTCAGAGCATCCCATTCCTTCCCCCAGGGGTCAGATCCACAGTGACACCTGGGTGTGACCCCAGCCTCGTGCTCTCCCCACAGGTCATGAGGTGGTTTTGGACTGTGGTTTCAAGTCTGACACAGGAAGAGTTGGCTCGGCTACTGCAGTTCACCACAGGCTCCTCTCAGCTGCCACCTGGAGGCTTTGCTGCCCTCTGTCCCTCCTTCCAGATTATCGCAGCCCCGACCCACAGCACGCTCCCAACTGCACACACGTGGTGGGTATCCGACAGCCCGGCGCAGGCTGTCACAGAGGGTTATCTTTGCAGCCCTCGCTGGCATGGTCTGCTCGTATGAGTTAATCACTTCCCTCCCTTCGGCCTTGCAGTTTCAACCAGCTGTGCCTCCCTACGTATGACTCCTACGAAGAGGTGCACAGGATGCTGCAGCTGGCCATCAGCGAGGGCTGCGAGGGCTTCGGCATGTTCTGACCACTCTCCCTGCCATCTGCTCGGCTCCCGTGGCTTCCCGGAACCTCCAGGCGGCGCGCACCACAGACACGAATGCTGACCCTGACACAGAACCATCAGCCAGAAGCTGCCGCGTGCCGCCCCCCAGCGTGTGGAGGAGTCAGTCACCCCGCAGCCTAGTCCTTCCCTCGCCCCCTCCCTTCCCGCCTTCCCCGCCACGGCCCCCTTTGGCAGCCCCCTACCCTGAGCAGCTCGCTCGCTCGCAGAGGAGGGTGGGGGCCTGCTGCGCTCGCCCTCGGTTGTCAGAGGAGCTCAGTGGCGGGAGCTGCCCCAACCGCTGAGGGGAGGCGACACAGAGGCTTGGCCTTTCTGGGAGCGCTGGGGTCCTCGCCTTTCCCAGCCACCTCTGCCGACGCTCCGCAGGGGTTCCCTCCATGTCCCCTTGACCTGGGGTCTGTGAGTCCTTCTCGGGGACAGGTGCCTACGTCTGCTAGCCAGGAGGGGCACACACCCGAGGTGGCCTACAGCGACAGACAGCCTTGAGTTTTGTCTGTCTGCACAACGGCCGGTGCAGGCACGGGACTAGCTCGTGTGGTTACTGATAGCACCAGTGGGTCCTTTTTTCCTGTGGCTTCAGAACTGGAAAAGGAGCTTTTCTGTGCAAGCATTTCTGGAAATGATCGTATCATTCATAAAGAAGAACTCCCTAGTAAGCTTTTTTTTTTTTTTTTTTTTTTTTGAGTATAATAAACCTGTGAGACAGACCTAAGAATGTGAAAGCTTAGCCAGGCTGTGGCCTCCAGTGCTGAAGGCGATTCTCCTTTAGTGTTGTGGGGCATTTCTTGGCATGTGACTGGCTTGAAGACTACTGATGCTTGTCCTGAGTTTGTTCTTTACACTGAGTGTGGCTGGCCCTGGCTCCTTACCTCCAACTTGTGCTGTCTGCTAAGAGCTGGGCATTCTTTAGGTTTCCGCTGAAGAAAATTTTGGAGCAAGAAATTAGGACAGTTTGATAGCATGCCACTGATTCCTGGTTCTCTCTGCCTGGTGTTCCCTGGCAGCACTAAGGCAAGGGAGAAGGGATCAGTAATTGCTTCTCAGAGGTCCTTAGGGTCAGGACACAAGGGACACACATCGGGGAGCTGTGTCAGACGAGAAATGCCTTGCTGTCCCAGTGACTTCCTGTCACTCCCTCAGTTACCAGCAAGGGCACCTCAGGAGGGAGGAAGACAAGTAGGTTCACTGTGGCGTGACTGAAGAGCCTACAGCTGTTTCTTGGAAGATGGCGACAACCTTTTCCATTAACGATTTGAATGAAGACATTTTCGAGACTCAGAATCTCAATTTCCGAAGTTTCTGTTTCTAAGAAGGCTTTGCTGCAAGCGACCATTCCCAATGGGGCTTTCGACTCTGAGAATATTAACAAGCCATCTTTATTGCCAAAACCAGCAAGTACAAAGAGTCCAGAGATGAGGCAAGACTTGAGGCCATGCCTTGGCCTGCTTGAAGCACGTCTGAGCCCTCCTGTTCCCAGGGATCATGAGGAACAAGCCTTCCTGAGCTGCTACAGTTCCTGCCTGACCTCACTCCTTCACAGTTGTCATTTGTCCTTGGCATGGGTGCTGACCTCATTCACCCTTGGGGTCCAGGGTCCAGCATTGGGGCCCTCTGTACCCCAGGGTCCTCCACGCCACATGGTCACTGTTCTCCTCAGGGACCAGGACAAGGTGCTGCCCCGTGGGATACGTACAGGCAAGTGTCATCATCCCCCTTGGAAGCACAGTGCTGCCCTTTGGGCCCAGAGAGGGATTCCAGCTGGGGGCACGTGGGCTGGCTCTGCTGTCTTTGGCCGTTGTTCCTCTTCTAAATCCTGTGTCCCCCGTCCCCTCCCTGCCCCCCCCCGCCCCCCGCCCCTCCACATACTGATGCTAGAGTGTGAGTTGATTTTCTTGGCTCCATCTGTCCTTTCTCAGCTCTAGTCATAGCACTTTTCAGGGCATCCTGGGTATCATGGCACCGCAGCTGCAGCCTGCGGTGGTTCTTAGCCCCAGGGTCTTTGTTTCACAAAACCCTTTGGTACTGTTGTGGTTTTGTATTCTTCCAGTGCTCTCTCTCTCTCTGTCTCCTAACTATTCAAAAGTATCTTTGCTCTTTTGCCCTTTCCTTTGACCTTCTGTTCTAATCCTGCTTTGGAATTAGCCGGTGTGGGGAGAGGTACACCATGTCGGAGAGAAGAAAGAGTGCCTGTTACTGGAAGTGTTTCCTATTCACGTTTCTTATTTTGCTCAGTTCTTTTATTTATGCCCTTGTGGCCCAGGTACTTGGGTGGCCAGCTAACCTCCTGGCTAATGAAGGAGACCAGGCACCAAGTGAACACCAAGGAAAGTGTCAGCGTGTTTCTAGAACTCCAGCAGAGACCAAGCCCTGCTGCAAATGTCAGGCCAGACCAAAGGGCCACACAGTTGCGCAGTAGTGTAAATATTTTGTACAGTGAATAAATGAATGTTTAAAAGGACTAAGAAGCAAGTGACTGCTTTATGTGATGATTCAGGGCTTAAATTGGAGGTGGGGAAGGGAAAGAAAAATGTAGAAATGTTTTTGCATTTCCCCAGTAACCCTTCAGAAGCAGTCAACTTGGGGTAGACTGGACTCCCGGAGCCCTGGCCTGGTCCAGACCTGCTTGCCTTCTCACCCTTCCCTGATTGCTGTCCGTGGTGCCACGCAAGGCGTTGGTGCCTCCTTGCACAGAGAGCTAACAGCTGGGACAAGTGCTTGGACTCAGCTCCAGAGGGAGAAACCAGTTTGGCAAAAACAGGATGTCTGTTCTCATCAGTCTTTTAAATGTTAATTTGTTATTGTTTTACTACATAAGAAACTCAGGGTAGAAAATTTGGAAATTAAAAAAAAATAGTACAAGAAAATAAGTTACTTGCCATCCAGAGGGAAGAACACTTTGGTGGGTGGTCTTATTTGCATATTGCATATGTATTTCTCAAAATCCTCTCAACCCTTGACTCTCCCACAAGTGCTTTGAGTATGGGGAAAGAACCCATAAAACCTGCTCCTCAAAAATTTTGGGGTAGCAGGTGGAATGAATTCTTTTTCCAACCATAGATAAGCTTGGCAGAGAAAACCAGACCTCTGATACAGGCCTTGTAGAAGTGTTAGGGACCCTGGCTTTCTTGTGGAAGTGAACATGACCTTGACATTGGTTCCCATTCTGGAAAATCAAAACAGATTCCCCTTTGTAATTGTGTTTTGATGTGCTTTTGTCGTGTTTTGCTTGTTTTGTCTTTTTGGCCACACTGCATACCGTGCAGGATCTCAGTTGCTCAGGCAGGGATTGAACCCAAGACCCAGCAGTGAAAGCACCAAGGCTTAACCACTGGACTGCTAGGGAATTCCCCTGTAATTGCTTTTAAAATACAGATTTTTTTTTCCCTTTCTGCCCCCACCCCACAGACTCAGCAAATTGGAATCTTAACTTGAAAATTACTCCTTTAGAGTACATTCAATCCACTCCCACCTCATCAAGCTCTCCTGAGTGGTATGAGATGTCTTAAACACACAAAACAAAATTCTCTCCCTCTAGCTTTACACTTTCAGGTTATTTGACAGTCTTAAATCTTTTATACTTGCTGCTTTTGTGGCTTTGACTGGGTCACTATGAACATTCATCACTGAGTGATTTCATCCCTTCGTGAAGTTATTCATAAGGCTCAAGAGGCTGGTAGAATTGTTCTTGAATTAACACAATAAAATGCTGCCTTCAGCTTCTCATGCAGTGTTACCTCTGAGCCACAGGAGCTCAAGCTCTGAGACCTCTACCCAGCCACAATTCTCTTAAACAGTGGAGGTTCTCCAGCAGGTGGCTTGACCAGGGGGCTCCTTACCTCTGCTTTGATTTCACTTAGACCCTCAAGCATAACAGACCAGCTCCAGGTATCCTGTAATATACTTTCATTTAAAAATGAATCATTCCTCTTTTATTTGGAGGTGAACATATATACCAAAAAGGCATGCAGCATATACACTTTAACAAATAATTATAAGGGAAGTGCATATGCAACCATCATCCAGGAAAGAAAGAAAGAAAGTGCATTACAGTACTGCAGAGCAATTACCTCACCTTTCTGGAGGTAACTGTTGTCCTGACTTTAGGATACTTTTTTCACCAATTCCCTTTTCAATGAGCCTGTCCCAAAAATCACAGTGGAGGGGAGGGTGGGAAATGAGTCCATGTGGTCTCTTGATAAGATGCTGCTGCTGCTGCTGCTAAGTCTCTTCAGTCGTGTCTGACTCTGTGCGACCCCATAACGGCAGCTCACCAGGCTCCGCCATCCCTGGGATTCTCCAGGCAAGATGCTAACCAAGGTAAATTTCTCCACATTTCATTTTAAAAGTCATCTGAAACCATCATTGCCCCATGAGAATCTAGTTCAGATTCCTGATGCTGAATCTGATGAATCAGTCATACTCAAAGACTATCAGTACAGTTCAGTCACTCAGTTGTATCCGACTCTTTGAGGACCCCACGGACTGCAGCATGCCAGGCTTCCCTGTCCGTCACCAACTCCGAGAGTTTACTCAAACTTATGTCCATTGAGTCGATGATGCCATCCAACCTTCTCATCCTCTGTTGTCCCCTTCTCCTGCCTTCAGTCTTTCCCAGCATCAGGTCTTTTCAAATGAGACAGTTCTTCACATCGGGTGGCCAAAGTATTGGAAAAGACCCATTTTCATTCCATCTGACCATCCAAATTTCCAGATATGATGCATCAATTCTTCAGCACTCAGCTTTCTTTATAGTCCAACTCTCACATCCATACATGACAACTGGAAAAACCATAGCTTTGACTAGACGGATCTTTGTTGGCAAAGTAATGTCTCTGCTTTCTAATATGCTATCTAGGTTGGTCATAACTTTTCTTCCAAGGAACAAGTGTCTTTTAATTTCATGGCTGCAGTCACCATCTGCAGTGACTTTGGAGCCCCCCAAAATCAAGGCTGTCACTGTTTCCATTGTTTCCCCATCTACTTGCCGTGAAGTGATGGGACCAGATACCATGATCTTAGTTTTCTGAATGCTGAGATTTAAGCCAACTTTTTTACTCTGTTTCACTTTCATCAAGAGTTTCTTTAGTTCTTCGCTTTCTGCCATAAGAGTGGTGTCATCTGCATATCTGAGGTTATTGATATGTCTCCCAGCAATTTTAATCCAGCTTGTGCTTCATCCAGTCCAGCATTTCTCATGATGTATTCTGCTGCTACTGCTGCTACTGCTACGTCGCCTCAGTCGTGTCTGACTCTGTGCGACCCCATAGACGGCAACCCACTAGGCTCCCCCGTCCCTGGGATTCTCCAGGCAAGAACACTGGAGTGGGTTGCCATTTCCTTCTCCAATGCATGAAAGTGAAAAGTGAAAGTGAAGTCGGTCGGTCAGTCGTGTCTGACCCCTAGCGACCCCGTGGACTGCAGCCTACCAGGCTCCTCTGTCCATGGGATTTTCCAGGCAAGAGTATTGTAATGGGATGCCATTGCCTTCTCCAATGATGTATTCTGCATATAAGTTAAATAAACAGGGTGACAATATACAGCCTTGATGTATTTCTTTCCCGATTTGGAACCAGTCTGTTGTTCCATGCCTAGTTCTAAATGTTGCTTCTTGACCTGCATACAGATTTCTCAGGAGTCAGGTCAGATGGTCTGGTATTCCCATCTCATGAAGAATTTTCCACAGCTTGTTGTGATCCACACAGTCAAAGGCTTTGGCATAGTCAGTAAAGCAGAAGTAGATGTTTTTCTGGTATTCTCTTGCTTTTTCGATGATCCAGCAGATGTTGGCAATTTGATCTCTGGTTCCTCTGCCTTTTCTAAATCCAGCTTGAACATCTGGAAGTTCACGGTTCATGTACTGTTGAAGCCTGGAGTTTTGAGCATTACTTTGCTAGCATGTGAGATGAGTGCAATTGTGCGGTAGTTTGAGCATTCTTTGGCATTGCCTTTCTTTGGGATTGGAATGAAAACTGACCATTTCCAGATATTTGACCATCCAAATTTCCAGATATTTGATCATTTCAGAGACCATCAAGTCTCTGCAAAGTTTCCCCCGGATATTCTAAATTGGATAATTTATTCAGGATGAAGCCCATGTATGTGGTTGCTACTTCCTTGGAATCCCCAGTTAGCAGGCCAGTATGGCCTTTGTGGTCTTTGATGGCCATGAATGCCTTAAACTATGTTTGGCTGGCCAAGTAGGCAACTCTGAGTGAGCAAGGTCTTAGGACTTGATTTCTTAGGGGTGATTCTAGGAAGAAGTCAGTCTTGGACTACTCAAGGAGCTAGGCAAAGATACAAATTTCTTTTCTAAATGTTGTTGTGTCCTAGACCAAGTGGCCCTTCCTGACGCTGGGAACATACTTGTATTCCATGTTTCTGACTCCAGCGCTCCTGGGCCTCCAGCCTCCCCTGTGGGAGAGGCCTCTCCTGTCATTTGACCTTTTCTCAAAGAAGATGCCCATGAATCCTTTGGCATCAAGTGTGCAGAATGGAACCCTCAAAAGAATAGAGAGCCATGAACTGATTTAAACTCATGGTTCAACTTTGAGCAAGACAATCTTTTAACATTAGTTTTCTGACCTGCAAAATGATACTGTTAACTAAAGGAAATTGGCTAATAACTTGGAGCCCTTGGAAAACAGTTTTCCTACATAGGTGTGTGTCATACCATATTGATTATAGCTCAGTTCAGTTCAGTTGCTCAGTCACGTCCGACTCTTTGCAACCCCATGGACTGCAGCACGCCAGGCTTCCCTGTCCATCACCAACTCCCGGAGCTTGCTCAAACTCATGTCCATTGAGTTGGTGATGGACAACTCATCTTATCCTCCATCGTCCCCTTTTCTTTCTGCCTTCAATCTTTCCCAGCATCAGGGTCTTTTCCATTGAGTCAGTTCTTCACATCAGGTGACCAAAATATTGGAGTTTAGCTTCAGCCTCAGTCCTTCCAATCAATATTCAGGATTGATTTCCTTTAGGATTGACTGGTTGAATCTCCTTGCCATCCAAGGGACTGTCAAGTGTCTTCTCCAACACCACAGTTCAAAAGCATCAATTCTTCAGGTTTGATTATAGCTCAGGGCCCTTGTAATTGCCAGAGTAGGAGGTGATACGGATCTGGGGGCAGCAGGGGATGCTAAAGTGGAAGACTGGTATGGGCTGGGGTTCTTTCCCCACCTTGCCATGTCCAGGCAGGCCAAAGAGAATGAGTGTTCAGGGACGAAGACCCTGGGTCACAAGAGACCTCCTCTCTCTCCCTCATATGAACCTCCAAAGGCCAGAGGAAGTATCTGAGGGGACTGCATCTCAAACCACGCTCTGTGGTGGGCAACCTAATCCCTTTGGCCTTCTTTAACTCTCTGATGACTGAATCATGAAGGCAGCATCCATATTTTGAGCTCTTCCCTGACACTTGGAGCTTTAACATATCTTGTCTCATGTTGACGATGACCCTGCAAGGTAAGTTGTTTTCTCCACTCTACGTGAAGCAGTTGAGGCTCAGAGAAGACAAGCAGCTGCCAGGGTTCCTTAGTAAGTGGCAGAGCGGTATTTGAACATGGGTCTTTCACGTCAAAGCCCAGACTTTCCACGTGGCTGGTTTGTGTCGAGCTTACACTAAGGTTAGCTTAGACTGAGAAAAAACCCAGGCAACTGGGCCACCTGTCTGTGTTCACAGATTCTGTCTCACACACTTGGTGAGACACTGTGTGATGGATGAACACTTTGTTTACTTGTCATTCGTTTGAGGATTTGGGGTTACTGAGGAGAAGCCCCTATTGATTCAGCAGAACTTCTAAGAGATTCAGCTATTGGCAATAGCTTTAAAATCTTTCGTGTTTGAAAGTTCCATAGAATACCAACTAATGACTTGAGTGAATTGACTTCCAAGTTTAAATGAATCTTGTATAAAGTATACGTGACACTCACGAGGCTTTAACTGAAGAAGAAAAGCCTCAAATTTTAATATCCCCACTTTGGATGAAAATCCATCGATCGCACGCAAATGAAATGTTAGAATGAGGTCAGACATGGTGCACAATACCCTGATGTTTATCTCTTGGTAACAGAGTCTGCAGAAAAAGTCTCATTTAAATCTTTTGTCTCTAAACTCCCCTTAAATGAAACATAGCACTGTTTAGCAAAGGCCAAATCTCTGGTGGTTATCTTGCTGAGGAAGCAAACATTTTCAAGAATGCCAGAGTTAAAGGGAGACGCACACCTCAAACAAGACCGATTCTATTGGGACTATAAGCATAGTATCTTCTGCAGGGTGAGGGGTCCTGTACCTCTAGGGTGAGGTCACTGTTTTCAACCACTGCCACTTATCTGCGTTAGGGATTTGCACATGGAGAAGTTTCTGAATCTTCTCATCTTTTGATCGAACAACAACGCTCGCTCTCTACTCAGAACTCCCACTCCAAAGAGTTGCCAAGACATTCTTCTGTTTGCCCATAGAAGAATGTCTTGGGACAGAGTCAGGGATAGCAGTATCTGCAAGCCAGCTGGAGATCCTTTGATGGTTTTTATGTTATGCTGAAAACAAAATGTTGTGTTATTGTGTGAGAGGAAGGTTATGTGTGTTGTCATTTTGTGCTAGTTCTCATAAATCCTGGGTCTAATTCAACTCTTAAGTTGTCACTTCATTTCCTCTAAAGTGCCTCCCTTGCCGCCACTATCAAAAACAAACCTGATGTTTCTGTTCCTTCCCTGGTTTTATAGCTTTGCTTTTCCCTTCAATTCTTTGCATCTCTGCATTTCAGTAAACAGCTGTGGATCAGGCACTGGGCAGGGAGCTAGGGACACACACAACAGAATGTGATCATTGCTTCTGAACAGCTCACAGTCTCGGCGGGGAGACAGACATAGAAACAATTCGTTTTCCTGAGAGTTTCCTTCCCTCAAGGCTTAAGCACCCAAAACCATCACCACCCACTCCCATAGTTTCTGTCATTCCTGTTTAAGTGGGGAGGGGGGATATTTCTGCTTATGCATTTGGAGGTCTTACTTTAAGTGTCAAATAACAGCTGTAAGTGAAATTTGTTGAGCTGTTTTTACACATACCCAAAGGGAGGGAAGTTCATCTCCCTGTTGATTTTCAAAAAAGCAAGAACGCTTGCAACATGGATTCCAAACTGTGAGCCAAGGAGCAAGCCCCTCATTGTGCCATAAACAAGCCATCGCACCTGAGCAGATCCAGGGAAAGGCTGGGAAAGGGAAGTCCGTCATCTTGGGACCAGCTCCCCCTTTAACTTATTCTCCCAGACAAAGCAGACATGAGGTGTTGACTTTGGCAGCCCGGGGCTGGCCTGCAGATCGGTGAGTGAAATTAAAATCTTGAGTGAATGGGAAGGAGGATGTATCTCCAACACTAACAGCAATCAAAGGGTTCCTGCTATGGTCAGAATAACTAGGGGGTGGCAGAGGAAAGACAGTTGTTATTTTCTAGGAACCCAGAGGCTTCATGAGTAGCCATGGAGTTGGCTGTGGCCACAACAGATGGAAACATGACTTCACTCCGATTTCCCTTGATGCTTATCAAACCCAGGACATTGGAGTCCTTGGTCATCTCTTTGTAGTGAGCTGCAGCTGATGCTTAGTTCTTCCTGGGGATTGGGCAGCTCTTAAAGTGGATCCCCCAAGCTTCTGGGCTGGATCACAGCTAGATGGGCCATTGCCTTGAGGAAAAATTTCAGCTCCTTTCCCCAGAGGGATTTCCCTGACACCTTGTCATGATGATGCCAGCCACGTCTCCTCAAGTCAAAGCTGTGGAAAGACCCTTAGATGTTCCCCTCCAGGTCTGACACTCGCTATCCCAGTCAGGGTAGACAAATGTTGCTGGATCCTGGCAGGATCATGTGTGCCTCTCTTGGAGATGGCTAGACTGGGTGTGGATACTGCAGCCATGCATTTGCCTGCTCCATAAAGGCCTGGTTTCAACAATTCCGACTGAGCTCCCCCTCCACCTTGAAAGTTCTATTGTTTTAGCATCCAAGCTGTGTCTTCCAGACGGCCTCGCACACCTGGAAGCAGAACGAAGCTCTTGTCAGATCATATCTTGAGTCTGGGCTCCAAAAAATGTCATCCAACCATGGGAAGATGAAAACAATAAAAATAGAGCCAAACTCCAGTCCTGACTTTTAGGGGGTCAGACTGGGCTCAGGGGCTTGGTGTGGTGGGAAAAGAGGGGCAAGAGAGTAGTTGGCACAATGTTATGGAGAACTCTGGAAGCAGAGCCAGAGACTCTGAGGATTGGGGCCCAGGGAAGTCTGGCACCAATAGATGCTGGGTATTTAACCAGGAACAGTTGTTCTATTTTTCTCAGCCTTGGCAGTAGGTCAGGGCAACAAGCAGTTCTAGCGGGGTCCACATCCTTCCTATTGTCTCCACCCCAGCCTCGCTCCTCGTCCCAGACATCTGCTTCAGATTTGGGCCCTTGCCTTCTCACCATTCCTGTACCAAACTGCGGGTGGCAGGGCCGACGGGGCAGGTCTGCAGGTGTGGTGCGAGGCAGAAGACAAGGAGAACTCTGGGGAAAGCTGCTGAAGGGTTTTGCTTCAGGTGCCGCAGAAGGGTCTGACTTTTTTTTTGTTTGTTTAATGTGACTATGTATCACCAAAATCTAACCAGTTAGTTGTCTTCCTCTCGGGGTAGATGGAGCAACCCAGGGTGGGAATTAGGACCAGCTGGGGAAGTCTCTGGGGATCACATGGACAGTTTTCAAAGGTAGCTCAGAGTCACTCCAGAAGGAAGTCACTCCAGTGATTAGTGCCCACAACGAGCTGAGCCCTGGGGAGGTGCTAACGAGGTATTAAACACTTCTCCAGCTAGCAGCAGTGGATGACAGCCCGGGAACCAGAGCAGTGGAACCAGAAGCTTAGGACTGGAGGTGGCAGAAGAGAAATGAGCCAGTGCTAGCAGCCAGCCCCAGCAGCCTCAGAATCGCACTAGAAGGGATTTCAGTTTCTCTGGTATTTGCCCTGAAATCCCAATCCATTTTAAGTGACAGAAACACCCCAAGAGAAAACACTGGGGCGTCTAGGGGAGTAATCTCAAAACTTACTAAAAAAATAATAATAGCCAGCATCTAACGCTATGCCTAGCCCTGCCTGCTATGCCTAAGCACTGCCTGTATTAACTCATTTAATCTTCACCTCAGTCTATAAGGTAAAGCCAATTACCATTCCCATTTTAGAGATGAGGAAACTGAGGCAAGAAAAACAACTCACCAAGGGTACATGTCCAGTGATGAGTCTAAGGTGTCAAGTGGGCCCTGATGCCTTACATCACACGAGGTCAATGAAAGTGGAGTTTGGGGGCAGGACAGTGAAATCCAGAGTGTTCTGTTCATCATGTAAACCAGAGACAAAGTGTACGGGCCTCTGACTTCTGGGGCCACAGAGAGCCTGTCTGGCAGGTCTTCTCCAGCCAGTGCTCCGCTTCCCCCCAGTTCAGGGCCTTCTCAGGCTTCTGCTGCCCTTGGAACCTTCACTCTCCACCTCTGCCTGCAGGGCAGGTGGCACTCTTCCACCTTCAGACCCAAACCAGCTGCAGGAGTTTCCTCCCCGAGTTGCCTGGGCTCCCGGCCCCTAGTGGGGAGTAGAAGAGGAGCTACATACAGGCAAGGAGCTGGCCACCTCCCGAGGACCAGGAGGCCCATTAAACTCCAAAGCCCTGGGGTGGGTGCCAGGCCCATCGCTAGACTGGAGAGTTCAGGGCCTCACTGAAATCCAGCTCACCCTGGTAGGCCTCCATTTTGCTTATGACAGGCCTCAGGCCTCTTCCAGCTGCTGAGCTGTCCGAGGAGGCCCACCTGACCGGGCTGGAGGCCCAAGGACAGCAGCTCTGCAGTTGTGGTAAGTGGGGTCTGACCAGCCTCAGCTTACCCTGCTAGGCCAGTGGCAGGGATAAGGTCATCCCAAGGGCCAGGAGTGGTACAGGCAGGGGGTTCAACCAGCCCCAAAGCCCCCCGAGAACGAGAGGCTGGAAGGCAGGAATGGCTGCGCCAGCATTTGTAGCAGGTTCTGTGATTCACAAAATAGTGTTCACAGCCTTTATCTCATTTGAGGTTCACACTCCCTTTGTGGGGTGCACCGTGTGTTTGTTAGAACCTGTCTTTTCAAGTTAAGAGAGACTGAGCAGTTTTATCCAGAGTAGAAGTGGCAAGGTCAGAATTTGAACCCAGATCTTCCAAATTCAAATCTACAATAAAGCCAAAGATCACTGTGGAGATCTGTTTACCATTGTTAATAATAACGATGATGTTGATGCCTCGCTGAATATGTGTCAGGCTGTGCTAGCGCTTTTCACAAATTTTCACGAAGCCTCACATTCTCTGACACGGGCGGGTTTGAAGGACACGGACGCTGAGTGGGACGAGAAGGGTGGTAGTCCTCTTGGGGCCTAGTCTGGGGATGGCTAAGTCCCTTGGTCTTTCTAGTCAGCAAAAACAAGTGTGGATTTTTTTCAGAAGAAGCTTTGATTTTAAAAATGAAGGCGGTACATAGCTGATTCATTTTGCTGTTCAACAGAAACTAACACCACACTGTAAGACAACTGTACTCAGTAAAGATTAATTTTAAAAAACAGAGGTAAATGAAATGAAGAAAATGCAAAAGAGGAGGAGTAAGTGGACTTACTAATAGTGATGTCTCCTGCTATGAAGTCCAAACTCAGGGGTCAAATTCACTGTGAGCCCTGACCACAGGCCTCAACCTTGCCTGGTGGATTTGGGGTTGAGAGGCAGCAAAGAAGGGAGAGCCCAGAACAACAGCAAGCCAAGCTCCTTACACACACACCCACTCGGGGTGGGGCTGAAACCCACAGACCTTACAGTGTTACAAGAGTCTGGCCACCAAGGCCAGATGTCTTTAGAAGCTAATGAGGCTTATACTTAGGGCCTCTCACTTGTATGAGTCCCTTCCAAGATTATGTAATTTTTCAAGGTCATAAATTTTATAACACTTGGAAAGTAAGGTTTTTATACTGTAGTAGGTTTAGACAATTGCCTCCACCCCAGTTTCTCATCTGTCACACCTCCCTTCATGTCAGGTGAGGGGATGTAGCTGTGGCATTTGGAGGTGTGACTAAGGGAATTTGAGTTGGGACTACGTCCAGTTGGGTTCACTTGCATATACTCATTGCTTATGCTGGGAAAATATCCATTTGGGTCATGTGTAATGCATTTATGTCACGTAATGTATTTATTGCCAGCCAGTTTGGTTGGAAATGGCTTTCTTAGGGAGCTTATCCTGCAGGCCGGCGGTTAAGACTCTGCAGGGGGCACAAATCTGATCCCTGGTCCAGGAACTAAGATACTGTATGCCGCTCGGTGTGACCAAATAGAAGAAAGAAATGGCTTTTCTAGAATATTCCCATCACACACTGTGAGGACTCACCTGACGCAGTGACAGGTTCCGGGGCAGAACCTTATCACATCCGGCCCCCGAAGTGTGCAGGTGCAGGAACAAGGGTTGAGGTGGACGGGGCCAGGAGCCTGTCTGCGAGACATTCTCCCACGCGACAGATGGTCAGAGCGCATTGAGATTTTCTGTTGTCTGCAGCTTGTAAAATTTGAGGAGCCCACTTTAAGAAAAACAATAAAAAATCAGGTACAAAGGAGAACAGTTACTGAGACTAAGGAAAAAATATCACAAGTCACAAAGTGTTAAGAAGCTAGCAAATACCACAAACATCACAACGTCCAGAAAAATAATCCAGACCAGCATCTGGGTCCGCCCCTGCCAGCACTGCGTGTAGACCTGCTGTTTCCCCTCTGATGGGATGTGAGCAGAGGGACAATAAAGTTATTTAACTTCAGCAGGACTTCCCTGGTGGTCCAGCGGCTAAGGTTCAGTGCTCCCCATGCAAGGGGGCCTGGGTTCCATCCCTGGGTTCCATCTGTTGAGCTAGATCTCACATACCACAACTAAAGATCCTGCATTCCACAGTGAAGACAGATGATCCTGTGGGCCTCAGCTGAGACCTGGTTCACCCAAATAAATTTTAAAAAATAAAATAAAAAAAAAAAGATCTAACTTCAGCTTACCCATTTGGAGTTCCCAGGAGAGAAAGGTGGCAATAATCAAATATGAATTTTAGCCATCTTTTGGCACCCTGTGCAGGCCCCTGGGGGTGGACACAGATACTCCTGAAGCCAGCAGCTCAGACGGTTTCCTGAACTGAGAGCTAAGAGCTACAGGTACACTTCCCACGGCCCTGGCCTTTGCCGAGCTCAAATAGAGGGAGCAGAGATCTCCGCAGAGTCAGAAGGCTACTGGGATTGATCCTTAGGAACTCCGGAGGACCCCCTTGGGCCAGAGGGAGGCTCTGCAAGAAGGCTGGCTCCCACAGTGCAGGGGACACCGCCTAATGTTTACTTGGCACTTGGGTGTTTACTGTACCCTGCTTCCCCAGACGCAGGCCCCGCAACAAGAATTTGTGTGAAAGTGGAATTCTTCGCGATCTTCCCAGGAGTAGGGGAGGGAGATTGAGAAGAGAGAGAGGCCGAGCAAGCAGGGATGGGAGGCCAAGCAAGAGGCCACAGGAGGTGGAAGGGGAGTGGCCCAGCGTGCAGGGAGCTTGGGAGACGGAGGTGTTTGTAGCCCTCACCACAGCTAGGGGTTAGGGGCTGCCCACAGGGAATGAGGGGCTTCCCAGGTGGTAAAGAACCTGTCTGCCAATGCAGGAGATGCAAGAGACACAGGTTCGATCCTTGAGTCTGGAAGATCCCCTAGAGGAGGGCATGGCAACCCACTCCAGTATTCTTGCCTGGAGAATGCCACAGAGGAACCTGGTGGGCTACAGGCTGTGGGATCACAAAGAGTCAGGCACAACTGAAAAACCTAGCACATGGCACACAGAGACTGAGGCACTTCCCTGGCCTCATGCAGGCAGCTGGGGACAGGTTGCAGCAGCCGGGGACAGGTGCTGACGGGGGTCCTGGAGTGACTTGGGGCCCCCAGGACCCGTGGACAGGGCACTGACCGCACAGGCTGTGCCCCGCCCCGTCTGCTGCTGCTAACCACTCTAGCTGCCTAGTCCTTGCTCGCTGTTTGTTATCACAACCAGTCACCATGTACTGATTATCTCAGTGACTCCTCAAAACAGCTCCATATTGCCCCCATGTCATGGGTGAAGCAACTGAAGTCGGATACCGCTGCGGTGACCTGCCCCAGGCCCTTCCTGCCCACCATCTCAGGCCTCTCCGCCCCGTCTGGTTCCTCCCCGGGCCGAGGCACTCTGGATTGCTCACTTCTCCTACCCACTGCCTAGCGCAGCGTGGGCACAAAATAGGCACCCAGTTCATAAAGGGTTCCAGAACCAAGGGCTCGGCCATCTCACTAAATGCCAGGCCTCAGGGGACTGCCTCCTGATACGGCACCGTGGCAATGCCCCTCAGCGCCGGCTCAGGGATGACAGGGAACCCCTGCAAAAGAAAGACAAAGTGAAGTCGCTCAGTCCCCTGAGCAGAGGCTTGGAGGATGCCAGCAGGGGAGACGGGCCCCAGCTGTATTCTGACAGCACCCTCATTCACATCCCGTAGGAGCGTTTGTGAAATTGCCCTCTAACCATCCTGGTCTCCTGGGATCGACAGCAGCCTATTTGGGGATGGTTTTCAACACATCCCTCCAGCTCCCACCAAACCACTCATAGCATCAGCCAGTATGTGAATTTTTAACATCAGGGTGGGAGCTTAGGAGCGGTCTCTGTAATGTGTCCCCAGTGGTCCCAAGGTCCTGCCTGGGAGCTCAGAGGGCTGTGGACGGCCCCATAAAGGAAAATGAGGCAGCTGGCGGTGGAGCCGTAGCAACTGGATAAAGTATTTAAATGGCACACAAGCCAAAGGAAAAGCACACTGGCCTTTGGAGACTGTCTGAGGCCCTACCGGGGTTGAGAGGGACATGTTGCTCCCAGATCTTGGGAGAGCACTGAGGAGTATCAAGCCCATCACATCTGGTCCTGCCTGCCCCTCATCTGGATCTGTGTCCTGGGTCGGGGGAGACAGCGACCCTGGCACCTGGCTTTGCCACCTCTCAACTGCTGCTGGAGTTGGGGGGTGGGGGGTCTGGGCCAGGAGGCAGAGGGATGTCACCCTGAAGGGGACCCCAAGCTGGAGAGGGGCCGCAGCCAAGCTGTACTTGCAGGCCCCCAGGGAGCTCCAGGCCGGTTGCCACCTGCCCTCCCCAACTCAGACTAAATATATAGCCCTGCGGGTAAGTGAGAAATTCTTGGCCTCAGCCTGCCCAGGCCTCCCTGGCTTCAAATCGCTTTCCTTCATGGAACAGGGGCCGCAGTCTGCCCTTGGCCTGCTCTTCCTGTCCCTCATTCCAGGGGCCCACGCTGACGGGCAGACTGGTCCAAGCAGGGAGGGTAGGGGCACTGGGGCCTTGGGAGGCAGCCAGGAAGGGGGTGGGAGGGTGAAGCAGAGACTGAGGGCAGACATGGAGTCAGAGATTGTCTGAGAGCAAGACACGGGGTAAAGCAGGCCGTGAAACGAAGACGAAGGGATGGGATGAGAGGAACAGAGAAACTGAGGCGGGCAGGTGGTGGGGGTGCGCAGAGAGAAAGAAAGAGGCTGGGAGAGGGACAGAGGAGAGGTGGGGAAACAGAGACATCCCATGGGGATGCCAGAGGAGAAACGTGTGGGAAGGAGAGACAGAGGATGGGGCCCTGAGCTGAGGCTCCCATGTCTGAGCGCAGCCGCGCCCATCAGACCTCTGCAGGGAAAGGACCGAGCTCTCCAAGGTGGGCCTGAGGGGTGGGCGCAGCGACGGCGCCACCTGCTTCCTGGCTGCACCCCGCTCATGACGGACGTGCACCCCCCAGGCCTTGTCTCCAGAGCCACAGTCCACTCTGGACAAACCTCGGCTCTGCACTGGGAGCTGCAAATCCACGCAGATGGCCCGTGGCTCTCGAGCTGTGTGGGCTCGCGTCCCATAGGTTCTGGCAGTGCCACCGTGGAATCAGACAAGAGGCGGGAGATGGTGGAGAAGGGGAGGAGAGACAGCACCTCCCTCCCTGGCTCTGAGCTGGAGAGGACTGCGAGTCCGCGCTGAAAGGCTTTGGCAGGTGCCCCGAGACCCCTGGACCTCCCAGGGCCCAATCGCACTGTGGCCAGCTGTCCTCCCCATATCTCGGGGAGCAATGCGTGAGAGCAGAGCCCCCAGCAGTCCAGACTGGCCAGGGCAAAGCAAGAGGCACAATGTTCTGGACAAACGACACTTATATGAGAAACAAAAAAAGAGTTTGAAAAGCTAATAAACGGGCTCTGTAAACAAGTCCAGGCCCAAGCCCTGCGTGTCTCCCTCCCACTATTCTGCCCTGGTAGCTACCCATCCTCTTGCGAGTCTCCTTTCTCTGCTTCTCCCCTCCCTGGGCCCAAGCCCCACCCTCTCTGTAGGGGTTTTTTGATCCAGTCCTACCACTGCCTCTCCTCATTGGTCTATTCATTTAGCCATTCACTCACTCATTTCACCATCCATCCAATAATTCATGTATTCGGGCCTTGCCTGGTGGTCCAGTGGTTAAGACTCTGCTTCCAGTTCAGTGGGCCTGGATTTGATCCCTGGTTGGGAACCCTGGTTAGGGAGCTAAGATCCCACACAGCTCTCAGTACAGTCAATAAATAAATAAATACAAATAATAATTTATATATTCAACCACTGATTTCTTCATTCGGTGTTCCTTGAACAGTCCCATAGGTTTACAGTCCAGTTGCTGTGGACCAGATGTTTGCGTCCCCCCAGAATTCATATGTTGGAGCCCTAATCCCCAGTTTGATGCTACTTGGAGGTGGGTTTGAGAGGTAGTTATGTTTAGATGAGATCTTGGAAATGGGGTAGGGGGGAGGTCACATGGTGGAATCAGTGTCCTTCTAAGAAAAAGAAGAGGCCAGACCTCACACCCCTCTCTCTGCCATATGAGGACACAGCAAGAAATCAGGAAGGGGGCTCTCACCAGACCCTGGATCTGCTGGCCCTTGAGCCCCAACTTCGCTGCCTCCAGGCTGTGAGAAATAGATTTCCGTTGCTTGAGCCACCTAGTCCGTGGAATTTCATTATGGCAGCCCAAGCTGATCAAGACCCCAGTCAGTCAAAGAGGATGATAGACAGGGTAAAAGTTAACACAAGAGGAGTTAGAGGCCAGCACAGGAAAGGTTGTAGTCAAAGTATGATGAAGCAGTTTAGACAGCAAATTCCTGAGACTCTTGGAGAAGGCAGATGGAGATTTTCCCAAAGGAAGTGGAGGTTTGGATTCCCCTGGTCTGCCCTTAGGATGTAGCTTCTACCAGGACTTGAAGGCAGGAGAGCTCTGACGTCCCTGACGCAGGAAGACCCCGGGACAGATCAGGTGATGGAAGAGGAGGCTTCTAGGCTGTGAGCCTCAGTGTGACTGCGGAGTTGGCCGTGGCTCCCTCAGCCCTGCCCTGCGGGCAAAACTGAAGGCTAGGAATCCAGCCAGATGCTCCAAAGAGAGGGTTGGGTGGAAGAGTTTGTGGGATGGGAGGGTCTGGGTGAGCATGAGAGCGGGGCTCCAGCTCTGGAGGGAGGTGGAGGGGAGGCTGATTACTATCTTGGGGTGGGGGTCTCCTGGGGAGGAAGCAGATGTGAGCCAGCCAGAGGTGGGAAGAAGGGTGGAGTGTGTGTGTGTGTGTGTGTGTGTGTGTGTGTCGGGGTGGTGGTGGCTTACACCTGGCGACGAGGCAGGAGATGAAGACGTGCTCAGACCAAGAGCAGAGGCTCAGAACAGCGTCCAGCTTTCTGCTTAGGCATCAGCTTTCTCGGGACTGAAGTAAACTCAGGACTTTCTCAGTAATGAGCGGTAAAAGAGAATGTGCTGGCTGCATGCCTGAAAAGTGCAGAACAGGACAGACTTAAGGTTCGTTCTCAACACCATCTGGGTTGGTTTCCCTCCACTCTTGGCTCCACCCTCAATGGCAGTGGCTTATTCTCAGGCCAAGTCCTCTGCCCCACAGCTCTTTGCTCACAGGTTCTAACCATTAGGAGCCCCAGTGCAAAAGCCTCTCTGGTGCTGAGGGGATGTATCCTGGCCTCAACTAAGCCCTGTGGGTAAGGCAATATAAATAATGCTTTGATTGGCTAAGGTCTCCATCCCATGACACCACAAGGAAAATTACTTTCACCAGAAAAGTGTGAATGGTTTTGAAACACAGCTGTTCCCATCGGCCCACTACTGTCTTTAAAAAATATTGCGATCTTTATGTTGGGCTAGACTATTTTTCTTCAGTACTCTTGCCTGGAAAATCCCATGGGCGGAGGAGCCTGGTAGGCTACAGTCCATGGGGTCGCTAAGAGTCGGACACGACTGAGTGACTTCACTTTCACTTTTCACTTTCATGCATCGGAGAGGGAAATGGCAACCCACTCCAGTGTTCTTGCCTGGAGAATCCCAGGGACGGGGGAGCCTGGTGGGCTGCCGTCTATGGGGTCACACAGAGTCGGACACGACTGAAGTGACTTAGCAGCAGCAGCAGCAGCAGACTATTTTTACTCCAGGAGAATGTAAGCTCCATAAGAACAGAGACGGGCACATTTGCTCAGTGATGGAAACCCAGCACAATAGTGCATGCTGCAATGCTCAGTGAATAACTGCTGAATGAGTTCAGCAGGCAGAGCTAATTGCTGGAAACCCCAGACTACTGGCTAGTGATTATTCACTCTTTAGTGCCGTCTATGGGGTCGCACAGAGTCTGACACGACTGAAGCGACTTAGCAGCAGCAGCAGACTGTTCTAAGCAGTTTAAACATTTAAAGTTATTTAGCCACTACGCAATTCCATGGCAAGTTACTGTTATCGCCTGATGGGGAAATAGAGGCACAAGGAAGCTACACAGCAAGAAGCAGCCTTAGGGTTCTGATCCAGGCATCTGGCTCCAGCACATGTGTTCGTAAGCACTACCTCATACAGCTCAGCAGATGTGGAAAGTCCACATGTTGGATTTTTAGGGCAGATGAATTTCCAAGACTATAATTTCTATGGATACTGCTTCTTTTATCTTTAGGTTAAAAGTTCCTCCAGCTTTCCTTGACCCTCATAGGGGATTAGAAGTAAGTGATTCTGTGCAACCTGGGAATAGCTCCTGTTGTTCCTCCCAGCTGCTTTGTGGTCACCTAAATGGAAAAGAAATCCAACAGAGAGAGGATATCAGTGTATCAGTGAATATAGCTAATTCACTTCGCAGTACAGCAGAAACTAACACAACATTGTAAAGCAACTATACTTCAATAAAAAAAATGAATTGGATATAGCTTCCTAGTTGGGGAATCGCAGAGGGGCTGAGTTTCTATACATGCACCTTTTTCATTCTGTCATTCAGTCATTCAAAAATATTTACTGAATCAAATGAGGTGGGAACATCTCATGGTACTAGAAAAGAAGGAAGTCTTTGGGAAATGATGGGGCATGGCCGAACAGGAAGCCAACTTGTGGGAGCTTCCAGTGGGTGGAGCAATTTGAACAACAAACGAAAATAATAACATTGGATTATAACCCATAGGATAAAATAAGTAGCCATGAGTTGCAACTGAAGTCTGAAAAATACTGAAAAAAAATGAGGAAGAAGGAACAGCTCCTTTTTTTTTAATGGAAGAATTCCAATAAATACAGAAGTCATGAAAGAAATACAAAATCACCATTAGGCAAAAATAATAGTAATAATCGCTGGCAAGATCCACCAGTGATGGATGCTGTAATCAGTGGGAAAAAGTTTGAGGAGAATCAGGATATTCACATAGTTTCAAAAATTCTCCCCCTACCAATAAACTTACTAACTACAAAAGGAAGAAGAACAGTAATTTTACCGTAGTGAAACCCAGTGGAGAAACCCAGCAAACATAAGCTTAACCAAGGGATCAAGTTTAATGTCATCAGTAATAGACATGTTCTCATATGGCGAGGAGGATCCATGGTATTTTTACCCCAAATCCACGACCTCAATCACAGGAAAACATCAGACATCCTCAAGTTGAGAGACAGGCTAAAAAAAGAACTGAGAGGCAATCATTGAAAGGGTCAAGGTCATGAAAAACAAGAACAAACTAAAGAACCATCACAGATTAGAGGAGCAGAAGAGACTCAACAGCTAAATGCCGCAAAGGGCCCTAGAAGAGAAAGACGTTAGGGGACAAACTGATGAATTTAGAAAGGGTCTGCGCTTCTGCTAATGGTCTCATAACTCTGTTAGTTTACCCATGTTACTTGGGTCATTGTGCCATAGCTACTTAAACTGTGACCATTAGGGGAAGCTGGAAAGGGCACGTGTGAATATCCTATTATTTTTGCAACTTCTGCAACTTTTCTCTAAGTCATTTCAAAACAAAAGGTTAAAACATACGTTTATTGAGCACCTACTTACTGCTGAGCACCAGGAATAAAAAAACTTGTTCAAAGACAACTCTGCTGGGGATAAACCCTGTTTCCAAGGAGCAGTGTTTCTCAGACTTCGATGCGCAGTCAGATCCCTGGGGACTTTGTTAGTAAGCGCATTCTGCTCCAGTGTGTCCGTGATGAGAGTCTGCATGCCTAACGAGCTCCCAGGGGATGCTGTTGCTCCTGGATTATGGACCACACTTAGGGTGACAACAACTGGAAGTATAACAGGAGAGCAAAACATACACACACTGGGCCACAACGAAAGCAAGAGAGTGCGCTGTGTGGTGAGACCTGGAGGGCGCACAAGACGGGAGTCGTCAGCTTCTCATGTGGGTTCCTGCTCAGAGAAGGAGCCTCCAGACCATGCGCTCCAGGCTCTTCACTCCATCTGGCCTCAGCATGTTGCTCAGAAGTGTTGGCCGCTTCTTTCCAGGCTGCCTTAGGCTGCAGCCTTTCTGGGCCTGCCCAGCCAGGAGTTCAGTGAGAAGGGACAGGTGTGGCGCTACTGACGCACTCAGAAATTCCATCAGGTCTGCAAGAGCCAGGCCTGGGATTGCACACATGTTCCCATTCAGACCTCTGTTGGCCAGCACCGGCCTCACTTTCTCTGGAGCCATCCCCTTAACCTTGGCAAGGAAGTGCTGTGGGACCACCTGGGTTAAATTCCACCTCCGTGGCTGCCCCAGTCCCACCATCTCTAGGGCTTAAGTGTGAAGTGTGAGCTTTTCCCTAAGGCTTCTGTAAAATCCTACAGGCTTGTAGGCCCACAGGCCTTTCTGCATTCATACATGCTGGGGCAACCCTACCACAGTCATGGCAAAACAAAACCACTTTCTCAAAGCACACCAGTGGTCAGTGTGGAGATGATCATGGCGGAGGTGATGATCAGTCAATCTGACTCAGGCCAATCCTCTGATAAACCCTCCAGGGGAGCTGTTGCCAGCCTTTCTCTCTATACTGATGCTAGACACTCCAGGAGGACCTCACAGGTTCCTGCTTGTGCTCCGAGTCCCTTCTTGAACAGTCAAGTTTTCCAAATGACACTACTTCAGAGGGGAAGCAGTCCCTTGTGTTCTAAGGATAGGGGACTTCCTGATGTCCCATTATGGGGTCGCATGGGACTTCAGGGATCACCATCCAGCCTAAAACATGTTTCTCTCTCTTTTGAACTGAAAGTTAATTTGCAATGTTGTATTAGTTTCTGGTGTACAGCAAAGTGATCCAGTTACATATATACATACACATAGAAATATATAATATATATTCTTTTTCATATTCTTTTCCATTATAGTTTATTACAACATACTGCATATAGCTCCCTATGCTATATAGTAGGACCTTGTTGTTTATTTCTGTCATACATGGTAGTTTGTATCTGCCAATCCCAAACTCTTAATTTATCCCCCACCCCTTTCCCCTTTAGTACCCATAATTTTGTTTTCTAAAACATGTCTCTCTTTTGCTTTACCCATCTTATCCTTTCTTCAGGGTCCCATAGAGCTCACAGCCTCCAGAAAACTTTCTCTGACCACCTCAGCACACAATGACATCTCCCCTCTCTCCCCTGTAATATAGTCTTATTTTCAGATGCATCATCGGAGGTATAGGGCTTAGAGGTTTTCCAGGCAGGTTCTGAACTTAGCTGTCTGGATTCATATCTCAGCCCTACCATCTGGGAGTTGTGTGACTTTGTTACTTAATATTTCCAGGCCTCAGTTTCATCATCTGTAAAAAGGAAATGAAAATAATTCCTATCTCATTGAGTTGTTAGGAAGATTAAAAAGATATAATATATGTAAGCAACCCAGACTGAAGCCTGGCTGCAGTAACTACTCGGTAAACATTACTCACTGATAGCTATTGGTATCAGCTATTCAATCAGTGCGTGTGTGCATGCCAGGTCAGACTCGTGTCTGACTCTTTGCAGCCCTATGGACTGTAGCCTGCCAGGCTCCCCATCCATGGGATTCTCCAGGCAAAAATACTGGAGCAGGTTGCCATGCTCTCCTCTAGGGGATCTTCCAGACTCAAGGATTGAACCCACGTCTCCTACATCTCCTGCATTGGCAGGCAGGTTCTTTACCACCTGGGAAGCCCATTCAATCAGTACCTAATTTTATATTGTTTTATATCAAGTGACTTCGGGATGTAATCCCAGGAAGCATTCTCTCAACAATGATAATCACAACAACAACATATCTAATGCTGATTATGTGCCCAACACTGGGTTAAAAGCTTCACTCACAGTATCTCCAGACTTCAGGAAACATTGGTCCAACCATTAACCAATGGAATATTGCGGAAACCATAACATGTCATGAGGGTATTTGAAATGAAGGACAAGTACAAAGGTTTCAACATATTGGCTTGTTTTTGATTCTGCTTTGTTTTGTTTTGGTCGACATAAGTTGGCACCAGAAAACAGAGAAATGAAAGGCACAGACTTGCCAAGGTCCTTCCATCCTTGCCTAGGAGGAAAAGTGTTATAATTCTTTCCTGAGCGAGAGTTACAGATGGATCAGAGGAAACAGGGGGGCCAACCTGCAACCCTTCAGTGTAGAGTTTGGGTAGCTTTGTCAAACACCTCCATGAGACCTAAATGAGGCCTGTTAGCTGCGAGAGTCATGCCCACCATGTTCATCTTCTACGTTTAGGTGGTTAAGTGCAAAGTCTTGTCTGGCTCCCAGCTCCGATGCTTATAAACTGTGTAACATGGACAAGTTGCTTAACCTCCCTGAGCATCTGTTTCCATATTTGTGGAACATGGATAATAATAACTGTCTCATCGGTTGCCCTTGAGGATAAAAGAAAATAACATATATCAAGAGCATAGTATAGTGTCGGACACTTGGCACAACTAGTAGCTGTCATTACTTTCCTTATCTTGGAAAGTAAAAACCGCTTTATAAACTCCTCTCTCCCCAGATTCTTGGCTTTTTATATTTTAATTTTGTTCTCTTTTCAAGTTTTCTAGATAAGCTCCTTTTGAAAAATTCTAGCCATGTCTTGGCTGAACTTTGGGGAAATGAACATGTCTAGCCCTAGAACAGTGGGCGAGGGCTGCTTTTGAGCCTGGTCAGCATGGTGGCAGCTGGAAGCCTGGGGAAACTGAGGCAGGTGGTGATGGGAAGACGAGAAGCCGACTACTTGGGTTGGTGGGGGACCATTTCAGATTCTGTTCTCTTTTCTCATGGGGACATGAACCTATAGTCTTGCCTCCCTAACAGATGATAAGCCCCTTTGGTTAAAATTCTTAAGTACCCTCTGCCTCTGTTTCTCCATCTGTACAATGGATGTCAACTACTGTTATGGGGATTCAATGAGATAATACACATAAGTGCTTTACCACAAAGCCTGGCAAATAGTGTGCACTCAAAACTATTTGCTTTTCCTCTTTTGCAGCGTGGTGATGCTGAGCATCGCTGGGCACCCACGTCATGGCTTCCATTCCCAGTAGCGTCTGCTCTGATTCCCTGCAATCTGCCCTAAATTCAGCCACTCACACCTCCAGCCTTGTTGATCCAGCTGGGAGGTGATGTTGAAAGCAGGTGATGCTGTCTGTTCGGGGACTCTGAACTGTTTTCTGGACCTTGTGTCAGCAGTGTTAAGGGAGCCAGGTTACAGCCACACTTAATGAGGAAAACAGGCGCTCAGTGCCTGCCAGAGGGCAACGGAGCGGAGAACACCAGCCCTTCCTCCAGGGGAGACGCTGTCTGCCTGGGCTCTTGGCTGGGGTGTGCTGTGAGGTCTGGCTTCCCTCTTTCTCTTTTCTTTTCCCAACCTCAGGCCCTTGCCAGCCACCATCCAGTCCAGCCTCTCTAGCTTGGAGATGGGGTTTAAAACCATGGCTAACTAAATGATTGCTGAGGTCTTTCCCTTGTTTTCTCATTAAGTCATTCCTACAGTCTTATGAGGTAGGTCTCACTATTATTATTATTTTTTAATTAACTCTGCCTACTGAACACCACCTCTTGGAAGGTTCCACTAGTATGTCATAGTCTAGAAGTATTCATCCCATTTTTACAGAAGGGAAAGTGGAGTCTCAGAAAGGTGGTTGTGATTGGTTGTGATCTTTGCTGCAGATCTCACAGCTAAAACGGGGAGCAGCAAATTCTTTCACCTTCAGAACCTTCTCACCGGCCTGACCTGCTTGTCTTTTGGCCCCTTGCAGGGCTGCAGAGGGCTCGGCCCATGTCTGTGTGCTTGGACCCTGCTGGAGGCTTGGGGTACTGCTGCTGTCTACAGGCTGGTGGCTGCCTTTGGCACCTGTCCCAGGAATTGCAAAGGTCAGCAAGGGTCTCAGAGAGGCCAGACTCCAGGGTTAATTAGATGAGGACCAACCAGATTGGGGCAGGAAAACCCCCACTTCGGCTCAGATCCCAGACATGCACCCCTTTTCCCATCACCAGGTTCTACTTCTACTTCCTCTCAGGCCCCTCCTCCCCAACCCTTTTCTGCTTGCAGCTCTTCTTCAAGAGCCAGCTGACCGCTTTCTTCTCTAGCCCATCTTCACTGGTAGCTGCCCTTCCAGCCTGGGGCAGTGACTGTACATGTCAGGAGGCGCCTCTGTTCCTCATGGCTTGGGAAAATACCCCACAGCTGACCCTGACCCCCGGGTGGAGAGGAATGTTGAGGCCGGAGCTTGATCAGGATCTGCCGTCCTGGCCAGCGGCCTTCCCCTGACTGGGAATGACTGATGGGGAGGGGTCTAGGAGGGGTAGGTCAGGCACTCTGGCAGCAAGCACAGGGGGAATCTTCTGAGAGCCCCAGGGGCAGGCAAGGGACAAGATCCCATTCTTGGAGCCCATTCCTCATGCCAGACGCTGGACTGGCTCCTGAGGCTCCTTCTTGAAGCATTGAGACATGCAGTGTTCTGGGAGCCTGTCCCTAGATCATACCCGGCCAGCCTTCTCTCCAGGGAGGCTGGGATAGGTGCCCGGAGTTAAGAGAGAGGATACTAGGGGAGTGGACGACTGTCAAGACTCAGTTCTTCTCATCTGGAAATGCCAAGTAGAGCTGGATCAGTGGTTTCCAAGCTGTTTCTGATAAGCTGCGTGGTTCCTCTGAGATGCCTCGGAGGCTACAAGGCAAGGGGATGAGTGTGTGTTGGGGGATAGGAAATCAGGGGTGGGCTGCTTTTCAGCTGGAGTGGCTCCCCAGTTTCAGTGTCATCACTGAGCTGGCCCATGAGGCCCTGGTTGTCCGGTGCCTATGTCCCTTCATCTTCATCTGAGCTACCCTGCTTGCCTGGCTCCACCACAATGATCTTCTACAACTTCCTCCGACACAAGCGTTTTCTTGCCTCTGGGATTTTTCTTGTAATGTGCCTTGTCTGGACCATCTTCCCTCTAGCTCTTTGCTTATTTCCTACTTCTCTGGGGATGCCTTTCCCAATGTCTCTCAACTCTGTGATAGGCCACCTAGCTGTATACACCTTTTTCATAGCTTTACTTCAGTTGTAACTCATTACTGATCTACTTACCCAATTATTTGTTCAATGTCTGCCTCCCCCACTAGACTGTAAACTCAGGAGGTTTGTGAGGGTCTGGTCTGTGTCGCTACTGCCATGTTCCCTAGCACAGCGCCTAGCACACAGCAGCCACTCAGCAAGTTTTTGTTGAATGCTGAAATACTACACAAAGGTTCTTGCTACTTTTTGAAAAAGTTTGAGAAGCACGGACCTACAATCTCTAGGCCCTGTCCAATTTTGCATTTATATCTTTAAAACTTAGGTGCTGTTACTTTCACCACCAAAACACAATATTTAATGGGCCCTTCCCATTAGAACCTTACCTGGCTTTTTCTTAACTTCCAAGTTACTCAGAAGGGAATGATGCAGACAGTAATGGGAAGAAAAATAAAGGAATCCCAAGAAAGGCAAGGTAAGAGGCCCCAGCCTCCCCTAAAACCAACACTGGTGAAGCAAGTGGGGGTGGGGAGGACTGCCAGGTACAGGACCCAGTATTGAGTCCCAGGGCACATCTGTCCCATGTTCATCAAGCTGCCTGGTGGGGTAAGGATGGGTAGCCGCTCAAGCCATAATGACCACAGCTCTCAGGCCAGCTGTTTGCTTGCCTTTGAACTGGTGGCTGACCCTGTGCTGTCCCCAGCCTGTTCCAGGCAGTTGGGGAGATTTCCAAGCATGTCTTTTGCAGGCCAGATGTGTGTCCACTGGCTGTGAATTCTCTCATGGAGAACAGGTGGGTGGTAATGATTCTAGCAGGAGAGCCGAGCGTGACTGGAAGCTAAGGAGACAATTCTATCAAGCTGTCAAGAACAGAAAAACAGCGTTCTTTCTCTGTGCTTGCTTTTATGGGGGGCGGGGTGGGGGAGAAGGGGATGGAATCCAGGGCTGGAGAAAAAGCCTTGGCCCCCATGGCAGATTCTGGAGTCTCCTGCAGTTTCCCATCCCCCACCCCGCTCGTCTCCCTCCTCTGTAAATCGACATGCCATGTGTAGTGAGTATCTGTTGTGTGAATATGCCCAGCACTCCTACTCCTTCCTTGGATAAAGGAAACTCAGTTTTCCTTTAGGGAACTCTGCCTTGCCAATTCCAGGCATTCCTGGTGGGGCTGTCAGCCATGGGGACCCTCCCAACCATCCACCTCAAAGGGTGGGCACAGGATCCCAGACACATCCAACAAACTCTCTCCTAGGGAATCTGAATCTGGGATGGAGTCACTACTGACCACAGAAGGCAACTGGCTTAGAGCCACCCTGGCTTCTCTAGCTGCTCTGGTCCCTGGCTTCCCAGGCCTAGTTGTTGAACACATCCTTCAGAACCCTGTCTCTTTTGAATAAATTCTTTTCCTCCCTTAGGTTTACTGGAGTCGGCCCCTAGAACTTACAGTCAAAGCTGATGTGTAGCCCATATGCTTGTATCCCCTGCTTTCGAGTTCCTCCCCTTCCTCTTGACCCACCTGCAGGCCCGTTTTCACTTTCCACACCCTGAAAACCTTAGTATTTCCAAACCATTTCTCCTATCCAGGTCTGCTCTCAGGAAAGAGTCTACACCCATCATTACACTTCAGAGTGAATGAAAACACTGTTTTGCTCTTCTAGGGGAAGATGGATTTCTAGCTCTGTGTCTAAATGTTCACTGAGTGCCTTTGTCTCTTGTTTCAGGAATGAGAGGTACTCATGAAGAGGTAGGAGAGACACTTTGGGGACAGAGTGGGCCTTCCCCCAACACCCTGAAATGGGTTCTGACCACTCCTCACCCCACACTCATCACTTGCATGCAGTGGGAATGGCTTTCTCCAGCAGTTGCTTACATCTTGATAATTGTGAAGCTGCTCTGATACTTGTTAAATTTCTTTCCCACTGCAGTTACCTGCTTCAAGCTGTAAGATCTTAATTCAGTGCAACTGAGCACTTAACAGTGTGCAAGACCCTCAACCATTCGTATCCAGGATACAAACGTGCTTAGTTGATGTTCGGGGTCTTGTTGAGCAGACTCCACCCCACCATATCTCCTACATGAGCTGAGTGCTGCGAGAGAGCTGAGTCAATTGCCCTGGGACCACAAAGAGAGAGGGCAGCAGAGAGGAGGGTCCTGTCATCTAATCCACCCAACTTTCCTCTCTTGGTTTGTGTATAAATAGGATTCTTTGTTTGCAAGCAACAACAAGGACTCTGACTAATTTATACATTAAAAAAAAAAAAGAACAGAGTTATCAGAAAGATTTTAGGAGTAAACAGAATAGAACTGAACAGGTAAGTGTCAAAAAGGAATCCAGGCAGCAACACGGTTCTCAGGCCCAGAAACTCCTTTGGAGTATGTCTGTTTGGGGAGCTGAGATTGAGTGTTCCAGTTATGAAGTGTGGGTCTCTGGGTCAAATCATGAGAGAATCTGATTGGCCAGTTTGGGTCATGTGACACATGGCAGGTATTGTGATTGGCTGCCCCATCAGAATGATCTATAGAACGTGGAAGGACAGTTACCTAAAGGAAAATGGATGCTGATACCAGAATAAGAGAGAAGGGATGCTGGGTAAATGAAATAACAAAGCTCTCCTTAGTCACAAGCTAGAGGGTGATTGATACCTTCTCTGCTGGATCCACTGTTTGACTTGAATTGTTCCCATGATAACCACCGGCTGAGCAAAAGCCAATGAAAATCACTTTGCACGGAGAAGATGCAGTCTCTTCATGTTGCAGGTGGATAAACTGAGGTCTGGAGACAGGAGATGCCTCGACTGTAACTGGCAGCCAGTGCTGAACTAGGAGCACACAGAAAGTCAGACTGGACCCCTAGGCTTCTGCCTCTGGTAGAAGTTTTCCACGTCAGCAATGGAGTAGGGGTGAAGGTCCCTATGGATGCCACTGGGAAGGGTCCTAGGATACTGTATGGGAAAGGCTAAAGGGGATGCTCTATGAGTATTTGTCCAACTGCCCTGACCCCACCCTGGTGTTAGGAGGAAAAGTGGGCTCCCCCACTTCTAAACTGCATGCGTGCTTAGTCGCTCAGTCGCATCTGACTCTTTGCAACCCCATGGAGTATAGCCCACCAGGCTCCTCTATCCACGGGATTTTCCAGGCAAGAATACTGAAGTGGGTTGTCATTTCCTCCTCCAGGGGATCTTCCTGACCTAGGGATCAAACCAGCGTCTCTTGCATCCCCTGCACTGGCAGGCGGATCCTTTACCACTGAGCCACCTGGGAAGCCCGTGTCCAGGGTTCAAACAAATATGCCAGTGTCGAGTCCCCCTATCCTGGATCCCTGCAAGATGAACCTGTCTGGGGCTGTGTCCAGCTTCTGGCTTTGGTGGGGCTTTCTGAGCTGGCCTTGGGGTTCCCAAAGTGACCCTCATCCAGGGCTCTGGATGGTCCACTGCAGAAAATGCCAAGCTCAGGCCTCTGTCCTGGCCTTGCCCCTCTCTACTCAGCCTCGCCAGGTCCCTGCAGACCCAGACAAGGCTGGTCCCCCTTGGTGTTTACAGTCTGTGAATACTTGTGGCCATTTCTGCCGCCCGGGAGGACTGGGAGGACTCATCCATCCTGACTGCCCTTATTAAGTCAGTCGACCGTCAGATTTGCCTCCGTTCAGCTACAGCTGACGACTGCCCTGGGGCCTCTTCCCTCCCCAGGGTTGGCAGGGTGCCTCTGCAGCCCCTTGGCTCTCTCTCCCCCTCATGCCACTGCAGCTTGGCATCTTTCTAATCCCTTTTCCCCCAGGAGGTCTCATTTTAGCCTCTCCGATCTGCCTGCACCTCCTAAGTCCCTTCTCCTGGAAGTTCCAGGTTCCAGCTTGAGAATTCAGGGTGTGGAGAGGGGTTGGGCCCTGTGCCCACCTTGCTCAGCCCTCTCCCATCCAGCTGGCATGGGGAGGCCCTTCCCTTAGCTGGCCTTCACATGCTGGGCCATTTCCTCCTGCTTCCAGCTCATTAGCGCAGGTACGCCAGGAGCCAGACCTGTCTCCTGCCCAACCCTCGGCTTAGGGGTCTGCTCCTGCCTGGGCGGCTCCTTCCTGCTTCCCTGCCCCTGGGTTCCCACCCAGTCTGGAGCACTTGGCACTCAGTGTCCAGCCCTCTCCCCTCCCCCACCCCACAGTTTCTCTCTCTGGTTTTCCATGGCCTGGCTATCTTTCCAGGGTCTGGAAATGGGGAGGCCTTTCTGTGGGGATCCTATGGATCCAGCCCAGTCTTTCTCAGCCAACATGGAAGCAGTGTGAAAGTCCAGGGGCAGGTTTTGTTGGGGTGAATGTAAGAGGTCATGACTCCTAGGGCTGGATGGGACTGCCTCCAGCCATCTAGCCCTTCCATTGTCTTCTGGAAAAAACATTAAGCCATCCCAATCCCTTAGCACTTTGGGGCAGTTCTCCTTGTATTTCAGAATGAATAGACTGTGGGCTCTGGGAGGGGACCAGGCGTGTAGAAGATGCCCCACAAATATTTTCTGGGCAAATAAATCACCTCTTGAGTGTCTGTTTTGGTGAGCGGGCAGTAACACAGCTTGCCATCTGCTCCAGGGGCTGTTAAGTAGGACTCCTTCCCCTTTGCAATGGAGTCAGAGTCCACGCTGGAGTAATGCCAGCAGCTACGGTCATGGCTGCTGGCAATGGGGGCCACACAGAAGCTCCACACAGATTTCCAAGTCCTTTGAAAATAAGGCTCTTCCAACTTCTGGGTGCTGGCTTTTTATTTCTACATCACGGTGGCCATTCCTGGTGGGTGACTAAGAGTATCAAACAAAGCCCTGATTAAGAAAGCTTCACTCAATTCTTCTTGAGCCCACTCATATGATATGTTCACCTTCTCCTTCCTGTATTTTACCTCTGGGGGTGTTGGATGAGAGTGAGGCAGAGACACAAAGGCAACTGTGGGATTGGCCTTCTGGCATGTTTTAAAATGAGCCCTGGTCCTTTCTGGCAGTTCAGCTTATCTCCCCTGGTCTCCCAGGATTACTCAGTTCTCTGAACTAACTTTGGTAAAACCTTCTGTTGTATGACCACTGACCTCTAAGCTCAAGGGAACTCTCAGTGGCTGAAGAACTCCTGGACAACAGCAGTTGGGTGCCTAGGGTTTCAAGAGTCAGAGCCACTTTCCAAAGTGGCTCTTCCCAAAGGTCAACTCTCAGTGTCTGAGATGAGGAGCCCAAGGCCAAAAGTGGAGAGGAGGCCTTGAGCAAAGAGAGGTAATGAAGTCTTCGGAATACCCTGGGTCTTTCAAAGACTGAAATGCTCCTTAGAAGTCTTCCTCCTGTGTAGAAATCCTTCCTAAATGCCCATCCAGCCTCTCTCTGAATACTTCCACTGTCAGAGAGCACATCACTCAGCAATGGGATGTGTCCTGTTGTTAAACATCTCTAAAGGTTGCATTTACTGTTAAGTGGAAATCTGTTTCCTGTTTTCCACGTTCCTGTCTCTGGATCTGGAACAATATGTGCACGCTATTAAGACAGACAAGAATTCCAACCTTCCATTTTATGTGATTTCTCAGTAGTTTTGACTAGAGTTGAACTAAACATGTTTCCTTCTTTGAATCTTCTCTTCCCTTGGGTTCTGTATCACTTCCTCCTTCTACTTTGAATAATCCTTTATTATTTCCCTTGTAGGATTATTCTCTTTACCCCAACCTAAAAACTACTAAATCTTTAACTCAAAAAATAACATTATTGAGGCATATTTTGTCATCATGTAATTCACCATGTTTATGTTTACAATTCAATTGTTTTTTAGTAAATTTACCAAATTGTACAACCATTACCATTAATCGACTTTAGAACATTTTAATCTCCCCAATAAAACCTCTTGTGCTCATTTACTGTTAATATCCTTCCACCTACTCCACCCCATCCCTTGAATCTACTGTCTTTATAGCCTTGCCCTTTTCAGATATTTCATATAAATGCAATCATAAAATATATGGCATTGTGACTGGCTTCTTTCACTGAGCATAATGTGGTTGAAGTTTATCAGTGCAACAGTTGAAGTTCACCCATATATTGGTAATTCACTTCTGTTTATAGTATTTCTTTGTATGGATATACCAAATTTTGTTTGTCCATTCACCAGTCTGTGGGCATTTAGACAATAGGTAACTTTTGGTTTTTATGAATAATGCTGTTACATCTGTTTTATTCATGTGAATGGGGGTAGGGAATGGCAACCCACTCCAGTATCTTGCCTGAAAAATTCCATGGATAGAGGAGTCTGGCGGGCTATAGTTCATGGGGTCGCAAAGAGTTGGACACCTGAGCCACTGAGTACATTCATGTGTAAGTCTTTGTGTAAATATATTATAATCCTTAACTCTTCTCACTCCTAAGGTAGTCTCTTCCAAATCCACAATTCTAAAGCCCACACCCACAGCCTTTTTCTCCTGGGCACACAGTTAGAATACATTTTCCAGCCTTCCTTGTCATGGTAAGTTACCACCTTGTAACTGAGTTCCAGTCAATGAAATGTGAGCAGAATGATGTTTACTTCTTCCAGATACTACCTTTAGAAAACCTATGCTATCCTCTGCACTTTTCTCTCCTTTCATTTATTGGCTGAATGACAAGGAGGAAGAATCTCCACATTGGTGCTCCATGATGGAAGGATAGCCCTACATGACCGTGTGGATTAGAGCCCCACTTCACATGAATAAAAATAAACTCACTCTTCTGGGACTGCTTGTTATTGCAGTTAACCCATTATGATTAATACAAACATGCAACAACTGAATCCCTCTCTTACCTGATAATTCTGCAGCAGTTGAAGATTGCCAGACTCTTCAACAAGATTTCTCTTCTCCAGTTTCTCAACTTTTCCTTCCAGGTTATTTTTATCTTCATTCAGGTCATCTTCTCCTAGATACACTTCAGGGCTGTAATAAGCCATTTAAGACATGGCAGAAGAAGTAAGCACAAAATTGCCATTGTGTTATCATAGTTTGGAGTACACTGATACCCTTTCTGTACTGAGTCCTGGATTCTACCCAAGATGGCACTAGACCTTTTAGAAGTTTACATTGTTGGTTTATTTCAAACCAGTGGTAAACTAGGATATTCCTTTTCAATGGTCTCTGTCCACCCCCACCCGACCCCACCCCCCAAATAAAGTCATTTCACATGAACTGCTACTGAAACATCTCTGTCGTTCTCTTTTTTTGGACTAAGATGTAAGACTTTTTCACTTATCTCTATTAAATCTCAACTTATCTGTATCAGTATAAATCTTGCTTCTATCCTCCAATTTTATCGTTTATTCCTCCAGTTCTATGTCATGTGATAATTTGATAAAAATGCTTTTTCTGACTTCATCCAAATTGTGAGAGGTCTTGTACAGGTCCCAGGCCTGTCTCATGTGCTCCTGTAGAGCTCAAGGACCTCCCATCCATTCTTCCATGTGGGGAATTATCATTTCCCATATAACTGCCTTACTGGAGGCTCCATATTTCCCCCAACCTATCCACACTGAATAGCTCTTGAATTTCATTTGACTATCATTTAGAAATCTGGCAAAATTTCTCTGATCCGGAACCTCATTGAAAAAGGAAATGGATTAGACCCTGATGTGTTTTAATTTTTGCAAACTTGACTCTGGTAACCATCACTGCGCTTCTTTCTCACCGTCCTTTCCACCTGAGACTTGTCCTGTCTTACAGACCCTGCTCAGATAGAATCCTCTCTGGGAACTTCCCTGACCAACTGTCCCATATTTCCAGCCTGGGGTGCTTTGTCCTGTGTTCAATTGCTCTCTGAGATGATCTCAATCACAGCACTTACCATGATAGGTGTTTCTGCCTTTCCTACTACACTGGAAGCTCCTTGAGGATGGGGACTAAGCTTTATTCTTCTTGGTGATGCTGACTCCTGACAAACAGGTGCTCAATAAAGGATGGCTGGAATGCACAGGGCACTCCCCAGCTATCTGCTTGATATCAAACACATGTGGCTTATCTCACTTGGGGCGAAGCTATGAGGGAGGCTGCAGGGTGGATGGGCTTGGATATATAGATTATGACACAGGCATGATACAAGTTCAGCAACATGAGCTTGTGGGATTATAGGAGGGACCTGAGGCCATGGAAGAGTAAGACTGAGGGACAGAAGCCTAACTGGGGGGCTGAGTCTCCAGGGGCCCAGAGAAAGCAGGGAATCAGACAGTAGAGGTACCTAGTGAAAGGGTTGGCAAAAAGGGACCCAGTCAGGTTGGTGGGTCATGGCATCAGAAGGCTGAGGACCAGGCTGCACCAGTTTTATAAGGGAGGAGCCATGTGGAGGGACAGACTAATTGGAAGCAGGGCTGGGGACTGATTTTAAGCATGGCAAGTTCACTGGCTTTATATTGACTGGTGATAATTTGGGATGACGCTGGAATGACTCCTTGCAATTGACCAGAAGGCATCCGTTTCAGAATTCCAGATAAATATTCTGTCCCCTTCAGGGCTACCCGTTGGTTTAGATGTGGGGAACAGGTCTATCTGTCTGAGAAAAGGAGCTGACTAGAACTAGGCATGCCATTCATTGACCCCAGCCTACCCCTCCAGCTTCATCTCCTACCTTTATTTCATTCCTACCCAAACTCCAGCCACCTAAGCTACTTTTAACTCCCTTCAATAGCTCAGGTTTTGTCTTCTATCCACGACTTTCCCTACGAGGTGCTTCTTTGGGACATGTCCCCCACTCCTACATGGTGAAATCATCCTTAGCCTTCAAGATTCAGGTCATGGGGTGGGAGGTGGGAGGAAGGTTCAGGAAGGAGGGGACATATGTATCCTACAGCTGATTCATGTTGATGTATGGCAGAAACCAAACACAATATTGTAAAGCAATTATCCTTCAATTAAAAATAAATTTAAAAAAAAAGATTCAAGTCAAAGTCAGGGCTCTCTGAGAAATACTCCTGAGCCAACCCCAACTGCCTGGTCAGTGGTTTTTCTACAGTGTCCCCACCAGACTGGTAATTCCCATCTCACAGGCAATGAGGATGCCTACCCACCTCCAGTGGCTAACACAGTGCCTGGCATATACTGGGTGCTCAAAAACTGTCTGTGGAATGGGTGGGGGGCGCTCATGATGCCAGCCAAATAGGCTAAGCATTCGAAAGTAGGCAGGAGCTCAGAGGCAGCTCAGGCAGCAAAAAGAATTCCAGGTCCCACCAGACAGTATGCCTGAGAATGTGAGTACACATCATTTTTTTTTTTTTTTGAAGTATTTATTTGGCTTCACCAGATTTTAGTTGCAGCACCCAGGATCTTTTACTTGCAGAGTACAAACTCTTAGCTGTGGCACGTGGAATCTAGTTCCCGGACCAGGGATCGAACCCGGGCCCCCTGCATTGACAGCGCAGAGTCTTAGCCATTGTACCACCGGAGAAGTTCCCTCAGTACACATCCTGAGACTGAAGTTGCAGGTGGCAGAATGCAGCAGCTAAATAGGTGTGTGTGTGTGTGTGTGTGTGTGTGTGTGTGTGTGTGTGTGTGTGTGTGTGTAGGAGAGAGCAAGCAAAGAGTGGGGCAGAGAGGGAGGCAAGTCCCCTGTGAAGCAATGGCTCAATCTGAAGAGGGGACTGTTTCCCCTCACTCATCACGGACGTGTCAATGTTTCTTCCTGCCATCTGGAAGAAGGGAGATGCTGACAGATTATCTCCCATACGCCTTTCTGGCTCCCAGTCCCGTCCCTCCCCACCAGCAGCTTTGGCACGTGCACCTACCCTGTCAGAGATGTTCCCAGGCCCAGAGGCCCCGCTGCTGACATGTACAGCCATTCTTGGCTTCCCTGGCCCAGACGGCCAAAAGGCTCCCAGCTTCTTGGGGGAGTTGAAAGAGAAAGGGTTGAGAGGCCTGGGAGTCAGGAGACCCTGGGTCAAGTGCTGGCGTTGCCAGTAGCCAGTCACGTGACCTTGGACAAACACCTCTCCTGCTTCGGGTCTCAGTTTCTCCAACCATAATTGAAGGAATCGGCTGGCTGATTTCTCGGGGAGGTCCCCTCCAGGGTTCACATTCTGTGGATCCTACCGCTCTTGGATCCATGCCCATCGCTTGTCTGTCTGCTCCTCAAATCAAACTCTTAGTGTTGACAGGGAATTTGAGTTCATCCAATAAAACCCTCTCTATCATACATGAGGAAACTGAATCTGGGAAGGGCCAAGGGCAGAACAGGGAGACACTGGGGGCATATGCAGGATGAAAATCAGGGTCTGTGCTCCCTGCTGTGACCTGACTTTATCCTTTCAGGACTGCCTTGTTCCCAGGCTGCCCAGAATGTTGATGCCAGGCACGGTAGAGCCTTGGTCTTTTTCAGGCAGTCAGCTCAGGGCCGCTGCTTTCTGAGCCTGTCCCAGAGGCCCACCACCCTGGACCAAAACCAGGTCTAGAGACCTGAGTGTCGGCCCTCTCTGTGCTACTGACCCCAGGCAAGTCACTAAACCTCTTTGGCTTTATTGTTCCATGGCTATAGGGACCGCTTTGGACTGTAAGCTCTCAGAAACGAGGACTTACCTGCTGTTTTAAGCCCAGGACTTAACTTTCAAAGTCAAGTTGCTTAGTTCAGATTTTCAAGACAGAATCTTGTATGTCCAGTGTATGCATTCAAATCAGACCACAAAAGTCTTAGGTCACTGATCAGCCAGTGAAAAGGCTGCCCCTGGGTCGCGTGTTTATCCCTGATCCAATCAGCTGTGGCCTGGAGGGCTGTGTTGGCAAATACAGTTGCTCTATCTAGAAGTGAAGCTGCTCGGTCATGTGCCACCCTTTCGATTCTGTGGACTATAGCTTATCAGGCTCCTCCGTTGTCCATGGAATTTTCCAGGCAAGAGTACTGGGATGGGTTGCCATTTCCTAATCTAGCTGATCTTCCCAACCCGGGGATCGAACCTGGGTCTCCCACATTGCAGGTAGGCGCTTTACCCTCTGAGCCATCAGGGAAGCCCAATGCCCCATCTAGGGGTGGCGCTTTAAAGGACTTCTACTCCAGTCTCCCGTTGGTGAGGAAACTGGCTCAGAGAGGCTGTCACTTTAGGCAAGGACACACAGCTGGTGAACGATGGTGCTGCGGAGTGGTACTTCAAAGCCCCATGTGTTTTCCACTGCTCCGGACGGATAGCAAAGAGGGCAGAGTGCGATCCAGGGGTTCAGCTGAGGGAGTGAGCTTTTTCTGGACTTGGCAGTGGTGTTCTGGGAAGGCTTCTTGAAAGAAGTGGGAGTTTTGAGAGGGGCGTTAAAGGACAGGCAGGCAAGGAGTGGGAAGAACATTCCAGGTGAAGAAAATGGCCTGGCCGAGGAATTGGGGTAAAGGGACGTGGGTGGGGAAGTGAGGGAGTTCTGAGTGGGACTGTGTTGAGTACTGGCAGACAAGAAGGGGAGGGGTATGAAACCCACTTGTGTGGAGGACCCGGTAAAAAGTTTGGGCTGGATTTATGAGGTACTGGGGAGCCACTGAAGATTGCTGAGCAGGTTTTTGGCCTCATCGGACCTATGCAGCCAGAAAGAAAATACGTGTGATTAGTTGTTTACACGTCTGTTTCTCCCTCACTGTTTTTTTGGACAGAGATGGGAGAGAGTAGAGTGGAGCCCAGGAGGTTGCTGGTGGCACCCGCTATCTTCAGGCCAGGACCTGAGGAGGAGTGAGAAGACAGTGGGTGGTGGCCAGGGCTTCAGGACCGGAGGTGGAGGGTGAGGAGGAGTGGGAGGAGCTGGAGACGCCTCCCCTTCCTCCCTTGGCCATCAGCCTCCTCCGGCCTGAGGTCTGGTCTGGTGAGGCAGAGCACAGAGCATGCCTCTGCTGTCTGTGTGAGTTCCTGAGGAGTGAGATCTTTAATTTTTGTCTGCTGAGTCCCAGTGGGCGAGGGGCCAGCCTGTGTTACAACCTCCCAGAGGCCTCTGGGCCAAGGCACTCAGACCAGAGTGGACGGAAACAAAGAATGAGTCATGCAGACCGGCTGGGGCCCACTGGGATCTGGCTGCCCCTCCTCCGACCCCCCCAGCCTGGTGTCTGTACCCTGTCCTGGGGAGTTTAGGAGTCCGGGCCTGTCCCTAAGGGCTTGGGGTCCTAGAGAGAGGGTGGGGGGCACCAGGGAAAACCTCATTGAGTATCTCGATCCTCAACATGTAATCCAGAGGCAAATGGGTATCTGAAGATGGTGGCAGAAGCTGTCATCCTTCTTTCTTTGTCTTGATGATGAGCAAGTGAGCTGCTATGGACTTATTCTGGGAAGGACCCCACAGCAGCCTCTGTCCTCTGTCCCCCCAAGCTCCTATCCTTTGGGGTGTGACAGATGTCACTGTGTCCCATCAGGAAACCAAGGTGGGGACAGGCTGGGAGACGCCGACAACTGCTAAGGGCAATTGCTTCCTGCTCAGCTTGCCCTCAAATTCCTGCCCACCAGTCCGGAATCCAGGGCAGGGATGCGTTGTCCTTCAGCCCACAGGGATTTCTCCCTGGGGATTTGGAGAAGATAATACAGTGTGTGATCTATCCCCACCTGAACAAGCCCCTGGCGCCGAGGAGAGTACTGAGGCCCCTGAGGTCTTACTATTGTTTTCAGTCACTAAGTCGTGTCTGACTCTTTTCAGCCTCATGGGCTGCAGCACACCGGGCTTCCCTGTCCCTCACTGTCTCTCAGAGTTTCCTCAAATTCTTGTCCATAATTCAGTGATGCCACCCAACTGTCTCATCCTCTGTCATCCCCTTTTCCTCCTGCCCTCAATCTTTCCCAGCATCAGGGTCTTTTCCAATGAGTTGGCTCTTCCTACCAGGTGGCCAAAGTATCGGAGCTTCAGTTTCAGCATCAGTTCTTCCAGGGAATACTGGTGGTCTTACTGGGGCGGGGGGAATTAAAAGAAGGAGGATTTCCAGGCTGCTCACATCGTTTCTTGCTCAGGTCTTCAGAGACTCTGCTTGGAGAGAAGTTATGCTTCAGCCTTCCAGGAGTTCTAGAGCAGGGGTCCCCAACCCCTGGACCTCAGACTGGTACAGCCCATGGCCTGTTAGGAACCGGATCACACGGCAGGAGGTGAGCAACAGATGAGTGAGTGAAGCTTCATCTGCTGCTCCCCATGGCTCCCCACTGGTCACATTACTGTCTGAACCACCCACCCCCTCCCAGTCCCTAGTCCATAGGTTGGGGACTGCTGTTCTAGAGGATTCCACTCCAGTCAGGGCTAAAGGGATTTATCCAGATAAATAGGAAATGTGGGCTGAACTTCAGCTAAATGCACAAAGCTTTCAGATCAGCCCACCCTTGTATCAGGGATTGGAAATGAAGGGAAACGGAGTGAACTCAGTTATTTTGAAGAGCTGCCCATTTCACATCATCGCAGGACATCCTGGAGCGAGTGCAGTGTGCTGTAGTGGAAACAGCACGGACTTTGGAGCCGGTCAGACTTTTTAGTTAAATCCTGGCTCGACTCCTGGCGGCATGACCTTGAGCGAGAGACTTCATCCCTCTGGGCTTGTGAAATGGGAGTTGCAATGCCTACCTCATAGGGCCACGTTGAGTCTCTGTCTGTGTCACTTCTCTTTTCCGGAGAGAAAAGCTGAGATGAGTCTTACTTGGCAATGGAGAGCGACTTGATGTAGGGCAAGCTTATTTCCTTCCTTCTCCTTGGTAAGCAGGAATTGGATGTACCGAACCTCACCACGGTGACTTTTGTCTGCCCTTGACCTAAAATAGACCCCTAGTTGTAAACAGGCCTGAGAAGGGTGGGATGGGCTTGATGGGGACCAGCTCGTGACAGCGACTTCATGTGACCATCAGCCCACACCCCTGCCCCCCACCACACCACAAACAGCTGTGAATGTTTCCGGTTCCCAGAGAACTGCAGCCGGAGATGCGACTCCAGAGAACTGCTCCGCTCGAAGCTGGCATCAGTATAATATTCACCAGGAAAACCAAGAGGGACTCCTCGTGTAGCCACGTACTAGCTTTTGTGATTCATTTTACCTCTCTGAGCCTGCATTTCCTCATCTGTTACATGAGGAAGTAACAGTACTTATTACCAGGATTAAAGGAGAAGGACTGGAAAACACTTAGCACAGTGCCTGGTACTTTTTAAGCGTTCCAGAAATATCAGCTGGCAAAGGAAGGAACAGTAATTGACCGCCTCCCATCCCAGGGTAGATAGGGCCGGTTATCTACTTTGCCCTGAAGGTGGGGATGGCAAGAAATGCAGCATTATCTCTATTTACAGATGGGAAAATAGAAGCCAAGCATAGCTGAGCCCTGAGCTCACCGAAGGCAGAAACATTCACGTGCGCCCGGAGCGGGGACAGCTCTGGCAGACCAGAGCAGGGTGGTTATGAGTACTGGGGGGGGGGGGGGGGTGCCAGGTCATGGTGTCTGAAGTGGCATGGCCTTGGCAGCCCCTGTGGGCCTTGGAGGCCTCACGCAGCAGAGAGCTGGGGCCTTTGCATGCAGCCTCCACCTTCCAGACTGGAGGCCGAGGCTGCACAGTGCTGGGTTCCAGCTGCCCAGTCTCTGGACAAAGGTATCCTAGCCCATGAGCTGCTCCCATCTGGAAGGCTGGGGGCCCAATCAACCTTCCTTTAGCTGTTCCACCCACTGATTAACCGGGAAATGTGTTATTTGTTCTGAGCAGGGGAACAAGCTCTCCTAGAGAGAGGAATTCAGGACTGGAGGTCTAGTCACTTCCAAGGAAGAAAAATCCCTGGAATTCTGTCGGAAGTCTGGGTCTCAGCCAAGGGAACAGAAATTCGGTCCTCGTTTTTTGTCTTTATTTACCAAATTAGTTCAGGTTCTGGTAGCTCTCTGGCTGCCAGCATTATTCCAACAAGAAGACACAGGGAAGCAATTCAGTTGCGCCGGTGACTAGCAGACTGCCATCTCCCTTTGTGGCGCACATGTCCCAGCAAACCTCTCCCCACTGGACTCTTTTCATTGACCCCTTGGGACTCTCTCTGCAGGGATTTCCAGTGATGATTCCTTTCCCCAGACCCAAGAGATGGGTTAGTAGCCTTAGCATCATTTGCCTCTTTAGGGAGGAAGTGGGAATCAGGGATAAGGAAGCAGCACCCGGTGAGTCAGAGACCTTGCTGGAAAAAGCTCCCCTTCTCTCACTGAACAAGGACGGTAGAAGACAGAAAATTCTGCTACCTCCACATCCCCTGGGAACTGAGTGGTAGGCTAGCCGGCAGGGAAGAGGCTGGGGGGTGTGCAGTGGAGGGTTTAGGTGGGGACTGCTGCAGAAATGACTGGGAAAATTATCAATCATTTCAGTAGTCAGGAAGACTCCTGAGGCTCAAACCCAGGGAGAAGGCAAGACGGTGCTGTCTTAAAAGCTTGGACTCGGGTGGGTGACAACCAAGGTTGGAACCCTTCCTCTGCTACTTATCAGCTCTGTGATTGTGGGCAAGTCAGGTCCTATTCCCAGCCTCAGTTTCCTCCTTTGTATACCTGGAAATGACAACACCTCCATTCTTTTCTTCAATGACTCAATTTATGTGCATGCTTAGCACATAGATTTTGGGAGCTTCAAAAAGGAAAAACAAAGAAAAAACTCAACCATTTACGGGACTGGAGATTCTGAAGAGCTGTATCCACAGATTCCAGCAGTTACAAGGAAAGGGAGTGATGGGCAGTCAGTGGGAGGCAGGACAGGGGGATGGCGCTGGGATGGGGGAGTAGGAGGTGCCAGTCTTTACAGCAGACTAGCCTGGCTGTGGGCCCCCAGGAGAACAAGGTGGGAATTTCCAAGGACCACTTGTCCTCACCAAGGAGTGGGAGGGGCGCCTAGTGGTGAGCGAAGTGTCTGCGCGAGGGTTTTGGCTGAGGCGGAGCAGCGCGAGGCTGAATGGGCGGCAGACTTCCAGAAGTGCAGACGGAGGAGACGGAGCAGTAATAATGACTTGGACACATGGGAGGAAAAAATAGCTCAGGGACGAAGGGGGATGCCAAGGTTTCTGGCCTTGGGAGGCTCACGGGGACTTGAGGTGAGTGCTGAGGGATGAAGAGGAGAGATCCTAAAGGAACTGGGCAGGTTGTGAGGTGAGGAAAGGAAGCCAGAGCTAAAGAACTGGGCGGATGATGGGGCAAGGAGAGGGAAGTGTGGCGCTGAGGCTTTCCCGTAGCCGCAAAGGAGCAGAGTCTCAGTGAGAGAGCGGTGCTTTCTGGGAAGTGAGATGGCATTCATCCCAACACGCAAGTGCAGAATTCAAGGAGATCCTTGGGGCCAACCCTGCAGGCAGCAAGCCCATGGACTTGGACCAGGAACCACCACCAGGAACTCAGCTATTCTCTCTGAAAATGGGCATAATGATACCAGCCTGCCCTTCTTGATGGGATTCTTCTGTGGTTCATTCAGTTAGCCATCCACTAAACACGTAATTCCTGTCTGTCTATGAGAGGAAAGCACTGTTCTAGGTTCCGAGGAAACAGTAGTGAGCCAGGCAGGCAAGATATCTATTCCTTTAGAGCTATCTCTGTGGCTTGGGAAGTCAGACAAGACTTTCATAGGTTGTTGAACAGGACTTTTTTCTGTGGTCTTCAAACTTCTGCTGAAGCTGCAAAGGCTGGAACAGTAAGATTAAATACTCTCACATGCCAAAGAGAAGTACTAGGCATCTTAGCAAAGGCAGAACCAGTTCAATAACTATCAGGACATATCCCTGGATTTGCTGTGTGCTTAGTCGCTCAGTTGTGTCCAACTCTTTGCGACCCCATGGACCTTAGCCCACAAGGCTCCTCTGTCCATGGGATTTCCCAGGCAAGAATACTAGAGTGGGTTGCCATTTCCTTCTCTACATCCTCGGATTCCAGTCTATAAATAAAAAGGGATGGAAGAAAGTCACTGAGTCAGAGAACAGTTGTGTTGGTAAGCAGGGCTGAGACTTCCCCTGAGGGTCCTCCCCAAGCTGACCAAGTGAGGAAAACCAGTCACAAAGATTGGGGGCCTCCAAAGAAGCAGAAACTAGCTTGACTCCCCATAACTCTGCCTCTATTGATGCTAGCTGAGGTGCTAGAAGTTGCAAGCACCCCAGTGCACCAAAGCACAGCAAGAAAGTTCTTGGGAGAACTCAGCCTATGTCTTCAGGAATTGGGGATGCACATAAAGGAAGTATATAGTGTGTGCATCCCTTATCTGGAGAATTCTGCCTGTGGAGCCTGGCTGCAATGGCTCTTGTAGCAGGATGAGATGCAGCCAACTCAGCACTGGTTTGTTGGCAGGGACAGGAAAGTCCCGTGGCAGATAGGAGACACAGGGAAGTTGTCCAGAGTGCTTTTTCTATGGTAGTGCAGGGCAGAGATCCTGCAGAAAGCTTCCAAAGAACCCACAAATGTGCCCATGAACAAGCCAGCGAGCTGGGCACCTGCTAGCTAAGGGCACCTGTCACATAGAACTTTACCTCTTGCCTCTAATACCTCTCCCCTGACACTTGGAGGAGCCACTGCAGAAAAGGAAGGTCAGAAAATCAGACCACACCCCACACTCCCCAGTGCAGGATCTTGAGCCAGGGGACAGGCCCGTGGCAGGAGAGGAGGGGTATTAAATTGGATACAAGAGTGATTAAATTGGATGAGGTTTTGATTTGGACAGGACCAGACATTTTAGTGCCTGAAAAATTGGTCTTAATTATAGAAACGAAACTGTTTTTGTGACTGGTGGGGATGGGCAGCCAAGGACTCTGCTTGAGATGTCATTAAGGGTGGAGAAGAGAAATTCACCACAGTATGAATTGTGGCAGTGAGGGGAGAAAAACAGAGCTGCTTCCTGCTTGTCCCTCTTCAAGTTCAGCCCATTCAATAAATCAATTATCTAGGCAAACAAATAAATAATTTCAACTAGCCTAGAGCAATGAAGGTGAAACAGGGTGATGTATGAGAAAGCGATGACTTGGGAGGTGGTTGGGAAGATACCCTGGAGAAGGAAATGGCTACCCACTTCCATATTCTTGTCTGGAGAATTCCATGGACAGAGGAGCCTGGCAGGCTACAGTCCATGAGGCTGCAAAGAGTTGGATAGGACTAAGCGACTAACACTTCCACTTTTCACTTCACTGGGAGTGGGAAGGCTGCTGCTCTTAGGTTAGGGGGTCAGGGATGGCTGCTCCAGGAGGTGATGTTTGAGCTGAGAGGTGAAATGGTGAGGAGCTCATCCTGTAAAACATCTTGGAGATGAGTGTTTCAGGGAGAGGAAAAGTGGGCATTAACTTAGTCTGTTCAAGAAGCAGAGAGGAGACCAACATAGCTGCAGTGTGGTGAGCTCTCCAGGCCAAGGTGAGATACATCAGGGAGGGGGCCAGTCGTGCAGGGCTTTGGAGGCCAGGGTCAAGAGTTGAGGCTTATTTTCAACATTAGGTATTTACTGGGTCTGTCTTTTGTGTGGGGTGGGATGTTATAAACCAGTGTCTTCCTGCCTGTTGGGTCTCTGCCTCTCAAGAAGCAGTGTGCTCAGTCGTATCTGACTTCTGGCGACCCCATGGACTGTAGCCAGCCAGGCTCCTCTGTCCATGGGATTCTCCAGGCAAGAATACTGGAGTGGGTTGCCGTGCCCACCTCCAGGGCATCTTGCCAACCTAGGGATCAAACCCAGGTCTTCCTCTCTTCAGGCAGATTCTTTACCATCTGAGCCACCAGGGAAAGCCCTAAGAAGCAGTAGGCTGCAGAAATGCAGCGGGTGGGAGCAGGGGTGGTTGCCAGGCCTTTAGACTTTAGGGCGGGGGACCACCGGGGTGAGTGAGGAGCTGATGGCCGAGGGGTACTAAGATGGGTGGCCGTTGGCCTTCTAGCACCCCTGCCCTCTCCCTGCGGACACAGAAGATGAGAGCACACACACTGCATCAAGTCAGAAGCAGTCCTGAGGGAGGGAGAGGTGGAATGGGAGGCTAAGAAATGGGGTCTGAACTCCAGGCTGCAGGACTGGAATTCATTCACCTCTTGCTCACACGCTGTCTCCTTAAGTGACCTTGTTCCAGATCCTCCATGTTTATTCCTCTGTGAAAAAAAGGACACCTCTTGCGGGATCCGCCGCCATCACCGCCTCGGGCTTGTAGGCTCGACCCTGACGCAGCAGGAAGGGGATTAAGATCAAGGAGCGAGGGCGGCCGGCAGCGGCAGGTCTGGACAAGCCGCGGGACGGCCAAGGACACGGCCAGGTCCACTAGAGGGCGCCCGCCTCCAGACGACCCTCCCGCGCGCGCTTCCCGCGTCCCGCCGCGGCGGAGACAGGCGAGCTGCCCCGCGCTGCCCCGGCTCCAGCCGCAGCCGCGGGCCGAAGCCCCCCAGGGGCTCGGGCGGGAAGCGAAGGGTCCGGAGCCCGTCCTTAGGGTCCGATCTCTGGCATGCCCTTCTTGGTACCTCTCCCGACCTCCTTCAGACCTTCGAGGCTGCAGCCTTAGTCTTCCAACCGTGCAGTTTGTCCTTGAGGTCAGGGGCGGGAGATCAGTTCTGGACAGGTCAGCAGTTCAGCTTGCCCAGGACAGCAGAAAGGTGGTTCGGGTGCCCCTGTCCCGACAGTTGTCATCTCTCCTGCCATCTCTCGCTCGGGTCGGCCCTGCGCCGCCCCCAGCTCCTCACGGGTTAACCCCCCTCGCCGCCCGCTCGCTTCCCGGTGCCAAAGTGGGTGTTGCTGGAATTCCTCTCTCTCCCTCTCCCGTAATAAGGGGGCTGAACTGTCCCTCCGAGGAGGGGGCATGGTGTGGATAAAAGAGACGAAAAATCAGGGGGAGGTTTCCAAAAATAAAACCCTCCAGTTCTCCTTCCGAAGGCTACAGCGACCGGGAGAAGGCGCGAAGGTGCAACAGCGGTGCGCGCCCAGCTGGAGACACAGCGCGGCCTCCGGGCTCGGTGCACGCAGCCCCCGGCCGCTCCCGCCGCCTGGCTCCGGCTCCAGGGAGAGCCTAGCCCGCAGTCTGACTCGGGGCCCCCTAGACGGGAAGAGGCGGGCCACCGGCAGGGTACCGGAGCGCAGCCAGCGAGCGACGGGCGCACCAACTGTGAGCCCCGGGGGCCGTTCCCCGCGCGCGCAGCTCTCCAGGCGCCCCGGCGCCATGAAGCCCCCAACCACCGCCCGCTGCCCTGGGCGTGTCCTGCGGAACCCCTGGAGGAGCTTCTGGCCGCTCATCCTGGCTCTCTTCGTGGGCATGGGTCAGGCTCAGAGGGACCCGGTGGGAAGATACGAGTCGGCTGGAAGAGACGCGAGTCGGCTGCGGCGCCCCGGGGGCAGCCCCGTAGCGGCTACAGCCAAGGTGTACAGTCTGTTCCGGGAGCAAGACGCGCCCGTCCGGGATTCGCCGCCCGCGGAGCTGGTCCAGCCTAGCTGGGGGAGCCCCAGGAGGTCCACCGAGGCGGAAGCCAGGAGGCCGCCCCGCGTGCAGCAGCCGCGGAGAGTCCAGCCACCTGCGCAGACTTGGAGAAGCCGACCCTCGGGCCAGCAGCAGTCCGCACCCCGGGCCCGGGCCGCGCCGGCTCTCCCGCGTCTCGGGACAGTGCAGCGGCAGCGGGCTGCGCGAGGGCGCCTTACGGGGTGAGCGCTGGAGAGGGAAGGGTGGGGGCTTGCGGGAGCGAGGGTCGGACTCCCGAACACTCGTTCGCGGAGGGATGGGGATGTGTAGACGAGAGGACAGGGTCGGGGCTATGCCTGTCTCCCTCTGTCCTCAGTACTGCGGGAAACAGACCGAGGTCCTGAAGGTGGGGCTTGATCTGACTCGCTTTCAAAGAGTAGAGAGGAAAAAGAAACACCGTCCACACCCTTTCGTACCAGCTCTCGCCCAGACCCGACGTTAAATCCTTAACCAAGGCGCCAGTGCATTTTCCCGCGCTCCTCCCGTCAGCCTTAACCGGCGTCTGCTGACGCCCGCTGCCCGCAGCGGTGCGGGGATCCTAAGGGGATCGCGGAGAGGGCATCGGAGTGGGTGTTCCAGGCGCTTGAGAACCGGGAGAAGCTGAGCGGCCTTAGTGCGCGGTGGGTGGAGGATGTCGGGGGTGGGGGTGGGGGCTCCAGAGCGCGAGGGCTGATGCATCTCCAGGAACGAGGCTTCGACGCCTGCTCGTGGGGACAAAGCTGTGCGCTGGGGCACAGGCCGGCCTGGGTCCGCGGATGGCTGGACGAGGAAGTGGGCGTGGACTCAGGGCACTTCGGGCAGGAAACCTGTCCGCGGATGTGGCTGTGACACTGTGGGTCCATGGCGGAGTGGGTCTGTGTGTGCGCCTGTGCAGCTAGGTGTCAGCACGACTTTGCAGGACTAGGTCTCCCCTCAACCCTGCCATTTAGTACCCCCCCCCAACCCCGCTCCCGATGCAACACCCGCTGCCTGCCGAGGGCGCCCTTGCGGCGTAGGGGACGCTCCCCAGTCATCGCCAACCCCAGATGAGGATTCTCACTGCTGCGGGCGCTGGGCCTGGCCAGAGTGGGACAGGTGTCTACAGAATGGAGGGCGAGCCGGGGCAGTACGGGTGCCCGGTATGGGGCACCATCGGGGAGGCTGAGAAGGAACCTGGCGGCCCTTCTGGGCTTGAGGCCCGATTTGCCAGTTGGGTTCAGTCCCCCGGAGCGTAGCATGAAGGGCGCTACACCCCAGGGCTACTCCTGAGGCTCTTCTTACGGCCTCTCCACTCCCTATTTTCTTTGGCTGCTGCGCTCTTCTCCATATTTCAGCAGGATTCTCTCCCTTCATTCAAATCTCTGTTTAGAGAGGCCCCACCCTCTCTCTCTTCTCCCTGCTTTATGTTTCTTCACAGCACTAATTCCCATCTGACATATTAGGTTTCTGCTTTTATGGTCTGGCCTCCCAGGGCGCGCTAATGTCAGCGCTAGGAAAAGAGAAGCTTTGTATTCTGCATTGCTGGGTCACCAGTGCCTAGAACAGTGCTCGGGTTTACATGCAGCTTGCTAAGTACCTGTTGAATGGGTGAAGGAATGTCTCGCTGTCCATGCAAGGCCTGGCTTAAGGCAGACGCAGAGGAGACCTGGGCACTGCCGAGTAGTTTACACAGAGGATCAGTCAGCGAGTGGTAATGGCTGTGCAAGTGAACACGTGCTTCCTAAGAGCAGATATGCCAAGCTAGGGACAGGGGATGTGGCCCAAGACAAAGACATTGCTCTTGCCAGGAGAGCAGCTCAATTATGTCAAGTCAAATTGGAGAAATGAACACATATGCACCGGCCAACATGCTTTCTAGTACCAGAAGCTTCCTGTTAAAGCATAAAGGAAAGGATGATTGGGGCTGAGGTGCTCAAAGGAAAAAGAAGCCCTGTGAGCTCCAGCTCCTGGGGTTCATGTGGGGAAGAAGGAGGGGGTGTAGCAGGAGTAGGACCCCGAGATGTTGCACTGCCCGAGGACAGGGGCTTTTTTTTTTTTTTTTTTAACTGTGGGCAGTGGCCTAGGGGCAGGTCTGTACATTGGTGTCGGGCAGCCACAGGGCTGAGGCTAGAGGCATAGATTTGGGCCAGATCATGGAGAGAGCTTACCCTGTCAGCATTCTAGTAGGAGCTGGGGGGAGGAGGAATAGTGGAGTGGAGGTGGGAGGGTGCACTGTTAGCAGCCATGAAAGGAGGTGGTGATGAGCAAAGCAGACTGTTGCCAGGATACGGCTGGTAGATGTGCACAGGTGTGTAAGTGCCCGGGCTGGATGCCACCCACAAGCACCTGCCAAACACAGGTGCACACATCACCCAGCACGTGCTGGGTTTGACTCCTCCTCTAAGTTATTTTCTGTAGCTTTGATGAAGGGTGGGTTCCGTAGGCACTCCAGCTAGCCACTCCAAGGTAACCTGGGAGGGACTGAGTGGCAATCTTCCATCGACTTCTTCTCCCTAAGTCCATTCTGACTAATGGCTTATAGCCAGGCTGACCTCTCTGGCAATTGCCTTGAGAATTGCTCAGGGCCAACCAGGTAGTGCTAGAGTTAAAGAACCTGCCTGCCAAGGCAGGAGGCCTCAAAGACATGGTTTTGATCCTTGGGTCGGGAAGATTCCCCTGGAGGAGGGCACCTTGGAGAATCCCAGTATTCTTGCCTGGAGAATTCCATGAACAGAGGAGCCTTGCGGGCTACAGTCAGTCCATGGGGTAGAATGGACTGAAGGGACTAAGCTTGCATGCATGCAAGGATGAAGTGCCACCTGCTGATAAATCTTGGAATTGCATCACTACTACTGGGGATTCTTCATTCATTCAACAAATATTTGGAAGGTCTCCTGTATGCCAGGTACTCTGCTGGACCATGGGGATACAGCAGTGGCCAAGACAGCCTCTGTCTTCGTGAAACTTGCCATGTAGTGGGGATTTATTACACACAATGAAGATTTTAAGTGTGTGCCAGGCATAGCGCTAGGTGTCTGGGACACAGAGTAACCAGAGCAGAAACAATTCCTGCATTATTGAAATTTACAGTCCACAGGGGAGTTTTTAAGCCATTGTTTCCCAGTATTCAGTGTTTATTAAGCTTAGCCTCACAGCATACCACTTTCATAATATTCTCCTCTTTTTTTCTTGTTCTATTATTTTCTTTAAATTTATAAACTGTTAAACATAACAGGATTTTGTGTTTTATTTATTTTCAAGTGTTCTATATTATGGAGTATTATACAAGCCTATAAACCTACAAAAGGTATTGGAAATAAGACAACTAACAATCCAATTTTTTCAAACTCTAAAATTTTGGCATAGTTTGCTTCTGATTTTTTTTAGTTGAAATATCTTCTGCAAGTTTATCTCCCCTCTCCCCAGATGTTAACCACTACCTTGAATTTACTAATGATGCCAACCTATGTTTTTATACCATTGCTACAGATGTATGCGTCCAAAACATACATAACATTGTTTTGCATATTTTAGATAAGTGATACCATGCTGCATTATTCTTCTACAATTTGCTTTCTCTTCATTAGATTTTTGAGATTTAACTAAGTTAGTATAATCAGCTCAGGCTTATTCATTTTAATTGTCGGATATTCTGCCATTGTCTGAATATACCACAGTTTATTTATCCATCCTTCTGTTTTTGGACAGTTAGAGGAGTTACATATTTTGGTATTACAAACAGTGCATGACTCATTTTTCTAAATAAATAAATCTATTTGCAAGGACACTTTGTATCACTATCCTAAGTTGAAGATAGTACCACTTATCATAAAGAGAAGGTAACTGTAGGAAAATTGAAGTGAAAACAAAATGTTCTCCAAATCTAGTCAGATACCATTATCGTAGGAAGTTCAGCCCTGTGGTGAGTTCTCCCTATTGGAAAGGGAGATTGGCAAGCGCTGGGGGGAGAGGACTTGGCACAAAGACCCAACTTCAGACAGAGATTTTTCCTCACTGATCTAATCAGACTAGAAACATCGCTAAAAAGGGAATCAGTTTCTCCCTGTGTGATTCAGCATTGCTGCAAGTTCTGAGTATGGAAACCTCAAATCCCCTTTTCTACCCTCGGTGTTGTTCATTCGCCTTTTAGGGAAACACTGGATCCAGTGAAACAAAGAGGTATTAAAGGTGCAACACATGCCGGGCCCTGTGTTAGACTTTAGGGGCACAAAGAGGAATAAGAAAGACCCCTTAAGGTACTCGACACATATACCAGCAGCCTGAGACGATCAGCACCACGTGGTGTGGAGGCTGGAGAACAGGGAAGGCTGGGTAGACGTCAGGAGAGGGTCTACCCAAAGGAGGTGACGTTTGATCTGGAGCGTGCCAAGGATTTCAGTTGGCAAAGAAGAGAGGGAAGGCCATCTAGGCAGAGAGAGCAGCTTAAGCAAAGGCATCAAATGGTGCCCAAGTGTAGTGCGGTGGGGGGACAGCAAACTCTTGGCTTGGCTTTGGTTGTGGGTGGCCATGGAGATAAGGGAGGGGTGATGGGGGCAGTTAGACCCTACAGACAGGTGGGGTCAGGTTGGCTTTGTAGAGGCCAGTGGAGAGCCTGGCAGCGGCTGTAACAAAGGACCAGAATGACCAGATTTGTTCCAGGTGGAACAGCAGCTGTCCTAGGCTGTTAGCCAGATGTGTTCCCAGGGGTTGGGCAGTGATGCTGGATATCGGGCTAATGTTTGTGGAGCACTGCCGCCCCAAAGGCTGGGCTTATAAAAATCTCTGAGCGGTATCTTCCAGAGAGCCAGAACCCCTGAGTCATTTGCCCCAGCTAGTCAGTCTCATTTGCTCTCTCCAGCTAACCGGAGCCCACTGAACAGTCATCCCCCACCAGGCACCTCCCGGAGCTTGCACCCAAGGTTCTGGCTAGTCTCCTGGATCTCTCTGGAAGGCCCTGTTAGCTGAGTGTGGCTCCCTTGCTTGGCAGCTTTGGTCCTGACCAGTTCTCCCAGTGGCCCTGGCGGCCTTGAAGGCTCTACCCTGGTCAGGCAGGGCAGGCTGAGCCGCTGCCCTCCTACAGTCAGCTCTGTGGCCATCCTGAGGGTATTTAGGGTGACAGCAGGCTCAGGGGGCCTCCTGGAGCTGGGCTCCATGCCACGACCCCTCAGCTGGGCAGACTCCTCAGTCTGTGCTCTCTGGGCTCCCGCGGACGCTAGACTTTAGAAAACTCCCAGGGCTTGCTGCCTGTTTTTCCTCTCAAAGACCTCCCAGGCCTCTCAGAGGCCTTGTCACCACCACCAGGGATAATGACTTACAAATGGGTGGGTTGTTCCCCCTCCCACCAGGGCACACAACACAGAAGCCATGGATAGGAGGACCAGCCCTTTCTGCAGAACCCAGTGACTGACTGGGGCCCTGGTGGGGAGAAGGCCTTCAGGGAACCAGTAAACTGCTGAGGGAAGCGATCCAGGGAGGCTTCGAAGTGGCCGAGATGGCACAGCCCTCGGCCGAGAGGACATTCTGCGAGCTCCCTGGGAGGCAGCTCCCCACAGTTTTAGGCCAAAGGGCCAGAAATGGGCCTCAACGTTTTCAAATGCCAAGGGGTTATTTTGAATATTTCGTAAGGTTTCAAAAACCACACCAGCTTTGGGGTCGACACAAACGTCAACCAAACTCTTAAGTGGGACCAGATGCCCCCATGCTGGCCACAGAGGCCACCGGAATGGCCTCCTGGTCAGCCCTTCGTCCTGACTCTTGGACTCCATACCTCTGCCGCCCTGCTTACCCTGAGTTTCAGTGAGTGCTCGGTAGACAATTTCTAATGGAAACCATGGGATATGTGAGGCCGGAGCCCAGCCCAGTCTGAGCTGGGGAGGCAAGACCCCAGAGGTCTTCTCCAAGAAGAGCCCTCTGGGGAAGTCACCTGGGTCTGGACATGTGGATCTGTAGATTGACAGTCAGGGTGGGTGAAAGCTACTGGTGCTGTAGGGCTCCACTGGAAACCAGAGGGCAGAGTTTGGGTGAACAGGGTGAATGGCCCTGGTGGCAGCCGCTGGTCAGCATCTCCTGTGGGGTCAGTGTCCTTGTGCTGGGGGAAGGGACTATCCCCCCTTCAAGTAAGTTCCATCTGCCTGCCCAAATAAAAAGTATACTCGCCATGCAGAGCGGCTTACCCCTAGTCCCCAGCCCCATTTGTCCCACCAGGCTCCCACCTCCTCAGCCCCTCTTAAAGGACATTCTGGAGCCTGGCTCTTTCCATCACTCTCCCAGTTGCTTGGTCTCACCCTGTACCAGTCTGCCCGAGGGCTGAGGCTCCTCCCAGTGTGCATTCGTTGGCAGGGGATACAGATGTAGGTCCTTAAGGCTGTTGTGTGTGTGTGTGTCTTCCAGCTTCCCTTGGATTATCAGCATTTCTTGGCAAGGGCCATGGTGATTATTTTTTGGTGAGAGGCCACGTGGACTTGGAGCATGACTTCGAGTTGGGTCAACCTAGGTTGGAGTCTGGCTCTGACTCCTCTTGTTTAGTCTTGGCAAGGGACTGAGCCACTCTCAACTTGCTTTTTGGTCGTCTTCGTGATCCCCGTGCCAGTGGAGTGCCTTCTCATGTCAGGGGCCCTATATCCCTATCTTGCTGAATCCTCCCAATAACCCCACGAGGCAGGTATTATTATCTGCCTTGTACAGATGATGAGAGTGACGCTTCCCAAGGTCATGCCACCAGTGGCAGAATCAGGATTCTGTCTTAGTGCCCGCCCCTGGGCTGTGCGGCCTCCCTCGAGAAGGGGGACAGTGCTCAGCCTGGCAGAGTTCCCCCAGGCCCTGCCTATAAAGGGAGGACCATCACACAAGCTCTGTGAATAATTCTGCTCTGAGCATCCCACACTGACCCTGTCTTGGTGGCCCCACAGGAGGAATGTCTGCGGGGGACAGTGCTGCCCGGGATGGACAACGGCAAATAGCACCAACCACTGTATCAAACGTGAGTGCCTCCACTCCATCCACCCTCTCTCTCTCTCTCTCTCCACTGAGCTGGGCCGGGCGTGGCATCTCTAGAACCTGGAGCACGTGTCTTCCCCAATCCACCTCCTGAGCAGGCAACCCCTCTCCAGTGGGAAGCAGTGGAAGGGAGAAGATGAAAAAGTGCCTCCAGGGAATTCCTCGGTAGTCCAGTAGTTAGGACTCTGTGCTTTCACTGCTGAAGGCCCGGTTTCAATCCTTGGTTGGGGAACTAAGCTCCCACAAGCTGCATGGCAAAAAAAGAAAAAAAAAAGCCTCCCGATGACTGAACTGAAAGTGACTTCTCAGATGAATCCCCACTCGTGTTTATAAAGCTTCCTGTATGCCTCTTCTGATGCCCCCCCTGTGTTGGGGCTCACCCCTAGCTTGCCCTGGGGTCTGCAGAACACACCTGGCCCCAGAGCCTCTGCATCACACCTTCCGTGGGAAGAGGGCACTCACAGTGCGTGCTGTGGGGATCCACCTCTGCTCTGGCCCCTGGCAGGCATTCTACCAGCATGGGCAGATGAGTCTCTGCTTCTGTGTCTGCAGCAGTCTTCCTTTGGACCTCTCCCAAGCCTGGCAGGCTGGCCCAGATTAGAAAAAATACTGCCTGCCCGCCTGCACCTTTGCTACTAGCAGCGCAGCTACCGTCGCTACCCCGGCACCGTCGCTCCTCCTACAGCCTCTAGTACCATCATTACAGCCACAGCTGCTGCTGCTGCTCCTACTGCTGTTGCTGTGCCACCACCATCACCACTGATACTGCAACAGTGACGATGACTGCTGCCAGCTAACAGCTGGGGCCTTACTGTATACCCGGCACTGTGCTAAGCTCTTAACATACATCATCTTACTTGAGTCTCTCAATCCTGCAAGAGTATTTACTGCTCATCGCAGTTACAGCCTGGGACACTGAGGCTCAGGTTGGTTAAGAAATGTGCCCGAGGAGACAGTGCTCTGAGTCTGGCTCAGGAGGCAGACTCTAGGCAGCCTGACCTAGAACCCCATACTCTTACCTGTGAGGCTTTGCTTTCTCCTAATACTAACTGAGTTTAGGGCCTTCTGGACTCTGGGAGCCCCACAGGTGATGACTGGACAGTTTCAGAGAGCTTGGATCTTCCTCCGTCACACCCCGGGGCCCCTCTCGAGCCTTCATCAGCACCACATGCCCCCACTCCAGACTTTGTGGCATTACGAGGAGCTCTGCCCAGCTGTTCCTCCAGGATCCAATCCTACCCTCTGCCCTAAGCCTGGCTGCAAAGCCCTAGTCTCACCAGCACCCCTTCCCATCCAATGACAAGCCCTAGGCCCTTTCCAGTGTGAGAGTTTCACAGCTAGTGGTCCAGCGGGGTGATGAAACCTATGGTGTTCCTGTCCCTGATGGATGCCTTCATTTCTGGCCTCCTGATGCCTTCTGAGATGGGGATAGACAGGGATGCAATGGGATTACTTCCATTCCTATGGGGCCGGCTCACCAAGCTTCCAGTTCTGCCTCTGACCTCGTGGCCTTGACCCTCTCCCAGTCTGATGATGAAGCCTGGGCAGAATCTTAGGTCTTTCTGAGGATCTCCAGATAAAGAAGACAAAACTCCAAACTCAGAAACGAACAGCAATGCAAATTTCTACCTGAAAATTCTTTCCTTTTGGGGGAACCGGAATTAGTGGGGCTTGCAGAAGCTAGGTACTCAGTGACTAGGGGCGCAGTTGGGGGAGGGACTCTTCTTCATAATTTGAAAGATAAGGACTGTGTGCCTCAGATGACTTGCTCAAGGTCACACAGCTCCTTAGCAGAAGATGTGGGACCTGAAATTGGTGACTCCCCTGGGCAGAGAAGCCAAGGATGTGGGTAGCCCAGTAAGTTTACAATCAGGAGAAGCTCTGGGGCTGGGGGCTGGACACTAGTATGTTATTAAAGTTCCGTAGGTGATTCTAGCCAGGGCTGAAGACTGCTAAGCAGAGTTTGGGGTCAATCATGGGAAGATCTGCTTTGGGGAGCGCTACTCAAATTTGAAGTTTCCCACGAATCCTCTGTTGCTGGTGTTCACTCGCTTACTTCTGTCTGACTCTTGGTGACCCCATGGACTGCAGCACATCAGCCTTCCCTGTCCTTCACCAACTCCCGGACCTTGCTCAAATTCATGTCCATTGAGTCGCTGGTATCATCCAACCATCTCATCCTCTGTCGCCCCCTTCTCCTCCTGCCTTCAGTCTTTCCCAGCATCAGGGTCTTTTCCAATGAGTCGGTTCTTTGCACCAGGTAGCCAAAGTATTGGAGCTTCAGCTTCAGCTTCAGTCCTTCCAATGAATATTAAGAACTGGACTGATTTCCTTTAGGATTGACTGGTTTGATCTCCTTGTAGTCCAAGGGACTGTCAGGAGTCTTCTCCAGCACCACAGTTCAAAAGTATCAGTTCTTTGGCACTCAGCCTTCTTTATGGTCCAACTCTCACATCCATACATGACTACTGGAAAAACCATGGCTTTGACAGCATGGACCTTTATCAACAAAGTGATGTCTCTGCTTTTTAATATGCTGTCTAGGTTTGTCATAGCTTTCCTTCCAAGGAGCAAACATCTGTTAATTTAAAGGCTGCAGTCACCATCTGCAGCAATTTTGGAGCCCAAGAAAATAAAATTTGTCACTTCTACTTTTTCCCCTTCTATTTGCCATTAAGTGATGGGGCTGGATACCATCTTAGTTTTTTTGAAAGTTGAGTTTTGAGCCAGCTTTTTCACTGTCCTCTGGGATCTTATTAAAGTGCAGACTATGACTCAGCAGGTCTGGGGTGAGGCTGGAGAGTCTGTTTCTAACAAGTTCCTAGGGGATGCTGATGCTGCTGGTCCACGGACCACACTTTGAGTAGCAAGCCCTGGCGGGGGGCAGCCTCTGGAGGCCTGGGGAGGGATTTGGGGCTAGAGATGAGGAGGAGGGCTCGTAAGTTCTAGGGAGCTTAGCAGAGAGTGTTGCTGAGGTTTGAAGTTGAGGAGGCTGGCTTCAGAGTGGGTGGCCTTCTCCCTAGCTGCCTGAGGGTCTGGGCACGAGCCTCACTCAGGCCTGAAGGCTCTCGATTTCCTGACTTGCTCATGACTTCCCAGCATCATTTTCTGCCAATCTGGAGTTTCAACACTGGAAACTCGAGGTTGGGTGAGTCTGCTGATTGTCAGAACTGACGTGTGTGAGCACCCTTGAGCGCTGAGCAGGGGGCAGCTGCTCCGGTGTGCCGTCAGTACCCACTCCACCCTGGGGGTCCTCAGCCCTGTTATTTCTCTCCCTGGTCTTCTGCTGCCCCTCTAGGTGTCTCTGGGACTCTGGCATGCAGGCTGGCAGCGCTCTGGGAGGACTTTGCCAGTGGGTGTTAGCCTCTCCCACTGGAAGTTGACTTGCCCACTGAAGGTCTGTGTACTAATTAGCTGGGCCCAGTGCTGTTTGCTTGTTGCTATTTTGCTGCTAATGAGCCTAATGAGAACCACGTGGATGGCAGGGTGTTGGCCCTGGATGGCTGGTCCGAAGCTCTGTCAAGTATGGGCTCTTGCTACCACGCCCTGTCAGCTGGCAGTCCTGCTTCCCCTGAGTGGTGTGCGTCTCCCTATCCCCTCCCCATGCTCTACTCCCCCGGCTGGAGCCAAGGCTGCCAGTACTGGGAAGTGCTCATGACTCTGGCCTAGCGGTTTCACAGATGTGGGGTGACTCTCCTGGTCTGGCAAGGTTGGGGGTGACAGGGAGGGGTGTGGGACATTCCCCCAACTTCCAAGTCTAGTCTCAGAAGGGTACAGAGAGTCAATCCATCCTCTGGTCTCTTCCAGATACCTGTGGGTCCAGCCCACTGCCCACACACAGGGAGTGATGGCCTTTGTGCCCTGGGTCTCCCCCGACCCCCAGCTTCCCTCTTCTCATGGAATCCTCGGTTGCCGTAACATACCAGCCATCTCCCTGGCAGCCTCTCTCTTTATTTCTGTCTGGTCCCTGGGCCTCGGGGAGCCACAGTGTCTGCAGGTGTCTGTTGCTGGAAGCCCAGCTGCTCTCTGCAGCCTGGCGGGGTCTGGAGCTGGGCCCTCGCCGCCTCCTCTGGTCTCGCTCTCCTCCTTCCCTTCTGTGGCTTTGCCAGCCCTGCCACACAATTTATGTGTTTATGCATTTGTGCAGGCAGCTCGCTGGGGCCTGCCGGCCCACTCGGCTAAGGCGAAGGACTGCAGGGTGTGGGGAGGCTGGATCCTGTTTAGAATTAGGGCTTTTGGAAGACTGTCCAGTCTTCCCAGACTGACTCACCCCAACACACACACAGCCTTTGCGGGGACTTCTAAAGGCTCATCCTGGGGAAGAGGATTTAAAGAATTCTCTGGCTTCTCCTTTTATCTCAGCCTAGATGCACAGGGGCCAGGGCTGTTCTGGGGAAGGCAGAAGGCTCTCGGGAAGGGGCTAGGAGGATTACCGCCCCCACGTCCCCACCAGGAGTAAGGCATAGAGTGAGAAAATGTACTTTAGATTCCAGTGCCAGATTCAAGGAGTCATGGCTTTGAATCCCAGCTCTGTGTCCTCAAGCAAGTGCCTGGCCCTCTCCCAGCCCCAGAGCCTCACCCAGTGAGTATAATACCCAGTAAGTGAGGATAACAGTCTCTATAGAGCTGCTTCTAATAATAGTAACACACTCAAGATCTTACCAAGGGTCGGAACTTGATTATTAATTTTTAACCCTGAAAACAACCCTCCTGTAAACCAGATTTGACCTTTATCCCCATTTACAGATGAGGTTAACTCTCTGTCCAAGTCATGCAGCTGGGAATCGGCAGAGCCTGGGTGTGAATTTAGGTAGCCTGGTCCAGAGGACAGGGCTTGACACCACGCTCCTGGGAAACGAGTGAGTGCATACAGAGAGCCTAGCATGGGGTAACTTTGGCTGTGATCTTAATCTCAATCCAGGAGGCTATGCTGCCTGCCTGGGTTTAAATGCCAGCTCCATAGCTTAGCTGCAGGACCCTGGGCCAGATGTTTAAGCTCTCTGTGCCTCAATTTCTTTTTCCATAAAATATGACTAATACTTGTCCCTGCCTCACAGAATTCTAAGGAACAAAGAGATAGCTTAGGGCAAATGTTTAGTTCAAAGCCTGGCATGTTCTGGGTGTTCTATACGTGTCTGGCCTTGATGGTGAGAGCAGGGACTGTATCTCATGGCCCCTGGGCCTGCAGCACAGTGCAAGTGTTCATTGGATACAAGGTGCAAGGCTCACCAACAATGTGCTGAGCAACACAGGGCCTTTCCCAGGCCTGTGCAGAGAGGTCTCTTCCTGTTGCTCTGGGCTCATCAGCCTTTTCATGAAACTCCGCATGGTGCTCAGGAGACCCTGGAATGGCCTGGGCACTTGTTCTTGTGTTTTGGCCCCAAGCCTCTCCACTTGTGGGGCCATTACAACAGCACTTCTGGACCACATCTCAGTGCTGTAAGGATCCCCATCCCTTCTGACCTGAGCTTCTCCTGGATTTCCCTGAAGGAGCGTCTGGCCCCCCCAGCCCAGCCCTGCAAATGACCCCACCCCAAAGGCCAAGACTGTGGCCAGATGGGGAAAAGCCCCAACTTTGGAGCCAGACTCTCTGAGTTCAAACTCTTGCTCCATCACTTACTTGTACGGAGATCTCAGACAAGTTGCTGGACTGCTCTAGGCCTCAGTTTGTCCATATGTCAAATGAGGGTCAGACTGGTACCAGTGGTTGTTGTGAGACTCTTTAGAGGAGATACTTGTAAAGAAATTGGCCCCAGGGTCTCATAATGGTAAGTGCTGAGCAAATGTTAGGGAAAAGGGTCAGGGCATTTGTGGGATTTGCAGGTTAATTACTGATTGTTTAGGAACCAGCAGGAGCTAGAGGCTCAAGCCTACCTATGGCTCATCTCTAGGTGGATTGTCTGATGAGATTCAGTAGTCGGTGGGAGTGGTAGAAAGGAAAGCGGAAGGTGTTAAGGGGAGTTATCACACAACTGCAGTGGAGACCCAGCTAACACAAATGGTACAGTCCTAGCAAGAACCATTGCCCATCTGTACCCTCTCCGTGTGGGGGTATCTTAGATCTTCCTGTTGAGCAGGTGTGTGCCCTCAAGTCTTTTTGCTCAAAGGAGTATATAGGAGATGCTCTTACCCAGGGCCTTCTCTGGAGGCTCAGATGGTAAAGAATATGCTTGCAATGCGAGAGACACAGAAGTTGCAGGTTCGATCCCTGGGTTGGGAAGATCCCTTGGAGAAGAGAATTGCAACCCACTCCAATATTCTTGCCTGGAGAATTCCTTGGACAGAGGAGCCTGATGGGTTACAGTTCATGGGGTCACAGAGTCAGACATGACTGAGCAACTAACACACACATGCACACACGCACGGATGTACACACATGCGTGCACACATACACAGAATTCTGTGGACAGAGGAGCCTGGTGGGTTACAGTCCTTGGATCACAAAGAGTTGGACACGGCTGAGGGACTAACACGTTCACTTTCATTTCCCCAGGGGGTCCTGAAGCCGGGGCTGTGTCCTGTCGATGCCAGTGGGGTGCCTGCTTGGTACATGTGTATTAAAGGACTGAGTGGGTGGATTACTTGGGTGACCTGACAGTTTCCTTCTGCCATCCCCAGCTGCCTCTTCTCATCTCCTCGGCTTTGCCTTTCCTACTCAACATCTTAATGTTGGGCTACCTTTAACTTTCTCCAGATCCTCCAAATCCTCCTCCCAGAGAGGGGGGACCGTGTGAAGCAAATACAGCATTAATTGCCCTCCCCCCCATTTATTGAGTGCCAGTAGGCACTGTGCCAGACAATTAAAACATAAGAATAATAAGAGTGGCAGTACTCGCTCTGTGCCAGGGACCACACTAAACCCTTCAGCAACCCCGCCCTGCGAGCGGCCACCACGTTGATCTCTGCCGGCTCCTCCCATGTCCCTTGGCTGCTGCTTCTCCTCTGCCCAGCAACCAAACACTGGACTGAGTTCCAGGCCCTCTTCCTTTCTTTCTCACTGCACCATCCTGGAGTGATCTAATGCATTCCCACGGATGTGAGCATTGTCTCTGGACTGATGATGCCCAGATTTATGTGCGTCTTCAGCCAGACCTCTCCACCGACCTCCAGACTCCTTTATCCTGCCGCCTCCTCGACATCTTGGTGCTCTTGATGCCTCCAGACAAGCCCCCACCCCAGCTTTACCAAAGCCAACTCATGGTTTCCCTCCCTCTGAGCCAATGTCCCTGACCAGGTCTTACCCACCCTGTTAAAAGGCAACCTGTCTACCCGAATGCTCACGCTGCCCTCTTGGGGACCATTTAGGACACCTTCCTCTTGCTCAGGTTTTTGTCCAGTCCTTCACCGAGCCCTGTGTGCTTCACTTCCTGAATCTCTTGGGAGCCTCTCTGCTTCTCACTCTCCCAACCCCCACCCCCTAACCAATGCTTCTCCAGTCTGTGGTCCCAGGCAATAGCACGTCCTCCTAGGTGACCGCTGCAGCTGGCTGACCGCTCCTACTGTGCCCCTTACCCTCCGGTTCCATTTCGTAAATTCGATAATCACACGTGCGTGTGTGTTAAGTCGCTTCAGTCTTGTCTGACTCTTCGAGACCCTATGGACACTAGTCCGCCAGGCTCCTCTGTCCATGGGATTCTCCAGGCGAGAATACTGGGGTGGGTTGCCATTTCCTTCTCCAGGGCATCTTCCTGACCCAGGGATGGAACCCGCATCTCTTATGTCTCCTGCATTGGCAGGCGTGTTCTTCACCACTGGCGCCACCTGGGAAGTCCAGATATTCACACATCGCTAGTCAAACCTTCCTGCAGCAATGTGCCAGCCTTGTGTGTCAGCCCCTCCCTCACCGAATCTAGTCTGGGTTCCTGGGATGTGCCGCCTCCAGGCTGTTCCACGAGATTTCTCTCGTCTCTGCAGGTGGCTGCCTCCTCATCCTCCTTCCGGTCACTGTTTCCAGCTCCCCCAGCCACTCTGTGGAGAGTTGCCCCCAGCAGCCTTGTTTTTCTGGATCTCAGCCTCTTGACTGTTTCCTCCATCCTTCTTCATATCCCAATGTCGCTTCCTCTGCTTGTTTGTTTACTCGTTTTATGAGTCTTGCTGAGCTGGAGACTCTGTTGAAGAAAAGGACCTCTTTCTCTCCAAAAAGAAAAGGACGGTAAACTCTTGTTTACTGTCCTAGGCAAAGAGTAAATGTTGGATGCATGACTATTTTCTAGAGAAAACGATACTGGCAGAGGTGATGAAACTTGCCTGAGGTCACCACATTGGAATTCAAATGCAGGTCTCTTTGACTGTAAGGCTGCCCTCTCCTCCACACATCTGCCCTGGCCTTGGCTGAGTTATAAGTGGGAATGGTGCACTCCTTCCCTCTCGACCTTCGTGGGTCCTGGGCATGGAGCTAGTGTGTCTGCAGAAGGGTTTGGAAGGCTCCATGTTGGCCACAGACCTGTCCTCCGTGTCCGAGAGTGGCTCCCCTGGAAAAGACAGGGTCCCTGGGCATGTCCCCGAGAAGGGCTGCTTCAGGATTCCATCCCATCTCCAGGGGCCCTCTTTAAATCCTTGCCTCCTCTAGACAGAGCCCTCGAGGCTGTGAAGTGGGTGGACAGGTGAGCTTCTGCTTTAGGGCAGGAGTTTGCAGCGAACCCGGGCCTCAGCCCCAGGCCCCCGAGTCCTACCCAGTGGTCCCTTCCTCATGCCTGCTGGAGCTGATGGGAACTGAGGCTGCTGTCTGCCCCAGCCCCTGGCCCCCCAACTGGCCCAGCATCTCAGCATTTGTTAATGCAATTAGCAGGGCGGTCCATGCCGAGGGGCTGGGGGCCAAGGTCTGACTCACACCTCCCCTTCCTCCCCTCCGACCGCCAAACGGTAGAGGCCCACTCGGCCTGCCAGACGACGACGTCTGCAGAGCGCGCGCGAGGGGCCAAGAACGGCATCTTTCTCTCATTAGAGGCTTTTATGTGAACACAACTGCTATTTTGGAGCCGGGCGCTTGGCTGGCCCCTGAGCCCCAGGGCTGCTTCCAGCCCTCCTGAGCTGCCGACCCAGCCCAGCTGTGGTGGGAGCAGCCGAGTCCTTGAGGACCTGACTTCTCCCACAGCCTGGCAGTTCCGGGCCAAGTCGGGATCTGAGGGGGACACAGCCCCTGGGCAGAGTTTGAGTGTGGAGAGGACGAGTCCTCCATGGATTCTGAGAGTGTATGAAGGCGAGTGAGGGGTTTCCTGGACCCGGGGACGGTGGGGGGCTCTGACATCAGGGTCCCCTTTCTTTGGGAACCAGAGGTCAAGGCTGTGGAGAAACAGCTCAGGGTCATAGTTACACCCCTCCCCCAGTGAAGTGAATTCCGAAGGCAAACTGAGGCTCCAGGTAGGGGTCTAAGGTGGGGTGCGAGGGAAGCGCAGTCCTGAGGGTGGTAGGAGACTGTCCTGCCTGCAAAGACCCCCAGGTATGGAAGAGACAGGGCCCTGTCCTGAGGGAGGGACCGGGTACTCGGGTACTAGTGTTCCACTGAGGCAGAGTTTAGGAAAGATGGAGGTTTAATCTGAGGGGCTGCTGAAGAGCCTCGGGTGTGGGGGTGCTGGGCTCAGAGTCTAATGTGGAAGCTAGATTTATCTCCTAGACAAGACAGCGTGTGGGAGGCTTGGAGGCCTCGGAGGAGGGTGCGGGCTTAAGCCATACACCCTGAAGTCAGTGCCTCACCTAATGGATAACTGATGGAGGGAGAAGGCATCTCTAAGTCCCAGGAGAGAGAGCTGATGACAAGAGGCTTACATGATGAAGGTTGGAGGTGGGGAGGAGGCCAGCTGTGTTCAACACCTGAGAAGCATCCCTACCACTGCACCACAGTGCGTGTTACATCTCTGTAACCAGGGCCCACGTTGTCATTGCCTTTTCCTGGGAAAAAGGTCATGGCAGGGAAATCCAGAAGCCCTCTTGCTTCCATCCCTGGGGGTGTGGGTTTTTTTTTCTTTTTCTAAAGCTTTCTTTTTATTTTTAAAAGCTTTGCAAAATGCTGTCCAATACAACTTCCTGTGGAAACTTTCTGTGGAAATGCTCTGTATCCTGCCATCTAACATGGTAGCCATGAGCCTGCTTTAGCTGTTGAACCCTTGACATGTGGCTAGTGCAACTGAATTTTAAATTTTATTTAATCAGTTTCACTGTCAGTAGCCCTGTATCGCTCATGGCTACAGGCTTCCCTGGTGGCTCAGAAGGTAAAGAACCTGCCTGCAATGCAGGAGACCCAGGTTCGATCCCTGGGTTGGGAAGATCCCCTGGAGGAGGGTATGGCAATCCACTCCAGTATTCCTGCTCGGAGAATCCCCAGGGGGAGACTTGCCTGATGGGCTACAGTCCATGGAGTCGTAAGAGCCAGACCACGGGGTCGTAAGAGCCAGACGTGACTAAGCAGAGCACAGCACGGCTCATGGCTACAGCATTAGACACGGGACAGCGCAGCCTCAGAAAGTGCAGAGCACGTCCACGTCCCTGATTTCTGCTGAGGCTCACACAACTCTTTGAGGCAGCAATTGTCAGACCCATTTGATGGACAAGACAACTGAGGCACAGGTTGAGGCATCTCAGTGAGATAAGACGTGCCCAAGGACACACAGGTGGGGTGTGGCTGAGCGAGGGGTCAAACCAGATCTTCCTGACTCAACCCAAGGTCCTTCTGCCACCAAGTCACTCTTGACGGAGGGTCTGAGCAGAGGGCAGAAGCAGCCTGCCTGGTGGGAGCTCTTTCCAGACTCTCCCCCGCCCCAAGCCTGCCCATTCTGGATTGGGTCTCCTCCCAAACGGAGGGGTTTTGTGTGGAAAATCTGAGCAAACCTCTTTTCGACTGTACTGGATCTGAGTGAAGGTGGAAGGGGGCACAGCCAGGAGTCGGGGGAGGGGGCGCGGTGGAGAGAACGATACTTTCTATTTCTTACTTTCAAAGCAGTTTTGGGAGTTTTCTTTTTATTCCCTCTCTTTTGGCATCCTGCTAACTTCACAGAGCTGAACTCCCAAAGCTGAAACTTTCCACATGTCCAATCCTCAGTGAGAAAGAGAGTGCCAGGAATGTGGACAAGCCAGGGTTCAGGAGCCTAAATTATGAATGGCTAATGACTGGCATTGGTGAGTGGGCATGGGAATCCAGGAGCAGGATCACCTCCAGGTTCTGAGGATGCTGGTCCCTGGCAGGGAGGGGCTGGATATGTCTTCGATGGCTAGACATGGGCATCGTGGCATCATGCTTGATAACCTGTCACCAATAATCAACAAAGACTCTTTAAAGCCATATACCCCCTCTGGGTTGATTTCTCAAGTAGAAGGCATGACCTCTGCTCTTGTAGGAAAATGGGAGGAATGAGGATCCAACCGTGAAACTTGAAGATGGCCCAGCCTGCTGGGAGTTTTGTCTCTTAAACTTCCCACAATGCCGCATGAAACTGCCTCTCTGGGGGTGCCGTGGCATTTCCTTTTTCGCTTTATGCAATCCCCCCTGCCATGGGCAATTCTGCAACGGCTGAGCACTAGATACTTCAGTTTTGAAATCTGTGCCCGTTTGACTTAGGAATGTTTTTCACGGTCTCCTTTAAACAAAACGCACATGACCACTATGGCCCCCTCCTCCCCCAAGGGTTCCAAACCTTTGCATTTCACGCACCAGTAAATATCCAAAAACATCTTATGTACCAAAGTATAGTAGCCAGCTTTTCATTTTGCCAAGTGAGGATATTAGAAACACCATTTGCCATCACCTTTAACCACTTCAAAGACCATTTGAACACCAGAAAAGGAGGTAAGATATAATCTTAAAATAAAAGACACTTAATTTTCTTTTTTATTGGAGTGTAGTTACTTTACAGTGTTATGTTAGTTTCTGCTGTGCAGCAAAGTGAATCAGCTATCCGTATACATCTCTCCCCGCTTTTTTGGATTTCTTTCCCATTTAGGTCACCACAGAGCGCTGAGTACATAGCTCTCTGAGCTGTGTAGCAGGTTCTTACTACTTATTTATTTTATACATAGTATCAATCGTGTATATATGTCAACCTCAATCTCCCAGTTCATCCCGCCGCCCACTTTCCCTTTTGGTATCTATATGTTTGTCCTCTGCATCTGAAAGACACTTTTTCAATGGGGAAGAAAATAGCATTATAAGAAACACAAGAAACTGTTTTGTTTTTATTGTTTTATGGCAGGTCGGTAAAAACTGACCTCAGACTGTTCCCCTTCATGGACAGGCACTCGGAGCCATCATTTGGGACCAATTGGGGGTGGTTTTGGGGGGAGAGAGGAGGGAGGAGAGGAGTTTATGCTCCAATCCCATAATGCAGATGCTCAGCTCAGAGCAAAACACTGTAGTGAGGGAATCACTACCTGCTGAGACTTGGGAAGACAATGAAGAGAAGGATGCAAATGAAGTTGGTGAGACCTGGCTCACAACCTCTGAAATCATAGCACTTGTTTCAGGAGGACCTTTCTTAGCTGACCTGGCCTCTGTGCTGTTTCAGAAGTGACTGGTCCAGAAAGGTTATCTTTCCAAATGGGTTTTTTCTGCCAACACGTCTGGCTGGTTTGGAAGCCTTTTAGAACTTTTATCGACCACAATATTCCATGCATACATACATGCCAGTTTTATAGTTTCCCCCAGCCACCCACTTACCGTGAGCTGTTTGTTCATCACACCAACCAAAGTTTGCCAAGCCTGGTCCTCGTTGAAGACCTAACTGCCTGGTGGCAAGGGGCTTCCATGGTTTTGAGACCACCATGGGGCTGAGCTTCCTCTACACAGAGAGCAGTCTCGTTGTCTTTGTATCCCTGGCACCCGATCTGACCCAGAGAGGGTGCTCACTACATGTCTGTGGATGTATTGGTGAATGAGGCAGAATCAGGGACAGGTGAGTCACAGGGAAGCACAGGCTCAAACTGCAGGATGTGGGGTGTTGGATTTTTAGAGAGTGAAAGATCTTGTTGTTAAAGTCAAGGACGGGCCATCCTTGCAGCCCAGGAGGGGAAGGACAGAAGCTGGACTGGATTCGAAAGGCTCTCTTAAGGGCAAAAACCACCCACGTGGAGGTGGAATGGAACCGGAGACTGGGAAGGGCTGTGTGACCTTTCCCTCCCCCCTGCCAGCAGAGAGGTGTGGGTGGATCTGAGGGGCTAGGAGTAATGTAGCATCTGTGGTCCACATGGGAAACCACTCAAGCCCTCCCTTTCTACTCGATCCCCAAGATAAACCAGGTCTGACACCTGTCCTGTGCAAACCTGCTTCCGCAATGTTCGCTGGTCCTGGTTAGGCCCCAGGCAGCCTGTGTCTCTGGCGGTGGTGGTGATGAGGGCTTGGCGGGTGGTCAGGTGGGGGCTCGCTCCACTTGGGCAGGTGGAGGGGCAGCCAGGTGATAGGCCAAAATCCTGGTAAGGTGGCAGTTTGTGTTTGGAGAAGTGCTCAGGGTTACAATTCTCTCCCACAGACTGCTTACCTGGAGGTCTGGGGCCTACCAGGAACAGATGCCCACGCACTGAGGAAAATGCTCTTGCCTTAGGATCTAGCTCATGCTTGGGATCCTGCAGTGAGACCTGATATTCCCTTACTTGCTCCTGAGTAGGCAAGCTGCCCTTGGCTTACACTATGCCCAGTCTATTCACCTTTTGTGCCTCTGGTCAGCGTCACCACCTCCAGGAAGCCTTCCCTGACTTTCACTTCTTGCCTCAGACTGGGTTAGAGGCTCTGGTCAACACTTATCACATGCCCTATGTCCTGGCTTCCACATGAGACAGGACATTCCCTGAGAGAGGGAGCCACTTTACCACTGGCCTCACACCTAGTGAGTGCTCGGTGAATGTTCACTGACTGAACACATGAGCTGGTAAACATCCTCCCTCTATCTCAGACTGACTGTGTGGGCTTTGGAGAGGGATGGCTCTGGTGGTCTGAGGTCTCTACCACCAGAGCTGACCTGGGATGCAGTGTCCCGGGGCAGGGCTCCCAAGGGTGCATTCAGTAGCTGACTTAAGGCCAACAAATCCCTTTTGTTGTTTCATCATCAGCTCAGGGCCAAAGTTCAGAGGTGGGTCAGCCCTGCTGGGAGGCAGTGGGGGTGGAGGGAGCCTGGGCTTTTCAGTCAAACGCACCTGGCTCCTCCATCCAATACAGCCTGGCTGGGTGACCTCTGCACATCTTTTAATCTCTCTGAGCTTCAGAGGCATTATTTGTAAAATGAGAATCACAATCCCACTTGCTGTATAGGAATGTTTTAGGGTTAAATGAAACAGTGTATTGGAGAAGGCAATGGCAACCCACTCCAGCACTCTTGCCTGGAAAATCCCATGGACGGAGGAGCCTGGTGGGCTGCAGTCCATGGGGCTGCACAGAGTCGGACACGACTGAGTGACTTCACTTTCACTTTTCACTTTCATGCATTGGAGAAGGAAATGGCAACCCACTCCAGTGTTCTTGCCTGGAGAATCCCAGGGACAGGGAAGCCTGGTGGGCTGTCGTCTGTGGGGTCACACGGAGTTGGGCACGACTGAAGCAACTTAGCAGCAGCAGCAGCAGCAGAGACAGTGTATGCAAAGCACAGTGTCTGGCATGTTGTAAGCATTGAATAGATGCTGCTGCTGCTGCTGCTAAGTCGCTTCAGTCGTGTCTGACTCTGTGTGACCCCAAGTAGCTGCCGTAATTAAAGAGCTTCCCAGGTGGCTCAGGGAGTAAAGAATCTGCCTGCAATGAAGGAGATGCAGGAACTATGGGTTTGATCCCTGGCTTGGGGAGATTCCCTGGAGGAGGGTACAGCAACCCACTCTTGCCTGTAGAGTCTCATGGACAAAGGAGCATGGGGGACTACAGTCCATGGGCTCAAAGAGAGTCAGACATGACTGAACCGACTGAGCATGCACACACACTGTAATAAAAATAATATCAATTGTATTGTAATGAAACATATGCTAGGAGTTAAGGAGGAAAAGAGGTGTAAGGGACAGTCACTGCACCTGGGAGTGCTGGTCATATTATTTAGGGATTTGCTGCTGCTCCTGCTAAGTCACTTCAATCGTGTCCGACTCTGCGCGACCCCATAGATGGTAGCCCACTAGGCTCCCCGGTCCCTGGGGTTCTCCAGGCAAGAACACTGGAGTGGGTTGCCATTTCCTTCTCCAACTGGAGTTGAGACACGTCCATAAAGAATCTATCACACATGGTGGGCGGGGCTTCCCTGATGGTTCAGTGGGTAAAGAATTCGCCTGCACTGCAGGAGACACAGGAGATGCGGCTCGATCCCTGGGCCGGAAAGATCCCCTGGAGGAGGAAATGGCAACCCTGATAAGCTACTGCCCAAAGGGTTGCAAAGAGCTGGACATAGCTGAGCATGAGCCCAGACGGACAGACTGACAGTGGCCCATCGGGCATGAGTGCTGTGCACCGTGGTTCAGAGGAGGGAGCAGTACCTGGAGGAAGGTCATCTGGGATGGGGGCAGGGGGGCCTTGAAGGAACAGCAGGACTTAGTGGAGAGGAATGGGAGAGAGCCCCACGGAGGGGACACAGCACACACAGAGGCCGAGAGAAGAGATGAGGAAACCATGCCCGCAGGCCAGTCCCCAGCTGGACAGACCCCACACAGGGAGCACTACGCGTATGTAGAACACGGTGTCCGGGGTGCGGCTGGTCACGCAGTCTTTGATAGGCGGTCTGAACACAGCCGGGTGTCCCTCACCCTCTGCCTGTCTCTGCAGCCGTGTGCCAGCCACCCTGCCAGAACCGGGGCTCCTGCAGCCGGCCCCAGCTCTGCGTGTGCCGCTCAGGCTTCCGCGGAGCCCGCTGCGAAGAGGTCATTCCGGAGGAGGAATTCGACCCCCAGAACTCCAGGCCAGCACCCCGACGCTCGGTCGAGGGACCCCCCAGCCTGCGCAGGAGCAGTGTGGCCAGAGAAAGCACCACGGCCAGAGCGCGGCCCCCAGCGCCACAGCTGCAGCGGGCCAGGTAAGTCCCCTTCCTCAGTGGGCCCTCCCTTCTTTGGGGGAGGGGGGGTGTGCAGCTTCTCTTGGGGGGCTTCTGCCTTCAGCCTGTTTGGTGAAGACCTTGGTGGAGAAGGCTGGAGGGACTCTCCTCCCCTCCCCCAGCCCCACCAGAGGGGTGACAAACAGGTCTGCAGGTTTTGGGGTTGGCACAGGCTCTGGCAGACTGGACTGCATGGTGGAGGTGGGAGGGGAGCTGCTACCTTCCAGGTCCTGGGAGAAAGACGAGGAGGGCATGTGCCTGGACCCAGGCTCTCTGCTTTCAAATCCTGGTTGCCACTTCCTAGGTGGGTGACCTTGGGCAAGTTACTTACCTCTCTGATTCCTCATTAGTAAGGTGGGGACAACGACGATGATGATAACCATGGAATTGTAAGGATTAAGTTCGTTAATAAGAAGAAAGTGTTTAGAAGGGTGCCTGGCACAGAGTAAAGTCTATAAATGTTTCTCCTCCACTTCCTTCTTTTTTACCTGTGGTCCGTGAGATGCGAGAAGGACTCCTCTGCCAGCAAAAGAAACCCTTCCAGGACTTCCCTGGTGGTCCAGTGGTTAAGACTCTGCTTGACTGCAGGGGGCCACGAGTTCGATCCCTGGTTGGGAAACTAAGATGCCATATGTTGTGCTGCCAAATAAAAAAAAATAAGAAGAAGAAAAAGTTTTTAAAAAGCCACCTCAGCTCTCTTACCACCAGTGCTAGCAGCCTCTCTCCTTGGAGCAGCCTGAAGGAACATGTAGGGGAAGGCAGAAGGCTAAGAAGTGGGAAGGGGGTGTTCTCGGGCAGAAGTCCCTGGCCTACTTGCCAGCCAACCTGGCCAGACATTTCCTAGCTCAGGACAGGAAGTCTGAACTTCGGTAAACTGGTCCATTCTGGGGGCTGTGTTTTCTTTTTGGTTTTCAGGTTAGTTTTTCCATTTGCTTCCTACTTAGAAGTTCTTTCTGAAATGTGTGAACCTTGTCTTGCTGAAATCAGGGAAAAAAAGGATTTGCCCTCCTGGAGGACAGAACCAGCAGGAGGAGGCTGACCTTGAGGCCAGGTCCCCAGAGGGAAAGCTCAGGAGAAAAACGAAAGGAGCTTGAGGTTGTCCAGCCACTCTGAAGGGGGAGACCGGGGACAGATCAGGGTCTTGGTAGGGGTATTTCGCCACCCAAGCAAGCAGGTGGTTTTCAAGGGCAGCCAGGAGCAGAAAAAAGCAGAAGGGTAAACTTGGGTCAAGGTCTAGGGGGCATCAAAGTCAAAACCAGAACAGCCAAACTCTTTGGCCAAGGCCTTGGGATGCCAGAGCAGAGAGAGAGGCAGAGCTAAGGGCCAGGTGGACAAGGGAGGGGCACGGCGAACCACCTGGGACTGGCTGTGACCAGCTGGGCAGGGCCTGAACCTTGTTCTAATGGGTCCCAGCTCTGGGTCCAAGATGGGCGGGCCTGGTGCGAAAGCACTTGGAGGAGCCCCAGGGGTGGCAGCTCCAGGGCTGGTCCTGGAAGCAGGGTGGAAGCAGAATCCTTCTAGCCGGGCTTCCCCCTGCCCCTCTCCCCGAAGCTTCTTTTGGCTTGTGGGATTTGTTCATGTTATAGTGCATTTATCCATGTGTTGGTGCTTGCTTGGCAGGTCATGCTGTCCCCTTGGACCCTTGAGTTGGAACTGTTTGACATCCCCTGTCCCGTCTTCCCAGTCTCTCCAGCTCCTCTTTTTCAAAGCCCAGTCCCACTTCCTCCAGAAAGCACCCCCTCCATCGTGTCCACCTAGTTCTGACCTCCTGCAGCACATGCTTGGCCCACGTCCCTGGAGTCTGTGCCCTGTGTCTGCGATCAGCCTGTGCGGCCTGAGCCCTGGAAGTCAGTGCCTGTCTCAGGCTGGATGTCCCCACAATGCTGCCTTGCAGAAATCACTCCATCTGCGTGGCTTTCTGTCGCTTGGTCCCAACTTAAGAGTGACCTCACAAAGGGCCCACTTGGCCCTGAGCCCTCACCTTGCCCGGGAACCAAGGGCATCCCCGCCCCCGCTGCCGTGGGGAGGGGGCCACGCCTCCCGGGTGCTGCACTTCTTACTTGGCCTCAGGATGGTCAGTTCATTTGCTCCCTGGACCAGGAGCTCCCCAAGGGCAGAGACCACTGTGTTCTCTTTCATGGACGTGTCCATGGTGCCTCACATCGCCCCCGGCACTCTGTAGTCAACACAAGCTGAAGGAGAACACAGATGAGGAGCGATGCTGGGGAGAGGAGGAGGCTGGGAGGGAAGGAGGATGAACTCTTTGAGGCTTTGGTCCCTGGGGAGGGTCCCCCGTGAGCAGGAGGCAGTGGAGGATGAAGGCCTGGGGTGAGGTCTCCGGCCCCACAGCAGGGCTGTCCTTTCTGAGCTTCACAGGCTCCCTGGCCAGGGACTACTGTGATGTTTTTAATGAGCTACAGCCTCCAGGCCAGCACGGTCTCTCTCTCTCTGCCCTGGCGCCTCAGTGCCATGAAATCTGGGAAAGTCCGAGCGGCCCGCTGTCGGCCCAGCTGTGTTTTGCTTTGGGAGGCCAAGTCCCGCTTGCCTGGTGGTGTCAGACATTTCCTGTGAGCCTGGCCAGCTTTCCCAAGCAGCCTCTGGCCTCTCTCCTGATGGCAACTTGGACAGGCCTTTGGTGTCCAGATAAAGGTAGTGACATAAATGCAGTGGGCACTCTAGGAGGGCGGGGTGCAAAATGAGCAGGGAGGGGAGACACTCCAGGGGCTGGTGATGGCCGGAGGCTACCTTCAGGAGAGCACTAGACAGAGGCCAAGAGACTCGTGTCTCAGAAGGAAGATGCGAGGGGGTGGTGGTGGGGGGCGCATAGGAGAGCCTCAGGCAGCAGGCAGCATGCCCTACGAGAGCCAGACGTGGACTGATGTTGTCCAGCTGCAGCCTGGGCTGGCTGCAGAGGCCCGGAGACTCCCTCTGAGACTCAGGTTCAGACTTCTTCCCCAGGCTGGGCAGAGAGCCTGCCCCACCTGGGGAGCAGGAGCCAGGCAGCTGGGAAAGAGCCTCATGAGACTTGGGGAAGGAGGTGGTTATGACAACCTAGGACGAGCAGGCCTGTGAAACAGTGCTGCACACCTGGGCTTCTCAGCCTGCAGTGGCATGTGACTCATGCTAACTTGTTAACATGCAGCCTCTGATTTGGCAGGTCTGGGGTCAGCCTCTCTATTATGATCTCAAGTGATGCTAATGCTGTTGGTCCATGGACCCCCTCCCACCTTGATGCGTGAGGGTCTAAGACTGTACTTTGGATTCAGAGACTCCTGGAGTCCAGTTCTGGATTTGCCAGCTAGCTGTGTGACATCTGCTGTGCTCAGTCACTCCGTTGTGTCCAACTCTTTGCGACCTATGGGCTGTAGCCTGCCAGGCTCCTCTGTCCATGGGATTCTCCAGGCAAGAATGCTAGAGTGAGTTGCCATGCCCTTCTCCAGGGGATCTTCCCCACCCAGGGATCAAACCTATATCTCCAGCATTTCCTACACTGCAGGCAGGTTTTTTACCCACTGAGCCACCTGGGAAGCCCTGGTAGCTCAGATGGTAAAGGATCTGCCTGCAATGCAGGAGAACAGGGTTTGATCCCTGGGTTGGGAAGATCCCCTGGAGACAGACACAGCAACTCACTCCAGTATTCTTGCCTGGAGAATCCCCACGGACAGACCGTGGGCTCACAAAGAGTCAGACACGACTGAGTGACTAACACTTTGTGTGACATCAGACAAATATCCCAACCTCTCTGAGTCAATATCTCCTCCTAATAGGATTGCAAAGGGGAGGAAATGAGACCATGTGAGTAGAGCATTTAGTACAGTGCCTAGTATGAGCACTAATAAGACACGGGTTAGTGTTCAGTATGTGTTAACCATCAGTGGACAAGTTCTCTTTTCTATGGGGACTTGAGTGGCAAAAAGCAGGCCAACAACTGGGATGCCTTGTGTATGTGCACGTGCAGACCTGCTCTAGGGAGAAACCAGAGCCCAGCCCCAGCCTCAGGGGTGGTGTGATCCAGCAGTGGCATCAATAGTGGTTTCTGGCTGGCTTGGCTTCTCCACCAGGACCATTCTCACCAGCCCTATGGGGGAGTGGGGAGGGGAGGCATCATAGTATTTCTCAGAATGGGAGGGACCCCCACAGGGGTTGCTTCTTGGTCTGGCCTGAGGACCTAGAGGCAGGGCCCTGGGGACATCCTCAGTGGGCTTGGTCAGCACTGGAGCAACAAGGGACCTGGGGGACAGTGTTGAGGAGGATGGGAGGGACCAGGGGAGAAATGTCTGGGGAGCTCTGAGCCCCATGGTGATGGCTCTCAGTAGACTGTTCCCTGAGAAGGCAGGCTTCTTTCCACTGTTCCAGCCCATCTCTCCCTCTCCTCCTCTTTGCACACCCTGCAAAGTTAGATGTTTAAAACAATGCTGCATGTGTGATCCTTCAGTTCTATAGGTCAGCCATCTGACATGGGGCTCACCAGACTAATGGCAAGGGGTCGGCAGGGCCGAGTTCCCACAGGCTCCGGGGCAGGGGGCCGGGTGCAGAGCGAATCTGTTTTCTTGCTCACTCAGGTTGTTTGTTGGCACAGTCCACTTCCTTGCAGTTGTAGGACTAAGGTCCTCACTTCCTTGCTGGTTGTCACTTGAGGGCCATCACATCTAGAAGCCGCCCACATTCCTTGGCTTGTTGCCACCTTCCTATCTTCAAAGCCAGCAACAGCGGGTGAATGGTTCATGTTTTAACTCTTCCCCTCTGCCTCCCTCTCCAGCTGAATCTCTCACTGACTCCTCTGCCTTCTTCTACCACTTTTAAGGGCATATATGATTACATGGGCCCCCTTGGATAAGCCAGACACCCCCCTCCTATTTTAAGGTCAGCTGATCAGCAACTGTAATTCCACCTGCAAACTCGATTTCCTTTTGCCATTTCATGTAATGTATTCAAAGGCATAACACGAGGGGACAGAGACCATGGGGGCCAGCCACACCCACGCGCTGCAGCCCATTCCAGCTGGGACCCTCCACCTGCAGTGTCACAGCTCCTCTTATCAAGGGCTTGCCACAAGGGCGGCCCTACGTGAGTGATCTGGCCCCCAAACATCTCCAGCATCAGCTCTTACCACTCACTTACTCTGCTTCTGCCACACAGGCCAGTGGGTTTTCCCTGCAATATGCCAGAGATGCTCCCACCTCAGGGCCTTTGCACTTGCTGTCCCGCCTCCCTGGAACACCATGTTCCTTTCCTAGGGCTGCCATAAGGACCACAAACAGAATGGCTTAAAACAACAGAAATGTATTCTTTCACAGTTCAGGAGGGAAGAGCCCAAAATTAAAGTGTTGGTAGGGTTGTTCCTTCTAGAAACTCAGGACAATCTATCCCACGCTCTCCCCCAGCAGCTGACGGCTCCCTGCAGTCCTGCAAGCCCCTCGGCTTGTAGTTGCATCACGCTAGTCTCTGCCTCTCAAAATACGTGCTGTATTTTGTATGTGTGTATTGGGGGGTGGGGATTCTTATAAGAATACCAGTCACTGGATTTAGGGTCCACCCTAATCCAGTAGAATCTCATCTAACCCTAACTAATGACATCTGGAACCACTTCCCCCCATAGCCAAATAAAGTTATATTCACAGGTTGGCAGTTAGGACCCTAACATACCTTTTGTGGGGCCAGAGGAGCACCCACTTCAACCTACATCAAACCTCTTCCCAGTCACATACGCACAGGGCTCACTTCCTTCCCACTCCAAGTCTTCCCTTCTCAGTGGGACTCTTGGCCGTGTTCACCTGATTTTATTTTACTTAAAAAAATTTTTTTATTGGAGTGCAGTTGCTTTACAATGCTGTGTTGGTGTCTACTGTACATCAGAATGAATCAGCTATTGTTGTCATTCTGTCACCAAATCGTGTCTGACTCTTTGTGACCCAAAGGACTGCAACTCTCCAGGCCTCCCTGTCCCTCACCATCTCCCGGAGTTTGCCCAGGTTCACGTCCATTGAGTCGATGATGCCATCCAACCACCGCATCCTCTATCAAAAGGTTTCAGGGGTCAGAATCAGCTATATGTATACATATATCCCCTCTTTTTTGGATTTCCTTCCCATTTAGGTCACCACAGAGCACTGAGTAGAGTTCCCTGAGCAGCAGGTTCTCATTAGTTAAGGATTTCATGCTGCTGCTGCTAAGTTGCTTCGGTCATGTCCGACTCTGTGCGACCCCGTAGACCACAGCCCACCAGGCTCCCCCGTCCCTGGGATTCTCCAGGCAAGAACACTGGATTGGGTTGCCATTTCCTTCTATGGATTTTATACATAGTAGTATATATATGGGGCTTCCCTGGTGGCTCAGCGGTAAAGAATTTGCCTGCAATGCAGGAGACCCAGTTTGATCCCTGAGTCAGAAAGATCCCCTGGAGGAGGGCATGGCAAACCACTCTAGTACCCTTGCCTAGAGAAGCCCATGGACAGAGGAGCCTGGCAGGCTGCAGTCCATGGGGGCACAAAAGAGTCGGACATGACTTAGCAACTAAACGCCAACAGTGTGTAGCTGTCATTCCCAATCTTCCAGTTCATCCCAGTCCCCCTTCCCCTCTTAGTGTCCATACGTTTATTCTCTTTGTCTGAGTCTCTGTTTCTCCTCTGATTTGAAACTGCACACCCCCAAATACTCCCTACCCCCTTCCCAACTATTCTTTTTCTTACCTCAGTAAAATGTCAGGCCCAGGAGGACGGAGGTTTTGTCTCTTTTCTCTGCAATGTGTCTCCAGCACCTTGAACACGACTGGCTTAGAACGGAGTGGAGCCAGCAGGGCTGAGGGCAGCTCGACTCTCTCCCCTTCATCTTTACTTCTCACAAACCCTGCGGTGGGTTCCCAAAGTCCCCATTTTGCTAACAAGGCTCGAGGGGTATGCTGGGCCTCTTAAGGCTCTTGTCTGTGGGGAGAGGGAGGAAGGGCAGGGGCATTGGGGCAGCTCCTGACTCAGGCCTGGCTGTGCCACTGGGCACGTGTGGCTGTGTGTGCCTGCAGGGTGGGCAGGTGTAGAATTCACCTCCTCAGGAGGACCCCTGGCATCCTTCAACCCCATGTCTCCACTCTGGCCCCCCGGGGACTTCCTGATGTGTGATCTTTAACCTGCTTCGGCTGAGAGCAAGCCTGCAGACTTCCTGTAGGAGGTGCTGCCTCCCCTCGCCCCCAGGCCTCCTGCAGGGGCTGTAGGGACTCTGCCCCAAGGGGTGATCCCAGCCACTGCAGCGGGGACCCAGGCATCCTTCCTAACAGAATAACAAGGCATTTGCCCAGGAGATCAATGACTGGGAATCAAACCAGGTCCCTGGGAACAGGGCAGCAGGTGCAAGGAGGCAACCCCGCTGTGTCTGTGCTGGGAAAGCACTGGGCTGTGGGGTCCGGCAGCATTTAGGCCCTAGTGTCCTCGAAAACTAGTCATGCAAGTTGCTTTACCTCACTGCAACTCAAGTTCTTCGAAGTGGGAACAGTGACCCCCATCTCTTGGGGTGGCTGTGAGAATTCCTTGAAATAATGCACAGAGAGTGATTAGTGGGATGTCCAGAAAAAATCTCTTACCATACTTGCCTACTTCCCATGTTTATGACAAATCAGTGAGATACCCCATTTGCCAGAAGGAGTTTTTCCTCCAACCCACAATCTGGGCTTACAGAAGGGGAAACTGAGGCAGGACAAAGATTGGCAGCTAGGGAGCGGGCCTGTCCTGGGGACCCAGGAGATCTTGCCTCTGGGCCAGGCGGAAGGCTTGCCAGGGTCCTCCGAGCCTGGCTCCAGCTGAAGCCACCTCCTTCCTACTGCCTTCTGCCTCTCTGGGCTCCAGCATCCTGCTACGTACTTCTGCTCCCTTCTGCGGGCAACACGATCCCCTGTTGGTCCTCTCTCCTTTCCATTCCAGTCCCCTGGACCCAAGATTAGTCTCTGATACACCTAGGACCTGATGAGAAATGGACTCATGCTAGGAAACCTTGGAAAAGCCCTTCGTCCTTCCCAAGCCTCAGTTTCCATATTTATAAATGAGAAGCAACAAGTGGATTTTCTCTGAGGTCAAGAGCTGGTGGTGTCAGACTCTGGCCAACAGCTTGGCCATTTTCTATTCCCTATAGTGAAATGTGCTTATTCCCCCTTTACCCACTCTCATGGTGGTGACAAGGATACACGTTGCCTTTCATCTGCTAAGGGCAGATCTTAGCTCTCCCTGACAGGAACCCTCCAGTCCTCCTTGGCAAGGCTGCAGTGGGTTTAATCAGCCTGCATCTTTTATCCTGCATCACCTGCTCCCTCAGGGCCATCAAGTGGCGCCTCTCTGCTCTGTTGACTCAGCCCTGCAATCCTGAGTGAGTCAAGTTTTCAGGACCTCCGGGGGTTGAACTCCTTCCTTCCTTTTCTTTTCTTTCTTTTTTTAGTGGTTTTTTTTTTTTTTCTGATTTGTTTTTATAACTCTGAGCCCCAAGCTTGCCCCCTAGGGATTTTCTGGAATTCCCCAACCCTTAGGATCATGACTATACTATTTTGAAAAGATTTAGAAGCAGAGTATGCAATTTGACTTCCAAGCTAAGCCTCTAACTAGTCTCGGACCTTGGGCAACCCACTTAACTTCACTGAGCCTCAACGTCTCTATTTGTAAAGTGGGAGGGATCTTTCTTTCCTTTCTGGAAGGTTGCGAAGATTAACTAAAATAATGTGGGTGAAAGATGGATTTGTGAACTGTAATGTGCCTTGCGAATTTACTGATTACTGCTGTTATTTAGCAGTCCTGGCAGCGGGCTGGGTTATTTACTTTTGCTTCCTATACATGCCTGAGTCGCATTCAGAAGCAGGCCTCCCTGACTACCTTTGTAAAGTTTTAACCTTTTAAAATTAGCCGAAGCCACTGGCCACAGCACTTGGGGATGTGCTTCACATTATGGCCTGTGTGCCAGCTGCCCCGCAGTTGTGCAGGGCACAACCTGTGTCACTGTGTATGGTGACCCTGAGCCTGGCTCTTTCCCAGAAGGGAGATATCTCCTATTTTCTTACTATTTAATATTGTAACCCCCCAACGTGAGCGTCCCCTCATGTGGTTCACTTTTTAATTTCCACATTACTTTCCATTTTCTACTTTCTAACAAACCATATAATTTACTTGTTATGTTTATTGTGTATTGTCTGGTTTTCCCCAAGTATAGTGCGAGCTGTTTTGTTCAGTGGCATACCCCCAGCTCCTGGAACAGTACCTGGCATACAATAAGCACTCAACAAATAAATAATATCTACTGAATGAACATCTCTATCACCATGTATCTTCTGCTGCTGCCTGGAGCCAAGAAAGTTGGATTCAGGTCTCTTCCCTTCTGAGTTGACCCTCAGCCCATCCTCCGGCACGTTGTTGATCAGAAAGGGGCTCTCTCAGTCCTCCCAGCAGGTGGGTACCTGCTCACCCTGTGCCCCTTGGCCTTGGGGGTCTGAGCCAGGCAAACGGAGAGCAATGTTTCTCTCCTAAGGGTGGCTGGAGTGCAGACAGAGTAGGGCTTAGCAGACCCTTAGGAGTGCCAGGAGTCTGGTGGGTGCTGCGGCAGCTGTAAAAGGGTCTCCTCCCGGTTCCTTCTATCTGTTAGGCCTTAGAAGATTCCCATGAATGCTTTTCCCTGGGGCTGCAGGTTTGGAAGAGGGAGGGCTCAGAGGGGAGTCTGTGGGAGACGCTCACTCGTGGGCCTCCAGCCAGAACAAATGGAAAGGGTTTTATTTTCCCAAGTCTGAAGTCACAGAAGCCCTGCTGCTGCTTTTTGAAGAAAGTAGAAGAGACCTGTGTCTCAGCTGAAAGCTTCCTTCACCTCCCTGTCCCTCCCCTCCCTGCTGTTTGCAGAGGGTTCTGGAAACATGGGCCACATTAAGGTTTCTGCACGGTCCTTCGGCACTCAACCGCTGCCAGCCCCACCTATCCCTGCTAGGCAGAAACTGCCTGGAGTAACGGGGTGGGTCTGAAGCGCTCTGTTTCCACTGCAGAGAGGAGGGGCCGGGGCTGTGTGTGCTGGATCTTCCAGCCCCCAGTCACACCCCAGATGTCTGTCACATCATAGTCTCTATGACAGGAACTCCAAGAATTGTGCAGTGCACAGCCTGTGCAACTGTATGTGGTGACCCAGGACCTGGCTTCTTCCCAGGAGGAAAGTGACTCCCATTTCCCCCATAAAGAGTGTTGCTTCAAGGCAGTCCTCTCCAGCTGGGTTTGGCTGCCAAAGCCCCTCCTATACCTCTCCAAAAGGGAGGTGGACCTTTAGACTTTGTGGGGTCCAGACATGCACCTCCCCAACCCACACAAATACTCGAGAGCCACGGAATTGAGGTCCATGGCTGGCCTTAGGGTACCTATGCGTGAAAACAAAAGGACATAGGCTCCAGGTGGACAGTCTTGCAAGGCTTTCGCTCTAGGCCAAGGGGGGGCTGGTGTGCCTTCTCTCCAAGCAGCAGAGCCTGCACGCCTGTTCCTTCCATCATGCTGGGCCCAGGGCAGACACTTGTGGGTCGATGAAGAGGCCGGGCTCCAGCCTCTGAGTGCTCAAAGAAGAAGGGGGCCCGGGGCCTTCTAATACCTCTTCATTCCCACCCAGAGCAAGTGGGTGGATTAAAGGAAAATGGTTTCTGCTTCCTGCACACCTCTCTTCCTCCCTCTCATACTGAAGCTTGAAGGCGGACATCTGACATAAGGGGGCCCCGAAATCTCTGATGAAGGTTGCCTGACCCCCTTTCCTAGGATTATCCCAGAGTCGAGGATTATCAGGACTTTCCCTAGGTTGGGTTCCAGAAAGGGTCTCCCTCCTGGCCCAGCCCTGGCCCCAGCTCTCTGCAGATCTCTAAGATAGGAGCTGTTTACCGCCTATTTGCCCCAGAGCCTGCAGCCAAGTGATGGAGAAAGCACCTTCCTCCTCTAATTCTCCTTTCATCATCACCACCAACAGGATCTACTGGCCCCTGCTCTGCTCCAGGCACTGTGTAGGTGAGCTACCTGCCTCTCCGGGTTCTCGCCACACCAAAGTCACCAGCTCAGTGACACGCGGGAAGTGGATGCTGCACAAATGTTTTTGTTGAGCCCAGCGAGGGGAGTACAGCTGGATGGGGTGCGAGGTGTACCCGTCTCAGGCGAGCTCCCAGGCACAGAGGGGCAGGGAGGCTCCCCAGTGCTCCCCACAGCCCTCATCCTAGCCTCACCCTGAGTGGGTGTCTAGCTTTGTGGGTACAGTGAGGAATGTTAGGGTTCCAATTGAGTGGGGTGGAGAGTGGTCCCCAGGGGCAAGATCTCCAGCACCTTAACCAATCCTCACAATGACCCACTGAGGAGGATACGCCCCAAGGAGGAAACGCCCCAAGGAGGAAATTGACAGGAAGGTTGTGGTCGAGGTGACGTTCTAGCTCATGATGGGGTGGTGGTTAGGCTGGATCAGAGTAAGTCTTTTGTGTGGTATTAGAATGCGGTTTCAACCTTCGTTCTGTGGTTAGGGTTGGGCTAGTGTTATGCTGGAGTAGAATTTAGGACTGTGGGTTTTCTGAGCATGGCATGGTTGCTATTTTAACCTACCATTGACGGAGCCTTATTGAGTCAGCCAACCCTACCATGCAAAGCACTCTACAGGCACCACTTCAATTAATACCCATACGGCACAGAGGTTAAGAGCACGAGTCCTGAGTCAGACCTCATGTCATCTGATTCTGTTGCTCACTAGCCGTTTGATGTTGTGCGAATCTCTTCGCCTCCATGAGTTGAAGTGGATAAAGTGCTGAGTCAATAACTAACTGCTCAATACATGAGAGCTGAGACTCTCGTCTGTAACAGTCAGGGTTCCAGCAGGAAACAGATGGCACACTCCAAGGGGGCAGTTTGATAAAGGGTCTATTTGCAAAGGCAGGAACAGGTCAGAGGAAACAACAAGGGAAGCAGAGTATAGGGAAGCCCTGAGCCCTGCAGGTCTAAGGGGCAAGGGGTCCGAGGTCACTGAGTAGCCACAGGTGAGGACCCCAACAGGCCTCTGGCAGAGGAATAGAGCCCCCACCCCGCAGCCCCCACCCACAGTGGTCCATCAGGAGGGAACTAGAGGGTCAATACCTCCACTCCCTCTGCCCTCTTGCTGGGGTCCCATGAGCAAGACTGGAAGACAGAGTCCTCCTATAGAAGCCTCCTATAGGAGGAGCCTCCTACAGCCCAGAGTGGGGTGGAGAGAAGTCCACAGGGGCAAGTGGGAGATACCCAGCCCCTTAGCCCATGCTCACAATGATCCTATGAGAAGGTTACTCCACAAGGAAGAACTGACAGGAAGGGGCACTCCAGCCCCACTCTGATCAAGACTGGATCTCGTGCTCATGGCCATTTTGCTAAATAACTCAAGAGCAGGTGAACTCAGGCAAGCCCAGAGCAGCCAGCTTGGTGTGGGAGCTGCTGAGGACTGGGCTTGGCAAGGCATTTTGTGTTTTTTCAGAAAATTCCAGAAAGCTGGCGAGAGAGCCTGGAGGAGATTGTTGGGGCCATTAAAATGTTTTAATATATGCAGTTTCCAGCATCTGACTTAAAAAAGTAGTAACAAACATTTCGAGCTTGTGGCTGTACTCATAGCATTTAACTGACCAAAGTCCTCTAGGATTTTTGTTTGAAAGGAAAGGTTAGGGAGGGATGAAGCCAGAAGGGAACTGGAAGACAGTCAGTGCTGTTTTTCACATGCCCCAGGGGAATGTCCTTCCCATCCGGTTGCTTTGTACGGAACTGTGGCTGCTCAGAGTACGTTGCCCTCTGATGTGGGTGTGTGTGTGTGTGTGAGAGAGAGAGAGAGAGAAAGGGAGAGACGGGGAGTGGGTGGAAAGCTGTACAGAGAGAACATGTCTCAAAAATCATAATGGAGATTTTTCAGGCTCTGTGAATTCTTCTTTTGAGCTCAAGTTTTCAAATATATATCAGATTTCACCTCTTGTCCGGGATGCAGAGGAAGTTTCTGATTTATGGGTCCAGTAGTTTTTCCAGTTATGCAATCTGTAAATCTGCCATCAGTTAATTAATTTGCCACTGTCAGAAAAGGCACTGTAAGCTACCCAGGTGGAAATCACTTTACCAAAGTACAGCGCTATTACGATAACAGCAATAAAAAAGGGACTCTGAAAATGTATACTTGTTTCCACTTGTGGAATTAACTGAATCGGTGTCTTAACCTTCCCCCTCCAATCACTGGCACGCACACACGTGCGTGCGCATGCATACACACACACATACACACACACCACACCCACCTCTGGAGAGCAGCTAAGGAGGAAGATTTAAGCCTTGGAGGGCAATTTCCCAGAAAAGGATTAGAAAGGGAAAATGGGTGAAATGCAAAGTCATCCGATGACCGTGGTTGTACGACTGGAGACTTAGGACTCAGAGGGGTGTGTCTGTGCATCCGTCTGTCTGTCTGCAGATGACATAGTGAAGATTGCTAAATGATTTCCAATAACGAGATGTGAAAACACATAGTTTCTTTGTTAGCCACATAGCTGTGGTTTTGTGTCCATGATTCATTGTGGAAGTGAGTAGCTGTGACAGGCATTTTGTGGGGTTTTTTTTTTCTTCTTTTTTGTCCTAAAAAAATATTTGTGAAAGGTCTAAAATTCAAGGAAGTCCAGTGCTTTTTTGAAAAAAAAAAAAAAAAATCCCCATTCCTTGCAAAATGAAATTGCAAATCAAAACCTCTGGAGCTACCATATTCCTGCTTCCAGCTGGTCGCCCTCACCGCGGTTTCCTCCTGGAGCCTCAACCCCTCACTGCTACCTGACCTGTTCACCCAAGGGTGCACCCAGCCAGCAATGGGTGGGGGTTGCTTCAGAGGCCTCTGGAGGGTATCTGGTCCTCTGAGGGCTGGGGGCATCCTCTTGAGACCCCAGGCAAGCCACACTGTTGGGCACCAGGCTGATTCCACATTGCCTTCTTTTTCTGAGGTCCTTGGGTCAAGGTCAGAGCCCATACAGCAGGCAATAATAGTGTGTGAGGGAGCAATCATGACATAACTTATGCCTTATAGCTAGATAAGTCTGAGTTAGACTCTTAGTTCTGCCACTTAACAGTTATGCTGTCCACAACAAGTGATTTGATCTCACAAGCCTCAGTTTTCTCATCTGTAAGATGGGGATGCCCACCACTAATAGAGTTGTCAGGAAGAGTTACTAATATACATAAGTGAATCTGGCACCTTTTAAGTGTCCTATGAATGGCACTCATCTTATTTGTCCCCACACTTTGGGGTTACTGAGACTTCTGTTTATAGCAACAGGAGTAACTGGAAACTCTTGAGAATTTGCCCACACTACTTGAAGGTGTCTCTGGTCCTGAGGTTTCCCGTCATAGTCAAGGGTAAGCAGCAGGTTGGGGAATGCCATCCACCAAAGGTCCAGCACTCAGGCTTTGAGACCCCACCCCAGCCCTCCCTGCTGTTGGTGAGAGTGGGCAAATAAACCATTTCTCTCTCTGTGCTTCAGTTTTCTCTTCTGTAAAACAGAAAGTGATAGTTTTTATAACCTAGGATTGCACTAATTAAGTAGCTCTCAAGCATAAAGAGCCTAGTAAAATTTTTAAAATGAAGTGCCCCAAGCAGATGTCTCGCACATAATCAGTTGGTAGGTTTGGGATGAGCAAAGGCTTCTTCCCAGGTCTTTTAGAAATCTGGTCTCAGGGTAGAGTTCCAGACCCTGGTAGGGCAGGCTGGTTGCAGGCTGCCAAGACTTTGTCCAGCCCCTGAGAAGTATATCCTTGACTCAGGCACCAGCTGCCTCTGTCTACAGTAAGCCTGTTTGGGCAGGTCCAGAAGTGGGTAAACTCATCTGAGGTTGCAGGCCTATGTTTGCTGTCCAATTAGGCAGGCCAGCTAAGCTCTGTGTGTGTGTGTGTGTGTGCGCGCGTGTGTGTGTGTGTGTGTGTGTGTGTGTTGGGGTGGGTATATGTGGAAGGGAGAGATGGGTCCCAGAGACCACAGGCTGGGAGCTCCGGATTCAGGAGGTGGGTATCTCATGGCCAATTTGGTGGTGGTGAGAGGTCCGTATACCAAGTTCCTCAAGGCTTTGGGAAGAGGTCCAAGCTCAACCTCCCCAGCCTAAAGGCCTCTCCTCCTCCTCTGATCTGTGCCCAAAGGCCCTGACTCATGTTTTCTTTCCCTTCACCTCTTTACCTCCCCAGCCTCTTCCTTTTTTCTTGCACTTCTTTGGAATTCATACAATGCCAGCTTGTGGTGAGGGTGGAGGTGCAGGGGAGGGAGGAGTGTGATGAGCTTTGGAGTCCAGTAGGCCTGGTTTGGATCCTGGGTTTTGTCACCCGTGAGACCCATGAGCTGGGGGCCAGCGACTTACCGCCTCCACAGCGCATGTGCTCCACAGGTGCTGGGGAGTGAGCCCCGCTCCCAGGGCTCTGGGGACCTTTCTCAGGTGATGTTTGTTCCGTGCCTGGGACACCGTAAGCACAGCAGTTACTTGACCCAGGTGGGTGTGTGTGGAGTCCTGTGGCTCCAAGACTTCACCCCCTCACCCCCGCCACCCCTGGGGGAAACTGCAAATGCCCTGGGAGGTAGGGGTGGGGGAGGAGAGTACTCTTGGCCAGGCAGGGTGGGCTCCAGGGAGGAATCGTGCAGGACTGCCTTCCTAAGAGACCATTTTTAATCTTGTTCCTCCCGGATAAAAACACCCCCAGGCTTACCTTTTGTACATGAGATTTAAAACATAAGGCCTGGACTCTAGGCTCTAAAGCTCAGTCCCAAAGCATAGCTCTCAAGCCATGATGTAGTGTACAGGCCCCGGGTCCAGATGAGAAGCAGGTCACCTGTGTCCGATGCCCAGCTCTATTAGTTATGGGCTGTGTGACCTTAGGCAAGATACCTAGCAACTCTGCCTCACCTGTAAAAAAGGCATAATAATAATACCCACTCCCTCATATAATGATGATTATATTCATTTATAAAGTGCTTAGAAAAGTACCTGGCAGATACGAGCGCTGTATAGCTACTTGCTATTATGTATCGTCATCCTTGGGGCTTCCCTTGTGGCTCAGCGGTAAAGAATCTGCCTGCAGTGCAGGAGATACAGGAGATGTTGGTTCAATCCCTGGGTTGGGATGATTCCCTGCAGGAGGGCATGGCAACCCACTGCAGTATTCTTTCCTGGAGAATCCCACAGACAGAGGAGCCTGGTGGGCTACAGTCCACAGGGTCACAAAGAGTCAGACTGAGTGACTTAGCACGCAAGCACAGCTGTGGGCCCAGCATAGTGAGGACTCCATGAAAGACATAAAGAGGGTACAATCCAGGCCCCTCTTCTCCCTTCTAGGGGTCTGTGTCCCTGGCCACACCACAGCCCTTTGGATGGTCCTGCTGGACCAGAAGGAGGGGAAAAGGTGATTACCTGGCAGGTCCCCACTTGGGCAAAATGACACTTGTGTAGAAACTGAGGAGCATGTCCTGGGGCCCTGGGCAGCCCCTCAGGGTGCCTTCTCCTTCCTGCTCTGCTTCCTGAAGTGCCTGAGGTGTGATCTCTGGGCGTGGGCAGCCCTCTCTGGCTTCCTGCCCAGCTACCTGGCCCCTCCAGGAGAGGAAAAGGGTGACGCAGCCTCAAGAGTCATGGGCTGGGCAGCTGGTGAGGCCGGCCGCCTGCTCAGCGGTAAAATGTCCACAGTTGACTGAGGCATCAGGGATCCATGGAGTGGAGTGCAGTGAGGCTCAGAGAGGTTTCTGGACCATTGGGAGACTGAGGCAGCACCCATGTAAGGCTGCTCCAGCAGTGGGAGCCAGTCCTCAGTCTCTGGGTGTGCACAGCTCCGTGCACAGCTCCGCCAGCCTCTGCCTCGTCTGCCCGCAAGGAAGCAGGGCGCTGCGTTCTCTATCGAGCCGCACGGAGCAGAGCGGGGTGCAGTTCTGGGCAGGGAGGCTCCCCGAGTTCTGCCCCCTCCCCATCCGTCAGCCTGGCAGGGGCATCCCCTGGGTGCTTGTGCACAAGCTCCAGACCTCTCGGACCTGGGTGTAACCTCAGAGAAAACTCCAGGCGCAGACCTCAGAGGAGGGGGAGGTGACTCACAGGCGGCCACCCGGGTGGGGCTGGGTGGGGCTGGGTGGGAACCTCAGGCTGACCAGTGGGCCCAAAGGAGTCAAGTGAGTGGGCACAGCAGGACCAGCAGCAGGGAAGGTCTGGAGATATGTAGGGGGACCTTTGGGGAGGGCAGCAAGGCATGGGGGTGCCAATGTTGGCAAGGCAGCATCCTAGGGCCAGACAGCGGGGGCGGAGAGGGCCTGGCTCCCCCCGGGATCAGCCCACTGACCACATCACCTCCCTTGTCTCTCAAATGTCACGGCCCAGAGCCCCATCCTGGGCGGGAATGCCTGCTGTTTCCTTTCTGGTATGGGAGGGGGAGCTATTCGATTCCTGGGACAAGATGGTCTTGTCTCTCCAGGGACCACCATGTCACTGGGGCAACTGTGGCTTTTTAGAGCCATGTCCTTCCTCAAGCCATGCTGAAACCTGCTCCCTGTGACATGATCCTGGGACCATGTCTTCTGGAAATCCCATCTCTTTCCTGCCACATCCTCCTGCCATCTGATGATGGATAATACAGTATGGAGGCAGGAGAGTAAGGTTTAGGAGGGTGCTGATGCCCCCAGCCAGGCCTGCCAAGGAACCCAAGGGCCTGGGGACAAAGAATGCACTGAGGGTAGCCAGGGGAATCTTCTAACCACATAGCTCCAGGCCAGAGTAGACTTTTGGGGTTCCACTCCCAACTCCTCCACTTTCTACACTGCGCTGTCCAATACAGTAGCCATCAGCCATGAAGGGACTATTTAAATTTGTTCGTGTGTGCTAAGTCACTTCAGTCGTGTCCAGCTGTATGTGACTCTATGGACTGTAGCTCACCAGGCTCCTCTCTCTGTGGGATTCTTCAGACAAGAATACTGGAGTGGGTTGCCTTTCCCTTCTCCAGGAGATCTTCCCGACCCAGGGACTGAACCTGGGTCTCTTACGTCTCCTGCACTGGAAGATGGGTTCTTTACCACTAGAGACACCTGGGAAGCTGTCTTTATTTATTTATTTATTTATTTTAGGAAGCTGTCTTTAAATTTAATTTAACGTCAAACTCAGTTACTCAGTCACACTAATTGCATTTCCAAGTGCTTCAAAGCCACAAGAAGCTAGTAGTTAGCATATCGGAGGGCACAGACTATAGAGCATTTCCACGGTCATAGGAAGTTCTATTGGACAGTGTGATTCCAGTTAAATGATCCTGGACAAGTCCTTAACCTCTCTGTGCCTCAGTTTCATTTTCTTTTTTTTTTGCAGATCTCACTTCATTTATTTATTTATTTATTTATTTACATTTTAATTTTTACTTTATTTTACTTTACAATACTGTATTGGTTTTGCCATACATTGACGTGAATCCACCACGGGTGTACATGTGTTCCCAAACATGAACCCCCCTCCCACCTCCCTCCCCATAACATCTCTCTGGGTCATCCCTGTGCACCAGCCCCAAGCATCCTGTATCCTGCATCAGACATAGACTGGCGATTCGATTCTTACATGATAGTATACATGTTTCAATGCCATTCTCCCAAATCATCCCACCCTCTCCCTCTCCCTCTGAGTCCAAAAGTCTGTTATACACATCTGTGTCTTTTTTGCTGTCTTGCATACAGGGTCATCATTGCCATCTTTCTAAATTCCATATATATGTGTTAGTATACTGTATTGGTGTTTTTCTTTCTGGCTTACTTCACTCTGTATAATCGGCTCCAGTTTCATCCATCTCATCAGAACTGATTCAAATGTATTCTTTTTAACGGCTGAGTAATACTCCATTGTGTATATGTACCACAGCTTTCTTATCCATTCATCTGCTGATGGACATCTAGGTTGTTTCCATGTCTTGGCTATTATAAACAGTGCTGCGATGAACATTGGGGTACATGTGTCTCTTTCAATTCTGGTTTCCTCGGTGTGTATGCCCAGCAGTGGGATTGCTGGGTCATAAGGCAGTTCTATTTGCAATTTTTTAAGGAATCTCCACACTGTTCTCCAAAGTGGCTGTACTAGTTTGCATTCCCACCAACAGTGTAAGAGGGTTCCCTTTTCTCCACACCCTCTCCAGCATTTATTGCTTGCAGATTTTTGGATCGCAGACATTCTGACTGGTGTGAAGTGGTACCTCATTGTGGTTTTGATTTGCATTTTTCTAATAATGAGTGATGTTGAGCATCTTTTCATGTGTTTGTTAGCCATCCGTATGTCTTCTTTGGAGAAATGTCTATTTAGTTCTTTGGCCCATTTTTTGATCAGGTCGTTTATTTTTCTGGAACTGAGCTGCATAAGTTGCTTGTATATTTTTGAGATTAGTTGTTTGTCAGTTGCTTCATTTGCTATTATTTTCTCCCATTCAGAAGGCTGTCTTTTCACTTTCTGAAAACTGGGTTAATAATAGTAGCTAGCCCCTAAAGTGGTTGTGAAGATTAGATGACATAGTGCAAATATAACAATTAGTACACAGCACAACCAGTGTTCATTATTATTGTCTAGGACAAGTGGAACAGAGTTCAAGTTCTCCCCTCCTTACCGTGACACCTGGGAACCCACCAATTCTGGCAACTCTGATACCCAGAGGCTGGAGAGTGGCTGCTGTCTTAGCCAAGCCTAGGCCTCACCTGCTTGGCCCCCCAGACAAAACATCGCCATGAATCAGCAGGCTCCTGGCTATGTGACAAGGCCATAGTGTCCCCTCTTCTTCACCCCCCAGAGCTGGGTATCCCCTTGTTCTCTGTGGAGGCAGGGTAGATTTGCAGCAGGGGGCTAGAGTGTGATGTCTGGAAGCACTCCCTTGGGTCTCTGGGGATTTGGCACAAGGGTCATCTGATCGTGAACTGGGTGTGAGACCTGCTTGGCCAGCGAGGAGGAGAGAGGGAGCAAAGTATTGTGACGGTTTCCCTGCTGCCTCCCCAGGACCCAGATTCTCAGGAGACTGACCTCCTTGGGAGGTACCAAGGTGTGTTCATCTGTAAGAGCTGGGCTTGCTGGGAAGGCCAGAAGCATGCCTCCAAGCAGAAGGCCACGAGTTGGAGCCACGCCCTCCTGTCTTGGTGTTCTCTCCTCTCCCCTTCTACCTCTTCAATGCCAGCGTTGTTGATTCCTAGGCCCCTCCTCTGCCCGCCTTTATTTTCTTTCACTCCCGTGTTTCTCGAAGGGTTTCCATGTCAGAGGACCTGGCAGTCATAAGCAATACCATGAACGATCAATGCAGTCAATTCCATGATTAGAGCTGGGGACAGTTTTATTAGCAGAAACTATGACTGTCGTCTGTGTGCGCTAAATAAAAAACCGGCTCTAGGCTCATGCACAGAGCCCTGAAAAGGGCAAGCCGTCGAGTGAAGTACAATGGGCTGTTGCCACATTTTCCCATCAATATTCCTTCACTGCTTGTTCATTGGCTTTATCGTGTGCTAGCAGACAAGCAGTAGCAGATGCCAAAGTTTGGAGGCAAATTTATGGAAGCAAAACCCAACACTGAGACTCATCTGTTCATTAACATATTTCCCTCTTTGAAACTGAGACGTGGAAGCAGACGCAATGCCTCAGTCCAGCAGCGGAACTCTGGACTGGTTTGCTATGCATACTTTCTCGGAATGATATCATCCCTGAACCCCCAGCTCTCCACTGGGACTCCCTTGACTGCGTCTGCAGCCCCAGCTCCTCTCCCGAGTGCTGCAGCCCAGGTGTTTCCATCGGCACATCCATCCTGAGACACCAGCACTCGTCAGGTCCCAAACTGAGCCACTTCTTGGCTCTCTCCTTGAGATCTTGGCTCTTGGATCGCCCTCCACCCATTCGTCTGAGCCACAGCTGGGAACTCTTTATGTATTAAATATCCTTTGAATCCATGCCTTCTTCTTGGTCCTGTCCTTGGTCCCTACTAGCCTAAACCATAGCCAAAGCCTTCCAGCTGGCCTTTCAGCCCTCCCCTCTCTGGTCTATCCACCAGCAGGCAATCTTTCATCAGAATAATAAACATTCGAAAAGCCCATCCCATCATGTCCCAGCCCTGCTCGAAGACCACTAGCATCTCAAGACTGGTATATGGCTCCCCCTGTACCCTCACACCTTTGCTGGAGTGCTGATTCCCTTTCTTAGTGTCCACTGGGGCAGAGGGCAAGACAGTCTTTGCCATCCTTGGACCTGGATGCCTGGCACATGGCAGGCATTCAGTAAGTGCTTCTTGAATGAGTGAAAGAGGGTGGGCTGCTCCAGAATCTCTAGGGAATCCCCCTGACCCATGCAATGCAGCCCAGACACCTCCCTGATATTTCAAGCCCTCGACCATATGAACCCAAATCGATTCTCACAGCCTCAGTGAAATGGCAATGGAGAAATAAGTGGTAGGGCAGCTGGAGCATAAACTTACCTGGTTTGTTAACCTGGCTTCAGTACTCATGAGTTCTGCGATCTTCAGAACTTCCCTGCCCTCTGTTTTCTTGACTGTAAAATGGGGATAATGAGTAACTCTCAGGGTTATGGAGAGGCTTTCGTGAGATAATGCATGTGACGTGCACTGTTGCCACACAGCCTGGCACGGAGCAAGCATTCATTAAACTGTAGCACTCGTTTATTCCCCTACCACCCACTTCCCACTCCCTCCCACCCCCCGCCAACACACACACACACACACACACACACACACATACATAGGAAACCACTTATTAATTCCCAGGGTATCCTTCCAAGGTTGCTTTAGGAATATGCAAATAAATTCATACATGTATCCTTATTTTCTCTATTTTTACACAAAAGTTTACATGCCCCACAGCCAGAGTCAGCAAACTTCTTCCATAAAAAGCCAGATAGTAAATATTTTAGGCTTTGTGCAACATATGGTGTCTGCAACTCCTCAGCTCTGCCATTGTAGAGCAAAAGCAGTTCTAGACAATGAGTGTGGCTGGATTCCAAATTAAAATGTATTTATGGAAACTTAAATTTGAATTTTGTATCTCTTTCTCATGTCATGAAATATTATTCTCCTTTTGATTTTTTCCAACCATTAGAAATATAAAAAACAATTGTTAAGTCACAGTTTGTACAAAAACAGTTGGTGGGCCAGATTTAGACTTTTTTTTCACTTTTCTATATATCTTGGAGAGCCTTTCCTATGGGTGTAGAAGAGCTGTGTCTTTCTGTTTTGAGGGCATAGGACTCCATCCCATAGATGTCTCTTAGTTTGTTTAACCAGCCTCCTACTAAGGGACACTTAAATTGTTTCTATTCTTTACAAAATATTTTGCTCTTACGAAACAGGGCTTCTATGAATGATCTTGTTATCCATCACTGTGGACATTTACAGGTGTCTTAGGGCAGATGTCCTTAGAGGTGGAGCTGGAACATCAATTGAGGTGTGTGATTTTGCGGGGAGAGGGAAACAAAACGGAAAGGTGGACAGAGCCAAGCAAGGACTGGTTCTGGGAAAATCAAGCCGAGGCCTAATTGAGGGTGGAGCTTGGAGAGTTGTCCCGCCTTCAGGCGAAGGGGTGGGGCTTTTAAACTTCCGGTTCCGGCTGTCATTAGTTTCATGGTCGTGGTGGGAGGAGACTGTGAGTTGGTGTCCTTCCGTCAAGGAGAAGCCAGTGTGGGGTGCACCCTTCACGGAGTGGAAGGGACAGGGAGGCCGCAGGCGGGCCTGCAGGGGCAAAGCATCGATGCACTGGGGTGTGGATCAGTTCGGTTCAGTCGCTCAGTCGTGTCCGACTCTTTGGGACCCCATGGACTGCAGCACGCCAGGCCTCTCTGTCCATCACCAACTCCTGGAGTTCACTCAGACTCACGTCCATCGAGCCGGTGATGCCATCCAGCCATCTCATCCTCTGTCGTCCCCTTCTCCTCCTGCCCCCAATCCCTCCCAGCATCAGGGTCTTTTCCAATGAGTCAACTCTTCACATGAAGTGGCCAGAGTACTGGAGCTTCAGCTTTAGCATCATTCCTTCCAAAGAACAGCCAGGGCTGATCTCCTTTAGAATGGATTGGTTGGATCTCCTTGCAGTCCAAGGGATTCTCAAGAGTCTTCTCCAACACCACAATTCAAAAGCATCAATTCTTCGGTGCTCAGCTTTCTTCACAGTCCAACTCTCACATCCATACATGTATCAGGGTCTTTTCCAGTGAGTCCGTTCTCCACCTCAGGTGGCCATCAGGTAGGATGTGGACAGGCATTGCCAAATTGCTCTCAATATAGGCTGTATCGATGAACATTTCTACCAGCAGCATCTGAGAGTACCTGTTTCTTCAGGATCTCACCAAATTAGTCTGTTATTAAACTTTTGGATTTTTTGCTCATCTGATGGATTGAAAAGGGCTACCTGAGTTGTTTCCATTTACACATCTCAGAATGAGAAAAGTTGAGCATATTTTCACATATTGGGGAAATATATGGATCTTTCCCCCCTGCCATGAACTTTTCATATTCCTTTGCTGATTTTTCTTCTAGGGCTATTGGTCTGTCTTTTCTGTTTCTAGGAGCTCTTTAAATCTTATGAAGATTGGTTCTTTGCTTGTGATATAAATTGCACATGTTTTTCCCATTTTGTCATTTGTCTTTTTACTTTGTTTAAAGTGGTTTTGGCCAAGTAGAGATTTTTTGATCATAGGGTTGTCTGGACAAGTAAATTATATGTTACGTAAAACAGCTAGAATGATGTCTGCTACCTGGTAGGCATTGAAAGGATGTTTTTTCCTTCCCTCTCCTCCACTCTGTGCTTTATCCAACTGTGCTCGTTATCCTTCCTTAAATATGACCCGTGCTTCCTGCCTGCATGTATTTTCTTATGTGGAATGTCTTCCTCTTCATTTTGGTCTGTGAAAATCCTACTTATCTCTTAAACCCTAGCTCAAATGTCATGGTCTTTCTTACATCTGAACTCTTGTACATCTGTTAGTCATCAGAGTTCACCTTGGATCCTAGTAATATGCACACATTTATCATGCTTTTCCTGAGCCTCAATTTCCTTTTCTATAAATTGGAGTTGCTGGGGAAAAGACTGATTTGTTTTTATTACAAAATAATACATGTTTACTGTAAAATTGTAAAAACAATTTTTTTAACTGAAAGACAGCTAAAAATATGGAAACATAAAGTTTACACATATACAGGCACTCTCATCTCCAAGGGGCCAGCCACTGTTTACAGATCCTTCCAGACCTTTCCTATCCCTTATAAATATCTGTAGGGGAGAAAGAGACATTTTTTTTTTTCAAACAAAAACCTGGAAGTATACTGTCCATATTATTCTGCAACTTACTTTCTTCATTCAATAAAATAATGGGATATCCTGGTGGCTCAGATGGTAAAGCGTCTGCCTGAAATGCGGGAGACAAGAGTTTGATCCCTGGGTTGGAAAGACGCCCTGGAGAAGGAAATGGCAACCCACTCCAGTACTCTTGCCTAGAAAATTCATGGATGGAGGAAGCTTGTGGGCTACATTCTGCAACTTACTTTCTTCACTCAATAAAATAACATAAGATGATGCATTTAAAGCATCTGGCTCAGTGCTTTATCCATGGGAGCTATAACTATTCAGTGCACATTGTAGTGGTGTTTTTAAGCTTTCTTTTGGCAGCAGAGCACTTAGTAAACAAAATAGTATATGTGTGTTAGTCGCTCAGTCATATCCAACCCTTTGTGACCCCATGCACTGTAGCTCAGAGGTTCTTCTGTCCATGGGATTTCCCAGGCAAGATAATGGAGTGAGTAGCCATTCCATTCTCCAGGGGATCTTCCTGACCCAGGGTTTGAACCCAGGTCTCCTGCATTGCAGACAGATTCTGGTCTGAGCCACCAGAGTGGAAGCCCCTTTGTAGAGTGGAGCCAAGGGTCTGGTGAAAGTGGGTCAAGTGGAGGGCACAGAACCTCTCACCCATCGCCTCCCCATCACTGTTAGGAAGCCAATGTGCTGGGTAGGATGTGAGTGTACCATGTTTACTGAATGGCATTATTTTGGGTATACAATGTCCAGGGAGTTTTCACTCAGCTCACAAGATCCCAGCCAGCTGGGACTGGAAGGTTTTCTTCCCAAATAGGTTGAAAGAGCTCGAGCGTTCTCAGGCTGGAGCAAATCTTGGTGAATCATGTAGCCCAGTGGTTCCTGCTTGGTTCCATGCTGGTCTGTATTGAAGACCAGCATCTGTTTTTGTTGGTTCATGAAGAAATGAAAAAAAGTCAATGAGGTGAGATGTTCATGAAGTTAAGCTTATTCCTTGGAGAAGGGAAAGGCGACCCACTCCAGTATTCTGGCCTAGAGAATTCCATGGCCACAAAGAGTCGGACACGACCAAGTGACTTTCAAGCTTATTCAGATATTTCTTATTGCCATTGAAATATATTTTCTTTCATAAAATTATGGTGGTAATAATTAGTAGTTGTGTGTGTGTTTTAATGTCTTACCTAAATAAAAATTTGGCCAATTTATGTTGGTCCCCTAAATTTGTTTCAAAATTTTACTGATCCATGGAATTCTGAAGTCTAGAGAGAGCTGTTTCAGTCCATCGTGGCAACTTTGCCAGGACCTCCCTAGAGCAATTCCAGACAGACAGTCTTGTGCCAGGCAAGTCTGAGAACCACTATCCTATGATGAAATTGCAGCAGCTCTTCCAGAGCTGAGAGTGCACAGAACCACACCCTGCACAGCTGAGAGTGCCCAGTCCCCCGCCCCATCCTGGGGACTGTAGTCTAAGGAAGTCCCTTTCTCAGTAACATTCTCATTTGCCTCATTGCCACCAGTCTCTGGGAGCCAGAGTTGAACTGAGAACTCAAACTTGTTGTTGTTGTTCAGTTGCTAAGTCACGTGCGACTCTTTGTGACCCCATGGACTGCAGCATGCCAGGCTTCTCTGTCCTCCACTGTCTCCTGGAGTTTGCTCAAATTCATGTCTATTGAGTCAGTGATGATATCTAACCGTCTCATCTTCTGCTGCTTCCTTCTCCTTTTGCCTTCAATCTTTCCCAGCACCAGGATTTCTTTTTCCAATGAGTCAGTTCTTTGCATCAGGTGGCCAAAGTTGGAGCTTCAGCTTCAGCATCAGTCCTTCTAATGAATATTCAGGATTGATTTCCTTTAGGATTGGCAGGTTTGATATCCTTGCAGTTCAAGGGACTCTCAGGAGCCTTCTCCAGCGCGATGGTTTGAAGGAATCAATTCTTCAGCGCTCAGCCTTTTTTATGGTCCAGTTCTCACGTCCATACATGACTACTGGAAAAACCATAGCTTTGACTATATGGACCTTTGTCGGCAAAGTGATTTTTCTGCCTTTTAATATGCTGTCAAGGTTTGTCATAGCTTTCCTTCCAAGGAACAGGTGCCTCTGAATTTCATGGCTGCAGTCACCATCCGCAGTGATTTTCGAGCCCAAGAAAAGAAAACCTGTCACTGTTTCCATTTTTTCTCTTCCTATTTGCCATGAAGTGATGGGACTGGATGCCATGATCTTAGATTTTTGAATGTTGAATTTCAAGCCAGCTTTTTCATTCTCCTCTTTCACCTTCATCACGAGGCTCTTTAGTTCATCTTCACTTTCTGCCATTACAGAGGCATCATCTGCATACCTGAGGTTGTTGATATTTCTCCCAGGTCGCCTCCCTCCCTGCCCACCTCCACAGACTGGGCTGGGGCTTATGAAGGGAGATCATGGTCTCTTTCTAGGGGTGCTTTCAGCATGAGACATAGGACCTATGAAAGAACCAAGGCTTCCTCCTTGGCTGTGAGCCTCTCGAAGTTAAGACTTTGATTTCTGTCATTTAACTCAAAGTTCCCATCACAGCAGTACATGACAATAGATTGAGCTCAGAAGGCTGTGGTTGTTAAAAATGTGTTGCCACCAGATTAGTCACTTGGCCCTTTGTATGTAAGAATGCTTGGACAATGTAACAAGATATTTGGGGGTATCTTTTACTCCCCTTAGATGGAGAAGAATTTTTGGTGGTTTGGGGAGAGATATTTTGTCTGAACTGTAGCTAGCACTTTTTTTCTTGTTCATGTGAGAATTCTGACATAGTTTTCAACTTGTGACCACTTATTTATATTTTCAAAATAATCACATGGTCTCACTGTTTCTCTTGGTCCTCACCACAGCCCGGTGAGGTGGGTGTCACCCTTCTTGTTTTAGTGACTGCTCACTTGGGAGGCGGAACTGACATATGCCTAGCCCAAATCCTATCTTCTTCTCTCCTCTGTATAGACAGGTCTTTCTACTACTGCTGCTGCTGCTAAGTCGCTTCAGTCATGTCCAATTCTGTGCGACCCCATAGACGGCAGCCCACTAGGCTCCCCCATCCCTGGGATTCTCCAGGCAAGAACACTGGAGTGGGTTGCCATTTCCTTCTCCAATGCATGAAAGTGAAAAGTGAAAGTGAAGTCGCTCAGTCATGTCCGACTCTTAGCGACTTCATGGACTGCAGCCTACCAGGCTCCTCCATCCCTGGGATTTTCCAGGCAAGAGTATTGGAGTGGGGCGCCATTGCCTTCTCCAACTAAGGAATTTTTCCCCCCTTCTCTGCAAAGTTGAACCATTGGCCCTGAACGGATTTGAACTCAGGATTCTTGGGGTCATTAGCATTGAGTTCCATTCCATTTCATTGAGAAACAAGTGATGGCCACCATAGCAACGGTGACCGCAAACCTCCAAGAAAGGACCCTTTGAGTTTTTCACCTCGACCAGATTGGAGAGCTCTTTGTCAGCAGCGTCAAGTTCAGGAATGTCCCAAGTGGTCTGCACAGAACCTGAACTACCGCGTCCGCTTCCCGGGATGCCCTGCGGTGCTGACATTTTGTTGAGCCATGGCACCAGCCTGGGCACTAGCCAGTCTCCCACAAGAAGGAGACTCCCACTGACCCACCAGCCCACTTACCTCTCACTCTTTGGTGAGCTCTTATAAGCCACCAGAAGGCTTGGGTTTTCTGCTGCAGTTAATTGTGCTGACTTTCTCCTGGGAGTGAAGAGCAGGTGCCTGAGCATTGAGCTCCCAGTTCTGGCCTATGACAGCTTCCAGAGCTTCCGGGGTGGAGAACAAGCCCTCTCTCCCATCCCAGCTCTCAAACCTGGGGAGCAGGCTGAGGCCTGATTGGGGCTTTCAGCGTGAGGATGGTGGTTGCTCGCCCTGAAGAAGAGCAGCACTGAAGCTCACGGGAGCCAAGTCCTGGACCAACAGGGCAGGGCGAGGGCTGGAAGGTGTCAGACTCTGAGCCCTGTCCTGGTAGGGCGTCAGCCAGGAGAGGAGAGGGGGATTGCTCATGGCCTGGACCCTTGGCGCCAACACAGCTGGAGTTGGGACGGTGGAGGGAGAGGGTCCCAGGATCTTATGCTGCTTGGGCAAGGAATCCAGTGGAGAGGCTAGGGGTGAGACCAGCTGGAGGAAAGAGCACCACCCCAGGCGAATGCAGAGGCTTCTTGGCTGAGCTCCTGTTGTGGTCTGGGCTGCCTTATTGGGTAGCACAGGGGTCTAGCTGCCCTGAGTTGGAATCCTGGGGTCTGATTTACTGTTGTATAATCTGGGCAGGTAATTGCTCTCTCAGCTTCAGTGTCTACAATGCGCTCATACCCACCACAGTCCAGACCCTGTCGTGTATACAGTGGTTCGTATACATTGTGACAGTGACAGAGTGGTTACCACGGAGGCTGCCTTGTAGAACGGCCTGCCTAATAATAGATACGTAAAGAACACGTTCAGATATATGAGACCGACAGCTCAAATTCTTCAGATGCCAAAGACACGAGCAGAAAATTTTCACAAGTGTTAAACAGATGTGTGAAAAAAATTTAACCTCGGAAATCACAAAAAGGGAGCTAAGGTAACACTGAAGTGTCATTTACGATGACTATTACTGATTTATGAAAAATTAATAATATGTTATGCTGGTGAGGCTGCAGTCCAAATGGTACATGTATACATTTTGATGCAGCTTTTTGGGAGCATTATCTCCAGTGTATACCTACAGCCATAAATGTTTCTAATTTTTGGAATTAATTGCATTCTAGTCTGTGGAATTAAGCCTAAAATAATAATCATTTTCAAAATACTTCTCACGAGAAATTTTCAAACATAGAGAATAAAAATTAGTTTAACGAACCCCCATACTAAAAAAATATTTTTAATATTTATTTATTTGGCTGTGCCAAGTCTTAGCTGCAGTACGTGGGATCTTCACTGCCGCATGCAGTATCTAATTCCATGACCAAGAATGGAACCCAGGCCCCCGTGCATTGGGAGCAAGGAGTCTTAACCACTGGACCAACAGGAAGTCCCCTAAAAGAATATGTTAACTGAAGAAAAAAAGCCATATGAGTCAGGATGTCCACAGTCGAAAATGTAAAACAAAATAGGTACCAGAATGAATGCATTGTGATTCATCTTCATATAGACTATCATGTCGCAATTAAGATGATAAATGTGAAAACCGTAGAACTGTATCAAGTACCACCTAATATTAATCAGAATTTCAATGATCTCTACAGATAATGACAATAGCATTTAAATGATTTCTACAGACAATGAAATAGGTGGGGAGCCTCCTCCTCCCCACCATTGCTTCCCCGCTTCACTCTCGCAATGACAATGGTATCTACAGATAATGACACGATAGATAATGACAATATACTTGAGCAGAGGTTGAAAGGAAATATGCCAAAGTACTTGCTGTGTTGAGGTGGAGGGTGATGAACTCAATTCTTTCTCCTTGAATGTTGTTGTTATATTAGTTTAACCATAAAAATTAATCAGGGGGATAGTCAGGTTTTCTTCCCTGAATCAACCTGTGAACATGTATTTGCTGGGCACCTATTCCATAAGGCCAAGCATGATAGGTTGTATTAATAAGAGATAAGGGGGGACTTCCCTGGCAGTCCAGTGGTTAAGATCCTGCACTTCCACTGCAGAGAGCGCAGGTTTGCTTCTTGGTCGGTGAGCTAAGACCCCACATGTCGCATGGTGCGGCCAAAATAAATAAATGAAATATAACAGTTTATGTGTCAAGGTACATCGCTCGTCACTCTTAAAAAAAGATGCGGCAAGGGACAGGCGATGGACTCGGTTTTAGGGCGGGGGCTAGTCCATAAGATTCTCAAACTATACAAATGTCAGAGCTACATGAGACCAGTCTAACACCTTCATTTTGCAGTCAAGGGCCTTGAGGCCCAGGGAGGCTAAGTGACTTGCCCAGAATACCCAGCCAAAGCCTGGCAGTCCCACACAAATGTGGGCACTCCCACTAAACCAGCCAACTGGCCTGGCCCCTTTCTCCCTGTCTCAGGGCACCTCCGTTTTCCTGGAGTTGGGAAGAAGGCAGCCAAGTAGAGAACACTCTCCCAGTGTGGAGGCAGGGGCTGGATGTCCTGAACTGGAAGGGCACAGGGATGCTGCCCCCGGGATGTCAACCTCATGCCTCGCTTGTCTCCCCAGGACCCTGAGTGGGCTCAGCCAGACCCACTCCTCCCAGCAGCATGTGGGGCTGTCCCAGACCGCCCGACTTTATCCAGCCCCTGCAGCGAGTGGCCAGCTGACCTCCAATGCCTTGCCCATGGGGCCAGGTCCCGAGCGGAGGGATGGTGCCCCACAGGCAGCATATCTGGACCACCCATCATCCTCCTGGGGTAAGGATGCCCTGTCTCCAGTTCCTCATAGATCCTCCTTCTCTCCACCACTGCTTCCCCGCTTCACTGTCTCAGAAAGGCTGAGTTGTCACCCTGTCCCCCTCATTCTTTCAGCCAATGAACAGTTGTCGAGCACCTGCTTTGTGCCAGGCTCCAGGGGTCCCAAGCCAGCTGTTAGAGAGACTGTGCCCCCTTGAGACACTTAGACCTTGACTTGTCCTTTTCCACCCCATCTGTCACCTGTCTTGCCTTTGCGTCCTTCGTATCCAGCTGTGAACCTCACCTCCCCGGTCCCAGTCCTTCCCCTTCATCCTTTCTGCAAAGCTCGAGCCTCCTGGACCAACCTGACCAGTTGCTTCCTTAGCACCTACAGCGGGACCTCTGCTTCCCAGAGGAGAGAACCGAGTGCCCCTGAGGATTCCACCTTCACACATTCTTGATCGTTGCTCAGCAATCCTTCCTGGGGTGCCTGGACACTTTGTCTCTCTCATTCCTCAGAGCAGCCTCTCCAAGAGGCCCGCACCTTCCCCAGCCCCATCCCATGGCATGCTTCTTACTCCCCAGAGTCCTCACTTTCCTGCCCCCATATGCCCCACCCCCCCGCCATGCCATGCATGTCATTCCCTTGCCTAAACCCGTGCCTGAGCTAACTGCCTTTCTTTGTTTCCCATTTTTAAAGTTGAGGGGAAATTCACATAATGTAACATTAACCATTTTAAAGGGTACACCTCCATGGTTTTCAGGAATCCACAATTTTATGCAGCCACCACCACCACTGTCTAATTACAAAACATTGCCATAACTCCAGAAAGAAGCCCCATGCCCGTTAAGCAGTCACTCTCTTCCCCCCCACCCCCACCCCTCGCTGTCCTTAAAGATTTGCCAATCGTGAGCATTTTGTGTAAACGGGATCTTTTTGTGTGGTCTTTTGTGTCTGGCTCCATCACTTGGTATAGGGTTTTCAAGGTGGATCCGTGTTGTGGACAACAGGCATGAGTGATCTTTCTTGCCGTCTTGAAAAGGAAGCACCCCTCCTCTTGTCTAAGGCATGTGCCACTGTTTCTTGACTCCTCTGGACCCCTAGGCTGTCACTTGGCCTCCCCCCACCCTAGTTCTCCTCCCCCTTTGAACTGGACCACCCTCAGCCCTTCCCCCGCAGCATATACAGTTGCTTATAAATCTCCCATTCTTTCTCTCTCTCATAAACACACATGCACACAAGGTTATTTTCCTCTGCCTTCCTTTCTGTCTCTGCTTGCTTCACAGTCAAGTCTATACAGACCTTTCATAGTTCCCTTCTCAGCCCCTCTGCCTCCTGGCTTCCCTCCCTGGCCCCCAGGATGGAATGAATACCCTTGCTTTGTACATCCGCTGTCACCACTCATGTTGAAAGAAGCGCCCTCCTCTTACTCTGCCACAGTGACCTCCCAACTGCTCATCCTGCCTCCCCAATCACCTGTTCCCCCCCGCTGGAAGGACATAACACCCCCACTCCCTTTTGACCTCTCCCTGAAAACTGTCAATGATTTCCCACCACCAGCTGGATAAAGTGCCCTATGCTCGTTCTGGCCCTTAGGGCCTCCAGAACCTGACTCTCATCGTTCTTTCAGGCATTCTCTTGGAAAACTGTCTACGCTGGCAAGTCTGAGCTACATTCTGTTCTCTGCACTGGGGTTCAGAGCCCAGCTGCCTCCCTTGCTAGCTGTGTGACATGGGATACAATCTATCCCTCAGTGAGCCTCAGTTTCCTTACCTGTCAGATGGGAATGCTAACTGGGATCTAGGAACATGGCCAATATTCAACCACCTTAACCTACAGAGATGGCAATTTTCAATGGTTCTACCTAAAATAAGACTCCAGAGGGTTGAGAGTCGTTGTGCATGAAGCCCGAACTCAGCTGCTGGCCCATCGGCATCCCTCAGGAGATGTTGGACCGTGAGCTGTTACCCTGCCCCCACTATGGGACCTTACATCCAGGAGGGACTTAGCAAATGCCCTTGGGATGGATTCAAGCCAGTTCCGTGTGGGCCTTGCTAGCCAGCCTCTGGAGGTCACAGCTGTGCCTCTCAGCCCTGCCCCCTGGACCCAAGCCCTCTCTCTGCAGGGCTGAATCTCACGGAGAAAATCAGGAAGATCAAGATCGTCTTCACTCCCACCATCTGCAAGCAGACCTGTGCCCGCGGGCGCTGTGCCAACAGCTGCGAGCGTGGCGACACCACCACCCTGTACAGCCAGAGCGGTCACGGGCATGACCCCAAGTCTGGATTCCGCATCTGTGAGTCCCTTCCCAGCTCAGAAGGCTCCTGGCTGGCCCTGGGGCGGGTGTGGGGGTTTGTGGGGAGGCAGTTGGTCAGAGGGACCGGCCTGCCTTGGCCTGGAGCCCAGCTCTTCTGCAGGAAGGAAGCCCGGAGCTCTCCTACTGTGGCTCCCGTGAGCTGTCTGGGATCACACAACGCTGAGTCCTCACCCAGCTCTGTCACGTGTGACTTGGCAGGTCACACAACCTCTCTGAGTCCCGGTTTCCTCATAGAGAGGTGAAGCAGTAAATAGGGCCACTTCCCTCACCATCCTCCAGGTTACCTCGGGGCTGAGGAAAGGCAGGGCCTAGTTATTATCCATCCTCCTTCACTCCCAGGCCTCCTGGAAAGTCCCTGCATTTCCGAGGGTACCGGGTTCCGGAAGCCATCAGACTTGGGGGCCTGGTCACCCCCCTCCCCCAACCCTGCCAGCCCACATAGTAGGTGCTGCTGTATGCTTCCGCCGCCAGTCACCCTGAGGTCGGTGTTGTAGATTTTTGCCAGATCCCCTGCCTGAACGGGGGCCGCTGCATCGGCAGGGACGAGTGCTGGTGCCCCGCCAACTCCACCGGGAAGTTCTGCCACCTGCCCGCCCCCAGGCTGGACCAGGAGCCTCCAGAGAGGGGCCCCCGCCACAGGGCCCCGCTGGAGAGCCCCTTGAAGCAGTCTACCTTCACACTGCCTCTCTCCAACCAGCTGGGTGAGTGTGGGCCTGGGGAACCACGTGGGGTGGGTGCTGGCATCCTGACAGAGGAGATGGGAAACTGAGTCTCCAGCACTTCCTTCTCCTCCATCCTCAGGGCCCAGTTTCATTCCTTAAAATTTTCTCTGCCTTTCCTTCTGAGTTCATCAATTTATTTATTTATATATTTTTTGCCCTTACCCTCTACTGGGTGCTATGAGTAAGACAATAGAGTCTAAGGGTAGGTCCTGACTTTAAGAAACTCATGGGTCCTGGACAGGAGAGGGAAGATGCCTCTATTATTAGGTGCCAAATAAAGGGCAAAAAATACAGAATTTTGTAGGAGATCAGGAGAGAGACCCGAGCCCTGAGTGTTCTGGGAAGGCTGCCTGGAGGAGGTGGACTTCAGTTAAGCCTTAAACAATGGGTTGGTTTTGGTTAAGCAGAGGGGAGTGGGAGGGCTTCCAGGGCAGAGGGACTGGTCTAAACAAAGGCATGGGGTGGGGACCATGCAGGGTTGGTTGGGCTGGAGCCCAAGGGCTGTGCAGGATCGTGGGAGGAGGTGGAATCAGGAAGGTACTTTGGAAGTTGGTAACAAAGGTTCTTCATAGGAAGGTGTGGAATGAAGGAGTCTGTGCTTTGTCCTGTCCTCCCTGAGAAATTCTTCTGGGGTTTGGGTAGAGAGTGAAGAAACGGAGGAGAGATTTGGGGAGACACACACGCCCACCTGGCCCAGGGCTGATGCCACTCCTTAGAGGGTGGGGCCCTGTGTCCCCACCTATGACCCCAGCCCCTCTGCTCAGCCTCGGTGAACCCCTCCTTGGTGAAAGTGCACATCCGCCACCCGCCGGAGGCCTCGGTGCAGATCCACCAGGTGGCTCGGGTGCGAGGCGAGGCCGAGGAGGCCCCGGAGGAGAACAGCGTGGAAACCAGGCCCTCGCCCCGGCTCCCCGCCCGCCCCGGCCACGGCCGCTGGGACAGCAACCGCATCCCCGCCCGGTCCGGAGAGGCTCCCCGGCTACCTCCCCCAGTGGTGCCCAGGACTCCGGCCCTGCTGGGCCGATGCTACCTGAGCACTTTAAACGGACAGGTGAGATCGTAGCTCCAGCCCCAGCCCTGGGGGCTTTGAGACTGTGACTGCTCCCTCAGTGCCCCTCCTCCTTCTCTCTCCTCCTCGTTCTTAGAGAATCTGGGAGTCTGCAGGGTCTCCCATTTCCCAGATGGGAAAACTCAGAGCATAAAATTGCCATGAATGTCAAGAGGTTGGGCAAGCCAACCCGGGCTCCACTGGGTACATGTCAGTGCCAGGCAGATAGAAGAGGACCCAAGAGAGGCCCCCTCTGCAGGGGCATCGGCGTCCTCGAGTCCCAGCAAATCCTGAGCTCTGCTGGAGCTGAGTGTAGGACCCCCGGGGCGTGGATAGAGGGGCTGTTAGATCTGGCAAGGAGTTTGGAGAGTTGAGTAACAGAGATGTAAAAATCAGCAAATGCAGGTTAAATCCCAAAGCCTTGGTCATGTGAAGATAAAAGACGATCCATTCCCTTTTTCACTGATGGGATCCACAGTCAGTGATGGGAAATCAAGTGAGCTTTTCTGAGTCCAGGCCCTTTATCTTTATAGGGGCTAAGCCAGACTCAGGATGGTTTTCCCTAGGGTTGCAGTTTGGCATTTCTGGAAACCCCTCCCAAGTTTAGGGAGCTGGAACAGGTGGGAAGTAGCTCAAGGATAGGATCCTGGGTCCCCGGAGCCTCTCAACTGCAGTGTTGCTGAGCATGGGCCCTGCTTGAGGGAGGTGGTCCTGGCATTCTCTGGAGTTTGATGGAGGAAAGCCCATCCTTCGGGACCCCTGTGTCTTTGGACTCAGGGCATGGATGGGGGGCAGTTTGCAGACCTCACAGAGAAGATCTTGTCTGGGTGTGTCACTTCCACCCCGTCCCCTAAGCTTAGTGTCTGGCAGGGTGGACCTCGGGTTTCTCCACTTCCTTCTGGGACAACGCCTCCCCTCCCCTCCCTTGGGTGGGGGCATTCTCCGGCAGTATGTGAGGGGTGAACTCATGACTCAGCCTCTCCTGGGACATCTCTGTGCGGGAGAGGGAAGCAGGTGACGAGTGCCCATGGTCCTTTTTTTATCTCCAGTGTGCCAATCCCCTGCCAGAGCTGACAGCCCAAGAGGACTGCTGCGGCAGCGTGGGGGCCTTCTGGGGGGTGACCTCCTGTGCCCCATGTCCACCCAGACCAGGTGAGTGCTGGGTGCCAGGCTCCAGGGTTGTGAGCAAAGCTCTCTGGCCTCTGCAGCATACACCCCCCCACACACACACCCCACCCTGCGTCTCCCACCAGGGTCTCGGAGGCCAGGCAGGTAGAAAAGGCTGGTAAACTGGGCAGGCTCTCCAGGTCTGCTTCCGACTGGTGGCAGAAGCTCCTGCCAGCTCAGACCCGCAGCCGGGTCCAGCGTGGCCTGCCTGCTCCATCTGATGGCCTTCACCAGTTGTTCTCGCTCAGAATTTAGGAATCCCATCCCAAGCTGGGCCCCCTGGTATACTCCTCAACCCCTTCCACATACCCCCTGCCCAGGTCCCAGAGGCCCCGAGGTTTCTGATTTAGTGACTCAATGTTTCCTTCATTCTCTCCTCCTCACCCCCTGCTTCCTACCTCCCAGTCTTTGAATCTGGGTTGGGCACCTGCCCCAGAATAGCCTGGCCCTTGGGGTATGTGAAACTCCGCTTCTGGCCCTCTTTCCAATGATGAAAAAGCCTAACGTATTCATTCATTCATTCAGTCAGTCAGTCAGCAAATACTCATCACGTGCCTCGTGTACTCTGAGCCCTGAGAATTCAGGAATGCTGCTCTCACAGGCATTGATCTTAAAGTTGGGAGGTGGGTGGCAAGGCTCCTGTGCCTGAGTATGGCTCCTGCCACTCAGCCTGTCTTCCCTTCCCCGCCCCATGCAGGTCTCCCTCCTAGGTCTGGGCCCAGGCCTGGCAGGTATTTCTTTGCCTGTCAGCAGTCAACTCCGTGAGTCAGCTTTGTGGGGGGCCTGGCCCAGAGCCCGAAGGTAGGAGCGGCAGGACTGTTCCTTACTTCAGACTCGCCTGTGGAGCAGTGATCATATTTTCCAGGCTAAAAAAAAATGCGGACAGTTTGACAGTGTGATAGACTCTTTGGTGAAGCAGCACAGGATAGTAATTAGCCTCCAGGCCTGAATGTCCAACACATGATGGGTACCAGTCCCAGCTCTCACCTGCTGAGCTCTTTCTGCCTCGTCTTCGATCTGTGGAGTGGAGACAGGAACAGTGCCAGCCTCGTGGGGCCTCTGTCAAGAGTCAGGGAGAGGGTGCCTGTACCTACCATTAGGGCATTTCATGGTAGCTGTTATAATTACCGTTAGAAAGTGTCCCTCCAAAAAGGGTAAAGGGACTGGCCCCGGCGCCTGGAGGGGAAGTGTATGGAACTGCTCAGCATCTCCCCCTGCAGGCCAGAGGTGTTTTCACCACATTTCTTCCTCCTGGTCAGACCCACCCTTGAGACTTCCTCATACCACACTCCATTCACCCAGCACTGATGAAGTACCCATAGTGTGCAGCCCTGACCAAACAGTGAACAGATAGAAATAGTGCCGCCCCTCTCAAGCATACAGTCTGGTGGTGGAGGGCGGTTGCAGACAGTAGAGCTGGGGCCACAGATAGCTCCTGTAGCACCTTTGTACAAATGAGTGAAAGGTGCCCCTTCCATGTGTTCAAAATAGTCTTTATAATTAGACAAATGCAAGATGCCATTGATTCTGTCAGATGTCATCCTTTTATGCAGTGTGCAGCCTGCACATCCGTACACTGTGGGCTAGGAGGTCCTTCCTCAAACTGACATCCAGGATGAGATCTAAAGAATTATTAGAGTAAGCCAAAGAGGTGGGGAAGTGCCTAATAACCCAAGAAAATTGCATAGACTGGTGAGATCAAGCGCGTGAGAACATTTCCTGGAGCAGAACACCCCCAAGGCTGAGGCCTCACCCCCTCCCTGTACCAGGTAGTGCCTCCGAACACCACCTCCCTGACTGTGTTCAGCACATCTCAGCAAGCTGGGCACCAGGGTGCAGACCCTGGAATGTTAAGCATTCCCCATACTGAGCAAGAAATTACAAAGACAGAGCAATGTCAACATTTAAAATGTGGTAAAGTGCAGTTGGGCATAGTGGAGAGAAGGGGCAGGACGCTGGGGAACCTTGTTTGCATTGACAGGGTGCCAGACAGCTCCACGCCCGAGCCTGGGGAGCCGGGGTGAGGAGTGTTTCTTTAAGTAGGTAAGACAGGCAAACTACTGTGCAAGACTCAGGAAAAAGAAGGTGAGCGCCTGGGGTGGATTTGGGAATGGTTGGCAAGACTCCTGTGTTCTAGAACGTTCTCAGCCCTGGTGGCTTTGCCCCTCTGAACCTCGACTTCTCTTCTGATAAAAACACTACTGCACCCCTCAGGGAAGGGTTTTGTTGCTCCCAACAAGGTAGTCTAATAGAATCAGGGATGAGGGAAGTAATAAAACCAGAAGCTGGGGTGGAGGAGGAGTCACGTGTGACTTCATAGCTTTCCCTAAATCACCTTTGACTCCTGAGGTTGTACAGGACGGTTGAAGAAGGTCCCTGCAGAATGCTGCTATTTGTGACATGGGAAAGGACTGCCTTGATGTCTCAGTTACATGGCTCAGACAAATCTCTTTTCTTCCAAAAAAAAAATTCCTCAATGCCTTCTTTCTCAAGGAAATAGCTCAAGCAGTCAATCGAGGCCAGCCTCTGGTCCCCCCACCCTTTCTCCCTTCACTCTGAGTGGCAGATGCAGCTGACCTGCCAGGACCTGGCCTGAGCCACATCTTCCTGACCCCTGGGCAGTTATCAAACGTCCCGGCTCAAGAGCTGAGGCCATCCCCACACCAGGGTCTGGAGAGCACACACCCCTCAAAAACCACTTTGATTGAGGCCACATTTTTGAGTTTTTACCCGAGAAAGACAGACACATCTGGGTTGACTGGAAAGTTGGCCGCTGCCCCATCTGGCTTGGCACTGGCCGTGTCAACCCCGAGGCCCCTTTGCTACAGCAGGCGGGGCTGGCACACAGCATGCAGCCCGCAGTGGTGGGCCCCAGTTGTTTGCCACAAGACCATCTCTCCATCTGCCTGGCATGGGATGAGTTCACCTCCGAACCCAAGCCCCTCCTGTATCTCCAGGGAGAGTGGATTCTCTTGCTCTGCCCCTTCAAGGAATTCTACGACTTTCCCTCTGAAAAAACAATTATAGCTGCCAGTTCATGAATTTTTACACTATGCTGTGCTTTCACGTGCATTATCTCACTTCACTGTCACGACCACCTGCAAGCTAAGGATCTTTATCCCCATTTGTTGGGGGAGAAAAATGTAGCTCAGAGAGGGCTAAAGAGCTTGTCCAGGGTCACACAACTAGGACCAAGGAGCTATATTTCAAATCACACTGGGTCTAATGCTTAACTAATCAGGATCTCCGTAATCGGTGAGGGGGGTGGGGGGACTAGCGAAATTCGCTCAGTCATGTCTGACTCTTTGCGACCCCATGGACCATACAGTCCATGAAATTCTCCAGGCCAGAATACTGGAGTGGGTAGCCTTTCCTTTCTCCAGGGGATCTTCCTAACCCAGGGATTGAACCCAGGTCTCCCTTATTGCAGGCGGATTCTTTATCAGCCAAGTCACCAGGGAAGCCCAAGAATACTGTAATGGGTAGCCTATCCCTTCTCCAGCAGATCTTCCCGACCCAGGAATAGAACTGGGGTCTCCTGCATTGCAGGCAAATTCTTTACCAACTGCGCTATCAAGGATGCCCTGGGACTGCCTGATCCGTAATCAGCAAGCGGTGGGGTGGGGGTGTTGGGGCTGCCTAAAGACAACACCAGTCAGGATACTAGACCAGGATTTCAGTCAAGAGGGTGCATCCCAGGACTGTATTCCAGGTGTACATGAAAGCCAGCATCCAGCCAGAAGACTGGATTGAACAGACAGGCAAGGCACCAGCCTGGAGCACTGGTCTGAGTTAAGGGAAATGTGTTGAAAAAACAAGGGGTTGGGGGAGGAGCAGGTAGGCTTGTTCTGTGTGGTTTGGTGAGGGGGAGAAAGCAGATGTATGGAAGTTTCTATCAGGCAGAGCTCAATTGGAAGCTGAGCAGTAGGGACAACTTATTAAAAACTGCAGCTATCTAGCTCTATAGTGGTATGTTTCCAGAAGTCCTCAGCCCCCCACCACAAAGAGCGTGCCTACCAAGAACTAGCGAGTGGAAGGAGTGGGAGAAGGAACTTGATCTTCGAGGGGATGGAGGTTTATGTAGATGTCTGGAAATTGATTTGAAACTCTCAATAGAAGGAAAGCCTTGGTTTGGGTTGGTTTTGCCATGGTCCTTGCCCACAAGGGGTGTTCCAGCGGTTGGTCTGTGATGTCAGCCCCTGGGGAGAATGCGCGTGTGAAGGTGATGTTTGAGGGGGCTAGGGCAGAGAATCCTAGTGTGAGTCACGGCAGCATCACCCCATCATGTCCTCCGTGTGTGTGTGTGTGTGTGTGTGTGTATGTGTGTGTTAGTCGCCCAGTCGTGTCCAATTCTTTGTCCCTCCAGGCTTCTCTGTCCCTAGAATTCTCCGGGCAAGAATACTGACGTGTGTATCCATTCCCTTCTCCAGGGAATCTTCCTGACTTAGGGATCGAACCTGGGTCTCCTGCACTGCAGGCGGATTCTTTACCATATGAGCCACCAGGGAAGCCCCACATCCTCCTTCAGTTCAGTTGCTCACTCGTGTCCGACTCTTTGCGACCCCATGAATCGCAGCACACCAGGCCTACCTGTCCATCACCAACTCCCGGAGTTCACTCAGACTCACGTCCGTCGAGTCAGTGATGCCATCCAGCCATCTCATCCTCTGTCGTCCCCTTTTCTTCCTGGCCCCAATCCCTCCCAGCATCAGTCTTTTCCAATGAGTCAACTCTTCGCATGAGGTGGCCAAAGTACTGGAGTTTCAGCTTTACCATCATTCCTTCCAAAGAACACCCAGGGCTGATCTCCTTCAGAATGGACTGGTTGGATCTCCTTGCAGTCCAAGGGACTCTCAAGAGTCTTCTCCAACACCACAGTTCAAAAGCATCAGTTCTTCGGCGCTCAGCTTTCTTCACAGTCCAACTCTCACATCCATACATGACCACAGGAAAAACCATAGCCTTGACTAGACGGACCTTTGTTGGCAAAGTAATGTCTCAGCTTGTCAATATGCTGTCTAGGTTGGTCATAACCTTCCTTCTTAGATGCTCTTAATTCAGGAGGTGTGATTTGAGCCGGGCACCATGCTAGTTCTCATTTCGTTGCATGCTAACCACACCTCTAGGTGGTGTTCCTATCTTCATTTTATAGATGAAACTGGCCCTGAAGCTCCAGGTCTATGTGACCCCAGCCCCTAGTTCTAATTGCTCTGTAACCTGCTTCCTCTGCCTCTTGGCTTGGGCATTCACTGAACTAGAGGACCTGGGCCGGGGGAAGAGCTGTGCCGGGGTGGGGCTCCTGTTTCCTGCAACTCTGGGTCAGAAGCCCAGTCTCCTGCCCTAAAGAAATGAGATTTTCCGAATTGCAGTTTGTTGGGCTGAAAAAAAGTCATGACTCTTTGGCTCAGGGTTGTTCTGAGAGCTTCCAAGGGACTCAGCCTCCTGGGAAATGTGCCTCAGCTCATGTTCACACCCTTCCTACCCCCACCGTGACGTCACTGACACGTGGCATCTCTGGCCTGGAGAGCCCCAGGGAGCGGTGGGGTCAGGGTGGCTGGTGTGTACCATTTGAGCCAGGTGTCTGACCAGACCCCTCCCTACCTCATGGTTCGTAGTGGCTGAGACACCCATTTTGACCTCAAATCCACCCTGAAGAAGCAGTCAGAGCCCATCTTTGGGTGGGATTTCTGAATCACTGGTAGCAGCGAGGGTGAACCATTAGGACTTCACCACCAGAATAATGGACATTATGATAATATTCAATATGTGACAAGCTTCATGCTCAGACATTTTCTTGCTTTAGTGTTCACAATAATGCCCCGAGAAAAGAATAGTCATCTTCATTTTACTGATAAGAAACCCAAGGCTCAGAGAGTTACTTGCCCAAGTCTCTCCAGCCAGTAAGGAGCAGCCAGCCAGCTTGTTGTCCTTAAAACTGTGTTGCTGGAAGGGAGGGAGGGAGGGAGGGAAGGAGGGAGGGGGGAGGTCTAGGGGAGCATCTCCAGGGACTGTGCCAGGCCCTGAGCTAGCTTTAGTCTGATGTTGATCGTTTCAGTAAAGTTAATTCTCACAACAACTCATAAACTGAGTTTCTAGTCCCACTTCTACATGGGAAGAAAATTAAGGCCTTGAGGGAGGTTAAGAAGTGTGCCCCAAGTCACACAGCTAATCAGAGCGGAGCCAGGAATTAGATGTGAGCCTGCCTGTCCCAGCACCAACACCCTTTCCGCTGCCCCCAGGGGAGTCGAAGTTTTCTTTCCAGCTTACCCGCCAGAGTTTGCAAATCAGGGCTGAAGCTTCAGCCTGTACATGTGCCCGTGTGTATCGAGCTTAGCCTCATCCAGTGTGTGTGTGTGTCTGTGTGTGTGTTCTCTGGACCCTCCACATCTCCCTGCTACAACCATCTGTCATCACAGACTGAGATCAGCGTGGCTTGTAAACAGCCCTGTAGCCAGACATATGTCTCCCCCCATCTCCTCCCCAAGCTCTGTCAACAGAGTCGGGGCCAAAACTGTCTCCAGCAATTAGTTTGCCCTTGTTGAGGCCTCCTTGGGGATTCCAGCAGCTGAGGGTAAGACTCAGCAGGGCAGGGGCAGGCTGCAGCCAGTGGCCCTTCTGCTTCCTTCTGAGAGCAATGGAGGGTTGGCAGTGAGTGGACAGGGCCTGAGGCCAGGGCCGGAAGACCTGAGCTCCAGGCCCACGTGGCCCAGGTTTCCTGACCAGGAAAGTCACACACATCTGCTCGACCTGCTTCCCAGGCATCTGGGGATGTTCAGACTCCTTGGAGTCCAGGTTGAGTCCAGCTGACCCCTCAGCAGCTGCTTTTGCTTCTCAGGTCAAGGTCCTGACTGCAAGGCCACTCTGCAAGAGCCTCTTTGAAGCACCCATGGGAATCTCAGCCCAGCACTCTGTCTTTCCAGATCCACAAGTCCTCTGCTCTCTGATTCTGGTTTTATCTTGATCTGGCTGAGGGGCCATGGGAGGAGCCGAGGGTCTTCACTGTGTCCTTTATCAATTCTATATGATTCTCCCGTTGTACACATTGTGGAGCATTTGCCAAGGATCTGATTAATTCCCCAGCATCTGATGAATTCCTCTGACCTCTTTCAGGATGACTCCGCCTTCCTTTTCTCATTCACTCTCTTGATCCCTTGTTCTTAATGAGGAGGAGGTCCCAGGAAGAGTGATACATCTCCTTCTGAGCAGGTATCACCCTATGGCCTCTGGACCCTGGTATTCTTGTCCTAGACAACTCCTAAGGCTTGTCATGAATTCATGAATTCATTCATTCATTTGTAGTTAGTAGAGGGATGGTTCAGAATTTGTCTTCTGGAGGCAGATTCATAATCCCAGTTCCATTCACCAACTGGGTGACCTTGGGCATGTGTCTTATCCTCTTTATGCCTCAGTTTGCTCATCTGGGAGTTGGGGATAAGATTAGTATCTCCAAGGGCTGTTATGATGATTAAATAAGTTATTACCTGTAAAGTCTTTATAAAAGGGCCTAGCCCATAGTACAAGATATTTTGCTGTGCTGTGTCAATCACGTCTGACTCTTTGCAACCCCATGGACTGTAGTCCACCAGGCCCTTCTGTCCATGGGGATTCTCCAGGCAAGAATCCTGGAGTGGGTTGCCATGCCCTCCTCCAGGGGATCGTCCCCTGGCAGATTCTTTACCAGCTGAGCTACCAGGGAAGCCCACGAGCCTTTTTAATGCTTGCTATTATATTATTCATTCCATTTTGATTGAGTGCCTGTATTGTTCCATGTGCTGGGCATATTTCCAGAGACATAGCAATGACAGAGAAGGTAAGGTTCCTGTCCTCACAGAGCTTACACTTTGTCAGGGGAGCTTGACAAAGAGCTTACAGTTTACCAGGGGAGATGGACAAGCAAACAGGCAGCGACAGCATATTTAATCACTACGATGAGGGAAGGCCCGTGTGCATTGGGAGCACTTGAGAGATGTGCCTGGTGATACCGCCTTACCCCATCAATGCCAAAATCTCACCCAGAGCCGTGGATGGGTGGGTGCTGCATTCTCATCCCAAGCCAGGGTCTCTCCCTTCCACATGGTCATCTGACCTTTGATTTTCTTTCCCTCAAAGGGATATAAGTAGATTCTTCTGGATCGTATGCTGCACTTGTCCTTACAGAAGCTGGGAAGCAGCCCCTTATAGATGACATGGCCTCTGTGAGGTGTGAGGAGAGGCGCTGAGGTTCCTGCTAAAGTGGGCATTTCACCAGGAACACTGGCTTCGGCATTTCTCTATAAGAAGCCTGCCCCCGCCAAGGGTTGTCCAGTCAACGGTTTCTCTTCAGGCCAGTGAGAGGGCAGAGTCCTCTCGGGAGGAAAGCGCTTTACAGGAAAAGCATGTGTTTCCAGACTCACGAAAGAGCCCAGCTGCTCTCAGTTCACAAGTTCCCCGGGTTCACAGAGTTTCCTGAGGGTGCCACGGCTGGGTCCACCCTTCCTCTGAGCCTAACTCTCTGCCACCCCTCTCCTGTTTGTTAAAGAAGCACAAAGTTTGTGACAAATATGTATACATATGTATATATGTATTACAACTTCAATTTACAATCCTTTGTTAAAGTTCTGCCTAATTTCTCCCCCCCAGGGACCAGCTTACTGCCCTGGCCTCCTGGCTTTCCAGCTTCCTCCTCTCGGGTTGGGGGAAGCACCCTTCACAGCCAGCCAGAAGCTTGGTTGCAACCCTGACTCAGCCCCCTCTGAGTTTAACCGTCCTTCCTAATCTGTTAACTGGGGATAATGACCCCTGCCTCGCGGGGTTATTGTGAGAGACGGGACCATATGCGCCGAAGGGCTCCAGCCACCGACGCGCCGTCCAGATGTTCCCGGCCCCCTGGCATCCACCTCGCGCCATTCCTTCCCACCTTCTGCTCCTCATAAATCAGCTCGCCTTTTGAGTTTCCCCAAACAGCTTCCCCTCGTGCTTTTCCTCCTCCCTGTCCTCAGTTCTTGCCACCAGGCGCCAGGCCAGACGCTCACATTTCCCAGCCTCACCCCCATCCATCTTCTCAACGTCGGCAGCATTTCCAGATCCCTTGCTTATCTCTGCACTGCGGCCTTTTAGGCTGTTTCCCCCCATGTGGATGACGACATGCAAAGCCTGGGGAAGACCGTTTGTGGCAAATTTCAATTTACAATCCTTTAACCTTAAAAAAAAAGAAAGAAAATGAAGTTTTACTCATTTATGGCTTCACTTGATCTCTATGTCAGGCAGTTCCAAGCATCCTCAGGCAAGAGTGGGCCTTCCAGGGAAACACAGCGCCTCCTCGTGTTTGTCCTTGGTATCACAACACGGACCGCACGGCAGTGTTCCCGCTTGTGGGTTTTTTCAGTTAGGTGGTGGTTGGCTGTTCGGAGAAGGCAATGGCACCCCACTCCAGTACTCTTGCCTGGAAAATCCCATGGACGGAGGAGCCTGGTGGGCTGCAGTCCATGGGGTCACTAAGAGTCGGGCACGACTGAGTGACTTCACTTTCGCTTTTCACTTTCATGCATTGGAGAAGGAAATGGCAACCCACTCCAGTATTCTTGCCTGGAGAATCCCAGGGACGGGGAAGCCTGGCAGGCTGCCGTCTATGGGGTCGCACAGAGTCGGACATGACTGAAGCGACTTAGTTAACTAAAGCAACCCTCACCAAATGGAGAAGTGACTCTAAAACACTCTTGCAAAGAAGTAGGATTTAAGATAATACGAATAATTGCAATCATTTAAAAATGCAAGGCTAACGATTCTCCTCTGACAGGTCATTAGCCATATTCCAAGGTAAAAGTAACAACTGCCTCTCACATGGGACCCAAAATGGACCCCAGAAGTCAGATGATCAAGAAGGCTATACGAAAATACAGCTTATATCTAGCATCATTAATATCAAACCCTACCTTCGGTGTTTAATGTGCCCAGAGATAATAGCTAATGATGGACTAAAATCTATCTTGATTAGAAAAACATTTTAAAACACCAGGGGACTTCTCTGGAAGTCCAGTGGTTGCGACTTTGAGCTCTCAGTGCAGGGGCATGGGTTTGATCCCTGGTCAGGAAACTAAGATCCCACATACCAAAAACAAAAACAAAAGGAATACCGAGTGAGTGCACACTTTGCTGCACAATTGGATGAAGGTATCCTGGACTGCAAGGAGGTCCAACCAGTCCATCCTAAAGGAGCTCAGTCCTGGGTGTTTGTTGGAAGGATTGATGCTGAAGCTGAAACTCCAATACTCTGGCCACCTCATGCGAAGAGTTGACTCATTGGAAAAGACCCTGATGCTGGGAGGGAATGGGGGCAGGAGGAGAAGGGGATGACAGAGGATGAGATGGCTGGATGGCATCACCGACTCGAAGGACATGAGTTTGAATGAACTCCGGGAGTTGGTGATGGACAGGGAGGCCTGGCGTGCTCTGATTCATGGGGTCACAAAGAGTTGGGCACGACTGAGAGACTGATCTGAATAGGTATTCCTAATGCCTCTCTTGGTACTTGCAAGAATCTATTTCAACAATAAATATATGAAGAACTATCTATTGTGTAAGCCACTAAAGGCTGAATCTATATGGAAGATAGAGGACCTATATTCTCAACAGTATATGACTTCTTGAATAAAGATAACATTTACCCAATAACTCTATAAGCTCAGTTGATGTTAGGACCAGCAAGGTAATGGAGCTGAAGAAGGCTATTTGTAATGCCCCCTCACCACAACCTTCATAGGCAAGCTATTGCCACAAAGGAGTCAGGGCTAGGAGAAGAAACGTTGACACAGGAAGTCATCACACTGTTAACTTTATAAAACAAGACATTAAAAGTATGATGTTATCTTTACAGAACTTCATGTTGCAATAGTATCTGTAGAATCCCTGTACCCTTCAGAATTAGTGGCTATGACTTGACAAGGAAATTATCGAACTGAAACACCAGTTCTTCTTTGTTTTTTTTTTTTTTAAACAGAAAGATAGATGCTCCAGATTTGTTGCCTTTACCTTTGGTGACAGGTAGCTGTCAGCAGTATACCATCTGCTAGTGCTTTTGAAGAAAAAAAAATTTTAAATTAAAACATCTTCAAAGCACTTCTTTGGAGGTTGACATGTAAATCTGCCCCTCCAAGGTAGTGGAGATGTTTTCTCTGTTTCTATTAGATGTCTTTTTTTTTTTTTTTTTTTTTTAGTGCACACTTCTTTTCTCTCTCTCTTTAAAGTAAAGGGGAATGTGGTGAAATCAATATAGGAGTTATCAGCACCAAAGTACTGAGAGTTATTGCCTGGTTGGTCCATCTGGACTCAGACTGCTGCCCAGTTTTGTTCACTATAATCTTCAAGCAGGGATGCTTTCCAAGCAAGTCGTGATGGGAGAGAGCCTTTTGAAAATGGATGTTGGAAACAATCCCATCATCGTGTGATTTGTTGCCGTAAATCTGCTCATTTGCATCCCTGAAAAACTTGAGAACGGGTTTTCTAACTTTTTTGAATTTGTCAGTGTAACTTACTGACCTTAGGGAACATGAAACTCTACTAACCAAATGTCAACATGGTTGAGATTGCATCACACAGTTGGTGAGTGTGAATGAATGAATATCATGGTTTTCTAAGCGCAACCAATGGTGAACGTCTTCCATCTCTATCTGAGATTCCTTGTCTCAGGTAATGCTGTGAATGGCAGCATTAAAATTAAACAGCAAAAGAAACCGAACTTAGAGCCCAGCTGTGAACTGTCATATCCAGATGTTTAAACACTAACAAAATAACTATAGTTGTGTAAGATGCAGCCATTAGGAGAAAGTGGGTGATGGGTGCACGGGACCTCTATGCTATCTTTTGCAACTTCCTGCAACTCTACAATTACTTCACAAACAGAAAGTAAAAACTGAATAAAACTTGTTCAATCACATGTTTTACAACATTGATATCATATAATATAAACTGTATCTAATATTATTACTATATACAAGATATATGGTCACTTAGTATCATTTTTAGTCATAGCAGGGTGCACTGAGAGTAGCCTGGTGAGAGCCAGGGAAAGGATTTTGGCCAGGAGGCACAGCTGCCCAGGATGATGGCTTAGGGCAGGGGCTGGGGCGGGGGGGTGGGCGGTCTGGGGCCTCATAGCTGCAGGGTGGGCTGGACATCCAGACTGTCCCACTTCCCAGCATGGGTGAAAGAGGAGCCCAAGGGCCCTCCACTGAGACCTGTCTTTATCTTCACTCCTTAGCCTCCCCAGTGATTGAAAATGGCCAGCTGGAGTGTCCCCAGGGGTACAAGAGACTGAACCTCACTCACTGCGAAGGTAAGGATGACCAGGCCCAGGGCTGGGCTTGGGGAGCCGAGATGACAGAGGTATGATAATGCAGAGAGACTCTCCCCCATGATAGACGTAGTGGCTGCCGCTGTCTGAGTGGTCTTTGCTGGGCCAGTAAGCCCCAGCTTGGGGCGGGGAGGTGGGGGGGGGGGAGGGGTGGCTGCCAGCTCCAGGGCCTAAGGAAGTCAGAGGGTAGTGATGGTGCAAGCTGAGCGAGGGCCTGGGAGCCAAACTGTCCCCTCCGCTCCTTCTCCCCTGCCCCCCACCAGATCTAGGGCTGTGTGGTGTGGCAACTCAGGGTGCTATCCCCACATATCCATTCCCCTCCTGGGCTGCTCTCCCTGGAACAGGAGGACTTCAGACTCCAGGGTGGGAGATCAAGTCAGTCTGCAAAGATGGGATCTCTGCGGACTTTTCCCAGCAAAGCCCCTCAGCTTCTCAGGCCTCCTTCCTGGAGTGGAGCAGGCACAGGCAGAGGTGGGGCCCGGGGGAAGGAGACCCTGAAGCACAGTCCCCAGGCCTGGCTGACCTGGCTGGCAGGCTCTGTGAAACCAGCTGAGGCCTGGATGCTCTGCATTAGAGACCCCTCCAGAGGGACAAGGCCCAGGGGTGCCTCAGGACCAAAGAATGGGAAGGGGGGCGCTCAGCCATGGCTCTGAGCAGGGAGCCCTTGTTGGCAGTGGGCCTGGCAAGAGGTATGATGTGAGCTGGGCCTGCCAGCCCCTGGGCAGCTCCTGGGGTTGAGACAGATGCCCTTTGGGGAACTGGACAAATTGCTCTCTGTATGGTTTGTTTTGGGTGAAGCCAGATTAGAGCAGGAGATTGACTCAGATGGCCTCCTAGATCCCCTCCCCTGGAGGCTTCTTCAGGTGAGAGGAGTCTGGGCTATCTCTGCCTGTGGGGATTTCCAGCCCATGGATAAGAACTGGTGCCTGGACCAGGCGAAAGGAGAGGCCTCTGATCTAGCCCAGCCCAGGGGATCTGCCTCCCTCAGGGGCAATGAAGCAAGGACCTCATGGCGAGTGGGTGTGCAGAGAAGTTAGTATTTTTGCCCTTAGAGAATGCAGTGGGGCTGCTCATATCTAAACCATCCCCAGTGGCCTCTCTGCCTGGCAGGTCTCCCGGTCTGCAGGATTAAGGTGATTCCCAGGATCTCAGCTGGGCTCTCTACCTTTCTTCCACTGAGCTGCCGAGGGGCCCTCCCCAGGAGACCCTGCCCCTGAAACCTCCTCCTATCCAAGTCTGTGGCTGCAATCTCCCTGTCTGGGATGGGACCCCTCATCTCTGCACCTGTAGGAACCGCCCCTGTTATTTCCATCCTTGTCACCTACTTCCGCAGGCAGTAGAGGGTATTGCTATAAGCTACATGCATTGCAATAGGTGTTAGTTCACAGTGATGGACGAGACACAGCCGCTGTCCCAGGTGAATGCAGATGCCTTAACAACTTCATACAATGAGAGAAGTGCTCTCGAGAGGAGGAGGCACTGGGTGCATTGGCATCCTTTCCAGACTGGAAGATCAGGGAAGCTCCAGGTGATACTGGGCTTCCCTGATAGCTCAGTTGGTAAAGAATCTGCCTGCAATGCAGGAGACATCGGTTTGATTTGTAGGTCAGGAAGATCCTCTGGAGAAAGGATAGGCTACCCACTCCAGTATTCTTGGGCTTCCCTCATGGCTTAGCTGGCAAAGAAACTGCCTGCAATGCGGTGATATCTGACCTAGACTTTAAAAAACGAGTGTGCTCTGCTGTATGCTAAGTCACTTCAGTCGTCTCTGACTCTTTGCAACCCTGTGAACAATAGCTCGCCAGGTTTCTCTGTCCATGGGATTCTCCAGGCAAGAATACTGGAGTAGATTGCCATTTCCTCCTTCAGTGGATCTGCCTGACCCAGGGACTGAACCTGCGTCTCTTGGGTCTCCTGCATTGGCAGGCAGATTCTTTACTACTAGCGCCACCTGGGAAGTACAGGGTTGGCCAACTAAAAAGGGACACGAGGATTCCAGGCTGAGGGACCAGCATGAGCCAAGAAGCAGTTTAGGCTGGCTGGAGTACCGCCAGTGTATCCACAGGGGATGACACAGGCATCCCAGGGTCTTATCAGAGCCACCGGTTCAGCCACAGGCTTTTGGAAAATGGTGGAGAGCCTTGGATACCGGGTGAGAGTTTAGAGACTCCCTCTAGGAGGTGATGGGGAGCCCAGAAGCTTCTCAAGCAGACAGTAGGCAACTCAGATTTGTGCTTAAATGTCACTCTGTCCGCAGCCTGAAGGCAAACGCAGTCTGGAGGATCAGTTCCCTTCTCATCTCTCCCCCCCTCAAAAGAACATCCAGCAAGGAGTGGCTCCCTTTGGTGCCCAAGCTGGGTCATCTTTCAGGATCTTTATTCCTGTGCCCAGTGCCTACTCCCCCAAAAGCCTGTGGGCAAGCAGGTGGTTCTGGGCTGCCAGGTGTTACCTGCAGGTCCCAGAGCTGGGTGCCCATCATAGATCTTCCAGGTCCACCATCGTCAACAAAGGTGCCATCACCAAGAGGGCTTCTAACATCTTGGAGTGTGAGGGTTGGGATTTCCCCTGCCCTCCTCCCACTGCCTGCCTCCAGCCTCTCACCTCATCTTCCTTGCTGAGGTCCCCCATCCTACAGCTTCTCACTATGGACACGACCCTTGGATCTTGGGTCCAGCAGAGATGCTTTGGGGTCTACCCAGGAAGACTGAATAGGAGGCACTGGGTACCATTCTCTACCCTCCAAGCCACCTCTCCCCTTATTTGCTCCTTGTTACTTCCCAGGATGCCACTTACTAGCTGAGTGACTTTGGGCAAGTCACTCCTGGAGCCTCAATTTCTTCACTTATAAAATGAGGCCATGTGGACCTACTTGATAAAATTGTGAGAAGTAAATAAGATATCATATGCAAAGGCTTCCCAGGTGGCACAGTAGTAAAGAATCTGCCTGCCAATGCAGGAGACATGGGTTTGATCCTTGGGTCAGCAAGATCCCCTGGAGTAGGAAATGGCAACCCACTGCAGTATTCTTGCCTGGAGAATCCCAGGGACAGAGGAGTCTGGTGGGCTCCAATCCATGGGGTCACAAAGAGCCAGACACAACTGATCGACTGAGCGTGCACATACACACACACACACACACACGCACACACAGACACACACACACACACCATATGCAAACCAGCTGGTGTGGTCCCTGGCATGCTAGGTACTCAATGAACACTAGCTCTTAACATTATGACCATAATCACCAGTTCCTGGACCCAGTGATTTGCAATGTTTATCTAATTTTATCCCCCTAATGGGACTACATGGTGGTTACTACTATTATCCCCACTTCACAAAGGAGAAATTGAGGCCCAGCGAGAGGGATCACACTGAGTAAACAGCTCTCTTATTGCTGTTCTTCTACTTGGAGAATCGTAGAAGAGCTCTGCCTGTTCCTCCCCTCCATCACGAGTGGGTGGGGTGGGGTGGGCCCCTGGTCATTTCCCTGCTCCCCACAGATGTCAACGAGTGCCTGACGCTGGGCCTATGCGAGGACTCAGAGTGTGTGAACACAAGGGGCAGCTACCTTTGTACCTGCAGACCCGGCCTCCTACTGGATCCATCCAGGAGCCGCTGTGTGTGTGAGTGCAGGGAGGGGCCAGGGTGGGGGTTCTGGGGGACAAGATGGGACCCTCGGGGTCCACAGGCCAGGCTGAGAGCAAAAATGCCCCCAGACCCCAGGCTGCCTCTCCACCTAGGACTGGGCCCCAACAAACCCCCTCTGCTTCGTCCTACTGGGATGGAGACAGTCACTGCTTCTCTTTTGGCTTCAGGCATTTCTTTGAAGGCTTTGCAGTTTGGGATTTTCTACCTCCTCTGTTTCTCTCTAATCATTGCTGTCCCATCTGTTGCCTCATCTGCTTTGGGGAGATGTGCGTTGCTGTGATATCTCGCTGAGCTGTGGCTGCCTCCTCCAGCGCCTGAGCCTAGCTGCCTGGGCCCTTTGCTGCAGACTTTTCTTAAAGAGCCTGCCCATCATAGAAAGAGCCTGCCAGCCCCAGGGCCTTTCCATAAATCCCGTGGTCCCCGTGTCTGGATGTGCTCTGTGTCCGTGAGCACGGACGTGTCACTAGTCATCTCAGCATCGTGTCTGTGTGTGTGCCCGTGTGCACACTCAGGCAGCTGTTTCCAGGGACCTCTGTGGTTTCCAGCTGGGAGAGGCCCAGGCTAGCAGTCACCTGCCCACGGCCCCCCCTCCACCTCCCACCCCCGTTTGCCACTCCCCATGGCAGAACTGACATCACAGCCCAGACCAGGGAGGCCTGACCAGGACTGAATAAAACCAGTCTCGACTGGACTCTGCAAAGTAGCAACCCAGCTCAGGTTGGCCACCCAAGGCTCAACAAAGCTCCCTGTGGCTGGCCAAGCCCTCAGCCTGTGAACTGCCAAGTCCTGGGTCTGGGAGACCACAAGACAAACAGACTCGAGCACCACCCTCACAAGAGGGAGCACCCTTGCAAGGGAGAGACTGGACCCAGCGTCCCCAGTGTTCCCAGAGGAGATAGTAAGAGGAGACAGCAAAGGATGAGGGGATACAGAGTCGGGAGAACATGTCAGGAAGAGTTCACGGTCACTAATGTATCAATGCTGGAAAGAGACCCTCCAGGCAGGGAGGCAGAGATGGCCCCAGCTGTTATTCTCTAAGCTCTGCGTGGCTCACATTCACTGCAGTCCACAGGATTTTGATTCATGGATCTAGCCCTCCATCCGTCCATCAGCAAGCATTGACTGAGCACCCGCGTGCACCAGACACCACCCCGGTTGCCTGGGCTGCGAAGATGGCCAAGGCAGGGCCCCTGTCCTCCAAGCTCCCCATCAGTCCGCTGGTTCTCACCTCGACTCAGCTACCCAGGGAGACCCTGTGGCCCTCAGGGCACACCGTGGGCCCCCCAGGATGGCTTTTGTCAACAGAATCTGAGACAAGCAGGCACATCCCCTTCCCTGCTCTCAGCTCTCCCACGTGAGGGTGGGCGCCCAGGCCCCTCAAACAGATAACCTGAGGAGGGGCTGAAGCATCCCTGCAGCCCTTCTTCCTCACGTTCTGTGAGCACTTTCAGGGCTCCAACGTCCAGACCAAGACACAGGCCTGGCCGATCTGAGCCCGTGTGGCCGGCCACTGCACCATCCTCTGCCTTTCCCCTCCCGCTGACTACCTGTCCACCCCCACCTGCCGCCCATCACCTGCCCAGCCCCACCTGCTGCCATACCTAGTGACCCACCCCCTCCTGCCCACCCTCACCTGCCGCTGTGCCCGTTGCAGCGGACAAGGCCGTCTCCATGCAGCAGGGGCTGTGCTACCGGCTGCTGGGGCCCGGCACCTGCGCCCTGCCTTTGGCCCAGCGGATCACCAAGCAGATATGCTGCTGCAGCCGAGTGGGCAAAGCCTGGGGCAGCCTGTGTGAGAAATGCCCCCTGCCTGGCACAGGTAACCCTCTGTCCCCTTCTCAGCCCTGGCCACCGAGCTGCTTCCTCCAAGCCAGTAGCCGCTGTCCCCCAACCCTGGACCTAACCTAAGGCCAGAGACCCTGAGTCCTCCTCCCTAACCAACTCCTTAACCCAACCTGGGGCCCCTCCTTCCTCGCTGCCACATTGCCTTGCCCCCCTAGGAGGGAGGGAAAGGAGGGCCCTGGATTCCTGCGGGAACAGCACCCCCTCAGCTGGTCCTCTGACCCTTGAACTCGCAGAGGCCTTCAGGGAGATCTGCCCTGCGGGCCATGGCTACACCTACTCGAGCTCAGACATCCGCCTGTCCATGAGGAAAGCTGAGGAGGAGGAACTGGCCCGGCCTTCGAGGGAGCGCAGCCCGAAGCGCAACGAGACCCTGCCTGGGCCAGCAGAGAGGCAGCCGCTGCGGGCGGCCACCGGCACCTGGGTGGAGGCCGAGACCGTCCCCGACAAGGGTATCTGGTTTGGGGAGGAGGTCTGAGGGCTTCCCTGCCCCCTCAGGTTACCTCAGAGAGAAGTGGGGTGTTTATCCTGGGCCTGTGGCATCCCACCTCGGGGGCGTTAGGAAAGGGAGTTGGAAACGCAGCCTGGCCTTGGGAATCTGCTCTTATGGCCTGGCCTAATGGAAAGGCTGAACCTGCTCCTTTGGGGTCAAGAGGTGCCCATGTCCCAGAGAGCTGCTGGTGGGGAGTCCATAGCACCACCCCCCCAACCACCGCTGCCCCTGCCTTTCCATCCCCTGCCCTGCCGCGCCGCTTCTGGGGCTGGTGCTGGCCCCTGGAGGAGCTGTCAGATGCATCCTGGGAATCTTGGGGCTTCAGATCCCTACCCATGGCCTTAGAGTCAGAGCACTGGCTCCTGCTCAACTGCCTGGGGCCCAGGAGGCGTGGGGCTGGAAAGATACGGGGCTTGCAGCACCCCTGGCAGGTGCCCTGGGAAACCATGCAGAAGGCACACTTGGGTTACTGGTGGCATGGAGTCCAAGGACGCATTAGGACAGGGAGAGCTATGTGACGAACAGAGTGCTCCACAAACCAGGAACAGACTGACAGGGCAGTCAGGCAGGGCCCCAGTCACCATGGTAACTGGGCGCTGGCCAGGAGCAATCCCCCCCTTCCTGGAACTGTTGCACTGCCCTGGAGCCTGGAGCAGCCCTGTATGGCCCGGAGGCTTGGGAGGGAGGAGGCGGCGGCTCAAGGAGGGTTGCAGAGGACAAAAAGGGCGGACTGGCCCAGAGCGGGTGGGCCTCCTGTCGCCAGGGGCATTCAAGAAAAGCCAGAGGCGTCCTCTCGCCAACTGACCACCTTGTAGGCCCCCCAGCCCGGGGATCCTGGGACCTGGGCTGGCCAGTCCTGGAAGGGTGGCAGGGGCAGGTAAGACGAGTCAGAGCTGTCTCTGCCACCGGGCCTGCTGTGGACAAAGTAGGGAGGTCACAGAGAGAACCAGCCCTGGCCGTGGGGGACGGGAGCAGACAGCCATACGTGGCCTCCCTGAGCTCACGCTGTCACCTTTTCCTCCCCAGGCGACTCTCAGGCCGGCCGGGTAAGTGCGTCATCCCACCAAGGAGCTGGGCAAAGGTGGCAGAGACCGGGACCTGGTAGCCCTGAGGCTGCAGGGCAATGTCACATGAGGGAGGGAAGGGAGAAAGATCCAGTATACGCAGGATTTTGCTTACAGAGATGCCAAAGTGGGAGAGTTGATCCCAAGACCCAGTTGTACCCTGAAAGAACTAATAATCACAGCTCTGGTTTTTCCGGCAGCTACAGTGCAAGTTGTGTCATTTGAGAAGGTCGGCGGGGCGGGTGGCCCTTCAGAAAGAGAGCAGGAGTGTGTCCTGTTAGTCCTGGCTGTTCCTCAGACTTTCATCACAGCATATGAGGTCTAGAACTGTGTGCTAAGTCACTTCAGTCATGTGACCCCATGGACTGTAGCCCACCAGGCTCCTCTGTCCATGGGATTCTCCAGGCAGTGAGACACCTTCTCCCGTTTCTGTGCAGGTGACAACCGGCGTTACCCAGCCATCCACCTGGGTCCCAGGTGAGTGCCTCCTCCTAGTGGTGCCCAGGAAACAAAGGGAAGGAAGGAAAGACTTTAACTAGGAGTAGCGATAGTACACATGAGCTGATGCCAGAGGCTCGGATCAGGTGAGGTTGCGGGTGATGTCAGAGGTGAATGCTTTTCCTGGGAGCTCTGTACACCTAAGGTGTTAGAAGGTCATTGAAAGACGCTGCCATGCCTTGTGAATACCTCCCCAGCCGCAGCACTCGGTCTGCCCTTCGTGGTGCTGAGGCCAAAAGGAGCCAGAGAGGAATAAAAGAGACCGAAAAGGAAGAGCTGGCTGAAGCGGGGGCAGGTCAGGTCCAGACGGCCCTGCTCCCAGGCCTGCCTTCCCTCAGGAGATGGTTAGAGCTTTGCAGAGCCCATCAGGAGATGGTTAGAGCTCCAAAGAGCCCAGCTGGCTGGCTGGTGGGACAGGACATTGTTCAGAAGTCAGCTTCAGCTTCCTCTGCTGTTAAGTGGACACGAATGCCTGCCCCGCTGCCTCTTAAGGCAGGTGAGATGGTGGTGTTTGAGGCAGAGCTCTGTAACTCTAAAGTGTTTTGCAAGCAGGAGAAAGCTGAAGTAGGCCCGGCTTTGGCTTGTCTCCAACAAGCTAGGGGCCGTGGATGAGTGGCTGTTCCTGCAAGCCTCCGCCTCCTCCCCTGCAAAGCGGAGAGTGAGACTAGATGCGCTCTTAAGTATCTCTGATTGTTTGGAGCCAAGTGGAGTTTGAGGAGACTAGGAGGCAGAGGGGATGACCCGCCCAGGCTCCAGCCCTTGTTCTCAGAGTCTGACGGCAGGGGGCAGGGAAGGGCACTGCCTGGCATCTTTGGAGGGAGTGCTGTCCAGGAGGTAGGAAAGTGGGCAGCCCAGGGGCCAAGGCCCACCTGCACCCCCACCCCTCTTCCCTCCACAGGAGGTGCCCTGGGAAGACCAACACCATCAGTGCCTGAACAGGGGATCCCAGAGGCCAGGGAAGAAGCACAGGTGACTGCCCCCACCGATGTGCTGGTGACCCCGGCGCCCTCAGGTACGTGCAGCGGCCCCTCAAGGTGCTCCCGGCTCTCCCCCCCAGATGCACAGTGCTCAGTGGACTCCTGCCGGAGTCAGCACCCCCAGCTGCATCCCACAGAGGGCACGGGGTGCCCCTAGTGGCCGGAGGAGTCCCGTCTGGAACACCAGTCAAGCCAGGCAGGAGAGAGAGAAGGGAGAGTTGGCCTTTCAGGAGAACCCTCTCCAGGGAGGGGCGCCCGTGGGGCCTCCAGGATCCTGACTCTTCCAGGCTGTTGACCCCGAGTCGGCTGAGTGCCCTGGTGGCAGGCAGCCTCCTGCCCATGGGGAGGGCCGACTTTCAGGAGGAAAAGTGGTTCTATGTCTAAAGTTGTTTGGCTGCCTGGGAGCTTGTGTCCCCGGCTCTGGCCGCTGCCATGGTGAGGGGGTGTGGTGTGGGGGAGAGCCCTGGCATACCTACCTTGCTCTGGAATGCGCCCTCCTCAAAGCCTCCTTGTCTGGGGACTTGGTTCCAGAGAAGCAGGGCCGGTGCTGGCACAGCCGCTCCCTGCTCACGTGTGTGGTCACGTGTGTGTGTGCTCACATGTGCGCTCACGTGTGTGCTCACACGTGCATATGTGCTCATGTGTGTGCTCATGTATATGTATGTGTGCACGTGTGTGCTCGTGTGTGCATGTTCATGTGTGTATGTGCTGACGTGTGTGTGCTCGTGTGTGTGCTCACACATGTGTGCTCACTTGTGTACTCATATGTGTGTGTGTGCTAACACGTGTGTATGTCCACATGTGTGCTCACGTGTGTACCCCCACGAGTGCCCTCGTCAGGGCCTTGCTGCTTTTAGCCTCATAGACTGAGGTCACCTTGGGGTGAGGGGTATTTCCTTCAGCAGAGGGAGAGACCCTATAGGTTGAGGGAATAGTCTAGAGAGTGATTGGGCTGGGAGTTTGGCCTTCCTCGGCCTGAACCGGGACATCCCCACTGGCCCCCCAGGACCCCTCTTCTCTGGGCTCAGTGCACTGCTCCAGGAAGTGTCCTAGGCCCCCCACGGCTCAGCAGGCAAGATGAGCTGGGTTCAGGGGCAGAGCTGGGGCGTCAGCTTTGTGGGGACACAACCCTGCACACACACAGTCCAGAACCTTTCTCCTGGTCCCTTCCCCCCCTTTCCATCCCCAGCCTTACCTCTCGGGGAGGACGTGTAGCTCCTGGCTGGGGGTCCTCCTGAGCCCCTAGGCTGACACAAACTCGGAGCGAGGCCAGGGGCAGGGTAGCCTCACACACAGGCCAATGTGGGCATTCAGCTAAGTTCAGCCTAGCAAACACTGAGAAGCCCCATTATGCGCCAACACAGGCAGGTCCCGGCCCATTCCCTGGGGTCTCCGGGGTTTCCCCAGTGCTGTGGGGCAGGGCAGGGAGCCTGGGTGTGTAGGCTTCAGGCTAAGACCTACCGTGAAAGCCTCTCTCATTCTTTCAGTCATCTGTTCATTCAGCATGCTTTAAGTGCCAGGTACCTTTCTAGTGTTAAGGACACAGGTTCAAACGAGGTATAATCTCTGCCTTCCATGCAGCCTCAGCCCTGAGTCCTGGTGAGTCTCAAAACTGTTTCTGAATTCAGTATCCACCTCCCACTTTCTACCCCACTACCACCACCCAGGGCAGTCCTTGTTTAATTCATTTCAGTGGGTTTCTCGGGGCCCCTGCGTCTCCCCTCCCACCCCTATCCATCTGCCACCTTCCTGCCTTTCTGATCAAGGTGGTATATGAGAGGCGTGGTCTTCCTGAGATGGCTCTGATCATACCCCAACTCCCATGACCCCCTTTCTTATCAGCTTGTCTTAATGTGGCATTCAAGGCCCTGCTTAGCTGGCCCCAGCCCACCTCTACCCTCATCGCCTGGCAATTTTCCCAAGACCCTACTCACCAGATCTGTCTGCCTGTCTGGGAGAAACTGGGCAAGGTGTACCAGGGGAGGGAAGCCCTCGCTCTGGGTGAGAACTGACCCTGTATTCAGGGTGAGGTCAGCCTGGGGACCTCAGGGGCAGAGGCCATTTGCTGGGATGTAGGACACAGGTTACTGGAACCCCTGGGTCTTGGTCAGAAGGATGCACTACTGCACCCTCCATCCTGGTAGGGCTCGGGTCCCTGGGAAGAGGGGCCGTGCGTGGGGTCTTATACAAGGCCTCGCTGCACGTGGATGTGGGAGGGCCCAGCCAAGGCTGGGGTGAGGCTCATGTGCTCTCGTGCCCTGCCCCACCCTCCCCCATCCCAGTCCACTGCCCTCACCCTGCCCCACACTGCCACAGCCTCAGTTGTGCTGTCTCCCACAGGCATTGACAGATGTGCTGCTGGGGCCACCAACATCTGTGGCCCGGGCACCTGTGTGAACCTCCCGGATGGATACAGATGTGTCTGCAGCCCCGGCTACCGGCTGCACCCCAGCCAGGCCTACTGCACAGGTGTCCACGCGGGCGGCTGGGGCTCACTTGGTGGCTGGGGTGGGTGGGGGCAGGGCTGGGGGCCAGTCCAGAGGCCAAGGCAGCCGAAAGTCCAAGCAGTGCTGTGTGGTTGGTGGGCAGAGGAGCCGCAGTCCCCGTGGACAAAGCTAATCTTAACCTTGGGGAGGCTGGTCTCTGAAAGGACCATCTGAGGAGTCTTCAGGAGAGTGGGAAGCCACCCCTGGGCTTTGGAGCCCAGAAAAAGAACTCCTCTTACTCGGCGCCCTCGGCTCTGAGATCAACCACCCCTCAGACTGGTCATCTTGCTGTCTGCATGGCAGACGGAAGCCTGACCTGCTGCCTCCACCGCGGCCATCCCTGGGGGAGAGGTTTGGAGGCACAACACATAAATAATCCAGTGCGGGCCTGATCCACTCCCCCGGTATTTTATACAAGGGAGACGCATCTGCTGTGCCTTGAAGGAGAAAGGAAATGATCCCGGGGCCCCGGGGAAGAGGGACACAGGGCAGAGAGGGGCCCTTGGTTCCTGAATGAGCCCGATGGACGGACTTCAAGGTTCCCAGGCTCAGAGATTTTTCGTCTCCCGAGTCTCCTCTGCTCCCTCAGCCCCTCCTTGCCCCCACAGCACCATCCCCTATCCAGCCCTTAGCATGGCAAGTGGCTCAGAGGTACCCAGAGGAGGACCTCCCTGACTGCCCTCCCCATCTCCCTCTGCTCAGATGACAATGAGTGTCTGAGGGACCCCTGCAAGGGAAGGGGACGCTGTGTCAACCGTGTGGGCTCCTACTCCTGCTTCTGCTACCCTGGCTACAAGCTGGCCGCCTCGGGGGCCACACAGGAATGCCAAGGTAAGCTGAGCCACCCTTGCCCCTGGGAGGGTACAGGACCCCACAGGTGGTGTTTGGGTGGAGGAGGATCACAGTACTGCAGTGTGGGGAATGGGGGGACCGCAGGAACTGAGACCAGGGCTCAGACTTGGACCTGGGAGGAAGCAGCCTACACTGAGGCTGAGGTTGCTGAGACCAGATGGAGGGGTGTGAATCTGAAAGGCAACAAAATATTCACCAGCACTCCAAGGAACTGTGACGGAAGCCAGGAGTATGAGGGGAAACCCAGGGACATAGCTAGAGATGAAGATGAGCAGCCAGGCCCCCAAATTCTGAGTGACAAGGAGTTTCTTTCCCATTGGGTACAGAGGGTGACCTGTAAGGACACCAATTAGTACTCCTGGCAGCCTGGGGAGCAGGGGCGCCTTTGCTGGGAGATGCGTACAAGCTTTAAGCTTCCCTGGGAAGCTCTGCATGGGGCCTCTGGACAAGGACGCTTCCAACAAAGGCCCTTTAATATGCAGCATTTATACCGCATGTGAAACACTCCGCTTTACAGAGTGTTTACAGAGAATAGGGTGCAGTGGTTTCCAAGCAGTGCTGTAAGACTCATAACCCAGTCGGAATCCTTCACCTGGAGAATGGCCCTGCTGTTCTCAGGACTCGCGTTTCTGGTTCTGGCCCGGGAGCCGTGTGAGCTCTAGGGGTACTGCACTGAGTAAGGCGTGGACTCTGGCACTGTGGAATGCAGACGCACTGGTTCCGTATGGAAGAAAGTGCGAAGGTTTCCCACAGGGATGTTTGAATGGGGCCAGAATAATAACAGCTACTGTTTAATGAGCTGTTCTCATGTGCCAGCGCCATCGTGAGCCCTTTATTTTGTGACGCTCATCATCCCACCCAACCCCATGCAGTAGAAACCCTTATCCCCATTTCACAGTTTAACAAATGGAGGCTCAGAGAGGTGAATTGAAACACCCAGAGACCTCACACCTAGAGCCGTGGCTGAGCTGGAAGCAGAATCAAAATCGTCCTGGCCCCAAAGCATGGTTTGCTTCCAACACCCACACCCACACACACCCACACACACCCACACACACCCACACACACACACACACACACACACACGGTGAAGGAAAAGAGGAAGCGGAGGGTATTTCAGGGGAAGGGAAGCGTTTCTGCAGAGGGCAGAGCCATGAACAAGCCTGGCGCACTCTGGGAATAACAATAAATCCAGAGTGATGGGAGCGCCTGGTATGTGGAGGAAGTGGCGGGAACCCACGCCAGGCTGAAGTGCTTGGTTGCCGTCCCACAGACAGTGGCAGCCAGCAGAGGTCTGCGAGCAGAGGGCGGCGGTGCGGTCAGCCGGCTCTCAGGGAGGTGACTCAGGCAGCAGTACTCAGAACAGCCTGGAGTTATTGAGGGCAGAGGCCTGGGGGCTAAGGGGCTTCTCTGGTGGGCTTTGCAGCCTTGGCAAGTGCTGTGGGCCGGAGGCACTGCTCCCTGCAGGCCCAGCCCAAGGTGCTGGCCCGGGACAGGCAGTGGCTGCTGCAGGGAAGGGTGTCACCAGGTCTGACCCAGACAAGGGGACCTGCCACATGCCAGCCCGGGTGTCTGGATGTCTCTGTCAGCCTGCCAGCTAGAGGAGGAGGCCGGAGGCTCAAGGTCAGCTCTCAGAGCTTCTCCAATAGGGCATGGCTGCCACCTGATGAGGCCTCATCCAATAACATCCATTTCCTAAATGTTGCTACTCTCATAAAAGAGTATCCTCCTTATTTTAAATATTTTTATTTATAAATTATTTCATTAATTTATCTAATTAACAGAAACCACTACAATTTTGAGAACAAATTATTTGACTATTAAATATTTGAGCTTCCCCAATGGCTCAGCGGTAAAGAATCCGCCTGCAATGCAGGAGACCCAGGCAGGAAGATTCTACCCACCCCACCCCTGCCCCGAGGAGGAAATGGCAACCTACTCCAGCATTTTTGCCTGGAGAATCCCATGAACAGAGGAGCCTGGTGGGCTACAGTCCATAGGGTAACAAAGAGTCAGACATGACTGAACAATAATTATTATTAAATAATAATTTAAATTAAATGTTTAAAATAACATTTGCTTTACTAGTAAATATGAGCATCTCTTCATATGTTAGCCGTTGGGTTTCCTTTCCTAGGAATTGCTTGTCATCATCTTTTGCTCAGTTCAGTGGTCATTCCTGTTTTTCCTTGTGGCTGTTTAGGAGTTCCTTATATATTCCAGATAATTACCTGGGTTTAGATATGATAATTCTTACCTCTTGTCCTCTGCCCATTGACCTTATCCACGTATCCTTCTTTGAACAGAAATTCTTAGTTCTGGTGTATAGAAGTTTACCTTTTTTGCTTTATTTTTATGCTTTGAGGGATTTATGTAAAAATTCCTTCCCCACTATGAGTCACAAATATATTCTACGCCTCCCTTTATTACAGTTACAGTTTTGCCTTTCGTGACATGTTTTTTTATTTACTTAGTTATGTATTTTATTTGCTTATGTATTTTATTTATTTGGCTGTGCTGGGTCTTAGTTGTTGTCCCCGATCATGGACCCAGCCCCGGCCTCTCACTTTGGGAGTGTGAAGTCTTAGCCACTGGATCTCCAGGGAAGTCCTTCACAACATGTTTTAATCCATCTGGAGTCCATCCTTGTATGGGTGTTAAGACTGAGTCTTTTCCACTTCCATTTTTCTCCATAGAACAAGTCCATTTTCCCAGCCTTATTCATCCAGCAGTCATCCTGGCCCCAGCAGTTAGTGAGTTCTTTAGCAAGTTTCCTTTCCTCTTCCGCTGGGAATAGAGCTTCCCAAAGTGAGGACCGGTTATTTCAGAATTGCCTGGAGAGCTATTAGAATGCTGGTTCCTAGGCCCGCCCCAGTACTGCTGGGTCAGAACCTCTGGACGTGGGCCTCGGAGTGCACATTTTACACCTCCTACTAGTGACTCCACTCTGCACTGAAGTGTTATGAGATATTGCTCAGATGAAAACACTGTCTGAAAACAAATGCTTATAATCCCACTCATGCAATACGTACTTTGGGGGTTCTGGGCTAGGCACTAAGGGCATGGGAATAATAAGGCACATTCTCAGAAGTCATGGGAGTGGGGGAAAGCAGTTACTCATCCCTACTCATCCCTAAGGGAACCCCGGGAAGGGCTCTGTGTGTTGGAAGGGCGAGAGCAGCCTCAGTGAGAGATGGAAAGGAGACAGCCAAGCAGGTGGGTGTGAAGCCGCTCCAGGCAAGGAGGCAGAGCAGGCAGAAGCCCAGAAGCAGGTTCTGTGTGGCTGTTGAGGCTAGGAGGCGTGTGGGAGGCAGGAACCACGATAACAGAACCAGGCAAGGGCCACGTCATGAGAGAGCTCACATGCCAGGCAGAGGGGCTTGGGTTCTATGGAGTAGGTTTAGTGCTAGAATAATAATAAAAGTAATAATTGGAGAAGGAAATGGCAACCCACTCCAGTATTCTTGCCTGGAGAATCCCATGGACAGAGGAGCCCATGGACGGGCCACAGTCCACAGGGTCGCAGAGAGTTGGACACGACTTGGAGACTGAGCACAATAATAATAATTCACCGCTTACCTCGTGCCGGGCAGGCACTGTGCTAAACCCTTCACCTGGATAACCTTATCTCATCTGCACAGAGCCTCTGTGAAGTGTTGAACCATTGCTGGGAGTCGGGGTGGGGGGAAAAGGCGAGTCCTCTATTAATTTGACTGTGGTGGGCAGGGAATGGGGGGGTAGCCAGAGCCATCAGTTCAGTTCAGTTCAGTTCAATTGCTCAGTCGTGTCCGACTCCCTGCGACCCCATGAATTGCAGCACGCCAGGCCTACCTGTCCATCACCAACTCCTGGAGTTCCCTCAAACTCATGTCCATCGAGTCGGTGATGCCATCCAGCCATCTCATCCTCTGTCGTCCCCTTCTCCTCTTGCCCCCAATCCCTCCCAGGATCAGAGTATTTTCCAATGAGTCAACTCTTCGCATGAGGTGGCCAAAGTACTGGAGTTTCAGCTTTACCATCATTCCTTCCAAAGAACACCCAGGACTGATCTCCTTTAGGATGGACTGGTTGGATCTCCTTGCAGTCCAAGGGACTCTCAAGAGTCTTCTCCAACACCACAGTTCAAAAGCATTAATTCTTCAGCACTCAGCTTTCTTCACAGTCCAACTCTCATATCCATACATGACCACTGGAAAAACCATAGCCTTGACTAGACAGACCTTTGTTGGCAAAGTAATGTCTCTGCTTTTCAATATGCTGTCTAGGTTGGTCATAACTTTCCTTCCAAGGAGTAAACGTCTTTTAATTTCATGGCTGCAGTCACCATCTGCAGTGATTTTGGAGCCCCCAAAATAAAGTCTGACACTGTTTCCACTCTTTCCCCATCTATTTCCCATGAAGTGATGGGACCAGATGCCATGATCTTCGTTTTCTGAATGTTGAGCTTTAAGCCAACTTCTTCACTCTCCTCTTTCACTTTCATCAGGAGGCTTTTTAGTTTCTCTTCACTTTCTGCCATAAGGGTATCTGAGGTTATTGATATTTCTCCTGGCAATCTTGATTCCAGCTTGTGCTTCTTCCAGCCCAGTGTTTCTCATGATGTCCTCTGCATATAAGTTAAATAAGCAGGGTGACAATATACAGCCTTGACGTACTCCTTTTCCTATTTGGAACCAGTCTGTTGTTCCATGTCCAGTTCTAACTGTTGCTTCCCGACCTGCATATATGTTTCTCAAGAGGCAGGTCAGGTAGTCTGGTATTCCCATCTCTTTCAGAATTGTCCACAGTTTATTGTGATCCACACAGTCAAAGGCTTTGGCATAGTCAATAAAGCAGAAATAGATGTTTTTCTGGAACTCTCTTGCTTTTTTCATGATCTAGTGGATGTTGGCAATTTTATCTCATCATGGTCAACAAAAGAGTCCAAAATGCAGTACTTGGATGCAATCTCAAAAACAACAGAATGATCTCTGTTCATTTCCAAGGCAGACCATTCAATATCACAGTAATCCAAGTCTATGCCCCAACCAGTAACGCTGAAGAAGCTGAAATTGAATGGTTCTATGAAGACCTACGAGACCTTTTAGAACTAACACCCCAAAAAAGATGTCCTTTTCATTATAAGGGACTGGAATGCAAAAGTAGGAAGTCAAGAAACACCTGGAGTAATAGGCAAATTTGGCCTTAGAATATGGAATGAAGCAGGGCAAAGGCTAATAGTTTTGCCAAGAGAACGCACTGATCATAGCAAACACCCTCTTCCAACAACACAAGAGAAGACTCTACACATGGACATCACCAGATGGTCAACACCGAAATCAGACTGATTATATTCTTTTCAGCCAAAGATGGAGAAGCTCTATACAGTAGCAAAAACAAGACACTGACTGTGGCTCAGATCAGGAACTCCTTATTGCCAAATTCAGACTTAAATTGAAGAAAGTAGGGAAAACCACTAAACCATTCAGGTATGACCTAAATCAAATCCCTTATGATTATACAGTGGAAGTGAGAAATAGATTTAAGGGACTAGATCTGATAGATAGCGTGCCTGATGAACTATGGATGGAGGTTCGTGACATTGTACAGGAGACAGGGATCAAGACCATCCCCATGGAAAAGAAATGCAAAAAAGCAAAATGGCTGTCTGGGGAGGCCTTACAAATAGCTCTGAAAAGAAGAGAAGTGGAAAGCAAAGGAGAAAAGGAAAGATATAAGCATCTGAATGCAGAGTTCCAAAGACTAGCAAGAAGAGATAAGAAAGCCTTCCTCAGTGACCAATGCAAAGAAATAGAGGAAAACAACAGAATGGGAAAGACTAGAGATCTCTTCAAGAAAATTAGAAATACCTAGGAAACATTTCATGCAAAGATGGGCCAGAGCCATCTAGAATTGATAAATTTAATCCATCCTTGAAATTGGAGCAAGTTTCTGCTGGCCATCAAACCAAGCAGAGGCATTTGTGTGAATGAAGGCTTAGAGTCTAGACCAGTGGGGATCGGAAAACACAGCAAGGCTGTGGTGAGGCCTTGTGAGGAAGTCTGAGCAGCAGGGAACCCTGGTGGGGCCTTAAAGAGGAAGGCACGACCAGGCTTGGGCTTTCAAGCCATTATAGGGCCCCATTATGCTTTGGGACAATAGAAGAAACCACGGGAACAGATCCACTGGCTGCTTAATTCCCAACCTTTTTTTTTTTTTGGCTGCTCCACACAGCTTGCAGGATCTTAGCTCCCCAACCAGGGATTGAACCTATGCTCTTGGCAGTGAAAGGACCAAGTCCTAACCACTGGATCACCAGGGAATCCCAATCCCTAACTTTGGGCTTCCCTGGTGGCTCAGACAGTAAAGCATCTGCCTGCAATGCGGGAGGCCTGGATTTAATCCCTGGGTTGGGCCAATCCCCTGGAGAAGGAAATGGCAACCGACTCCAGTACTCTTGCCTGGAAAATCCCATGGATGGAGGAGCCTGGTATGCTACAGTCCATGGGGTTGCAAAGAGTTGGACATAACTGAGCGACTTCATTAACCTTTAAGAAGGCCCCTAAGAACTCTAGGAGCAGAGCTCTGGGGGATGTATTGGGGTCAAGAGGGGGACTTTTGTCGCCTCCTCGGATAGTCGCATATCCACTGCCACCTGACCTCAAGACCAGCCCTTGCACTGGAGTGAGGAGACAGTGAGGGTCTCCAAGGGCCCCCAAAGTAGCCACCTTCCCTGGGAGAAGGGAACGCATGAGTTTGCAGAGGCCTGAGCTAGGTCAGTCTGACTTGGCCTCGGAGCCCCTGCTGTTCATGGCTCTGGCAAGGACGTCTTCCCTGTCTGGGCCTCATCATGTGCATCCTTGACCTTGGCCTCTGAGGGGATGCCCCAGGACCCCCTGCAGGGCTGGCCCCAACTCAAGACTTTTCTGTGTGTTCACAGACATAGATGAGTGTGAGCAGCCAGGGGTGTGCAGCCGGGGTCGGTGCACCAACACGGAGGGTTCCTACCACTGTGAGTGTGACCAGGGCTACATCATGGTCAGGAAAGGACATTGCCAAGGTAAGGAATGGGGTGCCAGCCCCATCATCTCCTGGCTCCTCCCCACCATCTGCTGTCCCTCCCCATCATCTCCTGGTCCCTCCCCATCATCACTTGGTCTCTTCCCACCATCTCCTGGTCCCTTTCCACCATCTCCTGTCCCTCTCCATCATCTCCTGGCTCCTCCCCATCATTTCCTGGTTCCTCCCCATCATCTCCTGATCCCTCCCCATCATCTCCTGGCTCCTCCCCATCATCTCCTGATCCCTCCCCATCATCTCCTTGTCCCTCCCCATGCACTGCCCAGCACCAGCTCCCCTTCCAGCTTACCCCTGAGCCCACTCCTCTGCACAGAGACCTGTCTAGGATTCCAGGAGCCTCTCTGTTCCCTTAGTGGGATTTTGGCATCCTGTCTGCCCTGACAGCATAGGAGCCCAGTAACTTTGCATACATGAGATCCCAGGGGCTCCCCTCTGTGCACCTCTGCCCACCACTTGAGTTGCATGGTAGAGGGAAGGCTGATATCTGGGAGGTGCCTCAGGCATCAGGCTTGATCTGCTGGCTAAAGCTTGTCAGGCTGTAAGCTGGGCTGTATCCTTAGACGGCTACGTGCGGACACCTGACAAGTGTTCACGCGTTGGGCCAATACACGCTGGTTGAAAAACATGAATGAATGAGCCCTCATCCCAGCCCCCTTTCCCAGTATCGCAAGTCGGCTGTGACATTGCCCACTGATGTCCTCACAGACTGGCTTGAACCTGCCACCATCATGCCAGCTCCCAGCAGCCCTGCCACTTTCACCTCCCTGCCAGGCTGGGGTGTCAAAGGCTCACAAAAGGCCTGGGTCATGTGCTCCCAACTGGCTGAGACAAGAATGGGTGAGAGTAAATCAAAGTTCTCTCTGGAAGGAAGTCCTGCCCTTGATCCAAAGATAGGTGCAGACTCCTCTCTGCCTCTTGGCTTCCCACGGCCAGGGCTTGCCTGGATTCAGAAGATCCTGGAAGTAAGAGATGAGCCTGTGTGTCTGGTGAAGGGAGTCCACCCCCGCTTCCCAATGCCGCTACTACAGAAGCAGAGTCCAGGGGAGAGGTCACTAGGAGGTGCAGGACAGACAAATCCCTGTCTGAATCCCCAGCGTCTCACCTCCCCTTCTCAATGCCTCCCTCTTTAAAGTCAGGCCCACTATGATCAAAACCAGACCCCACTCCCCTTGTCCTCATGAGCTTACTGAACCACAGACAGTCTGGCATTTTCCAGGAGAAGAGAGAGTGAAGGGAGTTGGCATTTGATGGGTGCCTGTTATAAATGCCAGGTGCTGGACTAGGGTCTCAACAGATTGCTTCATTTAAGCATCCAACATTATTCATTTGGCATGAAACCTGATTAAAAAGTAAAACCAAAGGAAATGAACTAGGAAAATCCAAGGACATCTAAAGTCTCAAATTTCTACTAACCAGTCCACATTGAGGGCACAGGCTCTGGTGGAGACAGATACGGGCTTGGCTTATTGTCTCAGTGTCTGGAGATGGAAACCATAACGCCCATGGCAGGGGCTTTGGTTAACCTGCCGAACAGCCATGTGAAGGGCACAGGCAGCCCTGCAGCAAGTAGGGGAGCCCGTTCTCTCTCATGTCTTGTCTCCCCCAGTGCCCGAGCCCGTGCCTCTGGATCACCTCCTTCCCTCCCAGAGGAAAGGGCCCAGACACACACAGCTTGGCTGGGAGGTCAGGCTGGGTTCCTGGCCCAGGACAGACACTCTTGAGTCTGTTGAAAGCAAGACTGATGTAGCCTGCACGCTCCTCCAGGTTTCCACCCGTAACCACAGCCCCAGCCCATCACCCCGGGAGCCCAGTCAATTTCCCCCTCCCTCTTTCTTCTTCCTCCAACCAAGAAACCACTCTCTCTCCACTTAAACTCAGAGTCTCTGGTGAAGGGCCCGAGTGGTCTGGACAGCAGCCCGTCCAAAGTCTCCATGGCATTTCTGTCGTCTCGGGACTCTGGATTCCCACGGAGAGGGTCTAGGTCCCCCTGCAGACTGCCAGGGCTCTGCTGTCCTCCACCTACCCCCAAGGTCACCCATGGGTCCAGCCCCTGCAGGAGCACCGTGCCCACCGTGTGCTCTCACAGTACCCTTCCATATCCTCAAGCAGAGACTGCAGCGCTGGTTAGAGGAGCTCCACCATCTGCCCGGTATACAGACAGCAGGCTGGCAAGCTGGTCCCTGGGGTGCCTGTTTCCCGGGGTCTTCTGGGGTCTTTCTCGCAGCCTCATACCAAGAGGATGTGAAGCTTTAGTGAATCACATGGTCTCATTTTTTGGTCAGCAAACATTTCTTGAGTGCCAGCTGTGTCCCAGCCATGGGCCAGGAATACAGCCATAAAAAAGATAGACAGCGCCTGCCCCCCGACAACCAGGGTAAAACCTTTACCAAAACATACCATAATCTTAGGTTAAATTTTAAACCCTAGACTAGGCAAAAAACATCTGGCTCTCGTCCAGGCACCGAAAGGTTGGTGGGACATCCTCAGGATATCTGGTGACTTCAGAGCCTGTGCTTTTAACAGGGATTCATCCATGGCTTGGCTAGTGGCTCTGATATATTGGCCCCCATTTAGAAAAGGCCCGCCCTGGTTCAGGTAGAGGCTAGGGGCTGCTTTGACCCTCTGCCCCCCCACCACCCCCACCTCCCAGGCATGAACATCACTGGCTGGGGCTCTGGCCTGAGGAAGGAAGCCCGTGGCAGTGTGCCAGGATAGGCCGGGTTATGCTGCAGTAACAACCAGCCTCAATCTTAGTGTCGTGTAGGACACAGCAGACTTGATATCTGACCAAAGCCACGTATCCATTATGGGTGTGCAGGGGGTCCTGGTCCGCATCTTCTCATCTTGAACCAGGCTAAAGGAAGAGCATCTTGAATGTGGCCACTGTCCATGGAAGAAAGAAAGAGCACTCTGCAGGGTTGCACACAAATAAGTGTTTGGGCCCATAAATTACACACGTGATATCCACTCAAAGCTACTGGGCAGCACTAGTCCTCCTGCCCCACCCAACCACAAGGGACCAGGAGGCACAAGCCCATCACGACCCAAAAAGTGAGAGCTGGAATTCTCAGTGAAGCAGGATTTGTCCCACAGGTCTCCTAATGCCCAACATGACGCACTTCCGGCACCACCTCCGCAGGTGTGCCCAGAACACTTGGGGCAGGGCAGAGCTCAGAGCCCTTTGCTCCCACGAAGTCTAATCTCCTTCTGATGTTGCCTGACCCTGCAGGAGAGGTCCAAAGACTCCGTTTTTCCTCGGTGTGGTCTTAGAGGAGGATACTTGCCTCCATCTCTTTCTCTTCATCCCCGAGTCTCGCATCCCTGAAGCAGACTTGCGGCTCATTCCCAATGGCTTTGCCCATCTTGCTTCCAGTATCTCAGCCAGGACTGGCAGGCCAGGCTGCTGGCCAAAGCTGGTGGCCCTAGAACCTTCATTTCTTCCACCTCCGCCTTGTTCTCTCCAGTTCTGTTTTTACAGAAGCTTCTAGAATAGTTTAGCCTGGTATCACCACAACCCAACTAGGGGTTCTTGGTTGCCCTGTTTCCTGAGATGAGCCTTATCTCGGTGTCCCTGAGATTGCCCAGGAGTTCTGGGTGTCTCCTAGCACACACACCCTCGAAACGCCCTCTGTTCTGTGTATGTCTTCCTCATGTGGACCCGTAGGGTGAGGTTTTGGCTGTGAGAGGTGACCGCTTCCCTGGAACAGAGGGCTCTGATGGACCCAGTCTTCTGCAGACCAAACAACCTCAGAGGAGATTCATTTTCACCCTCCACTTCCGGGCCCATGTCCTGTTTGATCGTGACAGCTGTTCCTTGAGTCATTTTGCAGGAAGCCTGTGTTCTGACCCTTGGCCCTGCCTCCTGCCTTTCTCTTCTTCCCCCTGGGTGCTGAGCAGGTCTTCCTCCTAGTCAGTAGGGCCTCTGAATCTCCATGAGCCAGCAGGTGGACTTCCTGCGGGAGGGCGACAATTACCCATGCAGGGAAGGTGAACCGTCCTGTTTCCTCTGGAGCTCAGTCAATCTGTCTGTAGTGAAGAGTGACTGGGAGCCTGCACACTGGGCCAGAGGAGCTGACCGTCTTCCTGCCGTCCTGACCCAGAGTTCAGTCCCTGGGTTCCAACCTCACCAACTCGGCCCAGGTAGCTGGGGTGCCTTGGAGGCTGGACTCCCCAGCATGCCGGCTTCGCATTGGGCAGAGCCCTGTGTGCCGTTCTCGGGAGCAAGCTCGCCTTCCGCCCCGTTGTTCTCATCTCCCAGGACTGGCTCCTCTCCCTCCATGGCTCCCCCCACCCCCTGCTTGTCTGATCAGTGCTCAGACTCATCCTTTCGGGCTGGCTTTCCTGAATCTCACCAGAGTGGGCGTGGGAGCCCTACATGGTTCTCAGCTAGAAGAAAATTCCCCTCTCCAGCAGCCTTCCTAGCCTCTGCGTCAGCCTCACTCTGCATCAGCCTCAGGGCTGGTCTTGGCCACATCAAAGATTGGGGGAGTCACCCTCTGTCCTCCTTTCTGGGTGCCAGGAAGCCTGTTTTGCCTTTATTGCCCAGCTAGGATCTATCCTGGGGTCTCTGGGGCCTTCTGTGCCAAGCACGTCCAATCCCATCATCGTCACCCCTTGTAAATGAACAAGGGAGAGATGAAGGTCCTTCCCAAGAGTCCAGCTCACGACTGCGAGCCCTCTCACCCTCCCCAAGCTACTGAGAGCACAGCCTCCTGCAGCAGGGCTTCTCCCTTCCTCTCGGTCTTCCCTCTCTCTTTCGTCCAGGACGGTGGGTGGGAGGTGGGGGTGGGAACACAAGAGAACACTCACATCTTCCTGGTTTCCATCTGTACAGGAACTGACATCCCTCCTTCTCCCTGACCGAGAGCAGGGTCAAGGATGTGCTCCTTCACAGCCCACCTGCGGGCCGTGGTTACCAGAGATGACCAAGGCAGGGGCTGTTATTTTTGCAGATATCAACGAATGCCGTCACCCTGGCACCTGCCCTGATGGGAGATGCGTCAACTCCCCCGGCTCCTACACTTGCCTGCCCTGCGAGGAAGGCTACAGGGGCCAGGGCGGGAGCTGTGTAGGTGAGGGCTGCCTGCCAAGGCATGGAGGGGGCTGTTTGGCCTGGGGACTCTGGGTTGAGCCCACACAAGGTGGTGGGGGGAGGCAAGGGCAGAGGGAAATGGCTTAGAGGCCTTCGTGACCCAGCTGGGTTTCCACATGACATTAGGCATGAGGTGGGTGTGCTTCAGTTACTGGTGCTCTGCCCTCTGAATCAGCCAGGGTAGGAGGGCCCCTTAGGCTCCTTGGCCATATCCGTCCAGGAGCTACATACAGCCCAAGGTTCCAGAGGCTTCTGGGGCTGGATTCTGCTAGGTAGGCTGAAGGTGCCACGCGTCTTTTGGAAGAGGCTGATGCCAGTGGTGTGGAGGAGGGGTCTTCTGCCCTCCTGGACCTCAAGAGCAACCTCTAACACCAACGCCTAAGAGAACAGTGGGTGGTCTTCTCTGGAGGTCGGGGTGGGGGGCGGTGCCTGTGAGCCGTAGGAGGAATGCTTTTTCCCTCAACCCTCGCAGGAAGAAGGGCCCAGGGCTCGGGGTGCCAGGAGGGACTGAGTCGTGAATAGAGACTTTGAGGCTCTGGAGAGGGCATGCATTTCCCAGGCCCTTGAGACTGCCACTCAACCACCCAGGCAGAACTTGGCCTCGCTCTGTGTTACCCACTCGCCCGCTGAAGCTGGTGGGTGGGCTGGAAACTTGCTGTCATACCCATTTGGTTGGCGGGGAGGAGACCAGAGAGGTTCAGACTCACTCTAGGGTGAGGCAGAAGTCTTAGACACTTGCCTCCAGGTGTCCTCAGATGGGCCAAATCAGTCCCAGGGCTGGGGCGAGGGGAACCTGGCCCCCCTTTTCTAGGAACTTGCAGGGCGCTGTCACTGGATGGAGCTGAAGTCAGCTCAGGGATGGAAGTTAGTTTGGCAGGGGGAAGGGCACCCAGCCAAGGTAGATGGGTCCAGGAGCAGGAATGTCCTCTGGTCCTTCCCAGGGTGCTAGGGCCCCTCGGAATGCTGGTTCCTGGCCTCTTAATGGAGACGCTCTCAGCCTGATGCTGGAGGCTGTGCAAGGGATAGGAGGCCAGCTTGGACTTCTCTCCCACAGATGTGAATGAATGTCTGACCCCTGGGGTCTGCACCCATGGAACGTGCATCAACCTCGAGGGCTCCTTTAGATGCTCCTGTGAGCAGGGCTATGAAGTTACCCCAGATGAGAAGGGCTGCCAAGGTACAAGGATCCAAAACGCCCTTTGTCCATCCACGACACGCCCGCCTGCAGCTCCTTCCCTCTGGCCCACATCCCTGAGCTGACCCAGCACAGCGCTGCTGCAGAGACTGTCTTTCCCCGACAACCCCCAACCCCACCCCACCCCTCCCTGTCAACCTCTGGCTAGCCTGGCATGTCTGTCCTGCAGAGAGCCCCACACAGAGCTCAATGGCCTGTTTCAGATGTCGACGAGTGTGCCATCCGGGCCTCGTGCCCCACGGGCCTCTGTCTCAACACGGAGGGCTCCTTCACCTGCTCAGCCTGCGAGAGTGGGTACTGGGTGAATGAGGATGGCACCGCCTGTGAAGGTAACCCTGGGGAGGGGGTTGGCCAAGGGGAACTGAGAGCACAGACCCTCGGACCTCCCAAAGAACCCTCCATTTGTTCCCTGGTTTGGGGTTGATGCTGAGGGTCTCCAGACCAGGCGAGAGGACCCTGTGAATGGACTTGCGCTTCTGTTTTCTCCATGAGGACAGAAGGAGAAGGGAGTCACAGTGACAAGAGGGAAGGAAGCTGATGGCCGAGCCGCCCCAGAAGCATCCCCGGGGAGAGGGTGCGGGGGTTGTCCTGTAAGAGGCCCAGAGCCAGGGCTCCCCTTCCCCGGGGGCCCACTGAGTCCGACAAGCTCAGAGAGGGAACCAGAGATCTGGGGTGGTTCTGGCCTGGCCAGGTGGAGGGAGGCATCCCCAGGCCCCCTGGGTGACTGACTGGCTGATTGTCTGCCCCAGACCTAGACGAGTGCGCCTTTCCCGGAGTCTGCCCGTCCGGAGTCTGCACCAACACTGCCGGCTCCTTCTCCTGCAGGGACTGCGAGGCGGGCTACCAGCCCAGCACCCTGGGCCACACCTGTGAAGGTGAGAGGCCCCCGACGGGGAACAGGAAACTAGCCCTTCACCCTCAGAGAAGGGAGTTCGCCTTGGAGGGTGGGCCAGCTGGGGATGCCTGTTCTCGCCCTCCCTCCCTAAACAGGCGTCAGAAAGGCAACTGCAGATCTGGGTCTAGGGAGCCAATGAGCCACTGGACCAAAGCTTCAGTGCTTGTCACAAGCATGGGGAGTTGTTCGATCGAAGTGAGGCTTCCAGGCCTTGGCAGGCCGGCTAAGTCTGTCTGTTGGGGGTGGGGGTCTTGAGATCTGTTATCTAACAGGCTTCTCCAGAGTTCCTTGTAAAGGTGGGTGCTGCGACATTATTCTAAAGACCCTGGCCGGTACCAGGCCATCTGTGAAAGAAAGCAAAAGTGTTAGCTGCTCAGTCGTGTCCGACTCTTTGTAACCCCATGGACTGTATGGACTGTAGCCCACCAGGCTCCTCTGTCCATGGGATTCTCCAGGCAAGACTACTGGAGTGGGTTGCCATTTCCTTCTCCAGCGGATCTTCCCACTCAGGGATCAAACCCAGGTCTCTTGCATTGGTAGGCGGGTTCTTTACCAGGGAAGTCCCAGGGCAATCTGTAGGTCAATTTAAATAATCCACTTTCTGTTACCTCCTCAGGTTCTCTGTATCCGCTTCCTCCGCTTATTTCTCAGTTGTTCTCCTGTTGTTTCTGTAAAATCTCAGCCGCGATGAGGGCAGTAGGGTTTGGCCAACTTAGGCCAGGGTTGCTGCTAGGGGAGACCAGGTGTGCCCTGGGCAGGCACAGCGTGGGCAGCGGGAGGTCGGGGGAGTCTGCCGGGCTGGGTTGGGGCAGGATGGAGGGAGATGCAGCCATCCTCCTCCCCAAAGGCTCCCTCGCCAGCTTCTCCCAGCTGTGCCAGTTTACAAGCGGATGGTGCTCCTATGGGTCCAGTCTCCTCGGGCAGACCCCCAGGTCCTCTGGAGACCTCCCTGTTGATCCCTGCCCTTGGGAGGTCTTCCCATCAGTTCTGCCTCCCCACCCCACCCCTCCGTACTACCGTCTCCTGATGTGGCCCTGCAGATGTGGACGAGTGTGAGGACCCCCAGAGCAGCTGCCTGGGAGGAGAGTGCAAGAACACGGCTGGCTCCTACCAGTGCCTCTGTCCCCCGGGCTTCCAGCTGGCCAATGGCACGGTGTGTGAGGGTGAGTGGCTCAGGTCTCCCCGGCCAGAGACCGGGTGGGGCGGAGGGTTTCCCTACACCGCGCACTGCCCGGGGAACATCGCCCCCTGCCGGGGGAGACACCACCTGCTCATCTGCCCGCAGATGTGAACGAGTGTGTGGGTGAGGAGTACTGCGCACCGCGCGGCGAGTGTCTCAACAGCCACGGGTCCTTCTTCTGCCTCTGTGCCGACGGCTTCGTCAGCGCGGACGGGGGCACCAGCTGCCAAGGTGAGAAGCCGGCAGTAGGGGGCGCGAGGGGTCATCCCGCGTACTGACAGAGGCTTGCGGTCCACCTGGGATGGGAAGATGGGAGGCTGAGGGATGAGGGCGGGAACCAGGGGTCAGGGAGAGCCTCTGGAGCCCTCCTCCAGGGCCTGTCCACGATGCATAAGGCAGGTGCCTTCACCCTCTGCCCTGCCTGGTTCCAGGGCTCCACGCCCAACGGCGCCTCTGGCTTCCAGCTCTGGACTCTTGTTCAGATCTTCCAGCCCTTTTCTACTTCGAGCCATTCCCTGGCCCTCCTCTGAGCGAAACTTCCCAGGGCCCTGGGGACCCATGGCTGGCCCTGCAGACAAACGTCTCTATTCTAGATGTGGACGAGTGTGCAGTCACTGACCGGTGTCTCGGGGGCCAGTGTGTCAACACCGACGGCTCCTTCAACTGTGTGTGTGAGACTGGCTTCCAGCCCTCCCCAGAGAGTGGGGAGTGTGTGGGTAAGGGCTCCAGAGGGTAAGCAGACAGGGCTCTGCCCCATGTCGACAGACAGACACCTCCACCCTGCCAGCTCCTCCGCTCCCTGGGGCCAGGAGCCCCAGCTTCGAGCACTTTCCATAGATAAATCATCCAATGGATAATGTCTTTATTCAGCCTCTTCTGACTCAGGGATTGCCCCCAGGATGTCCTTGTGCTGTGGCAGAGCACACAGTCTAGTTTTTTGAAAGCCAAATAGATGCAATAGACATTTACACCACCTGGGTTCAATGCATTTTGTTGGGACAAATAGACAGTTATGGATCTTCTTGAAACTAAGCAAGGGAGACATATGAAGACAGCTCTCCATAATACATGTTGGGAAAGGTGTTATATAGAGAGAGGTAGACAGTGCTCTGCTGTGGAGGGCAGAGTGCAGGGGAAAAGGAGTGTCACAGAGGCTGAGAGCTCTCCTGGACAATCAGGCCTGCGGCTCAGGGGAAAGGGTCCTGAACTTGATGTTTTGGGGTTGAAATGAGCATAGTGGTTTGGAACCAATCAAGAACCTCAGAAGTTGAGGAGAACGACCTTGTCATGCCAGAGATATGGGGTCGGGGTAGTGACCTGGCCACTTCTGTCCCCTCTCCTGGCCCTGGGGACAGACATTGACGAGTGTGAGGACCTCGGAGAACCGATGTGCGGGGCCTGGAGGTGCGAGAACAGCCCTGGCTCCTACCGCTGTGTCCTGGGCTGCCAGCCTGGCTTCCACATGGCCCCGACGGGAGACTGCATTGGTGAGTGGGGAGGGGGCCTGCGGGCTGGGAGGCCTAGGACAACATCTACTTTTCACGTACCTGGCTAGAAACAATTTTTTCAGCTGTCTCTGTGTTTTCCATGCAGCAGCGCTTACACAAAAATTGAAGAGGACTGTTTAGTTTTCTCACTCTGTGTTCAGAAGTTAGTGTTCAGAGATCTTGGTGTTAATAAGCCAGATAAATTAGTATTCCCAGCGAACAGAGAGCACACCCTACGCTGTATCCCGCCCTGTCCCGCAGACATTGACGAGTGTGCCAACGACACCATGTGTGGGGCCCATGGCTTCTGTGACAACACCGACGGCTCCTTCCGCTGCCTCTGTGACCAGGGCTTCGAGACCTCGCCCTCCGGCTGGGACTGCGTTGGTGAGAAGCCTGTGGCCTAGCCAGCTCTCAACCAGGGAAGGGAAGGCTCTCGGGCCCTTGACCCCGTCTCCACAGACCTTGGCTGCCCTGCATAGAGGGGCCCTAGGGCCCTCCTCCCGAAAGGTTCAGGGTCACATGGGCTCCACATGGAGCCCTCAACACAGAGTGACAAGGAAGGGGGATTTCAGCTCCCCCGACAGAGGATGAGATGGTTGGATGGCATCCACCAACTCAACGGACATGAGTTTGAATAAAACTCCAGGAGTTGGTGATGGACAGGGAGGCCTGGCATGCTGCATGGGGTCGCAAAGAGTCAGACACGACTGAGCCACTGAACTGAACTGAACTGAACTACAGGGGCACCTTGGGCTTCCCAGGTGGCTCAGTGGTAAAGATGTCACCTGCCAATGCAGGAGATGTAGGAGACGTGCGTCCGATCCCTGGGTTGGGAAGACCCTTTGGAGTAGGAAATGGCAACCCACTCCAGTATTCTTGCCTGGAGGATTCCCATGGATAGCGGAGCATGGCGGGTTACAGTCCACGCATGGGGTCACAAAGAGTGGCACCCGATTGCGCAGTGGAGCACACACACGCACCCACTGGGGCACCGTGGCCAGGTTGATCAGGGAAGCGAGGCCCCCCTTCTACCAGCAGGGGGAGCAAGCACACTAGTGAAGGCGCCACCCTTCCCCAGAGACCCAAGGGTTCAAGAGGCGCGTTTGGGGAATATGCAGAAGGAAGAACCCTTCCTCCTTGTCCATTTATGGGCCCTTTTCTGCCACCCTTTTCCTTCTCCCTCCCTTCCCATCCCCTCTGCTCACCTGGTCCTCCTTCCTGCGAAGTCATACCCACTTCCTGCTCTTCCCCAGGCCTTTAGCCTCTTTCTTTGGGGGTTGCGGGGGTGGGGCGGGGATGAGATGGGGATCTGCCTGCGGGGCTGGAGGCAGGGGCAGGGGCCTCGGCCTCTCCCTCGCCCGCGAGCCGGTCTTCCTGTCTGGCAGACGTGAACGAGTGTGAGCTCATGCTGGCGGTGTGTGGGGCGGCGCTCTGCGAGAACGTGGAGGGCTCCTTCCTGTGCCTCTGCGCCAGCGACCTGGAGGAGTACGACGCTCAGGAGGGGCGCTGCCGCCCGCGGGGGGCTGGAGGTGAGCCCTGCGCCCCACCCTCACGGTGCACCCCGCGCTGTCTGGCGTACACAGTGCTTCCACTGCTCCAGCTCTTGAGAGAGATCTCGGCGATGTGGGCAGGGGAGCATCTTAGGGCTGGAGTGCGGAGTGCGGAGGGTGAGGAGTCTGAGTGTGGAGCAAAGTCGACTATGCCCCGGGAACCTCCAGGAGGTTGCAGGGCTTCGACGACCCTACAGGAGGCTCGAGAAGCTCTAATGCCAACTTGGGGGCCGGGGGGAGGGCAGGGAGCTCAGATTGAGCCTTGGTTGTCATTGTTCAGTCGCCAAGTCTGGGGTCACTCTTCGGGACCCCATGGACTGCAGCACATCAGGCATCCCTGTCCCTCACCATCTGAGCCTTGGAGGGACCCTCAGTCAAACCCCAGGAACCTCTTAGGTGAGGGAGGCCCAGAAACTGAGCTAAACTCTCCCATCCCACTCCACTCCAGAGCTGCCGGTTTCAGCCTCTCAGCCCAGGACTGGGATTGAGCTGGCCTTCTCTGACATGGGGGAAAGCAAGCAGGACCCGGAACAAGGAAGAGTGGGAGGGGCAGGGGCACAGTGTGACACAGAGGAATGGAACGGTGTACCATACCATGCCTGTATGGTGTGATATGCTGGGGACTGGGGCCACCCCGCTGCAGGGGAGGAAGGCAGGATGGTATCTTGGAAAGAGTAGGGGTGTGGCACCAGAGGAACTGGGGTCACTTCCCTGCTCTGCCACTAGGTGGCTCCTGCAAGTCATCTAGCTTCTCTAAGCCTCAACTGCCTCTTCTATAAAAGAAAGCTGATGATAATAAGCTCTTCATAAGGCCTATCAAGTGAGATAATAAAAGTACACTGTAACGTGCCCTATAAATGTTTAAAATTTAAATAAATTCAAAGGCCAGGGTGCCCCAGGGGGCCATGAACAGACATTAATAAGGGGCATCTGTCACACACAGGTCCGAGTGTCCCTGAGGCCAGGCCAGGGGCACACCCACCAGGCCCCATCCGCATGGAATGCTACTCTGGACAGAAGGACCAGACACCCTGCTCCAGCCTTCTGGGCCGGAACACCACGCAGGCCGAGTGCTGCTGCACCCAGGGCACCGGCTGGGGAGATGCCTGTGACCTGTGCCCAGATGAGGACTCAGGTAAGGCCCCCAAGGGTCCCAGGTCCTCTCAGAGTCGGCTCTGCAGAGTGACACAGAAAGAAGTCGGGGGGGAGGGGGCTGTTGGCGTGCAGAGTCTTTCTCTCTCTGAGCTTGGATGCCTCCCTGCACAGTTGAGTTCAGCGAGATCTGCCCTAGTGGGAAAGGCTACATCCCTGTTGAAGGAGCCTGGATGTTTGGACAGACCACATACACAGGTAACCTCCCCAAGACCCTCCTCCCCAAATGCCACTCACCTCAGTGGGCCTGGCCTGGTCCCCCAGGAGGCCTCTGCATGCAGGCTTCGCCTCTCGGGTTGCTTCTAACCTTCCTGTCCCAAGGCTACAGACCTACAGATCTTTAGCTGGAAGTTCTGACCTGAGCTCCTCCTGGATTGTCCCGTCAACCCCACTTTGGTTTTCTCTACTCCCCCTGAGGCTGAGTTCTCCAGGAACAAGCTATGATGCCTTGACTAACCCACTCCCAGGGCACAGGGACAGAGGCCAGAGGCAGCTGCTGATCTCCCTGGCCCCACTTACAGAGCCGGAAACTTTGGGGAACTCATCCTCAGAAAGGGTGGTTCGGGTATGGACTTATACCTGAAACTGGAAAAGGAAACAGCAGAATCGGAAATGGTTCTTCCTGAGTGCCTATTATGTGCCAAACACTATTTTAAGCACCTCACATGTATTAACATCTCAACCCTCATAACAGCTCTACAAGGTTAAGGAGTAGGAGCCACATTTTCTAGGTAGGGAACTGAAGCAAGGGACAACCTAAGCAATTGGCCCAATGTCACCCACCCCATCAAGTGGCAAAGCTGGGATTCGGCCCCAGTCAGTCTCGCTTTTGGAGAAGGCAATGGCACCCCACTCCAGTACTCTTGCCTGGAAAATCCCATGGACGGAGGAGCCTGGTAGGCTGCAGTCCATGAGGTCGCTAGGAGTCAGACATGACTAAGCAACTTCACTTTCACTTTTCACTTTCATGCATTGGAGAAGGAAATGGCAACCTACTCCAGTGTTCTTGCCTGGAGAATCCCAGGGACAAGGGAGCCTGGTGGGCTGCCATCTATGGGGTCACACAGAGTCGGACACGACTGAAGCAACGCAGCAGCAGCAGCAGCAGCAGCAGTCTGGCTTTGGAGCCCCTAGATCTAAGGACTGCCTCATCCCGCGTCTAGCCTTGCCCTCACTCAGCTCTGCCCTCCCGCAGATGCCGACGAGTGCGTGATGTTCGGGCCTGGGCTCTGCCGGAATGGCCGGTGTCTCAACACGGTGCCCGGCTACATCTGCCTGTGCAACCCTGGCTACCACTACAATGCTGCCCTCAGGAAGTGTGAGGGTGAGGACGCCCGCCACCCCTCCCCACCCTGGGGCCCACAGCTGAATGCTCCCCCACCCCCCTGCCAGGCAGCCTAGTTCTGGCTGGAAGTGTCCCCCTTCCCTAGGGAGGATGCCTGCTGCTGCAGGTGGGTCTGAGGTGGGGGGCGAGGGGACCTACTAGCAAGTCATCCTTGGGCTGGGGCCTCCCAGGCTGGGCGGGAGGTGGGGGGGCATTATCAGTTACAAGAAACCCCCCTTCCCTGAAGGCAGCGGTGGGTGGCCATGGCGTGTGGGCACTGCCCCCAACGTTCCTCCCCGTCTCCTTGCCTCCCAGATCATGACGAGTGCCAGGACATGGTCTGTGAAAATGGCGAGTGTGTGAACACAGAAGGCTCCTTCCACTGCTTCTGCAGCCCGCCCCTCACTCTGGACCTCAGCCAGCAGCGCTGTGTGAACAGCACCAGTGGTGTGGGTCAGTGGGGGTGGGGGGTGGGGGGGCGCAGCAGGGGGAGTGGACCGGGGATGGGGAGGCTCACGTGCCCTGTGCCCCCAGAGGACCTGCCTGACCACGACATCCACATGGACATCTGCTGGAAGAGAGTCACCAACTATGTGTGCAGCCATCCCCTGCACGGCCGCCGCACCACCTACACCGAGTGCTGCTGTCAGGACGGCGAGGCCTGGAGCCAGCAGTGTGCTCTGTGCCCCCCCAGGAGCTCCGGTGAGAAGGCGGGGATGCCTCAGAGCTGGGCCCCCAGGGAGGGGATGTCCTCACCTTGGAAAGGGGCAGGGGCTTCAGAAAGGAGTAGGGCAAGTCACGGGCCTGCCTTCCCTCCGTCTTGTTTGGGGATGGATGCTGTAGGGCAGAGCGGGGTTAGGGGAGAGGAACACCGCCAGGAACTCGGGGCAGTGGTCCCAGCACCTCCCTCTGTTCTTGAGTCGAGAAACAGCACCCCGGGCCTCAGCTCCCAAGAGCCCGGGCCCAGCTTCCTCTCTCCCTCCTGCTCCCTACAGAGGTCTACGCTCAGCTCTGCAACGTGGCCCGGATCGAAGCCGAGCGGGAGGCTGGGATCCACTTCCGGCCTGGCTATGAGTACGGCCCCGGGCCCGATGACCTGCACTATAGCCTCTACGGCCCAGACGGGGTCCCCTTCTACAACTACCTGGGCCCCGAGGACGCCATCCCCGAGCCACTCTTCCCCAGCACGGCCGGCCGCCCGGGGGACCGCATACCGCTCCCTGAACCTCCCCTGCAGCCCTCAGAACTCCAGCCCCACTATGTGGCCAGCCACCCAGGTCTGTGTTGCTGCAAAAACGGGGAAGAGGTGGGCTCTGAAGCGGTTTCACTTCCATCTTCTCCATCTGCTCATCACTGTCAGCAGGGTGAGGACAGGAAAGGGAAAAATCCACCTAGCCCTCTCACGGGTCACCCAAGGGACAGGCGCTAACAACCCCCTCTGATGGCCTAACTAACACAGGGGACGCTAAAACGTACAGGACACCATCCCAACCTCAAAGCTGCTTGCGGGAGCTGAGAGGGACCAGCAGCACGCTCCTCCCACGCGACGTACAGTCTGCAGAACACCCTGCTCTACAGGCTCAAACCTGTGACCCGAAGTGGGAATTGTTGTTGTTCAGTCACTAAGTCATCTCTGACTCTTTGCGACCCCATGGACTGCAGCACGCCAGGCTTCCCTGTCCTTCATTATCTCCCTGAGTTTGCTCAAACTCATGTCCATTGAGTCGGTGATGCCGTCCAACCATCTCATCCTCTGTCGTCCCCTTCTCCTCCTACCTTCAATCTTTTCCCAGCATCAGGGTCTTTTTCCAGTGAGTCAAGCTCTTCTCATAAGGTGGCCAAAGTATTGGAGCTTCAGCTTCAGCATCAGTTCTTCCAATGAATATTCAGGGTTGATTTCCTGTAGGATTGACTGGTTTGACCTCCTTGCTACCCAAGGGACTCTCAAGAGTCTTCTCCAGCACCACAGTTTGAAATGGGAATTAAGGATTTCTAACCCCTTTAAAGGCCCACTGTGGTGACCTGGTTTGTAAGTGGCAATGACTCCAGCACTCAGGACTTGGATTCTAATAAGGAAGTCGGGCTTGGCATCTGTGCAATGGTGCTTGCCACGGGCACAGCCACTGTATCAGACTGATCAAAACTACAATGAGGTTAGGAGGAGGGTCTTTTCCAGGGGAGGGGAGTTACTTAGAGAAAGAAGAGGGTTAGGCAGAACTGGGAGCAGTTTTGCTTTATGGTGAGTGAGCATAGTCCCTTTTGCTACCAGTCCTGTCCACCCCCAAAAAGCTATGTGAAGATTTTACTGTAACATCCTGCCACTAACCACAAGAAAATCAAAACTGAAGTGCTCAGGATCCCTGGTGTTGTGAAAGCAGTGAGTCCCCACCTCCCCAGAGCCTCATTTAAAGCAAGCAGTTTTCCCCATCTAAAAATGACACATGCTTATTTTTTAGGGGTATTGCCTTTTGTTTCACCATTTTTCTGTGACAGTGTTATAACCCTCCCCACCCTACCCCAGGAATGCATTAGGCTCCTCTGAGCAGAGGGCAAGGGCCTCAGGGTGGGGTATGAGACCTCAGCCCCCCTGGCTCTCTGACTCCCTCCTCCCAGAGCACCAGGCCGGCTTCGAAGGGCTCCAGGCAGAGGAGTGCGGCATCCTGAATGGCTGTGAGAACGGCCGCTGCGTACGTGTGCGCGAGGGCTACACCTGTGACTGCTTCGAGGGCTTCCAGCTGGACACGGCCCACATGGCCTGTGTGGGTAGGTCTGGAATCAAGAATGCCAATGCCCAGGGGGCAGGACGGCCCTACTGGCTTCATGCGGAATAGTCAGACTGGCCTACTGCTCACTTAGGGATGCCTGACTTCGCCTAGATGGCAGACCCACTGCTGCCCGCTGGAGGGCCTGCTGGGCACCAAGCCTGGTGGTGAGAGCTCCAAAGGTCTATCGCTATGATTAGAAAGCCCTTTCCTTGGAGGTTCCTAGATAGAAGAAAGGCAGGGGCAAGACAGCATGGTCACAGTAAGGGCTCACGACCCCTGGCTTTGTGTCCGTGAGTTGCTTCCTTTGGGGCGTCCTTTGGCTGCCACGTGGACGATTCCGCTGCGAGGCAGCACTCAGGGCTTACTGACCAGAGGGGCACCGGGGGCAGCAGGCCATAGGCACGTGGGCTCCCTACAGCTCTCTCCTCCCTCTCCTCCTCGTAGATGTGAATGAGTGTGCTGACCTGAACGGGCCTGCTGCGCTCTGTGTCCATGGTCACTGCGAGAACACGGAGGGCTCCTACCGCTGCCACTGCCTCCCGGGTTATGTGGCTGAGGCAGGCCCCCCGCACTGCATCGCCAAGGAGTAGCAGAGACGGGTCGAGTGTGGGCAGTTACCTGGAAATGGGCCCTGGCCACAGGCGGGGCCTTGAGGAAGCTTTCCTAGCTGGGGAGATGCCGTGGAAACACCGGCCGGAGCCCCTGTGGCCCAGCTCCCAGCCAGCCTCGCCTGCTTTTCATCTCCCCCAGCTTCGGCTCTTGCTGTGTGAGCATCTGTCATGGCCTCCACACCGCCATGCCCTTGCTTGGCTCAAACACCACCAAGTGCTTTAATGCTTCAGCCACTGGCCACAAGGCCCAGTCTGCCATCTGTCCTGGCCTTGCCATGGGATGCTGATCAAAGGACGGCCCTCAACCAGCCCCTCAAGCTGTGCAAACGTGCAAGGTCCTTCGGCCTCATGCTGCACATACCCCTTCTCTAGACATGATCCACGTATCATCCTGATGCTTATACACCTGGATCAGAGGCCACATCTGCCCTGGAATGGCCCTTCAGAATCTATCAAGCAAAAAAGGATGGGGCAGGGCGCAGGAGAGGAGTTTGGAGAGTGATCGTCACCACTCAGCCAGTCTGATTGGGCCAGATTTAGCCACATCTCCACCTTGTTGCCAGTTTTATGGCCCCGGAGAGGGGCAGAAGATGCCCTCATCTCAGAGAAGCAAGACTGATACTAGCTTGCTAGTAAGAGATGCACATGAAGGGGAGCAAGGAGCCTGAGAGAGCGGCAACAGGACAATATATTTTTTTTTAAAATGGGGAGTTGATGCGAAGGGGGCACCACAGCTTTATACAGATCTAAAGAAAATAATCAGTAGCTTCAGGTAAATAACCATTCAGTCTACCCAGCAATAGCTCCTGAGCACCACAGCAAGGGCTGCCCCGAGACAGGGTGCCTATCTCCGAAGACCTCCATTAAATACATACTACTTCTTACAGGACACAAGTCTCTCCTGAGCTCTCCTTTTGTGGACACCAGTTCGATGTGCTAAAAATAAAGAGTTCCGTTTTTGAGCTTCTGAAATATAGTGTATTCCTGTTTAGGAGAACCCAGGTTCCCTGTGTTGTTCCCTCTCTCTACTCAGAGGCGTCTGCCCTCTTTCCCCTTCATACAATGGCTGGCTGGCATCCCACTGAGTTTACAAGTAGAGACTCACTCCAGCCTGGGCTAGCAGGGAGTTTAGAACCACGGTGGAATAAAGAAATGTACATTTCTGGGCTATTCTGGTTTTGTTTTTATTTCATATTAAACCAAATTTCTTTACCACGTTGACTGAGTCTGAACGTTAGAGATGAGACTGTGCTTACCCCCTCACCAGCTCTGCCAACATGACTGGGTTCCAACAGGAGAAGGTTCTTTCCCTTTCTAAGGCAAGGCAAGATCTGACTTTGCATTTCTCTGATGAATGGCAATGTAAATGAACAAGGCTCCGTGTGCCTGAGGATGTGGAGATGAATCCTCTTTTCTTAATTGAATCTGTCCTGTCCTACTTGCTGCTCTGATTGTCAGCCATCACATGATGACTTATTGAATGCTTGCTATGTGCCAGGCCTGTGCTGAACGCTGTACACAAATTTCATTTAATCATCCAACAATCCTTACTATTTTGATTCCCAATTTACAGATGGGGAAGTTGGACTTACAAAGCTTAAATAATCTGCTCTAGGTCACTACACTAGTTGAGATGTTTTCAGCAGACAAAAATATATAGTTCTTAAACATATGAAAATATTCTGACCTTCATTCAGAATAAAAAGAAATGCAAGTGAAAACTATATGGAGACACTTTTGTAAACTATTAGATTGGTAAAAATTTAAACGTTTGTCAAAACGTTGAGTTGGCAAGCATCTATGGGAAAACGATACACTCACACACATAGCTGACAGGAATATATTCTGATACAACTTCTGAAGAGGATGGCAATGTCTTTCAAAATTACAAAAGCACTTATTCTTTAAATCAGTCATTCCACTTCTCGGAATTTAAATTTAACCTTCAGATATAGTCTCACCAAATGTAAAATGACGTGTGTAAGGGGTTATTTATTTTAGCATTATTTGTAATAGCAAAAGGTTAGAAACAGTGCATTTCCATGGAGCCCCAAAAAGAAAAAATAAGGGGGGGGGTGCTCTAAACGCCTGGATAAGATATCCAAAACAGATTGAGGGAAGAAGGAAGGTTGCACAGCAAAGTGAACATATGCTGCTATTGCTATTTGTCTAGAGAGGGAGAAGAGAAGCGGGTATGTGCTAACCTCATCTCCGCCACTCCACCTCACACCTCACGTTTCAGAGAACTCACCATCCCTCAGTATACCCTTCAGGCCGTGCATCTTAACCGCTGCACCCACGGCCCTACCTCCCAAACCCCGCACTCCTGTCACCCTTCCAGGGATGTTCCCATGCTTGTACACATATTTCCCTGTGTTAGAAACACGAATATTAATAGCACACCATGCGTGCTGTTCTGCACTTTTCTGCTTTTTTTCACATCATACGTACTTGCACATAAAGGACTGCCTCGGTCTATTTTATAACTGTATACTTCTCCATTGAATAGACAAGTCATAATTTATTTAATCAGCCTATTAATGGGTGTTTCCATTGTTTTCTCTTTTGCTATTATAAATAATGCTACGATGAATATTCCTGTACATACGTTATTTCACATTGTATCTATGGGGTTATATCTGTGGGGTAAATTCTTAGAAACAATGGTAGTTGATGGGAAGGGCAACAGGTGGATGCACACAGGACTGGGAGACTCTTCACTGTATCCCCATTTGTGTCTTTTCGAATTTTGTACTGTGTCTTACCTATTCAAAAATAAAATATTTTTAAATACAGCTGCTGGACATAGACTGCTTAAATGTTCCCTCTCTAAATATATTTATCTATGTTTTACAATTAAAGCCAGATGAAAACTGTTTCAGCACTTCTTAAATCAAATTTTCCTTTAAACATCCTGGTGGTATTTCTCTGGAGAAATGGCAAACAGGGATTTTAAAAGGCAATCATAAACATCAATGTTAGATACCTAAAAAAGTGGAGGAGTTTCCTCCTTTTGAGACACACGTGCAAGGCCATGGTGCACGGGACACTTAGACCCCGCCCACTGCAGGGTGTCAGTTCAGGCCCCTGAGTTCAGGGGAGGGCTACCCCTCCCAGCACTGATCATCAGTGCTGCCCACTTCCCTGTACAGGATGTCCCAGCCAAATTCTGACCCTTCTCTTATGCTTTACAACGAAAGACCAAAAGAATGGGGTGCAATTCTCGGAAGAAAGAGAAAGAAGAGTATCTTCTTGGACACCTGCCGGGACCCAGCACAGGAGATCCCACCCATGACAAGGTCATGCAGAGAGGCCTGATGGGTAAGGCGAGTCGGGCCTCAGGGGTTCCCCCTGGAATTTCCTGAGCATCTACCCCCAAAACCAGCGTCTGCCTACTTTACTGTGTTATGCTTTCCACCTACTCTTCTGACATTAACAGGGGGCTGTCCCCCCACCACCTTTTTTCTGGAAAAAGTTAATTTAGAGCTTTTAGATAATAAATCTCCTGGGCATAATAAGAGTGTTTCAATCCAAAAATCCCTCTGAGGGCTTTCTAGCCTGCCTGCTGGACTCTTACAGCTGTGCATGTGATTGTTTGCGGCCTCCCGACCACAAGAGTCACAGGAAGCTTAAAACATCCTAGGAATGTAAGGGCTACCGAAGAGTCAAAGTCACTAGAATAGGACTGATTAAAGGTTTCATTTGTTGAGCCAATACTTGCTGTCAAATTTTCATATCTTTTACTTGTAGATATAGTTGGTATATAGAAAAAACAGGTAGTAGACCTGGTATTAGCAAGATTAGATCTTTGAGTTAAGTACTTTCTTTGTTATAACCCACTGCACCTTTGTTCTACAGGAATGTAACTCTATTTAGTACTTTGTGGGTGATGCAGAGTAAAGAAAGAACACTTCTAGGGAAAAAGTTTTCTGGTTGATAGACAATTATCTAGGAAGAGAGCCATAAAAATGTTAACAGGCCTCTTGGCCAGAAGATAATGTAAACCACCTGAGACCTTTTGTATACGGGAAGGTATGTAAAAAGAAAGCCTGGTCTCAATGAGGGTCAGGACTGCTGCCCCTGCATAACTCTGCATATTCCATTATTTCTTTATGTACAACTTGGGGTATATAAGATGATTTTGAAAATAAAGTCTTGAGTCTTACACCGATGCTGGGCTCCCCCATGTCGTTATTTTCTCCCCTTTTCCAGGGAGAATTCCCATCTGGAGCGGGGAGGCTCGCCACGTCTACTTACTTGCCTTGGCTTCTAAGATCCACGTGAAAGGGAGCCTAAGGCAGAGCACCCTTCGATATTCAAGTGGGCGCCGGTGGCCTAACCTAGATGGTGCAAACTTCTTGTCTCGAAGTTTTATTGGTTTTCCCCATAAACCAAGTTATTCAGCCTCTTTTCTCCACCTAAATTTCCTACTATACTATTTCTTCCTAATCTAATATCTCTAAATAAATAAGTTTTTCCTCACCTATCTGTCTCCCCTTCAAATCACCCTGGATCCACCAGGGCTGGACCCTGGCACACACCTTCTTCAGTAGTCCTTTCTAATCTCTTATCCCTGAATCCCCTGTAACTGGTCAACATTCCCACACAAAGAGACTAAGGGCAGGTGGGACACCTATAGTTAAGAGCCAACAACATAAAGACTCACAACGTAAAACAGAGGGAGGGTCTCATGCCTTCATTTCTTGCACAACTGTTCGGCTACAACAACGGTGGGGCATGCTGCCCCAGGGATCACTAGCTCATGAAGGTAAATAAAACCCAATTCTGCAATAAACGGGGTCTTGATAACCTCCCCTCAAAGTAATGGGAAGGTAAAAAATCTTCCAACTGACCCTGGAAAAGTGTAACGTTTACCTAAATGAACTGCACAGTGAACAAAACTTGTGAAAATGTCTGCTGGCTTTGACAGCCTGCCAGGAAGAGGGCATCTGATCAGAAAGGCCTGCAGAAGATCCTAAACCTATTTTACCATCACTGTTTATTCCAAGCCAACTGCCCACTGTCCCCTTGATGCCATTATCTCCTCATGCCGTGTTCTTAAAATTTCTACATCACTCTCCTCCAATGGAGACCTCTTGTCACCACCTCAGGCTTCCCTATGAAGCTTTCCCGGTGTGATGAAGTAAGCTGATTTCTCCCAAACCCACTTTTTCTAACCACAAAATTCAATTCTTCCATTCATAGGAGGTATTTATACAGTCTTTGGAAGAAATCCTGTTCTTGCCCAACTGACCACTAGAACTTAATGGTTTATGGAATAACTAAAGCTATTATGTTTGTGCTAAGCTCATTATTATGTTTGTGCTAACCCACAAAAATATCAGAGAAGAGGTTTAATACTTAAAATGTAACAAAATCTCTTCTCAAGGAGGATAAAAGGACTTAGTCTGTGCTGAAAACCTTATTAGGCCCAGGTATTGGCAGCTACTTTCACTGACTTAGTAGTTAATACACAGATGCTTCCACACAGTGCTTTCTTTTTCCATGGCAATTTGCTAAGAAAAAAACCTGCTCAGGTTTCTGAGTGACCTTTTGTGTCTGTATACACTGCAGACACATGATAGGTTTGTTCTAAGTCCTAGGGTTTCCCACATTGAAAATGTAAGTAAGTTTGTCTCAGATTCTGTATTTCTATTTTTCTTACGGATGATTCTTTTATTGAATGACCTTAATTAAGTCTAGAAAAGTTTCAATCCATTCCAGAATGCAAAATTTGCTGATATGAACTTTTAGGCTCTCGAGGAAAAGATGAGTTTAACCAGTAGCCCTTACAGAGTCAGCTTGGTTGTGGTTTTCCCAACGTTAGCAGTCGTTAATCATTTGTCATGGTGGTGCTTTTTATCTTTTCCTTTAGTTGTCTGTTGCCATGCAGTTCTGGCTGCCCCAACATGGTCATATACATACTATGGTTGTTTCTAGTTAAATTCACTGGAATTCGGGGCTAAAAAGCTCTTCTTACAGAGACTCTAAAGGAAGGTTATCAAATTTAACAAATAAAAATATAGGATACCCAATTAAATCTGAATTTCAGATAAACAACAAATAATTTTTACTATTCGCAGAGACACACTTATACTAAAAATTATTTGCTGTCTAAAATTCAAATTTAAATGGGCACCCTACATTTTATAGTCCAAACTGAAAAAACAAAACAAACCCAAGTATCTATTATCTATATCAACAAAGGGACAACTTCCAGCTATGCAATGAGACCAGAAACATTTTACACCATAAGATAAATAAAGCAACATATTTTAAAAAGATTTAGTCACTAAATGAGCAAAGAATCAAGAAATGTCTTGTGCGAATATGGAGTATGGAGCTTATTTTCAAACTTATGATTCAAGTATCAGTGAGGTTTAGTTCGAAGTTTTTCTGGGTGATGGGTTATTGGTTTCGTGAATCTAACACATTCCTAAGTATAAGAAGAAAATGTATCTGCTGTAACAAATGGGAAGCAAAGAATGGGGTGCACAGAAAATAATGGTAAGTAAACTAGCACATTAAGGAAGGGTGAGATGAAAAAGATAACATTTCAACAACAAGGTCCTACTGTATAGCACAGGGAAACTATATTCAATATCCTGTGATAAACCATAATGGAAGAGAAAATAAAAAGGAAAGTATATATGTATATAACTGAGTCACTTCGCTGTACAGCAGAGATTGGCACAATACTGCAAATCAACTATACTTCAATAAAAGTAAGTAAATAAATAAATAGCAAAACAAAAAGATAACATTTCCTTTGGCTTTCTCATCCTTTCTGGTCTAGTAACACAGTGTTCAAGCTATGCAATCTGTGATTCTGATCCACAACACAAATAAATAAGGACTTTCTTTAAAACGAAGCTTTTATACATAGCTATACACATTTGTACAAGTAGCTCTGAAGGCCAGAGAACTCCTGGAACCTTGGAGGTGCTACAGATGATACTGGTTTCAACCAGTTACTAAATCTTAGGTAACAGCATCCACAGGCTTGGCCTTACAACTGTGTAGGAGAAATTAAATCAAGAGTAAAAGTTTCACATTCTGAAAATAGTGGTGAAACAACATCCTGAATTAAGGGAAAATAAAATTGAGAGAGGGTCACGATAGGAAGGAAACTTCTAGAATTGTTCTAATCCCAGGTTCCTCAAATCAGTCAGATGATAGCAATCTCCGGGTCACTTGTCATCACATCAAAGTTTGACAGAGAAGGATGATCCACAAGAGCAACCTTGCTGCGCTTGAGGATTGTTCAACACTTGAAATGAGCTTCGGATCAGTTCTTGGCTGAAGTCCACATGGGCCCCTTTGACGAAGGCCAAGCTATCAGAGTCAACCACCACTCTTGCCCCACCCTTTTCAAACACCCTGAAAAGAAGGGAGGAAGGCATTAATGAACATCATAAACACCAGAAACATAACACCCTCTGAGCCCAGAGATGCCCATCCTGTTTTCTAAAATACGGAGGAAGCTTCCCTTATGACCTCTAACAGGTACTGATTTTCTCTGAGGCAAAAAGATCTAATGGAAAGAATACTGGGAAATTATAGAAATTTAGGCCTGGAAACTTTCTAGTCCAGCTTGACTCTCTACCAATGACCCTATGGACTTAGGCCAATTTTCCTCCTATGACTTAGTTATTTTGAATCAAGGCAACAAATCTTCACTGTATCCCCACTGTGTGAGAAGGGTGGTGCAATGTTATCCTTAGCAGAAGTTTTAAATGTGGAATAAAAGTGCATCTTAAATTGGAGACACTTTTATCCCTCCTGCACATTCTCGGAGGACCCACCCCTTTCTCCTTGCCTGTCGTCGGGGTTGATAACTGTATCCAGTGAAAATTTGTACTGGAATCCGGAGCATCCACCTCCCTCCACCTCCAGCCTGAGGAATTCTGACCCTTCGGTGATTTCCAGAAGCCTCTGAAATGCAGGAAGGAGAGTCAAGAATGCCAGGCAAGGAGAGAAAGAAGGGTGGGCCAAAAGGAAGTCCTCCCCCTCCCCCCACCACCACCCCTGCCCCGCGACCGGCTTCTCACCTGGACGCAGCTGTCGGTGAGGTGGATCTGCCCTTCGCCAGCTTCAGGGCTAGAGGACGACACTTCCCGAAGCGCCCGGGGTCCGCGGGAGGCCGTGAGAATCCTGCTGCGCAAGGGAGGTGGATGAGACTGGGAGCAGAAGAGCACCTAGAACTCTCTACCTGGACAGCCCCACGCCAAACCTGAAGTCCCCCTACCCGGACAGCCCCACGCCAAACCTGAAGTCCTCCCACCCGGCCAGCCTCACGCCAAACCTGAAGTCCTCCCACCGGACAGCCCCACGCCAAACCTGAAGTCCCCCCACCGGACAGCCCCACGCCAAACCTGAAGTCTCCCCACCCGGCCAGCCTCACGCCAAACCTGAAGTCCCCCCACCGGACAGCCCCACGCCAAACCTGAAGTCTCCCCACCCGGCCAGCCTCACGCCAAACCTGAAGTTCCCCCGCCTGGACAGCTTACGCCAAACCTGAAGTCCCGCCACCCGGACAGCTCACGCCAAACCTGAAGTGCCTCCACCTGGAGAGCCTCACGCCAAACCTGAAGTCCCTTCCCCTGACAGCCTCACGCCAAACCTTCACCTCCCCCGCGAGCCTTAGTTTCTCCTGAGTCTTGGAGGGGCTAACCAGGTGCTTTTTCTAGGCTTGGTTACCTGCTCCTTTGCCAGGGAGTCACCACTCTCAGGGCCACAGCTGTTAGCCCCCGGACGGCCGCCATTTTCTTCTGCAAGCTCCGCCCCCTCACAGTTCCCCAATCGCCTTCCGCGCCTGGGCCTCGGGAGGCGGGATCCACTGAAACCCCGCCCCTAAGCACATCTATTGGGAGATGTGGAAGGAGAAGGGACTTGATTGGCTAGAAATGCTCCCATTGCGGAAGTGGGGACGCACCCACAAAGCCTAGGCGGAGCGCTGGCGAGAGGAGGCGTGCCGGATGAAGATGGATCCCGCTTGCCCTGCGGCGGAGCGGAGCGGATGGGCGGAGTTTGCTAGAGTCTCGGAGCCCTTGTCTGGCTCCGTGGACCCGGGGGCGGGGCGCGGACAGGCCTCGGCCCCGCTGGCCAGTGACCAGCCGCCTGACTGGGCTCCTCCCCCGGCCCGGCCCGTCCCTGAAGACTTTATCTTGTGACCGAGACAGCTGGTTCTCCTTCCTTGAGCTTGGAGCCTCAGCAGCGATGCGTTTCTTGGCCGTCTCGTTCCTGTTCCTGGCACTCAGTGCCTCCGCCCTGGCCGAGCCGGTGAAATTCAAGGACTGCGGTGAGCCCCGGGGCCAGTCCGAAGTTCCCGCGCCCTCTGCGGGAGCCCCTGACAGAATCTGATGCTAAGACTGCTGGGCTGGGTTTGACGGGTCCTGCGAGCAGCCAGGCTCAGCCTCGGACCCTTCGTGAAGTGGGCTGAAGTCAGTTGGGGTAGGGGACAAGGTGCTGGCCTGGATAAAACGCGACCTCTCACAACTTTATCTCATCAACCCATGTTTGGGTCCCAGCACATTCCTGGAGGTGGGCTTTTTGCTGAAGTTTCCCAAAGTTTGTAGGGCAAACAGCCGAAGGTTCACTTGCCGCTTGCGGCGTCAGGGGTGCGGTGCAAAACCTCTCTTTATTATGCCTTGTGTCTTGGATGCCCGTTCCGTCCCCACTCCTTTTGCTTTTTTTTACATTTCCCTTTTGATGACACATCAAAAGTCAATTCTCCTTTCATGAGCTATTCCTTTAGGGCTTCCTTTTGGGCTATGACACTTTTAATTCTTTCCGGTTTTCTCCTCCTATTTATAAAACTCTTGTTTCTGGTCGCAACTTGTGATGCATAACCCTCTCTTGCAGCTGTGGTTGGAGAAATACAACGGGGTAGAAATTGAGTTCCTTCAGTCAAATCTATCCAAATTAAATGTTTGAGCAGAGCTTTTCTGAAGTGGAGAGGTGTAATGATAAGTGAAAGAGAAATGAAACTGACTTTATAAAATTTGTGAACTGGAAGGAAACTTGGAGATCCTATAATCAATCATGGGCTTTCCAGGTGGCACTAGTGGTAAAGAACTTGCCTGCCAATGCAGGAGATGCAAGAGAGGAGGTTTGATTCCTGAGTCGGGAAGATCCTCTGGAGGAGGAAATGGCAACCCATTCCAATATTCTTGGGTGGGAAATCCCATGGACAGAGGAGCCTCACGGGCTACAGTCCTTGAGGCCGCAAAGAGTCAGACATGACTGAGCACACACGCACACAGATAGTCAATCACTGAGTTTCAGAGATGTTGAGTAACTCACCCAATCACACAGCATAATGACAAGCTGAATAAATGTGCTTCTTTACACCCAGTGCCCAGGTAATAGTAACTGTCCAATAAATATTTGTTGGAAAAGTAAATGAGGGAATAAATACTCTTTCCACTATATTTCCAAAATTAATGTTGAGGCAAGAGCAGAACTGGGGACTAGGACTAGGAGTGATCAAGAAATAAAAATTGCGGGCCTACTAATGCTTAACAAATGCTGCTCCACTGAACTAGGAGACTGGCATTTGAAAGACGGTATTATCCCCTTACATTACTGCCTTTCCCTCCATTAAACTTCCCTCCATTAAACTTTCATCCAACTTTGGATGAAAACACTATGTTAACTTTATCAACTCATTCAACTCTCGCAGTCTGAAACTGTCACACAAAGTAACTTGCCCAAGTTCTTATAGCTCATAAGCAGTAGGAAACTAGTGGGTGCGAAATCTCCCAATGACCACCAGGGAGCCAATATCTGATGCAAAAGCAAGAGAGTTTTTATTACCAAGCTCGAGCTGGGGCTCCCACTGACACCAACACAGCAGCTATAGGGAGGAGGCCTGAACTCTGGGTTACATTGCTTATATAGGGTATTCTCACGTGAAAAATTCAAAAAACGGGAGTTTCCAGGTTGGGAGACATCTAATTGGTTACCTTCTGTGGAAGGGTCAGGTGTTGGGTTCTGATTGGTTTTCTTATTTCCATGGTAAATCATTACTTCCAAGATAGATCACAAATTCTTGAACTTAAAGTCAGGAGGTTTAACCTAAGGGCTGATTGGCTCGTGCACAGTGGGGCAAGTTTAGGCAATATCCAAAGTCTTAGTCTGTTTGCCCGGTACCTTTGCAAAATGGAGCTCTTTTACAAGATGGAGTAGCTTAGGCTCTTCAGGTGTTTGTGAGTCAGTCTGGATTTCAACAGTAGCATTAACATTAAAAAAAAAAAAAAAAAAAACTAAGGAAACTGAATCCTGAGATTGGTCTGCTCATGTGAAAACACCAGGTGTACACCTATGGCAAGAACTTCTTAAGGGAAGGAGAGTTTCAGTGATAGACTTTCAATTTACTTTTGAATTGGGAAATACAATGAAAAAACTTCAGTGCCCACATCAAAAGGTTTTTTGAGTCCTACTTTGCCTCCTTTCTCCTAAAGTGGTATTTCCTCAAGTCAGAAATGGGGCCGAGCAAACTAGTTTTGCAATTTTTGAGGGTTAGGACTGAGAAATTTGCTCTGTTGACACTGGAAATCCAAGAACCTCTTGTCAAGAAAAGGAAAAAACAAAACTGAACGAAGTAGCTAAGTACTGCCCTTCAGATCAGTAAAGGGTACTGAGGATATTCAGTACCTCCTCGATCATGTGAGCCAGCCTTGATAGAAACTAGAAGTTGAAAGCGTCAGCATAAGCACTGGTTTTTTAATAAGTTGTTGATTAAGGTTCTGGATTTTTTTTCCTGATCCTAGAAGATAGGACAGAGTGGAAGAGAATACTTAGAGGAAAGAATCTTGTATTTATGTTTTGAGGACTTTGCCGTGATGGTGAAGCAAGTTGGGATAGGGGACAGCAAAGTATGGTTTACAGAACTAGCTGGAGCAGTGTTGGTCAAAACAAGGAAACTGTTCCACCCAAGATAATGCTCTCAACCTGCCATTTTCTTTGTCTTCATACACTGTACTTTTGAGACAGTCCATTCTATTGTCTAGATCCAGAATTTCTACCCACAAAGTAAATTTGAGGTGAGAGGCTCAACTTTTGTGTCAAAGGGGAACTTGCTAACCCACCCAGGAGCAGCTGCTCTAGATTGAATTCATGGACTAAATGCCAGTATGATGGTGATGATATGTGTGTGTGTGTGTTCATGCTCAGTTGTGTCCGACTCTGTGACCCCATGGACCATAGCCCACCAGGCTCCTCTGTCTATGGAATTTTCCACGCAAGAGGATTGAAATGGGTTGCCATTTCCTCCTTCAGGGGATCTTCCTGACCCAGGGATGAAATCCATGTCTCTTGTGTCACCTTTGGCAGGTGGATTCTTTAGAACTCGAGCCGCCTGGGAACTGCCCCTGTATAATGATAGTAATGGTGAATACCTGTATAGCATTACAATGTTCTAAGGCTTCCTTGGTGGCTCAGAGGTTAAAGCGTCTACCCGCAATGCAGAAGACCTGGGTTCGATCCCTGGGTCGGGAAGATCCCCTGGAGAAGGAAATGGCAACCCACTCCAATATTTTTGCCTGGAGAATCCCATGGACAGAGGAGACTGGTGGGCTACAGTCCACCGGGTCGCAAAGAGTCGGACACGACTGAGCAACTTCACTTCACTTCACTTCACTTCAAGCACTTATTAAGAGTTACAATGTATTAACTCAACTTCTCTCTGAGGTAGGTACTGTTATTAGCCCCAGGGAGGCTAAGTATCTTGCCTTAAGTTTCCACAGTACTTAACGGAGCCAGTGAGCTCACAGCCAGGTGTCCGATCCCAGAGTCTAGCGCTCAGCAATGGCATATACGTGGCAGAGCTTAAACTCACCCAGCTGTTTACTTCTGTTCTCTCCCATTCAGCTGTCTGGTTTCAGGGGCCTGGGTGAAGTAAGAAGATTCTTAAAGATTTGTGCTTAACTTTTCTTGGTCAGAGTATTTTTGTCCTTATTTAGACTGGCGGGGGATAAAAGTCACACTCCGTGCCTCCAACCACTTATTTTGAAGAACATGGGTTCCAGAGTAGATACACCTCTGCTCTGTGTATCTCAAATGTGTGCTTGAAACTGTTCTCATCGGTGGCGGTATTCAAAGCTCAGAGACCATGAGTTGGATAGCCACCAGCGCAGGATTGAAAGAGCAAGGGTGGGTGGGGGTGGGAAGGACAGTTGAGAGAGCAGCCAGTCTCAAGATTACAACTGGAAAGAGTGGCCTTAGATCCCAAGTGGAAACAGTAGCTGTGTGACTTGAGTCATCACTTAAGCCGTGTGTGCCACTTTCAGATCCTGTGTCAGGAAGGAGGTGTGGGGATGGTTTTCCCTGGTGGAGCCCTCCCAGCTTATAGAGCAGGGGAGCTGGCTGTGTATGCTCGATCATTTCCTTAATTCCCCTCCACCTGTCGAATATGAGCAGTTTCTGCTGGTCCCAGTGGTCTCATTGGGAAGGCAGAGCACCTTTAGGTCCTCCCATTAGGTAGGAGACAGCCAAGGTGATTTGTTTTCCCTCCCGTCCAAACAAGTTGTTCTTCTTTTGCAGGTTCTGGGGTCGGAGTTATAAAGGAAGTGAATGTGAGCCCATGTCCCACCCAGCCCTGCAAACTGCACAAAGGACAGTCTTACAGTGTTAATGTCACATTCACCAGTAGTAAGTAAAAGTGCTTTTTACCTTCAAATTCATCTTAAAGCGTGACATCAATCTAAGAATTGGAGTGAGCGTGGGAATGTGAGGAGGAGGGAATTGCAGTCAGGAATTCCTTGACCTCCCTCTCAGTGGACACCATGCTTTTACACACCCTTCTCATGCTGGGTCCCGCATGCCTGTTTCTTGGAATCTGTAGTTGCCAGACTCTCTTTAAGCAAAGGGGATTTCCATGTGTTCACAGGTCAGAGAAGACAGCTTGTCTTATTGTGGTCCATATTACACAGCAGATTTCATGGGAAGGTCAACTCTTTAGCTACAGACTGCAGAGTGTTAGTACCAACCCTAACTCTGTAAACTTTAGAACTCTTCCAAAATGTTATTTCAAGCAATATATCTTCCAGTTATTAAGTCTATATTCTGCCTGAAAATATAGGAGCAATTCATACTTAGCCTCTGTAAGGTTTGGGGAACTTACTGTTGACCCAAGAAACAACCAAGAAGTCCAAGCTTTCTTCTTCAACTTGAAGAAATGTTACTGGAACTTGTTTATTTCTTCTTTATTCACCTCCTTCAGATTCCCGGGAATCAAGACAAATGTAAAAGCTCTGTTTCTAAAAAGGGCAGCTGTTCTGAATCTTCCCCTCATTTTCTATCCTATGGAACTAGACAGACTAATAAAAAAAATCTCAGAGTTCCTATCATCGCTTGTTCATAAGCCTAAAGACAGCTCTAAGTCCTAGAGTTGTTATCTCTCCTGGAGAAATACCCCATCCCCTCTATTGTTCCAAATCAAAAATGTATCTTCTCAATAAAAGTAATTCCCAGCTGGGAGACAGAAAGAAACAGACCCAATACTCTGGATCTCCAGAAGAATCTAATAGCTCATAACTCCAATTGCCCTAATTTTATTACGCTTATTCCTCCTGCCTTTTGATTTGGAGGGTAAATGTGAGCAAGAAATGTACCTTTCTGTTACCCAGTTTCTAAAGAGTTACTGCTTTCGCTACTGTTACAGGCCATGGCATTTCTGTGGAGACTTCTAGTCTATGTTTCTGTATTGTCTCTCCACTTTATTCTAAATTTTTATTTGAATTCTTAGGACAGGGTATTTGAGAATTCAGAGACCACACTCTTTAAGATGCACAATATACTTTGACAGAATCCGATGAATATAGTAAACAAAAAGTTGACTGCCAAAAATCAGTTAGCTTGTTCCATAAGGTTATTATCCAGATAGCTCTGATTCTTCTAAGAAACTGAAAGGCAATGAAGAGCAAGGTGGGGTTAAGAGCAAAGAAAACAGCCCCAACTGATTATTTTTATTTTTGTATAATTCAGTAATTTTTCAAGTTTCTGAGTGATTACTCTCTGCATAGCATTCATGGAAGTACTAAGTGTAACTGCAAAGAGAAATAGACCCTAGGAATTAAGAGGTACATACTTCGGTTTGCCATCACAGCAATGCCATTGCATGAGACTATGCCTGAATTCTTTATTTAGAGTTTGGAACTAGGCTATTTCTTTCGCTATCTGATTCTCTCTCTCTCTTTTTTTTTTCCCTCTTAGATACTCAGTCTCAAAGTAGCAAGGCTGTGGTACATGGCATTGTGATGGGCATCCCAGTTCCCTTTCCCATTCCTGAGTCTGATGGTTGTAAGTCTGGGATCAGATGCCCCATCGAAAAAGATAAGACCTATAACTACGTGAACAAACTACCTGTGAAGAGTGAATACCCCTCCGTAAGTGACATTGTGGTTGAGAACACTGAAAGTCCTGTGACTAGTTTGGAAATCGGAGGAGAGGGGGCAGAAAGAAAAGATTAGAACAGGAATCCTTCATCTCTATGAGGAAGAAGCGAATGCCTAAGGGAAAGGAGCATGGGAATCGTGAGGTGCTGAGTTCTCACTGTGTCCCTTCATTCTTTGTCTCTTGCCTAATGGTTGAAAAGTGAGAGTGTTAGTCACTCAGTCATGTCCAGCTCTTTCCCACCCCATGGACTGTAGCCTGCCAAGCTCCTCTGTCCATGGAATTCTCCAGGCAAGAATACTGGAGTGGGTTGCCAGTTCCTTCTCCAGGGAATCCTTCCCTCTCCAGGGCTTGAACCCATGTATCCTGTATAGGCAGGCAGATTCTTTACCACTAAGCCAACCTGGGAAGCCCTACAAAATTTTAGCTAGATATCAGATAGTTCAAGATTTCAAGTAGTCCCATTGTCACCAGAAAAACCTGGTCTCTCCATTAATCTCTTAACAAGAGAGCAGTCATGTGTGAGGTCCATAGCAGAGTGGTAGCTTTTTCCTCTCTGCTTTCTCTCCTCCACCCCACCCCCACCCTCACCTCTGACTCACACTACTACACCTGCCTCTTCATCTGCAGAGCAGGTGAGATAGAGCCTGCTAGAATGGACCTATGTTAACGATTATGAATCTTGGTAAGAATGGAGGAAGTAAAGGGACTACTCTTTTCAATGAAGAGAAAGAGCTGCATTTCTTAAAAGGAGATCGAGTCAAACCAGGAGCAGTCTGGCCATTTTTTCCATAGAAATAGCCAGTAATTAAAGAACATTCTAAAAAGACTCAAATATAGGGAGTCTGTGCTTACCATGCACGTGTGCTTAGTCACTAAGCACAACCAACTCTTTGCAACCCCATGGACCGTAGCCCACCAGGCTCGTTTGTCCATCGGATTCTCCAGGCAAGAATGCTAGAGTGGGTTGCCATGCCCTCCTCCAGGGGATCTTCCCAACCCAGGGATTAAACCCAGGTCTCCTGCACTGCAGGCAGATTCTTTACCATCCGAGCCACTAGGGAAGCCCCTGTGTTTGAGAGATATCAGAGGCGCTAAAGGCCGGGGACAGATTTGCAGGTTAATTTGCAGACCAGCCGTGTAATCATGGGCATATCTGAGCCTCAGTAACTTAAGTCTAGTTAGGACCCGATACAGAGTAGGCACTTAGTATATGGTAGTTATTGGTCAGTGACATTTCATTTGTTTTTTGTTTGTTTTTGTTTTGTTGCTCTGCAGAGCTTAAGTGACATTTCATTTGAAACCCAGCTCAAACTATGTTAATGTGTGCAGTAAGTAAAACAGTAGTTAATGTGTACTAGTCTTGAAAAAGTTACCAAACAAGTTTCAAAGCTGGGTATCACTGTTATCCAAATGTTGCATTCTGAAGAAACATTTTGAGTACAAAAGAGAGGTTGTAACTAAAATCAAGTAAGCTAAAGTCCGCATATGAAAGAACTGGCCGAGGTGCCAGTGATCTATTAAGAATTAGAAGGATCTCTTCTCAGGCTTTTGGCCAAGATCAAGTATAGTATCTGTTCCTATCAGTTTAATATCTGATACATTCTCTATCCGAAGACAATATATTAAATGAATTTTTGGAGCAGGAAGTTGGAATAGGAGCTTGCTCCGTCCACTCCACACATCAACCTGGTATTGCAGTACTTCCAGGAACAGTGCATCCCCCTCCCCCAGCCTTGGGGGAAATTTTTTAAAAAAGGAGACAGCTCCTAGTGTAACCAGTCAAGCCAGAGATCTCTATAGGGGTATAATGTCAAAAAATGGCTTAAGGACGTTAATCAAAGCTATATTGCCACAAAAGTCATTGTCCCTGAAAGTATTCATTCAACCCTAAACTTCTTTGGACATCCTTTGTGGTTTGACATTTCTTTTTTCAGCTAATAAGTAAGTTTCCTGAGACCTAGAAATCGAACTATTTACTCTCTGCTCTTCATAGTTGGGAGAAGCTGGATCATGTCAAAATGCATGTGAAATTGTTTAACTTTAAAATTCTTTTTCATGGGTGCCTTCATGTATGTATCATTGATCTAAGAGAAAAAAGAATGCTTTAGAAATTTTATTTAAGAAGCTAACTAAACTAGGATGTGGTACTGCTAACACTAAATCCTAGGTGTAACTTGGTTTACCCTTCTGAGCTTAAGGACACAGGCTGTGCCTGCATCCCACCCAAACAGCCTTCATGATGGCATGATTTAAGAGGAAAAGTATGAGGAATAGACAGTTTGTTACAATTTCCATCTAGGATTCATAGTTAAAATTCATAGTTAAACCCATTCTGGATTGAGGTGAGGTCCTAGTTTCATTTTTCTTGATTCTTTTTCTTTCTCCAGATAAAAGTGGTGGTGGAGTGGGAACTCACGGATGACAAAAACCAACGTTTCTTCTGCTGGCAGATCCCAATAGAGGTTGAAGCCTAGAGCTGTTCAGTGCCAATATGTCCATCTGGCGGTGAGAGAGCACAGGTGGAGGGAGGGGAGGAGAAATCAAGTCTAAACTCAATCAGTGCCATAAGAGGAAAGGAATTTTCAGACTGCCGTTTTGTGCCTCTCAACCTCCAAAAGCGTCTAAGACCCTGTACCTGAGAGCTTGGCACTGTCGCCCTTATATTATCCTTTGTAAAAGGGTTGGATTATCCAACTTGTCTTTCCAAGAGAAAGTGAGACTGCAGGGATTGATTCAGTTGTCTTCAGGTTTCGGAGGGTTTTTGTTGGTTTTGGCGGGTTTTGTTTTTGGTTTGGATTTTGTTTGTCTTGTTGTTTTGCTTTTGAAATAAGGAGGGTGTCACCAGACAGAACCTGAATGAAGCTGCTTGGGGGTCACTGGATAACTTGCCCTAGGGCTGTCGGCTCTTGCAGCAGAGGATGGGTTCCAGACCGCGTCCGTCTACCTGGGATCACACCTGCAAGTTCCTTGTCTCCATGTGCCTCGTTGAGCTCAGTGCATCTGGCCAGTGAGCCTCCTCACCACTAGCTCCAACTGTTTCTCTGGCCGTGACTTGCTCTGCAGCGGCGTCACCAAAATTTCTCTGTGGTTAGCTCATGTCTCCTTTTCTATCTTAGGTCGTTTTCATTAATTGCAGCATTTGATTAGCAGGTGTTTTGATTTTTTTTTTTAACAATACTAACTTGTGACCTCTTTATGCATGTCTCTTTGAATAAACAAACACTTGGCAATCTTCTGCATTTGAGCTGTGGACAACTTCTTTTACCCTGTGTGTTACCCCAGATCCATAGGAGGTGAACATCCAGTCCCGTGATCCCCCAGTGCAGTAAAGACATGACATTCAGAAACTGCTGTTTCTCCCTTTCCACAGGACTCGCCTCTCTGTCTGACTTAAAATGACCTTGTTTACTTCACTTTGCACAATCTTATACCACCAAGGGTGCTTGAAAGAAACAGTGAAGGCAAGCATCCCCTAGTGGAATAGCAGCATCGCAAGGTCAAGGGAACTGAATTTGGGGTGGGAGCTGGAAGTAAGAAGTTGTAAGTTGCATAAGCATAGTAATCTTCAGGAACCTTCTGCCATGGAGAAAGTCTAGAAGCTTAAAGAGGAAATGTGAAGTTGCCGCAAGTACTGGCTGAATTATTTAAATCTTGGAGTGTCCTGCTCTTGAAGTACAAGTACAATCGTGGGCATATAGTTTGCTGTTTTGAGTCAATGTACTATCTGTCAGCTTTTAGCTTTTTAGCTGACAACCCCATTCACAAAGGAGTCGGGTAATGTGGCCCTTGGAAGTTCATCTCTTTTAGGCTGGAGTGCTTATTAGGCAGCAAATAAATCATTTAGTCTGATTCTTTTCATCCCATTTTCACTAGATTTTTTCGGCTTGTGAGTTTCCCAGGAAAACCACCAGGGGACAGCCATACACTGGGAATAAAGTTATCAGCACCCAAGATTTCCCAGTTAATTCCTAGAGCCATTCAATCATTGCACTCTAGCTAGGGTGTTTTGTGTATTCTATCACATTGTGCCTAAAGGGACAGCCCACTTGGTCTTCCTGTGCTGGACCCTGGGTTTATCAGACTTAAATGGATTCCAAAGGTGCTGTGGCTTCAGACTGCTGGTAGTTGGATCCTGGCTTCATCAATCAGTAGGATTACCAGTGTGTGCTTAGTCGCTCAGTTGTGTCCGACTCTGACCCCATGGACTGTAGCCTGCCAGGCTCCTCTGTCCATGGAGATTCTCCAGGCAAGAATATTGGAGTGGGTTGCCATGCCCTCTTCCAGGGGAACTTCCCAATCCGGGGATCGAACCCAGGTCTCCTGCATTGCAGGTGGATTCTTTGTCTTCTGAGCCACCCAGGAGCCAAGGATTACCAGTAGGATGTTAAAATCCCTTAATGTTTGTGCACTTCAGTTTCCTTATGTGTTAACTAGAAATAATAACAGTAAAGCTGCGAGGATTAAATGAGATGTTACATATAAAACATTAGAATGACCCTGACACATAATATACAATCAGGAAATATCAGCTGCTATTCTAAGAGACATAAACACTGTCCCTCATCTAGACAGAGATGGAAAATCAGAAGGTTCAATCTGCTGTGTGATGACACGTCCCTTCGAAGACGAGGCAATCCTCTGTACAGGAGAAAAGCTCAGTTCTCCCGTGTGTCTGCTCTCTCTCCTTCCCCAAAGACTCTCATGTCATTGGGCTCCTTTGAGGCTAACAGCTCCCTGCCCTGCATTTTATACTTCTGCCCTCTCGCTGAAAGAAGACAGAAGAAAAGCAGTTCCACTAGTGTATATCCTTCGGTCAGAGCAGAAGTGTCACACAACAGCTTAGAACTGTTCACTGGCCATTGTGAGGATACATGGAGCCTGCAGCAGAGAGTGGGTAGGGCTCCCGTGGGGGGATTAGTTTGAAAGGTCATCTTCCATACAGAGGGCTCATAGGCGCCCCCCTCAAAAAGGTCATGCTGTTTCCAATGATGCTCTCGCTTTTCTAGTGCATTGAGCAAGCTATGGAGGCTTAGACAGCTCCTCTTCTGCATGAATTCCAGGGCAGAGAAACCCCAGACTCCAGTGAATAAAAAAAATATGATGGTGGGGCTTCCCTGGTGGTGCGGTGATAAAGAATCCCCTACTAATGTAGGAGACAGGAGTTGAGTCTCTGAGAGGGGAAGATCCCACATGCTTTGGAGCAACTAAGCACATGAGCCAGAACTATTGTGACTCTGTTCTAGAGTCTGCGAGGCACAACTACTGAAGCCTCTGTGCCCGAGAGCCTGTGCTCCACAAGGGAACCTGCCACAATGAGAAGCCCACACGCCACAGTGAGAGAGTAGCCCCCACTCGCTGCAAGTAGAGAAAAGCCTGCACAGCAATGAAGACCCAGCGCAGTCAAAAAGAAATACAATTCAGTTCAGTTCAGTCGCTCAGTCGTGTCTGACTCTTTGCAACCCCATGGACTGCAGCAGGCCGGGCCTCCCTGTCCATCACCAACTCTCGGAGTTTACTCAAACTCATGTCCATTGGTCGGTGATGCCATCCAGCCTTCTCATCTTCTGTTGTCCCCTTCTCCTCCCACCTTCAATCTTTGCAAGCATCAGGGTTTTTCCCAATGAGTCAGTTCTTTTCCAATGAGTCAGTTCTTCACATCAGGTGGCCAAAGTATTGGAGCCTCAGCATCAGTCCTTCCAATGAATATTCAGGATTGATCTCCTTTAGGATGGACTGGTTTGATCTCCTTGCAGTCCAAGGGACTCTCAAGAGTCTTCTCCAACACCACCCTAACCCTAACCCCTAACCCAGAAGTTCAAAAGCATCAGTTCTTCAGTGCTCAGCTTGCTTTATGGTCCAACTGTCACATCCATACAAGACTATTATAAAAACCATAGCTTTGACTAGATGGACCTTTGTCAGCAAAGTAATGTCTCTGCTTTTTAATATGCTGTATAGGTTGATCATAGTTTTTCTTCTGAGGAGCAAGCGTCTTTTAATTTTATGGATGCAGTCACCATCCACAGTGATTTTGGAGCCCAAGAGAATAAAAAACAAACCACGATGGGGACTCCTGCTTATGGAATAAAGGGAATTCAATACCTAGTATCCCCAGTTTGGAAGAGTATCAGGTGGGAGGCCTGGCATTTAGTCAAGTGTTCAGAGTAATGAAAAGTAATGAGCACGAAGTAATTTCTAATCTCTTATATTTGGTTTTGAAATTTTAGTTGACTTTTAAAAAGAAACAGATTGATCTTAATCATGTTTTGCAAAGGTTGGTAAAACAGTCTGTGCTGTAGGAACACCCACAGACATGAGAAAGTGACTCGCCATAGGTGAGGTCTGGGCTAGGGGATGATGATCTGGATTAGCCATTCCCATCAGTCAATCTGAAAAGCAAATATTGCTTAAATGACCGGGTTAGCGTGAGGACAGGGTCATCGTACATAGTAAGAGCGCTGACACAGAGGAAAGGGTTATGTGTGAAAAATGTCTTGGAGGATGTCCCCAAATGTCCTTGGGAAGGAAACATAATAGGATATAGAACTTGGGGGATACTCAGTTGAAGAGAGAGAGAGAGAGAGAGAGTGAGAGTGTGTGTGTGTGTGTGTGTGTGTGTGTGTGTGTGTGTGTGTGTGTGTGTGTGTGTGTGTGTGTGTTGGGAACTGGAGAAGCAGTCTTGTGTGACCTCCAGTAGAAAGTTGTGCTGGATCTCCATGGATGTTACCTAAAAAGTCTTTAGAAGAGTTGAATCATTTTTGGGTGGTCGCGTTTTCTTCTACGAAGAGACTCTCTGGCCTATCCCTCTGATTCTAAACTGAATCCTATTCACTTACAGCTGTCAGTTGACTAGCAACTAAATGGTCTGGGTGTTGGTTGCCATGGAAACAGCTAAAAGGCCCATTGCTATGGGAACCTACCATCCTTCCCAACGAGAGGTTTGGTTCCTACAAAGGAGTGGAGGGGGGTAGAGATGGAGCCCAGGAGATGAGCTGCAGAGGTGTTTTGAGGGTCCTTGGAGAAGGTGGGCAAAATGATGAGTAAGCCTGGCTGGCTCTTTATGACTGGGGCCAAAGAGGAGCAGCGGCGTCTCCCACTTGCTGTGGGCACTCCCCGCCTGCTGTCTGTTCCTTGCCCCATGGTGCCGGAAGAGTGCAGCTGTTGGCCATCCTAAATGGGGAGCAAAGGCATGAGACACTGGGGGCAGACCCAGCCCTGCAGCGCTGCTCCGCTCACCTGCTGGGGCCCTGAGAGGAAAAATCCTGGCCCCTCTCTGCCTGGCAGGCTGTTCTCCACACATCATGTGTCCCAGATAAGCAGCCAGCAGGTGAAAGGATGAGCTTAGCTTTGCCTGCCAGTGGGTCAAGCTGATAAGGAGCCTGGCAAACAAAATAGATGGCTGCTGGCCGTGAATATGGCAGAGATGCTGGGGGTTCCAGGTGAGGAAGCAGGACTTCTGTTCTCAGCCTTAGAGAAATGCATTACTCTGCTCTCCACCCCCTTCCCTACCCACAGGCCTCTACCACAAAAAGTAATACTGCAGGTGGAACAAAATCTTAAAAAGTGGAGTTTCACAGATGTTTTCAGGAGATGCGCACAACAGTTATGAGATTCTTTTCTGGGTTTTGCAAGCAAGGGAAATAGCTTTTAGTGTTTAGTGGTAAGCTGACCTTTTACTGAAACAAAGACAAAACATCCTAGTGGCTCTGCCATTAATTACTGTCAATGTGTAATGTAAAAATGGAAGGGATTGGGCTAGATAACCTCTAATGTCTCTGTCAGAACTAACAGCTTATGATTCATTGAGACACTGAAAGGAAGCTCAAGCACCAGTGGCCGGCAGATGCAGACTGGTCACACCTGTGAGAGCGAGGACAACTCCTTGGAGTCCCGAGGGGCTTAGGACAGAGATTATGGCCAAAATCCTTGATTTAGAGAGCATTTCAGATAGGGATTCCCTGGTGGCTCAGAGGGTAAAGAATCTGCCTGCAATGCAGGAGACCCGGGTTTGAGTTCCTAGGTCGGGAAGATCTGGAGAAGGAAATAGCTACCCACCCCAGTATTCTTGCCTGGAGCGTTCCATGGACACAGGAGCCTGGTGGACTACAATCCATGGGGTCGCAAACAGACAGACATGACTGGACGACTAACACTTTCAGGTAGATTTGGCCCAAGGAACTTGTATCTGATTCTCCAGAATTCTGAGATGTGGTTTTGATCTTCTCATCTTGCCTGCTCCCACATGGTCTTGGTTCCTTCTAGGGAGCTTTACAGTCCAGGAGCGCAACATCTGAGAGTGACACCACTGCAAGCTGAACCACTCCACAGGACCACTGAGCATTTCCCTAGGGTTGGGTAGGGAGGTTTTCACTTGTGGAACACAGCAGTTTATAGGTTTTCTTTTTTAATATTTATTTGTTTGGCTGCACCAGGTCTTAGTTTTGGCATATGGGATCTGGTTCCCTGACCAGGGATCGAACCTGGGCCCCCTGCATTGGGAGCATGGAGTCTTAGCCACTGGACCACCAGGGAAGTCCTGGTTATAGATTTCTATACAGTTTAAAATTTAAAATATATCCTGGGTTTCTATCCCAGTTCCAACTCCTTCCCCAGCCAATGGCCTTGGAATGAGTTATTTTTCTTAATTCCCTGGTGGCTGAGATGGGAATGTGGGATGCAATGTGGGAGACCTGGATTCAATCCCTGGGTTGGGAAGACCCCTTGGAGGAGGGCATGGCAACCCACTCCAGTATTCTTGCCTGGAGAATCCCCATGGATAGAGGAGCCTGGCTGGCTATAGTCCATGGGGTTGCAGAGAGTTGGACATGACTGAGTGACTAAGAACAGCACAGTACAAGGCCTCAGTTTCCTCAGCTGTGAAACAGGAGGCTAAGCAGACCCCCCTGAAGGTGGTTCTCATGAAGACCCAAGGTGGTGTGTCAGAGTGCTCATCAAAGTGCCTGGCTCTGGCTCTGACAAGGACTGGAAGATTATTATCCTCCTAGATAAGAAAGGAAGGTTGCATCCATGGAAACTGCTCAGTGGCCTAGAATCACAGGCATTTGCCATGGATTTGTCTTCCAGATTTCATTTCGGGTGCCATTCAAGACCAGTGGCCTCCTCATGGCCTCCTGTGGTTTGGCTTCATTAAGGCAGATTCTAATCCTCTTTTTATGACACTTAGCCACATTGTTTTTTATGTGTGGTTTTTTGTGTCAGCTTACTTTTCTACTAAACTGTAAACATCTTGAGAATTGAGACTGCTGTTTCCTCTTTAAGTAAATGCTGAAAACTCAGCACTCAGCAATTATTTAGCAGTTTGTATTTATTTATTTATTTTGCCCCTCTACATGGCTTGCAGAATCTAAGTTCCCCAGTCACGGGTTAATTTGACTTGGGTCACTACAGTGAAAGGGCTGAGCCCTAACCACTGGACCACCAGGGAATTCCCATGTAGCAAATTGTTTTAATGTGGAAAACAAACATCCTGATTCTTTAGGTTTTGAATCTGACCGTTTAACCTCCAGTCACCTTGGTCTCCAAAAGGTTGAAAAGAGAAAACAGTTGATTTGGTTTCATTCTCTGGAAGAAGGGCAAGGTAGTGCCCTATCCTGGGTAGGTGGCTCTAGAGCAGGACATGGGCTCCCCTTTTGTGGAAGCCAGCTGTCATCTGTGTCTAGGGCTCACTGACAACACTGGTTTGTCTCCAGCCCGCAGGCTCCTTGGCCTTGGGCTCAGGAGGAAATGGCTCCCCGCCTCCCCGCCTCCCCGCCTCCCCTCCTGGCGGTTGTCTGTCTCCATTTCTGTTCCCCCAACCTCCCAGCTGTTCTTGGCTGCTCACCCCCTGTGTGGGTCACGATGCCTGCTCTGTAGCTGCGTGTTGTATCAGGTTGCCTCTGAGAGTTCTAGAGAAAGCAGATCTAGCTTATCCAACTCTCCCCTCTCTGGTTCGCTGAATCTCTGCAGCCCCTCCGCTTCCCTCCAGAGCTTGCCAGGGCTTGGCTGGATGGAAACGAGGCCCACAGAGCTATCCAGAGCATCTCCCAGCCTGTGGCTGCTAAAAAGCATCCCCTTTCAAGGTGGGTAAAGAAAGCACTCGGGAAGGGGGGGTGGGCAACAGTGGATGGATGTAGGAGAAAAGAGTCTAGGAATATCATGGGCTAGTGGAGATGACTGGCAATTCATCCTGTGGATTTTTCTGCTTAGTTTCTACTGACTTGATGAGCTGGACACACTCACAGAAAACAAGGTCTTGGATTTGATCATTCTAAGAACAAGTTTAAAATTTTGCCACCAAACCAGATGTCTAAGGCAGATGGTACTCTGGAAATATTTGCTCTTAGTCCTGAGGGTATGGATGGCTTAGGCAACTGCTCACTTTCATTACCCTGATCCCCTTGTGGAATTTATATGAGACAACACTGTGCAATCCTTCAAGCAAGGGGCACCTGTTGTGTGCCAGGCACTCTACTGGGCCCTGGGGGTGAAAAAGTGAGAAGGGCCAGGTCCCTGCCTCCAAGGAGCTGCAAGTCTAGTGGTAAAGGCAAGCGGCAACCCATCAGGGCCATACAGCAGGATCATGCCGTGACTGTCACAGGGGCAGCAAGCCAGAGCATCCAGAGGGAAGAGCACTGAAGGCGATTTTGGCCTGAAAGAGGCAGAGCCAGGTCAGGCTTCTGCTGGGAGCATGTCTGCAAATGAAGATGGCTAATTCAGTAGCAGGTCTTTAGTCATCTATCATTTATCCTTCCTTCCTTCAACAAACATGTCCCTGCCCTTTGTCTTCTAAGGGTGTTTTTTGTTTTGTTTTGTTTAATATTTATTTTAGTGAATTTACCTTCTCCTGAACTTCTGGTCTTGGTGAATTTGTTTTTAAAGTTCCCCCTCCTTTGTTTATTCTGGAACTAAATAAGCATATTTGGTTATGTCCTGACTGCGTATCCAGTGTTTATGTATGTATCTCCAGCTAAAATTAACGATTTGGATTTTACAGTTCTGGCTCACATCTGACTCACTTCTCTTTTCTCTGACTATGCCCTGGCCGCACTGGTCTCCTTTTCAGTTCCTCAAGTTGGCTGTGCGCCCCTCCCCTAGCCACGGGACTCTTACACATGCTGTTCCCTCTGACTGGAATGCCCCCCCTCATTTAGTTAGCTGTCTGTTTTCACACTCTTGCTCATCCTCCCCATTTACGCTGGAATGTCTCTTTCTCAAGGACGTCTTCCAGCACCACCTCATCTGGATCAGATCAAGTCCCTACTTTGCTCTATAGTTCTTATAGCCCCTCATTTCCATCCTTCCTGGCACAGCTCACAATTACATACTGATAGGATTAGTTGATTAATGTCATCTCTCCCAGTAACTTGTAACCACGACTAGGGTAGAAAATACTTCTATTTTTCTCATCACCATATTCAGCACTTCGTCTGAGCAGCAGGTGGCCAATACGTATTTTTTGAAAGAATTAGTTAATGAAATGATTGATGACTTTTTTTGCCACTATTTGCCTTGAGACTGAATGACTGTGTGTCCAAAACCAAAAACAATACAAAATGTGAAAACAAGGACTGGTACTGAACAGAGAGCCTCCTTTGAGAGAGGTACAGAAAGAAGGTAAATCCAGGGGCAAGATGTCACAGAGCTAGGAGACTCTGGGCTTGTCGCAGTGGAGAGCCAAGGTAGAAAAAATGGGGGGTCTGGAGGCCCGGGCAGGGTCAGACCTAGGACGTAGGCTGGGAAGGAGGGAGAATCAATAGATAGGGTTTGAGCTGTTACCCTGATTCTTGGAGGATACCTATGTCCCTTGGGTGTAACATAATGTGCTGGGGTACAAAAGACAGGATAAGTATCCCATTTTCCTCTGGCTTCAGTTATAACTAGACCTTGAGGTATGAGGGGGAGGAAGATCATTTTATATTAAAACCAATACTGATATAGACTGGAATGTGAATTCCATGTAATTATAAAAAGTCACGAGATTTTAAAGACGTCAGTGCTATGACTGTAGCGGTAGTTCAGTGAAAGAGTCTGAAAAGCGTTAATACCTCAGAGCACTATAATCCAAAGCATTTCTTATGATTGAAGTTTTATAAATGAGATAATACTAGAAATGCATGAAGAACCTGCTCTTTTGAGGCAAAATTTTTCTTTTTAATTTTTGTACCACTCACCCCTCCCTTGAAGACCTAGCACAACAGTAGGTGTGCATAAAGTGTTGAACTGAACCCACAGCAAACCACTCACTCTTAGTCTGGTCTGGAAATTGTTCACTGGATTTTATCATCAAGATTGCTCTGCCTACCCACCCCTCTAGAAAGAAAGGGGCCACTTCTACGTCATTCTGGAGAGGAGCTAAATAAAGAGGCTTCATGGGGTGTTATGTCCAAACCAACATTTTTGTCACCAGGGACCAGTTTTGTGGAAGACAATTTTTCCACAGACCAGGGAATGGTTTGGGGATGATTCAAGCTCATTACATTTGCTGTGTACTTTATTTCTATTGTTATTACATAAGCTCCACCTCATGGCAAATATATGGGGAAACACTGGAAACAGTGACAGGCTTTATTTTGGGGGGCTCCAAAATCACTGCAGATGGTGATTGCAGCCATGAAATTAAAAGATGCTTGCTCCTTGGAAGAAAAGTTATGACCAACCTAGACAGCATATTAAAAAGCAGAGACATTACTTTGCCAAAAAAGGTCTGTCTAGTCAAAGCTATGGTTTTTCCAGTAGTCATGTATGGATGTGAGAGTTGGACTATAAAGAAAGCTGAGTGCCAAAGAATTGATGCTTTTGAACTGTGATGTTGAAGAAGATTCTTGAGAGTCCCTTGAACTGCAAGGAGATCCAACCAGTCAATCCTGAAGGAAATCAGTCCTGAATATTCAGTGGAAAGACTGATGCTGAAGCTGATTCAAAGAACTGACTCATTAGAAAAGTCCCTGATGCTGGGAAAGGTCGAAGGCAGGAGAAGAAGGGGAAGACAGAGGATGAGATGGTTGGATGGCATCACTGACTCAATGGACATGAGTTTGAGTAAACTCCAGGAGTTGGTAATGGACAGGGAGGCCTGACATGCTGCGGTCCATGGGGTCGAAAAGAGTTGGACATGATTGAGCGACTGAACTAACTGAAGCTCCACCTCAGATCATTAGCCATTAGCTTCTGGAGATTGGGGAGCCATGGCCCAAACTATTCCAGGAAGAACTATGGGGAAGACAATGGAAGGGTAGCAAGAGTGAGATGCAAGCAGAAAAGTGGGAAGAGGATTTAATAACTTCCTGCTATTGCCTGGAAGGAAGTTATTCTCTAGTTCTCTGCATGTTTTCATTGTTTTCTGTGTTTAACTTGACTCCAAAGAGAAACTGTGAGCTGTTTGAAGTCAGGGCTGTGTCTGCTTTTCACACAAAGTACTTGGAAACCATGTATAATAAATACTAGACCACAATCCAACCCAGGGAATCACCAAGACTAGAGTGGACGAAATCTTGGCAAAGATTACCATCCACACTGCAAAATCACAGAGAGCAAAGTCCTCAGATGTAGGTGGTAGGAAGCAGGAAGTTGGTAGAGTAGGTGTGTCAGAAAGGCTGGTGGGTCTTTGCCAGTGAGCTAAGCCTCAGAGAGCAGAGATGGGCATGGGAGGGGTGATTACTGGGATGGATTCTCAGCAGGGGCTGAGATGAAGGAGACAATGTTCCCAGACTTAATCATTGCTTTTAACTCCCCCAGCATAATCTCTAATGGTCCCTGGCTGGTGCCACTCAGAGCCTCCACCCCCAGACCCCCCACTCTGCCTACCTGAGCAAACTCTTCCCAGCTCCTCAGCAACTCTGTATCTCAAATCTATGCCTGCCGGCTCCTTTTTCAATGCATCTCATCCATGCATCTATTTATTCAGCCTCCAGGGGAGGGGAAGGAGTGAGGCCAAATCTCCAGTCTGGATACTGTTTCTAGAGTGTATCAAACCAACTACTCCTGAAGCAGCACTCTGATGAAGGGACCCTCTGGTAAGGGCAAGGCAAGGGAGGAATCAGCAGCTAGTGATGCCGTCTGGAAGCAGGGGAGCCAGGCTGCACCCTTGTCAGCAAAGGGTTGGAAATGAGCCAAGTAGAACAGAATGGAAAAACAAGAATCATCTGTGGTTAAAAAAAAAAAAAAGGTTGGGGTCAGGGTGGGCGAGGAAACCACAAGTCAAGGACACGAGACTTGTTCCCAAAGAAGTTGGAGATGAGGAACAGAGCTAGGCGACACGTTTCTCCTCTCTCCTGACCGCATTTTCTCCTTTTCTCATAACCTCCATGATAAATCACCTGTAAATTATAACCTCGCAAGCGGCACCGACTTGAAATTGCAATCTGGCCGCCCTAAGATTGGCATTCAGGGACTGTCTTTGTCACGAAAAGCAGAATTCTTGTTTATTTTGGTAAATTAATTGCTGGCAAAGAGGGCTTTTCATTTTCCAACCCAAATGATACGAAAAGAGACTGCAGGGTTGGAAAGCACCAAAAGGGTATTCCGGGTTAAATCGCCTGCCCGAGCAACAAACACGTCCTGTCCTTGGCATCTCTGGATTTAAATCTACAAAATAGGCTGGGACTGTGTACTGAAACTGATGTATGCACATAAGTAGCCCCTGAGTCTTCACCCCTCAGCAAAGTGCAGGCCACCTACCATCCTGGGGAAGGGGACGATGTCTGCGCCATGTCGACAATCCCTGCCACAGGGGATGGGGGCTTCCCTCATGGCTCAGCGGTAAAGAATCCACCTGCCAATGCAGGAGACACGGGTTTGATCCCTGGGTTGGGAAGATGCCCTGAAGAAGGAAATGGCAACCCACTCCAGCATTCTTGCCTGGACAATTCCATGGACAGAGGAGCTTGGCAGGCCACAGTCCATGGGGTCATGAAAGAGTTGGGTGTGACTGAGTGCCTAAACAGCAATACCGGAGATGAGTGCTTCAGAGTGACATTAGAGGAGGACACGTCTTAGTGAAAAGGCCCTGGGAAGTCAGTGTCATAAAGGTCACTGTGGCTTTTGCCTGTGATGCTGTCCTGCCATCTTTGCCAACGCCAGATTTGACCTGGTCATCTTCCTGTGTAAAGAGTCTGCCAGTTGGTCTGCTGTCTGTACCAGTCCCCCCATGGGGAACAACTGGGTGTGGGGCCTTTGGGAAGGATGACTGTCACAGAACTTACCAGAACCCACAGACCCACGTACCTGACATGGACACGTACAAGAGAGATGCTAATCCTGTTCCATTCTGGAAAGTATCCAAGTGAAGGGAAAGGACTTCCCTGGTGGTCCGATGGTTAAGACTCCATGAAGGGGGCATGGTTCAGTCCATCGTTGAGGAAACGAGAACCCTCGTGCCTCACTGTGTGGCCAAAAAGATAAAAACTTTTACAAATAAAAAGATTAAAAAAAAATAAAGTGGTGGGAAGGCAAGATTTCAGTGAGGTTATTTGAGAAAGGTTTCTTAGAGGGGAGGAGAAGTTCAACCAATTATTCAAGGGGTGTTTTCTTCTTGATTTAGAATGAAGAGAGGGGAAGGCCTTTCAGGGGGTGGGTGAGAGGGTGGTCTGGAGACAGAAGGAAGCAGGAAGCTGACTGCCTGCAGGGAGCTATGTCAGGTGCTGCCTGGGGTTGGGGGTCAGGTCAGGAAGAAGTGAGTGGCCCAGTTGACTCGCTTGATGAGTAACTCGGGCTCAATGAGGGTTGCACATCTGAACACACAACAGGTTTCCAAGCAGGGGGGAGGGGATAATGATGCCAGCCCGAGTGTGTGGGATGAGCTGGAACCAGGAGGCTGGAGCAGGGTCCGAACAGGAACTTAGCCTTATTGAAAGCATAGCACCAGAGGCTAGGCCAGGTTAAAGGCAGAGGAAAGAAAGGGGGTGGCAGGAGAATGCCTTTCAGAAAAAAAGGCAAAAGGAGGTTCAAGGCCCTGGGCTTCACTGGAGCAAATTTATAAAAGCAGAAGGAAGAAGAACCTGGGAGAAGCAGAGTTCTGCCAGCTAGACCCCCAGCCCCTTGGCCATTGAGTAAAACCTATAAAGCAGTTCTAGTACTTAGAAGGAAAACCTTTCATATCCATAATCTGTTTTAGTCAGAATATCTCTGAGATGTAGGCAGGGTCAGAGGTCATCTCCCTATAATAGGGGAAGGCATGGAGGCACATGTAATTAAAATACCTTGCCTGAGATCCTGGACAAACCTCATCATTTTCATAAGGCAGGTCATGAGGAAGAGCAAAGAGTTCCCTGGGAGTCTTTCCCCAGGGCCTTCGTACCTTGCAAGTAACCTTTTTACCTGGACTCCACGGGGTCAGCACACCAAGCTGGCACCCAGGTCTCAGGACACCAGGTCACCAGATCCCGCATTGGACCTCAAATGTCTGCAAGCCTTCCCACCTCAGGACAGTCAGGGGAGGCTGGATCCTGACTCCACAGCACTCCTATGGCTCTTTCCTTAAAACTCTCACTGCCCGAGGTCTTCTTGCCAGCCGCATGTCAGCTGCTGCTCCTCAAGGTCAAGCTGTGGGTTTAGATTGGCCCCTGCTCAGCCCCTTCCTGTCCACCCTGCAAGGACCTACCACCTCCCCTTCTCATCCTTTCTGGGGAACTTCACTTTTTCTTATTGAAAGAGATAATTGGCTGGATGTGAGCTTGCGGGTGTCTTATTGCTCAGATAAGAGGTTTTCATATCAGTCCTGATGAGAGACAGTGGAGGGACTCTTCTTGCCACCCGCTCTAAGAGGCAATTTTATTCTGGCTCCTCAAGTCAGGAAATGTTTTAGGGAACAGAGCTGCCCTTTATCTAAAAAAAATCCTTTCCAAGAAACTCAATGTCCAGAATCGATAAAAATGACTCAGCCCTCGATGGAAGCAGTAGGAGAGCCCTGTCAATCCATCGTTTCCCTTCCTTCCAACTCAAGCACCCAGCAACAGCACCCTGTTTATGGGGCTGGGATGGGGGGAATGAGCAATGGAGGCAGATGTGGTGGTGGTGGTCCATAGAGATGGTCTGAAAACTGCTTATCTAGCCCCTATTTACAAATGAAGAAACGGAGGCCAGGAGGGAAAGTCACAAACCCAAGACCACATGGAGTGTGCCTTCTGGGACTTGGTCTATGGTCTGGTTGGCCCTGCTCTCATTCTCTCTCCTGGGGGCCTCTGCTCCATCCGCGCTTGGATGCATCCACTCATCCATTCATCCAGTATCGCTGGATCTCTGCGCCCACCACCACATGAGCTACAGATGCAGCAAGGAGCACCACACAGTCCCTGCTGCTTGCAATCATGCCACCTCAGCTAACCAGGTAGCTGCAAAATTTTCCCACCCCGGCAAAAGCCCCCACCCTGCCTGTCACTCAGGCTCCCAGCAGCCAGAGCTAAAGATAGAATTGAGGGCAGCGTTTTAAGTCAGCGGCAGCAGACCTGGCTGGCCGAGTGGGGAGGAAGGGGCCCGCTAGGCCGAGCTAGGAGACCTCCCCTGAGCAGGTGGCTGGGTTTCCGGTGGCGGCCCATTCCCACAAGACTGGCCTCAACTGTGGACATCCCCTGGGCGGGGCTGATGGAACCTCCGTCTAACACCTCACGCCAGATACCCACCTTCCCTGAACTTTAGATTTATTCTCTTGGCTTTCTCTCTTCGCTGTCCACTGTCTTGTTGACCCTGGGCTTTGATTATTTGCTCATCTACAGCTCTGCTCTGCCCTCGTGCTGATGTTTCACAGGTTAGTATGTGGCCAGGGGAAACCAGGTGGTGAAACCCAGGGCTGGGGAGGTGGGGTGTTCTGCCCGGAGCCTACAGGCCTTACTTCCTGGGCAAGGGGGGTTCTGCTGACTGATAGAACCTGGATGTCATCTCCAGAACTTTCTGGAGGATGAAGTCACCATCAGAGCCCAACCACTTGGATTTCCTCTTCCTATCTTCAGGCCACCTGCTTCTCTTTGCTGCTCCTTAGTAATGGGCCAGCTGATCCTGCTAAACATCACACTGGCCTGGCAGGGAAGTAAGTAGCATGGGGGAGAAGAAAACCCTGGATTTATTCCCACTCTGGGCCATAGCTCTCCACCCTGTGGGCAAGGCAGGCCACTGAGTAGCCCTGGGAAGAAAAGCAGGAAGAAAGGACCAGCCACTTGGAGCAGCTCACACCTTCCCAGAAATGCAGGAAGGGAGGGAAAACTGCTTCCTCTCTTACCTGGGCCTGACTGGGGGGTCATCTCAGCATTTCAGCATCAAAGGAAATGACAGAGACAAGATACCTCCTGCCGTCCTCCAGCTTGGTGTGCGGGTGTCAGCCATGCTTTCTAAATCAAAGGGTTTGGTGAGAGCCCCCAGGGAGTGGCAGTCTGCAGAACCGAGGCGGGAGGGTGGGCAACTCTGCTCAATATTCGCCCCCTTGCCCCACAGTGGCAGAATGGGGATTACCATTCCAAGAAACTGCTTTCCAGGGACAGAAATAGTAGGGAAGGGTGGGGTGCGGAGGCTGGGGCTGCCACATACTGCTTTTCCATGGGCATTCTGGGTAAGAATATTAATGAGACTATTAATAACTTCTTACCTCTGTATAAGCCTTCAAGACCTTTCTCTAGATGTTTTCACCGCCTGCACACCCATTATCTCATTTGGTTTTCAAGGCAACTCTGAAGCTGTGAGGTCATCACCCCCATTTCATAGACGAGGAAATTGAGGCCTGGAGAAGGGAATTGTCACATGCTAACCAGCTCATTCTGCTAATAATTGGCTGAGCAGGGACCAGAACCCAAACTTCCTTGAGTCATCTCTTCCATGGTCCCATTGGAACGTGATTCCAAAAAGCCAGGGCTTTCTGCTGGGCTGTACTGAGGTTATATCTGAGGATGATAGGATACCAAGTCCTCCAAGGCCTTTGTCCCATGGGTCAGTTACTTAAGACTGACACACCTAGTGCTTCACATGGTCTATACCCTGCTCCAGACCCCAGAGATAGCTATCAACCACACATGGTTTTTGCCATTAAAGAGTTCACAGCTTGATGAGTAGAGAGACAAACTCTCAGACATCTCAGTGCCACAGGATCCAGTTGAGGACCAAGGTAGAACAGGGCATTGTGAGAGCAGAGTTTAAGCTTTCAGCCAGTCTGGTGGTACCAGAGAGGGCTTCCTGGAGGAGGTGTTGCACCGATCAGCTCCTTAGCCAAGGTTATTCTCTCTGATTGTGCTCTTCTTCTCAATACCAATCCATGCTCGTCTTCACACTACTCCCTCCTGCCTATAACCCCAGCCTCTGGGCAATTACAGGACTGATGGAGCCAAGCGGCAGTGGCTAGACTATCCTAAACTTGCAGACCAGAATGGACCCATTCTTTGTCCCAGGGGTTGCTATGGTCATATCCCACTGCTGGAAATGGACAAGAGATTATGTTCTGTGAGCTTAGTGCCAACCTGGACTTCCCCTCACACAGCCATGGAAGGAAGGTGTGGTGAGTTATCCAACCCACCTGCTCACCCTTAGCTCATTCTACTCAGAAATCATCTCAGATGTGCAAAAACCTAACCTACTTTAAATGTCTGCTGATCAGACTCCACATTGCTCTGCTAATTCCTGGCATTTAATGCTTTTCTCTATTTTAACCCAGATCTGTCATTACTAAAACTTTACCTTTCCCTATTCTGTTTTTGGAAGAGGCAGGGAATTTGGTCATATTTTCCAAGCCAAGAGTCCTCTGAAGACTTGAAAATAATAATCAAACCACACTGTAGGCTTCTCCGTTTGAGGTGGATGATATTCAGTTACCTCCTGCGTTCATGTATGCCTTTATCCGTACTTCCTTCAGGCCTCTTCCCTCCTCCTTTAGTTGAGGAATTCAAGACTAGGCAGAGAGTAGCCCTGAGGTGCTCATCTGAACTGATGACACTGGGAGGAGGGCAGGAGCCAGGGGACATTCTGCAGTGGTGCAGTGGGCACCAGGAGACCAGATTTTCAGAGGCCAGATGATGCTCACCGAAGGGAACCCTGAGGTCAGAATCCTGATGTGCAGCAACCCTAAGAGACAGATGGGAGAAAAGGAGTTGTCACTGCCAGCAAGGAAGGGCTGAAAGGCAAAGAAAATCAGGGAGCCTGTGTTATCACAGGAGCTAAGGGAAGACGTGCTTGTGAAGGAGGAACTCACCAGGATGGAATGCTACAGAAAGGATGCCTCAGATAGGGACTGAGAAATAGCCTCTGGATTTCAAAATAAGGAATTCTGAGAATTGAGAACAATTTGAGTGAAGAGCAGAATCTGGAGATGGGGCTTCCCTCGTGGCTCAAGTGGATGAGAATGTGCCTGCCAATTTAGGGGACACTGGTTCGATCCCTGGCCTGGGAAGAGCTCACATGCTGTGGAGCCACTAAGCCCGTGTGCCACAGCTATTGAGCCTGTGCTCTAGAGCTTGTGTGTGTGTGTGTGTGTGTATTCTTATATATATTTATACACATATGCTTCCCAGGTGGAGCTAGTGGTAAAGAACCCACCTGCCAATGCAAGAGATATAAGAGAGGACACAACAACTCACTCCAGTTTTCTTGCCTTGAGAATCCCATGGACAGAGAAGCCTGGTAGGCTACAGTTCACAAGGTCACAAACAGTCAGACATGACTGTAGCAACTTAGCGTGCACACATATGTATCACTTCAGTTCAGTTGCTCAGTCATGTCCAACTCTTTGTGACCCCATGGACTGCAGCACACCAGGCTTCCCTGTCCATTACCAACTCCTGGAGCTAGCTCAAACTCATGTCCATTGAGTCGGTGATGCCATCCAACCATCGCACCCTCTGTCATCCCCTTCTCCTGCCTTCAATCTTTCCCAGCATCAGGGTCTTTTCCAATGAGTCAATTCTTCACATCAGGTGGCCATTGGAGCTTCAGTTCAGCATCAGTTCCTCCAATGAATATTCAGGACTGATTTTCCTTAGGATTGACTGGTTTGATTTCCTTGCAGTCCAAGGGACTCCCAAGAGTCTTCTCCAACACCACAGTTCAAAAGCATCAATTCTTCAGCACTCAGCTTTCTTTGTGGTCCAACTCTCACACCCATATTGGAAAAGCCATAGCTTTGACCAGACAGACCTTTGTCGGCAAAGTAATGTCTCTCTGCTTTTGACTATGCTGTCTAGGTTGGTCATAGCTTTTCTTCCAAGAAGCAGGCATCTTTTAATTTAATGGCTGCAGTCACCATCTGCAGCAATTTTGGAGCCCAAGAAAATAAAGTCTGTCACTGTTTCAATTGATTCCCCATCTATTTGCCATGAAGTGATGGGACCAGATGCCCTGATCATTTTTTGAATGTTGAATTTTAAGCCAACTTTTCAGTCTCCTCTTTCACTTTCATCAAGAGGCTCTTTAGTTCCTCTTCATTTTCTGGCATAAGGGTGGGATCATCTGCATATCTGAGGTTATTGATATTTCTCCCTGCAATCTTGATTCCAGCTTGTGCTTCATCCAGCCTGGCATTTTGCTTGATGTACTCTGCACATAAGTTAAATAAGCAGGGTGACAATCAACAGCCTTTACCTACTCCTTTCCTGATTTGGAACCGTTCTGTTGTTCCATGTACAGTTCTACCTATTGCTTCTTGACCTGCATACAGATTTCTCAGGAGGCAGATAAGGTGTTCTGGTATTCCCATCTCTTAAAGAATTTTCCACAGTTTGTTGTGATCCACACAGTCAAAGCCTTTGGCATAGTCAATAAAGTAGAAGTAGATGTTTTTCTGGAACTCTCTTGCTTTTTCAATGGTCCAACAAATGTCAGCAATTTGACCTCTGGTTCCTCTCTCTTTTCTAAATCCAGCTTGAATACCTGGAATTTCTCGGTTGTGTACTGTTGAAGCCTGGCTTGGAGAATTTTGAGCATTACTTTGCTAACATGTGAGATGAGTGCAATTGTGCAGTAGTTTAAACATGCTTTGGCATAATCTTTCTTTGGGATTGGAATGAAAACTGACCTTTTCCAGTCCTGTGTCCACTGCTGGGTTTTCCAAATTTGCTGGCATATTGAGTGCAGCACTTTCACAGCATCATCTTTTAGGATTTGAAATAGCTCAACACACACAGATTATATATATTATATGTGTATATTATATATGCACACATATGTATATGTAAATATATATATTTATATATACACACACAGGAGTGTTGAGATAAGAAGGTGGGTTTAAGGGAGAAGATTTACTTTGTCCTTAAGGAGTAAATCTCGTGCATGTTCAAACGCTGCTGAAAAGAAGCTGGTAGAGAGGGAGAAACACTGGAGACATGTGGTTGGAAAACCAACCAAAGGAGATTTCAAAAGGAGTTGGAAAGAGGGAGTCACCAAAGCAGTTGATCAGATTAGCCTAAATTCTTAGCAGGAGTCTCTGGATGCCTGCCTTATCCACTGTGACCAGAGGGCAAAGAAGGAAAGAATCTGTTTGATGGCAGGATGCTGATGGAACTTTGGCCAAACAACTCTTACTTTCTTGTAAGGTTATCTGCTGGGAACCTGAAGGGAGATGCTGGGAAAGGTGGTGTCTTAAAGAGAGTGGAGAAGGTCTGAAAGAGCTGATGATGAGCTCTAGAGAATTAACTAAGAAAGGAAATTCTGGGCCACTTTGAAGTCCTGGTTGTGACTGGGCTGTGGCCCTGCAGCGCCCTCACTCCATGCAGCTCTGTGATTTTTCTCCCATAGCCCCAGTATCCTAGGCAGCGGTGCGCATGTGCGGGTGTGCTCACTCACTTCAGTCGTGTCCAACTCTTTGTGACCCCATGGACTGTATCCACCAGGCTCCTCTGTCCATGGGATTTCCCAGGCAAGAATACTGCAGTGGGTTGCCATGCCTTCCTCCAGGGGATCGCCCTGACCCAGTGATCGAATCTGCGTCTCTTATGTCTCCTGCATTGGCAGGTAGGTTCTGTCTACTAGCGCCACCTGTGCAGAGAAGGCAAATCATTGAGTTAACTTTGGGCTGGGGCTTTGCCCAAAGGGTCTTATGACAAGGGGACAACAGAGGTAAGAGTAATTGGGGGAAAAAAAAAAGAGATACAGACCCCAGGTGACTCAGAATAGAAGGGAAAACAGGGGGCACTGATATAGGGAGAAAATGAAAATCCCAGGGACTGGAAGACCAATGACATCACAGGTCAGCTGTGAGAAAGACTGTGGAGAGCACAAAAGGGTGAGGGGGACTGTCCGCAGGGCGTCTGTGTTTAACACCCCAGAGCTGGGGTCGTCCCAAGATGACTAGGTCCAGGGGGTGGCTGTGGAGTAGGGGGTGCATCTGAGACATCAAGCTGATGAGAGAGTAGCCCGTGTAGATGTGACGTCATCCGGTGTGATGGTGACGTTTAGGTTTGCAGCGGATAAAGTTGTTCCCAAAAGAGAGAGAGTGAAGGCTCCCTTTAATGAAGTGGCTCCAGGACAGTGCCAGGGCTCCCCTGAGAGCTCAGTTGGTAAAGAATCCACCTGCAATGCAAGGAGACCCCTGTTCGATTCCTGGGTTGGGAAGACCCACTGGAGAAGGGATAGGCTACCCACTCCTGTATTCTTGGACTTCCCTGCTGGCTCAGCTGGTAAAGAATCCGCCTGCAATATGGGAGACCTGGGTTTGATCCCTGGGTTGGGAAGAGCCCCTGGAGAAGGGAAAGGCTACCCGCTCCAGTATTCTGGCCTAGAGAATTCCATGAGTTCATGGGATCGCAAAGTGTTGGACATGACTGAGCAACTTTCACTTCACTTCACTTCATGACAGCTCCAGGGAAGAGTGGAGTGCAAAGCAAGCGGCCTTAACCTGCTGGGGCTGGTTTTCCCTGTAGAGGGCTGGGCATCATGGTTCACTGAGCCAAAGTCACCATCCTGCCTCCTGAGGCCCAGGGCTGAGAGAGAAGGGCAGCTTCCACCTGAGATGCCCGAAGGGAAACCGTGCCCACGCGCAGCAGTCTGTGGAGCAGCAGGGGTAGGGGAGAGCCCAGAGGCCCAAGGAAAATTTTGGTACGGGAGAGGGCCATGGGAGGTGAGAAAGGGAAGCTCAGAGGGACATGGGATGAGTGTGAAGAAGAGCCTCGCTGGCAGAAGGGGCTATCCCCTTGGTTCTGATGGCTTGGACTGGCTGCAATTTTTAAAGGAATCTGCCCAGGCAGTGCAGTTACTGGGGCTGGGAGAAATGGAGCCTCTCGAAAGGGGTCAGCAGCAGCTTCCAATCACTCTTCGTGTTTCTGAGGAAGCCCTGGTACATGGGCACAGGCTGGTGCCAGGACTCATTCTGCACACGAATGAGCCATGTAGCTTTGATGGCTGGAGGTGAGGAGGGGTCTGAGGCCTGGGTCTTTACACCAGCTGCCTGGAAGGGGCTTCAGGTGTACTGCAAAGCTCCTGGACCAGAGTCTGGTCTGTTGGCCTGAGGATGTGGGCTACCAGGTGGAGTTTGGGGGATGATCTGATTGGCCCAAGGCTCGCAGAGAATAAGAACAAGTTCTTGCTAGACTCTTGGGCTCAGAGGCCCCTGTTTAGAGTCTTAGTCGCATGATACGCCACGTGACACTCCATGCCTTCTCTGCTGCTGCTGCTAAGTCGCTTCAGTCATGTCCGACTCTGTGCAACCCCAGAGACAGCAGCCCACCAGGTCCCCCATTTCCTGCTGGCTTCTGGCCCCTCCCCCCATGCCCCTTCCCTCTGAGGACTATGCTGCTTGTGCCGCCCTGGTAGCTGGGCACTCTGCTGGTCTCAGAGCTCCACTCTGACTGTTCTGAATAACTCCTCTGCCTGGCCCGACATTCCACCTTCCTAGATGGTGCCCATGCCACAGACACACTCACACTTGGCGCCCCCCCAACCTGTTTACCATCAGATAAGATGGAAAGGGTGTACTTCCCAGCACACTGCAGGGGGGTGGGAGCAGTGAGGTCAGGAGGACACAGACGGAAAACAGGCAAAATTCCCCAGAATCTGTTTTATGGATCTTGGCCTTCTTAACCGTAGGGTGGAACCCACCATACTTGCTCACTTACTTTAAAGCAACCATATGAAGGTGAATGAGATGATATATGGATGAAATTCTGTGTAAACTGATCCAAAATTCCCATTGAATTATTTTCTGGGTGGAAAGGAGAGCCATGTAGATGCCAATATGGCTTTCTCAACACTAACAGGCACTTGCATGGCACTTTCTAATATAGAAAGCATTTTCACAAACATGCTTAAACACAGCCTTATTCAAAAGTGCCTAGCAGGGAGTCTAACATACAAAATTTATTCAACAAATGACAGCTGTGATTTTCTCACTCAGTCATCACGGCTCCATTTTATTTTATTTGGCTGTGCCTGGTCTTAGTTGCAGCATGTGGGGTCTAATTCCCTGATCAGGGATTGAACCCAGGCCCCCTGCATTGGGAGTGTGGAGTCTTAACTGCTGGACCATCAGGGAAGTCCAATCACAGCTCTGTTTTATAAACGAGAGAACTGAGGCTTACAGAGGTTAATGAACCTACCCGAAGTCCTCTCAGAATTAGTTCCTCGAGTCCCTGATTCCAAATCTGGGGCCTTGGAAATGTCAGCATGCGCCTCTGCAGGAGACTGCAGCCCTCTTTCCTTGAAGATCCCAGGCTTTGGAGAGGAGAGAGAGGCACCCGGAAGGGGACTTGGGTGCCCCACTTTGGGCCTCTTTTCTGCCCTCCTCTGCAGGACAGCCCTGAGAAGCAACCCACAGCAAACCCCGATCTGGAAATGAGTGGAGGAGGAGGGAGGAAGTGGAGGGAAAAGGGAGAAAATAAACAACCAAGCTGAAAACAGTCAGTGAAAGTAACTGTGACCAGCGAGGCAGAGAACTGATGGATAGCAACGTCTCTGGAGGAGGAGCAGCAGGGCCCAGAGGATGGAGGGAGCGTGCCAGAGGTCCAGGGAGGGGCTGGGAGAGCAATTCTGGGTGAATCAAGCGTGCAAAGGCTGTGTGTTCCTTCTCAGCGCAGGATATTGATGGCTTATTGACCCGAGGCATGGGAGAAGGGTGGCTGCAGGGCTGGCTCGGGGGCGGGGGGAGGGGCGGGTGGTGGGGAGTGGGGTAACAAGGCTGCGGGCAAGGATGGGAGGAGAGGCCCAGGGAGAGAGGAGACGGAGGATGAATGTAGAAGAGGGAGCGGTGGAGGAGGTGGCTGGGGATGACCCCTTGTGGCCTAAGAGAGGGCACTGACCCGGCACCCAGCTTGGTGGCCTGAGGTCAGCGGGGACTTTTCGGGCAACTGGAAACAGCCAGCAACTCTGCCCTGCCCTCCCCATGCCATGTCTCTCCCTGGGACACCCTGGCCCCACTCGCAGGCCCACACTGGTCCTAGATGCTTAGCATGCATCAGACAGCGTGCAGACGATTGCGACAAAATTAGCCAATTTCCAAAACCCATTAAATACGCCTCCTGATAGCATCTCTCCCTGGGCCATTTTCAAAAGCGTGAGACGCCTGGGGAGGCTTCCCAGTGACTGGTTCTGGGCTGTCCTTCCTCCCCCTCCGCCTGATTCCCTGGACTCAGTGGTCCCTCTTGGTGGCTCTGGTGGAGCTGCGACCCCGTCTCCTGGCATCCTTGCCGGCACTCTCAGTGCCTCCCTGAGGAGTGTAATTGCACGCATCCAGCCCTGACTGATGGCCACTGCAGTGTGCCAGGCTGCTGGACTGTGGGTGCCAGCCAGATTGACAGCGTGACCCTCCCCACCCCCGAGCTCTAGTGACCCTTCTTTTAAGATGGATGCAAAATGAATATATAACCAATTGGGGAAAGGAAACACAATCGAGAAAATCATAGAGTTGAAAAGGATCTTTAAAACTGCCTACTCTCCCTCACTTTATATGTTAAAAAAAAATAAAAAACAAGGCCCAGAGAGGTGATGTGATTGCCTGTGTCATATAGCTAGTTAGCAATAAAGCCAGGTGACTTCCCTGGTGTCTCAGATGGTAAAGAATCTGCCTGCAAAATGTGGGAGACCCAGTTGGATACCAGGATTGGGAAGATCCCCTGGAGAAGGAAATCACTACCCACTCCAGTATGCTTGCCTGGAGAATTCCAAGGACAGAGGAACCTAGCAGCCCATGGGGTCACTAAGTCAGACACAACTGAGCAACTAACATTTTCACTTTCTAGGACAAGAAGCCAGACCCCCGGCTCCCAGGTTTCTCCTCTCCCCATGGTTCAGTCTGATGAATAGCACTGGGTCAGACATGAAATAACCATCAGACTCCAAGAAAGTGCTAGAACTAGAGTCCAAAGACCTGGGTCCAAACCCTGACCCTGTCCCTTAATGGCTATCTAAACTTGGGCAAGGCTTTTAAACTTGTTTGCATCAGTATCCTCTTCTATATAAAAGGGAAAATAGGGCCTTTTATTTGGAGTTTGCCCATAAAAGTCTATATGAAATGGAGAAGAAGGCATTTCCCTGGCACATAATAGAGACTAGTATTCATTTTTACCCCATCCCACACCTACCGTCCTTTCTTCCCTGTTCCGTAAGAAATTCTATCTTTTATTTAATTATAAATTCCTTGAGGGAAACGACTGCTTTACTCATCTTTGTAATCCTGGTGCCTGGCATAGAGCAGGGTATCAAAAGAAGATGCTGCAATCCTGGGAAAGTACCACAGAGCAGTCCAAAGTCTGTCTTGGCAGCTCTTGCTGCAGTTTTCTCATTGGAAATTTTCTCGGGCAGCACAGAGAGGGAAGAGAAAAATGGGCTTGAGGGAGACACACTCTCTGCTTGTGGTCTGAAGTCAACGAGACGGCCGCAATAGGTATCTGGGAGGCATTGCTTGCAGATGTGGGGTTGGGGCAGCCAGGGCTTCTGGAGAAAGGTGCATCCCTCTCCTAGAGAAAGACACCACTGGGGGCTCAGTCAGCCACTTATGCAGAAGAGAGAACAGCAGGTTTGGGGAGGAAGGCAGCCAAGAAGCGGGCTCAGAACTTCTGGTAAAGAAGAACTGGAGGGCTTTTCCTGGTGGCTCAATGGTAAAGAATCCGCCTGCCAATGCAGGAGACACAGGTTCAGTCCCTCATCTGGGAAGACCCCCCGTGCCTCAGAGCAACAAAACGGTGTGCACTGAACTACTGAGCCTGTGTTCTAAACCCGGGAACTGCAATGAATGAGCCCACGTGCCACAACCAGGGAAGCCCACACACTCTGTGCTCCAGGACAAGAGAAGCTGCCACATTGAGAAACCAGCACACCACAATAAAGAGGAGCCCCGGCTCACTGCAACTAGAGAAAAGGCCCATGTAGCAACTGAGAAGACTCAGTTCAGTTCCGTCTCTTAGTCGTGTCCGACTCTTTGTAACCTCATGCACTGCAGCATTCCAGGCCTCCCTGTCCATCACCAACTCCCTGGAGTTTACTCAAACTCATGTCCTTTGAGTCTGTGAGGCCATCCAACCATTTCATCCTCTGTCGTCCCCTTCTCCTCCCGCCTTCAATCTTTCCTAGCATCAGGGTCTTTTCCAATGAGTCAGTTCTTCCAATCAGGTGGCCAAAGTATTGGAGTTTCAGTTTCAATGAAGACTCAGCACAGCCATAAATAAATATTTAAAAAAAAAAAAAAAAAAAGGACTGAAGAAGGAAAAGAGGTGGAGGAGAGGCTGGAGAGAGAAGGAAGTGTCAGAGGTCACAGCAGAGAGGGGAAGAAGGAGGGGTACTAGCATTTCTGCTTCGGTGAGGCGGCAACCCCGGATAGTATGGCATGGAGCTGGATGTTGTGTGCCAGACTCCAGGGCAGCACAGGGACAGAGAAGGTGTTCCCAGCCAGGCCAGCCTCCTTCCTGGTTCTCCCCTTCTAGGCAGAGCACAGACAATAATGAGAATAGACAGCCCGCCAGCAGGGATGGGGGAGGCTAAAATGCGAGGTGAAAAATGGGAAGTGAAATGCAGTAGTTGGGTGCTCCCTGTGCTCTGTGAAGACCAGCAGCTCTCGGCCCAGCTGCATGTTAGAACCATCTGGAGGTGCTTTCCAGAAAGTATGGATGCTCTAGCTTGTCCCCCAGAGAACCTGATGAAAGTGGGTTTGCGCTAGACCTCAGATACCAGAATTTCTAAAAACAAAACAAAACAAAACACCCCAGGGGATTCTAATGTGCAGCCAGAGCTGAGAGAGGATGTGGAGGACAGATGGGTCCTTTGTGCCTCTTGGTTCCTGGTGTGGCCTTCCACAGGGACCACAAAGGTGGGTGGAGTGTCACTGTGGACAGCTCCAGGATCCCTGATAGAGCACAGAGGAGATGGACAGCCCAACCGGGAGTCAAGAGGCTCTGCCCCTGACCTGCTATGTCCTCAGACAAGGGACTTTGTCACCCAGGCTTCAGCTACTTAAAAAAGAGGGTGGACTGGAGGGGTGGTTCCCAATGGCCTTGGACTACTCTTGGGCTGTGATGCTAAGAACGCTCGACCTCAAGGGGACGGCGTTACTTCTCTCTCTTGTCCCCAGCCCTCCAGGCTGATTGATGAATCCCAGAGAGGTGGAGAGGCTTGCCCACGCTGCTTCCTGCATTTCCATTCCCCACATCACAAAGGGAGGGTTCTTCGCTCAACCCCACTTGGCCCACCACTTCTCACTCCCCCTCCTCCCCATCCACTTATTCCCTTCCCACCTTGCTTTCAGAAGAAAAGGGAGGAAGAAGTGAGTGAAATGTGGGTGTATCCGTCAGGGTCCTCCGGAGGAACAGAACAGGAAGATACATAGAATGTGGAGATCTATTTCAAGGAGCCGGCTTATGCAGCGGTGGAAATTGACAAGTCTGAAATCTGTAGGGAAGGTCCACAGGCTGGGAAATCTCCGGTAGGAGGTGATGCTGTAGTCTTCAGATAGAATTGCTTCCTCCTTGGGGAAATCTCAGTTTTGCTTTCAAGACCTTCCTACTGATTAGATGAGTCTTACCCTTATTTTCAAACATAGTCTCCTTTCCTTAAAGCCAGCAGGCTGTAGATGTTGACCACAAATACTAAGATCTTTTATAGTAGCATTTAACCCACATATATTTTTAATTGCAATAAATGATACTTGGATTAATTTCTACATTGCATTTTGTGTATTTCATTCATTTCATCCTTTGATAGTTTCCCCCCTTGCTTGATTTGCTTTGTGTGTGTGTTAATTGAATTTTTTTTCACTCTACTTGTTTCTGGTATTAGTTTGGAAGATATTATTGTTTCGGTGATTGTCTTAGAAAAAGTCTACATCCTTAAATTATTGAAATCTAAACTAAATCAGTATTTTTACCCTCTTTTCAAACATTACAAGAATCTTGGACACTTAGTTTCTGTCTTCTGAGCCCTGGGTGTATAGAATCTCAAACCTAAGTTTACTAAGGTTGAGAAGATCTCCTCAGGGTGATAGCCAGGTTCAATAACCTTCTCAATTATTTGAATTCCTTCTTCCACTCTGAATATTCCTTACTTCCTTTCCTTTTTTATTTTTTGAGTAATTTTATTTATTTATTTTTGACTGCACTGGGTCTCATTGCCGCAAGGGCTTTTCTCTAGTTGCAGCGAGCAGGGCCTGCTCTCTCGTTGCAGTGCCCCGTCCACTCTTGAAGGCAGCTTCTCTTGTTGTGGAGCCTGGGTCATAGAGCATAGGCTCAGTAGTTGTGGTGTGTGGACCAAGTTGCTCTGTGGCAGGTGGGATCTTCCCAGACCAGGGGTTGTGTCTCCTGCACTGACAGGCTAATTCTTTACTACTGAGCTACAAGGGAAGCCCTCTTACTCCCTTTCTTAATGCTAAATCATTGCTGCATTAAAAATATGTCTTCCAGGGAATCCCCTGGAGGTCCAGTGGTTAGGATTCAGCACTTTCACTGTCTGGGCTTGGGTTCAAGCCCTGGTCAGGGAACTAAGATCCTAAACACAGCCCGCCCCCCAAAACAATTTTTTTTTAATCCAGAATATTTAGTTGTTTTTAGTGGAAGGGTTATTTAGTGTATCTAGACTTCCATGTTTCCAGGAATGGAAGTCTGCCTAATCTCTCTGAGCCTCATATTAAATGGGGATAATAATAATAATTACCTTACAGGATTGTTTTGAGGAATAAATAAAAAATATAATAAAGTAGTTAAAATATTCAAAAATAGTTTGTCAAATTTATATGTATATAACATGTGTATATATGTATGTACACACATACATACGTATATTTTTAAACATTGGAAGCCTCTTATTCTCTAGGGTAGTTCACTTTTGTGTAAACCCTAGAATAAATGTCCTTCTGCCACCTTTTTTTTTTATTTTGCTGTGCTGCACTTCTTGCTGGATCTTAATTCCCCCACTAGGAACTGAACCCGTTCCCTCGGCAGTGAAAGCACAGAGTCTTAACCACTGGACCACCAGGGAATGTCCCAAATCCTGCCATCTTTGATTAATTAGAGAATATCTTGACATTGTTTGGTAAAACTGTTATTATTTGCAGCTACTGATCTGAATGAATCAGAATTTTAAGGTTCTTTTACAGTCAAAACAAAATAAAGGCTGCAGTTGGTTTCCTGCAGCTAATAGAACTCCTAATTTTCTTTTTTATTTAAACATTATTAGAACAACTTCATGTTTATCATTTATTGATCTTAAATAAATATTTAACTTGTAAAATAGGTTTCTTCTAATAAGTATCATTTTATCTGATTTATTAGAGTTCCATATAAACAATTGATATATCATACAGGGTCCTCAGTGCTACAGGAGTTGAGAACATCCATGAGTTGAAGTAGCTGATGAAACCTTCATGGTGGTGCTAGCGGTATAGACCCCGCTTGCCAATGGAGACACAAAAGACGCGGGCTCAATCCCCGGGTAAGGAAGATCCCCCAGAGAAGAAAATGGCAACCCACTCCAGTTTTCTTGCCTGGAGAATCCCACAGACAGAGGAGCTTGGCGGGCTGCAGTCCATGGGGTTGCAAAGAGTTGGACAAGACTGAGCAACTGGGCACGCAGAAAGAGGTATGCTCTGGAGGTTTGGACCTGCAGAGGGAAATCATTCCTCCCCATGTATCACCCCTAACCTCAGTTATTGATTCTGCTTGCCCTGCCTGACCGTGGACCATGTCATTTCTGAAGAGAGCAGCTTTAATCTCTTCCTAGCCCAGCTGTTCCCAGGTCTCCCTTTCAAGAGGGCCGAGTCCCTTTTGTAGTTCTAGAACATAAGTTTCACTAATGACATGTGGAAACACTAAAGTCAGGGTCAACTCCTATCTTTTTCTCTAAGGCAAATACCCTCAGTCCCCAGTTTACTCTGGATGGAATGCTGTCCTAAGTATTTTATTTTTTACTTTTTTTTTTTTTTTTTGCCACACCACTTAGCATATGCAACTTCCCCACAAAGGACTCAAACCTGTGCCCCCTGCAGGGAAGCTCAGACTATTAACCACTGGACCACCAGGGAATCTCAGACTACTGTCCAATCTCTCTCCTCCCCTTCCCAGTTGTGAAACACTGTTGTACATTCACTGTGCTCATTCCCTCACCTCCCACTCTCTCCTCAACCCTGGCATCCACCCTGTCACTCCACATTTACTTAGCTCTGGCTAAGGTCACTGACGATTTCTGTGTTGTTAAATGCAATGAGCGTCCTTCAGTCCTATTTTACTTGACCTTTCATCATCTTTCCACATGGCTGAGCACTCCTTCTTTCGTGAATCCTTCTTGCCTTCACTTCTGTGACCCACGATTTTTAGGTTTGGTTTCACCTCCCCTACCCTCCTGTCACCTTTTTAGGTTCATTCTTTTTACCCAAAATTAGATGTTGAGTTTCCTTAAGGTTGAGAGCCAGGTCCTCTCTTTTCTTTACATAAAACTTGATTCCTGGGGCATCTCATTCAAATGCATGGTGTCAGTTGCTGTCTGCGCTAATTTTCCCCAAATTGTATTTCCAGTTCAGACTCACAGATCCAGCTGCCTGCTGGACAACCAGACTTGATTGTCTCAAGGGAACCACAAGCCAACAGGTCCAAAATCATTCAGGCTCTTTCCCCAACACCTGCTGCTCCTCTGGGAGTACCTCTCCTACAGAATAGCACCATTAACCCTCCAAACCAGAAATCTGGGCATCATCTGTGACAAATTCCTCTCCCTTACTACCCCCCTCCAATCCCAGCTCATCTAATCCATTACCAAGTCCTGCTTATTTCATCTCCTAAATAGCTTTCTAATCTATTTACTTTGCTTTAACTCCTTATATTTGCATTCCTTTCTAAGCTACCATCTTATTTCACCTGGACCACAGTAGTGGCCTCCATGCTGATCCGTACTGATGTGCGTAACTAATGAACTAATTTTACCACCTGTCTCCAAATCTATTCTTAGTTACAGATCTCATCTAAAGGAAGATCTGATAATAACATCTTCCTGCATAACCCCTCAGTGGCCTCCCACTGATTTTACAATAAAAGCAAAACATAATGAGACCCTGCTTATCTCTTCCTCCTCATCTAGTTCTCTTTTATTCTCTTCCCTCCAACCTCATTGGCCTTCTTCCTTTTATGCCACCACAAAACTTTTGTACATCCTGTTTCCCTTCTTATTCAGTTAGCTATCCTCATTCTTAAGTGCTCAAAGCAAGTATCACCTTCCCAGGAAAATCTTACGTAAATTTTCTTATTACATCAATCCCTCTGTTATAGAGTCTTATAACTGTTGCCATTCTTAGCTGCACTTTTCACAGTTAAAATTTAAATATTCATTAGTATGACTACCCAGTCATTGTCTGTGTTCCATCTGGTATTTCTCATAACTAAATCCCAATGCCTAACACAGTGCATGCCTCACAGGGAGACTTCAACAAACATTTGTAGGGTGAAAGATCAAAAAAGGCAGGTAATATTTTTAGGATAGGTGCTATTATTAACCCCATGTTACATAATGAAGAAATTGAGGCTCAGATAGGTTAAGTACATTAGGGATCTAAGAAGTGGCTGAGTCAGAGTTTGAGCCTGTCTTTCTGATCCCCACAGCCTGCAATGCTTAAGCAGCACTCTGCTTTCCCAAGCAGACCAAACACCAAAACCAGACTAACCAGCAGCTTTCCAAGGACACTAGTTCCCTGCAGCTCCATTTGCATACTCCTGGACATCAAAAGCAGAATCCTGCAAACCAAAACAGAATCCTGGAATCCTGGAGCTGTGTGGGATTTAGAAATCCTCTGGTGAGAAGACACAATCTGCTCAAAGTCACACAGCAAGGTGGTGGGGTGGCAGGTTTAGGGTTAGAACTTCTAACTTTAAATTCAGTGCTGTATACCCTGAGTTCTACATATCCATCCTGCCTCTTTTCTCAAGGCAGGAGCTTAGTGTCCAAGCTCCAAAGTTCAATCTGCCAAGAGCGATGGCCTCCAAAGTTTTTTTCTTTAATTTGTAAAAATTTTTAATGTGGACCATTTTTAAAGTCCTTACTGAATTTGTAACAGCACTGCTACTGTTTTAAGCTTTGGTTTTTTGGCCATGAGGCATGTGAGATCTTAGTTCCCCAACCAAGGGTGGAACCCCACCTCCTGCACTAGAAGGAGTAGTCTTAACCACAGGACTGCCAGGGAAGTCCCCCCTTTTTTCTTTTTAATATTTGTTTATTTGGCTGCACTGGGTTGTGTTGGCTCTAGAGCACATGAGCTTGCCTCATAGCATCTAGGATCTTAGTCCCCGATCAGGGATCAAACCTGTAACCCCTGAATTATAAGGCAGATTCTTAACCACTAGGCCACAAGGCAAGTCCCCAAACTTTTTAGGCTATGGTCAATTTGTGACTGGGGAGAGGGGAACAGAAAGCAAGAAATCCCTGGATCCATTTAGTCTCACTTTCCAAGATAAAATAACTTAGTGCTATCAGTTAGAAGCTATCCTACAAGCAACTTTAGGGAGATCTCTATCTATCTGCTCTAGCACTAAGAGTGTGGCTGCTTCAGAGTTGAATCACATTACTTGTTCTGCCCTGACACTGTTTTTGTTGTTGCTGTTTAGTCGCTAAGTGGTATCTGACTCTTTGCAACCCCATGGACTGCAGCATGCCAGGCACCCCCGTCCTCTACTACCTCTTGGAGTTTGCTAAAACCCATATCCATTGAGTTGGTGATGCCACCCAACCATCTCATCCTCTGTCGTTCCCTTCTCCTCTTGCCTTCAATCTTTCCCAGCATCAGGGACCTTTCCAATGAGTCAGCTCTTTGCATCAGGTGGCCAAAGTATTGGAGCTTCAGCTTCAGCATCAGTCCTGCCAGTGAATATTCAGGATTGATTTCCTTTAGGACTGACTGGTTTGATCTCCTTGCAGTCCAAGGGACTCTCAAGAGTCTTCTCAAAAGCATCAATATTTCCATGCTCAGTCTTCTTTATGGTCCAGCTCTCACATCCATACATGACTACTGGAAAAACCATAGCTTTGACTATATGGACCTTTGTCTGCAAAGTGATGTCTTTGCTTTTTAATACGCTGTCTAGGTTGGTCATAGCTTTTCTTCCAAGGAGCAAGTGTCTTTTAATTTCATGACTGCAATCACCATCCACAGTGATTTTGGAGAATACTGGCCTGTGTTGCCATTTCCTCCTCCAGGGGATCTTCCCTACACAGGGATCAAACCTGAATACTGGAGTGGGTTGCCATGCCCTTCTCCATGGGATCTTCCCAACCCAGGGAACTCTTGTGTTCCCTGCTTGACAGATGGATTCTTTGCCACTTGCGCCACCTGGGAAGCCCTCTCTTGCATTGGCAGATGAATTCTTTACCACCACACCACCTGGGAAACCCTTCATTATTAGCTATTTGTCCTCAGGAGAAAATTATACTTTTAAATCTTTGTGGGTGGGGAGATTTGAAGGCTGTACTTAAAGCTGCTCTTCTTTGGTTTCTTTATCCATCCCCTACCTCCAGCATCCAGTCAGGATATTAACAAGCTTAGAAATTTTGATCAGCCATAGGAACATTTGCAGGTCAATTTTATTCAAGACGGAATTCAAGGCTAGGACCACAGTCCCTTAACCAAAATTCTGAAATTCAAAATACTCTGAGATCAAAAGCTTCTTCATAAGTCTAAAGCAAAAAAAAAAAAAACAACCTCATTTGAAGGAAGACCTTGAACTGCCATGAAGCTCTTTAATATCTTTATTGATCACACTTGGGATGATTAGTCATACATTTTTCTAAGGAAATATCGACATGCTTGGTTCCGTGGCGCAGCTCTGGACCTCACTAAGGATTTTACATAATAAGCAGTAGGTGCAGCATATTACCTTGTTAAAATCAGAAAAATTCTAGATTCTAAAAAGCGTCTGGCTCCAAGGGTTCCAGATAATTTATTGTGGACCTGTCTTTCCAGACAGACTCTCAAGTCTTCCTTGTCTACAGTCCAACTGCTTCCTATCATTCATCAGCTAGGTCATCTGTGAGGGCAGACAAACCTGGCTAAGACTCAGAAGCCTCAGGGCCCTACTGGAAACTCAACACCACGGACAGTAACACACACCACAGTTGATGCCAAATGTGCTAACATCTTGGACTTGGTTTTCCTACACAGAGAGAGAGATTCGCGCAATGCACCATGCCAGAGAGGTGCAACCATTATTTTCCAACAGTAAAGCACAAGGTATAGGGTTGGGGTGGGAGACAGTTGATGTCATGGTTCTGGGCAGAGGAAATAAATGTGTTTCTTATCTTTTTCCTCCAGCTGGTTCCAGGCTCTTCTCCTCTGACATTATTAAAAGCCTGGCAGGTACTTTGAATGTTTGTTTCCATCAAGTTTCCTTGCTTTTCTAATCTGCAAATACTTCTAAACGGTTTCCTTTCCTGAGTTTACTGTGTTGCTTAGCCACTAGATATTTCCCAGCCTCATCTTCCCAGCAACCAGGTAACTAGGTGGAGATCTTGTTAGATGTGGACAGGAAGTTCCTAGTGGACTCCTGCCAGCCTTGGCCACTCTAATAAAAGGGAAGTGAAGTAAATCACAGGTTCCCTATGTTATCCACACCCAGATTATCATTAGGTCTCTGAGGAGGAAAAGAGGGGAAGTGGTTTCCATCACTACCAAGTGCAGTCACATCCAGCCTCAAAGAAAACAATGCCTCACCTGGTGAGTATAAAGTCACAGTATGTTAGACCTGCAAGCGACCTCAGAGATTTCATGCTGGAAGCAGCAGAAGCAGAATGGTTGCTTTTGTCTAGTCAGCAATTATCTATTAATTGTCTAGTTATGTCAGGCACAATTAATTATGGGACTTCTCTGGTGGCTCAGACGGTGAAGAATCTGCCTGCAATGCAGGAGACCCAGGTTCAATCCCTGGGTTGGGAAGATCCACTGGAGAAGGGAATGGCAACCCACTCCAGTATTCTTGCCTGGAGAATTCTGTGAACAGAGGCTACAGTCCACGAGGTTGCAAAGAGCCGGACATGACTGAGTGATTAACAATATGTCAGGCACAGCCTAGTTACCAGGGATGAAAAATACAGTCCCATCTTCCTCTCCAAAATCAGAGTCAGGTAGGAGAGAGAGACAAGTAAGATTTAGAAGTACAATGTGCTGAGTGCTCTAGGATGGAAACATGGAGGAACTTACAGAAAACCAGAGGAGGGGAATCCAGCCCAGGCTGAGGAGTCTGGGCAAAGATGCCCGAGCAGAAAGCACCTGAGTTGAGATTTTAGGAATGTGGGTGGGTGCACAGGTGGCTGCAGCGGAGGATTCCAAGAAAGTAGAACAGCATCAACAAAGGCGGGCACTATTCGAGAACCAACTCATCACCTCTTTGTTTATGTTTGTATTTGGCCTTATTCCACAGCTAACATCAGCTTATCTCTGATGACTACTGCCATGGCTTGTGTCTCCATGTATCCCCAGAACCTATTCCATTCTCTATATACAATAAGCGCTCCATCAGTGGTTTTCAGTGATGATAGCTTTTAGGCCACACACATCAGAACTGTAATCAGGCAGATGCTGTCACAGTAGAAATCAGAACATGACAGTAGAAACTTGGAAACCTGCACTCTCTGCCTCCAACCCTTGACACGTTTTCCCAAGCAGGAAATTTGACCTGAAGACTCCAGCAAACTGCAGAAATTGAAATTGCTCCTAACTTCCTGGGGCTGTAAGTTCCTCTGGAATGTGTGTGGCCACACCCTTGTTATCGAGAAATTTAGCTTTGAGCTCCAGCACCTTATTAATCGGTCCATCGACACAGAGAGAATTCCATGGTCTCTCTGAGCTGCTGCTTCTTTTCTCCCCACAGATATCAAGCTTATTCCTGGATTACCTATCTCAGAGGCATTTATCAGGCTAAAAGAAGAGTAGCTGGATTCACCGTGAGCCCTTTGAAGACACAAAACATCACTCACTCATGTTATAAATGATTGTTCTACTCATAAGAAATTAGAAAGCCCAGACTCCCCTGCTGTCACCAGCTGTTGGTTGTAGCTAGTTGTTCTCTCTCTGGACCTCATTTTTTTTTTTCCCTGCGGTAGATTCTACAGATGACCTTTGCAGATCTCACATTGTTCCATGGTTTTCTTTTTCTTTTATCCTTTTTCAGTGCCTATAAACTAAAAGCCTTATCCAGCCTTTGCAAACTGTGTTCTGGGACAGCTGGGTGTTAATCCCGAGTTAATCATGTCATAACTCACGTCCACTGGCACCAGAGCTCTATAGCATGGGCTGGATGAATGGCAGCAGGGACAGTCTAGTTGCCCCTGGCAAACTGCAGTGGCTACAGTCCAGAAAGGTCCTTTGTGGTTGGAGATTTGAGGACTGGGGAGTGGCCAGCCACCTGGGAGAGCGATTCAAGTTACAAGCCCAGGAGAAGTGTTTCTCTAGATGAAAGTCTCATTTAACCACAGAAAATGCTTTCTGTAACATTGGGGCAATTCCCTGCAGCTTAACAGACACCTTGGCATTGAAAAGAATTAACTGTCTTACAGGTTGCTGCAGTCTCTCCCTCTCTCTCTCTATCTCTCTCATCTTCTTTTCTGCCCACTCTTTGTCTTGCCTCATCATTCATTCGCTTTCTCCCCTTGCAGTTCGCTGACCATCTTGGGGCTCAGCTCTCCTTCTCCTTCCCCTTTCCTCCCCAAGCTGTCTCCTTTGTCCCCTCCTTCGCTCCTGAGCTTCTCTTTTCCACTCTGCACCCACCCTGCTGGTTTCTTCTTTGCCTTCCTTTTTTTGGGTGAAAATCACTAGGGCTTTAGTCCACCCAGCTGTAAGGAGAACACAACCCTTTAGAAATGTGACCTCATTTACTATAAATCTCCCACTGTGCAGGCCAGGGGAGAGGTCACCCCCGCCAGCCCCCCATTATCCCTGCTGGAAGTGATGAAATTGGGAGAGGAGATGAGTCTTCAAAGGGCACCCAATCTACCAATCTTACAATTCAGTAAATATCTGTTTTTATATAAGTTTTAAAATAATTGTACAGTAAAGCATGTACACTGCAGAGAATTTGGAAACTACAGAAGAGGAAAAAGAGGAATATCTAAATGAACCATGGTTGCCTTAACCCAGAGACAACCCTTAATGGCTCTTTGCTTTAATTCCTCCTAGGATGTTTCTAGGCCTTTTTTGCACACTTATGGTTATTATTGTATGTATGATTATGTAACCTACTTTTCCCCACTTTGTATTATAAGCATTTCCCTCATGGTATTGCAAACTTTTTAAAAACATTATTTAAATTTGTGCCCTGTTTTCTTAGACATTTATATGTGTTCCAAATTTTCTACAATAATCAATACAGTAATAGCCAGGTTTTTAAACTTGTTTCAGTTTTTTGTTTGTTTTGGCCCTGCCACATGGCATTTGGGATCGTAATTCCTCGACCAGGGATCAAACCTGTGTTCCTTGCATTGGAAGTGCAGAGTCTTAACTGCCAGACTTCCGGGGAAGTCCTCTTTTTTTTCCTTTTTTCCAGTGATAGCTAGCTTTATGTGCAAATTTTATACTGTATGTTATAGAGTTGAAGAGCAAGGCCTTGGAGACTGTCTATCTAGCTTGAAATCTGGATTCTACCCTGATAAGCCATATAATCTTGGGTAAATTACCGGTCTTGGTTTTCATATCCTGTACAATAAGGATGGTAAAGTAAGTTTTTCATAGGGTTGTTGCTAGAATTAAATATGATGACTCATCTAAAGCAGTTAGGACAATGCCTGGCATGAATAGTTATAAATGTCACTTATTACTGTTGTCTTAGGGTAGATTCCCAGTAGTGTATTCACTTTGGTCCTTGATACATAAATGCCAAGTTGCTTTCCATAAAAGAACTCACCTGTACTGACAAAAGCTCTCCTGATTTGAACTCAGGACCTGCCTGATGCCAAGGCTCCTGTTCTTTCTACTTGCCACACCCCTCCAGTACCTCCTCAGGCACAGACTAGGGATCCCTGTATTAATTGTTCTCTTAATACAAAAGAAGTAGATTATTGTTCAGGCTTAGTGAAACATTCAGCACAGTGCCTGGCACTTATTAGAATGAATACAATTTATATGGTATAATGAATTCTTACTTCATAGATTTAATAGCTGATTCATTGAGATAATACTCATTAAGCTCTTAGCCTAGTTCCTGGCACATGGCAGGCACTCAAAAAAGCCTCTCATCTATCCATCCATCCATCCCACTGCCCGTCCCTCTGTCATCTGTTGTGCTTCTCTCTCCTTGGTTCTCCGGTGCCCAGCCCGGCAGGGCGTGCCTTCACAGCCCTGTTGCGGAGCATCCTCACTGACACCGCAGAGCCCCGTTGTGGCGGTGTAGTCAGGGCCCAGGGTCTGTAAAGGAATCATAGGTTTGGGAACCAGAGGGAGAGGATGGAATACCAGGATTGGATGAGTGATGGGATATAGGAATCAAGTGTGTGCTCACTAAGGCAGGGCTTACATGGGTGCCCCAAATGCTGCTGAGACCGTGGGGGGCCAGGAATCAAGAAGCTGACAACTGCAAGTAGCTTGGTCTCTTGAGGACTTTTCCCTTGTCCCTTCCATACACACACACAGACACACACACACACACACACACACTCACACACCCCACACACACATCTCTTCCACGACGGGCAAAGAAAAGAGCACTGGGAGTGAGTGTCCTGGAAGAGGGAAGCAGCTTGAGTGTTTCATTCTGGAATTTGTCACCTTCCTTTCAGCTGGCACACCCTGCTTCCCCCACCCCCCAGGGTTGGGCTGCCTCTGCTCCTTCCTCTCCCGCCCCGTTCCCTCTTGAGTCCCCTTAGTCCAGATGAACCAGGCCGAGAACTTCAAAAAGAGCATCAGAAAAATCAAGGGAAAACAAAAGGGAAATAACAGCCCCCCGACAAAGCACTTGAAAACCCTTAGTCTTTGAATTTGGCAAACACAGATTCCTAACTCAACGGAGCACGTGGGGCCTCGTGGATCCCAGTTCCACCTGAGAGCGAATGTATACCCCGAGAGGCTCTTTTTGCATTTTGAGGCTGTTTCCTCTTCTGCTCCCTCGTTAAACGTCCTAACTCCTCAGACCATGATGGAGATGAGTAGGGTTGCTGGAGAAGAGAGGGGAAAAAACTCAGCTTTGGCATCAGACAGACCTGGCTTCAAATCTTGCCCAACATTTGCTGAAATGTGTGAATCTGGAACATTAACCTCCATGAGCCTTGACTTAAATTATTTTGAAAATGAGAAGATAAAAGCATTTGACACAGAGCAGGAACCCAGGATGAGTCTCTCTTGCTCACCCTGAGCTGAAAGATATAACAAGTACTCAGCTTCTCTAAGAACATTTTCTTAGCATCTGTAGCTCTTTAAGCTCTCTGCCTCCTCAGACTGTGATCTGGCAAGGAGTGAAGGGTCATTTCTCTCATCAGCATATCAGACACACAGACATGTGCAGCAGGGAGGCATAAAAAAGTGTTTTCCTACACACAGAAGAAGAAAAGTCTCTTCTTTCCCAGCTTAGAAATTCACCCCTGGGGCAAGCACACAGTAACACACACACACAGATGGGAGAGGTCCTAGGTCCTGGATATAGCTCTTCAGAGGATTCCTTGAGGACAAGACCTGGCAGAAGTTGGGGGCCCACTGTCTCAGTTCAGGGTGAAGGCATAAAAGGCCTCCCCCTGCAGACCCCACCTGGCTGACTGTAGCTTCCAGGGCAGGGGAAAGGTCATGCATCAGTTTTGTCAAAAGCCAGAAGACTTCCTTCACTCTGCATGACAGACTCTAGGTTCATCCACATTACTACAAATGACCCAGTTAATGCATATATATGGAAGCCAGAAAACTGGTACTGATGAACCTAAGGAATAGAGACACAGACATAGAGAATGGATTTGTGGCCATAGAATGGATTTGTGGGGAAGGAGAGAGTGGGATGAATTGAGAGAGTAGCATTGAGAGATACACATTACCGTGGTAAAATAGCCAGCTACCTAGCGGGAAGATGCTGTATAGCACAGGGAATTCAGTTCCATGCTCTGTGATGACAAAGAGAGGTGGGATGGGGGCTGGGTGGGAGGGAGGCTCAGGAAAGAGGAGATATACGTATACTTATAGCTGATTCACTTTGTTGTACAGCAGAAACTAACACAACATTATAAAGCAATTATACTCCAATAAAAAAAAAAAAAAGACCCTGCAGCTGGTCAGACTTCTTAGCAGAGAGTGCTATAAAATTCTAAAAGACATCTGGTAGAACTATTGCTAATTCACATTTCAAAAAAAAAAAAACTCCACTAGAGCAGACCAGGTGACAAGCACCCTGATTTTATGACAGGCTTTGACTAGTGGACAAAGCCTTTTCCAAAGCCAGACCCACACGCTTTGAAATGGCTTTCGTACCAATATCATGAGAAATAATTCAATTTTAACTTATTTTTGTTGCTTCTTACTTACCGTTCATTTCTTCTCTACCAGCCTGTTGTTTCTAGATCTTTTGTGTAGCATAATGATAGACCATAAACATTGCTTTACTGCCTCGAAATGAAAAAAAAGTGCCTTCTCAGGTAGAATTAGAATGCCACAAGGCCCCATGTTCTCTGCTAAGTCAGGAACCTGTGTTTGCCAAACTCAAAGGCCGAGGATTTCCACGTGCTTCCTTTTGCAGTTTATTTCCCTTTTGCTTCTCCTTAATTTGTCTGACGTTCCTGGCCTGACTCAGCTGGGCTTAGGGGACCCAAGAGAGAATGGGGTGAGGGGGTGGGGGTGGGGGGACAGTGGCAGTGCAACTTCTCTTCAGTTTACCATTGACCTTTGACACCTTTTCTCCAAGTGGGAAGTTGCTTAACTTCTCTGGGCCTCATTTCTCCCATCTCTAACTTGAGAATGACACATGTTTATGAAGAACATATGAGATATTGGCTGAGCAGATTTCTGAGCTCCAGAAACTGTGGTGGGTGGCTCCGAGGTGAGGAATCCACCTGCCAGTGTAGGAGACATGGGTTCAACCCCTGATCCAGGAAGATCCCACATGCTGCGGAGCAGTTAAGCCTGTGCTCTAGAGCCCCGGAGCCGCGACTACTACATGCAGCAACTACTGAAGCCCACGTGTCCTAGAGCTCGTGCTCAGCGACAAGTGAAGCCACCTTGATAAGAAGCCCGTGCACCACAACCAGAGAGCAGCCCCTGCTTGCTGGAACTAGAGAAAAGCCCTCAATGCAAGGAAGACACAGCACAGCCAAAAATAAACAAACAAACATTATTTTTAAAAAAGAAACTGTAGTGAGCAAGGCAAACATCAAGCATTCCTATTCTTTCACTCAGTTTCGTTTTCATTATTATATCAGGTGGAAAACCCAGTCGGTCTGCTTGCTGCTGCTGCTGCTGCTGCTAGTTCCCATCCACCCCACCCTACCCCCCAGACCCCCACACATACACTGTCTGGAAAAGTGGGGGAGTGCCAACAGTTCAGGTTCCTCTGCCAATGAGCCAATGCTCATGTGCCCCCGAGGCAGCCTGTGGATGCCAGAGTTGATGGTGGAGTTCTGAACTGTGCCATCTGCAGCTGCTGTGTTCCTCCACCGTATGCTCTGGTTCTGCCTCTCGCCCATTCTCCTTCCAGACTTGAGTGAGCCTGTGGCTGGCAGGAGGGCAGGGAGTTCCATAGGAGTGGTGCTGAGAACTCTCCTCATCTCCTTTCTCTGGCACGAATTGGTGTGTTGCTAAAAAAAATATTGCCTTTGCAATTCAGCTTTGTATTCTCCTATGGAGAGAAGTGAACAGCTGTGGTCATGAACTTCCAAAGGCCTCCAAAGAAGTTTAAGAAACAGATTACACGCCTTCTTGCTGGTGAGGGAAGGGGAGGAACGCCTCTAATCCAAGGGTCTAATTCAGAAGCAGTGAAGATCTCCAGTGTTCTCCTTGAGTCTAGTGTGTGCTTAGTCGCTCAGTTGTGTCCAGTTCTTTGCAACCTCATGGGCTGTAGCCCACCAGGCTCCTCTGTCCATGGGGATTCTCCAGGCAAGAATACTGGAGTGGGTTGCCATGCCCTCCTCCAGGGGAATCTTCCCAACCCAGGGATCAAACCCAGGTCTCCCACATTGCAGGTGGACTCTTTACCATCTAGGCACCAGGGAAGCCCAAGAATACTGGAGTGGGTATCCTATCCCTTTTCCAGGGGATCTTCCCAACCCAGGAATCAAACTGGGATCTCCTGCATTGCAGGCAGATTCTTTACCAACTGAGCTACCAGGGAAGCCATCTTGAGTCCAGAGTTATGCTTATACCCAGGAATGAATCCTGCTTTGGAGCCATGTCCATGGGAATAGGATTTGGGTGATAAACAGCCCAAAGACCTGCTTATCACTGCGCTCTGCCAGCTTGTCTCCCAGCCACCACTCCACCCCAGGCCAGGGTTTTCTGAGCTCAGCCATGTAGCCTTGAACATAAGTTTAACTTGGACAGGGATGAGGATGGGGTTTGCCTTCCTCCTTATGGGGAGCATCTCTTCCAATATACGGCCTATTGAATAGTGAGCAGAGCAGATCTCCCCACACTTAGGGCTGAATTATATTCCTTAGGGAACATTGCAAGCAAATCAACCCCTTGTAAAAGAGCTAAGAGTCTGTGCATGAAAGAGCTTATGAAGGAAAAGTCCCTAGGTGGAAAGAGATTAGCAACCGGAGCTAATTCCAACAGAAATGGAGCCCATCATGTTATTCTGTTCGGGGAATGTCAGAGAGGAGGGAGCAGAACAGGACATGAAGACATCTCTTCCGAGATTTTCACCCAGTGCCTACTCTATCCCTTATCTGTGGGCATTGTTCTGGTCCCAGCTAGGATACCTGCTGCTTCCTCCAGGAAGGCTTCCAGTGCTGCTCTGTCCCACTGAGATCTCCTGTTCCAAGCCTGGACATTTCCCTTTTCCACTTAGACAATCAAGATAAGGTGAGATTTGGGAGTGAGGGGGTTCAGAAAGTTTGCTTGGAACTAAAAAAAGAATAAAATTGAAACAGTGTAAAATCCTAGAAACTGAGGGATTTGTAACACTCAGTAGCATTACCCAGGGTAAGCAGACTTTTCTTACCTCCCCATCATTACCCTCTTGCAGGTAACATCAGCTTCCTAGAAGTAGGAGACCCCAACATTATCCTTCATGCCCTACCCTCTTCCCCACAATAAATCTCTCCACTCTGTTCTCCCCCAAAAGTGTCTCAAACCCATCCCCTGCTCCCCCTTTTGCTGAATCTGCCTTATTCTTGTTCGCACCATTTCTTTCTTGGATTCCGCTATAGCTTCCTCATCTGTCCTCCAGCCTCATCTCTTCACTCCAGCCTTTCTACCTAGAATGTTCTCCTCTCCTGGCCTGCTTGATGGATGTCTTATCCTTTAATAAAACTCAAAGCAAACGTCACCACCTCCAGGAAGCCTCCTGGGACTTTCCCAGGTAGAGTTAGCTAATCATTTCCTCCTCTGTTCAATTTTTTTAAACATTATTTATTTTATTTGGCTGTGTCCAGTCTTAGTTGGGCTTAGTTGCTCCATGGCATTTGGGATCTTAGCCCTTGACCAGAAATTGAACCCAGGTTCTTAACCACTAGACCACCAAAGGGAAATCCATTTCTCTGTGAACTTTTCACTTACCCTATGATAGTATTTCTCTTTATGTATTAAAATTGCTGATTATCATGTCCAGCCACCACACCACTCTTTTAAAAAATATTTATTTACTTATTTATTTGGCTGCACTGGGTCTTAGTTGCAGCATGCAGAATCTTTAGTTGCAGCAGGTAGAATCTAGTTCCCTGAGCAGAGATCAAACCCCAGCTCCCTGCATTGGGAGCGTGGAGTCTTAGCCCCCAGACAGCTAGGAAAGTCCCACCACCGTCCTTCATGGCAGCTCTTTCAAGGACCCAGACTATGACTTATACTTTGTATTTTCAGGGTCTAGCCGGGGAGCTGACTTTCATTACGTAGCAGGAAAGGCTCAGTGGAGAAAGGAAGGGGGAAAGAAAGGAAGGGAATGGCAAATGGAGTGGAAATCCTGCATAGTTGTAGATTTTTCAGTTCCTGAGCTGCCTCCCATGTCTTGAGAAGGATAAAGGTAATTTCCTTAAAATAAACTTGTACTGCTGCACTGGCCCACCATCCTCTATCACAAGACTCACATAGTGCTGACTGCCTTTATGGTTTCCTCAAAGATGCTGAAGAGGCTTACAATCCTAAAGAAGTAAAGGCCCATGGAGATGAGGCAACTGCCTAAGGTCTCACAGCCAATTCACGACAAAGGACAGACTAGAACTCAGGTCTCTTGGTGGACCAGAGACCAGGGCCCTTGACACAACACCAGCGGCCTCACTTCAAGTTTTCCCTCCAGGCAACAGCATATAATTATCAACATTCGTATTTAGAATTTATATGCGGCTTTTGCTTCACTGGCTTTTTTATTATCCATTTGATTAGCGATTCCGTATGCAGCCCAGACATGGAGCAAAGCCAGAATAGAGACGGGGGGAGACAGAGGAAGGAAAAGGCCAAGTAGGGAGCCATGAGTCCCTGTGAAGGGGAAGCCAGAGGGGAGTTAAGGAGCAAGAGGGCACTTAGACTCAAGGGACAGTGTCTTGTGTGAGGGTAGGGGTGGAGGGTATCTGTGCAGATACTATATGGCCCTCAGGATGAGTGGTCCAAGAGCCTTCCTAGTCTTGGGACTTCCACACTGATGGAGCAAGGGCAAGAAAAGCAAGAATATATTTAACACCCAACAGGTTAAACACCAATCAATACTAGCTGGAAGACAGAGGAATACCACGAGCTTAGGGAGTTCCCTGCCCAGTTCTGAAGAGAAGCAAACCCAAACTCCGTGATGGGGGCTCTTGGCTCCTACAGTGTATGCTAGGAGTTCAACAGAACTGGTGTAGATATTCCATGTCATGTGGGAGTGAGGGCATCCTGGAGACCACCGTTCGGTGCGCTGTGCATTCTTGGCTAGAGAACTCCTGCTGCCAGAGGCTGGTTCTCAGCGACTCCTGCCAGCCCCAGCCCCAGCTTCAGCTTGCTCTGAGGTTTGTTCATTTATTTATTTTGTCTGCATCAGGCCTTAGTTGTGGTGCACAGGCTCAGCAGTTATGGTACATGGGCTCCAGTACTTGGAGGTGTGTGGGCTTAGTTGCTCCACAATGTGTAGGATCTTTAGTTCCCTGACCAGGGATCAAACTCTCGTACCCTGCTTTGCAAGGTGGATACTTAACCAATGGACCACCAGAGATGTCCCTCTGAGGTTTACTTTGCAGGCCTCTATTGACCTTCAGAAAATGAGAACCCTCTCCTCTCCCAACCTCCTGGTACTACGGTGAGACGCAAGACCTTGTAAAAAACAGCCTCGTCCACTCATAACACTCAAGATGAGGATACCCTCTTGCTTCAAAAAAGGAAGTTGGGTGGGAGTGGGGAGCCCAGTGGGCTGCTGTCAATGGGGTCACACAGAGTCGGACATGACTGAAGTGACTTAGCAGCAACAGCAGGGGTGATAAAGAACAGCACAGTCAGGGAGACAAAGCAGCCAGAAACCCTGGCTGGTATCTGAGGATCCAGGGACCCTTCTGGGAGGACCGAAGGGAACATTCACCCACCAAGGGCCTATTTGGGGCCAATGTGTCACATATGCCATCTCACTTTGTCCTCATTTGACCCCACGAGGTGATTCAGCTCCCCTCATTTCGCTAAGGAGAAACTCAAGGCTTTGAGAGGTTAAGTAACTACTCAAAGTTATATAGTTAACAGGAGAGACACTAGGGCCAAATCTTAGGCCCACAGTCTTTAGAGCCTGTACACTTCCCGCACAGCACTGCGATCTCTAAATTAGGAGACTTAATCTCTATGAGCCTGGTGTCTTCATGTATAAAATAGGAAAGAAAGGAAAGAAAAAAAAAATACTGCCTCATAGAGTTAAGAAAATTAAATGAGATGATATTGGTTAAAAAACGTTAAGACTCAGCATGGTGTCTGGTATACAGTAGGTGCCCTATAAGTGGCTTTTGTTTGCTTATTTTTCTTTTGGGGGGTGGGGGGGCTGCAGATCAGTATCAAAACTCAGGGCTCAAAAATAAGAGCACCGCCCATAGCTCCTGGGGAAATGCGGGAGTAGGTTTGAGGCAAAGATCTGGGGAAAAGGAGCTCAGCTCCAGGAACCAGAGAAGCCCGTTCCAGCGGCGCGCCCCTCGCGCGGCCGCCTCCTCTGGGCTCCCCCCGACTTCCCGCCCCGCCCCGCCCCGCCCCGCCCCGGAGCGGGTCCGGAGTGCCTGGTGGGCTGATTCCGGAGCGTAGAAGGGAGCACGGAGGCGAGAGGGAGGCGGCGGCGGCGGCGGGAGGCGGGGAGGCGGGGGACCCTGCTCGCTGCTCTCTCAAGTCGGCGCGGAGCCGCCTCGGGCCGGGCTGAGTGAGGGCTGCGTGGCGGCGGCGGGGCCGGGTCAGGATGCGGGGCTCCCGGGACCGAGCAGGGCTGGGAGGGCGGCGGCGGCGGCGGCGGGCGGCGGGCGGGAGCTGTCCGCGGTGCTGAAGCGGCGGCGGCGGCGGCGGCGGAGGCGGCGGGGACCCGGGGCCGGGAGCAGAGGCGCCCTTCTGGGAGCTTCGCCGAAGCCGTGAGGCGAGGGCGCCAGTTGCTCCCCGGCTCATGCCCGGCGGGCCCCCCAAGCCCCTCGGAGGAGGTGGGACTGCCCTCGGCGGGACAGGTAAGGAGCCGTCTGGGGGCGTAGCGGGAGCTCAGAGCTAGGCGCCTGGCTGGGATTGAGCTGGGGAGGGCAGTGGGACCCCTCTCAGCGACGGGTCTCTTGACTTCCTTCCAGCCCGAGATCGCGCCAAGTCCATCCCTCCCCCTCCCCCTACAGGCTGGAGATGCTGGCAGGGGCCTGGGGAACTAGGGCCCACACAAGCACCCGGGTACCCTGACCCTACACCGGCCAGGCCTTGACCCCGACCTCAGGCAGCTCTGAGACATCCTGCTCACAAGGAACTGAGGAGAGTGTCTAAGACTCCTGATACCCCAGTCCGCACGACCCTAGGGAAACCTGAGCCGCTTCACTAAGCTCCCCTCTCCTCCTCCAAGCCTGCTCATCAGGGTGACTGGGGTGGGCTGTGGTCCCCCTGCCTCAAGATTTCTTTCCCCAGGAAATAGCCCTTGGGCCAACAGATAGGCCAGGCCCTTTTCTCCAGAGAAGGAGGGAAGTACTAGAAGATACCTCAATATTTTTCCTGTGGCCCTCTTGACTCTCATGGAAGAAGGCTGGTTTTGCGGCGCACTGTTTGGTGCATGAGGGCAGAGGTGGGGAACCTGAGTCCCATTTTCTCTTAGGTGACTATATACTGGCGACCCTAGACAGAGCCTCTATTTGGAGTCCTCCTTCCTTCTGGCAAGAGCGTGCTGAATGAGCTCATTCAGGCCTGCAAAGTGCTTCCAGTTCTTCAGAACAGAGTTCTCTGAGTGGCAGAACATGGTGATCAAAATAAAACTGCGTAGAGGAAGACTGGCCTTTCGCTGTAGCTGACCACTGCTTTATCCCCATCCTCTCAACCTAGCATAACTTCTCCCCTGCCAGTCACACAAAGAGCACTAGACTAGGAGTTCCTAGCCGGGCGCTGGCATTAACTGGCTTTAGGCCAGTTACCTGACCTTTCTGAACCTCAGTTTCCTCATGTGTCAAGTGAGGATTAAGTAGCTGCTCTGCTCACCTTAAGGAACTGCCGTAGGAATCAGTGAAACAACATGCGAGATTAAAGGCTTGTCAACTGTATGCCACTAGACAAGTGTGCGTGCCTATCCCCATCCAGCAGTCAGGCCAGCTGGCAGTGACCTGATCCTTGTCACTTTACCCCCATTTTCTCCCAGCCCAACCTCAGCTCTCTTTGTCCTTGGCCTTCTGGGGCCCCAGAGTCAGGGAAGCACAACTTATAAATCCTAAGAAGCCCAAAGGGTTCCCTCCCCTTCTCCTCTTCCATCAGCACCTATAGAAGACAATATAGGGTGAGAGTCTGACTCAGTTTGTTTTCTTTTTTTTCCCCCAAGAATCACAGATCTAGGGAAACAGCTCCTTGAAGGCAAGGATTGTGTTGCTTTCATCTCTTTGCTTTCCTCCACACCTCCCCTCCCCCATAGCACCTGGAAGATAGTAAGGACTCAGTAATTGAATGTAAAATAAAAGAACGAAGTTTTACAAAAGCATTCGAGTAGAAGTCAGAAGCCCTGTGTTCTGGTCCCAGATCTACCACTCACTCAGGCATCTATCTCCTCTCCCCTCTGTGGACTTCAGTTTTCTCAACTGTCAAAGAAGAGGGTTGAGAGATACGAGTTTTAAGATTCTAAGCCCTGGTATTCTGTGCGGCTCTCCGAGGGCTGTCCTAAGCCCTCAAATCCCTCAGTTCTCCTTGAACACGGAAGACCAACTGCATTAACCTGGTCTGGAGAGTAAGTCATGTTCTCTCAGTAAAGAATCAGATTTTATTAATGGAGTAGAGGGAAGCAAAGGAACTAAAAAAGGCCATTTATATGTTCAGTGTTTTCTTAAGATTTCCCTCTCTTCCTTATTTCCCTGAGAATGCCATGGGGTGTACAAAGTTGCTGAGCTGGAGGGGAGGTCCCTGCCTTCAAGCCCAGAGGCCAGGAAACCACTCCCCTCTGCTCAACCCAGAACACCCCTGTGTGTAGCCAAGGGCCAGGGACCCAGTCCTAGGCCATTTCCTCCTAGGGACCTTTCCTGACTGGGATCCCCCTCCTAAGACTAGAGGAGGGGACAGTCAGGAAAGCTCCATCCCTGGGGAGAGTTTTTTAATTTGAAAACAAAATGAGCTTCTCTGACAATAATTTTCCTCAACTGCAGCAGGCCCAGCGATGTTCAGAAAAACCTTAGCTAATTGGCAATTGGGTAGAGCTGAGTAAGCCATGCCAGTGACCTCCCAGACTTACCCTGCAAGCGCCCAGCCAGGGTGGGGGAATCCACCCCTTCCCCATGTCAGCACTTTCTGGCTCCCAGCTGTTGGTGCAGCACTGGCAAGAATCAGCTCTCCTGAGTTAATGGGCAGTCACTAAGCCTCACAACAAAGTGATGGCAACAGTGGCAGTAGAAAGCATAGAAAGGGGCTTTATCTTCCATGTGACTGGCTTCTGGGGGTGCTGGCTTGCTGCTGGGGCTAGAACAATGCATCGCCCTGCTTCTGCAGCTGTCTGAGTAGACTTTCCAGATTCGGAGGCGTCAGGGTGCAGGGCACCTCTGGTCACCCAGGCAGACACATCTGGCTCCTCTCCCAACCAGGAAAAGCTGCCCACTGACTATTTCTTATCTTCCCCTCCAGCCCCTCTTCCTACTGAGGCTCCTATTCTGACCCCCTTCACAAGGCCTCAAAGGAAAAAAAGAGTCGACCCTGGCATATGACTGGCTAATCTTAGTTATTTGGGGCTGGGAGTAGAGGGATGGGTGGCAGGGAGATCTGAGAAAGAGGAGGAGATCAATGTGACATGGTCATTAAATAATAATGTATGTTGTGTGTGTATGAGAATGTGTGTGTGTATGTGTGTGTGTGTGAAGCAACAGATTGAAACTGAAATATCCACATGCAGGCCCCTTCCCCTGGTGGCACACACAAGATGACAGAGGCAGAGAATATCTGGAGAAATCTGCACGTTATTAATTACTTTCAAATTCAACAGGCCAACTCATCTGTGCATCCTAGAGAGACCTCCAGCCTTAAAGTACAGCACTCCAGAGAGAAAAAGGCAGAAGGAATAGGCTTCACTTTGGGGAGAAGAAATATCCCAGATAAAAAAACCTTGGTATTTTACAAGCCCCTTCCCTTCTCAGGGGCTGGGTGGACAGCCTGCCTGGAGCAAGGCCCCCTCTGCTGCAAGCCAGGGGACACAAAAGACTGGTCTCATCTCTGCTGTCTGTAACCAGGTCCTCTCTTCTCTTGCCTCCTCTTTTATTCTCTTTTCTTCCTCGCTGTAGCTCCTTGGCCAACCCCCAGCCTCAACCCTTGCCCCAAGCAAACCAAGCAGAGAGTGAGAGCCCAGTGCTCTAGCTCTCCATCAGATGTGTTATCTTCCACTGTTAGATGCTCCGTTTGCTTCTAAGTGTTTGGGAATGAGCTGCTTCAGTGGAGACGGAGATTGTTTCAGCAAGAATAAAGATTTGATTTCCACCTGAAAACAGACTAATTTGTGTAATGGTATCACCATTCCTGTCTTCCCAGCAATTTTCACCTTTGTCGGCCACAAACCCACCCCTAAGGCAAGCAGTTTTTGCTCTGGAAGAGGCCAGTCCAGCCTGTGGGCGTTCAGGGTGGCAGTGGATAAAACAGAAGGTGAACTGAAGTTCCCAAGAAAAGAGCAACTGAAACGCCTCCTGTGGGAGCTGAGAAGTATTCCAGCTGTTTATCTTTCCTGGGTTCCCCCTCAGCCCTCTTCTCCTCACTCTCCATAGGTCCTTCTTCATTCTCAAATCTCTCTCCAGACCTGACCACCACCCAGGGCTTCATCTCCATACATCAATTGCCAGGTGGGGTTTCTACCTTTGTATCCCAAAGGCACTTCAAAACCAAACTCATCCACTTCTCTTTCTCTTTCTTTCCATCTGTGTGTGTATGTTTCATTTTTTCAGCTTGGTACTTGGTGACCCATTTCAATCTAAATACTCTTTTTTTTCAGTTCATGAATCATGATCTGCTTTTGCTTCTTTAATTATTATTGTTTTCCCTCCAGTCTCTCTGTTCTGTCTTTCTGACATTCCTGTTGGATGGATGTTTGATCTCCTGGGACACTCCTCCATTTCTCTTAACTTGCATATCTTCCATCTTTTTGTCTTTTTGCTCTGAGTCTTGGGAAATTTCATTAACTTCTTCTTTTACATTAAAAAGTTAATCTTTAACTATGTCCATTCTATTATCCAGAGTATCAATTGAATTTTTAAAAATTTGGACAATTATTTTCCATTTTTAAAATACTTTGTTATTCCTTGACTGCTCCTTTTTCATAGCAGCCTGTTCTTGTTTTATGGATGCAACATCCTCTTACATCTCTCTGAGTATATGAATTGAAAAAAAATTTATATATATTTTCTATAACTTGAATGATTTGGAATTCTTGTTGGGTCAGTTTTATATTTATTTATTTAATCTTTCTCTTTTATTGTCACATAGCTACTTTTCATTATCTTTTGCTGTTCATTCAGACTCATGAATAAAAAAGATATTGACTAATGTAGGCAGCTGGCATGTATTTCCTCTGAAGTTGGATAAGTTTGTTTCCCTAACAGGCCTCTCCTTTGAATGTTTATCGTTCTTACCTCTGGTGTTTGGGACTGTGCCTGTCTCTGTACTCATTTCTTCACCAAGGAATCTCATCTGCTTTTTATCTCCCAGAAATTCCTCTGTGTTTCTGGTCCACTGATAATCTTTTCTGTTTTCCAGTTTTGTTGTGATTTCATTATTTTGAAAATATATCCTGTCATCTTAATGGAACCTTAAGAGGGAGAAGATGTGGACCTTTAAGCTCAGGCTGCCTTCTCAAATCAGCAGCTTCCCCCTAGATTTTGCCTAAGTTGGTGGCATCACCTTCTGCTTAGTTAAAGAAACCAGAAACCTGGAAGTCATTCTTGCTCCTCTCTCTTCCTCACTTATGGGTAGTCTCAAAGTCCTATTGATTTAGCCTCCTGACTACTCCTCAGGTATTACTCTTCATCTCCATCCGTTTCACCGTCAGGTTCGGGTCCTCATCCCCTCCTGCCTGCATTGTACAATAGCCTCTTAATAGACTCCAAGGTTCTGTTTTCACACTCCTCGAATCCTTTCTATCCACTACTGCCACCCAGAGTTGTTGTTCAGTCGCTAGGTTATGTCCAACTCTTTGTGACCCCAAGGACTGCAGCATGCCAGGCTTCCCTGTCCTTCACTATCTCCCAGAGTTTGTTCAAACTCATGTCCATTGAGTCAGTGATGCCATCCAACCATCTCATCTTCTGTCACCCTCTTCTCCTACTGCTTTCAGTCTTTCCCATTATCAGAGTCTTTTCCAATGAGTCGGCTCTTTTCATCAGGCGGTCAAAGTATTGGAGCTTCAGCCTCAGTATCAGTCCTTCCAATGAATATTCAGGGTTGATTTCCTTTAGGATTGACTGGTTTGATCTCCTTGCAGTCCAAGGGGCTCTCAAGAGTCTTCTCCAGCACAGTAGTTTGAAAGTTTCAATTCTGCAGTGCTCAGCCTTCTTTATGGTCCCACTCTCACATCCATACATGACTACTGGAAAAACCATAGCTAAAACACAGGCATGACTGTATATTTTCTCGCGACAACCATCATTGGCTCCCCACTGCCCAGAGTAAAAAGCTTCCTTGCAAGGAATTGGAGGCCTCCCCACCTCCTGTGCCTGATTCCATCAATATCAAGCCACCTGGCTTCCCTTCTAGACCATTGTCCCATGCCTCTGTGCTGTTTCCTCTCATTTCTCATTGTCTCACCTAATGACTCATCTTGTTCCTTCAAGACTCAGTTCACATGTCACCTGCTGTGAAACCCTTTTCCTAGTTTCATCACCTCCACTCCTTTCTCAGGATAGGAGTCCCATATTAGTGTACCCACAACACTCCATGTCCTGCTAGCATGACTTAATCCATGGCACTGAAACCTTGTATTTGCTAGTCTGTATTCTCCCCTCCTCCTCAAAGCAGGTACCACTTCTGGTTGATTTTTGCATTCCAAAAACTGGTCTGAACTGCTTAAGAAGTGTTTGTTGTACAAAACTAAATATGCCCTAGCCAGATGTGCTCCATCCATCCCAGGTCCTGGAAAGAGTTTCTTAAGGAGGAGACTCAGCCCACCAAGCTCACTCATCCCCCAATTCACTCATTCATTCGTGAAACCAGCTGTCTGTGGAGTGCCTATTATACGCCAGGCCAGGGGCCACAAGTATGAGAAAGCAGACAGAATCCCCACCCTCTTGCAGCTCACGAGATCTGGTGAGGGAGAGAGACACTAATCAAGGAATCACATGTATGTAAATAGAGACTGGGATAAGCTCTTGGAAAGAAAGAGCTGGAGCCTGGAAGGCAGATAACCAGCAACCTAAATCTAGGCTGAGGATGGAGGGATGACCTCCCTAAGGAGGTGACTTTTGAACTGAGAGCTGAAGAATTCTGATGTGGGTGGAGACAGTTTCTGAGCAGCATAGCCATGACGTAAAGGAGAGGGAAAGGACAGGAGCTGAAGGAGGGGAGGTGGCATGGAAGACAAATATTCCTCCCCTCTGTTTCTGCCTGACTACCTCAAAGCTTAGTGGCTAAAACAAGGGACATCTTATTTTATCTCATGACATTGAGGGTCAGAAATTCACCCAGGCTTGAGCTGTGTGATTATTCCATTCCATGTGGCATGGCCAGTGGTCCTCAGCGGACAGATGGGCTGGCTTGAAGAGTCCAAGATGGCCTCACTCACATGTCTGGCATCCTGGGATGACCAGGAGGCTGGGTTCAGCAGGCTCTGCAGACCAGAGCATCATACACATGGCCTTTCCAGCCTGACAGCTTCAGGGTAATTCAGAGCAGCTCAGGGTCCCAAGGGTGAGTATTCCAGCGAGCAAGGTGAAAGATGCATGACCTTCTGTGACCTGGCCTCTGAAGTCTCAGGGCATCACCTTAGCTGTGCTATGTGGTCAAAGCAGTCACAAACCTACTCGGATTAGAAAGGAGGGACATAGACCCCTACTTCTCAATGGGGGGAAAGTCAAAGTGTTGACAGACAGGCTGTGCCGTCATCATGATTTCTTTTTTAAGCCAGGGAATGACAATATGTTTAAGTGCCATTAAGAAAGATCAAGAGTTAGCAGCATTTGAAGACAGAGGAGAAAGAAAGGATAATCAATTGTGTTAGCTTCCTGAGGAGGAAACTGAAGCAAAGAAAGCTAAATCTCCCATTTTCCCTCAACTCTGTTGCCTCCCACCCCGACCCTGACCCCTGACTCTTTCTCTCTTTGCTGTCAGATGTAACAAGCAGCATCCATGACTCCAAAGCTGGCTTGGTGGCTCTCTTCTTACAGGCCAGAAATCATCAAATCCAGCCCCAAGTCATCTACTAACAGCCTCTCAAGTCACAGGACTTCACAGTTTACAGAACAGTTTACATATTATCTGCCTGGAAGTTGGTCTAGCACCTATTCTTAAAGACGGCACCTCTCCTCTGGATTGTAATCATTTCTATTTAATCTTCTGCCCTGCTAGGAAATTCTGGCTTTTATCTTCCAGTTTAGAAGCAGTCTTTCTTGTTGCACTGAGAGATAGTGGTCAGAGGTTGAACTTCCTCACTATAGCTCTGCATTTATTTGAATCCAGACCTTAAGTTTATCTAGGCAGCCATCCCTGGGCTGCTAAATCACCCCAAATCTCTTAATCTTTTCCTAAATCTCCCATTTCCCATTCCCTTCAATAAGGTCTCTGGTTTTAACCCATTCAAGACCAAGTCCTTGCCGTCTTCACACCCACACCATTTATCACAACCCTTTACACACAGGTAGGCTCTGAAAGGCCAGGTGTTGGACTCAGTTAAATCTAGGTTCAAATCCAGGGTCTGGTACTGTTTAATCTTGGGCAAGTTACTTAACCTTTCTGAGGTTCGGTTTCCTTATCTGAAATGAGAAATAATAATAGCCAATTTCATGTACAGGTTTGAGATACAGTGTGTGAAACACGGGGCTCACGTGAGGATGCAGTAATAAAGTAGCTGTTATGATTTTACAGCTTTCTGACAAGGACTGGCCCCATCCCACAGACAACAACCCAACTTCTGGTCCCACATCACACTGTCCCTGTGGTCTCTTTTTAGCAGAGTTCACCCTGCCTCTTCTCAGTGCAGCAGACCTCCTCTAAACCCCACCCCCCACAGCTAATCCCAGAGAATTTGATACTGTTCAGGCCAGCAAGAGCTCTGATCAGACAGACTGGGTCAGATGGGGCTCAGCCACTCTCCTGCCGTGTGATCTCAGAAAACCTATTTAACCTCTCTGAGTCGCAATCCCCCTCACCCATGTTAAGAGGACAGATTACATGAGATACTACATCTGAAGCACTTTCCATGGCGTCCAGAACAAAGCAAGCACTCCATAGATGGCCACCAACACATAGTGGCAACAAAGCAAAGTGACTCTGGGGTCAGATTTGCAGGGTTTCACGTCCTGTCCACTACTCACCAGCTGCATGCCTGTGGGCGCTTACGAGTTTCTTATGCCTCAGTGTCTTCATCTGTAAAATGGAGACAATGATGGAGATAATGATTTATAGAGTTTCTATAAGGATTAAATGAGAGACTACATCACATTTAGAACGGTGCCTAGGACACAGTAAGAATTTAGTTAAGTGTGAGATGTTATTATTTCAACTTTAAACTTCTTTGTATTTTTATATTTAAGGTACATTGACTATAAGTTAGCATATTGTCAGATTGTGTTGTTTTAAAAATCTAGTCTTTGTCTCTTTTTAAAATCATCTTTGAAGTATCATCTACGTACAATAATAGTCACTAATTTTAAGTACACAATTCAGTGAGTTTTGTGAAATACCCGCAGTCATGTAACCACTACCACAATCAAGATACAGAACATCACCCCCCAAAATCTTCATGCCCCTTTGCAGTCTATCCCTTCCCCACCTTGGCCCTTAACAACCACTGATATGCTTTTTGTCACCATAGTTTTGCCTTCTCTAGAATTTCATATAAATGGAATAATACACTATGGGACTATCTTTGTCTTTTATGGGCAATTTTATTCCATTTACATCCAATATAGTTACTCACATACTTGGGTGTAAGTCTAACATCTTACTATTTGTTTTCTATTTGTCTCACTGGTTCTATATTCCTTCTGCCTCATTTAGGATAAATTAAATACCTTTATTATTTCATGTCTGTTATCTCACTCTTCTTTCTGTTATTATCAGAGCAATGGTTCTTTAAGTGGGTCCCTGGGCCAGCAGATTCAACTTACCCAGATTCTTGTTAGAAATGAAAATTCTCAAGCCCCATCCTGGAATCATAAACTCTGAGGGTGGAAGCCAGTTGTCTGGGTTTAACAAGTCCTCCTGGTGATGCTGAGACTGGCTAGTTTGAGAACCACTGCCTGAAGACAACTTTGGCTTCTGGCAAACAGCCAGGTTATATGCAGATCACCGTAATCCAGTTAGGAGCAGAGCTGATTCAAAGCATGGTTTCTGTCCTCGGGAGGGATGATCTGTTACTGGTTTTCTTCTACTCCCAATGGGTAGCCCTAAGGTGGTCCCAGTTGAAAACTGGACATGCTTACTGGAGCCCTTCTTCCTTAACCATCCCTTAACTCCAGTTTTCCTCCCTGCTGGAAGAGGGGAAGAGTATTGCCAAAGGTCCGGCTCACCTGTCCTTAGCCCCTTGACCCCTCAAATTCTTATTCCTTGGTGACTGTTCAGTGCCTTCATAGTTCCCCTGGCTTTCGTAGGCTGGTTTGTGTAACACAGGTTAGTCTGCAACTGCTGGGAAAGAAGCCCTCTGTCCTGTTGTTATTTCCCCACTAGAATTACAGAGTCAAAATGGGCATTTAGAACAGTTCAGTTCCTGACACGTGGCAAAACACTCAATAAGCATACGTTCTTCTTCTTTCTTCTCCCAGTAGAATCCTAGGGTCATCTTGAGCTGAGCTGTTAAAAATCAACCCCTTCTACCCTTTCCATACATTTTATAGATAAGCAAACTGATGTCACACTGCATGACTGGACTCCAGTGCAATCAGACTCCCTTGGGAGGCTGTATTTGGATGGTTTCCTGTCCTTTGTCTGGGAGGTGGCAGTGTGCTCTCCTTCTCCAGGTCATCATGGCACACCCAAGAGCCCAGCTCAGTTCTCAGCTCAAAAGGAAAGAAGCCAGGGACTGTGGCTTCACAGACCCACCTCTCCTCCCGCCTTCTGGCCTGGCCCAGACCTCCAGCCACGACCACACGTTTGGGGCAATCTTCTTACAGTCAGTATCCCAGACATCTCATGTCTTTCCTCTGGAGCAGCGTACACACATGCGCACACACGCACAGAGAAACATGCTCACCAGCAATTGAGCATGTACACAGTACCATACACAGTGTGCAAGGCCCACAGTCCAGGTGAGACCAGGCAGCTGAACTGGAGATGCAAATTGCTCTGTGTTGAACGCTAGTCCCTTATTCCAGGGAACAGAGGGAGGCAACCCTAAGCAAGAGGCCGAAAGGTCAGGCCAGGCCAAGGCCAGAGAAGACTGGGCTAGAGCCCAGCCACCACCTCCTGGTGGCCAGGACTCAGAGCTGGGTCCCTAGAGTCAGCCCAGTGAACCCCTGTGTGACCCTGACAGGTGACGGAGAGAACACAACCTGTAAGAGAATCGACCCTTAGCCGGACTGTGGGCAGGTGCTGCAGCCTGTCACTGGTTACTTTATGAAAACAGGTGTGTGTGATTGTGTACGTGTGCTCTGTGCCTCTCTGTGCATATTGGCCAGGGGGCAAGTGATGATGCTGTGCTCAGCCTCATTGTTTCTCAGAAGGAATGCCCCAGCCTGGGGAGGTTTTAAACTGATTTTAGATAATTTGGCTCAGAAGAAATCCATTAATTTTTTTTCTGATTTAAAAGTAATGCATGCTCATCGTAAAAAATGAATGTGGAAAACAGAAAAAAATGAGATGTTAAAAAAAAATGAAAAGCACCTGTGCTCCCACCCCTGGAGATAATCACTGTTGACATTTTGGCGGAGTTGAGATCACATGCACATACGGTGTTCTTTTCTGCCTTCTCACTGAATCTGCAGAGAGCATTTTCTCACATTATTCCTTTTTTGCAAACCTGTTTGAAGGCCCTGTACCATTGTTTTTGCACCATAATTTGTTTAACATGTCCCCAATTGTTGGACATTCAGGTGGCTTCCAGATTGTCCCTATGGTGGAAAACCCAGGCTTATATACCTTTGTGCATGAAGCGCTGATTTCTACTCTTAAGACATGACCAGGGCATGTGCTGGGGGGCGGGGGGATACTGATCCAGGAAAGGGTGCGTGGCTTGGGTTTCAGAGGCTCAGCTGGGTGTACTTGGACCAAGAGGGGGTGGCTGGCAGGAACTGGGTGATGGGTTGGGACACAGCCACCCCTGCCAGCCCTGGATAAAGGCCCTCACAAACACCCCTCAGAGCTCGAGGGCCTGACTCCTGGTCACAAATATCCCTCCTTGGCCCCTATGGGATGACAGTGTGGGCTCTTGGTGAGGCAAGCCATAGGGCAGGGGTGAGTTTGATGCATTCATCTGTTCTGAAGATGCTAGGGCTGGTCTCCCCAACCCTACTCCCTCAGAAAGGCCCCTGCCCACCTCTGCCCACATGGATGGAAGCCCAGAGAGTAGGTGAGGTGAGCAGGGGCAGGGGCCAGGTGGAGGGGCAGGGCTGGGAGAAGGCAGCCAAGAGGGAGTTGGGAAGCTGGGCAATTACCCCTTGGCTCCGTGGCTGATCTGGCAAATAGATGTCTTGGCTTCCCTTTGCCTCCCTGACCCTGCTGGAGGGGCTGTGTTGGGGAAGGAGAGCCCTGCACCCCCTGGGCTTATTTGAGTGTGCTCATCCATTCCTGACTACTGAAAGAGGACAGGGAATGGGGGAATTTCACATCTGGAGGGCTCCTCGAAGCTATGGAATTGTGGTATATTAGTGCCACCATTGACATCAGTGGCTGTTTAATCCAACTTCTCTGGTTCCAAATGGGGAAACCATCAGATCAAAAAGCTAACGTGGATCAGGAATGGAAACTCTGTGTATCTAACTCCCAAACCCATGAGCCTGTGGTCACATGTCCTTTAGCTCTGCGTCTGTGGCTCACATCTGCTGGTGGGGGGAGGCTGTGACAGGGGCTCAGAAGCTGCCCTGGTGGGTTAGAGAGTCCAGCCCTGCTGGGAATCAGCCCAGAGGAGCCCAGACATGGACATAACCTTATAAGGCCTCTGCCTTGGATGCCCAGCTCCCCATCAGCAGGAAGGAGCCCCTCCATGTTACTGTAGTCTAAGGGCTCTGCTCCCTGCATGTCTGACCTCTGGAGAGGAAGGAGGAGAGAGCAGCAGTGAGGCCTCTGGGCTGATGAGCACCACCCCCCTGCAGACAGCAGTGGCCTAAGCCCTCCCCCAGATCCCAGAACTCGCCTTAGAAGGGAGGTGAGCCTAAGGAGCACCCCCTAAGACCATACTTGGGGAGAAGTGCCTCCACCAGGAAGAGCTGACCTCTGTGAGCACGTGGCATGGGGCAAGCTCTGAGCTAAACGTGGGCCCACCCAACCCGAGAACAAATCCTCTGTCGATGCAGCATCCCACCTGCCACCGATTCTGACAGTGTCTCCTAAGGCCCACCCCTCGTTTCTCCATCTGCTCAGAGTCCCAGTGGTCCTCAGTTTATCAGAAGCCATGACAAAGCCTCCTATCCATGAGACAGGCAGTCCAAGCCACCCCACACACACAGCCACGAGGAAGGCTTCAGGACCCAAGTCTCATCCTATCAACCCTACCAAGACCTCCGAGGGCCCCTTTGACCTCAACAGGGCTGCATCATCTGGCCCCGCAGTCCATCTCACACCTTTCTCTGTACCAGCCTCATCTCCAGCTCTCAGGTCAACCAGCCTTTATCCACCCACTGCGTGAAATGTGTCCCCCTCCCCTCACCTTGTCAACCCATCTTCTTCCTTCAGATCTCAGCTCCAAAGCGTCCCCTTGCACCTCTGTGTCAGTTCTATCCGTTGTATATTCTGACACCCTCTGCTGTACCTCCCCTTCAGGCCAGGCATCTTCTCCACCAGACTGTGAGCTCTGGAAGACCAAGTGCACATCCTTCTTCCTCTCCCTGCTTCATCCCCAGCATCCGTGCAGCGCCTGGCCATCACCGATGCTCAGTGACGATGCGGTGAATGGATAAATGAATGACCCAACTCTATGAGGTAAGTTCTGCTGCAGACAAAAAACAAAGGATCTAAGTTAAGTAGCCAGCTCAAGGCCCCGCAGCTGGCCCGTGGTACAGGCAGGGTCCAGGGCAAGTCAGACCGCAGAGTCTGTGCTCTTCACTACTTCTTTTCCTTCATCCAGAACGCCAGCCACAGTGTCTGTCTGTCTTGCTCTCCCCAGCAGGCCCTCTGAGGACTGCTCAACTGGCCACCAAGTCCCAGGGCTCTGGGGCTCCCCTCCCCAGAGCTGCCTCCAGAACCATGGAGAGCCTGAGTGAGCTACAGAACCCATTGCTGCCTCGGAGCCCCACGCAGCTCCATAGCCCCTACCCCTACCCCGAGGCTTCTCCTGCCTGGCCGTGCAGGGAGAAGATCTATTCCTACCTCCTGGGCGGTGCTGGCCCTGCACATGCCCACCAGCTCCTGGACCCCGGGTCCCTGCAGCTGGCCGTGGAGGCCTGGTACAGGCCCAGCTGCCTTCTGGGGAGGGACAAGGTCAAGGAGCCCAGGGCAGGCAGCTGTGAGACCAGCTTCACAGAGGGCAGAGAACCCCCGGCTGGGCCTACGGAGCGGTCCACAGAACCTGGCCAAGTGGAGGAGGATGTCACCATCCAGACTGTGTCCTACGGGGTTCAAGAGGAGCTCCAAGGCCAAGAGGGTGACCAGGAGGAAGAAGAGGTAAGCACTGAGATTTTGTAGGCCTGGCCTGGGCCCCAGGAATCTGTATTTTACCAAAGAAGAGGCCCTCTGACACAGATGCTATCCACACTTCGAGAAACACTAGTTAGAGCTAATTTTTTTTTTTACTATTTATTGCATTAAGGTATCTTTCTATTGAAGCTCATGTACAATATTACGTAAGTTTCAGGTGTACAACATAGTGATTCACAATTTTTAAAGGTTATGACTATTTGACTTTTTAATAACATTTTTTGTTCTTGGTTTTCTTTTTCCAGTTCAATCAAGATATAATTGTTATGTAAAATTAAGGTATATAATGCCACGGTTTGATTCATGTATGTATCACAAAATGTTTACCACAATAAGGTTAGTTAACACACCGTTTACCTCACCTAATTACCGTTTTGCTGTTGCTGTAATGAGAATATTTAAGATCTACTCTCATAGAAATTTACAAGTATATAATACATTATTAACTACAGCCACCACCCTGTAGCAGACTCCCAGAACTTATTCCGCTTATAACTGGAAGTTTTTACTCTTTAACCAACTTCTCCTCATTGTTCCTACTCTCCAGCCCCCGGTGACCACTGACCTACTCACTGTTTCTATGAGTTCAGCTTTTCTAGATCCTACATATAAGTGAGATCAAATGGTATTTATCTTGGACTTATTTCACTTAGCATGGAGAAGGAAATGGCAACCCACTCCAGTATTCTTGCCTGAAGAATCCGATGGACAGAGGAGCCTGGCAGGCAACTGACTGTCCATAGGGTCGCAAGAGTCAGACACAACTTAGTGACTAACCCTACTACTACTATTTCACTTAGCATAATGTATCAAGACTCATGTTAGGGTTTCCTTCTTTTTATGGCTGAATAATATTCCCTTATACATACAGATAAACACTGTCTTTGTCAACTCACACATCCATCTAGGGACTTCTGGTCTTTGAGGAAAGTTCACCTGGCTCTTGTTTTCTTAATTATATAAGCAATTTAAAGTCAATGCAAAAAATTATTCAAAGATAGCTATTATTTTAGTGAATGATCGTCCAGTCTTTTTACTTACTTTTTTTTCTACCTTACCCCCCAAAAGAATTCTTGCTATTCATATTTCTGTAACTGAATTTTCCTCTCTAAGCAATGTATTTGCTCCACATAATCTAATATTTTCTACCAAGGTGAATTTTAAGGGTTACATGGTATCCCATTGTAAATTCTTCCACCGCTTATTAACCCAATCTCCTGGTCACTGGGCATTGAGACTGTTCCTGATCTTTCACAGTTACTATCCTATAATGAACATCTAGTACATGTATACTTGTGCGTGTATTCTTGCATGTGTATACTTGTAGTTTTTCCTAGTGATAAATCCCTAAGCATGGAATCATCGAACCTTTGTCAAGGTTTTTGGTCCCGAGTCCGGAGCCCAACCCACATTCCCACTAACGACAGATGAGTCTGCCCGCTGCCCCACACCACTGTCGACGGGTGTCCCGTGCCGGGTCACAAGAGCCCACTCGTGTTTTGCAGAGTGACGCCACATCGACGGAGAGTGAAAGTGAAGACAATTTCCTTACGCTGCCTCCCAGGGACCACCTGGGTCTCACCATCTTCTCCATGCTCTGCTGCTTCTGGCCCCTGGGCATCGCCGCCTTCTACTTCTCCCAGGGGGTAAGAGCCCATGGGGGCCCAGGGCTTCTGCTCTGCCCCCCCCTCCCCAGGATACTGGGGTCAGGGCCTGGGGGGCTGGGGCTATTGTGCTGAGCGTGGGGATGTTCCCTTTCACCAGCGCCTCTCTCTCCTTAGACCAGCAAGGCCATCTCCAAGGGGGACTTCCGTCTGGCTAACACCACCTCCCGCCGGGCACTCTTCCTGGCCACACTCTCCATCGCTGTGGGGGCTGGCCTCTATGTAGCCGTGGTGGTGGCCCTGGCAGCTTACATGTCCCAGAATGGCCACGGCTAGTGGCCAAGAAGGTCTGGCCTCCTGACTCCCCTACTCTGCCTGAGGAGGTGGAGGTGGGGTGCTGGGGGTAGCAGACTCTCTGGGGAGACAACTCATGGGGGTGGCTTGTCAGGAGGAGGCCTCCCAGGCTGCAGCCTGCGGGGCGCGACCTTCACTTCTTCCCGCCCATTGCCACTGGCCTAGAGCAGGCCGGGGGCATCACTCAGTCCAGGAGAGGGTAGGGCTGCCCACCTGGCCATCCAGGCAGAGCTGCCTCTGGCTGGGAGCTCTCCCCATTCTGCTCATTCCCCAAAGGGTCTCCTGCCCTGCAGCCACCCACTACCCAACTCTGCCAACCTCTCCACAGAGAAGAGCAGGTTACAGAGAGAGAAAGGGGTGCCTGGAGGGCAGACGCACAGAAGTCTCCACCTGGGGTCTCCCTGAACTTCCCAACTCCACTCTCTGGCCTGTGATGCTCAGACCTCAGCCAGCCAAGATGGAAATACATATAAAGGGACCCCCTTGGTCTTTCTGGTTCTAGAGGGTGCTTACCTCTTCTGTGGGCTTGTAAGACAAAGTAGATTCTAGGTGGAGAAGGGGCACCTAGGGCAGGTAAACTGTACTGAGAGCAGGTTCTTGGAGCGTCTTTATGCAGGAGGGAAAGGCAGATGAGATGACAGAGAGCCTGGAGGTCCCTGAAATATCGTTGCTCCTGTTCTCTGCCCCCATCCTCCTTTTCTGGTTTCCTCCGGGGCCTCTGAGCTGGCACCATGCCAGGCAGACAGAAAGAGAGAGTGCCATCAGTCCAGTAGCCACTCAGTGCAGGATCCTGGTTCCAGCCATGGGAGAATGTAGCAAGGAGACCCTGTGTAGTGAGTGTAGATGAGGGGGACACAGGGCTGGCATGGCAGCTGAGCAGCCCAGGAGGGCCTCCTAGAGGAGGTGATCAAGGTCTAGATGGATATAGAGAATGTATTGAAGGGATACTAAGGGATGACCCTTAGTATTTGTGGGCAGGTATGTGACAGAAGCCTCCCACGGGAGTTTTGGAGCTATTGGATTATACCTAAAACATCCAGCTGGAACCAAACTGAAAGCTTCACCAACTCAAAAAAGAGGAAAGTCAGGCCTGTGTCTCAGATGCCAGTGATCTTTTTCCACCTCTGAATGCTGGAGGTCAGTGATGGACCCCTGGTCAGCCTTGCAGCTTCTTCACCGGCACCTCTTCTCAGAGCTGCTCTTAACACTCTTAGCCAATAGGGAAATTTCAGAATTCTAGAAACACCCAGACAGACAGGAGGAGCACACTTGGGAGGGCAGGCCTGCCAGCGTTCAAGCTATGGCTCTCATTGTGCATGATCTGTGGACCTGGTCATTCCGGGGCCCCATCCAGAGCTTGGGGCTGTGAACCCAACTTGTTCACCATCCTCTGCAAGCCTAGGCATTACCTAGCCCTCCAATCAATACATCCCCTGAAGTCTCACAGGCCCAGGATCAGCAGTTTTAATGTCCCATTACTGTATATACTTATCCTTGTAATAAACATTTCTGTAACACCTGGTGCCCTCTGGGCCTCTTGCTGTCCCCCCCTACCTCCACCTTTGCCTGTGTCCAATCCTTCCCCAAGACTGATCTCCAACCCCCAGTCTACTGCTCCTGGCCCCTTGCAGCATGTTCTCTAGAAGACCTGCCCACATCTGGGCCTTAAGAGAAGGGGTAGGTGCTCTGGCTTGGAGGACTACTCTGCTGGGAGTAGCCTGGATGCCGGGTGATGGTGTGGCTTGCGTTTGACTCTGCAAGACAAGGCAACGTCCAGGCTGAAGAAAAATTCGTTCTAGACTAGAGAGCCTTGGAGGTCAGGAGGAAGAGATGTGGGCCAGGGTTACTGAGGCTCCCCTGAGCTTCCTGGAGCCATCAGAGGTGGACACAAGGTATGGGGTCACCAAGGACCCCACTCCCCTGATGCCCTCTCTTGAGTCCCAATGGGGGCTGCTCAAGCGTGGTATGGGGAGGAAACCATCTCTGTCTGATTCAGGCCCCATCCTCAGCACCGAATCCCCAGTATCCTTTCTGTTCCAGGCCCCCAGGAACCTGCCTGGGCTATCAGAGGGAACAGCCTGGCCTCTAGGTCACTGCATGGAGGACACTGGCATGCCCATACCCACACATGACTACTTGGAAGACACAGCTCTGCACACACACACACACACACACACACACACATACATGCTGCACAGGCTGAGTACCCCTGAGACAGAGATCACTGCATGATACTCATTAGAAGATACTCCTGGGAAAACATTCGAGGAGAGGAGCAGAAGGAGGCAGATCTGAACTATGGAGAGGTCAGGCTGCTGCTGCTGCTGCCAAGTCGCTTCAGTCGTGTCCAACTCTGTGCGACCCCATAGACAGCAGCCCACCAGGCTCCCCCGTCCCTGGGATTCTCCAGGCAAGAACACTGGAGTGGGTTGCCATTTCCTTCTCCAATGCATGAAAGTGAAAAGGGAAAGTGAAGTCACTCAGTCATGTCCGACTCTTCACGACCCCATGGACTGCAACCTACCAGGCTCCTCCATCCATGGGATTTTCCAGGCAAGAGTACTGGAGGGGGGGTGCCATCGCCTTCTCCGGTCAGGCTGCAGTGCTTGCCAAATGACTGTCTGGGCGAACCCGAGGTGGGGCCTGGAGCCTAGGTGCCCTCAGAGTTGACTCAAGGTGGGACGAAGGGCCAGGCCTCCATTGCTGCTTGTCAATCAGTCACTGGATGGGAGCCACCCAGAAAAGGACTGTGACCCCTTGGGCAAAGTGTCTCTCTTCAGCCGAGGCTGCTCCCAGGTTGGGGGATGCCTGAAGGCTGTTTGCAGAAGATCGAATCCTGTCATTCCCGCGGGGCCCTGAGCAGCACACCACTGCACCCAGCAAACCCATCACGCAGCAGCAGACCCGGTAATGCCACCTACATCCTGCGGCCTTTACCTCCCCACACTGAAGGCTGCCTCCTGGGAACTCTGTGCCACTGGGCCCACAGGTAGGAGAAGCTGAAGGTGCTTCAATCACTGATGGATGGAAGCTGGTGGACAAATACCCCCAGGTTTCGCGGCATCTCGATGGAAGGACACCAGCCATATTCCACCTGCTCTGAGGATTCCCCAGAAGGATGGAGTTTCAGCTACTGGCAGTGGCAATTTAACCAAAAGCACGTCCCTCGCTGGTTGCCTTCTCTCCCCATCTTCTTCCTCATTTTCCTGCTTCCTGGGATCAGCTCCCAATAAACTACCCACAATCGAACCCTTGCCTCAGAGGAAACCTGGGGAATGTAAACCAAGACACAGACATGCACACACGCGCGCACATACATGTACACAAAGCATGCGCCTACCCGCACCTGCATGCATACACACCTCCATCCACGCATGTGCGTGCGTGGGCACAGCCCACACAAGCACAGATACTGCGTGCACACACTCGCACGCGCGCACACACACACAGCACATGCCCACGCCGGTGTGACGCAGGAAACGTAGTGGCCCCACCCAGCCCCGCCTGCTCTGGGGTCTCCTCATCCCCAGTGCGCTGGGCACCCAGCAGTGGGCAGTACCCACTCCAGTCCAGGTCCTGCAGCCCCTGCCTCCTGCCCAGCCCCCCAGAATGCTGCTCCACGCCTGGAGACAAAAGAGAAACAGGCCAACGATTTCCTGTGTTCAAGCCAGGTCTTTCTCCCCACGGTCCTCACCCACCCCCTACCCTCAACAGCAAACCCAGACTCTGCAGGAGAAAATGGAATCAGCAGTAACAGAGCCCCTCAGGGCTTCTCTGCCCAAACCCCTCGAAAGGGCCCATCCCATGGAGCCCGGGGGCCCGTCCTGATCAGTCCCTGCCACTCGGGCAGAGCCCCTTCCCCTGGCAAGCTGGGGCCTGCCTCTGGGCATGCCTGGGGCACATCAGGCCTCCTGCTTCCAGCTCTGCCTGAGTCTCAGTGCCTGAGGCTCTGGGGAAGGAGGGGGCCAGCAGTTACCCGCCCCTACCTGGCTGGTTCCTCAGGCTGGCAGAGGAGCTGGGGGCAGGGAGGATCCCCTGGGCATAGGTGCCCGTGATGAGCCTCAGTACCAGCACATCTGTGCAAATATCACCAATTATTTTCCCCACTATAAACACCCAGCAGGAAGGCAGGGAAGCAACCAACCCAAACTGTTTAAAATAGAAACCGAAATTGCTGCGCAGGGAAGTCGGGGCAGCGGGCAGAGTGGGGACTTGTACCTGGAACTGGGGTCTCCCCCTCCAGCTGCCCTTATGGTGCACCTGCTCCCCTCCCTCTCCCTGCAACCCCATCTCAACTTTCTCCTCCACTGGCCAAGCAGAAGGAGAAGGGAAGGGTCATCCCTGAGGGTAGGAGGGTGGGACAGGCCTTCTGTAGGGGAGGGAAGAAGGCTAACACAAAGGAAGCGGAGCCAGTGGTGGGGCAGCCGGGCTACAATGTGGAGAGGAGTGAGGGGAGGGAGCCTCCCTTCACTGCTCCCGAGGGTGGAGGGAGGAGGGGTACCCTCGGACAGCAGGCTGGGGACCTTGGGACGCTGGGCCAAGTGGGACCAGTGACCTGCCACCCACTTTGAATGAAAGCACTTTTCTTGATGGTGGAAAGGGCTAGAAACCAGCTCCCCCGGGGCCTCAGCTGACTTCTCTGTCCCTCCCTCCCTGCAAACAGAGCTGATAGACAGCAGGTCGCTGGTACAGTCACACGGGTCATCAGAATGCTGAAACACTTCCTTACCAGTTGATAAACAGGCCCTGCCCCAAGTGTGCCCCCCCCCCTCAAATATTTCCATTTCCAGCCTTCCAGGACACCCAGCTTCCCCCTAGGAACTAAAGGGTTAACAGCGGGCAAAGCAGCCCTCCTCCCCCCAAGTGCTCAGGCAGCCAGAGCTGCCCTGACTGTTAAATATCTCAGATGTCACCCCTGCCCCACCAAGGCATCATCTCTGTACCCACGGCCTCTCTCCTCAGCCTCTCTCCTTCCCTCGGGATGCTCCAGGGAAGCAGGCTCTAGGCAAACCCACCGTTCCTCGCTCCTCGGTCTGCCCCTGCATCCCTACTGCTTCCCAGCGATGGTCCCAGCACAAGTCCAGGGCCCAGCCAGGCCCAAGCCCCACCCAGAGGACAGGAAGAGGGTGAGCTGAGGCAGGGGTCCATGGCGACGCAGCAAGGATATGAATCCTCCGTGCTGCAGTGAGAAGCAGCCCGAGAGATGATCTGATCACAGTCCCTGATGCTGCACAAGAGACAACCAAGGCCCAGAGAGGGAGGTGAGCTGCCCAGTGTCACTCAGCAATGGATGAGCCAAACGCAGGCCTCGTCTCCCAGGCCCTGACATTGTTGAACTAGGCGGGTGATGTCTCTGCCGCCTGCCTGCCGTGGCAACACTGAAAACCCAGGGAAGACTGCTGCTTCTGCGGTGAATATTAACAAACTGCTTCCCTCAGCCTTCTTTCCAGGCTCTCTCGCGCTTCAAAGGCTGTCCCAGCCAGGCCCTTCCTGGGGCCGACACCTCGGCCCTTCTATTTTGGTGGCGTGGCAGGGCGGAGCAAGAGGGTGAGAGCCTGGCCTTGTCTAGCTTGCCCCCAAGCTCACAGCAGCACCCCCACCCCCCGACCATCATGGGTGCTGTCACATCCTTCCTGCAATAGTGGGGAGGCCCTCCCCTGAGATGCAGGGCGGGGGGTACCCACCGAGACACTCAGATGTGCTGAACAGGAATAAAAGGAAGTCCTGAGGCCCATCTGCATTTCCGAATACTTCCAACCCACATGCCTTGAACTGCTCTCACCTCACTCCCTCTCCCTCTAAAGAGCCGGGCAGACTTCAAAGCCACTTCTAGCTCCATGAGGAGATGACAGAGAAAGACATTCCCAGAAGGCCGGGTGCCCCCAGAGGTAGCCTGGAGCGGGGACAGAGGGGACGGCAGGCACGTTTGCAGCTGCGGGCAGAGCCAGGGGCGAGATGGCAGGGGCAGGCCACGCTGACAGAGCACCTGCAGTGCCCAAAGGACCGCCACTCAGGTTCCCTCTACCACTGAGGCAAGCGTCCTGCCCCCATTTTACAGACTGGGAGAACAAAGCCAGCCAGGCTCTCTTTTCCCCACCCCGGTCCCACAGCTCAATGAATGGTACCACCATGACATCTGAGCAGCTACCATAGTTCCACCTTTGTCCCCCACCCACATCACATCTGAGGCCAGTGCCTGGCCATTTCCCCTCCTTCATCTCCTCCAGCCCTGTCCTAACATTTCTGCTCAGAGCCAGCTGGGAGTCGTAGCCTAACACAGTGGTTGAAAGCACAGAGTCTGGAGCCACACTGCCCGGTTCAAATCCTATTTCCTGCTCTGTGCAATTGGGTGCTTTCCCATCTGGAAAATGGGTACCATGATGACTACTGCAAAGTGTTGGTGTGACTATTACAGTAATGAATAATTGTGTGGCTTCTAAAGCAGCATTAGGTGTCTAGTAAATGCTCTGTGCATGCCTGCCAATGCAGGAGACACAGGAGACAAGGGTTCAATCTCTGAATTAGGAAGATCCCCTGGAGGAGGAAATGACAACCCACTCCAGTATTCTTGTCTGAAAAATCCCAAGGACATGGGAGCCTGGCGAGCTACAGTCCACAGGATCACAAAGAATTGGACATGACTGAGTACACATGCATAAGGTGCTATGTGGATTATTTTTTGGCTACACCACGCAGCTTGTGGGATCTTTGTTCCTCGATCAGGAATAGATCCCAAACCCTCAGCAGTGAAAGCACAGAGCCCTAACCACTGGACCGCCAGGGAATTCCCTGGAGAATTATTTTCATTATCTCCAGTTGACCACCCTCCTAAATGTCAGAAGCTCCTCACTTACCCCCATCCCCACCCCATCTACAGTCAGAAAATAAAGCCAAGTCCTGGGGGATGGAGACCCTGCTGACTTCTCTCTGCAGATGTCCGCTGATAACAAGCTGAAGGCACAAGCCTGTTTCTCGTGTCCCCCTGCCAAGAATTCTCTTGCCTGCCCCACTTCCTGATATTTACCACCATGCTGATAGAAATCTTCCAAGACATAGTTTTAGAAAGTCACATCTACTCTAGAGCTTCCTGATGACTCTTCCCCACTGCCCACCCAAAACCAAGTGGAACTAATCACCTTCTTTCATGAGCCACCACCACACCTGTTCATACTGGTGTGTGTGTTAGTAGCTCAGTTGTGTCCAACTCTGCAACTCCATGGACTGTAGCCCGCCAGGCTCCTCTGTCCATGGAATTCTCCAGGCAAGAATACTGGAGTGGGTTGCCATTCCCTCCTCCAGGGGATCTTCTAGACCCAGGGATCAAACTTGGTTCTCCTGCATTGCAAGCAGATTCTTTACCGTCTGAGTCAGCAGGGAAATACACACTGATATCAAGGCCATATCTACCATCCTTTGCTCCTCAGACAGTGGAGCCCATATCTGTCTCCTCCTCACTAGGTCTGGTGCAGGGCTGTCCTGGTACACGTTCAGCATGGGCTGTCTGGGCACATGGGCTGGGAAAGAAGTGACTTGCCATGTGACCTGGAGACGGTCGGGGTTAGGATTCTTTCCTCCGTGATTTTTCTCTCCACGGGGAGAATTACCCACTTCTTCGGGGAGATGGGAGCCTTTCGAAGAGGGGTGGGTGTCTAAGTGGGAGGGACTTTAGAATTCCATGGAGAATGAAACAGAACAGAGAAAGCAGGGTAGACACTTGTGGTGCCCAGCCTGGTGCTGTCTGAACAGGGAGGGACAGGGCTCAAAACTCTTAGGTGCCATCCTCCTTCCATCTGGGATGCCATAAAGATCCATCTTTCCAGTGCAGCAAGGTCTGTGCTCTGTAGGAAGATGCAAACAAGAGGAAAGAGAAACCAGAGCAGCTGCTCACGCCTCCTTCTCTCTGGTCTCCACGAGACTCTGGGCTGAAGGCAGAGAAGAGGTTCTTTCCCGGTTTCCTCTGCTCGCAACTCAGCCCCTGGATCAGCCACATCCTCCAAAGAAGCCCACAGTTCTGAGTGCCATGGGCCTGTCCACTCCCCGCTCTGAAGACTAAGTCCAGAAGCGGCAGCCCTGCCTCACCCAACCTCGCCAGCAGCCCATCCTTCACCAAATCCCCTGACTCTGCCTCCCCCAAATCTTCCTGATCCTACCTGCTTCTTCCTCCTCAGTTGCCAAGCCCTAGGCCCAGCCCCCATCAGCTGGCGCCTGGGCTCCTGCAAAAGCCTCCTAGATGTCCTGTCACTGGCTACAACATGGATGAGCCTTAAGGATATAATGCTAAGAGGAATAAACCAGTCACAAAAAGAAAATACTGTATGATTTCACTTCTGTGACGTACCTAGAAGAGTCAGGCTCACAGAAACGGAAAGTAGAGTGGTGGTTGCCAGGGGCAGAGGGGAAGAGGAAATGGGGAGCTATTATTTAATGAGACAGAGTTTCAATTTTGTAAGATGAAAATGTTCTGGAGATCAATTGTACTGCATAGTGAATATACTTAATACTACTGAACTGTACTTAAAATGGATAAAATGGTAAATTTTATATTGCTTTTTATCATAATTTTAAAAAGACGGGAAAGTAATAATTTTTATTATAAAGAAATAGTCTAATACTATTATAAATCTATTCAGCCTCTTTTCAACAATGATTTTAATGAAAAAAAGTGAACTAAAGAGAACGCTTGAGCTAAAGTGAACTAAAAGCAAATCTGGGTGAGTCAGTCCTTCACACTTACAGGGTCTTTGCTATTTCCTCTGCCTGAAATATTTCTCTTCCCTTCTTAGACTAAAAACTCCTATTCACCCTTCAAATCTTGGTTCCAAAGTCACTTCCTCCAGGAAGCCCACCCTCACCAGCCTAGCTGGGTCTATTTCCATTATTGAGCATTCTCTGATCCCCATGTTCCCCTTTTCAAAGCCCAGATCCCCACTGCAACTGTACATTTATTTATGAGAACTGGATTAATGTCTGTCTCCCTCCATCGTAACCCCAATGCCCAGATAGATGACAACTTCAGCAAACAAAAACAAATTCACTGTCATGCAAATCAAAACCACAATGAAATATCACCTCACACCTGTCAGAATGGCTATTATCAAACAGACCACAAATAACAAATACTGGCAAAGATGTAGAGAAAATGCAACCCTAGTACACTGTTGGTAGGAATGTAAATTGGTACAGCCACTATGGAACACAGTACGGAGGCTTCTCAAAAAACTAAAAAATAGAAATACCATATGATCTACTGATTCTACTTCTGAGTATTTATCCAAAGAAAATGAAAACACCAATTGGAAAAGATAATGCATCCCAATGTTTGTAGTAGAATTATTTGCAATAGCCAAGATATGGAAGCAACCTCTGTGTCTGTCAACACATAAATGGATCAAGAAGATGTGGTATATACATGCAATGAAATATCACTCAGCCATAAATAGGAAACTTTGTCATTTGCAACTACATTGATAGACCTGGAGGGTATTATATTTAGTGAAATAAGTCAGGGGAAGATAACCATTGTATGTTATCACTTATATATAGAATTTAAAAACTAAAATAAATGAATATAACAAAATAGAAACAGACTTACAGATACAGAGAATAAACTAGTGGCTATCAGTGGGGATAGAGAAGTAGGGTAGGGTAGGGATTAAGAGGTTCGAACTACTAGATACAAAATAAGTAAGCTACAAGGATATATTGTTCAGCACAGGGAATACAGCTAATGTTGCATAATAACCGTAAATGGAGCATAATCTGTTAAAATAATGGATCATTATGTTGTGCACCTGAAATTAATATAATATTGTAAATCGACAATTGTTATTGTTTACTTGCTAATTCGTGTCTGACTCCTTTTCGACTCCGTGAACTATAACCCATCAGACTCCTCTGTCCTTGGAATTTCCCAGGTAAGAATACAGGAGTGGATTGCCATTTCCTTCTCCAGGGGGTCTTCCTGACCCAGGGATCAAACCCATGTCTCCTGCATTAGCAGGCAGATTCTGTACCACTGAGTCACCAGGGAAGCCCAAGTCAACTACTCTTCAATTTAAAAAAATTCACTGTCAAAGATATGTAAACTGAACTACATAAATTCAAAGAAAATAATAAAAAGATATCGAGTACTTACTCTGTGCCAAGCCTGTACTAAACACTATACAAATATTAATGAATGAAATCTTGCAACATCCCTAGGAGGCTGATTCTATTAGTATTTTATCCCTATCTTAAGGATAAAGAAGCTGAGGTCCGGAGAAGTCCAGTAACTTGCCCTCGGTCACGTAACTAGTAGGACAGACAGTAGTGGAATTGAACCCAGGCCATTTGGGCTCCGCTGTCCACATGCTTAGGCCATTATCTCATCTTGCCCAAGTCTGATGCCACCAGAATCACAGATATGTATCTCTGCCCCCTAACTTCTCCCATTGATTCTTTCCTCCTCCCTTCCTTAGAGGATACTGAGCAAGTGTCATGGAGAGAGGACCACATGTTTACCTCCAACGTATTTTGAGGAATATTTGCTCCTTGTAACCCAAGAAGCCCAGCAACCCTGTCCAGCACCTATCAAGCCACCTGGTAGATGGTGAAGACCAAGGACAGCCTTTGGCCCTCTTCTGAGTGGGTAATGAGAGGCGAAGAGAGAGCCACAGGAGTCCACAGCCCCTCTAGGTGGTATCCAGAACAGATGCCTACAGGGTCTTCCCTGGCAGCCTAGTGGTTAAGACTCAGCGCTTCCATTGCAGGGGCTGAGGGTTCAATACCTGGTCAGGGAACAAAGATCTTCCATGCCTCATGGCATGGCTAGAAATAAAGAACAGATTCCTAGAGGGGGAGCAGGAATCTTGAGGAATCAGTACCTGGGGAAGGTGGTGGTGCGTGGGTGGGCGTGGCAGCTAGTATCAAGCCAGAGATGCAGGTTCTTACTTTCAAGGCAGGTTCCTGCTTTCAAGCTGTTCCCCTAAATGCTGCCCCATACCCAACGGACAGGTCAGCCATCACCCTATCCACACAGGGGACCTATGTGTTGCCAAGGGGAGCTGGGATGGATGGTGCTAGAGTCAGAAGTCCCATGGAGGGCTGACTGCTCAGGCGGATCTTCCCAACCTCAGACAGAAACCGAAAGCCAGCTTCAGGGTTTTAGGCTTGGGTGGTCAAGTGCCACCATATGTTGGCTACTGGGCTCCTTCTTTTTTGTATTAACCCATATTTTATACACGGGAAAACTGAAGATCAGAGAAATAAGCTAAATCACCCAACTAGCTGGGAAGTTGGGGTGCCTTAAAATTAATCGCCAAGTTTTCAGTCTTCAAATTAACCATCTGTACCTCAAATACAGTTGATGCAGCAAGAATGAGTCAGAAAGTGAAATAAAAATTAGTGAGCAGGGACTAGGTTCCACTCTTGCCTGAAACAACTCTTTTTTTTTTCTTTACCCCAATTTGGGCAGGAGCTGTGCCTGGTTATTCGAGCAAGAAAACATCTCAGAATTCACCAGCCCCCTCTGCCCAGCATAGATGCCCCGCCTTAACGCAGAGCCCCTTCCAGCACCCCCCACCAGCTCCAGTCCCCCTCTTGCCATGCCCCCTCTCCCAACCAGGCCAGCAGGTGGAGAGGTGGTGAGTGTCTCCTTGGGGTGGTTCATAGCTGATTCCACACTCAGAGAAGCCAAGTAAGGACCATCATCCCGACTCAGAGCTGCCTGAACATCCCAACCCCCATCCCCTGCAGGAGTCCACCCAGGAAGCCTCAGGGAACTCCCCTCGCAGGGGCCAGGGACCAGCCTGGGTAGATGGCAGCTGCTCTGACCTCTCCACCAGCCAAAAACCTATGTGGCTTCTGCCACTGCCCCAGACTCTGCTGAGACTCCCGGTCTCCTCCATCCTTGAGCATCAATTAAATATTGACTGAGTAGCTATTAAGCATGGAACAGTCTACCATGCTCTCCAGGCAGGATGGGTCTCTCTCCCTCAGAAGTATAACAAACAGAGATGGCCTCCCTGCTGGTCTTTAAAACACCGAGCCTGGTCTTGCCTTGCTCCTTTTGCACCTGCTGTTCCTTCCTCTAGAAACACCCTTCTCCAGATATCCGCTCTGCACTGCTTGCTCAAATGTCACCTCATCTTAGGGGCCTTCCCTAGCTGCCTCCCGCCTACAATTTATCTGTTTTGTTTCCCTTCATAGCTCTCTCCCTGCTTGATATTTTATTATCTGTGTGTTTGTCAGCCTTCCCCAACCAGAATGCAAACTCCATGAAAAGGGACCCCTGGGTCTCATTCATGGCTGGCTGAATCCTCAGTACTTAGAACCCGGTCTGGTTCTCAATAAAGATATGTTCTGTGGATGGGACTTGGGTTCTGGCTCTATTATAGCTGGGACCCCTAGGGAGCCACTCCCCATCCCACCTCCCAAAGCTTGTCCTTTATAATGTGAGAGGATTGCTGGTCTCTAGCTGGGGTCTTAATTGGAGTCTGGGGTCTTAATTGGAGTCTGAGTTCTTAACAGCATCCAAGCGAGAATGGGGATAGGCTACATTTTTATTGAGGTGAAGTTCTCACAACATAAAATTCATCATTTATTTTTACTTCTTACTGAGGTTTAGTTGACTTACAGTGCTGTGTTAGTTACTGCTATACAGCCAAGTGATTCAGTTATACATATATATGCATTCTTTATTAATATTCTTTTCCATTATGGTTTATCATAGGATACTGCATATAGTTATCTGTGCTATGCAGTAGGCCCTTGTTGTTTATCCATTCTCTATATGAAAGCTTACATCTGCTAACCCCAACCTCCCACCCCCCTCCTTCCCCCAACCCTCTCCCCCTTCGGCAGCCAATAATCTGTTCTCTGTATCTGTGAGTCTGTTTCTGTTTCATAGGTAGGTTCATCTGTGCCATATTTTAGAGTCCATGTTTGATATCATATGGCATTTGGCTTTTTCTTGATGACTTCCTTCAGTTAGCATGGTCATCTCTAGTTGCATCCAAGCTGCTGCAAATCATCTCATTCTTTTTTTTATGGCTGAGTAGTAGTCCATTTTCTATATGTGCCACTTCTTCTCTATTTATTCATCTGTTGGAGGATATTTAGGTTGTTTCCATGTCTTGGTTATTGTGAGTAGTGCTGCTATGAACATAAAGTAGCATGTACCTTTGAATTAAAATGTTTTTCTGAATATATGCCCAGGAGGGGGGGGTTGCTGGATCACATGCTAATTTTATTTTTAGTTTTCTGAGGAACCTCCATACTATTTTTCACGGTGACTGCCCCAACTTGCATTCCCACCAACACTGTAGAGGGGTCCCTTTTCTCCACATCCTCTCTACGCTTGTTATAAAATTAACCATTTTAACTGAATAATTCAGTGGCAGTTAGTGCATTTATAATGTGCAACCACCACCTTTATCTAGTTCCAAAGCATCATTATCACCCCCAAAACGAACCTCATATCTTAAGTAGCTGCTCTTTATTCCTCTCTCTCCAGCTCCTGGCAACAACCTATCTGCATTCTCTCCCTATGGATTTACCTATTATGAATATTTCATATAAATGGAATCATACAATACGTGAGCTTTTGTGTCTGACTTCTTTCACTTAACATAATGTTTTGAGGTGCATTCACACTGTAGCATTTATCAGTGCTTATTTCTTTTTATGGCTGAACAATATCCCATTGCATGGATATGCAGTTTGTCTATCCACTTATTGACTGATACTATGAGCTGTGGGTTTTTTTTTTCTCTTTTTTAATGAGAGTATAATTGCTTTACAATGTTGTGTTAGTTCCTGCTGTACAACAACGTGAATCAGCTCTATGTATACATAGATCCCCTCCCTCTTGAGCCTGCTTCCCACCCCACCCACCATCCCCCCGGCCCCAGGTCATCAGGAACCATGAGCTGTTTTAAGCTTTTCCAAATCTGTGATAAGACCACACCATCTGATAAAATATGTTTGGTAGCCGAAGCTTATAAAATATGGACAGTACAACAAAAGAGGTGCTTGCAAGTTTTCAGGCCCTGATTCCACACAACTTTCCACAGCTCTACATATAGTAAAGTAGCTGGATCCACAAACACAGGCTCCATCTCTGGACTAGTCTAAGCACTGATGGCTTTCTTTCACCCTCACTCTCAAGGCCTCTGAGGTAGGACTTTCACAATGACTCATTCAAATGAGGCAAAACCCATGGCTCAGGGTCACACAGGTAAGGATGGTGGAGTTGGCATCTGAGCCCCGATCCTGGATCCAGAAGATGAATGCTCAACCACCTGGTAAGCTGTCTGCCTGGGACACTCAGGGGGCCCTTCCTGGTCACACCTCCCTGAGCAGTTCTGCGAGCCAGGGGCCAGAGTGAAGCAGGTGTGGGCTCCGAAGGAAATCAGTGGTGCAGGGGGAGCACTGATGTCAAGTGGCAGTAACCTACCTTCAGGGCTGTTGGGATCTTTAAATGAGATCAACTATGAAACTACAAATTTCAATACTATTATGTCATGATGACTAATATATATCTACTATAGAGCGGTGGGAGCTTGAGCTCACAACAGATGTAAAACAGATATGATGATGGAGCCTGACTCTTAGAAGCGAGTACTTCTAAGGGGGAAAAGAGACCCACACCACTGACCATGGTGAAGTCACTTGGGCTTTTGAGCTTCAGTTTCATCATCTGTAAAATGCTCCTGATCTCTGAGAAAGACGGTTGAGGGCAACAAGAAATTTTTAGAAGTTTGCATACTGTTCTATTTGTGTTCATATTGTGTTTTTAAAGGAATACATGTATATTTATAAATAAATGCAGAGTCTAGCTATTAGGTAAAGATGACCAGGACATCAAAAGAGTGTCTCCCGGGAGGGGGAAGTCCGTGCCCGGAAAGTGTTGGGGGTGGTTTTTATATGTTCGTTGCAAGGGATGGTCAGGCTAGATGGATGGGGGTTCGGATAGGTCTCCAGGCCGAGGCGTCCTGGGCTGACAGGTCCTTCTACGTGGCTGGGGTGGGGTGGCTTTAGCTGGTGAAGTGTGCTGTCATTGGTCCCCGGGGTCTGGGAGGCTCCTTCCGTTAGGGACATCCCCTGCCCCCTCCCCAGCGGGAGGGAGAGGAGGGGCGGCCCATCATGGCCCCCGGGTTGGCCTTACACTAGCTCTAGCACCGGGTCGGCCCCCGGTGCTGTCAAATAAATTAAAATGTTAGCCGCAAACACAAGTCTTAAAAATTATTTACATTTTTTTTTGGTATCTCCATTAGACAAAATAAAAAGAAACAGGTAAGATTAATTTTGATATATTTTTAAGCCAACGTATCCCAAATCACATCATCTTAACATCTCATCAATATTTTAAAAGTATTTTCTAGCTTTCTTGAATTATAATTGTGTCTTTAAATTATTGATGAGATATTTTATACTTTTTGTACTAGGTTTGATCGGGCATGTGTCTTATACTTATAACATATCTGAATTCATATTAGCCACACTTTAACTGCTCAGTAGTCAGGGATAGCTGGTGGCTACTGTATGGGATGGTATATTTCTGGAAGGACTTCAAATTTGCTCCTGGAGAGAGATTTTGGAGAATTGAAAATCATGGGAAGAAGAAGTAACTTTCACTATATATTCTTTTGTTCCGTTTTTATTTTTTTTTCCCCAAGTGTGTGAATTAGTTCTATTTTTTAACTCACAGTTTTAAAGGTAAGGAAAAACACAGAAAAGTCAGAAAGAGAAACAGAAAAAGCTGTGATCTTAGAAGTAGGAGGAGATTTCAGACAGGCAGGCGCAACGTCAGGGAGGTCAAGAGAGGAGAGCTTTTCAGAAGACGCCGAGGAGGAGGGGGCGGAAGAAAAAGCAATGCCCTGAGGTGACTTCAGATTTGGCACCTGGGACATCGCTCATCACTCATCGGTGACATCTGAGAGCTATGTCAGGAGAGGGAAGGGGTGGAACAGGACGGAAGCAGGTTGTTAGGGGGTGGGGGCCACAGGCGAGGCCCTCTGTGTGGAGAGAAGAGCTGCACATCCCAAAATGGGAGCCAAAGACAGTGACTCCCTCAGAGGGGGCCCAGGAGGTGAAGGCAGCTGGGGACGGCTCCTGGACGCCGTGAGGAGACAGGATGCGGCAAGAGGCAGGTGGAGAACAGGTGGTTCAGGCAGTAAACACGGCCTGGAACCAGCACCGTGCCCAGGAGAGAGGAGTCAGCCTGGCTGGAAGGCAGGGGCCAGCAGTTCACTTCTTCACCACCTTGGAGACCCAGACCCCCTCGGGGATGTGATGAGAGGCACATCTGCGTATGCGATTTTGTCCACAACTTCAGGCCTCCCCGGAGCTCCTGAAGGCCACCTCTGACCACAAAACCTGCTGGAACCATCCACTGTGGCTCCCCCAAGATGTGCCCGAACCCCTCACCACCCCTCAAAGTCTGACTCCACACCTGCTCTGGCCTTTTTCTCTGCCCACGACACCCGCATTTCTCAGAGCCCTGTTGGTTCCAGGCCTTTTTGATCCTAGGTTCCCCCTTCCCCCTTCCTCCTTCCACCTCAGAACTCTTCCTCCTCACCACACAGAAGCCGCCTCTCTCCTCGAGAAACATATAATCGTTTAATCATGTCTTCCACTTAGCACAGTCTTTCAGGGTCAATGTTGCATATCATAATTGTCTCTTTGTGTAGCTCATCTGTTCCCATCTCCTCACCCACACAGGTTTTGTGCGACCGGAGGGCCAGAACTTAATCAGATCTGTAGTTGGTATGTAACAAATGAATGAACGCAAATATCACCCAACTAGGGTGTTATCACCCAAATATCGCCCAGAAGGTCCTGTTTCCCAGCAGCCCCTGAGGGCCCAGAGACTGCTTTTTCAGGACTGTGGCTGGTGATGGATCACATTCTTAAAAATAAGAATTGAATCTGATTCTGTAGTTGCAGAGTAGAAGTCCATGGAACCAGGGGGTAGACAAGGTGCAGGATTGGGGAGGGGCCATGTGTAGGATTGCCAGATTCCTTTTTCAGTTAAGGTGAAATTCATGCAACATGCAATTGACCGTTTTAGAGTGTCCAATCTAGTGACATTAGTGTACTCAACAATGCTGTCAAACTTCACCTCTTTCTAGGTTGAAAACGTTTCCAAACCTCTAGAAAAACACCCAGCATCCACTAAGCAATCACTCCCTGTTTCCCTCTCCTCCTCTTCCCTGGCAACCACCCACCTGCTTTCTAGTATCTCTACGGATTTACCTATTCTGGATATTTTACATAGAAGGAATTATATAATCTTTTGTGCATAATGTTTTTGAGGGTACATCCTAGTTGTAGCATGTATCAGGACTTAATTTCTTTTTTATAAAAATTATTTATTCCTGGTAAAATGTATATAATGCAATATTGGCCATTTTAACCATTTTTAAATGTACAATTCAATGGCATTAATTAGACTCCCAATGTTTACAACCATCACCACTGTTTCCAAAATTTCTTCACCATTCGCAAACAGAAACTCTACGACCGTTAAGCAATAACTTTCCATTATCCCCACCTACCCCAAGCCCTGGTAACTTCTAATATACTTGCCGTGTCTGTAAATTTGCCTGCTGTGGATACCTTGTGGAGTCATACAATATTTGACTGGCTTATTTCACTTAGCCTGTTTCAAGTTTCAGCCATGTTGCTGCATGTGTCAGAATCTCCTTCCTTTTCACGGATAAATATTGTGTGGATATACCACTTTTTGTTTACGCATTCATTTGTTGATAGGTATTTGGGTTGCTTCCATCTTTCAGCTACTGTGAATAATACTGCTATGAACATTCACATACAAGTATCTGTTATAGTATATTTTCAATTGGGGGGATATATACCTAGAAGTAGATTTTCTGCCTCTTATGGTACAATGGACAAAATTGTGTCCCCTCCTAAATTCATATGTTGAAGCCCCAACCCCATCTGAGATAGTCTTTGAAGATGAGGCCTTTGGGAAGTAATTAGGTCACAAGAGAGAATGGAGCCCACATGATGGGATTAGTGCCCCTATAAGAAGAAATATGGGAAAGCTCTCTCTCCTGTCTTTGCTAAGTGAGGATACAGCAAGGCAAGGCAGTAGGAAGTTTCTCACCAGAATTCGGCCGTGCTGACACCCTGGATCTCAGACTTCTCAGCCTCCAGAACTGTGAGAAATAAACGTCTGTGTTTAAGCCACTCAGTCTGTAGCCATTTGCTATAGCAGCCCAAACTAAGACTTATGGTAGTTCTTTAACTTCTTTGCTGCACTTGTTAATCTTTTGAAGAGCGACCACACTGCTTTCCACGTGGTGGCTGCACCATTTCATATTCCCACCGGCAGTGCACAAGGGCACAGTTTCTTCACATCCTTAACAACATGATATTTTCTATTTGCGTTCTTCTGATTATTTATAGATATCCTAGTGGATGTGACATGATACCTCATTGTGCTCTTTGATTTGCTCTCTCTTAATGACCAATAATGTTGAACGTGTGTTCATGTACTTCTTGGCCGTTTGTACTTCTTTGGGAAGATGTCTTTTCAAATACCCATATTTAAAATTTAATTGTTTGTCTTTTTGTTGTTGAGTTGTAAGAGTTCTTTATGTTTTCCAGATACTGAATACTTTTAGATAGATTATTTTAAAATATTCCCCCCATTCTGTATGGTTTTTCACTTTCTTGATAATGGCCTTTGATGAGCAAGTTTTTAACTTTTATGAAGAGCAATATGTCTATTTTTTCCTATGTTGCTTATGCTTTTGATATCTAATTTAAGAATCCATTGCCAAATCCGAAGTTATAAAGATTTACCCCTATTTTTTCTTCCAATAGTTTTATAGTTTTAGCCTATGTACTTAAATTGCTGATCCATTTTGAGTTAATTTTTGTGTATGGAGCAAGGTAGTATTTCTTGAAAAGACTATTCTTTCCCCCATTGTATGGTTTCGGCACCTTTGTTGAAAGCTAACTAGTCATAGATATTTTGGGTTTGTTTCTAGAATCTCAATTCTATTCTATTGATCTGTTTATCCTTACCCCAGTACTACAATGTTTTAATTAGATTGGGCTTCCCTGGGGCTCATATGGTAAAGAATCTGCCTGTAATGCAGAGAATCCAGGTTCAGTCCCTGGGTTGGGAAGATCCTCTGGAGAACCAAATGGTACACCCTCCAGTATTCAAGCCTGGAGAATTCCATTGACAGAGGAGCCTGGTGGGCTACATTCCATGGAGTCACGAAGAGTCAGACACAACTGATTAACCTTTTCACTTTCAGCTGTGTGATAAGTTTGAAATCTGGAAATGTGAGCCCTCCAAATTTGCTTTTCCTTTCCAGTGTTGTTTTGGCTATTCAGTCCCTTGGAATTCCTTATAAATATGAGAATAGGCTTTTCCACTTCTGAAAAGGAAAAAAAGAGTCCATTGGAATTTTGATAGAGATTGCACTGAATCTTAGATCACTCTGGGGAGTATTGCTATCTTAATATTAACTTTTCTAATCCATGAACACAGGATATCTTTCTACTTATTTAAATCTTCTTTAACTTTTTTAGCAATGTTTTACAGTTTCCAATGTACAAGTCTTTCACTCCCAGGTTAAATTTACTCCGCATTATTTTATTCTTTTGGATGCTATTGTAAATGAAATTGTTTTCTTAATTTCCCTTTCTGATTGCTGAATCTGAAATCTTAATTTCATTGCTGGAATATAGAAACAAATCTGACATTGATATTGTACCTTGAAACTTTGTTAAATTTGCTTATTAGTTCTAATGGGTGTTTTTGTGCATCCCTTGGCATTTTTGGTAATCTGAAAAAAAAAGATAACTTACTCCTTCCTTTCCAATTTGGATGACTTTTTCCTTGTCTGATTTCTCTGCCTAGGGCTTCCAATACATTGTTGAATAGCAGCAGTAGCACTGCCATATTTAACAAGTAAAAATATAGGACTCCCATACAATATTTGGGACTTACCCAACAATTATACACTGCCTATCTGAAATTTAAATTTCACCAAACGTCCTGAATTTTGTCTGGGAGAGTCCAGCACTGCCTGCCAACCCTTCACCCTCCCATTGACCTCCAGGGCTCTTGCCACTCTTGCCCTGCCCTTCTGGAAGCCTGGATGCCAGGAACAGCTTTGTCTAAGCCCCGACCCTGGTCTCCTTGTGCTGGATTCTAAGAAGGTGGATCAAAATAACTGCTGTATTTTCACTCTTGCTCACAACTAGCAGAGATGTGGGTGAGACTGTGGGAGAACCTAGGAAGACAAAGCCTAAGCCATCATTACAGTTTGGCCAGATGCTTGGACCCTGAGGAGAAAGGTGTTCAAGCTGAGTCCAGAGCTTTGGGTTGGGACGGAAAGGTCGTAAGGACAGAGTGAGGGCCTAGGACTTTCCAGCTCCTGAAAGATGTTCCCACGTGTTTTTCTCTCTGACCTTCCCAGTGCCCCCTGAGGAAAGCAGAGCAGCTACTGTTGCCTGCAATTCATAACTGGGACCTGAAATGGCTGCCCAAAGCCACACAGCCGACCAATCCTCCAGGGAGCCGGGTCCATGCCAGGCCTCTGAGCCCCGCCAAGCTCAGGGCCGTCTGGTGTGGAACGGAGTGGGACTTGGACTCCCAAGCCTGAGAACCACACACCACACCAAACCCCTTCCCTCGTCACAGGGCCTGCCAGGGCTCCCCAAGACACTCACCCACCTACCTCTTCACCCCCTGTTCTGGGGTGACTGGGGTCCACTTACCTCTAACTGGAAAATGAGCCTTATTACCTGTGCCCCATCAGTAATCCAGTTTCCGTACCCTGCATTTCCAGGGCCTCTCTTTTTGCCTCTCTCGCCATCCCAAAACTTAATACCACTGATGCTCATTTTATTGTTTTTATTTTTTATATCATGTTATAATTATTATTATTTGGCTGTGCTGGGTCTTCATTGCTGCTCAAAGGCTTTCTCTATTTGCAGTGAACAGGGGCTACTCTCTAGTTACAGCACACTCAGGCTCTAGAGAACAGGCTTCAGTAGTTGTCGTTTATGGGCTTAGTTGCTCCACAGCATGTGGGATCTTCCCAGACCAGGGATAGAACCCATGTCCCCTGCATTGGCAGGCAGATTCTTAACCACCAGACCACCAGGGAAGTCCCTCATAGCGCATTATGACTGATGGCCCAAGAGCCACACATTCCTTGCAGCACGTTTTTATCTATTCTCTCATTGAACAAGTCAACCTTTCATTCAACTAAATTTTTTGTATATCTTGAGCACCTACTTTGTGCCAGGGACTATGTTGGGCCCTGTGACTAAGCCAAAATTCTGGCTTTCCATCAGTGGTTCTTAACCTGGCTATACCTTATGACCACCTAGAGAAGTTTTTAAAATCCTAATTCCCACTCTCACTCCAAATGAATGATTAGGACTCAGGGGTAGGACCAATGCATCAGCGCATTTTTTGTTGGTAGGTTGTTATTTCATTTGCCACTTATTTCCTATATCTACAACATTAGATGATGCCATAGCCAACATTATTAAATAGGACAGACCTATAATCTTCTTCAGCATTTAAATACCATCTTTGGCATTAAATATGGAAGCCTGGATGTTTAAAAGTGGTATATTTTAAGCAAGACCCAGTACTTCTTGGAAGATACTTCATCGGGACATTTTACGTCTCCCAACATTATAAGAAAATTTTCAAACATACAGAAAAATTGAAAGAATTTTACAGTGAACACCCACCTAGACTCTCCCATTATTAGTTTATCTATCAATCCCACCTAATGTTTAATTTTTTTATTTTACTGTTTTATTTGGCTGCCTTGGCTCTCAGTTGGAGCGCTGGAGATCTTTTGGTGTGGTGCACAGGCTCTCTAGTTGCTCTGCAACATGTGGGATCCCAACTGGTTCCCTGACTAGGGATCAAACCTACATCCTCTGCATTGCAAGGTGGATTCTTAACCCCTGGACCATCAGGGAAGTCCTCCTCCCAATTTTTTAATGTATTTCAAAATGAATCATAGACATCTATCCACTACTCTCTAAATACTTCAGCATGCATGTCATCAGCTAGAGTTCAATGTTTGGCTACAGTATTATTTTTTACTTTCTATATAAAACTCATGTTACAACGAACAGCAAAAATCTTAAGGGTACATTTGTTGGGTTTTGACAGTGTCATACACCTGTGTAATCTGAACCCCTATCAAGATATTAGAAGACTACTGTCACTCCAGAAAGTTCCCTATTCCCTTTCCTGCTAATCCTTGTCTGCCCCACCGCCACCCTCTGCAGAGACAATCTCTTGCTGTTTGTTTTCCTAAGATAGACTGGATTTGCCTATTTTGGAATCTCACAGAAATAGAATCAGACAGTATAAACTAGCTTACATTAGGCTCCTTTCACTCAGCGCAGTGTTTTTGATATTTACCCATGTTGTGTGTTCCTTTTCATTGCTGAATAGTGCTCTTTGTATAAACAAGAGTTTATTTATCCACTTTCTTTATAGGCATTTGGATTGTTTCCAGTTTGGAGTTGTTATGCTTCTATGAACAGTCCTACACAAATTGTTTTGTGGACATATGTTTTCATTTCTTTGGGGTAAATACCTTGAAGTGAAAACGTTGGGTTGTAGGGTAGGTGTTTATTTCATTGTTTTAAGAAACTGCCAGATCATTCCCATCAACTTTTATGAGATGTCCCAGATATCAGTTTTCTGTCAGATGTTTTATAAATATTTTTCTCCCAATCTGTAGCTTGCCTGTTGGTTTCCCTAGAGGTATTTTTCAACCCAAGCATCCGTATTTTACTAACTTTTGATTGAAATGTATATACAGAAAAGTACACAAACCTCAGTGTACTAAGTTTGACTGATTTTCACAAGCTGAACATACCCAGAATTTAATTTAAGAAAAAGCATTCCCAACGCCCCCAAAAACGCTCCTCAAGCCTGTCTCCAAAGGTAACCATTATCCTGATTTCTAAAAGCATAAATTTTGCCCGTACTTTATGTAAGTGGAATCATTCCCTTTTGTTTCTGGCTTCCTCAGTTCAACATTGTTTTTGAGGTTGGTCAGTATTGTTGAGTATAGTGAGAAACATCATTCTCATTATTGCATGGTGTTCCATTGTATAAGTCTGCCACAATTTATCCATTCTATCAGTGATGGGCATTCCAGTTATGTGCAGGTATTAGGTATTATGAAAGTGCAATGTTTTTGCCAAACATTTGTTTACATTATCTTAGGTATATCTTAATACTTAGGAGTAGAATTCTCAGGTCATAGGGGATATATACGTTCATCTATTACATATCCTTAATAGATACTGCCATACAGGTTTCCTCAATGGTTAGATCTATTCACATTCCCATCAAAGGCACCAGAAGTTTTCACCATTTCCCCAGGTGATTCTAAGAATGAGAGCCACTGCCTCACTGTGCTAAGAAACTGCTGTGAGGGCTGTGACAGCCCATGGGAACCAGGAATGGCAAGGCTCGTAAGAAACCAGGAAGGGGAGGATGTGGTATATTCAGTAGAATACTACTCGGCCATAAAAAAAAAGAATGAAACAATGCCATTTGCACCAATATGGATAATCTAGAGATTAGCATGCTAAGTGAAGTAAACCAGACAAAGACAAATATCATATATGTGGAATTTAAAAAAATGATACAAATTAGCTTATTTACCAAACAGAAATAGACTCACATGGAACATAAACTTGTGGTTACCAAAGGGAAAACAGGGGAAGGGATAAATTAGGAGTTTGGGACTAACATATACACACTACTATATGTAAGACAGATAAACAACAAGGACCTACTGTATAGAACAGGGAACTATACTTAATGTCTTATAATAATCAATAAGGGAAAATAATCTGAAAAATAATATATATGTATGCTTGCTGAATCACTTTGCTTTACCCCTGAAACCAACACAAGATTGTAAATCAACTATCAGTTCTGTTCAGTTCAGTCGCTCAGTCGTGTCCGCAGTCATGTCCGACTCTTTGCGACCCCATGAACCACAGCATACCAGGCCTCCCTGTCCATCACCAGCTCCCGGAATCCACCCAAACCCAAGTCTATCGAGTCGGTGATACCATCCAACTATCTCATCCTCTGTTGTCCCCTTCTCCTCCTGCCCTCAATTTTTCCCAGCATCAGGGTCTTTTCAAATGAGTCAGCTCTTCGTATCAGGTGGCCAAAGTATTGGAGTTTCAGCTTCAACATCAGTCCTTCCAACGAACACCCAGGACTGATCTCCTTTAGGATGGACTGGTTGGACCTCCTTGCAGTCCAAGAGCAACTATACTCCAATTTTAAAAGGAGACAGAGACCAGGAAATGGGCAGGCCCCAGCGGGGGCAAGGAGTGGGGGTTGGTTGGATTCTGCAGGTCTGAGCAGGGAAAATGGGGTTGGGGAAGCATTGCAGGTAGAGAAATATTCCCTCTGAAAGGCCAGAGCATGTGAAAGACTTGTACATCAGGGAGAGAGATTAGAGACTGTGAAAAAGGCAGTCCAGGTTTAGGCAATGCTGAGCTCTTGAGATCATGTTAAGGATTTTCTTTTTAACCTTTTATTTTGAAACTATTTTCAACTTACAGAAAAGTTGCAAAAGTAGTACAGAGAATTCCCATCTATTCTTCACCTAACTTCCCCTAAGATTAGCAACTCACATGAGTATGTACAGTTCTCAAAACCAGGAAAATAGCATTGGTATGATCCTACTCAACAAACTACAGCACTTATTCAAATGTCACCCATTTCCCCCCTAATCTCCTCTTCCTATTCTGGAATCCAGTTCAGAGTCCACATCCCATTTGTTTGTTGTGTCTCCTTTGTCTCCTCCAATCTGTAACATTTTCAGTTTTATTCTTCATAACCTTCAGACTTTTGAAGAGTACTCATCATTTATTATGTAGAATGTCTCTCAGTTTCAGCTTGTCTGATGTTTCCTCAGGGTTAGACCAAATTATGAATTTCTGGCAAGACTTCCATAGAAGTTGTATGTCTGATTCCTGGTATTATTAACCTCAAATCACTTGATCTCATTGGTGTCTGTCACATTTCTCCACTGTAAAGCTACTGTTTTGATCTTCTTCCTAAGAAAAGAAAGGGATGGCATTGAAAGATTTTAAGCAAGGGACATGACGTGTTTAGTGACGTGTGTTTCAAAAATGCCCTCTTTGTTGCAGCATGAAGAACAGGTTAGAAGAGGCCAGAATGTACCTGTGGGAGGTTGGTTCAGGGTGTAATACAGTCCAATATGTGATGATAAACGTGGGGAGAAGTGGGCAGATTTTAGAGATATTCAGAAGGTAAAATCATAAGTCAGGTTAATGAGATCACGCAGAGGTTCTGATAGAATTGGCCTGTGACTGGGCTTGGGCAAAGCCAGTTTAAAAGCACCCAGGTGATTGTCATGTTCAGCCACATTGAACACGGCCAGCCCACAGCATGGTCCAGATGTGCTTCAGGTGAAAGCCACTTGGTGGTCAAAGTGAAGATGCTCAGTATCTCTCCGGATACATGGGGAGAAAGATGGGGGTGTGGGGGTCCTCTGCCATCTCCCACAGAGAGAGCTGGCAAGAGGATGCTAATGAGACCGGAGAGCTCAGGGAGCCCTTGCCAGCTCATCACTGCTGACTCTCCAAGTAGGGCTGCCAGATAAAATACAGGACACCCTGTTCAATCTTAATTTTGGGGAAACAATGAATAATGTTTTAGTATGTCTCAAATATTGCATAGAACATATATTAAAGAATTATTCATCTGAAATTTAATTTAATCTTATTTTTACTTGTTAAATCTGGCAACCCTACCCCCAAGACAAGGATCCGATGTGTCTGACCCATTCCTGTCTACTGCAAGAGCTTCTAAAGCAACAGAGACTTTTTTCTTCCCTCTCCTTTCCCGTCCTCTCCCCTTCTTCCTCCTTCCACATTTTCATCCCCAGTGTGGCCTGGCCAAGAGCACGCCTGTGCCTGGCACCAGTCTTTCCACTGAGAGCCACACAGGGAGTCCCTGGCAGAGGGCCCAGGAAGAAACACCCAGACTCTCACTCCAAACCCACTCATTTCTTAACATAGTAAGTGCTTTTGTGTACCTTCCATGTGCCAGGCCCTGTTCAGGTCAGAGGGATAAAGCAATGAACAAGTCAAGGTGAGTTCCCACTCTTTGGGGGACAGGCATTCCAGTGAGGAAGACGGACCATGATCCAGAAATAGCTGTTTCAGATGGTGATGACAGCCGTGAAGGGATGTGGTCAGAGTGACCAGAGCCTAGGTGTGGTGGGGAGTCAGGGGGACTCTCTGAACAGGCGACATGACTTGGGCTTGAAGCTGACAAGAGGCATCTTTGTAAAGATCTAGGGAAGAGTGTTGCAGGGAGAAGAAAGACCACAGGGGTGTCACAGGACATCTGGGCACCCCCCCCACTTCTGGCTGATGTGTGGGATTTGCCAGTTTCTGTGGTGCAACTACTCTATCATGGCTAGTCGCAAGCTACCAACAATCAGATGATACTTTTTAAGAAGCTGATATTTTAGTTGATTTGGGGCCTCATCAAGGTGCCAGGGCCAAATGGCTGTCTCAAAATCCTGCTCTCTAGAAATGGTGCTCAAGAATTTACCTACATGGAAGCAGTGGATGCAGGTTCATGACACTGTACAGAAGGCAGTAATCAAGACCATCCCCAAGAAAAGGAAATGCAAAAAAGGCAAAATGGTGGTCTGTGGAGGTCTTACAAATAGCTGAGGAAAGAAGAGAAGCTAAAGGCAAAGGAGAAAAGGAAAGGCATACACATTTAAATGCAGAGTTCCAAAGAATAGCAAAGAGAGATCAGAAAGCCTTCCTCGGTGATCAATGCAACAAAATACAAGAAAACTAAAGAATGGGAAAGACTAGAGATCTCGTCAAGAAAATTAGAGATACCAAAGGAACATTTCATGCAAAGATGGGCACAATAAAGGACAAAAATTGTGTGGTCTTAACAGAAGCAGAAGATATTAAGAAGAGGTGGCAAGAATACACAGAAGAACTATACCAAAAAAAAATCTTCATGACCCAGATAACCACGATGGTGTGATCATTTATCTAGAGCCAGACATCCTGGAATGTGAAGTCAAGTGGGCCTTAGGAAGCAACACGACAAACAAAGCTAGTAGAGGTGATGGAATTCCAAATGAGCTATTTCAAATCCTAAAAGATGATGCTGTGAACGTGCTGCACTCAATATGCCAGCAAATTTGGAAAACTCAGCAGTGGCCACAGGACTGGAAAAAGTCAGTTTTCATTCCAATCCCAAAGAAAGGCAATGCCAAAGAATGTTCAAACTACTGCAAAATTGCACTCATCTCACATACTAGCAAAGTAATGCTCAAAATTCTCCAAGCCAAGCTTCAACAGTATGTGAACCATGAACATCCAGATGTTCAACCTGAATTTAGAAGAGGCAGAGGAGCCACAGATCAAATTGCCAATGTCCACTGGATCATCGGAAAAGGAAGAGAGTTCCAGAAAAACATCTACTTCTGCTTTATTGACTATGCCAAAGCCTTTGACTGTGTGGATCACAACAAACTGGAAAATTCTGAAAGAGATGGGAATACCAGACCACCTGATCTGCCTCCTGAGAAATCTGTGTGCCAGTCAAGAAGCAACAGTTAGAACTGGACATGGAACAAAAGACTGATTCCAAATCGGGAAAGGAGTATGTCAAGGCTGTATATTGTCACCCTGCTTATTTAACTTATATGCAGAGTACATCATGAGAAACACTGGCCTGGATGAAGCACAAGCTGGAATCAAGATTGCTGGGAGAAACATCAATAGCCTCAGATATGCAGATGACACCACCCTCATGGCAGAAGCAAAGAAGAACTAAAGAGCCTTTTGATGAAAGTGACAGAGGAGAGTGAAAAAGTTGACTTAAAGCTCAACATTCAGAAAACTAAGATCATGGCATCCGGTCCCATCACTTCATGAGAAATAGATGGGGAAACAATGGAAACAGTGACAGACCTCTAAAATCACTGCATATGGTGACTGCGGCCTTGAAATTAAAAGACTCTTGCTCCTTGGAAGAAAAGCTATGACCAACCTAGACAGCGTGCTAAAAAGCAAAGACATTACTTTGCCAACAAAGATCCATGTAGCCAAAGCTATCAGGGAAGGCAATGGCAACCCACTCCAGTACTCTTGCCTGGAAAATCCCATAGCTGGAGGAGCCTGGTAGGCTGCAGTCCATGAGGTTACTAAGAGTCGGACACAACTGAGCAACTTCACTTTCACTTTTCACTTTCATGCATTGGAGAAGGAAATGGCAACCCACTCCAGTGTTCTTGCCTGGAGAATCCCAGGTGCCGGGGTCCAGCCCCCGCAGGATCTAGGGGAACTCAAAGGAAAAACGGCGTCGGCAATTGATTTAGAGAGAGATAAGGAATGAATGTTGAAGAAAAGAAAATAGAGGAGAGAAAGAGGCTGATATTCCTTGGTTTACATAGAAAACCAATAAAACTCCAAGACAAGGAGTTTGCCCTGTTCACAGAGGCCACAGGTGCCCTCCTGGTCTCCCAAGGGAGTGAAGACGCAGAACGTCTTCTCGTTCAGGTCTTAGAAACCCGGGCAGATAAGTGAATGCAGGGAGCCTCTATGCTCCAAGGGATCAGCCTGAAAAAGAGAGGGAGAGGGAGAGAGAGAGAATGATTGACATGGGGAGACCAAGCTGCTTCAGTGAGCGAGGCCCAATAGCTTTATTTTTAAAAGGTACTTTTATACCTTGCCTTATACATAGAGGGAAATGAAAGATGCAAGGTCATACAGAGTCAGCCCAAACATTCCAGCAGTTTTGCCCTTATCAAAACCAGGATACCTTTCCTGCATACCTTTCCCACAAATGATGTTGTGTACAGTATCTTCTGGCCTTGGAGGCCTGTGAACATTTTATGACCCTCTTTTGATAAAGGCTGCTCATCCAGAAAACTTATTTTCCCTCAGTGTTTTTTCTTTATATTTCTAATCTATGTCAGCCTCAGAAAATGCTAAAAGAGTTACATTTTTCACAGAGCAAAGGTGCAGTGAGTTACAAGAAAGAACCAATTAGCTCAAAGGTCTGATGCGGCTAATTTCAAGGCTATACTTGTTTTTCTTACATTTTAACTATGTAAGCTAATACATTCTCAGGTGCACAGTGGATAAGAGATATGGGAACTTAGCAACAAGCATTGGCCCAATAATGAAATCCTACACTAGCACTACTCTAATAACTTTTAACTCTTTGAAAGGCTCTATGTTTTAGGCTTCCCATGCCTCTCACAGCTGGGAGACTGAACAATCCTATGCGTAAGCTGCAAGAGTCTGGATAGACCTGCCAAGCAAGCTAGAATGATAACAGAGGGGGGTTGATTTGAAATATTCCTCTCATGTCCAGGAGACTTATTAGCTAGAGCCCTAAGCTGATTTTCTCCAGAGAAAGTGGTCAGGGATAGCCCCCTGTTAATGTCAGGAGCGTTGGTGATGGGCATAATACAATAAGGCAGACAGACTCTGGTTTGGGGGTAGATGCCTGAGAAAGTCTAGGGAGCCCCTTGAGTCCTGAAGCCTTGCTTAACAGTTCTCTTCCACATGACCTTGTCATGGGTGGGATCTCCTGTGCTGGCTCCCGGCACCCAGGGAAGGGGGAGTCTGGTGGGCTGCCGTCTATGGGGTCGCACAGAGTCAGACACAACTGAAATGACTTAGCAGCAGCAGCAGCAGCCAAAGCTATGGTTTTTCCAATAGTCATGTATGGATCTGAGAGTTGGACTATAAAGAAAGCTGAGCACCAAAGAATTGATGCTTTTGAACTGTGGTTTTGGAGAAGACTCTTGAGAGTCCCTTGCACAGCAAGGAGATCAAACCAGTCAGTCCTAAAGGAAGCCAGTCCTGAATATTCATTGGAAGGACTGATGCTGAAGCTGAAGCTGAAGCTCCAATACTTTGGCCACCTGATGCGAAGAAGAGACTCATTAGAAAAGACCCTGATACTGGGAAAGATTGAAGGCAGGAGGAGAAGGGGACAACAGAGGATGAGATGGTTGGATGGCATCACCAACTCGATGGACATGAGTTTGAGCAAGCTCCAGGATTTGGTGCTGGACAAGAAAGCCTGGTGTGCTGCAGTCTATAGGGTCGCAAACAGTCAGACATGACTAAGCAACTGAACTGAACTGATGGCTGATTCATGTTGAGGTTTGACAGAAAACAAAAAATTCTGTAAAGCAATTATCCTTCAACTAAAAAAAAAAAAAAAAAAAGGAAGGCCTGCTCTCTTCAGAGTTTTCCCAGCTTGAGAATTATCATTGTCCTCAGACCCTTCCTCCCCTACTCACCCACTATGGAGTACATGAGCCTTTTAAGAGGCTTTTTCAGAAATCTTTCCCCAATCCTCAAGTAGAGACAAGCTTGCTCCCTTGTACCTCTATAGCATCACTGCCCACCTCTTTCACAGTTCATAACAAGTCCATACCAAGTCCCTAGTTTGAGGGACTGACTTTAAAAACCAAAGCCTTATTGCATTGAGATATCTGCCTTTCAATGGCAAATTATCATTGTAAATATCTTTTACTTCTGTCTTTATCTCTCTAGTAAAATGAATTGAAATTATTCTCTAAGATCCTGAACCAAGACATAAAATTGCAAACTACACTTACTAGGTAAACAAGGAGAGTAAAAAAGCTGGCTTAAAACTCAATATTCAAAAAACTAAGATCATGGCATCTGGTCCCATCACTTCATGGCAAATAGATGGAGAAACAGTGGAAACAGTGACAGACTTTATTTTCTTAGGCTCCAAAATCACTGCAGATGGTGACTGCAGCCTTGAAATTAAAAGATGCTTGCTCCTTAGAAGAAAAGCTATGACCAACCTAGACAGTGTATTAAAAAGCAGAGACATTACTTTGCCAACAAAGGTCCATCTAGTCAAACCTATGGTTTTTCCAATAGCCGTGTATGGACGTGAGAGTTGGACCATAAAGAAGGCTGAGCACTGAATTGATGCTTTTGAACTGTGGTGTTGGAGAAGACTCTTGAGAGTCCTTTGGACTCCAAGGAGATCAAAGTAGTCAATCTTAAAGGAAATCAATCCTGAATATTCACTGGAAGGACTGGTCCTGAGGCTGAAGCTCCAATACTTTGGTCATCTGATTCGAAGAGCCAGCTCATTGGAAAAGACCCTGATGCTGGGAAAGATTGAAGGCAGGAGAAGAAGGGGATGACAGAGGACTAGATGGTTGGATGGCATCACGGACTCAATGGACATGAGTTTGAGCAAGCTCCGGGAGATGGTAAAGCACAGGGAAGCCTGGCGTGCTGCAGTCCATAGGGTTGCAAAGAGTCACACACGACTGAGTGACTGAGCAACAACACTTACCAGACTTCTGAGAACCTTTCAACTTGGGATGGAGAACCAACTGGATGGTCAGTGTTTCTAAACACCTCCAAGGGGCACTAGGTCTTAACTTTTCATCCTTCCTCTCCCTTGCCTCCAGGCCTCAACAAGTGGGGACCGAATGAATGAATGAAATATTTGATCTCCCTAAGATACCAGCCTCCCTCCTGTTGCCACAAAGGTGAGGTCTGAAGTCTCCACAGCCACCAGTCCCTGTCCTGGGTACTGCAATGCAGCCTAGCTATACCCTCTCACCTCCCCTTAGTACTGTATTAAATGACAGCAGGTTGTTGTTTAGTCACTAAGCCGTGTCTGACTCTCTGCCTAGCTATACCCACTTGCCGTCCCTCAATTCTGTCTTAAATGACAACAGATAACTCTGCCCAAAGTCAGAAGGCCTAGAAGCTGAGCTTGACTTACTGTCAACATACCCAAGCCACAAAATTGCATTAATCTTTCTGAGCCAGACTGGGCTGGGGGGTTCAGAACGCAAAGGCACTCAGGCACTCCCCAAGCACCTCCCTGACTCCTTACAGCCTGTGCCTTCCCTCCTCCCTGATGCTGGCCTCCCCCCAGCCTGCAACCTGGGAGCTGCAGTCTAGCCCAGGTGAGGTTTGGGGAGGATCTCCAGCAGTCTCCCCCTCTGCCATCCCCTGGAGTCCTCAGGTGGGAAGGTGATCCACCAGCAGCTGTTAACCCCCAACTCTCCTGGCTACACCCTCTTGGTCCCCCTCCAGCTCTCTCCCTGCCTGGCAGGGAGGAGCCGCTAGAGCTAAGCGGATTTCATGCTATTTTCAAAGTCATTTTCCATGGAAAAAAATTTTTTTATACCGTTAAACCTGCTTTCAGCTGCTTCTCATCTCCCTGAAAGCTTCCTCCTCCCTTTCCATGAGATCAACCAGTAAGGGGAATATTCAGGAACCTGCCAGAGACAACCCACAGGCATGCAGGGCTGGGAAGGGCATGAGAAGGTTCCCCTCACCTGTACTCCAGAGTCTTCCAGCCCCATCTTAACAACTGCCTTGTGGCAGGGAGCCTGTCCTTCAGGTTCCAGTCGCCCTGTGGCAGTCACCAAACTGGGGCGAGTTTTTGCAACCAGTATCCAGCGTCTTTTGAGGAGTAATTGAGGCATTCCAAGACCCCCAAGCAGCCTACATTTCCTGGAGAAGAGGTGGCCGTAGGAAGCTTCAAGCTGGGAGTGATTCAGGGTGAGCTATGAAATGCCAAAGCCAGCTCACGCTCCCTTGTAACCCCACTGTGTGCATATGAAAGCCTGAGTCACATCTCAGCTCCAGTAAACAGAAGACTTTGCTAGGACAAGAGTCGAGACCAAATGTTTCTGTATCCTCAGCTTACAGCACAGGGCTCAGCCTATCATGGGTTGCTGGAGAGGAGCCTGTGACATCTGCCAGACCCCTCTGGCGAGCAAGGCTGATCCAGCCCCTCAAGCACAGGCAACTGGATCAGACTTGAGCGGCCTCAGATGTGACCTGGCATGAGACTTGCGCTCAGAGGAAAGGATGAGGATGGCCTGAACCAATCAAATTCTCTTTCCTGTGATAACCCAGCAGTGTGGAAATATGAAAAGCTTGCAACGTTCCTATGGTCCCACTGAGACAAAGATGTGAAAAGTGAAAGTGGTAGTCACTCAGTCGAATCTGACTCTTTGCGACCCCCTGGACTGTAGCCCACCAAGTTCCTCTGTCCATAGAATTCTCCAGGCAAGAATACTGGAGTGGGTTGCCATTTCTTTCCCCTGGGGCTCTTCCTAACCCAGGGATCGAATCCCTGCCTCCTGCATTACAGGCAGATTTTTACCACCTGAGCCACCAGGGAAGCCCGAGATGGCGATGTTGGGGAGAGGAAACTCTAGGGTGATGCACACCCAGCTTTCTGGCCAGGGCATCTGATCACCTGGCGCTGGCAGTAACCACGGTAAAAACTGCTGAGAGAAGAGCACATGGTGGAGCATGGGGAGAGTCCAGCTTGGTAGCTGGTGAGAATGCGGCAAAAATGGAACAGCCAGGAGGCGTGAGATATAAGGTGATGCTCAGGGCCCACGAGCCACCCAAGGGCCTGAGTGCTGCTGGACTTCGGAAATATTTGAGGAGCAACCTTGAGCATCAAGCTAAATAAGATGTCTCCACTAAAACACAGGACTCCTGCCCCCTGGCAGGGAGGGAAATAGATGGATACTTAAATTTTTTTTAATTATTCATGTTTCAACTGATTGCTTTTTTAAGGTAAAGCTTTTATAATCAAAATATTAGAACCCATTGTTACAACAGTACAGACTGTGAAAAGCTAACCTCACATATTCTGTTTTCTTCCTTTATTCAAACATTGTTCACTCACTGGACTTCCTTTCCACCTTTGCCTCTGATATAGAAAGTGGTGCCAAAAAAAACCCAGCAAATAATTTCAACAAATGTCAACTTCAGAATCAGCATGAAGTATTCTTAGCAAACATGGTCACTGCTTAGGTATTTCTGCCTTTCTAAGCAGATTATCGGAGAAGGCAATGGCACCCCACTCCAGTACTCTTGCCTGGAAAATCCCATGGATGGAGGAGCCTGGTAGGCTGCAGTCCATGGGGTCACTAAGAGTTGGACATGACTGAGCGACTTCACTTTCACTTTGTACTTTCATGCATTGGAGAAGGAAATGGCAACCCACTCCAGTGTTCTTGCCTGGAGAATCCCAGGGGCAGGAGAGCCTGGTGGGCTGATGTCTATGGGGTCACACAGAGTCGGACACGACTGAAGTGACTTAGCAGCAGCAAGCAGATTATAAAGGAAGCAGATTTTCTACAGAAGAGTAATTGAACCACACTTAACAAAACCTTTTCAAAATCAATAAATATTGACAAATCATTTTTCTTAATTTTTTTCCAAGAGAAGCTAAAATGTCTCCCTGTAGATTTAGGCTCATTGCTGGCCTCTGACAAAGGGACCTTCCCGTCTTGGGACAGGAGTGTTTTTAATCTAGAGGCTAACTTGAGCAAGAACCTCCTTAGGCATTAGCTTCCTCCTAGAAAACAGGAATTAGATTCCCAGGGGTTCTGAAGTTGGACATCATTGTTACCTAACAAACCCTCACCGAGCATTACTGTGTGCAACATGCAATATTGCAGGTATTACTACAATCCCTACTTTACAGATGGAGAAAGTGAGGCACGGCAAAGTTGAAAAGCTCTCTCCTGTGCATATTACTGCTTCTCTGATGTCTAAGATTAGAATCAGTAGGTCCAGGTAGGGCCCTGGAATCCATACTCCCCCAGGGAGAGATACAGGTGATTTTTACTCCTCCTTGTGAGACGCTGCTCCAGGCATCAGATCTGCTCTGATCGAGGGTTTAGGAAGGGAGCAAATGGGAGAATCCAACGTCCTCAGCCAAGGCAGTTCTCAGGATGGACGTTGGTGCCACCTTCTGACAGCTACAGCAGTTAAGAGTGGTAAACTGGAGTTGGAAACAAGGAACACGAGATTTTGTCTCCTGTTGCACCAGAGTGCCACCTGCTGGCTACAGGTGGTCATTACAGGTCAGATAGGAATCTCACGTGTCCAGTCCCTTCTTTAAGGGACTACATCGGCCCTGGGGGTTCAGTAGAGACTCCACAGGGTGAGAGAGATAACAATGGCCATGCCATGACAGTGCTGCGTGGTTCCTGGAAAAGCAGGCAGGGGGCAAGGGCAAGCAGGGGTGGTAAGGGCAACAGGGGGACCAGAGGCTGTGTGCGCCAGGGCTGTGGCAAGAGGGGTCAGTGGGGAAAGATAAGCCTAGAGGTGGTAGGGGCTCAGAGCCTGGGTTTTGTGCTAAGGGTAATGGGAAATGCAGTAGCAAGTCAGACTGAGATCACTCTGGGCTTTGTCAGGGAGGCTGAAATGGGATAGTCCGAGTGGAGGCAGAATCCATTTGGAAACCATTCAAAAATCAGAGATGAGAGCAAAGTCGCTGGCCTAGATGAGGTGGGCACTGCAGGGATGAAAAAAAAAATGGTCAATGAGAAATAGGACTCAGTTTGATTTTTTTAAAAAAAGCAGCTGAAGAGTAACAGTGAGACATCACAGTGGTCCCATTGCCTTCATTCATTCCTTCTTTCAACAAACTAGTGCCTACTGTGGGTCAGAAACTAATCTACCTGCTGGGGATATGGTGGTATAAACCAGGCCAGGGAAAGCCCTGCTTTTCATGGGGTTTATACCGTTAAGGAGGTGTGGGGGTAAGGTAATCAAGTAAGTAAATAAACAACAAAAACAGATGGGAATAAGCACCATGTAGAGAATGTAGAGAAGGCAATGGCACCCCACTCCAGTACTCTTGCCTAGAAAATCCCATGGATGGAGGAGCCTGGTGGGCTGCAGTCCATGGGATCACTAAGAGTCAGACTCGACTGAGCGACTTCACTTTCACTCTTCACTTTCATGCATTGGAGAAGGAAATGGCAACCCACTCCAGTATTCTTGCCTGGAGAATCCCAGGGACGGGGGAGCCTGGCAGGCTGCCGTCTACGGGGTCGCACAGAGTCGGACATGACTGAAGCGACTTAGCAGCAGCAGCAGCAGAGAATGTAGATGGGACGTGGGGCAGTGACTCAGATCTGAATGTTAGGGAGTGTGCCCTGTAAAGATAACAGGGCAAAGCACTCCAGGCAGAGCGCAGAGTCCAAAGGAACAGATGCAAAGGCCCTTAAAGCAAGAGTAAGCACAGCACATTCAAGATCAGAGACAGCCAGCGTGGCTGTATGTGGTGGTAAGGACAACAGAGGGACCCGTTTATGAAGGAAGGACTGCTTAAGGCAATGCAAGGAATTCTAAGAGTGAAGGGAAGCCGCTGACATCTTTCAGATAGAAGTGACAGAACCCAACTTCGCTTTCAGATCTCTCTGGTTGCCCTCTGGAGCATGGATAAGGCAGGAATGGAAGGAGGAGCCAGGGAGAACCAGAGATGTGGACCAGGAGAGATGGTGGGGCAGCAGCATGAAGGGGAGGGTTCTGGGCATACTTTAGAGTCAGAGTCAACAGGACTCGCTGTTGCACTGATGTGGGGGTGAAAAATAGCAGAACCAAGAATGACTCCCCAAGACCAGGAGGATGGCAGCTACTGCGGAATATCTAGACACAAGGAGAAAGGGCCAAAGGGAACGTCTCCCCCAGGGACATGGCACTGCAACAAGCAAAAGTCTGGCCTTAATACTCAGCCCCACTGGAGGGGGCATGCAAGCGAACCACGCTGAGGCTTGGTTTCCTCACCTGCGACTGGACCTAGCCTGCTTGGGTGTATTTCAAAGACTAAAGAAGCCTGACACTGACTTGACACTCACGCTGGCCTGGCCTCTGAGCATACTGAGTTGGCCAGTTCTCTCCCATTGTTGGGGCTTCCCAGGTGGCTCAGAGGTAAAGAATCTGCCTGCCAATGCAGGAGACACGAGTTTGATCCCTGAGTCAGGAAGATACCTTGGAGAGGGAAATGGCAACCCACTCCAGTATTCTTGACTAGAGAATTCCACGGACAGAGGAGCTTGGCAGGCTATAGTTCACAAAGTCACAAAAGAGTCAGACATTACTGAACAACTAAACAACTCCCATTTGTTGGGAAGTATCTCTCCAGGCAGCCAAAGCCCTGTCCCCAGCTGGAAGAACACCCAAGGTCAACATCTAATTCTAAGCAGAAACCCCAGAGTAATTCCCTCTGTCCTCCAAATCTTGGACCTGGGAAAAGAAGTGGTCACCCTCAGTCCCCTTAAATCAAAGGGAATGTGGGGAGGAGCAGTCACTTAGAGCAAAAACAAATACCAGACACCACGGGCTGTGAGCACCACATCACTTTATTTCTTTGGTTTTCCAACTTCACTTTCGGACAATGCAAAGTCAGTCTCTCACCTGCCTGGCCCCTGAGTGGTCTCTCACTGGAGACGGGGCACGGGCTCTGCGGAGCTCAACAGAAAAATGAGGGTCCCCAAGGGCTGAGGGGTCCACAGCAGATGCACCAAGCACCAGCAAGCAGAGACCCAAGGCTCTCTCCCCGGGCCCTTTACCAAACTCCTCGCAATGAACAGGCCAGCCCTCAGTGATCAGGCTCAGGACCTTCCCCTAGAGGTCAACCTCGGTCCTTCTTCATCTCTGCTTCTGCTCATACGGAGCCTGGCACCCTCTCCCTTAGGGGCACCAAGCAGAAGTTATGACCTGCTCCACATCTGATCTCTAACACTGGTTTGGGAAACATCTTTGAGTAAAGAGGGTGCCAACCCCCAAAAGAAACTGAAGGCATATATTCTGCCCAGTGGGACAGATGGCCATGCTACAATACTCCCTTTGTCCCTGGGAAAAGCTGAAAGCAGCTGTAGCTAACCAACCTCCCTTCGGGTCCCCACATACATAGAGCTTCCAACATGAGCAAGGGGGCCCAGCCAACTCACTTAAATCAAAAGACTAAAAAAACCAAGATGCGATAATAAAAATAAGAATGTTAAACAACTGGAGAGAGCATCCCTGGCCCTGCAGCTGTCTACAGGAGGCCAGACGGCTGGTCTCTGGCTCTCTCTGCCCTGGAGCTGGGAAACAACACAAAGCTGCCCTCGGAGTCACTGTAGACACCGTGGGGGCAAAAGGGATCCTGGCCAAGCCAGGGGGCAACTCAGGCCTCTGACCTTCTCCCAAGTGGTCCTCCTTCCTCCCAGCCCCTTGCACACCTCCCCATCAGCCGTCCACCAGGGTGAGGCCATCATAGAGGGCGCGTTTCCACATGTAGTAGGTAGAGCGGGCGGTGAGGGGGAAGAGGGTGCTGAATTCCTTGTAGGAGGGGAAGCTCTTGGACTGGAAGCGCTTCTGCAGGAACAGCTTGGCCTGGGCCTTGAACTTCGTGGTGGCCAGCATGTCCATCACCAGCACCTGGCCATCCCGGCCCCCTGCCGCTGCTGCTGTCCCCACAGGGTGGCTGGACAGGGACCCACTGGGGGGCCAACCCTGGGCCGTGGGCCCCTCTTGCAGGGGCCCCTCTCTGGAAGGCCCTCCTGGGGCCTGCCTTGGATCCTCCCCTGGAGAAGCTGCCATCAGCCGGGTCCCTGCAGGGGGGGCCACAGCAGCTGTCACTTTCCTGCCAGCTTCTTTCTCCTCTGCCTCCTTCCTGCTCCCTCTGCCCAAGGTGGGGGCCCGGATCTGGAGCTTGGACAGGCTTCTGGGCCAGCTCCGGGCCAGACTCTTCCAGACCCAAAAGGAGGAAGGTGACAAGCTCGGGTAGCGGAGGCGGAAGCGACAGAAAGGGAGGTGCCCACCAAGCACCTGCTTGCGGGCCACTCTGCGCAGCCGCCTCTGCCAGCGGGACAACGGCACCCTCAGGGGCAGGAACGCCCGCGGTGCGGGTGGGCCCCCACCCGTGGCTTTCGCTTCCCCCTCTCCGACCTCACCACCCTTCCAAGGAAGCAAGGCCTTTTCGCCCACCGGCACTGGCTGGGGAGGCCCAGACTCCGAGAGGGCCGGCACTGGCTTGAAGCTGGGGTTCCTTCGGAGAGCTTTTCGGCGCCAGTTGTAGTAGGTGGACCGGGAGATGCCCGGGAAGCGGCGTTTGAAGCAGCGGTAGGGTACCAGCGTATTCAGGGCAATGCAGTGCTCCAGGTACAATTTGGCCCGCTGCATGAAGACCATGCCAGGGCTGGACGCGGCCGTCGAGGAGCATCCCAGCCCCTCGGCAACCTGCCGCTCCGGCAGCTTCGCCAGCTCCTCTGTGGGGGTCAGGGCCTGGCAGGCGCCAGAACCCACGAGCTCGTGCTTCCAGGCGTAATAGGTGGAGCGGGAGATCTCGGGGAACCTCTGCAGGAACTGCTGCAGCGGCACGACGCCCCCGCGGTGGAAGCTGTCTTGCAGGAAGTGCTTGGCCGAGAAGCGAGTGGCCACCTTCTGCCGGTGCTCCTGGGACTGCCGCCGCCAGCGGTAGAAGGTGCTCTTGGTGACGCTGGAGCGCTCTCCCAGGTGCGAGTAGCTGAGGCCGGGCTCGCGGTTGAGCAGCTCCAAGGTCTTGGCGGGCGGGGGCAGCGGGGCCGGGCCAGGGTGGGCGCTCTCGGCCTCCACCTCCTCCAGCCCCACCACGGGAGCAAAATACTGGTGGCGGAAGAGGTGGCCACTGAGCGGCTGGCCGGCCCACATGATGTGCAGCGTGGCGGGCGTGTGGTCGCAGCGGCGCGGGCGGATGACACGGTTAAAGTACGGCCGGATCTTGAGGTTGCGCAGCGGGTAGATGGAGTAGATGTTGCGCTGGACCACTGAGGCGAGGGCGTACAAGTGCCACACGTTGGAGAAGCTGCTGGGAAAGCAGGTGGCCTTGACGTCCGCGTCGAAGATGGCCTCGAGCGTGGCGGACGGCAGGCTGGTCATCTCCGGGGACTCCTCGGAGCGCAGGGAGTAGCGCACCGCCTGCAGCATCACCTTGGAGTCGATCATGCCCTGGAGGTAGTAGTGGCGGTGCAGCAGCATCTCCACCACCGTGCGCGCCCGCAGCTCCAGGCTGAGGCCCGCGTCGCCCCACAGCAGCAGGCTGGCCGCCTCGAAGAGCAGGCTGCCCTCGCCCTGGCACACCAGCGGCAGCATGTTCCGGGGCGCATCCTCCGGATACAGGCTCAGGGCCACCGAGTCCACCTCCAGCACCTGGGGGCCGGGCCCCCCCCCACGGCGGGTGGGGAGAGCGAAGGAGGACAGGACCTGCTTGGCCTCCAGAGCAGCACCGACGAGACCCTCCAGGCCCTCTGACTCCACCGCCTCCTGCAGCTCCTGCAGCACGTGCTGCACCAGCTGCTCCCGAGAGGTCATCCTAGCAGGGCAAAGGGGAGAGGGCAGAGGTCAGAACGGGTACCTGGATGACACTTCTGCGCCCTCTCCCTCCAGATACTGCCTGTCTACTCCCATTCCTCCTTGTAAGAAAATGGCTACGTGCCGCCTGGGGGTTGTTTAATTACCCAGTGATATAAAGGAAGAGCCTGATCTTGGAGAATGGCTTTGAATCCTGGTTCTGCTATTAGCTTGAGCAAGTCATCAACCTCTCTGTGCTTCTGGTTCCTTTTCTGTTAAAAGGGAGACAATAAAAGAATGCACCTTATAGATTTGTTGTGTGTATAAATGAGACAGAGTAAAAAACGGCAATACATGGGGGGGTGTGTGTGTGTGTGTGTGTATATATATATATATATACACACAAACATACATATGCACATATATGTGTGGCTCAGACGTTAAAGCGTCTGCCTGCAATGCGGAAGACCCGGGTTGGATCCCTGGGTCGGGAAGATCCCCTGGAGAAGGAAATGGTAACCCATTCCAGTATTCTTGCCTGGAGAATCCCATGGACGGAGAAGCCTGGTAGGCTACAGTCCATGGGGTCGCAAAGAGTCAGACACGACTGAGCAGCTTCACTAACTAACTAATGCACATATATATATATTCATCCTTAGAAAAGTGCCTGGCACATAGTAAAGTACTACGAAAGTGCTAGGTCTTATATATTAGAGTATTATCTAGTATTACGGGAATTCTCTGATGGCTCAACAGGTAAAGAATCCTTCCACAATGCAGAAGACACAGAAGACTTGAGTTCAATCCCTGGATTGAGAAGAGCCCCTGGAGAAGGAAAATGGCAACCCACTCCAGTATTCTTGCCTGAAAAATCCCATGAACAGAGACGCCTAGTAGGCTATCGTCTATAGGGTCACAAAGGATTCAGACATGACTGAGCACGACATTTCTAGCATTATACATATTATATAGTACAAGTATTAAAGTATAGTCCATGGGCCCTTGGGGTTCCCTGAGATTTTCAGAGGGGCTTCAAGTTAAACTCTTTTCATAATAATACTAAGATAACAACACCAAGATATGATTTTTGCAATTGTGTTAACATTGGAGTAAAACAGTAGTACCTCAGCATGAATCAAACTAGAAATCACTATGTTCTTCACCACCATGTAGTCACAGTTGGGAAAAAGAAAGCTAATACCGCTCCACAATGTCCTTGATGCAGCAAAGATGATTATTTTTTTAATCACAAGCCTTAAACACATGCAGCATCTCTGCCGCACACTGGTGTATAATGAATGAGTGACAGTCGCTTGGGCTGCATGATGAACTAGATGGTTTTCATACAATAACATTTTTTAACTTGAAAGAAAAATTAAGCGGCGTTAGTTGTTTAGACTTGGATGTATTTGACAGGTGTTTTTCTCAAAAGTGAATAAGGTGAGCCTGTCACTTCAAGGAAAACTTTATGGTCAGTGAAAATTTTTGAGCTTTCATATGAAAATTAGAATTTTGAAAAACCTGTATCCACTACAGTGAGCTTGACAGCTTCGCAATACCTAAAGATTTTTCTGATGGGGCCCAGTGGTGACACTAACACATCTAACTTTTTAGACTATGTAATAGAATGGTCAGCATTTGAAGGTCTGTGTTACTCAATGAACCCCCTTTCCCAAATAACCAGACTTCCCTGGTGGCTCAGATGGTAAAGTGTCTGCCTATAGTGCGGGAGACCTGGGTTCAATCCCTGGGTCTGGAAGATCCCCTGGAGAAGGAAATGGCAACCCATTCCAGTATTCTTGCCTGGAAAATCCCATGCACTGAAGAGCCTGGTAGGCTACAGTCCATGGGGTCACAAAGAGTCGGACACGACTGAACGACTTTCTTTCTTTTCTTTCTGGCACAGTTAAAAGATCATTTCAAAGTATAAAAGAAAGCAAAGGATTTTAATATAATAGGGTACCAAAGTTCCTGAATATGGTTTCAGATTCTGCATTATAACTAAGGTTTGAGGAACTACCACTTGTTAAATTTGGGTATAGTTGTCAAAAAATATCCACTGAAAAAAGCTATCAAAATACTCTTTCTAGAGAAATTTCCGAAGGTCCAGTGGTTAGGACTTGATGTTTTTCACCTCTGTGGCCTGGGTTCAATCTCTGGTTGGGGAGCTAAGATTCTATATACACTGAAGTTAAAAGACCTTCCCCTGTCCCTCTGTCCATCTGTATCTGGATGAAGTTGGATTTTCTTCATATAATTCTACCAAAATAACGTATCACCACAGATTAAATGTAGAGACAGATGAGCATATACTTATCTTCTGTTAAACCAGATATTACAGAGACATGAAAACCCTAAAAGATGCACTTGTGCTCACTAAACACTTTTGATCTAGAAAAGTTTCTTTTCATGAAAACTATTATTCATTACCATGTAACAGGTTTGTTCTTTTTAATAAAGCAATATTTTCTAAATGTCTAAGTTTTTATTTTGAATGTAATGTACGTTGACCAATGTAAGCTATATAAACAAAAGCTCTTCAGGGTCTTCAGTGTTTAAGAGCACACAAGGGGCCCAAGACCAACAAGTTTAGAACTGCTGCCCTGAGACAGAGATGATCTTTTCAAAGAGTCGGCAGCAGCCTAGCCCTTGTGCTGACAGAGATCCGATAAGGAAGGTTTACTATTTGCCATGCACTGTCCCAATCCTGGCAGTTGAACTTTAAGGTGGGAACTACCATCACCCCCAATTTACAGGTGAAAAAACTGAGACAGTCAAAACGAGGCTCCTTTGCCCAATTTGCCCCAGGCGACCTAAGCGATGTAGCCAATAGTTGAAACCAGATGCTCTTTAGGACCTGTGATTCATCTACTGCGGCTTAAAATGCCAGTCACCTCTCAGGACAAACTAATCCTCCTAATTACTGGTAAGTTTTCTGTGTTTTGCAAAACAGAGTAATATTCCTTTGTGGACACTTTTTTAAATTAAAAAGGAAACCATTAACCTTTCTCAGATCTCCGTTCTTAGAGTTTAATAAATTCCTTTATATGAGCTTTGGGTTTAAAAATTGTGTGTGGGCATACACATTTGCCAGCTCACTGCACACCTAAAAGGATTGTGTCTTGCATTCTTATAAAGGATGTGTTTGAGTGTGAATTATGGTTCAGTAAAGGTGAAAAAAAGTTTTTAAAGAACCAAAGGCTTACCACCAGAATTTTACTTGATAACCATAAAAAAGAAAGCTTTTTAAAAACTGGTAATGAAAATTTCTTGCCTGTAGATTTTCTTTAATGTTCTTGTGACAAATCTGATCTAACCTGTCACTGAATTTCTATTTGTACCATATTATTTGACCCTGGAATTGAGCTTTTAATCTGTTGATCTTTTATATACTTTATATTTACTTTTTAAAAAACTTTATTTTTTTTTTTTGACTTAGGAGATAAACTTCAGCAAGAACACTTCCATATGCGATAAAAAATTGAGCCCTGAGGAACAAACTGTACACACAGAAGAGCTTTTTCATTCTGGCAGACAACAAAGATGCTGGGGGTTTTGTTTTTCTTGCATATCACTTGTAAATGCTGCTATACAGATGCATATAAATAAGCTCTCTGCTACTTTCCAAACAAAATTATGAAAATAACCACCATTACCTACTGCTTACTATGTGCATTTAGGTAATTCAACCAAAATCTCAACAAAAAAGAGGGGACAATTATATCGTGTGGGTGATTCTTCCCATGTGGAGAACAGGGCACGATGTTACCTTGACCGTGGGCTTTGCATTGGATGAGCGTTTGGACTTCAGGCTTTTCAGAAGTAATTTTATTTATATGCAGTTCTCACTTTCCCTCCACAGGAGCTACAACTCCATCACACCTGCACCTTCACCAGGATGGCTACTCTTAGTTTACACTTAGAGAAACAGAGGCTTGGGGGTTAAATTAAATAACACTCTCAAGACCACAAGCTATTAAAACTACAAAACCTAAGCAATCTGACTCCAGAGCTCCCCTCAAAACCACTGTAATTCCACCAACCAGGGAAATACAGGGCCAGAAATGGTCATTACCTAAAGGATACAGAAACACATGGATTCTTGGGGCTTTCAGACAAATCTGGCCATTTTACAGATAAGGAAACTGAGGTCCAGGAAGGTAAAGTTGACTTGCCTGAACTCCCGCAGCAGGGTCCAGATACCCTCCAGCACGTCCAGGTATATCACACTTCTTCCTGTGCAAACCCCACCCCCCTCCCTCCCCTGTCCCACCCTACCTACCCGGCCCCAGCCCAGCCCCACCCCATTCCACCCTAGCTCATTCCTTTCTCTTCCTCAAAGAGGTAAGAGAAGGTGTGAGTAGGTAATACCCTACTTCTTTTTTCCTCTAAAGCTTGCAGAGAAAATGTAGCTCCCCGAAGAGGCGCTGCACCCTCACAGCTCAGGTGGGTCTGGACCAGCAGAGAAGGGGGCAGCGGGGAAAGGCAGAGGCCGAAGAGGGAGGCTTAATCATACTTAAGTAGACAATTAGTTGATGGGGTTCAGGTGCACCAGTCTTTCCGGAGATGGCTCCCTGGATATACAAGGCCAAGCAGAGCTGGCGATTACCAGGTGCGTTCATAGAATAAGGTGCAGAAAGTGAGAGCTAATCTAGGGGCTCTGCCCAGCTGGCCTCCCCTGGCCCCACCATTATTAGAAGGAATCTGAAAAGGCGTGAAACCAAGGAGGCAAAGCCTCTTCGGCTACACAGGCTCCCCTGGCTTGAGGTTGGAAGGGGAGGAAACAGAAACATCTAGCCAGCATCTTTGACACCCAAGAATGGCTCTGGAGCCAAGGAATGGATGACTGGACACAGGTAGCTTCTGCAGGCGATTCAAAGCCTCGCCTTCACCAAGGCCTGCTTTCCTCCCCCACCACCCCCATCTCCTTATTTCAGGCAGAGGGGGTCTCAAGCTCAGGTTTGGCCTCTGTCCCTTACATTTTAGAAGGAGTGAGCCAGCGCTCTGAGCAGGGCTGAGAGGTGCAGACAGTGCTGGCAAGTCTGGCACCTAGAACAGACACCCTCCCTGCCAACCTCTCCCCGGACTTCACACTGGCTCACCAAGGACCCCCATCCTTCATAAAGCAAGCCCGACAAGCATGAAGGGAGCCACACAGGCAGGCCTCTGTAAGACTAGCATCTCCCCCGGCCTGGCTCCACGCCTCTCCTGCCTGCCCTTCAGTCCCCCTGCTCATGCTGACCCAGCCGCCCAGGCTACGCCCCTGGCTCAAGGGAGCGCCAGCCATCTTGGTTTCTCCCCCAGTGGCCAGGATGCCCTGTGGGGCATGAGGGAGCCACAGGGAACTGCCCAGTGGCAGGCAAGTCCCACGACTGTGACTTCCCAAGGAACCTCCCACCACCAAGGGCAGCAGGAGTGCCTGAGGGCACCAAGGTGGGCCTCAGGCCTCCCCATCAACCACGCCTCAGGAGTTCCTAAGGCCAGGGGCTCTAGTGGATCACGTGTCTGGAAGGGAAGGTGAATGGGCAGCGGTTCCAGCCACCAGGAGGCCCCCGGGTGGCGGGGGAGAGGGCTGGCGCGCTGGGGGCATCAAGGGAGGGGCTAAGGCCAGGGGAGGAGAGACTGGCAGGCGAGTGGGGGTGGGGAAGGGCTGGAGGTGGGGGTGGGGAGGAGAACTTGAAACAATGCCTCCCCTCCCCTCTCCACTCACACAGACACTTACACACACAAATACACACGTACCCGCAGCATCTTCAGAGTCACTCTTTGACCCCTTGGGCCCTTTGGTGTCCCAAGGCCACCCCCTGACTCCCCTGGGGCCTCCAAACCGCATGAGGCACCCACTCTTACTAATTTAGAGGAAACTTCCTAGTTTACTGACCTCAAGGGTGGCCCAGAGCCCAGGGGGCGTCCACTTCTCTCTCCACCTTCCAGCTTGGGACATTTAAGTCACCCTGAGGGCAGCGTGCCCAGCTGAGCGCCACGCTCACTCCAGAACTGGTGTCATATCCATGGTGGACCATTGAGCATGGACTGTCTTCAGCCAACTGGCCGGTGGAGAAGCGGCTTAAGCCACTCCCCCCCAGGAAATCGCCCACCCTCAAGGGCTCTGGTCCCAAGATGAAAGAAGTGCAAATTCGGGGGTCACTTCCAATGGTAAAGTGATAGCAGCTATTGTGTCAGCCTCTCTACCCAGCTGGGGGTGTTAAAGCACCCTGACCTAGCTCTGAAACAGACCCCAAACTGCCCAGGGAAAACTTGAAAGAAAGTTGAAAGATTTCCAAAGAGTTTGGGGGGAGGGGAGGGGAGGAGAAGGTTTAGACAGAAAGACCTAAGGAAAAGAAGAATCTGCGGCCAGGCTAAGAGGGGGAGGGGGCGAGAGTGAAGCTGAGGCCTTGGGGAAACTGGCCTTGGCTGATTGATTAGAGAACGTGGGGCTCCCTGAACCCCCAGGATGCATCTCTTCCATGAGGCAGCTCCCCCATCCCTGGCCCCACGAGACAGGGGAGGCTGGAGAACTCACTGCCCCCACTTTGGTGCAGGCCCTCTTCCCTTCCAGAAAGGCCTCCATCCCCACCTCGCTCTGAGCATCCCCCTGCCTTGAGGCTCAACACCTCTCACTCCCAAAATGTGCCTGTGCTAAAGATGCTTCCGTCCAGGGTCAGGGCCCCTATCCCAGGATAGACCTGGCTTTCTGAGCCCCGGAGGCAGGTAGGAGCGTGTGGTACCTGGGGCTTCCGTCCCTCCCCGCAGCTCACCTCAGCCCAGAGGCCTCAGATAATCCCGGAGGAGCTAGTCCTATCCGCCCGTCCAGTTCCCCCGCTGGTGGGGGAGGTGAGGGCGGCCAGATTGCAGCCTTTAGTGGTAGCTCCCCCCAGGGGCTTTCCTGCCCGGCCTTAACCCTTTGGAGTGCTGGGGCCAGCAGCTTCTCCCAGGCTTCCGTTCCACCCACCTCTCTTTATCGCCCTACCCCCGCTACCACTGTAAAACGCCCTCCAGGGTCGGTTATGCCCCAGCTCCACTATTAACATTTTCTCCTCTGCCAATCATGAACCCTACACTTATCACCTAAGTCAAACATCCTTTATCAAATGTCCATCCTCAGGAAGGCTGGATGCGGGGGGCCACAGAAGTGAACTCAGGTCCTGTCCCGGGAACTTAATCACCCCAGCCCCACCCACCATGATGGCAATCGCCTGAGGCTGTGGTTTAGACGCTCCTGGACTTGGATTTGAATGCCAACCCTGCCCCTATACTACAGTAGCTGTTGAGTAGCCCAGTTGTGTCCAACTCTTTTGCCATCCCACGGATTGGGATTTTTCCAGGCAAGAATACTGGAGTAGATTGCTATTTCCTTTCTCCAGGGGATCTTCTCACATGGCTTTAGACAAGTTGTTTTAAACCTCAGAGCCCTGACTCAGTGATTATTGGGACAACATTTACCCCCAAAGTTGTTAGGTATACTCAACAAGATAAATTAAAAGCTTTTAAGACTGTACTTGGCACAAAGCAAGTATATTTGAGTTCTCAGCCTCTCCAGTGGCTTAACATAAATGCAATATTTTAAAACTTTCAGAAAGCAGTGGTGATTTTGCAGAAGAAGATGGAATTACAAGATGCTTTTTCTTGCCGCATAGCTTTGTGTCATTTGACATTTTATAAGGAGTCTGCATTCCTTGCTATTATTTAAAAAGACAATGAAGATCATTTAAAATTCTCTAAAAGGCCAATATAATCTTTAAAAGTATTTTTTAAAAAGAAACCATAGTGATTCAAAGGTTTGCTGGTGCTTCCACTACCAAATTAAGTAAGAGTCTTTATAGACTAATTGGGAAAATATAGAATAATTGGGAGAATCTTAAAAGTAAAGTAGTAGGAAGAAAAAATTACCTATAATCTCATTATCTGAAGACAGCTATTGTGAACATCTTCTTTCTAATCTAGTTTCTTTTCTTAGACCTACACAAATTAAACTCTGTCTTTACAAAAGACCCTAATAGTACAGAACCAAAAAACAGAGTAAGTTCTCCCTTTCGTCCATAACACACTCTCCTCACTATACAAACTGAAAGAACTGCCAGTTCTTTTCCTGCACATTTTCAGCTTTTTCTATGAATATATACTTGCCTATTTTTCTAGCCTCTCTGTGCATATTTTCATTCTACATTAAATATTTTAAGCTACTTTTGACTAATATATATTATACATGTACATAATGTATATTATATACATATATAACATCCAAAGAATAATACAGCAGTCCCTCCTTATCAACACTTTTGCCTTTTTCCATTTCAGTTGTGTTGTTCTTAGTCCTCAGACTCTTTGCGACCACGTGGACTGTAGCCCTCCAGGCTCCTCTGTCCATGGGGATTCTCCAGGCAAAAATACTGGAGTGTGTTGCCATGCCCTCCTCCAGGGGATCTTCCCAACCCAGGGATCGAACCCAGGTCTCCCGAATTTGCAGGTGGATTCTTTACTGTCTGAGCCACCTGAGGTCAACTGCAGTGCAAAAATATTAAATGAAAACTTCTAGAAGCAAGCATTCATGAGTAGCATGATGAAATCGCTCATCACCCCACTGTTGGTCCTGCTCTGTCTCACCTAGGAAGTGAGTGACTCATTCCTCTGATCAGCATATGCACAATGTATACTTTACCCACCTAGATAGTATCGGGAGAACAGTTTACAGAGGGTTAGGTCCCCTCCATGGTTTCAGGCATCCACTGGGGATCTTGGAATGGGGTTGGGGTGGGGGTTGACATGGGTTGGGGGGGACTACTGTATCACTGTATATTATTCAAATGCTTGTAAATGTTGATTCAGGAATTTACTAAAGGACTCAAGATTCAAATTGCAGCCTTGTCCTCTACAGTTTCTGTTTCTAGAAGCAGCCAATATCATCGTTTCTAGGGTTTCATTCCAGAAATATGTATAAAGAAGCAAATCTCTCAGCACTTTTGTCCTTTCTTTAAAGCATAAATGTAGTATGCTAAATACTCTTATGCCCTGGTTTTTCTCACTTTAATTTTTTACCCAGAGCCACCACTGTTCAATAAAATATAAAGACAGGCACACATTTCTTTTATACTTTCTAGTAGCCACATTTGAAAAGTTAAAAGGAACTGTGCTGTCTTGTCTGACTCTTTGTGATCCCATGGACTGTAGCCGGCCAGGCTCCTCTGTCCATGGGGATTCTCCAAGCAAGAATACTGGAATGGGTTGCCATGCCCTCCTCCAGGGGATCTTCCCAACCCAGGTCTCTCGAATTGCAGGTGGATTCTTTACCTACCGTCTGAGCCACCAGGGAAGGCCTTAAAAGGGACAAGTGAGGGACTTACCTGGTGGTGCAGTGGTTAAGATCTTGCCTTCCAATGCAGGGGGGTATGGGTTCGATCTCTGGTCAGGCTTTCACACGCCATGTAGCTGAAAAACCAAAACCTAAACAGGAAGCAACGTTGTAACAAATTCAATAAAAACTTTCTTAAAAAAAGAAATAAGTTAAATTAATATTAACAATAAATTTTATTTAAACCAGCATGTCTGAGATGTTATCATTTTGACAGGAAATCAATGTGAAAAATTATTGAGATATGTCATTCATTTTTTTAATAACAAGTCTTCCAAATCCAGTGTGCATTTTCCATTTAAAGCATATCTCAATTAGAACTGGATACATTTCACGAGTTCTATAGACTCATGTGGACGTTGGGAAATATATTAGCACATATCTAGATGTAGCATGAACTCCATTTTGTAAATAAACATTATATATTATCCAGTCCTCTACTGATGAATCGTAAGATCATCTTCTTTTGCTCTTCAACCATGCTACAATGGTAACCTTGCACATACATAATTTTGCATATATGTAACTATACCTTCAAAATATACATGTAATCTAGAGAGATTTTGCCAAATTTCTCTTCGTAGAAGTAACACCAGCTTATTTCTTCCAAAACAAAAGAGTATATTCTCCCTCCCCTTAAGCATAGTGTGTTATCACATTTTTTTATCTTTGCCAATCTAATAAGTGAAAAATTATTCCGTCAGTATGGTTTTAATTTACATTTTTTTTTATGAGTAAAGGAGAACATTTTTCATATATTTAAGAGCCATTTATGTTTCCTTTGCCCATTTTGCTATTTGGTTATAGACCTTTTCTTACTGATTAAAAGAGTTTTGTATAAAGACAATTCTTAGTCTATGATAGAAATATTTTTTTCTGAGTTTGTGGTTCATAATTGGACTTGGCTTAGGGTGGTTTTTTAAATCCTGAAGAAATCTGTTTATTTTTTCATATATTGAATGTGTCTTGTCTTTAATGGATTCTGGATAAGGTACATTTCAATTTACCTTTATTTAAACCATGAAGATGAGGTGCCACAAAATTAAGGGCCTGGTCATAAGTTATCCAAACACCAAAAATTCCAGATTCCCAGCAGTAATTAAACAAACTCCTCCAAGTAGACATCTTGAGTTAATATGTACCTTGCTTTGAACAAAATTCAGAGTTAGGAAACAGATGAGTTCAAGGCAATCCTTCACGTATAAATGAACACACAAGCTTCCTTTACATAATGAGCTAAGTAACTACCTGTATTTAAATGTACAGCTTTCCAACGGTTGTATAAGTGGGGGTTCACCTGTTTCGGCATCAGCTACAAAAAACCAGTCCTGTACTGAGTGAAGTAATATTGATTGAGCACTCATTGTGTAGTGAAAAGCCTGAGCTTTGGGGTATAATGGCCGAGTTGAATTTCCAGCTCTTTGGCTGCATCCCTTGAACGAGTCTTCTCACATCTTCAAGCCTAATTCCTCACTTAAAGAATTAAAATAATACCACAGAGTTTGCTCTGAGGATTAAATGAAAAACTGCTTATGAAGTTCTTAGCACAGATCTCATGATAAAAATGCTCTGAACATAATGCTGCTTTAGATTTAGCTGTCTTCCCTCCTCATTCTCCTTCTATGGAGATTTAAAAAATTCATCCGTCTGCCATTTAATTAATTCAGCCACTCAGTGCCTTATTAAATAATTTACATAGTAGACCATCATTCATTCTATTACTTACTCACACATTCATTCATGCACTATCATTCATTCAACATGTATTCGAGCTCCTTGCATGGGCCGGGTCCTGGGCTAGCTCTGAGGACACAGTGGTGTCTACGGACCTAACTCAGGAGTCTGAGGGTGGAGATTCAAAAGCTTCTCATTCATCTCACAGGAACAAACACCTGTTTGCACTATCTACTGTGGCTCTGGATCCAACGGCTGCTAGTTTTATTCCATGACTTCGTAAACTTCCTTTCTTTGTCCCTTTCTGTCTTTTCTTCTTCCCCTCCTCTTCCATTCTTCTCTTTCACCCTCTCTTTGCCCAGGACTCTATCCACGTCTCAGGCCCTTACTACTCCTACCAGAGTTCCTTGGTGATGACCAAGACGGATGACCACTCATGACTCTGGAGTCAGACCAACCTGAGATGAATCTCAGCTCCTCTACTTCCTAGTTAGGGACAAATCTGACCCTCCGATTCCCTCCTCTGTAAAACAGAGATAATAACATCAACTTTGTTCAAATGATTGAATTAAACAGTGACGTCACCCCTTGGCAGCCAAGAAAGCTTTACCAACCAGGGAGATATGATGATCAATCAGTGGAGCCTCTACATGGGCATTTTTTTCAGTACTGTGTGTTAGTTGCTCAGTCATGCCCGACCCTTTGGGACCCCCATAGACTGCAGCTCACCATGCTCCTCTGTCCACGAGATTTTCCAGGCAAGGATACTGGAGTGGGTTGCCATTTCCTTCTCCAGGGGCTCTTCCCAACCCAGGGATAGAACTCCGGTCTCCTGCACTGCAGGCAGATTCTTTACCGACTGAGCTAGACTGTGAAGACACACAAAGAGCTAATGTGTCTTCTGGTCAGAAGCCATAGCCCCGGGGGAGGTTCATAGTAAGTGCTCAGTAAGAAGAAATGTTATTAGCTTCTTTTCACAAGGAAAACCTGGGCACCAGCATTCCTCAGAAACCTGTGCTGTAGGGCTAATGTTAGCTTATCTGGTTTTATTTGCAACTCCAATCTAGCATTTGGAGAAGGCAATGGCACCCCACTCCAGTACTCTCGCCTGGAAAATCCCATGGATGGAGGAGCCTGGAAGGCTGCAGACCATGGGGTCGCTGAGGGTAGGACACGACTGAGCGACTTCACTTTCACTTTTCACTTTCATGCATTGGAGAAGGAAATGTCAACCCACTCCAGTGTTCTTGCCTGGAGAATCCCAGGGACGGGGAGGCCTGGTGGACTGCCGTCTATGGGGTCGCACAGAGTCGGGCACCACTGAAGTGTCTTAGCAATAGCAAAATTAGCATTTTTCCCCCCTTTTGTGGCCTGGCTGGGAGGTTTGAGGGACCTTAGTTCCCCAACCAGGGATCAAACCTCGGCCTTCAGCAGTGAAATAGCAGAGTCCTAACCACTGGTTCTCCAGGGAATTCCCCTTTGTGGCTTGAAAGTCATTTTGTTCTGTGGTAAATTTGAATATAGGCTGGATATTAGCATATTCTAAGGAATGAGTAATAACCCAAGGAATTAATGTTAAATTTGTTAGAGATAATAATAGTAAGAAAATGTCCTAAAATTTCAGATATGTATATAAGAATTTAGGGGTGAAATGGTAGGCCTTCAGGTATTTGCGCTTTAACAATCAGAGGAAAAGAAGAAGAAAGCATATCCCCAGCCCATACCATTTACCATTAAAGCACCGATCTTTTACTACCTAATTGAAAAAAAAAAAGAGTAAAGCATATATGGCAAGATATCAATAATTATTGAATCAGGGGTTCATTTTACCATACTATAATTGATGTGTTTAGTAAGTTTTATAATAGAAAGGTTGAATATCTGTTCTTGACAAAGGAAGTATCACTTTATGGAAGAAAAGGGGACGGAAACTTACCTGCACACAGCATTTCCTTTTAGGCAGAGGGCAGGCAGCCCTGTCCTTAGCCAGGAGCAGAGCTTGCCAAGTGTAGGCTAAGTCACTGGATTGATGCCTGCTTTATTTACAGGGCTTTTGCTAGGTGCTCTTGAGGAATTTACCTGGACAGGGAAGAAGGCCTATGGATAACTTACCCCTCCTCTACCCCAAAGAGAACAGGCACAGGTACACACTGTACAGCTAGGCCTCAGGCAAGGTTTCAAGAGTTTGCATCCTCTCCCTGCAAGTTCATTACAATTTTTTTTCTGTCACCTCTGTTTCATCAATAAAGGGGAGACAAGGCCAAAGGCCAAATCCAAGTTCTCCCAATTATTCTGTTCATAACTCAGGCCTGGTACCCTAGATCTTGGTTAATTTATTCCCAGTCCCCTCCACTCCCCACCGCCACACATTAGGTAGCCCCTTTCACTACTTCCCTTCCAGAGTTTCTTTTTGCCAGTATAAGCAAATGCACATATACATTCTCCAACAGGCTTAACATTAGTAACAACGCAAGCTGAAGCCAGAGAAAATTGCCCTTTTCCAGGTAAGGAGTGAAGTAAGTCTGGAAGTTGTTAGCATATAGATAGATGAGCTCTAGAGTCCATGGAGAAGAATAAGAAGGGGAGGAAAAGGAGAGAAAGAAAAGGGACTTTAGAGTCAGCCAGAGGAAAAATGCAAAGAGGTGGAAAGAAAAATCCAGAGAGAGTATTTTAAGAAGAGAGGAGTAGTCAATTGTGTTACCTGCTCCGAATATGTGAATACATCTGCATGAACCACCCTAGAAAGATAGCCACGTTAAAGAAGGAGTTTGGAGTAAAATAAATGTTCTGATCCTACTTTTGCAAAATTGATAGGTATATATACATGTTCAGTGAGTAGAAAGCGGTCTAGAAGACTTTAGAAAGGGTGGACTAATGGAAACCCTGGGTGAGTTTTGTTTGTGGAAAGAAGTGGCTTTTTGACTTAGCACACTTCAGCTTTGTTTGCATTTTTTTACCACAAGGATGTATTCTTGTGGTAAATTTTAAAAAAAAATTGTAAAAGGGGGAAACTACCGTTTAAAACCATTTATATTCAATTTTCTGAGGCTGTAGAGAAAATGATTAAGAGCATTGGCTTCAGAGTCTAATAAATGCAAGTTTAATCCCCAGGTGTATCCCATGAAAAAATTAACCTCTCAACCTCAGCTTCCTACTCTGCAAAATAATTGTAGTGATAATCACTTCAAAGGATTGTAAGAAGAATTAAATGGGGAATCACGAGTAAAGCATCTGGTACAATGACTGTCATACAGAAAAGGCTCAATTAATATTAGTTACATATAATAACTTATATAAAATTAGTTATATACATAGTTGGGCTTCCCTGGTAGTGAGTGTGTTAGTCGTTCAGTCATGTCAGACTCTGTGACCCCATGGATTGGGGCCCACAAGGGTCCTCCATCCATGGGATTCTCCAGGCAAGAATAATGGAGTGGCTTGCCATTCCCTTCTCCAGAGGATCTTCCTGACCCAGGGATTGAACATGGGTCTCTCACATTGCAGGTGGACTCTTTACCATCTGAGCCACTAAGGAAGACTTCCTGGTAGCTCAGCTGGTAAAGAATCCGCCTGCAATGCAGGATTTGGTTTGATTCCTGGGTTGGGAAGATCCCCTGGAGGAGGGCATGGCAACCCACTCCAGTATTCTTGCCTGGAGAATCCCATGGATGGAAGAGCCTGGCAGTCCCCAGTCCATTGGGTCACAAAGAGTCAGACACAACTGAGCGACTAACACAGCACACACAGCACATATACGTGCTATGACTAGATTGAACCAGTCAATCAGAGATGTACTCATTTGGACCACATTACTTTGGTCCCTCTAGAACTGCTGTCACTGAAATGCATTTTCTGCATCATGATTTGGTTGTTAAAAGAAATGGTGATGGAGTTCAGCCAGTGTTATCTCTTGCCAAGAGCCATCCCACAGACCCACCTACTGTACCAGGGAGCCCCTGAGGGGCCTGAGTCTACCCAGGGACCGAGCAAGATGATCCTCAGCAGTATTTCCATGTGTTATTGTATTTTCTCTCATTCTCATCAGTTTCTATGTTTGTTTCACAATGCACATGATATATCAGTTCCTCAGTGCGTCTGTGTAAATATAAACAAAAATACCTGTATTGGGGAGTTCAATGATATTTTACCTATGGAAGGCTAATAAAGTTTGGAAAGCAGTGTCTGCTTGAGGAGTTCTGTCGGGATCAAGGTTACAAAAAGCTGCATTTCTTCCAAGGATTTGGTTTACCGTTTTCAATAAATACAATCAGTCCTGTCACCAAATGCCTTTCCTTCTTAGCTTTGGTTGCTAGGAACCTGAGAGCCAGATTCCGAACCCAGTCCTACTTACAGAATGCCTGTGGGTGGTATTCTGAAGGCTGTGGTTCTGAGCACGACTAGAACCACATTTCCAGTGTTCACATCCCACTGAGTGAACTTGGGCAAGTAACTTAACCTCTCTGCATCTCTGTTTCCTCAATGTGAAATAATTATAATAGTAATCACTTCATAGGATTATTATAAAGAGTAAATGAGGTGGGACTTCCCTGCCGGTTCAGTGGTGAGGACTTCACCTTCTTAAGGAGCTAAGATCCCACAAGATTCGCAGCCAAACAACCGAAACAGAAACAATATTGCAAAAAATTCAATAAAGACTTTTTAAATGGTCCACATCAGGACTTCCATGGTGGTAGAGTGGATAGGAATCCACCTGCCAGTGCAGGAGTCGCTGGTTCCATCCTTGGTCCAGAAAATCCCACAGAGCAACTTAGCTCCTACATTGCATCTGCTGAGCCCAACACATCAGGAGCCCATGCTTCACAACAGAGAAGCCACCTCAATGAGAAGCCTGAGAGCTGCAAGGAAGAGTAGCCCCCACTCGTCACAATTAGAAAAAGCCCACGTGCAGCAGCAGACCCATCGCAACCATTACTTAATTTCTTTAAATGGCCCACATTAAAAAAAAAAAACCTAAAAAAAAGATTAAATGAGGTGATGCATGTAAATCATTCAGAACAATGCTCTGCAACAGTAAGTACTCACATATTATTTTTATTATTATTAGCTCTCATTCCATGATTTCTTTACCCTTGCTTTTCTTAAGCCCTACTTCTGCTATTCTTTATGTATTTCAGTAAGTCACTTAAAATCCTTTTTGAGGGGAAAGAGTATAATAAGCAAACAATTGTGCAATTTTTTTTCCTTAATATGCCAAGCACTGAGTTAGGTGCTTGAAGAATACGAAGATAAAGAAGAGATTGTTTCTGCCTTCAAGGAAATGCTCAGTCTATGGGGGAAGTCATACATACAAATAGCCATGAACCAAATACAGGATATGGGAAGCCATGCCAGAGAGATGTGCAAATGCCATGAGGACATGAAACAGCTGAGATCCGTGAAGTCTTCCTGGAGGAGGTGGCATGGGAGCTTTGCTGCCTGGGAGATAAGGATGATAGAGCAGAGATTCCAAGGGGAGGGAGTACTTGATAATCTAAGGCACACTCTTCAGGACTGATGGTTATGGTAGATACTCAATAAATCCCCGCTTTTTTTTCTTTGTTTTCTTTTTTTTTAAGTTTATTTATTTGGCTGCACCGGGTGTTAGTTGCGACACATGGGATCTTCGATCATTGCAGCACAGGAGATCTTTGAGTTACACCAAGTGGGATCTAGTCCCCTGACCAGGAATTAAACGCCAGGCCCCCTGCATTGGGAGCACAAAGCCTTAGCTACTGGACCATCAGGCAAGTCCCAAATCCCTGGGTTTGAATATTTGATTCAACTGGCATGAAAAGAGGGAAGAAGAGAATAGGGCAAAGCCCAAAAGCACCCCTCTTTCAAGGGAAGTGAAAAAGAACAGGAATAGAACCAAATCCTCTGAGGTGGGAAGATAAGCTTGCCTGCCAGGCCAGGAAACACTGGTGTGAAAACCAGATTCAAGCAGCTGCTCTGAGAGAGGAGTGGATGGAAGATTTGGGTAGGACATGGGAGGGGTCTTCTGCCTGGATCTGTCTGCTGTGCAGAGCAAATACCGTAAGCCCTTAACATCTCCTTTCAGGCTCAGAGATAGAACTTTTCTTTCATTGTGTGGCTTTCAACTTCAGGCCTTCCAGAACCACTTTCGGGCATAGTCTTTTAAGGTGTCCTGTCATCTCTAAGCGGAGTAATCCCAGATAACTTGACCACACACTCCCTGCCTGAGAGTCTAAACATGAGAAGCCTAGTCACAATTAAACCCCTGCCCCAAAGGTCCCTAAGAAGGGACAGAGGGTGGGAAGCAAAGTAGAAAATACACAGTTGGGCATAACTGGCTTTTAATTCTTGTGTGTGTGTGTGTGTGTGTGTGTGTGTGTGTGTGTCCTCATGGGCGCAACTGGCTTTTAATTCGTGTGTGTGTGTGTGTGTGTGTGTGTGTGTGCGACCTCATGGACTGTAGCCCGCCAGGCTCCTCTGTCCGTGGAATTCTTCAGGCAAGAATACTGGAGTGGGTAGGCATTCCCTTCTCCAGGGGATCTTTCCAACCCAGGGATCAAACCCGCATCTCTTACATCTCCTGCATTGGCAGGCAGGGTCTTTACAAGATGCCAATCCCAGTCAGCCCTGGCTTCCTCCTCTTTAAAATGGGGATGTGAAAGTTGGCCTCAGAGGCTTGTTTGGAAGGATCGCAGGACACAATGTACATTTGCCTGGAATTCAGTAGGCACAAAGATCATCTCTGAGCTCTTTCCATTCCTGAAAACGAATAAGCTACCACTTATTAAGCACCTCCACCGTGTCGGGCACTGTGTTAAGTGCTTCATTTGTGTCCCCGTTTACTAACAAGGCCCACAGTGCGGCAAGGTGACCTCATAACCTTCCTTCTGCCCTTGGAGATAAAATCTCCTGAAGTGGTCAACTTCTGTAACACCTGTGTCCTCAGAAAGTTTGATATCGCTCAGGGCTAAACTCAACTAATCCATTGTTTACAGAAGGTTATGATGATTCAAGGCAGTCCAATCTCCTTCTTTCCCCAGAAAGAGCAGAGTAGGTAATATCTATGTAGATTTAATGTAAAAAGTTTACAGCTTCATTTTCCTTTCTGAGTCAACATTTCCTTCTTTCTGTTTTTTTAAGGTAGTGTCTCCCAAGTTGGCTGCTCACTGGAATCACCTGGGGAGGTTAAAAAACTGCCTCCCTCCTCAAGAGACTGTGATATATAACACATGGTCTGGAGTGAACCTGCACCTCTGGATCTTTTTAATTCCTGGGTATGCCAATGTGCAGTTAATGTGAGAACCACTGTCCTAAATCCTCAAATTAAAAAATTATCTATCTACTTTCCACCTTAATAAATACATTTTTAAAACAAAAATGAAATGTCCATTTATGTATTGTTCTGCTACATGCTTCTTTTCACCCAACAATATGACATGGATCACGTTCCTGGTGGGTACATATAAAATTAGCTCACACCTTCTAGCGGTTGCACAATATTTGATTGTAGGAAGGTACAGTAAAGTATTTAATCAATTCGTTGGAACTGGACACAGGTTGCTTCCACTTTTTCACTATTACAAAAAAACATGCAGGAGACAGGTTTGCACACATTGTACAAACATTTCCATAAGATTCACAAAATGGAATTGCTTAATCAGAGAACATAGTATGGAGAGAAGTATTTATATATTTATGTATTTCTCTTGGGTTTTAGTAAATGAATGAAGGAAGCACTTTGTGTTGTCATTTGCTAGGTACACGCAGAGAATTGCGGCTGAAGTGGCTTCTGAGTCCTTTAAGGGACAGGACTGCTCGGCCCTTTGAGGGCGCTGAGAACTGGCTGGGCTAACCGAAACCAGGGCCACCTCTGTGGCTGTCTTTCAGCTTTTCTGTCTGAGGTGGGAGGTGGCCAGGGGCCAGAGTTTTCATTCCTTTTCCTTCAGGGTGTCTTTTGATATGCTGGCCCATATCCTAGGAAGTGGGAAGCACTGTGGGGGGCTCTTAGAAGATGTGGAACATGGCAGTCAGAAGCAGGCAGCACTGGTTTTGTCGGAAGCTTGGCTCAGTCCACAAGGGCAGGGCCTGCATGAGATGGAGAGGGTCAGGGAGCCGCAAAAACAGAGGCAGGCCTGAGTCTCCACAGGGCCTTGCACAGAAGTGAGAAATAACTCTCCTTTGTCCTGGCCTGCCCTACCAAACTACTGTCTGAAACAAAATGTGGGCTTCTGTACCGGCCACCTTGGAGGGCAAGGGGAGCCCAGTGGGGCCCGTCCTGAGGATCAGGAAAGATCAGAAGGATGTCTTGGCCGACTTCAGAGCCAGCTGTGAAAGTTGCTCAGTCGTTGCCGACTCTTTGCAACCCCATGGACTATAGTCCATGGAGTTCTCCAGGCCAGAATACTGGAGTGGGTAGCCTTTCCCTTCGCCAGCTGGTTAACAGGTAAACAGCAGGGATGGGGGGATTGTATAAGAGAGTCGGAGGAAGGAATTGCCCGATTGGTCCTCAGACTCACAGTCAAGGTGAGGGGTGTGAGTTCACATCCGGGCACTACTGCTGACTGTTGGTTGGCAGCTGACCGAGGCCTGGGATGAGCCTGTCCTCTCTGAGAACCTCTTTCCTCATCTGGAAAATAGAGTCCACACTTCTTTCATCTTGAGTTGTTGTGAGAATTAAATGAAGGAACAGAGGCAAAGGCACTTAGCACTATCCCTGGCACATTGTAGATGCTCAATAAATAATAGCTGCATTATCAGTGGATTAGGGAGTCATGCAGGAAAGATAGGGACCAGTATCCTACAGGGAAGTCACCTTGTGGGGCCTGGAATCAGGCTTGCAAGGCCCAGGGAAGCAAATTCCAGCCGCTGCTACTGGGCGGAGGGGATAAACTGTCCGGAGCAAAGGGCTGCACCTTCAGCCCAGGATTCTAGGATGTGGGCCCAGCATGGAGCCCCATCTGTATTTCTGTGGCCCTGGCTGTGTGTTTCACGGGCCAATGCCCTCAACCTCCAGGGAACTGTGAGGAGACCCCTGGGGCCTGGGGGACCCGCGGCCCTGGCCGTGGCCCTGAGGGAGCAGGGGCTGGGGGCTAGGAGGGAGGCTGTAAAAAATGTAAATGGTGTGATGAGGAGTGGCTCCAGCCGTCTGGCACTCCCCGGAGCTGGCAAGGGCCCGGAGAAGGAGCCCCAGGCCCCGGGCGCCTTTTGTCCCAGGGCTTGGCTATGTAAAAGCTGGGGGAAGGGGCAAGAATTCAGGGAACTTGTCCATTCACGGAGCCTCCCTGCCAGCAGGTGCGAGATGGGGGAGGGAGTCGCGGACTCCAGCGGCCTGGAAGGTTTAGAAATGAGAATTTACAACTCAGCATGCAGTGGACGGCAAACAGATTCCTTGGGTTCCAGTCTCTGAGGCTGTGAAACTTCAGGCCAGCCAGACTCCATCCTGCTTAAAATTGAGGCCAGCCACTGGTTCCCTGCCCCCCAGCCGGCCCTTCCAACCTCAAACTCCCAACTCATTCTTTCCCCAAAACCCCACTTTCCAATCTGCTTCACCAGCCCTACTTACAAGGCTGTTAGATTTTCTCAGGTTTTCTGTTTGTTTTTACTTTTCCATTCTTCTCTGGTTGCTTGGGGTTCAGTTTCCCCAAAGCACCGTATTCAAGCATGAGATAGCGCCTGGACCGAAGTCCTAGAAAAACCAGTGTCGGGAGAGGAAGGAAGCCTGGGTCTGAGCCCTGCTCTGCCCTTAGGAGCTGAGTGAACTCCAGGCAAGTTACTAGCCTTTCTGAGCTGCTGTTTTCTATAGTAAAAAGGAATACTGTTTATTTCTGCTTCTCAAGGTTTCTGTACAAATTAAGTGCAGAGTTAATGTTTAGGGAGCTATCAGCACAACGCCTGGCACAGAAAAGGGATTCAATGAATATTAGGCTATTCCCCTTAATAACCGTAGACAAGTAAGGCCAAAACTCCCTGCAATATTGTTTCAATTCATATTCCCTGTTACTAGAGAGATTAATCTTCTTTTTATACATTTATTGACTATTTGCATTTCCTATGTGGATTGTCTGTTATCCATTTTTCTTTTTTGTTGTTGCTGTTTTTGATTTAACAGTTGATGGGAGATCTGTAACAGTTTGATTTAACAGTTGATGGGCATCACTGACTTGATGGACATGAGTTTGAGCAAGCTCCAAGAGTAGTGATGGACAGGGAAGCCTGGCGTGCTGCAGTCCATGGGGTTGCCAAGAGTCGGACACGACTGAGCCACTGAACTGAACTGGGAGATCTTTATGCATTCTGGAATTCTTTGTTATACAATTTGCAATTTTTTTCCTTTTGTCTGTCACCTGCTTTTGGCTTTTAGGTGTCTTTCAACATACAAACTCTTTTTCTACACAGGGTAGAAATCTGCTCTGAGAGGCTGGTTCTCTATAGACTGATTTACTTGGTTTGGGGGCCTCACTAATGCCCTTTGGCCAGTATCCTCCCCAGGGCTTTCTCAGGCCCTCCATTGTCCTCTAAATGGAACGTGAAAACCTGCTTCTTGTGCTGTTTAGGGATCCTGCTGGATCACAGTTCTATCCCAAAATGTGACACTCCGCCTCCTACCGGTTTCTAGAAGAATCACATCTTTCTTTTACTGGTGTGATGATTTGGGGGAACTCCAAATTCTGATAAATCAGTGGCAGGATGAGAATTTGGATCCTCCATTAACCCTCTCTGGGGCCCAGGACTGAATCTAGAAGTCTCCATCCCTCACCATCCCAGCCAGCTGCCCAAATTCACGTTAAGTGACCACTTAACTGATACATTTCTGAGAAGCTGGGCATAAACCTAATTTGATGGATTAGATTTTAATGCACTAAAAGAGAAGGAAATTAATGTTGTGAAGTCAACTAGCTCATATATTGGGCATTTACTATGCGCCATTTGCTGTGTTAAGTACTCTACTCGAAGACCCTATTTAATTTTCTTGACAATAAAGAAAGCTCAGATTTCTCCATTTTATAGATACTGAGACAGCTCAAGAGATTTTTATGCAGCTTGGCCAAGGTCACCAGCTGGAAGGCTGCCAGACTGATGAAATAAACATAGGAGCCTAGTTAAAGTTTAATTTCATATAATTATTTATTTAGAATATTTTTTTTAGTATAGCAAATATCAAATATTTCATGCAATATTTTGTCTGCCAATCCTATCCAGATGGTAAGGGGGCGGGGAATGTGGACTGGAATCCAAGTTGCCTTATTCTCTGGCCTTCCAACTGTAAGACCCCAGAATTCTTCGGAAAGGGAAGAAACCTCCTGTACTGACACTCGGACTCCATCTCAACACGCTACTAGTATGGAAATGGGGGAAGTAAGTCGATCAGTCGTGTCCGACTCTTTGCGACCCCACAGACTATACAGTTCATGGAATTCCCCAGGCCAGAATACCAGGGTGAGTAGCCTTTCCTTTCTCCAGTGGATCTTCCCGACCCAGGAATCGAACGGAAGTCTCCTGCATTGCAGGCAAATTCTTTACCAACTGAGCCACAAGGGAAGCCCCGTATGGAAGAGCAGCCTTCTTAAAAAAGCATCCTCACCCTCAAACCCCCACTCCTCTGACTTTTGAGAAAACTTGTGTACATATCCAGCTTGTAAATTTAGATGCCCACATTCAAATGTCTTATAGCTTCCAATATTCTTAGTAAGTTTTACATTCATTCAGTCAACATCCAATACACCCATTTAACTCCCTGACAAATATTTATTGTTTGGGGGCTTGTCATGCCAACCAGGACGAGAAAAATGAATTAGACAAATTGGACTTAGGCCCTGTCCTTGAGGAGCTCCTGTTTCACTGCAGGAGACTGATAAGTAGACACGATAGGGTGTGATGGTTGGGGTGGGCTATGATAGACTGAGAGTTGCTCCAGAAGCAGAGGGGCTTAGGGGTGCGAACAGCCAGATGCAAAACCCAGGAGATCAGCTTCAGGGTGGATAGTTCTGTTTTCCTCTGGAGGAGGAAACAAAAGATAATAAACTTTAGCCAGTGGTTAAAATCTGCAGCAAAAGATGAATTCAGATGAAGAAGAACATGAGAACTCGGGCTCCAGAGCCAGACATCCTCGTTACATTCAAGTTCTCTGGCTTACTAGCCATGTGAGCATGACCATGTAACCAAACCATCCTCTCCTTGCCCAAGTTTTGACTTCTCTGAAATGGGGGAAACAACATGGTCTATCTCATTGGTTTGATGCACAGGTTAAATTAAATAATCCATATAAAATGCCTAATGCAGCTCCTGAAATGTAGTGAGTATGCAAATGAAGTTAACATCAAGTGTTTTCCCCTTCCACTAGATCTTCCCTTAAGCCTACGAACAAGTTATAATATCTTACTTTGACTCCATATTTTCCTCTAACTACTGGTGTATTATCTGTTCCTTTTTTAGGGCATCACTCTTTGAAAGAATTGCTTGTAACCCCTGCTTCTGTTTTTATTACCTCCTTCTCTTTCCTGAACCCGCTTCATGGAGCCTGTTTTTGTTAAGGTCACTGACAAGCTCCACAATGCAAGCCCAGTGGGCAATTCTCATCTCACTTGCATCCCTTCAGCAGTATTCAATGCAGCTGGTCCAGCCATGCTTCTGGAAGGGCTTGCTTTCCTTGGCTTCCAGGACCCCAGGCTCACCTGGTTCTACCTCCCTCCTGCTCCTTCTCCAACTCAGTGGCTGGCTCTCCCTCTCCCTCTCCAGGTTCCTCAACTGAATGTGGGATTCCCGTCGAGCTCAGTCCTCTGACCTCTTCTCCTTTCAATCTACATTCACTCCTTAGGTGATCTCTTGCAATCTGCTGACTTAAAATCCTGCCTTTCTTCTGATGACCAAACATCTAGAGCTTCCAGTTCAGACATCTTCCCTGAGCTCCAGACTCAAACAGCCGATTGCATAAATAACATAACCATTGAGGACTTCCCTGGGGGGCGCAGTGGATAAGAACCCACCTGCCAATGCAAGAGACCTGAGTTCGATCCCTGGTCTAGGAAGATTCCACCTGCTGCAGGCAGCTAAAGCCCACGTGCCCCAACTACTGAGCCCGAGTGCTACAACTATGGAAGTCCACGCGCCTAGAGCCTGTGACTCCACAACAAGAGACGCCTCCACAGTGAGAAGCCCGAACACCACAACGAAGAGTAGCCCCTGCTCACTGCAACTGAGCCCACGCGTAACAGCGAAGACCCAATACAACCAAAAATAAATAACTTTAACAAATAAAAAATTAAAATATTTTTCTAAAAAATCACCATTGAGTATTCAACAGGCATCTCAGATTTAACCTGTTGATACACAAACTCTTGAATTAACCGCCTGCTCCCCACCCAGAATCTGTTCTTCCCAGAGTTCCCCATCTCAGTAAATGCTACCATCGTTCATTCTGATGAATCACTCAATTCCTCTTTCTCTCATTCCCTACATCCACATTCCCTGTTGGCTTTACTCTCAAAATACATCCGCAATTCAATAGTTGTCACTTTCTCTAAAGAAAGATTTCTCAGCTTCGGCACTGTGGACCTTTTTTTTTCTAAGCATTTATTGATTTATTTGCGCTGAGTCTCAGACGCAGCACTTGGGATCTTTAGTTGTGGTCTTTAGTTGCCTGCGTGTGAACTCTCAGTTGAGGCATGTGGGATCCAGTTCCCCGACCAAGGAATGAGCCCAGGCCCCCCTTCATTGGGAGTGTGGAGTCCTAACCCCTGGACCACCAGGGAAGTCCCACTTTGGACATTTTGGAGCGGGTAATTCTTTGTTGTAGGGAGCTGTCCTGTGCATTATTGTAGGATGCTTACCAACATCCGTAGTGTCCACCCAGTAGAGGCCAGTAGCATCCCCCTGGTAGTGACAACCAAAAATGTCTTGAAATACCAGATTTGCCTCCCAGCTGGCTCCCTACTTCCATTCCATTTCCCTCAGAATCCTCATGGCTCCTTCCCTCATTTCACTCAGGATTGCTCTTTAAACCTGCCAGAGAGGGACTTCCCCGGTGGTCTGGTGAAGACTCCGCATTCCCAAAGCAGGGGTGTGGGTTCAAACCCTGGCTGGGGAACTAACGCAGCATGACCGAGAAAGAAAGAAAGAACCCGCCAGAGAGGGCTTCCTTGACCACTCTTTCCCAAGCAGCACTGCCACCCCAGTCCCTCTCTGTCCTCCCACACTCTGTGTGATGGTCACAGAGACTTGCAGCCCCGAGTTCCTTCCTTAAGGAAGGACTATAACCCCAGCTGCTCTGAGTAGAGTCATCAGACAGCCTTGAGCTATCTATCAGTCCCTTCAAGAATCGGCTCAGCCACAGAGTGGGCTCGCCCAAGGTCGTGACCTTCCCTAGGTAGCCCACATCCAGGAAAGGAATGGGCCCAAGTGGAAAGGAGGTGACACAGATGGGCCCTTTTAGCTCTGGAGCTCCCCGCAGAGTCTGCTGAGCCTGGCATTGGGGCTGCTTCTCAGCTTGATTTCCACCTCTGCCCAATCTTGCTCCCTTCCACTCACTTGCTCAGAGATGATTCTAGAACATTGAGGTGCTAAACATCTCAAGGTGTGCGTCCCAAAGGATTCAACCTGTGACACCTGCTAGAGTTTTCTTAACACTCTGGCATATCTAACATCATTTTTCTTTTCTTTTTTGGTTTATTATATGCATCTGTTTCAGGTCTTCAAGACAGGGGCTTTGAAACGGCTGTATCTCTAGCACGTGAAACAATGCCTGGCACATACAGAGTAGGTGCTCAGTAAATATTCATTGAATGCTGAATGAATTATCATTTTTGTCAGTCTCAGCTCCTCACTCCTTTAAGACTACTCTACACTCAGAGAGTCCTTGAGCGATTTCTAATATGAAAGCTTCGACTTTCTAACAGATGTACAGCTCAGGGGATAAATCTTTCTGAAATGATTTCCTTCTGGAGCGGAGACAGGCCCAGATGGTTTTGGATCTGAAAGATCTACTGCAGGGCTCTGCTTGCTAACAGCTTTATCCCTCCTGCTTTGTCCTCCTTTTGTCTGGGAATACATTTAACAGGCTGGCTCGGGGGGAAGCTGCCATGAGCCTTTGAACCAGCTACACTGAGGGCTGTTTTGACCTGCTCAGCCCATAGGACAAATTACAGATTGAGAGGCTATTTTTGAGTATTTTTACACTGTTTCATCTTTTTCAAGAGTGCCCACATTGCTCAGTAATTTCCCAGGATGGCCATGAGTCCACTTTTCCATCCTAATTTTATATACAGACAAACTGGGGTCTGAAGAGTCACTTCATTCATTCCAGAACTGTTTACTGAACACCCCTGTTCCACGCACTGGGCTGGGTGTTACAGGACATGAAGATGAACAGGCAGGCTGGCAGGGAGACAGGAAGGAAGAACTCTGTTACTGAGTTGTGAACCAGGAACTGGCAGGGTCAGAAGATGAAAGAAGTAGTTTTTTCTGTATTGAGAGACAACCTCTGGGGAGGTTTTACTGTGCCAGTCACATTTTTTAAAAAAAGAACCCACTTTAAACACGCAGGCTCTTTAGTTCAAACTGTCTTTTGTGCTCGTCATTTCTAATATTCCTAATTCCTACAGATTCTAATAATTTTAAATAGGTGTATGCTCATGCACACACAAATATGCTTTTTTTCAAACAAAATATGAAATATGCCATCTTTTAAAATTACTAATATTTTGGCTATATCCAAGAATATTCATTGCAACATTCTATGTAATAGCAAATATCCAGCAATAGGAAATTGGATAAATAATTTCTCTATATAGTGGAATATTATGCAGTGGGAAGAAATGACGGGGGGGGTCTGTGTGGTATGGAAGCATCTCCAAGATATACTGTGAAACCTAAAAAGCAAGCTTCAAAAGGAAAATGTAGGTGTGTGTGTGTGTGTGTGAAAAATAATCACACATATAAGTTTGCCTATGCATGAAACATTTTTGTAAAGATTCCTAGGAAGGTGTGAACAGTCATTTCCTCTGGAGCAGGAAAAGTAAACATATTATTTTTCACAATATGCCCTATCCTGTGTGGACATTTTTTATCATGTGTGTTTTAAATTTTTCAATTAAACCAGAATTAAAAATGAATGAGACAATATAACATGGGCATTTCTCCCACATGGCTATGTAATATAGCATTTAGCTCTGATCACTACCAGGTCCTGTTTAGATACTTGCCCAGAGGTCTCTGATGTCAGAATGGTTATCAGTCCACTTCACAGAGAAGAAAACTGAGGCCACTTGCCCAAGGTCACACAGATAGTAAGTGGTAGAGCAGGGATTTGAAGCCACGTAATCTGGCTCAGAAGTCCGTGTTCTGAACCACTGTGGCCCTGTAGTCTCTCTCATCCTTGTTAAGGGCTGCAAAGTGTATTCCACAAAGTGACTGCGTCATACTTCTTACACCCTTTCCTTCTCTGGGGGGAATTCTGTTTGTTTCTAGGGTTTTGCTGTCACCTTACCACACCGAGGAAACATCTTCCAGACTAACCCTTTGTGCTCCCGTATCCATAGGAGAAGTCCTGGGAGTGAAACCACGTCATCATCTGAGGCTTCGTACTTATTACCAAATTAATTACCTTTTTTTCCCCTTTAACCAATTTGTCTCCCTTTGTCTTTGTATGAGAGAGAAAGCAGCCCCGAGACTGGCAGTCGTCCTAGTAAACAGTGTGAGACAGTGGCCCATGCGCCTTGTGAGGTCAGGGACTGTCTTGCTCAACTTTGTTCAACAAAGATTTACAGTGTCCTTACAGAGTGCTCCTGGACAATGGTGAATGCAGTGGACGTGGTCCCTGTCCTCCTGAAGCTGACAGTCTGTGGAGAGAGGCATTAATGAAGTAAACACACAAAATGAAAATATAATACCAAGCTTCAGTAAGTGCCTTAAGGAGAAAATATGGGTTGTTATGGGAAGGAATAAGAGTCCTTCTTAGAGAAGGCAGTTGGAGAGGACTTTTCTGAGAAGAGACGTTACAGCGGAGACAGAAGGAAGAGAAATTAACAGGAGGGGGACAAGGTTGTCTCTTGGTGCCTTAAAAGTTTGGAGTGGATAGCGAAGCCAGGGGACTAGAGACTTTAGAACCATTGAAGGTTTTTTTTAAATATAAATTTATTTATTTTAATTGGAGGTTAATTACTTTACAATATTGTATTGGTTTATAGATCAATGGAACAAAATAGAAAGCCCAGAGATAAATCCACGCACGTATGGACACCACTGAAGGGTTTTAAGCAAGGTGTTGATCTGTTTTTGGCAGTCTCCCCTGGCTGTCATGTAGGAGCTGGATTAGAACAGCAGCAAGAATTCAACTGGAAAAACCAGTTAGACGTTTCTGCAAACAGGAGAGAGATAAATGTGGTTAGTTTAAGGTGATGGAGGAGATCAGGAGTTTTAGAAGACATATCGATTGACGACAATGTGTGGACCTTATTTGGGTCTTCATTTAAAAAAAAAACAGTAAAAAAAAAAAAGGAAATGTCACAGTTACAATGGGAAATTTTAACAGAGGTATCTGATATTAAAAAATTATTTGTTTCAATTTTAGTTGTTTCATTAGGTTTCCACTACCCTACTTGAATTTAAAGTGCTGGAAATTATTTAAAAGATAATTTTGAAATATAAATAGAAATATTAATGAATGCTGTGATGTTCACAGCATTCTGTAAAGTTTAAAGTAATAAACAGTGTTAAGGGGCCCTGGGACAAACACCAAACCAGAATACTTTTGAGGGTGAAAGGCGACGAGAGCTGTAAACAGGGGTTTTCCTAGTAGGTTGAGGTTGTTTGCCTTGATACTTTGGTTGCCTTATTAATTTTTCAGAAACTATCTCCTGACATGTTTTATTTTCGGAGTAACAAAGACATACTTAGGAAATCACACTTGAGACTAAGTCATGCTCTTGCCACGTCTAGGAATCACTTGGTTTTCTTCTCTCCCCTTTTCTCCATCATGAGTCAGATGGCCCTCTCTATGGCTCTGAGACATTGGTTTTCAGTGCTGGGGGTAGGGGGGTGAGACAAGGCTAGGGTTTTGCTCCTCTCCACCCCCACCGTTCAAGGGACATTTGGCAATGTCTGGAGACAGTCTTGGTTGGCACAACTGGATCTGGGGTAGTGCTGCTGGAATCTAGTGAGTAGAAGTCAGAGATACGGCTCAGCATCCTACCATACACAGGACAGTCTCTCTACTCCGCCAAGAAAGAACTACCAGGCCCCAAAAGTCAATAATGCCAAAGCTGAGAAAACTTGCTGTATGGTTCCTTTGTCACAGCACTTCACAAAGACAGGTGATACTGTCAGCTGGTTGACCTCCCCATCTAGACTGTCAACTCCAAGAAGACAGGTGATACATGTATCTTGTTGAGTGTTTGGAATATAGTTGACACTTAAGGACTGAAGGAAGAGGGGAGGGTACATCTAGATTCAAACTTAGGGCCCTGGGAGATCATGCTGCTCATCACCAGCCAGTTGACAAGCATTTCATTCATTCGACATTTAACAAATATTTATTAAGCACTTACCTCAGCAGTGTTTGAGGTACTGGGAATACATCAATGAGCAAGACAGAGTTCCTGCTCAATGAAATGTATTCTTCTAAAGGAAGACAAACAATAGAGCAAAGAAACAAGATGATTTCAGACAGGGATAACTGTCATGAAGACAATAAAAGTATATTGTAATAGTGAATGTCAGGGCAAGGACAGCATAGAGTGAGCAGCTGACATCCTATTGGACTAATGATGAGAATGAGCCAGTCATGGAAAGCTTTAGGCTAGGGAGAAGAATGATCCAGGCAAAAACCCTGAGACCAAAATTAAGTGGCCAATAAAAAAGACCAAGGTGAGAAGACCTGATCACTTGTGCCATAGAAACATTTGGATTTTATTCTAACTGAAATTGTTAAAAGATGTTGTTAAAAGATAATTCTAGGCAATTCCCTGAAAATCCAGTGGTTAGCGTTCCACACTGTCACTGTGTGAGCACAGGTTCAATTCCTGGTGGAAGAACTAAGATCCCTGAAGTCCTCACTGCACAGCACGGTCAAAAAAAAAAAAGTCATTCTGGTGTCTTTGGGAGAATGTATGAAACACGTATTAAGTGAAGCAAAAGTCACTCAGTCATGTCCGACCCTTTGCAACCCCATGGACTATACAGTCCATGGAATTTTCCAGGCCAGAATACTGGAGAGGCTAGCCTTTCCCCTCTCCAGTGAAACATGTATGACTTCAGTTCAGTCTCTCAGTCGTGTCCAGCTCTTTGAGACCCCATGGACTGTAGCACACCAGGCTTCTCTGTCCATCACCAACTCTGGGAGCTTATTCAGACTCACATCCATTGAGTCGGTGATGCCATCCAACCATCTCATCTTCTGTCATCCCTTTCTCTTCCTGCTTTCAGTCTTTCCCAGCATCAGGGTCTTTTCCAATGAGTCAGTTCTTCATATCAGGTGGCCAAAGTATTGGAGTTTCAGCTTCAGCATCAGTCCTTCCAATGAACATTCAGGACTGATTTCCCTTAGCATTAACTGGTTGGATCTCCTTCTTGGACTCTCAAGAGTCTTCTCCAACACCACAGTTCAAAAGCATCAATTCTTCCATGCTCAGCTTTCTTTACAGTCCAACTCACATCCATACATGACTACCAGAAAAACCATAGCTTTGACTAGACAGACATTGTTGGTAATGTCTCTGCTTTTTAATACGCTAAGTTGGTTATAACTTTTCTTCCAAGGAGCAAGCATCTTTTAATTTCATGGCTGCAGTCACCATCTGGAGTAATTTTGGAGCCCCCCAAAATAAAGTCTGTCACTGTTTCCACTGTTTCCCCATCTATTTGCCATGAAGTGATGGGACCAGATGTCATGATCTTAGTTTTCTGAATGTTGAGTTTTAAGCCAGCTTTTTCACTCTCGTCTTTCACTTTCATCAAGAGGCTTTTTAGGGTGGTATCGCCTTTATATCTGAGGTTATTGATATTTTTCCCGGCAATCTTGATTCTAGCTTGTGCTTCATCCAGCCCAACGTTTCTCATGATGTACTCTGTATATAAGTTAAATAAGCAGGGTGACAATAAACAGCCTTGACCCACTCCTTTCCCGATTTGAAACCAGTCTGTTGTTCCATGTACAGTTCTACCTGTTGCTTCTTGACCTGCATACAGATTTCTCAGGAGGCCGGTCAGGTGGTCTGGTATTTCCATCTCTTGAAGAATTTTCCAGTTTGTGATTCACACAAAGGCTTTGGCGTAATCAATAAAGCAGAAGTAAATGTTTTTCTGGAACTCTTCCTTTTCCGATGATCCAACGGATGTTGACAATTTGATCTCTGGTTCCTGTATAATTCGAGTTAAAAATACTTCGGTCACATTCTCCGCGGCTTCTTGCCTAAGGGGAAACTGTCCATATCCAGGAGAGGGCGCTCTAGGCGCCGGGTCAACAGACAGCGCTCTGGTTCTTTTAGAGAAGTCTGTCGCTTCCGGCAGAGGCTGCGTCGCCCGGCGCCTTCCTCTCTATCCGCCCATCTCTGTGGTAGCCGGGGTCCAGGCCCCGCCCCCAACTGGGGCCCCGCCCCCTTCGGCTGGCAGCGCGCTCTTCGGACTCGGCCCGGAGCTGACCCCGGGGCTGCCCGGCTCCCGCGTCGGTCAGATTCCTGTTCATGGCGATCCCGGGGCCCGCACCCCGGCCTGGCGGCAGGTTAGCAGGGCGGCTGGGGAAGAGGGCCGGGCCTTGGGACGTCTTACTCGGGGCTGTTTGGGGAAAAGGTACAGCTGCTTTCCAACTGCATAACATGCTGTGATTTTTAAAAAACTTTTTATTCAACATTGTGTTTTTGAGATCATGCATGCTATAGTAATCTAGTTTTCACTTCTGAGTGCTAGGTGGTGCTTCGGTCTTGAGACCGCAGTTTACTTATACATTCTCCTAGTGATGGACACTTAGATTGCTTAGATTTTTCTTTGGATTGTTCACCCCAGGGTAGGATGCTTGGTCACACTTAATCCTGCTAAATTTGTTTTCCGGAGTGACCGCACCCAGTGTCCCAACACCACTGCCTAAGGTTCCTGTTTCCCCTCAGCCATCGACCCCCACCCATCCAGGGTTTGGTATTGTTTGGGTTTTCTAATGTGTATCAACTTAATCAGTGTAAGGCGGTATTCCATTGTGTTAACTTTACGCTTTTAAGTATTTGCATTTCCCCTTTTCTTTATGTCCTTTTCCCACTTTTCTGCGGATTTCCTGTCTTCCTAACACAGGAATTTCTTCTATGCATAGATTTTATTACCTTGTTTATTTTCCAGTCTGCAAATTTTATTATCTTATTTTCCGCTCTCCAAGTCTTTGAATCTATGGCACAATGTTGAACAAAAATACTTAATTCTAAGTTAAAGTTGTGAGTTTTCCTGCTTTTTAGTTTTTGATTTGGACCTCTTATTTGAGAATGGATGTAGCGGGTTTCCTTGTCTTGTGGCTAAAATTTCTTTATTAATTTAGCTATAGGTTTTTGGTAAATAACCTTTCATAGTGAAAGTGAAAGTGAAGTCTCTCAGTCGTGTCCAACTCTTTGGGACTCCATGGCCTGTAGCCTACCAGGCTTCTCCATCCATGGGATTTTCTAGGCAAGAATACTGCAGTGGGTTACCATGAACCCGGGTCTCCCGCATTGTAGGCAGACACTTTACCGTTTGAGCCACCAGGGAAGTCCTAACCTTTCATAGCATTTGTCAGTTTAAAGAAATTCCTTTTTAATCCCCTGGTCTGTTCCCAGCCTACCGACTTCAGCATTTGTAAAACATTCTTTTTGTGTGGCCTCAGCCCCAACCCACAACAGGTGTAGATAAGTTTAGTCACTGCTCTCTAAGGCTCCGTTGTCCTCTTAGGTTTCTCTCTGCTTCTCTTCTTCAGACCCAGGTTGGATTTGCAATTTCTCCAGCGGTTCTTGCAGATACAGAAGGTTTTGTTTCCCTCTTGGTCATCACAGAATGCCTTGATGTTCCTGACCCTTTTGTGTGTGGCCCTACTGGGTGAGTGAATGAGCCCAAGCTCGTGGGGTCCTTTTCCTTCTGCGGGGTGTTGATTACACGAAGATACAAGAAGAAGTCTTCTCTGACTTTTCTCCCCCCTCCTTACTGATTCCTGACTCCTCACCCTCCCGCCAGAGCAACTGGTGATCTACCGGGTTGGCTTGATCCCCAGTCAATACTTTGGAGTCCTAGGAAGCAAAGACTTAAATGGATTTAAGACGCTGACGTTCCTGTCTGTTGTGCTCATCGTCCTCAACTCCGTGGTAAGGTCTTCTCCCCACATCTCTCTTCTCCTCCAGCCTAGTATGATGTCTGTCCAGTGCCCGGTGGGACTTAGCCATCAGGAAGCAGAAACCAAGCTGTGCGTGTGTGTTCCCTCTCTCTTCTGGGAACGTGGGGTCAGAACTCTAGGCAGGGCATTGATCTCGCCTGTTGGCCCACCTGAGACCAATGCCACAATTGTTTCAAGCTCTTGGGGCTCGGCCACAGGGTTCTGGTTTAATTCAACATTTAACAGAAAAGATCATTGTCGCTTCTGTTCCCAGAAGTCTTGCCTCAGGGAGCTCAGACCCCCTGAAAACCGGGCCCAGCATCCAGAGCCGCTGCTGTCCTCACGCACTGAGGCTGTGACTGAGCCTGGCACTTGTCACATCACCCAGCCTATGCACCTGCTGCTTCCTCACAGAACGGCCTCCTCTCCCCACCCCTCATTCACTTGCTTAATGCCTGCTGACTTTTCAGGATTCTTCTGCTATCACCTCCCTCAGAACATCCTCAACTTTTCTTTCCTGTTTCCTCCGCCCAACTCCACCCCTTTGAATTACTAATCTTTTTTTTTTTTTTTTTTTGCTGCACCATGAAGCATGTGAGATCTTAGTTCCCTGACCAGGGATCGAACCTGGGGACCCCTGCTTTGGGAACTTAGAGTCTTAGCCATTGGCCCACCAGGGAAGTCCTGTTAATCCTTTTGAGTTTACCTCTGCTCTAACACCCCTGACACCCTTTGGACTGTTTTTTCACTAGACTGTGAACTCACTGTTACCTCCCTCGTGCTTAGCATACAGAGACTCTGTAAATGATGAGAGTCAAGGTTCTGCTAGGACTCAAGCCTAATGCTGTCAGGCTTCACTACCTGTTTTCTTGGGGAAGGCACTTCTCATCACACTTTGGCACTTCTGTTGGGTCTTCTGTAAGTAAGCACCTATGTATATAGAACCCTGTTCCAGGTTTGGGGGGACAGAAAAATAAGAACATAAATGGAAGAGAAAATACTGTCCCCAATCTCCAGAAGCGCGTGGGGGCTGGTCCTTGGTGAAGGATTGAACACATGAGTGAATGAGGAAGGGAGGAATCCCATGACTTGAGGCTTTAAGAGGCCCTAGTGCTGAGTGGACAGCCTTTGGGCTGGGACTGGTTGGCAGAAGCTTTCTGCCAGCCTGAGCTGGGAGCTGACGGTTGCAGGAAGAATTATACATCTCTCCCTTCCCCGTGTCTCCCCCACTGCTCAGCTCAAGAGCTTTGACCAGTTCACCTGCAACCTGCTGTATGTGAGCTGGAGGAAGGACCTCACGGAGCACCTCCACCGCCTCTACTTCCGCGGCCGCGTGTACTACACCCTCAACGTGCTGCGTGATGACGTCGATAACCCGTAGGCGCCCCCTGTCAGTCTTGGCCATCCTCTATGGGGTTCATCCATCTGGGCTGACTCAGCCCAGGAGAGGCCCTGCTGGGACCCCCATGAGGTCATCTGCAGTTATCTGCAAATGTCGTTGCCCGGAGCCATAGGGGGCGGGTGCTCTGCACACCTGAGGACGGAAAGGTGAAAGAAGAGGCCAAGAGCAGCTCCCTTTTGTCCATTTCATATTCTGGGCCTCCAAACAAGGCACTCTCTGAAGACCGAGATAAAAGTCCTTGCTAGAAAAAAGCAAGAAAACCGACGCTCTGATTTTTACCAGTAAAAGACTGCTGCAGTCTAGGACTCAGTCTGGGATGCCAGTCCCCATTCTATCACCTCTCTTAGGTTCACTGAGTCCCAGGTTCCCTTACAGGTGAGGGAACTGAGGCCCAGAGAATGCAAGGGCTTTGCCCAAGCTCATGCCTCTCTGGGAGTTTGGAGTCATTGTGGCCTTGGTGTTGGGATGAGACGTATGGAGTCTCTCTTCACACTCATTTCCTCCGCACTCACCACCCTTCCAAGCTCTTCGTTGCCTGAGGTAACCTTTCCTCAGCTTATGCAGAGCTTTGCAGCAAAGGCTCTTGGAAGGCCCTGATGCTGCTTCTTTATTTATTTATTTATTTGACTCCGTGGGGTCTTAGTTGAGGCATGCGAGCTTAGTCACCCTGTGGTATGTGGGGTTTCAGTTCCCTGACTGCAGATGGAACCAGAGAAACTGGTGGATTCTCAACCACTGGAGCACCAGAGAAGTCCCACCGTGATGCTTCTTGACTTTCTCTTCTAGGCATCATCTCCATGGCTGAACCCATACAGAGCTTCCACAGCCACATAGCTAAAATGGGGGCGGGCTCCGGCTCATGAGGGAGAGGTTGGGAGGAGTGAGATAAGCCGGATAGCTTTCCTGATCATCCAGAAACTTGGGTCACCCACCCTCAAGTTCTTCTTTGGCTCTGCTCGGAGCCAGCTCAGGCCACTCGGGTGCTGGACCTTTCAGTTGCCATTTTTTTTCTGAGGGGTAGACTGAAGTGCCTTAAGAAGCCACTTTCCACAACCCTGTTTGAAGATCCTAAGGGTCTCATTGCGTTTAGGAGACCAGCCCTTGTCTGGGTCCCTCTTCCCATGGAGTCGTTGCAAGGCAAGGTCAGAATAAGAGGTAACCTGGAACTGCCTTAGCTCTCACCCCAGAGCCCAGCTCCCTGGGTCCAGTCACTGTGTGTCATTGGTTCCAGGGACCAGCGTATCAGCCAGGACGTGGAGCGGTTCTGTCGGCAACTCAGCAGCATGGCCAGCAAGCTGATCATCTCTCCCTTCACCCTCGTCTACTACACGTACCAGTGCTTCCGGAGGTGAAGCCTCTCCTCTTGCCGGCATGCCCCCCAGCCTCCCCTGCTTGCTGGTTCCCCAGAGTCCAGCACTCACATGCCAGAGGGGAGTCTGCTCTCCCGGGTCAGGGTCCAGAGAGGTCTTCCCTCCTTCCCACCTGCACCCCAGGAAGTCTACTCATCTTGTGTGTTCGGACCCTGGCCCTCCCTTTGGCCCTGTAGTGTGTCACTGTCCAGGTATACGGTGCCCCCACGTAGGAGCAGAGGCCCCACGGGGCTCTGAGATGGGACGGGCTGCCCAGAACTGGGGCAGGAGTCAGGGCCAAGTCCTGCGGGTATATGTCCCTCTCCACACCCTCCCTCTCTCCGCCTTTCAGCACCAGCTGGCTAGGGCCTGTGAGCATCTTCGGGTATTTCATCCTGGGAACCGTGGTGAACAGAGTGTTGATGAGTCCCATTGTGGCAAAGCTGGTGCAGCAGGAGAAGCTGGAGGGGGATTTCAGGTATGTCTCCCTTGCTCGGGGGTTTCTGGGCTGAGCATAAGGCATAAGGAATGGGATCTGGAAAAAGGCTGCCTGAGTTTAAATCCCAGTTATGCCAGTCACTAGCCGTGCTCTTGGGGGAGGTCTTTAACCTCTAAACTTCCATCTTCTCATCTCTAAAATGGAGATGGTACTGTCCCCGATGGAGAGAATTATAAGGGGAATTAATGAGATGATACATGAGCAGCAGTGAGAACGATGACTGGTTGGCCCTCGTCACCGTCATCCCTTGGCCTTCTCACACGCTTCTGTTCCAGACGCCCTCATTCAAGTCAGCCCGTGGATCTGTGCCCTGCTCTGTGCTTCCTGGCCGCCTCCTTCAGACCCGGCCCTGGGAGAAGGAGGGGCGGTGGCAGTCATGCACCTGTCCTCTCTGGAGCAAGGCGAGGGGCTGCCCTGTCCACTGGGCTCCTGCCACCCCACCCAGGCCTGGGATTTCCCACCCTGTGACAATTCAGGGAAGGGTTGGGCTGAAGCAGCCAGTGTTGAAGGGGACCCGTGTTCCTCTTTGCCTGGAGGTCCTGTTGATCCAGGACTCTGAAAGGAGAGAGCCCAGTCCTGCCCACCGTCAGCACACATTTACCTCTGGTCTGCCCAGGTTCAAGCACATGCAGATCCGGGTGAATGCTGAGCCTGCTGCTTTTTTCAGGTGAGTCCTGGAGATAGTTGCCCATCTGCCTCATCAGAACTGATCGGGGAGATAGATGGCAGAGAAGGCAAGGTGAATCATACCACCCTCCCACCATCGCCAAGGCCAGGGGCCAGGCATCCTCACACTTGGCCGTGACCCTCTCCCCGTGTCTCACGTCTGTCCTCGTCTGCCTCATCCTTCTGTCCGTGGCTTTGCTTCTGGAACAAGTCCTTCCTCCTCGTGGTGTAGCATGGGGCAGAATTTGTTTTAGAGTGAAATGAGTGCCTGCTTCATCCTCTTGCTGATGACTATAAGGCATTGCCTCTGCTTTTCTGTCTGTAAAAAAGTGGCTTTCCACCAGTGCCCGAAGCCCATTGACGTCCACAGCTCATCTTGCATCTCTGTAGCATGGGAGGGAGTGGAGCCTCTCAGATTAGAAGACTCTCTCCCCACAGACTCTGTCCCAACAGCTGTGTTGTGAAATCCCATTCCTTCCCCTGTGGCCACGGCAGGTCCCTGAACTCTGCCTCCTGTAAGGACTCTGGACTTTTGTTTGGATTGATAGTAAGGGCCCAGAGGTTTGTGTTTAAGGAATGGAAGTTTGTCCTTGGATCACATGGATCTAATAGCCCCAGGACTTTGCTCTTATGTCCATCTCTGCTGCAGTTTGTAGCTGCCACCACTTCGGGGGCACCAAGAGTTTCAGGAATCTATGAGAGAGGTTGAGGGGCTTCCCAGGTGATGCTAGTGGTAAAGAGCCCACCTTTCAGTGCAAGAGATGCAAGAGATGTGGGTTCGATCCCTGGGTCGGGAGGATCCCCTGGAGGAGGGCATGGCAACCCACTCCAGTATTCTTGCCTGTAGAATTCCGTGGGCAGGGGAGCCTGGCAGGCTACAGTCCATAGGGTCGCAAAGAGTCGGACACAACTGAAGCAACTTAGCATGCATTCAGCATGCCTAAAAGAGGTTTGTTGTGGGGAGCAGATATAGCTGTAGTTAGTTCAGTCTCTCAGTCATGTCCGACTCCCTGCAACCCCATGAATCGCAGCACACCAGGCCTCCCTGTCCATCACCAACTCCCAGAGTTCACTCAAACTCATGTCCATCGAGTCGATGCTGCCATCCAGCTGTCTCATCCTCTCTCGTCCCCTTCTCCTCCTGCCCCCAATCTCTCCCAGCATCAGAGTCTTTTCCAATGAGTCAACTCTTCGCATGAGGTGGCCAAAGTACTGGAGTTTCAGCTTTAGCATCATTCCTTCCAAAGAACACCCAGGACTGATCTCCTTTAGAATGGACTGGTTGGATTTCCTTGCAGCCTAAGGGACTCTCGAGAGTCTTTTCCAACACCACAGTTCAAAAGCATCAATTCTTCGGCGCTCAGCTTTCTTCACAGTCCAACTCACATCCACATATGACTACTGGAAAAACCATAGCCTTGACTAGACGGACCTTTGTTGGCAAAGGTATAGCTGGGCCTGTGCTAAATTGTTTCTGGATTCTGCAACCTCTGCTCATGAAGCTTTGGGCCCTAGGGCAAGCAGGTTGGTTCTTAGGGCTCTGAGTTTGTCGTCCTGCAGCCTCTCTGTGCTTGATGCTAAATCTGAAACTCCTTCTCTGTCCTCCCCTAACCTTTCTGCTTGGAGAATTTCTGCCCATCCTTGAAGCGTGAAGTCACCGTCTCCTGGGCGCCTTCCCAGACTCCCTTGGTGATCAGGCCTGTTTACTTCCATAGTCCTGCAGACACACGGCTTACGTAACACTTTCCATATGTTCCAGGTGAAGAAGGCATGTATTTGCCTGCCGGGCTGTTTTATCCACCTCTGTCTGGCTGACTAGCACCAAGCCTGCCACCTAGTGTCTGCTCAGTGTATATTTGTTTAATAACAGTTTTTTATCAGGAGCCACTCATATGTCTGGCACCTTAAATTCAGAAATTTTCACATTAGTCTATTACATAGGTATTATAAGCTCCATCTCTTAGATGAGTAAACTGAGACTCAGAGGCTTAATAACCTGTCAGTGTTACCCAGCTAGTCACTGGCCAGAGCCAGAATTTGAACCAGGTCTGCCCACGCTATAGAGTTCCTGTTCTTGGCACAGGCAATACCAGGTTGAATGAATGCAGCAATGGCTGACTGCTAGTGGCCAAAAGGGTCTGCAGGAAAGATCACTTGGGTGGGCCTGGTCCCGAAAGGGGAGTGTGAGGAGTCTGGCAGAGGCTCTCTAGACCCGGTGGACATCCTGGCCTTTCTCATCAGGGCTGGTCACGTGGAGCACATGAGGACAGACCGCAGGCTGCAGCGACTCCTTCAGACCCAGCGGGACCTGATGTCCAAGGAGCTCTGGCTGTGCAGTAGGTGCAGGGAGTCCGGAGGCAGGAACCACGGGGTGGGGATAGTCTATGGCCCCCCCCGCACACAAGCCGCTCCTCCCTCTCTGCACTGATCAGTTTGCCTTTGCTGTGAGTGTCCTCAGGAAAGTGAGAATCCGGGAAATCACTTGAGATGCCACTTGGCCTCCTGTTCCCCTTGGAGCACACACGCTCAATGCCCGGGCCTCTCACCCTGGGTTTCTCTTGTGTCTTCTGCAGTCGGCATCAACATGTTTGACTATCTGGGCAGCATCCTGAGCTACATCGTGATCGCAATCCCCATTTTCAGTGGCGTCTACGGAGACCTGAGCCCCGCAGAGCTCAGCAGCCTAGTCAGCAAGGTGAGCCTCCCTCCTGGGAACGCCCCCCCCAATCCCCGGTCACACTTGCTCCCCTGCCCTTCGGCCTTGGAGTCAAGGCCTGGGCTTTTTGCCCTCTCTCCTACCCAGAACGCCTTTGTGTGCTTGTATCTCATCAACTGCTTCAGCCAGCTCATCGAACTCTCCACCACGCTCTCCGACGTGGCGGGCTACACACACAGGTGAGGCTGCCTCTGGCCCCGCCGGGTCCTGAGCAAGGTGTGTGCCGTTGGGAGAAGTAGCCAAGGGGAAAATAAAAGAGCAGAAAAAACCTCACCAAACACTCGTGGGCATGAGAGGAAGAAAGGAGGAAGGCCTTTACCAGGACCCCTAGACCCTCCTCAGGCTTTCCCTTCTTGCCCAGGATCGGGGAGCTTCAGGAGACCCTGCTGGACATGAACCCAAAGTCACAGGATGGGGAGTTTCTGGATGAGAGCCAGTGGGACTTGGCCAGGTAAGCCCTGGGCCAGCAGCACGGTGATGGACCATGTGGGCCACGGAACCGCCCCGGAGCCTGGCCCTTTCCCAGCTGGGCAGGAGAGTCCGGCGGAGCAAATGAAAGAAACCCGTGTTGTGTGCAGGCACATTGTAAATGTTCACCATCTGTGCTGCTGTTGCAGCATCTGTGTTCATTTACACCATCTTCCCACCCGATGGAAGCAAAGTGCACAAGCCGCCTGGGCCTGAGCTAATGAAACTCCAAATAGAATCCCTCCTCTTCCTTTCCTTCCCCTTCCTCCTACGGAGCCCTGCTGCACCCACCCCTTTCCTTGGGGCCTGTCTGTTCTTTGTCTCTGCACAGGCCCAGAGGTGTCTTCATTCATGTATCCTTGAAGGCTCTGGGATGTTTCTGACCTTTCTGGGCATCGAGGATTTGTCTCGCATCCTCACTTTTCTTGAGCAGATTACCTAACCGCTCTCAGTATCTTCATATCCATAAGGAACATGTTCATGGAACCTTTGTTTTAGGGTTGCTGTGGGGATTGGGTCCCCTAGTTCATAGGAGGTGGTTTGGATGGAGGCCGCAGAGTAAGCTTTGAAAAATGGAAACAAGCTGAATTTCAAGAACTATGCTCAACTCTCTTCTTAGGAGCTAACACCTGAACTGTTGCCTCTGTTAAGGATGAAAACTTTATGCATCTCTGAACCCAGGGACCAGGGTGGGCTACTGGGGCAGGGACTGTAGGAAACTGGAGTTGCTGTTCTGTGGGGAAGATGGGCGTCAACGGAGAGCCAGAAACTCCAGAACGGGTTAGTATTTCCATTCCCCTTCTGACCTTCAATCGCACTGTGATGTTGTGAAAACCTCTTGACATTAGAACTGGACAGATGCAGCTCTGTGCCCCTGAGGCAGTTACTTAGCCACCAGACTCAGTTTCCTTATCTGCCAAGAGGGGATAACTGCTATGGTGCCTGGCTGGTAAGACTGATTAAGATCAGTCAAGGGCAGGACTAGGCCCAGCCTGCCACGGAGCATGTGCCCAGACCACCTCTCTCAGTTTGCCAGGGCTACCATAGGACACCGATAGCTACCCACTGGGTAGCTTAAAGAGTAGAAGTTTATTTCCTCATAGTTCTGGAGGCTGGAAGTCCAAGGTCAAGGTGGCGGCAGCACTGGTTTCTCCCCAGGCCTTGCTCCTTCACTTGCAGGCGGCTGCTTTCTCATGGCGTCCTTCCATGGTGTTTTCTCTGCTGTTCACCCCCTGGTGTGTCTCTCCCTCTTAAAAGGACAGCAGTCCTGCGGGATTAGGGCCCTACCCTCGCAGCCTCATTTGAATGTACTCACCTCTTAGAGCTCAGTTGGTAAAGAATCCGCCTGCAATGCAGGAGACCCTGGTTCAGTTCTTGGGTCAGGAAGATCCACTGGAGGAGGGATAGGCTGCCCACTCCAGTATTCTTGGGCTTCCCTTGTGGCTCAGCTGGTAAAGAATCCGCCTGCAATGCGGAAAACTGAGGTCCGATCCCTGGGTTGGGAAGATCCCCTGGAGAAGGGAAAGGCTACCCACTCCAGTATTCTGGCCTGGAGAATTCCATGGACTGTGTAGTCCATGGGGGTCACAGAGTCGGACACAACTGAGCGACTTTCGCTTTCACCCCTTTCAAGACCCTGTATCCAAATGCAGTCACCTTCTGAGGTACAAGGGTTGGAACTTCAGCATGTGATTTCTGAGGTCACAATGGAGCCCATGGCAGCCCCTGCCCCAGTCCAGAGGTGATTCGCCCCCGAGGAGAAGGGGCTCCCCTACTCCCAGCAGCACTGACAGTACTTATCTTCCCCTCATCGCCTCCCTTCTCGGACCCCAGGGGCCTGGGAGCGCCAGCAACAGAGCCAGCAGATGCAGCTTTCCTCGTCGAGCGGGTCTGCATCTACGCCCCCTCCTCTCACAGACCCTTAATCAAGGACCTGAGTCTGAAGATCTCTGAGGGGCAGAGCCTGCTCATCACAGGCGACACGGGCGCCGGCAAGACCTCCTTGCTCCGGGTTCTGGGCGGCCTCTGGGCCAGCGCACGGGGTGAGGACCAGCCTGCCCCGTCTCTGAGCCAGCCTCGGCCTGGGGGGTTGGGGTGCATGTGTGTGCGTGTGGGTATGTGTGTGCATCTGTCTGTGAGGATCAAGCCTCTTGGAGGAGAGTGAGGAGCAGTTTACCTTTTGGAAGATGCCCAAACAAAGGTTTCTGTGGGCCCTGCAGGCTCAGTGCAGATGCTGGCGGACTTTGGACCCCAAGGGGTGCTGTTCCTGCCCCAAAAGCCTTTCTTCACTGATGGGACCCTTCGGGAGCAGGTCAGCCCGGGGCCCACTCCTCCCACCCCGCCCCCCCAACATGGCCCTGGTAGGGTGACAGGTCTCAGCACTAGAGAGCTGGTACAGCAGGCAGGACATAAATGAACCATGCCCAACATGTGAGGGCAAGGACCCCTAGGTCCAAGCCCACCTGGTAGCATCAACCACAGTTGCTGGCCCAGTGGGGCCGGTCCTGCTGTCCCTGGCCAGGGATTGGAGGTCTGAGCCTGGGGCGAGGCAGGGGGTTGGGGTGGGCATATAAATCAGCAGTGGGAGCTGTTGGCCAGGTATGGGGAACAAGCAGCGTTCACTCTGTAGCAACTTTTAAAACAATGATAACACTACATCAGGTTGCTTTTTCTGGTCCCCACACTCCAGCAGGTCTAAATGGTAGCTGACAGACTGCTCCTGTTTCATATTCACATCTGAGGGTCAGGGCAGCTTCCGGGGGCAGGCTAACCTGTGGGGGCCATAAGCCAAATATCACATGTATTTGTTGAGCCCCTTGGATTCTGGGGCCCTCCCTGCTGTCTGTAAGCCCAGCTCCTCAGCTAGAACGCTTCTTCCTCTCCTCGGGTGAAGAGGAGCCTGGTCTCTGGTGGTTCCTGTTTCCAAGCAAGGGTGGGCTGTGTGCCGTCCCACCTCTCCTTGGCCCTTACCCCAGGCCCCTGTGGTTTTATCAGGTGATATATCCCCTGAAGGAGATCTACCCAGACTCAGGTGAGCTGGGCCCCCTTGGGACATGTCCCCCATCCCACTGTTCCTTCTCTGCCTGTTGGGGGAGGCCCCCCACCAGGCTGCTGGTTTCTGGTTGGGTCTCCTCTATCACCTCCTCTGACTGGTTACTGTTTTAGGGTCTGTACCCTGACCTCATCTTGTTCTGTCTCCCCCCTGCAGAGGAGAGACACCCATGGGAGGGAAGGGATGGATCACATCCTTCCTTGGCCCTTCCCTAGTGTATTAAGTGCTGTAACCTGTCGTTCAGACTCCTGGCCCCATTCTGGTGCCCCACCTCTGCTCGCCCCCTGTCGTGATGCACTCCATCCATTCTGGCGACCCAGAGGCACTGACTTCTGTGTCTTGCAGGTTCTACTGATGATGAGAGGATCATGAGGTTCTTGGAGCTGGCAGGCCTGGTAAGTGAGGGCATGGACCCTGAGGTCCAAGCCCACCTGGTAGCACCGACCACACAGGTGCCAGCCCAGTGAGGCCAGCCCTGCTGTCCTGGCCAGGGTCTGGAGGTCTGAGCCTGGGGCAAGGGAGGGGAGTAGGGGTGGGCATATAAATCAGCAGTGGGAGCTGTTGGCCAGGTATGGGGAACAAGCAGCGTTCACTCTGTAGCAACTTTTAAAACAATGATAACACCATGTCAGGTTGCTTTTTCTGGTCCCCACGCTCCAGCAAGTCTAAACAGTAGCTGATGGACTGCTCCTCTCTGCTTGGGGCAGACTGCTCACCCAGCCCTCACTTGCTACGCTGCTGGGGGTAGATGTATGTGGTGGGACTGAGGCGGTCCTCAGGATGGGAGGAGGCAGGGATGGGCCCTTCCATTTGACCCATCGTTTTCTCTGGTGTGTTACAGTCCAGCTTGGTTGCAAGGACAAAGGGTCTGGACCAGCAGGTCGATTGGAACTGGTAAGGAGGAGGTTGGGGTGCTCCAGAGACAGCTCCCCCAAAGACAGTGACTCCCAGGGGTCCTGGCAAGGGATGAACTGACTCCTGACTCCAAATCCCAGGGCGTTGCTGGCCCAGTAGGGGCCTGGTTCATGTCTTTGCATACAGAGTTTTGGCCTTGTCTCTTGTGGGCAGTGTGGCTCTGGTGGGAAAGTTGTGGGGGTGGTGCTGGGACAGTCTGTCTACAGTGAGAGCCTCTTCCTGCCCAGACCATTCTGTGCAGAAGCCAAACTATATGTTCCTTCCTCCAGCTGGCCTCTCCACTTCCCTTTCTGCAGGTACGATGTCCTGTCCCCGGGAGAGATGCAGAGGCTCTCCTTTGCCCGGCTCTTCTACCTGCAGCCGAAGTACGCAGGTGAGGTTCGCCCTGTAGGCGTGTGTGCCATCCAGGTACCGTGTGCGCTCACGGGTGTAGCAGCGTGTTGTTCAAGTGCACCTGGAGAGTCATGGGTATGGGTAGGAGAGCACACCTGTGCCTGGCCAGGTGTCTCTGTCCCTGCCGAGAGGGACAACAGAACTCTGCCCATGAGGCGGCAGTGCTTGCAATCCTCAGGTATATATATATATAAAACCGCTCAGTCGTGTCTGACTCTTTGTGACCCTTTGGACTGTAGCCCACCAGGCTCCTCTGTCCATGGGATTCTCCAGGCAAGAGTACTGGAGTGAGTTTCCATTTCCTCCTCCCAGGGGATCTTCCCATTCAGAGATCAAACCTGAGTCTCCTGCATCACAGGCAGATTCTTCACCACTGAGCCATCTGGGAAGCCCCCGTATATTAAACTACCGAGTCTTAGGCTTTCAGCCAGTGTGGCAGCTGGAGGCAACCTTGAGAGGGCTTCTGATTTTGATCCTCAGATTCTGCCATCTCCCCAGCTATACCTGGCAGAGGGATGGCAGGTATGAACTTCTCTAGGAACTGACATCCTCGAGGGAACTAGGATTCCTCGGATTGAGAGGTCCAAGGCAGTGGCTGGTATTCGTCTATAGGAAGCTGAAGGATTTTGTCCCGCTGCTGCCAGTGGCTTCCCACATGAAGCCTCACCCTCTGTTCCCTTGGCCCATGGTCTCCCCAAGGCAGGGCTCCTGGAAGGCAGAGCAGTTTTCAGCCTCTGATCAGGCCCCAGCCAGAGGCTGGAGGAGCCGCAGAGGTGGGTAGACCGCAGGCCCCCACATCCTCCTGCTGGGTTCTGTCCCCAGTGCTTGATGAAGCCACCAGTGCCCTGACTGAGGAGGTGGAGAGCGAGCTGTACCGCATCGGCCAGCAGCTGGGCATGACGTTCATCAGCGTGGGCCACCGACGCAGCCTCGAGAAGGTACCCGTGCCCGCAGGATGGCCTGAGGACCAGGAAGAACCCCAAGGCTGGGCCTGACAGGGGGACCGTGGAATGGGGAGTGGGGATGGCAGAGTGGGCAGGGGGTCGATTACAGCCAGGGCAGCCTGATCGCCGTGCGGTGGTGATGGTCTCTTGTAGTTTCACTCCTTGGTTCTGAGACTCTGTGGAGACGGAAGGTGGGAGCTGACTAGGATCAAAGTGGAATGAAGCCAAGGCTGGGCACCAGAAGGAGAGCCAAGCTCAGGAGTTTGGGTTCCCAGGAGAGACCAGGAGGGCTGGCGGGCGAGGAAGGAGCCCCAGGTTTGCCTCGCAGTGTGGGGAACACTGGCGGCAGTGGGCTCAGCCCACGTGTGAACCTCCACACCCCTCATCCTGCCGGCGTGCCTCCTGCTACCTCAGCCACCGCTTTGTACACTTGAAATGCTGATCACTTACGTATAACCTCAGATCATGTTTTCTAAAGAAAACATGGAAGTGTGGGATCTATAAGAGATGAAGTGTCGGGGCTTCCCCTGGTGGCTCAGTGGTAAGGAGTCCGCCTGCTAGTGCAGGAGACATGGGTACAATCCCTGATCTGGGAAGATCCCACATGCCGTGGAACAACTGGGTCTGTGCACCACAGCCATTGAACCTGTGCTCTAGAGCCCGTGCTCCACAGCAGGAGAAGCCAGTGCAATGAGAAGCCCGTGCACGACAGCTAGAGAGTAGCCCCTGATCACAACCAGAGAAAACCCGCATACAACAGTAAAGGCCCAGCACAGCCAAAAATAAAAAATGAATAAATAAAAATTGAAAAACAGAGATGAAGGGTCGAAATGGGAGAGTGTATTGGACTCTGGAGTCAAGAGAGCCAGAAGTCTTTTAGATCACTTCAGTTTTGCCATAGGAGACTTTCCAGCTATATAAATTTTATAACTTTTTAAAAGAAAAGGTAAACCTTTTTTTCAACTTGCAACTTTCCCATTTTCTCTTTCTTCATCATAAGATGATCTTTTTTTTCTTTTTTGTGGCCACACAGTACAGCGTGTGGGATGCAGGATCCATGTGGGATGCAGGATCTTTGTTCCCCATCCAGGGATCAAACCCATGTCCCCTGCAGTAGACGTGCCGGGTCTTAACCACTGGACCACCGAGAGGTCCCTAAGATGATCTTTTTAGTTGACTCTCCAGACTTGTCTTTGAGACCCTGGAGGGCCAGAGCAGGACTCTCCACTGTGCTGAGCCTTCTGCCCCTAGTCATTCACTGGCATCTCCCCAGTTGCCAGTTGTCCCTTAGCCACTAACCTCAAGGGCCCTTCTGCTGTTCTAATCTCAACCCAGATGAAAATAAATTTCTAATATTTTTAAGTTAATTCATTTCCTGAAATGCATTTTTAAAGGAAAGTTTACACTTGATATAAATAGAAAGTAACTAAAAATTAATACAAATGGTGTTATGAAATGACAGCCCAATACTGTGCCTACACATGAGACTTGGTATCTGTACACAGGGAGGTTAAGGGATGTTACCGTGGAGTCAGACACCCTAGCACCCAACTGAGACTCTTCCCCTTAATAGATGTGGGGAAATGGAATAAGAACCTCAAGGCTACAAGGGATGATTTCCTTTGTGTAAGACAAGGTTATTTCATGCCTGTTGATGTCACTGGAAATGATCCCAGATGTGGGGAAACGCTGCCCCGGGTAAAAGGTCATCCCCCCGCCCCCACCCCATGGCTTAGCTGGCACAGAGGCCTGGAGCCTATTCTCAGCTCCACCCCTTGAGGGAACTAAAGCAGTGTGTCCAGGTGCTGAGGGGCTGAGAACTCTGGGGTGGGGACCTGGAGTGCCCAGTCCCCAGTGAAGCCTCCGTAGGAACCTGCAGGATGTCAGTGCCGAGAAAGCCGATGGCAGCCCTTCTCTCGGGGCTGAAAGGGACCGTCAAGGTCAGCGTCTGCTTCAGGAACCTTCCCAGACTTGACTCTCCCAAACCATATCCTGCCGAGTGCTCTTCTGGTCTCTGTTCAGACGCCGCTAGCCTTGGGGGACGTCCATCCTCAGACCCTGCCAACTGAGGAGAGCTCTCCCCTAGGCCAAGGGGAAGCCTGTCTCCCTCAGGAGTGCCCTGACTCCCACCCCTTGGGCATGTTTTAAATTGTGGGGTTTGGGTGTGGGAGGACTCCCTCTCTGGTTTAATTTCTGGACTTTTCTCAATATAGCAGGAGCTCCCCTCGGCCTTTCTGTGACAGCCTTGCCTCACTGATTTACTTCGTCCTCATAAGCTCCAACTCCTAAGTGTTTTTCACAAGTGCTGCTGCTAGCAGATTATTATAGAGACCAAGTTTGTTCCTCTGCCTCAAACATGTTTCCCGTGCTGTCTCTGTTCTTAATACTCAAGTACCCAGTGTTCTCCGGTGCAGAAACTCTGCCAAGAGAAAGCTGTTCTTAGGGGCAAACTGTACGCTTTTCCATCACCCATCTCAGAGATGGTGGCTACAGAGAGTTGTAGATGAATTGATACAAACCTGCATGAGGAAAAGTCAGGTATTGTGTCCTTATGAAGAGGACCAAAGTGTTTAAATGTTTAAAATAAGCCAGGCAGATGATTTCCCAAACTTAGGTCTCATTCTGCCGTCCAAGGGTCTACACAGACCCACGTGGATAATCCATAAAAATGTTATCCTATATACATCACTCTTCTGAAGAGTCCTGGGCCATGGGACAGGGCAGAAAAGCAATCTTTTGTCATCTCCATCAAGTATCTGCTTACCTACCACACCTACTTGTGGACCACCCCAGTCAATTTGGGATGAAGGGTGATAGACCAGTCTCTGCTCTGCCACAGCCCACAGGGAACTGTGTGCTCTATGTTCTGAGGACAATCTCCCAGGAAGCCAAAGAGCAATGCTGGGTGCCCTCTGTAAAAACTGCCTTTCCAGAAACATTGTCTTGTTCCTGACATCCTGTCTAGGTGTTGGAATGATGCGTGGGCCTGGGCTAAAGCTAGGTCAGGAAGGAACTCCTGGAGACACAAGGAGTTGTCAGGAGAACCCATGCCTGAAGAATAAGCTAGCTGAAAGGGAGCCCAGGACTAGGGGGCTGTCGAGACTGTCCTGCCAAGGACGTAGGGAAGTGTGGATAGGGCTCAGTCAGGGGACATGTGCTGGAGAACACTGTCCTTAAACCCCTGGCAGGGTGAGGCTGGGTAACTGGCCAGTGAATTTGCCCATCTGAGGGTAGTTAAGGGTTTTGAAGGTCAGATGCCTCTGGGGGCAGTTTCCATGGAAAAGTCTGAAAACGGGGCAGAGACTTTTACCTAGTGACAGCTCAGACCAGGCCCCAGGCCCAGAACTGCCAGATCCCAAGGGATTAAAGAAGGACATAGACAAGATTCAGTCCTGAACTCGCGAAGGGATTTGTGCAGAGCTTGCGGGAAGCCCAGCTCCTGCCACATTTTCTTAAGAAAACTGTGAGGAAGATGCTTCCTTTCCTTTTTACCCCTGTTGAGGGGTCAGCCCAGAGCCTGAAATAACTTAAGAATCTCCAGTTCAAAGCAGAATTCCTGAGCCCCTGCCCCGCCCCCACCTGCTGCATTCGTCTTGCCCACCTCAGGGGATGGCGCTTCCACTGTCAACCCCCAGCTCAGGCTAGAGACCTGAGACCCTCCAGACCTTACCCATATCCAATCCATCACTATGTCCGTCACTACGTCAGAATACATCTGACGTCCACTCCCGCCCTCAGCATCTCCACTGGGACAACTGTGGCTGCCCCGTCCCTGGTCTCCCTGACACTTCACCCAACCACATCCTCCACAAAGCAGCCTGAGGGACCTTAAAAATGCAGATTAGCTACTCATTACATTAAAGTCCAAAATACTGAGCCTGCAAGGCTGCATTCTCATCCCTGTCCTTGGGAGTCCATTGACCTCTGTGTCAGGGATGGGCCAGGCTGGGCCAAGTTTCTCCTGCTGAGAGCTTTGTTCCCCATGCATTCCTGGAAGCACACAAACTCCCAAGACTGACTGAAGGAGAAGCAAAATCTGAATAGATCTGTAACAAGTGACTGAATCAGTAATCAGAAACCTCCTAGCCAATAATCTGAAGGCCAGTGGCTTCACTAGTAAATTCTACCAAACAGTTAAACAGTGTTTCATATCAGTCCTCAAAATAGTCCAGAAAACAGAAGCAGAAGGACACTTCCTAACTCATTCTATTAGGTCAGTATCCCCCTTCACCAAAGCCATATAAAGACGTTACAAGAAAACTGCAAACAAATATCCTTTATGAATATAGATGTAAAGATTCTCAACAAAATACTAGTGGACAGAATCCAGCCATATATTGAAAGCATTATACATCATGATCAAGAGAGATTTAGCCCAGGCATGGCAGGGTAGTTCATATGAAAATCAATCAATGTAATACACCAGTAGAGTGAAGAGGAAAAACCATATGATCATCTCAATTGGCAATTGGTGCAGGAAAAGCATTTGATAAAATCCAACCCTCTTTTATAACAAAAGCACTCGATAAACAGACTAGAAGGAAAGGAAATTTCTGAAACATGATAAAAGACATATATAAAAACGCTACATCATACTCAGCTGGTGAAAGACTGAAAGCTTTCCCATTAAGAACAGGAACAAGACAAGAATGACTGCTTTTACCACTCTTATTCATCATTGAGGTTCTGGCCGGAGCAGTTAGTCAAGAAAAATAAAAGGCATCAAAGTTAGAAAGCAAGAAATAAAGCTATTTGCAGATGACATGATGGTATATTTAGAAAATCCTAAGGAAAAAAGACTGCACAAAATATATCAAAGTCAACAAGGTTGCAGGATACATATGCAAAAAATCGGTTGTATTTCTGTATACTGGCAATGCACAAAGTGAGAAGGAATTAAGAAAACAATTTTATTTACAGTAACATCACATCAGAAAGAATAAAATTCACCAAGGAGATGCAAGCTTTGTATTCTGAAAATATAAAACAACTGCTGAGGGACTTCCTTGGTGGTACAGAGGTTAATACTCTGCACTTCACTGCAGGGGGCGCAGGTTTGATCCCTGGTCAGAGAACTAAGATCCCGCATGCTGTGAGAAGAAAAACAATTACTGAAAGAAAATAATGGAATGAATTACCCGAATGAACAATTTGGCCAACTCACTGCAATAGACCACCTAAGCCTGGGAAGAAACGCCGGGAAGTTTCTTTGAGAAATTGGAGTATTCTAAAATGACCCTGTGTACTAAGGAATTTAGAAAGCTACACGCATGGCCAGGACAGGATGCGTGTTTAAAATAGACCTGAGAAGACCCTAAGCTTTCACCTCTGGCTGATCACTGGGCATGGTCGAAACAGGAAGTAAAGGTTAAGGCAGAGTTTAAGCTGCTCGCTAAGTGTTACAGGAGTGGACAGCAAAGAGCCAGCCTATAAAGACTGGAAGAGATGAGTTGTTTGTTTTTAGCTTCTGGTAAAAATTGTGAAAATACTAGTCAAACAGAGACTTCAAATGAACACACATGACCTGGGATGACAGTCTTCACAAAAATAGTTGGGGAAAATTATTAAACAGATGACTGCAGTCTTCAATAATCAAAAACAGTAACCTCTGGGAAAGGGAGAGAAACTGATTTCCAGGGTTAGCATATTATAATATGCAAATGCTCAGTTTTCAACAAAGAAACAGGATTTTGACCACTCAAAGCCGAGGAAAATGGGCAGAAACCATCCCCGAGGAAGCCCAAACATTGGACTTTTTAGACAAAGTGTTTAAAGCAACTGTAATATGCTCAGATCGCTACAGGAAACCCTAGAGCCGGTCCTAGCTTTGGCTTTATTTAATGCTAGAGCTGGCAGCTCACACTCTCCATCTGTAACTGGTACTGGAGCTGGAGCTACGGCTGAATGTGGCCCTGCAGCTGGTGTGCGAGCTGGTCCAGGAACTGGTGGGGCCTCTGCACTGACTCTGTCCTGTCGCTGGCCCTAGCTCTGGCTTTGGTGTTAGGGCGGCGGCTGGAGCTGGTCCCTGCTCTGGACTTGCCAAGGGCTCTATTGTTGGCTGTAGCTCTGGAGCTTGGGCTAGAGCTAGTGCTGGTACATGCCACGTATCTTTCCTCCTCCACTGCTCGCTTGATATTTCTGGATAAAGAGGACAGAAATGGAGAGGAGGGTGCCAGTGGTTGGAGGGGATTGACAAGAACCAAATGAAACAAGTGCAAGAAGATAACCCAATGTCAGGATTGGAGGAAGTATCCTAATGGGGAGTCAGGTGGAGCAGGGACCACTTGCAGTGGGGAAGGTTGCACAGAAGCCAAAGGATTGAGAGGTGAACATGTTATTCACATTTTACAGACCTTTACACTTTACACCTGATGTGAAGAGCTGACTCACTGGAAAAGACCCTGATGCTGTAATGATTCAGGGCAGGAGGAGAAGGGAGCCACAGAGGATGAGATGATTGGATGGCATCATTGGCTCAATGGACTTGAGTTTGAGCAAACTCCGGGAGATAGTGAAGCACAGGGAAGCCTGGCGTGCTATAGTCAGTGGGGTTGCAAAGAGGCACGACTGAGTGACTGAAGAACACTTTAAGAGAGAACCTTGTCGTATTGACTTACAGAATGCACAGGCAGATAATATACCATGGGTCAGCAAATGCAAGAACAGAAGATAGAATTTCAAGGAGAAATTGGCACATCCACAACTAGAGTGCAGAGTTTTTAACAAAAAAAAAGGAGTAATATAAAATATTTGGCGATTTCTTTGGTGGTCCAGTGGCTGACTCTGCACTCCTCATTCCGGGGGCCCAGGTTAGATCCCTGGTCAGGAAATTAGATCCCACATGCCACAACTAAAGGTCCCGCAGGCCACCATTAAGACCTGGCACAGCCAAATTTTAAAACATATGTGTCTGAACAGCTCAGCTAATAGTACATAGAACACTACACTCCAAAATGGAAGAAAACATATGTTTTATAATACATGGAATATTTACAAAAATTAGCCACATATTAGCCTAAACCAAGTATCAATATATACCAAAAGATCAACAGAATGAAAATAATGATCTATGATCATAATACAATAAAATTAGAAGTCAATAATTTCTTATCCACAAAAATCCCATATACTTGGAACTTTTTAAACACTTAAAATACTCAGAAGGGAAAAAATGGGATTTAGTAAGTATGCAAGACTGAAAAGAAAAACTCTACATGTAAGCCTTCTGGAATGCCACGTACTAAAATTAAGAAATGTATGACAAAGTATCTTAGGTATTAAGTATGCTGCTGCTGCTGCTAAGTCGCTTCAGTCGTGTCTGACTCTGTGCGACCCCATAGACAGCAGCCCACCAGGCTTCCCCATCCCTGGGATTCTCCAGGCAAGAACACTGGAGTGGGTTGCCATTTCCTTCTCCAGTGCATGAAAGTAAAAAGTGAAAGTGAAGTTGCTCAGTCGTGTCCAACTCTTAGCGACCCCATGGACTGCAGCCTACCAGGCTCCTCCATCCATGGATTTTTCAGGCAAGAGTACTGGAGTGGGGTGCCATTGCCTTCTCTGAGGTATTAAGTATAGTTAAGTGTATTAAGTACATTTTAAGTATTTAATAAAGAAAAAAGTAAAATGAATGAGATACATAACATTGTAAATAAACTAGACTTCAGTTTTAAAAAATGAAAGATGTGTTCAGTTCAAGAAGTTAGCAGAAGGTGGGAAATTTTTTTTTGATAACAGCTAAGACAATAAACCTAACTCAAAAAGAAATAGAGTTTAATGCAAGCCATCTCATCATCTCTTTGGCTCTTCACAGCATTCCTGTTCAGTACTGTCAAGGCTGCAGTTGTGTAGATGGATGTGTACCAAACCTTGAGGAAGTTAGGAAAGTAGCAGAGTTTGGGGACTTCCCCAGTGGTCCAGCAGTTAGGACTCCAAACTCCCCATTCAGGGGCCTGGGTTCCATCCCTGGCCAGGGAACTACTAGATCCTGCCTGCTGCAACTAAGATCCAGAGCAGCCAAATTAAAAAAAGAAGAAGAAGAAGAGCTTCTGCCCCTAGAACCAGGCCTTCCAGATGCACTTTGATGTTCTTCCCATTTTCAGGTTGCACTGTTCTCATCAGGAATTGTCATGCCTGGGTGATGGGGCCTTGTAGTCAGACAGGGATGATCCAAAGATGGAGGGCCATCAATCTGGTCCTGAGTCTGTACCCACCTTTCGCACTGTCCGCCAGCCCCTTCCTGGGCTCTTGCTCTTCCTGAGTGGAAACCATAGGTGGACGGACTCCTGAACAAGTCACTGTGGAAGACAGAGATGTGGAGGAGGAGGGAGGCGCTCTTGCTAAAGGACACATTTGTCCCAGAAGACTCACCTGTATCTATTAATTTTAACCATTTAGCTCAGCACTTGTCTTATTTTCTCATTCATAAAGGTATCCACTTACTTAGTTACTGTGGTGTCATCTCAACTGCAAAGCTTTGTTGGCTGAGCCTGGATTCGGCTTGTTTCTACTTCTGGGCAGATAAAAACTGCTCTGGTCCACCCTCGCTAGGGCTGTGTGGAGGAAATAGAACTTTTCCTCTTTCCCCCTCTCATCTCTCATTGTCCGTCTGCAGTGTGGGAGACCTAGGTTTGATCCCTGGGTTGGGAGGATCCGCTGGAGAAGGGATAGGCTACCTACTCCAGTATTCTTGGGCTTCCCTAGTGGCTCAGCTGGTAAAGAATCCTCCTGCAATGAGGGAGACCTGGGTTCGATCCCTGCTTTGGGAAGATCCCCTGGAGAAGGGAAAGCTACCCACTGCAGTATTCTGGCCTGGAGAATTCCATTTACTGTGGAATATAGACCATGAGTCGGATGCCAAGAGTCGGACACAACTGAGCAACTTTCACTTTCAGCTTGAGGGCACATAGGACAGTTTGTGCCATTCTCCAGTTCCATGGAAGGCCAGCTCCTCCAGACCCCTCCCTGAGATGGACATGTTGGGAGTGGAGCCAGGGAGATGAATCAGAGGGGGCCTTGGCTCAGAGAGGAGTAATCAGGGAGGGGAGGAGGCCATCTACCTCGGAGAAGAGCCAATACTGGGGAGACTGGTCTGAGTGAGAAATTCCTGGAGCAGAGCATGCTGCGCCTGCTTGGCTGTGACTAAGCAGAGACTTCACTGCGTCCTCAGTCAAGGGCAGCCAGGCAGAGGGGGGACACGGGAGACCCAAGGGAGAAACATGTGGCAAGGAAGCACCAGGAGACGGAAGCTGTTGAGGCCAGTGCTCTTGACCCAGTCTCCCCAGAGTGTGATCTTGGGGAGCCTGGAACTGTGACACCGAGTGAGCAGAGCCCCGGGGTCAGAGACAGAGAAAGCAGCAGCCCCACGCTTGTTCTGACCCTCAGGAGCCTTGTTTTTCCCTCTAGAAAACAAACTAGTTTTTTTTTTTTTTAAGCTAATGATTTACACAGCATTTTTAGATGGACAGAGAAACAGTGACGACATACAGAGTTCTCGTGAAGCCTCTCCGTTTTCCTAGGATGCTGAGCATCTCACGTTAGTGTGGTATCTTCACTCCAATTGATGAACCAGCCACACCCGAGGGGAGAAGGCCTTGCAGCTTCAGCGGGGGCAGGAAGAAGACCCCAAGACTCCCAGGGAGCTGGGGGTGCAGGAAGCTGGATGGACTGGGTCCCGGAGATCCCCCCATCATGGCCCCTTTCTTGTAGGACGCAGGACTGGGCCTCGGGAGCACCCCCCTGCCGGCCCCCCTTGCCAGCCAGACTCCTCATCTATCCCTGCCAGCCCTGTTCCCCGGCTCCAGGCTGTGCTCATAAATCAGCCCCTCCTGCCCTTTCATCACCCTGGCTCTGTGCAGGCAGCCGTCTATCTGCAGCCTTTCGGGCCTGCGGAGCCTGGAGTAAGATCTCCCTTCCAGGCTCCACAGGCTTCTCTGGGAGAAGGCCCCCCTGGGGTGCAGTCACACCTCGCAGTGCTGTACTCTAGGTCCTGCACCCTAGGGTCCCGGCTGTTCAGGCCCGTCCTTTGCTGTCCTCTGTTTTCCCTTTGTGGCATCATGGCCTCTCCCCACCTTGATTACCCAGAGCCCTATTTGCATGTCCTTCTGCAGAAAGCTGTGTGCCTCTTCCCAGTGTAAATTCCCTAGGGGGTTGCCCAGGAGGATTTCTGGCAGCTCCCAAGCCTCTGAGGGTCCCACTTGTCCCCGAGATCTAACTGAGGGTGGAGCAGCTGCCAAGCCCCCTCCCCTTGCCCCTTCCAGTTACTGGAGGCTGCTGTGGTGTGACCACCCTTCTCTCCTGCTCATCTGACACCTCTGCCATTGTCCTCGCTTCTAACTTGAAACAGTATGAGTCTGAAGGAGCCAATGTTTTTATTTCAATTTAGAGCACAGGAGAACCCCTCATGAACGAGAACACCTTGACTGATCCCAGCCCTGTGGATGTGATCTTTCACGGTTCCTCATCTCCAGCTTCTGATGCCTTAGGATACTTGCAATTTTGTTTCTTAGTTACTCACTCAGTCGTGTCCGACTCTTTGCGACCCCATGGACAGTAGCCCGCCATAGTCCTCTGTCCTTCTCTAGGCAAGAATATTGGAGTAGTCTTTCCTTTCTCCAGGGGATCTTCCCAACCCAGGGATTGAAGCCTTGTCGCCTACATTGCAGGTGGATTCTCTACCATCTGAGCCATCTTGCTGCTACTGCTGTCGCTTCAGTCGTGTCCGACCCTGTGCGACCCCACAGACGGTAGCCCAGCAGGCTCCCCTGTCCCTGGGATTCTCCAGGCAAGAACACTGGAGTGGGTTGCCATTTCCTTCTCCAGTGCATGAAAGTGAAAAGAGAAAGTGAAGTCGCTCAGTCGTGACCGACTCTTCGAGACCCCATGGACTGCAGCCTACCAGGCTCCTCCATCCATGGGATTTTCCAGGCAAGAGTACTGGAGTGGGGTGCCATCGCCTTCTCCGCTGAGCCACCTTAGGCTCACTCAATTTTTGAATCTCACGTCCCTTCAAATAGGACTGCTGGAACCTCCACCTTATCCCCAGTGCCTTGCCCCGCTGCTTGGTACACAGTTGGTGCTCAGTAAATGTCTTAATATGATTAAATAAATGGGTGAGCTAGAGGAAGAACATTCATTCTTTCATTCAACAATGGGTTAGGTGATACTTTGATGGGTTTGGAGATAAAAGATGAATAAGTGGTGCCCAATGGCTAAGACTCCACATTCCCAACACAGGGGGCCCCGGTTGGATCCCTGGTCATAGAATTATATCCCACGTGCCACAACTGAGACCCAGCACAGCCAAATAAACAAATATTTAAAAACAATGAGTAAGATACCTTTGTTGTAGGGGAAGATACACTTGTAAATAAGAAATTAGATCATGAGTGAGAAATCTCTGCCAGAGACCTGCCATCCAGGCTCAGAACAGATATCAGAAGCCTCATCTTTTGGCCACATAGAAGGCTGATCACCTTGAGAGAGTCGAAGAGCTGGATACTTATTTTGCAGTCAGTGACACCGATTTTCAGATTACTTTAATTCCTGTGAAAATCAACCTATTATTGTGTAAAAGGGCTTCCCTCATAGCGCAGTCGCTAAAGAATCCACCTGCAATTCGGAAGACCTGGGTTCAGTCCTTGGGTTGGGAGCCTCCCCTGGAGAAGGGAAAGGCTATACCCACTCCAGTATTCTGGCCTAGAGAATTCCATGGACTATACAGTCCATGGGGTCACAAAGAGTCAGACACGACTGAGCGACTTTCACTTTTTCACTATTGTATGAAAAGCATGTGTATAAAAAATTATGTGTAAAAAAATTATCTTCTTAATTCTGGTGCTTTGGGGCTTGTCATGGCTTAAACTTTTCACAATAAAAATTTTTTTGAAGCTTTAAAAAACAAATGACAGCACAGTGCATCGAATGCCATAGTGGAGGACTGACTTTTTCAAGTGTTATGTGAGAGAACAGGTAGTAGACTCTGCCTGGAGGGTCTGGAAAGATGAGAAGTGCATCTGCAGGAATGTGGGGGGTGGGCGTCACGAGGGCAGGCTTACCTAGAGTCAGGGTGGCAGTGAGTCTTGAAAGGGAGTGCCTAGGGGAGCCCTGGGTGGGCAGCATTTGAAGCCAGGCTCTTGGCCATTCCCTTCAGCACATGAAAGTCAGAGATCTCCCACGTGTGCCCCCCAGGCTCCAGATTCAGGGTGGGGGGTTGTACCTGGGCCCAGTCGGGTGCAGGGACCGCTCACCCCCTGTCATTCTGGTTTGATGACGGGCTGCCAGGAAAACCTCTTCCGAGGGGGGAGTTGCACATCTGAGCCAATCTGAAACAATCTTATACGATTTCTTGAGCCAAAAGCTCAACTGTAAGCCAAGTCTGCTCCCTCTGGTCTCTCATCCTGTAATTCCACCCAACACATCATCCGGATGAACAGCGGGGCACAGGTGTCTGCAAGCCATCTCAGGCACTCTCCCCCTTGCTGTTTCCCTTGTTTACTCCGCTTCTCCTCTCCAGGGATTTAGCCTACGTTTATCTGACTTTCAGTTGCAGATGCCTCTGCCTTTTCCATTCATTGTTGTTTTAGTGTTTGAGTTGTAGGTGAGATATTCAAGCGCATGTGTGTACACAAAAGGAAAGGTCTCAGTGCTCTTGCAGGCCAAGGTGGGCTGTGGGCCTCACCTGAGATGTGAAGGAACTAGGGCTGTTTGTAAGTAAGGACCAGAGGGAAAGGTCAATGTAATCTGTTGTGTGGGGAACAGGGAAGAGTCATAGGTAATAATTTAGGGGCTCACTGGCTGGGATATTCCAGTTATGCCTGCAATGGAGGAGGGTCCCATATTGCAGTGACAAATGGTGATGTTGGCTTAGTGGAGAAAGGCAGGCCACCGTGCCTCTACAGTAGTAGTAATTTAAAAATAGGAATCTAGTCATTTTGACCTAAACTTGACTTCATCAATTTACTGGGTAGGCTAAAATGTTTGGTCAGGGTTTGAACAAACATTCTGGCCAACCCAATACTTTTTATACCACTCATAAACACAGACACTATGCTCCTCCACAGAGAACTCCTGAATCCCTCCCCTGCTGTTTTTACATCAATTTTATTCTTATTTGTATCTTTACAGAAAATGGCACAGAAATCACAGGTTTGGAATACCTAGAAGTTATTACAGTTCCATGTTTCAAACACGTCAATATCAAGTTTCTTTCTGTTGACTCTATGTACATTATTTACACACCAGGGGCTACCATCTAACTCTTCAAACCAAAGGGAGACAAAGACAAGAAGAACTGGGGGAAAGGTCCATGAACGGAATGAATAAGAAATCAACTTCTGATATGAAATTAAAATCCCAACTCACTGTCTCAGGCCTTTCTCTTGCAAGGGATTCCCTGCAAAGGTGGGTGGGATGATAGAGAAAAATCCATGGGAGAGGGATGTGTCTGGCCTGGGGGTGGAAGGGACCGCTGCAAAGACGCCATCAGTATGGATGAGTCCTCCCATCAGCAGACAGGAAGAAACCCCCGCGTCCCCTCTTCCAACACCATCACTGCTTGACTCTAGAGAACACGCTCCGCGGCTCACATCTGGCCTGAAGGTGTGTGTGCCTATAGTTTGGGTCTAACACTGGCTCCTCCTCTACTCTCCTTTCAGCTTTTCTCAGACCTTCTTGTGATCAACTCATGATGCCTATTTATAGCCCCAGGCCCACTCCAGGAATGACCTGGGTCAAGTTGAGTCAAGATCTGTGGTTTCCTGTGTGTTCATTTCACAGCTGGATTGGGTGGCTCCAAGGCAGGGCACAAGCAAGCCAGTCATTTGCAAGAAGCTCTAGGGGAAGGATGCCTTGCACAGCAAGTCAGGGTCACAGGCAGGGTATCAGAGGTTAGGAGGTTCCAGAACACATACCCCAGGGTCCTGGCTGGAGGATTTGGCTTCCCAAAGGGGCAATAGCTAGAGCACCTGTGAGAGGTGCCCCGTGGCTGCAGGGCCCACCCTGGCCTCACTGCAGGTACTGTACACAGCTCCCCTGCAACCCTGGCATCTTTGCGGGGAGGAACAGTGGGACAGGCTGGGTGTCGAGGGCGGGTGTCCGACGCTGACTCTGAAGGGCATGACGTGAAGGCTGGCTGAGGGGCCCAAGGCCGAGGCTTTCCAAGTATAATCTGGAATCTGGGCCCCAGTGGTGGGGGCGGGCAGAGGTTGTGCCTGGAGGCTGGCAGGACAGGATACCCACACTGTGGAAGGGGGAGCAGAGTTCTGCTGGGGGCCTGAGGTGCTCCGGACACCAGCGTGGAGAGCAGGTTCTCCATCCCTGGGGCCGCAGTGGTAGTATTTGCAGCTGAGGGCTTTGGGTCTGGGCAGAACAGAATCCACCTGTGGGTACAGAGCTGGGAAGGAGGGCGCTTTGGAGCAAGAGACCAGGGGTGGATTCAGACAGTGAGAGTAGCCCAAGAACTGAGTGGAAGCAGCCTGAGGGGGTGGTCTGGGGCAGCAAGAAGGCTTCTGAGTCAGGGATGTGAGGATGAGGAAGGTGCTGGACAGGTCAGAACCAGGTAGGGATGTCTCAGCGTGGCCCAAAGCCTCAGCCACAACGGAGCTCTGCCTGGAGTCACCCCGGGGGGTTGGTGCATGGAGGGCCTGCGGAGCCCGGGCCTCGCCTGGGAGAACACCTCCCAACACCACAGGCCCCCGAGAAGAGCAGAGTCCTGGGGCTCCGGCGTCTGCGCGCACCCTTGGCCTAAGCCACGTCCTCGAGCCGCGCTGGACTCAGCCTCTCCGCCGGCCTGTCTTCGTCCGCGGCCTCCTCTCGCTCCGGCTCCTCGGCGCTGCGGGCCAGGCCGTCAGGGCCGGACACAGTCCCCAGCATCTTGGTGCTGTGCTCCTGCGCTCTGGCTCTGAGCGCGGCGATGCTGTTTTCCCTCAGTTCCTCCTGGGACATGGCAGCGGGGGGCTCGGAACCCCGCTCCTCAGGCTCCGTCTTGTCGAGCTTGGGCAGCGCCTGGCGCTCCGCCTCGGGCTTCCTCCCTGACTCGGCTGCCGCCTCCAGCGACTTTTTGTGCATCCCTAAAAAGAATTGTTGGTATTCGGGTTTAGAAAAGCGCCTGGGAAAGCCATCTTGAACTGAAAAAACGGCAAAGATAGAGAGAGGCCAGCATTAAGGACGAGCAGAAAGCCTTACTACACACACCAATGTCACGTGCGTCCCGGGGGGTGGGGGCAGAGGCTGCGGCGGACCACCAGGCCCGGCAGAGGGCTCCTCCAGGCCATGTCCCTGGGCTCCTGGCCCCCACCCCGGGGATCCTGTCTGTCCCTTCACCAGCACAGCACTTGCTTCCCCCGCCCTCCCTCTGGGATACCAGATCTCCGAACCCCAGACAAACTGGCAGGTGGGGAGATTTAGGGGGAAGAAGTCCTTTGGGCAAAGCCAGAATGGTGGCCAAAGGGACCTCGGGGCCCCCAAGAGGGGCTATTTCATTCACCACAGCCCCAGCTCTGGCAAGGGAATAGGATACATCCCCTGGGGCAACAGCCACCCCCTCCTCACAGAGCGACAGAACCCACAGAATGAGAGTCCTAGGCACCGAGGGGCAGACACCCAGCCCTGGGTGCAGCCTGCCCTCGAAGGCCCCCGCCAAGGGAGACTGGGAGGCCAGCTTCCTGGGGCCTCTCTCCCCCCAGGCTGCTGTGGCCACCAGGCATTCCTGCCCCAGGGCTCTGTCCCGTCCTCGGGAGCCCGCTCCCCTCGCCCCAGGGGCAGGACCCCAGGGAGGGTGTGGGCTCTTACCCAGCAGCCACGGGGCGCAGGAGTCCATGATGCCGTCCTTGGCGGACTTGAGGATGGACTCCGGCAGGGGAATGGAGTGGCGCACCATGGCCCCGTAGAGTCCATACTCGGCCATGACGCTGCTTCGGCCCCAGCACTTTTCCCGCTTCCTCCACTTGGCTCTGCGGTTCTGGAACCAGACCTGCTAGTGCAGAGGAACAGGTCAGGGGCGTCCTCTATGAGGCAGAGGCCAGCACCCCACACACACACCCACACCCGTGTCTGCCTGGAGTTAAGGGCCACACCTCTTTGATTGCCAGTGGCCCCATTACCTGGTGACTTTGGTTTCTCCAAGTAAGGGCATCCTTACTTAAGCTCACCCACCCCTCGGTACCCCTGGGGTTCCTCTTGGTTCAGGGTGTTCAGAGTGAGATACAAGTTCTGCGAGAATATGATGGGCAAAATGATTTTTTTTTTTTTCAATCAAAGCAGTTTAGGGTGATGCAATAGGATGCCTCCTGGACTGGGTCTTGCAGCTGGGCAGTTCCCATGTGGTCCTCAGTTTGCCGCTGAGAAACCTGAGCCTCAGAGCTCTCATGCAAGGGTTCACACCTCCAGCATCCCTGTCTGACTTGCAGAGGGACAGAGTCCTTTTCAGGGTATGAATTAGCAGTGCCTTTGGTTCAGGCTCTTCCTACACACCAGAACTCCAGAGGCCAGGGCAGTCCCAGGCAGGCAAGGTTGAGTGTGGACTCAGGCAGCAGAAGGCATTTCATCCAGGTGTCAGGAAGCCTCAACCTACCCAGAGCCCCAGGCAGGGGATCCTCCCAGGGGGCCTGAGTCAGCCTCCCTTCTCTGCCCTGTCCTGGTCAATCCCTGTGGGGCCTCCGCTCACCCACTTTCCACAGGTTTGGACTTTAACCCTGAGTGATCGTTGGAGGAGCTGGGCAGCCATACCTCAGTCAGGGAGGGAAGATAAAATTCTTTGGTGTTTAGAGTAGAGCAGGTAAAGGTGGGGACCTAGAAGACCGCGGTGAGAGACAACCGCTAGCGGTCGCTTCTCTGGCCCCGAAGTTGCCTGCTGCAGGGTGGGAATGAGCATGGGGTTCGCTGGATCTATCAGCGACACCCCATCCGGGTTTTTGGAGGCGATCCCCAGGTCCCGGCCATGCTTGGAGGAGGGAGAAATGTCTTGGTCCCCCCAAGCAGCTTTCCTGAGGTTTCCGGCAGCTGACAGGCGTCAGGGCCAGGGCCAGCTGCACTGTCCCTCAAGCTGGTGAAGAGCCCATGGGAGACGGGTGCACGAGGGAAGCGCCTGGGGTCCCGGTGGCCCCCTCGTGTTCCCCTCACAGCCGCTCCACAGGCTCTGACTCCTGGGGGATGGTGGTGGTGGTGAGACGCCCAAGCACCCCAGAAGTAGAGGGTGGGGTGGGGGGAAGGGGAGGGCAGAGGCGGGTTCGGAAAAATCTATTAGTTTCCTGGGCGATTTCCATTCCCTCGCCTGGACCAGGTCCCCGCCCCTCCCTCTGGGCCCCCGCCCCGCCCCCCGCCCCCGGGCGGCGGAGGTTTCAGCTTTTGATGAAAAATTGCTCCAGCTCTATTCAGGAGGCGGCAAAAGAAGAGTCACCCCCAGGGGCAGCCCTGGGCTGATTGAAAAATAAGTTAATTTCTGTTTGAATCGATGGGCCTCAGGCACTGAAATATCACGGGAAATTAAAGCGGCTGCTCTCCCGGGATCCGCGGCATTGACCCGCACTAATTAATGCTGGGGAGGCAGCGCGAACCGCGCCGCGAGCCGCTCCCCCTCCCCGGGGGACCCCAAACACTCCTCATTTAACTAATTAGACGGGGAAAATTGGGTGTTAATTTGTTTAGGATTTTTTCCCCCTCCCCTTCCTCCCGGCAGCTCCCTTCCGGGCTCCCTCTCCACGCGCGGGGGCGCGGGAAATGAATGCGGGGCTCGCCGGCAGATGGCTGCCCCGGTCACTCTGCAATCTTCTCCGACTTGATTGCTTGATTAGGTCGTTAGCACATTAAAAAAAAAAAATTGCTTGCCGTCTGGCGCTGGCGTGATGAGTGGGACGCGCGGCAGCGCCTGGGTAATTTATCTTTTTATACGGCGAAGAATTTGATTTCAATCTGCAGATATATGAGGCGCCTTTGACACCTGTTTAACATCGCGCCTCTGACAGCTTAACCCTTTGCTGCCTCGGCCGCGGGGAGGCCTGGGCGCGGGGGTAAGGGGTGAGGGGAGGCGCGAAATCCGTGCGCCCCTGCGGTTCCCGCCGCCGCCGCCGCCGCCAGGTGGCGGAGTGAGCGCCCCGGCAGCTTCCGGAGGGCCGGGGTCTGCGGCGGAGCGTGTCGGGCCTCATCCAGCAAGGATGGCGCCCCGGCCGCATAGCCGCGCACTGGCGCGGCCGGTCCTCATAGGGCTCCGCGGTCACCGGCGCTTTACGGAAAGACCGCATGATCAGTGCCCACCTTTACACTGACCCTGATTGTGTGAACCCTGTTTGGGCATTTACTCATTTGTAAATAACTAGGAACTTCTAAAAATGGGAGCGATGAGGCCTCAGACTGCCCCTCGGTCCCTCCAACCCCACACTGACCGGCGCCCGCGCCTGTTAGAAAACGACCACTCCTGAGTCCCCCGGGTGGCGTCGCCCCCAGTGAGCGGCACGTTTGCCACCACTGGGTTTGGCACCTCCTGGAAAGCTGTGGAACCAACGCAAGGCCTTCCCCGGCACCCCGGTCTGGACTCGGACCGCACTGAGTGAACCCGGTCAAGGAATGGGTCTATGTCACCGGAAGGCTAGTAGACGGCTGCGCTCTGGACGATAAGGAGCGCAGAGCGGTGCGCAATGGAGTTCGGAGGAACTCGGCCCTCCGCCTGGCCTGGCTCTGCGTTGTGTATACATCTGTCCCCAGCGGCCCTGCCTGTCCAGCAGGCCCTCAGCAATACCCAAGGCCTGAGGTTTGTCTGAGACCTCTGTCCTCTGTCCTGTCCCCTCTTCCCCCTTAGCGCTTGGTGGTCCTCTGCAGGTACCCACGTATCTTAAGCTACATTTTCACACAGGGGAAGCATCTAAAAGGGATAAGCCACAGAAAGGTGTATGTGGCTTCTGGTTTTATCCACCTGACAGAGAAGACGGCAAAGCATGAACCTCTTAGTGATGGAATTCCAATGTGGAATTCCGAGTCTGACCACAGAAGGTTGAGAAGACTATCTTGATGAATCTTAAGTAAGCCCTCTGCCTCCTGGGCAGGAGATGACCTTCCTGCTTGAATACAGTGCATTACAGAACAACAAGGCCACTGGAACCCACGGGGGTGGGGGGTGGGGGGTGGGGGCCAGACTCCAGAATGTTTTGGATTTTAGAAAAAATATGAGGTGCATATACTACATGTTCTGTAACATTCAGTAGCAGCAGCACCTCCCCATAGTCAAATCCATCAGTTCTGATTTCTGCAGCAAAACCTACACATATGCATGAGGGACGAATAAAGAGCATGAAGTCCCATCTGGTTTTTGCCAAGAATGAGTTTTGATACAAACTGATGGAAGAAGAGCGTTTCAGCACGGTTTAGAATCAGGTATCCTGAAGAAGGGATTGTGGAGGAAGCAAAGGCAGAGATGCTCATTAACCACCCCCCCACCCCCCACCCGCCCCTGCCTGGAAAGATGCATTGCCCTGGCTTCCCCAGGATCCCATGAGCTTGAGAGTGGGGGCAGGGCTCTCAGATGGAAACAGCATCTTTACCGGAACACCAAAGAAGAGGGTGCTGACTTGGGGTTTAGATCATTTCTGAGATCTGTAAACAGAACCATTTTCCCCAGTCTCCTGATCTGAACAAATGAATAACTAGTCTGCGGATCAGATTTTGTCCACAGACAGTCCCAGAGGGGTTGGCGCCAGCTGGTCGTTCAATCCAGGAGTCATTCGGACCCTTGGTTATGGGTTCCTGAAACGCCTGGCTCTCTTTGAATACCAGATGCTGCTCCAATTTATGGAAGAAACCTGGACAGCCAAAACAATTTCTCTTTAGGACAGTTGGCAGAGAAGCTGCGGCATTGGTGCCTTGGAGGGAAGTGGACAAGGAATTAGAATTAACCCTAACCACTCTTCATATTTGCCTTTCTCTTCCTTTCCAGGAAGCAACCAGTATGTATGCAGAACTTAAACATTTGCCAGACGCATTGAAAGTTAGTCCTGAGCTGGAATTACCAACTGTGCCCAAAATTGCTAAGTCATCTTGGACAAGTTACTTGCCTTCTCTCAGTTTCAGTCTCTTCAAGCATAAAATAAGAGTATCTACTTTTCTGGGTTGTTTCGGGGATTAATGAAATAAGTGAGGGGTGCCTAAAATCAGTGTTTGTCCCACAGAAGGTGCTCAATAGATGCTTAGTTCAGTTGTTCAGTTGTGTCCAACTCTTTGCGACCCCATGGACTGCAGCACGCCGGGCCTTCCTGTCCATCACCAACTCCTGGAGCTTGCTCAGACTCATGTCTATCGAGTTGGTGATGCCATCCAACCATCTCATCCTCATCTCAACTCATCCTAGCATCAACAGATGCTACTTATTATTACTTCTGGTTTCCCTGATAGCTCAGTTGGTAAAGAATCCACCTGCAATGCAGGAGACCCCAGTTCGATTCCTGGGTCGGGAAGGTCCCCTGGAGAAGGGAAAGGCTACCCACTCCAGTATTCTTGGGCTTCTCTTATGGCTAAGCTGATAAAGAATTCACCTGCAAAGCAGGAGACCTGGGTTTGATCCCTGGGTTGGGAAGATCCCCTGGAGAAGGGAAAGGCTACCCACTCCAGTATTCTGGCCTGGAGAATTCCGTGGACTGTATAGTCCATGAGGTTGAAAAGAGTCAGACAGGACTGAGCGACTTTCACTTTCATTATTATTTCAGTGGAGGCGCAGAAAGTCAGTGGGAGTCTGTGCAGGGAGCAGGTTCATTAGTGGCATTACTTGTTCCTCTGGCCTCTTCCAAGACAGGCCCTGCAGCAAGGCTGGACTAACTAATAACAACAACCACCCCAGGAGGTGTGGTGGGGGGGACAGAATTAACGTCCAGGCTGTAAGATTTTAATACAGATAGTCTCTAGTTTCCCCTCTAGGGGCTTCCCTGGTGGCTCAGACAGTGAAGAATCTGCCTGCAATGCAGGAGACACAGGTTCGATCCCTGTGTTGGGAAGGTCCCCTGGAGAAGGAAACGGCAACCCACTCTGCTATTCTTGCCTGGAGAATTCCATGGACAGAGGAGACTAGTAGGTACAGTCCATGGGGTCATAAAGAGTCAGACACGACTGAGTGACTAACACTAGACTAGACTTTCCCTCTAGGGGCCAAACAGATGCCCCCTGCAACACCCTCCGCATTTGTAATGTATCCCAGACCCCTGAGGCTCAAATGTAAGAGACCACTTACGCAGACGGCTATGAGAGGGAGCTTGAAGGCCTGGACTGGAGAATTCTGTTCTGCCTCCAGCTGCCTTTGTGAACTTGGGCCTGTTCTTAACCTTTCTGAGCTTCTGATTCTTTGTCTGCCCTATGATACCACTTCCTTGCAAGTATGTTGTAAAAATTCAATAGAATAGTGCATGGGAAACACCCAGCATGTTGTAAGAACTGGAAAACATTGGCCTGGTGCTGGATGAATTCTACGGAATGACCAAATGCTCAGTGACAGTCTTCACAATAAAGCCAGGTCCTCTCATCTCCCACCTTTGAGATTCCTTCATTTAGGCCCTGTTTCCTGCTTGGTCCCTTAGCTCTGGCAAACCCACAGTCCTCCTTCAATTCCTCTCTTACTTTCCAGACTGCACACTGTCTAGAAGCCACTACTCCATGCCCAAGGCAGTCAGGTCGAACTCTTCAGGAGGACCGGCGTGCAGACCCTGGCAAGGATCAAAGCCCTGCCTTCCTCTTCCAGGCCTCTGAGTGCCTGAGAAGGGGCTCACAAGGGACATCAAGGGTCACCAACGTGGGAGTCCCAGGCAAGGGAGAGTGGGGAAGGTCTTCCAGCTCAAGGAAGAGCCTGGGTTTCCTGGTGTGCTTCCTCTCACAGATGGTGCCCTGGTAGCACTCAGAGAGCCCAGCTAGGAGGCCTCTGGCTGTCAACAGCTGGTGCCTCCACACCCAGCAGAGAGGGGCCCAAGAGCTCGTGCCTTCATGGACGGACCGGATCCATAAAAGGGCTTCTTGCCAGGGGGATGCTCTTCTGGTTCAGGGCACCCTTCAAGCCGGCCAGGCTGTCAGCCCTCTGTCCCCTTTGTGGGTAACCAGGGAATCTCTTGTCCTTGCAAGCTCCCAGCCTTCTAGCCCCACATGATAACATGCCCAGGCTTCCTTCCCTCTGAGGTCTCTCCATGGTCACCCCCTAAAGGAGACACCATGCATAATAGATATTCTGCACATTCTGGCCCCCTGGCTACCCCAGAGCCCTGCCCTCCCGTCTAGCCCCAGGCTATCAGGCCCTGCTTCTTTGGCCCTGTGGCAGTTTTCAACACATTCACCTACCTTTCCTCCTCTCCTCTGACTGGAAGCTGATTAATCTGAGCTAGTTGCTGGCGTGATTTAATGACCTTGCACTCCACGCGCACTCAGCATTTCTGACAACATATTTCAGCACACCCTTTCCAGTCCCAGCTTCAGGCTCAGAGAAGCTTGGCGTTTCTGTAACCTCTGATGTCCACTAGAGGGCAGCTTGGCCTATATTTCCTGGCAGGCCCAGGGAGCATCCTTCCCTGAATTCCTGGACTGGTCATTCCACTGTGTCACACAATACTCCACTTTTTTCCACTCATATTAACTCACTTAAAGCAGAGACACTTTTCCTGAGCCTCTGACCCAGCATTTTTACACTGGTTACATACAGTCACCTGGAGAGCTTTAAAAACAAACAGGGCTTCCCTGGTGGTCCAGTGGTTAAGAATCCACCTGCCAATGCAGGAGACACGGGTTCAATCCCTGGCCCCGGAAGATCTCACATGCTGCGGAGCAACTAAGCCTGTGCACCACAGCTACTGACCCATGTGCTGCAAGAACTGAAACCCTTGCGCCCTAGAGCCTGGATTCCACAACAAGAGAAGCCCCCTGCAATGGGAAACCTGCTCATAGCAGCTAAAGACTAACCCCTGGGGCAGGGGGATGGGGTGGGAGATGGGAGAGAAGTTCAAGAGGGAGGGGATATATGTATACCTATGGCTGATTCATCTTGATGTATGGCAGAAACCAACACAATACTGTAAAGCACTTACCCTCCAATTAAAAATAAACACATTTTTTAAAAGGAAAAAATAATACAATAGTCTAGAAATCTTGAAGTTATATTTTCAATTTTAGTTTCTCAAAATAAAGGCATTCAAGAAATTTGAGAAAGAAAAAAAAAAAGAGTAGCCACCGCTTGTCACAACTAGAGAAAGCCCTTGTGCAGCGATGAAGACCCAGTGTACCCAAAAATTAAAAAAAAAAAAATAGATGCCATAGCCACACACCAAACCAGTTAAATCAGTATTGCTAAGTGTGGGAGGCTGGCACAAGTAATTTTATTTTACTTTAAATATTTATTTATTTATTTGGCTGCACCAGGTTCTTAGTGGCAGCATGTGGGATCTAGCTCTCTGACCAGGAATCGCACCTGGGCCTCCTGCTTTGGGAGAACAGAGTCTTAGCCACTGGACCATCAAGGAAGTCTGTGGCATGAGTAATTTTTAAAAGCTGCCCTGGGACTTCCCGGGTGGCCCAATGGTTAAGAATCTGCCTTCCAATGCAAGGGATGATTGGGGAACTAAAATCCCACATGCCTCAGGGTAAGCCCTAGAAGAGCCTGCATGCTCAGTCACTTCGGTCATATCCAACTCGTTGCAACCCCATGGACTGTAGCCCACCAGGCTCCTCTGTCCATGGGATTCTCCAGGCATGAATACTGGAGTGGGTTGTCATGCCCTCCTCCCAGGGATCTTCCTCACCCAGGAACTGAACCTGAGTCTCCTGCATCCCCTGCATTGCTGGAAGATTCTTTAATGCTGAGCCACCAGGGAAGCCCTGAAGGGCCTGCATGCCTCAATAAAAACCCAGTGCAGCCAAAAGTTTTTTTTTTAAGTATAAATAAAGTAAAAAAAAGCAATCAATCAGTTGAAAGCTGCCCTGTGTTTCTAATCCATTTCCCAGGCTGAAACACACTGCAGTCTTTTCCCATCCATGTGGTTATCTATTAACTTCTGGGATGTAATCCTCTAAAACTTTGTTCCCCACCCTTGGTCAGGGACCACGTTAAAAGAGACAGAATGGAACAGCGCTAGTCAGAGAATCCAAACCTCATCCTTCCAAACATACCAGGTTGCTAAGAGTGGAGGTGAGATGGCTCTGTTCACTTGCACGTCTGTAATATAGGCATTCTAAATAAGTATAACTTCTGTCAGAAAACATATAGTAACACATAAGTGAACATATCAAAATTGAGAATGAATGGCCCACAGAGGAAATAAACTCAGTCTGGAAACCATTTCCTCTTCCCCAGGGCTGACATCTGGTGGGGGCTTCCAGAATGCCACATCCTAGCACTTCTCAGAGACACAGAAAGGACTTTGCATCTGGCTCTGATATGAAGTCCATCCTAAAGGAAATCAGTCCTGAATATTCACTGGAAGTAATGATGCTAAGCTGCAACTCCAATACTTTGGCCACCTGATGCGAAGAACTGACTCATTGGAGAACACCCTGATGCTGGGAAAGATTGAGGGAGGAGGAGAAGGGGACGATAGAGGATGAGGTGGTTGGACGGCATCACTGACTCAATGGACATGAGTTTGAGCAAGCTCCAGGAGTTGGTGATGGACAGGGAAGCCTGGCATGCTGCGGTCCATGGGATTGCAAAGAGTCGGACACGACTGAGTGACTGAACGGAACTGAACTGATATGAAGACTAGAAATCTCTTCTTCCCCTAACAGTGCAACTTATCCCTTCACCCCAACTTAGAGAGATGTAGAGGGGGGAAGTGCTTGCCCTCAAAGCATAAAGATCGAGGAAATCAGACACTATTAAGGGGGCTGACCCCTCATCACTGCAATTGGCATTAATTATTCCAGTTTCTGTAGATAAGTCCTCCCTTTACCTTTATTTGCTCTCTTGAGATAGTACTTGAGTGGTACTGGGTTTGAATCCCAGTCTACCACTTACTTCACCTCTCAGCCCCTCAGTTACCTCATCCAGAAAGTGGGGATAAGAATAGCATCTAACTCATCTAATTGTGAAGAAGAGATGAAAAAAGGCCTGGAAAGCGGCTAAGCATAGCACATATCTGACTTTTCACATCTATACTGGGTTCTTATTAGATAGTAGGTCTCAGACACATCCAGGGGCTTCCTTGGGTAGGTTCCACCAATGGCAGCCCAGAGTCAGAATGGGAGAGGAGACACTGAGGAGACAGCTCTCTGGGAGGGATTCCCCCTCTTCCTTTTACAGATGAGAGATGGGAAGTGACTTGGCTTCTGCCATACCTGGTCAGTGTCAGAGCCAGAACTAAGATCTGGATCCTTAATATCCAGTCCCTTAACCTTTTCCCGAATGTCAAACAATGAAACACCATAGAAACTGAAGGAATGGTGTACAGTAACTTCCAGGAGCCCATGCTCATCTTAAAATCATGTCAGCAGCAGTTGCGCTATGATAAGTCGTTGTTTGTTTGAAGCATTTGTCCACCTGCTGACCTCTAATAACTTCCCCCTTCTTTTCATGGCAAAAGGAGAAGGTGGCAGAGGATTAGATAGTTAGATAGCACCACCGACTCAATGGACATGAATTTGAGCAAACTCCAAGAGATAGTAGAGGACAGAGGATCCTGGCACGCTACAGTCCATGGGGTCACAAAAGATTCGGACATGACTAAACAGCAACAGTAGAGTGCATCCACTGGTGGAATGGTCAGCCCCAGGTGGACACCCAGGCCCCATGCTGGGCCCTCTGCTAAACACAACACATGCTGCTGACATGCCCATTTTACAGATGAGCAATGGAGGCTCAGGCTGGTGAAGTGTGACCTGTCCACAGCCATTCAAATAACTGGTACCTGGTGAGGCCAGGATGGTATAACTCTGGAGTGCGTGTCCCTAACCACTGCACCACCTTGCCTCTCCTGGGCACGTCCTGTACTTAGAACATCAGTCACTCAGGAATTGCTCTGCGGGTTGGAGCTTTGATAGATAGTTGTCACTAATAGATGTGAAGTCCTTTCCCAGGCCGCTTGGTAAAACATTTGGTTGGGCATGCATGCTAAGTCATTTCAATTGTGTCTGACTCTTTGCGACTCTATGGACTGTAGCCCACCAGGCTCCTCTGCCCATGGGATTCTCCAGGCAAGAATACTGGAGTGGGTTGCCATGCCCTTCTCCAGGGGATCTTCCCGACCCAGGAATCAAACCTGTATCGTGTCTCTTAGTCTCCTGCTTTGGGAGGCAGGTTCTTTTACCACTAATGCCACCTGGGAAGCCTCAAAATATTTGGCGATTGGGCCTTTTGATAACTCGCACCCTCTGGGGGCAGCATGTAGCTAAAGAACTAGACAGTGCTGGAAGAGTTACAGAGACCCTTGCCTTGGTTCACCAATAGCCACAGATTCCACAGTCAATCCTTGCAGTCCAGGAAATTAAGGTACTCCACACCCTTGCTCCTCCATGCTGGTGCTGGTGATTTCAGACACCAACCTGTAGGCAACCCCTCAGACAATTTTAAGAAGTCTAGAGTCTGCGGGCTGAGCGTTTATAGCAATGCAGTTACAGCTGAGGGCAAGCTCTCCTTACAGCCTTCGGACTCTCCCACCCACCACTACCACCACCATGGCCAGATTTTAGGGCAACCCACTGCAGGAGACGAGCTGTTCCACTCTACTGGTTAATAGTGCAAATGTGCAACCAACCAAATGGGAAGTCTGGCAACCTCACCAACCCTGGCTGCTTGTAAGGACCAGCTTTACCCTAATAAAGGCCAGGTAGGGGTTACCACCACATATGAATTGGATTGGGTCTTGGCTTACACACACACACACACCTACACACACACAGAGGATTCAAAATCAACATCCAGCCTTTCCCCATTGTAACTTAGTTGGGTGGGGATGATGGATCCAGGCCACCATGGATAATGCACCAAACAGATAATCTGCTTATGAATAATTGAGCTTATTGTTAGTGTCACCGTCTAAAGCCATTGGCTGAAATTCCCAACAGACTTCCAGGGGAGAGGAAGGCTCTTCTGGAAAAGCAGCTCTCGCCTCATTCCCCATTCTCTGGTTCTCCAGTAAGGGAGTGCAAAGAACCTACACACCTTATTTGGTTCCTTCGCTGGACTTGTCCCCTCCCCGCTCCTCCCCCTGCCCCCAAACACACATCACACCTGGAGACACAAAGGAGGAGGAAATTTGGAGCAGAAGGGTTTCAGGAAGTCTGGACCCTCCCTGCCTTTCCCAGCCTTGGCAGGTCAACTACTCCGGGCCACTCAGGTGTCCCGACAGAAGCAGCTCTGATTCAAGGTCTTGAATCAGCTATGGCAACCTCAAATCTTCTGGAAATGTTTTTCCACCCCAGCCACCCTTCCTCCTCATGGAGGCCCTGTCTGGAGAATCATCAGACTTCATTTCCTCCTGGAGGAATGATTAAGCAACCCATTTCTGTCCACCAAGGGGAGTCCTGGACTTGGGAGGATCCTGCTGTTGCTGAAAGGAGGCCTGGTGCCCAGCACAGCTGAGGACAGCCCCAACCAGTCAGGGCTGGCTCTCCACAAAACTCTCCAGTAAGGAGGTGAGGGGAATGACTTAATGAGCACCTCCTGGGCTGGTCCAGGAGACTCCAGGAGCAGGAACCCTGGGCAGGACCAGCTGCTGGGTTGTGAGAAGTAAGGAGCCTCAGGTGGATGGAGGTGGTGGGGAGTAGGTAGGAAGGGAGGGGGCAAGGTCTTCCTCATGGGGGAGGCAGCTCCCCTCCACCCCCAGGCACCTAGGCCTTGAAGCAGACATTTACCGCCTGGGAGACACTTGCCGCACCAGAGACCCTGCTCAGAATCCTAGACCCACCCCGAACTCCGTCTGCAACCACAGGTGCCCCTCACGGCCTGCCATACTCCTCAGGAAGACCACAGTCTGCAGCCACAGGCCACGTCTTGTCTGCCAAGTCTCCTGTCCCTCCAGCAGCCCCCATCTCACGTGGTAGGTATTCAGCTAATATCTGCTTAAAAGAACTATTCCATGAGGAGGTGGTTACAGACAAGCACACACTGGAGCAGGAGGGAGAGAGAGGGATGTGTGGGACCCTGGGGCAGCCGATGTCCCTGAGGGTGAAGAAAATGTGAGAGAGGGACTCAGGGCTGTTTTACCTGTATCCTGTCTTCGGGCAGCTCCGTTTTCATGGCCAGCATCTCCCGGGCATAGACGTCAGGGTAGTGGGCTTCATTGAATGCCTTCTCCAGCTCTTCTAGCTGGTAGGAGGTAAAGATTGTCCTGAGGGGAGCAAACCCAGAGAGTCAAACCCAGCAAACCCCGAAAATGGAAAGAGTTTGTCCCAGAGAGGACAGAATAGCCCTCTCCTACGGCTCCTGCTGCTGCTACGTCGCTTCAGGCGTGTCTGACTCTGTGCGACCCCATAGGCGGCAGCCCACCAGGCTCCCCCGTCCCTGGGATTCTCCAGGCAAGAACACTGGAGTGGGTTGCCATCTCCTCCTCCAAACCCAGCCTGGGCCAGTACAATCAAATACAATCCCTCTCTCTGCCCCCATCCCCAGACACCCTCTGGACTCTTCTTCATTCCAGTTTGAGGGCCCACACTGCCTTCTAGTGGTTAGGCATTATTTCAGCCCTTGGGGACATTTCATACTGGGAATCTTCCTGAAAGTGCTTTGGGGGAAGGATGTTAAGACACAAGTTTTAGGAAACTGCAGAAAGGCCCTATTCCTCCTCCCAGGCACTGAACAAAGGGCTCACCAGGTAAATAAGTGCCTCAGTCCCAGGCAGGACCTGCCTCCCCGGGCTCCCCTCACAGACAGGAGAGTTGATCTTTTAAAATGTACTTAAGAGTTCAAAAACTCACTGGAAGGTCAAATGCAGCTGCCGCCCCAGGGTTTCTACTGTGGGGAACTAACCGCACCTCCCAGCCCCTCACCCTACCCTGCTCACTGGCTCCAGAGAGCTGCCCTCAGAGTCTTGGAGGCAGGGAGGGAGGGAAGGGGGGGTGCTCTGTCCTTTCTGGTGCCCCGAAGGCAAGGGCCACCTTCCCACCATCCCACCACACCCAGGTTCAGCCACTCACCCGGCGGGAGCCCCATTTAGGGGCAGTTAATTCAGGTCATCCCAAGAGAGCCTACCTACACAGCCCCCAACCCCCGCAGAGCAGTTTACATTGACCTATTTTGAGTTATTAACATAAACTGCTTTAAGAGTCCAGTAAAAGCTACATCCTCTCCGCTAGCAAATGGATATGCTCCAGCACACACAGTTTTCCACCTCTGATATTTAGGGGGTTCGTAATCCCCCTTTCTCAAATAAATACACTACACACCCCCTTACCAACATAAATTCTTCTCTTCAAACCTGAATTTCACCAAGTTCTAGGCGACCTTTATCCTGTACCTTCCTCAACAAGCTGGGGTGTAATACGGTCCAGATTTTACAGACTCAGCTTCTACAATGGTTGAAGTAGAGCCTCTGGGATTTGAACCCTGGGGCCAGTATGAGGGGAGGTTAAAATCTCTCCCTGCAGCCCCTGATGTCACCCAGCCTGAGGAAAAAGTACGGATGGAAACCCCAGGTATTCCTGCTGCCGGTGTCGGCTTTGGCAACCTGGAGGATGATACAGGGGAGGTGTGAGAGAGAAAGATTCTGCTTTTTATGGAAAATGACTGGTTTGATTCTAAATCGTTGCTCCTATTCTCTTGGGGGGAATGGAATGCTTATGTATACAGAAAGTTAATTCTTCAGAATTTTGAAGATCTGCTGCTTTCTACTTCTCTCCTGCCACTTACTGAAAGGGCCCCTGAACAGACAGTCAAAATAAACAATCAAAACGTGTACGTCTTCTTCAAAACGTGTACGTCTTCTTCAAAACTAGGAAAAATGAGACCCAAAGCTATTGTGGCCTGGCCAAAGCCAAAGAAGAGAGATGAGGGCAGATCATTCAGCAGTTCGAGTGCCAGACTCTGCTTGGGAGAACTCTTATTAAAAAAAAGAAAGAAAGGAATTAAGAAACGGAATGAAACGATGCCTCAGATCCCCAGACCTGCCTGGAAAATCCCATGAACAGAAGAATCTGGTGGACTCGGTCCATGGGGGTCGCAAAGAGTCAGACACGGCTGAAGTAACCCACCAGGCCCTTCAGTTTCCCATCGTAACCAGTCTATCGGAGCTGAGCCTCACAGGTAAAGAGAAGAAAATCGGAGAGACTCCATCCCCACTCCCCTCTCTAACTCCTCCAAGACCCCTATGTTTCTGGGAGGTTAAGGGATCTTCATCTCTTATCACCAGATTCCAAGGTTTCTTACCTGAACTCCCTAAATGAGAGATGCTCAGATTTCTTTTTACTAATTAAAAATGGCACCAGCCATTCTCCTGTCTCCAATAACCTGTTCCCCTCACACATTAGAAATAGCCTGAAACCTAGTACAGTTGACCAGCTGTCCTGTCTCCTAGGGGACCTGAAGCACCCAAAGTTTTCCCCAGGGGAGAGGGTATCAAGTGAGGACAGAAGGTCGAGAACCTTAGGATGGACTTTGGACTGTGTGTCAGCCAGCTCCAAGTGCCACACAAGGAGATGCCCCTGTGCAGAAACGCTGTCCTTGCTCTCCTTGCTCGGGGAATCCCTCCCCCAACCCAATTCGGGCAGCAGCACAGAACCCGGTCAGCCGGACTCCCACCTGCCCTCTGGCAGCCCAAAGGCAAACAGGATTACCAACGCAACCCCCCACCCCCACCCCAACCTGCTAGCCTGGGACCAGCCTGAGTTGGGTGCATAGGAGGTGTTTTAATGAATATTTGTTGAACTGATGAATATTAAAAAATGACCCAGAATCAGGACTAAAAACAACATTTCCGTTCACAATAAAACACAACAAAACAAAACCAAACAGCTGTCTGAAGGGAACAAACTGAGGTCACCAAGAAATCGAGCCAAAGTTCACCCGCGTTCAAGAGGAAACCTGTAGGGGTCTGAGAAGTCAGGAAGAACCGATTTAAAATGTGGGGTCATTTCCGGGGGTGAAGGAAGAGAGAAACGCAGACAAGCACCCAGAGACAGTGTGCAAAGAAGATGAGAACAAACTGGGGAGAAGAGGATGAGGTGGGTGGGGAGAAGGAGAACGCCCCAGGGGTAAATGTCCGCAGGGCGGGAGGGAACCCTGGAGGGGGAGCCCACCCGCACAGGGACAGAGAGAGAAGCGGGAAAACAGGGCCAGGGCGAGCGCAGGGTAGCGCCTGCAAGCAGCACCGGCAGAAAGTCTGGTCAATTTTTGTTTATCACTTCTTTATTTCTTGAAACCCTCCTGATAAATTTATACAAGGAATTGGTAGCGGAGGTGCCGGCCACGAAGAGAACGTGGGTCTCGGGCAGGGACATTACTTTGCAGGACTGAATTTTAACTTTGTGCAAGTGATGTCTGTGTTTAAAATATTTAAAGGAAAACAAAGCCAAATAACCTCTTTTTCGTCTATATGCTGCAATGCAGCCCATTCCACTCCAGCCAGGGCTGACGGGGGCATCCAGTCCACTCACTCCTTCCTCCCCATTTTACAGACAAGGAAACTGAGGCTTACGGATCACAGAGGAGCAGAGGCCGAAAGCAAATTTGCCATCCATGCGGATATCACGCTCAAGATTTGGCCAGCGATGGGAGCAGAAAGACAGGGGGTTGGTGGCGCTGACAGCGACAGCGGGCAGGAACGGGGGACCGAGCAGGGGGCAGAGGAACCGGCTGGGGCGGGAGGCGAGAGCCGACCTGCCCGCCCAGTGATGTGCGCGACTCTACCAATGTGCCGAGGCGGGGATGACATATGGGTGTCTCCAGCCCCTCTCTGGGTAGGGTTTGGCCCTATTTGAGGCCTCTCCTTTCTCCCGGAGAAGCAGGAGAAAGCCTGAAACGTGCGGTTTCCTCGGCGGCCTCTCCTAATCCTCACCCGGCATGGCCGGACGCCAGGGCCCCGGGAGGATGTCCCCAAACCACGCCTGGTCTCCCAGTCCGACCTCCCCGTCCCGGCACAGCCGCGGACCTCGGATCTACAGCCGGCAAGATTCGGGTCCGAGGGACCCGATCCTCCGAACTGGGGACAGCAGGGGATGGGTGAGCACGAAGGTGACAGAAAGCGCTGCAGGGGCCTTACCTGTGTCGCCGCTTCTTCCGTTTCTTGGTCTGGTTCAAAGCCGATTTGGACATTTTCCGGTCGCTGGAGGAAACATCTTCAGAATCTGAAAAGCGGGCGGAGGTACAGGCGGCAGAATGGAGGGGGGGCGCGCACGGCAACCCCCGGGCGCGTCGGGCTCCCGAAGCCCAGCGAGGGGCCCACTCCCGGCGGCCTCGGGGAGCCGCCCGGCCTGCTCGGTCTCCCCAGGAAGCCCTCGGCGAGGGCGACCCCATCCCTAAGCCGAGGCTGTTTCTACCCAGGCCGGCGCCGGAATCCGGAGGTGGTGGACGGATTTCGTTGTAAGAGAAGCAAAGGCCCAGACACGCCTGGGACGCGGACGGCGGGGGAGCGAGACAGCCTTCCGGGTCGCAGGGTCCCCCTCCGGCGGTGCTCGGAGCTCGGCGCCCTCCCTTGCGCTTGCAGACCCGGCGCCGGGCGCAGAAGGTGGCCCCCCATCCCCTCGGAGCGGAGCCCGGGGCGCGGAGAGCTGGACTCCGGAAAGAGAGAGGGGCTTCCCGGGCACAGCCCCCTTTCCACTGCCCGCACCGTGCGGCCCTGCTCGGATCTGGAGAGACTGCGGCGCGCCACTTTTCGTTGCCCCTCCAGATATTAATAAAAATAAACAAATAAAACGAGAGCGGAAAATCAGGGGAATCGAAGAGCGCGAACCAGAGGCAGAGGGCCGAGCCGACGGAGAGGTGCGGCCGGGAAAGCGGCCCGGAGGTTCGGTGGCCCCCTAGCCCGCGAGGGTCGGGATCCCGGATAAGGTGACGCTCAGGTGGGATCGCGGATGCCGACTGCTTGGGCTGCCGCGGTGGCCCGGTGGTCCTGAAGCTCGCGAGGCGAAAAATCAAACGCAGCTGACCAGTGCGGGGTGGGTGGGTCGGGGGTTGGAACGGAGAGAAGGAAGAAGGACAAGACAACTTTGGACATCAGGGCTGGGGCCCGAAGCTGACATCGGCTTCCCCGGGCGCTGACGCCCGGAACGGAATCGGGCTGTAGGAGCGTGGTTCCTCTGAGAGGCCGCAGCCCAAGTGGAGCAGAGAAGGGGGACCCCCGGCCTGCCCCACGGGCTCCGACACCCTAAGCCCCTTTTCCAGTGGGGCCCCAACTGGGCGCTGCCGCAGAACCGGGTTCAACGCGCAGACAGGACAGCTCGGCTTCTGGAAACGCGGGGGCCCAAAGCCGGCCACCGCGGGGAGCATCTTCCCGGCCCCCTGGCCAAGGGCGCGTCGGCCCCAGGTCCGCGCTGCGACCCTTCGGCCTGCCACCAACTTCTGCACCCGGAGGAGCAGGCCTGGCGATGCAAGCCAGAGCCGACGGCGTGGGGTTCCCGCTTCTCACCCCAGTCGGGCAAGCCACACATCCTCACCCTCACCTACCCGAACTGGCCGTCTGGCTGGTGTCCAGCGGCCCCGACGCTCTGCCCAGCGGCTGTAAGTGGACGCTCTGCGGGTCGGACAGCACTTCCAGGAAGGTGGGCTGTGCGTAGAAGCCGGGGAGCCCCCCGGGCCCCAGTAGCCCCATGCCGCCCACTCCTGCGGGACTGAGCACGGAGCGCGCAGCCAGCAAGTGCCCGGGGGCCAGACCCTCGAGGGTAGCACGCGGGTGGGAGCTGGGGGGCTCCTTGTTCAAGCCCAGGATCTCCTGAATGCCAAACCCGGTGCACCTGCCCGGGGCGCCCCCCGAGGTACTCTTGGCCACTGTCTCGGCTTTGGGCTTGCTCAGCGCTTCTCCCGCTTTCCCGGTCATCTCTCAGCTCTTTGGAGGGGCCGAGGCCGCAAGCCTTGTGCTCCCCCCACCCCCCCGGCTGGCTCCCCGCTTCACGAAGTTGGTCCCAGGTGCCCCCTGCGATGTCTAATGCTCTGGAGCCCCAAGGAGATTCCCCTTTTATCCAACCAGGCGACAGCCCAAGTGGGGTCAGAGCTGAGCAGCCAATCACCGGGGCCAAGAGCGATTAGGAATTCCAAAAAGCTGGCAGCTCCCTCCCCAGGCAGCGCTGAGGGGCCAGGGCGCTGGGGGCCGGGGCACCGGGTGGGCTCTGTAGGACACCCATGGGCAGGGGCCCCCAGAGACTGAGATGAGGCAACAAGATTCAGGGCAGTCCCAGGAGGTGGATGGCTGGGGATTCTGGGCAGAGCCAGCTTGGACTGTCCCTGGGTTAGGGTGGGAGGATGGGATGAGGGCAGATGCTAGAGACTGGGAGCCCTGCTCCCTCCCTCCCTCAACTCCCATTCAGGTTTGGCAGGGTCAAAGAAGCCCAGATATGGGACCCCTGGGGAAAAGGAAGAGCAAGGAAGGCCAAGAGTCCTGGGCCAGCTGTGTGGTGACAATGGGGAGAAGGAAGGGCCTGGGGTTTGAAGTGGGAGATGTGGGGATCTCCAAAGCACGGGATACAATGCCTAGTTCAGAAGAGCTACTCAGTAAATATCCCCCAATGAATGAATGAATAAAGGGGTCAGGTGCAGGCATCCCTGGAGGTAAAGAGGAGTGGTGGTGACTTCTCCTGGAGAACACTGGATATCTGAACATTTTCCTAGAATAAAGCAAGAAGTTCGCCCAAAAGATTTGCTCTTCTATCCATTCCCTTAACTAATAAGTATTGAGCCCTTACCAGCTCTGAGCTAGGAGCTAGGGGTTCCCAGTCAATCAGGTGGCCAAGTCAGAGGGTCTGCTATACCTCAGAGTTCACTGAGCAAACAAATGAAGAGGAGAGCATTGTTGATGTGGAGGGAAGGAGGAGGGTGTGAGGGGCAACCAAAAGGTGAGCTTCTGTTCCCAGTCTACAGGGGATCCCTTGCCTAACTCCTGTGTTGGAAGCTGCAGAAATGCACCCAACTGGGCCAGTTGAAAGGGAACTGGTCCATGAGAGGCAGCAGGATACTGCTTTAGGCAGGCAGGCCCCTCACCCAGAGAAATAAGAAATGCCTGAATTCCAAAGGTGGGCAGTGGAGCTACTGATTCCTTGCTTTCAGGGAGGAGGGCTCCTTTGGGTCCAAGTGTTAAGTGAAGGTGATTCTACACACACACACGCACACGCATGCATGCACCGTGGACCCCGGAGTGCCTGCACTCCATCTCCTCAGCTAATGCTTCTGTGAGCTTTTTGCGGCTGAGGACTGTCTGTCCACCTTGGTATTTAATACTTGCCTCTCCACTGTGCCTAGCATAGCATATAGTAGGCTTTTAATAAGGGCTTCTTGACTTGAAAGCACTCTACAAGGGGAAATAAAGATGGGGTCAGTTGCTTTGGGCAGACCCTAGAAAACAAGGCTGGTGAGAAATTCCATTCAGGATTTCTGGGCTAGTCAACAGCAAACTTCCAAATAGACTGAAATCCCATCACTCTCCCAGCCTACCGCCAGAGTATCCAGTGCCCTCTGGTCACCATGAGGCCAATCTGAGAAGTAAGAGGAAACCTTATAGGATATGGAAGCTGAGGCCTTGCTAACAGGGCTGTTGGAAGGTGGGTCTTCATCTCCTCTGGCCTGGTCCACATAGGAGCCAGAACTAGGCAGGGACATCCCTCATTGCAGGGGTTGTCTGGGAAATAGGCACTGTTCACTCTAATGACTGCCTCCTTATCCCATAATAATGCCTTGCTTACTGTGCACCCATGTTCCTGAGTCCATTTACACAGCATGTTATCAGGTCTTCACAAGAACCCAATTAGCATCTTGGTTTCACATTTTGAAGCTGTCATAGCTATTCTTACTTGCAAGGTGTAGACTCAGGGATATGCAGTCTCAAAGGCATCCTTCACCTTTATTCTATGGAGTTGGATTCCTTGTGGTACCAGTCACACAGACAACCATGTGAATGGTGCCCCCTGGAGCTGTGCAAAGCAGTGGCTCTGCTTCCAGATAAGAATTTCTATCCTCATTTCTTGAATGTGAAAACTTAAGTTTCCAGGAAGGTTAGGTGACTTGTCCCAAGCTCCCTAGCTTGGGAGCAAGTAAGTAGCAGAGGCCAGACTCAACATCAAATGAATCTAGTGTCAAAAGCTGTTTTCTTTTGACTCCATCCCTCTCTTGGCCTCCTTTCTATGCCAGCCTACCCTGGGAGGATAAATGGGAATGTTTCATAAATGGCAGTTGTCATATCCCTGACTTATCACAGGACATCCACGATGAGCCAGATGCCAGCCAATGGGCAAGGACATGAGTGATGGAAAACAAGCATGTGAGTGATGGAAACTCGGCTCTTGCCAAGAGATGAGAATGAAAAATCTCTTGACCAAACCTTGTGTCTGAAGCTGCTAGTTCCCACTCTCAGTGAGATGGTCTCCATCCCACCCTAGGAGGCTGGGAACAAGGACAACCCCAGGCCCTCTGAGAGGCACACTTGCTAGAAGCTGCAGTGAAGGGAGGACCCAGGTCAGCCTGCAGCCAGCCCCCCCGCCCTTGGAACTGGATTCTGGGAGGACTCCTGGTTGGAGTGTCTCTGAGCTGCCCTACTGAGGCTAGACCCAGACTGAGACCATTTGTGGACTCTGACGTGGGGGAAAGCTACAGGGAAAGGCAGGCCCCCGGGGCTTGGGCTGGAGGAATAAATGCCTTTCAGAGATGTTTAGCTTAGTCACCCTGCATCCACATCCTGGATCTGTTACCTAATAACTCTGTGACTTTGAGCCAATCATGTAACTTCCTTCTTGGCTTCAATTGCTTTACCTATAAAATAGCCAGACAGTGGACCTGTGAGCATCTTCTGACTCCTTGAGTTAGCATAGGGGTCAAGGGCATGGACTCTAGAGCCAGATTTCCTGGATTCAGACTCCAGCTCTATCACTTACTTGATGACCTTGGGAAATCTACCCAGCTTCTGTCTTCCTCCTGTGCCTCAGTTTCCTCGTCCATAAAATGGGGATAATAGTAGTACCTACCCCTTAAAACTGTCATGAAGATTAGAAATGTACAGTGCTAAGAATAGTGAGTAAGGTAATACCATGAATATAAAAAATAAGGCTACAATAGAAGGTTCCTGGAAGTATTGATTGTTATTATCATCTTGCAGGAAGATTCCAAGATGACAATATGGCAGGGAGTAAGACAGACCTAGCCCTAGCCTCATGGAGTTTGAGTCCACGATTGAAGGAGCTGCTGTTTTCAAAGCGTTTAACATGGTGTCTGGCCCTGGGGACTCCATACATAATGATTCTTATCACTATTATTAATGGGTGTCTGACCCCTTATGGCATTTAATCCACTCAACTTCTCAAGTTCTTTCCCCCTTGTTGCAAATATAAGGGAGATTAGGTTGAGAGACGATGCCATCTCCCTCCTTTGCTGTGATGCTGGTCGTTTTTAGCACCAGCTGCAGCCAAGTCATTGTCCCCTGCTAGCTGCTTCCCTGAGTCACTGCCCAGCCGTCAGCAACAATTTTTGTATGGAGGAGGGTGGAAAATACAAGGAAGAGAAAGGATCTGTATTTGAATCAATAATCCCATTATGAATCTGTCACCCATGAATGTGTTTCACTTTTTTTAATGCTCTTGTGTATTTCGCGCTTACCCCTGAGAGTAAACCTTGTCTTTTGTTGTGCTGGACAGTCGTCCTGAGAGTGTCCTGACAGCATCCCTGAGCTCCAGCTCTCTCGTCCTCCTGTCATCAGACATTGGACCAGATATCCCATCCCCTCTGGTTAGTAAGGGGCTAATGCTAGGAGGAAAAACAGGAGCGATTTTGATTCACGTTGAAGTTATACACAATGAACTTTTATTAAGTTCTGGGCTTTTTCACACTGCCTCAACAAATCCTCCCAACTATCCTGAAAGATGTGTATCAATTTTCAATGAGGAAGCAACCTCAGTGAGACCAGGTGAACTCCCCAGGAATTTGCAGCTGCCAAGGGCTAATCAGAGTCCAAATCCACTGTATTCTTGTTTTCTTAAAGATGGAACCAGAGCCTCAAGCAGAGGAAAGGACCTTTGGTATAGGGAGGCAAATGGTGCCCCAGCAATGCTTTGAGCCACCATTCTGCCCCTATCCCAGAGAGAAAAGGAAGGGATACCCTCAAGGGGTTAAGAAGGGCTACTGAGGTCAAGGCTGGTGAATCCCCAGAACCTTGGTCTATCAAGAGCATCTTACCTCAAACACTTGGGCCGGATTCCTTCCCTTAGTTCTCCATGATATAATCTATACCTTTTGGATTTTTCTTGGAAGGTTATGAGTTATTGTGAGGTTTACATGAAACTTCTACAAAATCCTGTAATAGTCATTTACAATTTTGTGGGCCGCCCACCATCTGAACTTGATCCATATTTGGGAGAATTCCCCAACTTATGAGTCCTAGTGGAAGATAGAGCCCCAGTTCTGCAACAAAACTGGAAATGCCAGATACTTGCCTTCCAGCTTCCCTTGCAGCTAGAACATGGCCATGTCACCTGGGCTGTACCAGTCAGAAGCAAACACCCTGGACTTTGAATCCAAAGCCCATGACACAAAGAAGCAAAAACTGTGTGAGAATCTCCGCTGGTAGCAATGAGGTTGCAGCAAGACTTGAGCTGCCGAGTGACGGGTTTGCAGCAGATCCTTGCTCAGGGTTGGTGGCAGCAGCAGTGGGAGGTCCAGCAACTCAGGATCCAGTAAGCAGTGCAGTAACTGCAGTGGCTTCTACACCAGACCAGTGCTGTGACAGGCTTTGGGGCATTGATTATAGATTCCAAGCCTCCTGGAGGAATTTTGAACTACTCAATATCATTCTGGTAAATTCCTTTTTGGGTCAAATCAGACAGAGTTGTTTATAAACCTGAAACCAAGCTATTAAAATTGTGGGTTTAGGACCTAACCCCAACACAGTCCTATCTGGGAACCTTAATTTCCCTTAACAATATAATTTGGGTCAAATTTGAGCTAAGAAATATGACCAGAAATCTTAAGATGTTTTGTATATACCTTTTTTGCTTTTTCTGCCTTTCTTCCAGCTTCCTCTCTGGAATACAGACATGACGGCTAGTGCTTCAGTGATTGCTGTGGGCTGTGAGGTGACCCTGAGGATGGAAGGCAACATTAGGAAAGTGGAGTGAATAATAGCAGTCTGTGTACCTGAAGACTGAGGAGCTACCATATCAGCCCTGTTCTGTCCCCAACAAGCTTTTTTTACAAAGAGAGAAAAATTTCCATCTCCCTCTACCCACCAGTGTCTGAGTCACTGGTGGGGGGGGGGGGTCTCTGTTACTAGAGGCTGGAAGTGATTCTTCACTGATATCACAGAGAAGAATTTGAAATCAAATATTTTGACCTGGGTTGGGGGGTAATTCACAGCAGAGATCTGGTTTATCTCCAAGTCCTGACAGATAAAAACCTCTCTTGGATCTGTCTCTCCTCTCCAACCTCATAGAGGCTGATGTTCTTTTGATCCTCTTCTGTGCAATCTAAAATGCCTTCTTGAGTGGTAGACCCTAGAATCGCTTTTGTAGTGGTTGAGGTAGCCCCTTACTTTTTTGTTCTGGTGCTTTCCCAGCATGCTATTTGCAGGTAGATCTGCAAACAAGGCTCCACTCTTGCCTCCAGGACTTACTGTGTGCTATGGGGTGAGCTTTTAGCATCTCTGTGCTTCAGTTCCTTTACCTGTAAAATGGAGATGGTCATGCTTGAACTGGCTTTCTTGGAGAGCTCTTGGAGGAAAATACGCATGAAAGTATTTAGAAGCTGGTGAAGGATCACACAGAAGTCTGGTAATCTTTTTTCTGGTTACAAATGATGGCCCAGAATATATTGACCATCTCATTTGCAAGCTTGCATTCTTTTTTCTACTTTATACTTGTCCACAGTTGCAACTCACCTGCCCACCTTCCTCATTTTTCAGTCTTTTCAGATCTGCCCTAGATTTATATCTGTTTTTTATATTTTACTGTGCATCATTCATAGATAGCTAGCATTTATTTATTGAGATTTACAACCACCTCTGGCGATCTCTGTTAACATTTATCGAGTGCTCAGCACTGTACATGGATTATCTTAGCAATACTCAGAAAAAAGCTATGAGATGGGTGTTTCTGTTTTTTCTTTTTTTTACCGATGAGGAAACTGAGTCATCGTATGGTTACGGTCAGGCAGCTAGTGAATTGTGTAGTCAGTATTTGAATCCAGGTGAATTAAGTCTTGTGGCAATAAGGATATATCAGTTCAATTACTCTAAGAAAACAGAAGCTGAGACTGGGTTAGGAATGCAACGGTTTATTGGGGATGGAGGTGAGGGTAACACCTGTGAAAGGTATAGGAGAGGGGGAGCAGGACTGGACAGGAAGAGTCTCAAACCACAGTGAAGATCTGACAAAGTCTCAGACAATCTAACAGGGAGCTCCAGAGCAAAGACTGCTCCTTAAAGGAGCCTTGAGTTGGGCAGAAATGGTTAGACCCTAGGACCTATGTTCAGCATGCCCAGTCACTCAAACACTGCAGTGAGCGATTATAACTAGTATTTCTGGATCATGTACTTGAATGTTACTAAGAGAGTAGATCTTAAATACTCTCATCACAAAAAAGTAACTGGTAACCATGTGATGGGATGGAGGTGGCAGTGAATGTTATGGTGGTAATCATTTTGCAGATTATAAATGTATTGAATTAACATGCTATGCACCTTAAACTCACACAGTGTTATGTGTCAATTATATCTCAATAAAGCTGGCAGGGAAAAAGAGCAGCACTGCAGCAGATCTGAAACAGGCTACAGCTGGTGACTGTCTGCTAACCACGCTCCTACCTCTCCACAGCAAGTTCTTTCTTGAAGGGGGATCGGAGCAGGGCAGCTCCATGGCTTCTACAAATAAGGTGTAACAACAGCTCGGACGGCTTATCGTTTGCTCTGCGTCCTGGGGTCCAGGCACAGCTAGGCTTGGCTGTGAACTGTGGGTTGGTTCCAGGTCTGTTTTATACATCTCCTTCTGGGACTGTGGCTACCTGCTCTTCTAGCAGAGTTCAGGATGAACAGAGGCAGCCAAACCACACAAAGCCATTCAAAGCCTCTTCTTGCATCATGTCGGCTAACACCCCATTGGCTGAAGTTGGTCACATAGTCAAGACCAAAGGCAATGGAGTGGGACCATGATCTCCCCCAACCAGGGAAGCCCTGACAAGGGAAGAGAGGGAAGGAAGAATTGTGGACAAACACCTACACTATCTGAGCAGCCATCTGGCACCAAAATCCACACGTTGGCTATTTTGTTGTAAGTGGCTAGTACCGCAACTGATATGAGCTATTACGTACAATGGCTGAAAGCACAGTTCTGAAGTCAGATGGCTGGGGTCAGACCCTGGCTTCAACACTCTCAAGCTGTACCGTCTCAGGCATTTCTGAGACCTCTGGGAGCCTCAGTTTCCTCTTTTGCAAAATGGGGATAAGTTAAGACTCCACTTTGTAGGGTTATGAGGAAATGAGAGAACATGCATAAACCCTTTGCCATGCTGCCTGGTACATGGTAGGCACTCACAAATGTTGTATTTACTTCTAATCCTTACAACAACCTTGTATAATGGTGCTGTTTGTTTATTTATTTACTGGCTGTGCTGGGTGTTCATTGCTGCACCCAGGCTTTCTCCGGTTGAGGTGAGCACGGGGCTGCTATCTAGTTGCGGTGGGCAAGCTTCTCGTTGCAGTGGCTTCTCTTGTGAAGCATGGGCTCTACAGTACTGGGCTCAGTGGTTGTGGCGCACGGGCTCAGATGCCCCTTGGCATGTGGGATTAGTTTCTGGACCAAGGATCGAACACCTGTCTCCTGTATTGACAGGTGGATTCTGAACCACCAGACCACCAGGGAAGTCTGCTAGCTGTTAACGCAGAAGTGTGTATTATTCTGAGAACCCATCGCCTTCCCTGGGTGCTACGACGGGTTCCAGCAATGGCCCCCCTCTCCCGAGTCCTATACCTGTTTCTGTCTTTCCTCAACATTTGTCCATCAGACCTCAGGCTTTAGGACACCTCTCTGGAAAAATCCCATCCCACCCAGCACCTTCTCACGTTTCCAGTCAGTCATCCTGGGGAGAAGGTCATCTACTCCCACATGGCCAGAAATATCTTCCAGTCCGTTCCAATTGCTCAGAATCACCACTTGGCCGAGTCCAAGGGTGGGGGAGGGTAGATGTCGAAGAAAGTAGAAAGAGAGACCCCCCCAGCCCCCATCCCAGGACTCCCCAGAGGGTGGAGGGACTGTGGTGGGTGCAGAGAGGAGGCCAACACAACACGGAAAGTCAGCCAGCAAAAGGGTTAGCCCCACAATCCAATTCTACTTAATATCCCGTAATAACATGCTGTCAACATGAGTTTCCTGTTCAAGTGGATTTGTTAAGAAGGCTGGGCAGGTCAGAGATGTGTTCCGGCCTCCTATGTGTGTGTGGGGGGATGCCTCAGGCACAAGAGCCCCTCCTCACCTTTTCCCCTCTGCAGTCCAAAGAAGCTCCCAGAAAGGGGGCTTGTCTGTACCCATCAAGTCGGTGAAGGCTCACACAGGGGCCCTAGAGCCCCCCGGAGGGGAGTGTGTCTCCTTTTTTTTTCTTTTCATTTGAGTGCGTCTCCTTTTTTTTGTTTATTCTTTTCTTTTTATTTGAGTGTGTCTCCTTTGATAAGCATCCTGCCACGAAGGCAGAAAGTATGATTTTTAAGTGGGGAATTCAGACCTGGACCCAAAGCTGGGGAGGGGGGTCCCAGGTGGGGCGAGGCACGTGTCAGAGCCCCCAAATCCCACTGATGGAGGAGCCACGGGTCAACCCTGGGGCCACTTAGGGGACAGAGAGCTGCTGAGTGAGAAGCTTGTGGATCCGGCGTGGCCTCAGCCCTCCCGAGCGACAGCTCAGGGGTGACTCCAGTTAGTTCTTCTGACTGGCTGCTGGCTACCCCTCTGCCTTCCAGGCTGACCCACTGCTGAGCTTTCCTCCCCATGGGGGACTGCGGCACAGGCCTGACCTCCCCAGGGAGGCGGCCAAGCTGCCTAGGGAGCCTTGAAGGAGGGTTTGACAAGAGTTTACTACTGAGTGGTCACCTTGGGTCAGAGGTGAGGGCTGTCCCGATGTCACCTTGTTGAATCCAGAGGAGCTGGGTCAGGGGGCAGCAAGGAAGTCAAGGCCGTGGAGAGGGGCTGCAGAAGGGTGGAGACTAGCATAATCCATATTTTCCCCTGAGTTAATGGGGTGGGGGTCCTGGGGAGTTTAAGAAGTTAAACCAAGACCCCATGTAGTGAGGGGCATCACTGGGACAGGGGCCCAGCTCTGTCTGACCCCAGACCACCTCCCACTTCCCTCCCTACTCCCCCTACCATACCCCCATCCCCAGCCAGGGGTGTGGAGTGATGCCTAACTCAATCAGAGGCTTCAGGATCCCAGTCTGGGCTCGGGCTCTGCGGGGGAAGCTGGGGCATCTGCAGAAAGGCGCGGGGCCCAAGTCGAGAGGATGAGGTCAGGCCGCGGCTCCTCTCCTGGGCGCCTGTGGGTGGGTGATCAGCTGGGGGTGGGGTGGGAGTGAGACCAAGGGAGGGGGCGGTAGGCCTGGAGGATGAGGACGGGAGGCCTGGGCTTCCAGCCCTTTTGTGAGCCCTTTTAATTCGTGTAAATGAGGGTTTTTAATTTGTTATTCTGGGTTTTATTTCTATTACCATCTCATTTGCCTCTAAACCCTATTTCGCCCCAGCCTGGACCGAATTCCATTTGATGCATTAGGACTAATTCTCCTCCCAAAGGGTTAGATGTTTTCTCCCCACACAAAAGTCGCTTATTTTGGATAAAGAGACGATTAGATTTATCTTTAATATTTTAATGGCAGCTGGGATTAGCGGGCAAACAGCCCTGACTGGGGTTGTTCCCCGCGGATTAGGTTCTGATAAACTCTCAGATGGGGAGCCCCCACCCCCACCCCACCCCACTTTCTGTTTTCCACAAAGTGCTTTTTATTATTTGGGGTTGAAAAAAAAATTCCCTTGTCTTTTGGAACATCATAAATTCCATTTGCTGTTTTCTATTAAATCAAGTTGATTAAATTCGTTGTGACTCTTTGCACATAGATCTTTTTAATTTTAACGTCTCCAGCATAAAATCTTTAATGGTGCAATTCGAAATGGCTGCAATATACAGTGCAGGCCTTGATAAAGCAGATGGAAATGAGGTTCTTCCAGGAAGGGGGGCTGTCAGGAGGGGCTCAGTCAGGAGCTGGCATAGACCTCCAGGAGAAGCCTGGGATGACTCTGCTTCAGGTCAGAGAGGCTGGGGTCCCAATCCCTGTTCTGCCACCTCCTAGCTTCAGGGCCTTGGCTGTGTGGGTTGTAACTTCAGCTGATGCTTACTGATATGCTTCCGCTGAGCCTAGCACTGTACACTCACCATGAATAACCCTTTGCTCAAGACCACACAGCAAGTTGGTGGTAGAGGTTGAGTCCAGCTTGTCTTCGGGCAGAGAAGCCTCAGCTTACCTCTTGGAGCCTCCATTTACTCATCAGTGATATGGGGGCGTTCAGCTGGGGCCCTGGATCTCAGGAGCTTGGAGATGAGATGCAGTCCACTTTGGGAACGGTACAGGGCTGGATTCTTCTTGAGGATGGCGGGTGACGGGGATGGCAGCGAGGCCAGGCCCTCAGGGACCCAGAGGCCCCCTCATCGCTGCAAAGAGCTGAGTTCTGAGACCCTGGGAAACTTCCGTGACTCCGGGATTGAGGAGAGAGGCATGCAGGGGCCGGCCTCCCCCACTCTCACCAACAACCAGCCCTCCAGCCTCCCACCTCAGGCTTTTCTCCCTGGCCCTCCGGCTCTAATCCTGACCTCATCAAGTCCTGGGAAGGGTTGATCCACAGGAGCAAATCCCTCATTCGGAGGGACAAAATCAGCTTAATTTGCAGCAATTTGAAGCAGGTCTTTGCCAGGATTTGAATATCAAATTATCCCACAGCCCAGGCTGGCCCCGGGAGGCCTCCTGCCACAGGATGGATGGATGTGTTCTGGGCCCCACCAGGGAGGTTGTTCTCGGCTGTGTGTGTGTGTGCAGTGGAGGGCTTGGTGGGCTGTCTGAGGGTGCTGGGGAGGGTGAGGTCACAGTTAGCCCCTGTCCCCGGAGGGCACTGCGGCTCCCGGACCTGGGGGAGGAGGTGGGGGAGGAAATCACCTGTTCATGAGACTTTACCCAAAGTCTTGTCAAATATACAGATTCCCAGGCCCCTCCCCACATAGGAGGAATCAAGGTGTTCATAAACGATCAGGTCTGGCAATTTCTGGAATAGTCAATCAGCAAACACTTGCCGTGCAGACACTTTGCATCTCCTCATGTTCTGAGAAAGTTGATCTCTGGCATCCACCATGCCTGGCTCTGGCCCTGGAGACCATGCCCCCTTTGTCATCTGCCCCCTGATGCCCTGAGTCAGCTGCTGCAGAGGACTCTTCAGCCTTCTCTCCCTGGTCAGCTCGCCCATGTCTTCCCAGAGCCCCTCCACGCCAAGTTCAGGCCGGGCAGACATCCTCTGATGTAGAGGACATGGGGCATGTGACCCAGACCAGAACCCCGGGTCGGACCCCTCTCATAGCCATGTTGCTCCCTTGTGAAGCTGAGAGCCTCTTCGGGAAGGGCTGGGAATCCGGGTCCGACGCTGAGCAGACAGACTGCCCATCAAGGGTGGGAGAAACGTGTTGGTCCTGGCCAGCATGTGCCCCCTCGGAACCTTCGGTGTGAAAGTAGCAGCCAGGACTGCTGAGCTAGCCCCATGCAGGCCTGTCTGTCCATCCAACACCATCCACAGAGATGAGAAGGCCAGTCCTGTGCTCAGAGATCCCACCACTGGCAAAAACCAGTGTGACACGCATTATAACACCATGAAGGGTTAGTCTCTCAGTCGCGTCCGACTCTTTGTGACCCCATGGACTGTTGTCCACCGGGCTTCTCTGTCCATGGGGTTCTCCAGGCAAGAATACTGGAGTGGGTTGCCCTTCTCCTCTCCAGAGGATCTTCCCAACTCAGGGATCGAACCCTGGTCTCCTGCTTTGCAGGCAGATTCGTTACTGTTTGAGCTACTGGGGTAACACTGTGAATACTTACTAAGTGCTCACTGCCCAGTTTTCCATGCTTTTCTCTATTCATCCATGTCATCCTCATAAAAACCCTATGAGGTGGGAAATATTAAATGCATCCATTGTATAGACGAGGAAACTGAGGTACAGAGAGATTAATCACATGCCCAAGGTCACACAGTCATCAGTGGTGGATCTGTGATTCATATCTGGGCGATCTGACTCCAAGCCCTCTGTCTATCCATCCATCCTTAAAACTGTTTGTATATTAATATATTATTTCTCCATAGGTGACTTGCTTTATTTTTTTCTTTTATTATTTTTTAAAAGTTTTAGCTGCACTGGGTAGTCATTGCTTTGCACAGGCTTTCTCTAGCTGCAGTGAACAGGGGCTACTCTTCATTGCCGTTCTCACACTTCTCATTGCAGTGGCTTCTCTTGCTGTGGAGCAAAGGCTCTAGACGCATGGGCTTCTGCAGTTGCAGCACGTGGGCTTGGTAGTTGTGGCTCATGGGCCCTAGAGCATGGGCTCTGTAGTGATGGCATATGGGCTTAGTTGCTCCGTGGCACGTGGAACCTTCCCGGACCAGGGATCGAACCCCTGCCCCCTGTATTGACAGGCAGATTCTTATCCACTTCACCACCAGAGAAGTCTCTGATTTGCTTTATTTTTAAAGGCATAATCACAGTGTGTTTGAGGAGCACAGAACTCACATGAGGGTGATCTGGAGGAGGTATCTTTATTTAGTCAGTGATGTTGTTGGGCAACAATTGTGTATCTGGCACTGGTGACATAGAGATGAAAAGCTGGTCTCCGCCCTCAAGGAACTCACAAACGGGTACATAATGTCCCATAAGCAGATGTGCTATGGGCTCTGATGGACAAATATGGGAGCACTGGGGAGACCCCAAAGCTCGGGAGATCAGGACAGGCTTCCTGGAGGAGGGGCTCATGAGCTGAGACTGAAAGGATGATTGGGAGTCTCAGAGACACATCCAGTCCTTAAGCTGAGGGCAAGGGGGCCAGAGACCCTGCTAGGCACTGACACCCTTTTGTCTCAGCCAGTCTCTCCTTCATGGAGCCTTCCTGACGCAACCAACCCCAGCCCCTTCTCTACCATCTACCCTAGACAGGGTCCCCTCCTGGAGAGGTCTTGAACCCCAGCTCCTATGTGTTCCTAGAAGACACCAGATTCTGGAACCCCCAGTTCTTATGCCAGTGAGGACTGAACAGAGTCTGTTGTGGGGGCAGAGGCTGCCTTGGGAAATCCTAGTGCCTTAATTTGTGGGCATCTAGACTTCAGAGCAAGAAGGGACCCCAGAAACCACCCAAACCCACTTAGAAGAATGGAGCAAGGCCCAGGGAAGTAACAGGAGTTGCCTGGAGCTCAAATTCCCAGCCCCTAGAGCCTTGATCTTCTCTCTAGGGTGGTCTGGCCTCCCCTGGACTCTCCCCTGACCCTTGTCTTCATGCCTCTCTCGCCTGATGACAGCCAGGGTAGCCTTTCCTGAATAACGATGGTATTGGCTCAGATTAAGGGCAACTAGCTGGCTCTTGGCTTTTCCTTTTTATATAACAACTAATCTCCTTCTAATCAGCCATTATTAAATTATATTCCGTTTTTAATTCATTCACAGATCACGGTTGGGACAGCTGGATAGATAATTGGGGAGAGATAATTTATGTAAATGAGGAGCAGCAGAAGGTAGGGAAGTGGGAGGCTGAGGACCAAGGGCTGGGGAGGGACCTGGCTTGACCTGGCCTGGAAACGGGTGGCTGGGGACACTGCGGGGACTGGGGCCTGTCATGGAACCTCAGGGTTCCTGACTGATTGGCCCTCAGCATCATCTTCAGTGTTTCTGGCAAAAGGAAAGCCCACTACTTTTGGGGGGCCGGGCATCTCTCTAACATCAGCTCTCATTTGAAGGGGGTCTTGAGAAGCAGTAGAATGCTGCAGAGAATACTGGAGTCAGAGCTATGTTTGATTCCAGCTCCACCACTTCATAACTGCCTCTCTTTCTCTTTTTTTTTTTTTTTCTGTCCATCCCTTGATGCAGGAACTGGCAACCCACTCCAGTATTCTTGCCTGGAGAATTTCATGGACAGAGGAGCCTGGCGGGCTACAATTCATGGAGTTGTCAAGAGTTGGACACGACTGAGTGCCTAACATGCACACGAGGCTTGTGGGATCTTAGTTCCTCAACCAGGGAACCAACCTGGGCCCTTGGCAGTGAAAGTGCAGGGTCCTAACCACTGGACTGCCAGGGAATTCCCAGCTGTTTCTTAACTTCAGTTTCCAACCTGCAAAATGGAGGTATGGCTAGGGCCTGCCTCATGAAGGGGTGCAGAGGTTTAACTTGGTGCAGAGGAAAAGAAAGAGCCCAGTACCCAGTGTACACAGTGGCTCCTATCACTAGTGAGGACTAGGCACTTGGGTCATATTCACCTCCCTCTAACAACGGCCTCCCGGCCATGGAGCTTCCTTCCGATGACAGAACACGTCCACTCCCCTTGCGTAGCTGACATATCCATCCCACTGATGTTAATTACATCGGCAGCTGACACTGGTGGTGTCCCTTGAGCCAGGAACTGCAGTAAACTAAACACTTGCTGTATGGCACCCCACCATATCGTCAGAGCCGCAGGATGAAGTGGGCGCTACTGTCTCCATCTGACAGGTAAAAACACTGTGGACCCAGGCTCTCACCTGACGAGAAACTAAAACAGCAGCCTGCTTGGAAAGGGCAAGGAGGGAGGGCAAAACCTGGAGCCCAGCTGGAGGCCATTTGGGGCAGGTGGCTTGGGGACCGGCAGGCAGGGGCAGGGCTGGCAGGAGAGGCAGGTGGAGAAGGGTGGACCTCCACGGGAACTGGGCATGGGTGGGCACAGGTGATGGATAGGGCCCGAGGTCTGCATGTGACTGAGGTTGGCAAGGGCCCATGGTAGGGCCTTGGACCATTCCCAGAGGGAGGCAGGGGATTAGGGAGGGTGGTCCCAGGGGGTCCAGGACAGTAATGGGATTAGCCCTCAGGCAGTGAGTGAAAGTTATTAGCGTGTGGGGCATCTGGCCTCCCACCCGAGGCCACAGCTGGCACCCATCCACAGGAGCGAGTCACCAGCATCACCCCCCACCCTGGGCAGGCTGGCACCCTCAGCCCTCCACAGGCTCCCCTGTGGTGATCATCTGTCAGGGGGCTGGCCTCCTGGCCTCGGCCTCCTGTCTACCCTTGACAGGCCGGCCACCCACACACACAGTGTATATTAACACACCCTACCTAGCACTGCCCTGTGCCTTGGTTTCCCCATCGGGATAGAAGGAGACAGTGAGGATGTTTGCGACCCTTTGGAGGGGAACTCCTGAGGCATGGAGGTCAGGGCCAGACCCCCTCGGAATCTGGTTCTGACAAATATTAGCTGGGTGCCCCTGGGCATGACTGTTACCCTCTCTGGGTCCTAACTTATAAAACGAGAACAGTAGCCCCAGAGAAGCCAAAGAATTGATGCTTTTGAACTGTGGAGTCAGAGAAGGCTCTTGAGAGTCCCTTGGACTGCAAGATCCAACCAGTCCATCCTAAACAAGGTCAGTCCTGCGTGTTCATTGGAAGGACTGATGCTGAAGCTGAAACTTTGGCCACCTGATGCGAAGAGCTGACTCATTGGAAAAGATCCTGATGCTGGGAAAGATTGAGGGCAGGAGGAGAAGGGGACGACAGAGGATGAGATGGTTGGATGGCATCACCGACTGGATGGATATGAGTTTGAGCAAGCTCTGTGAGTTGGTGATGGACAGGGAGGCCTGACATGCTGCAGTCCAAGGGGTCGCAAAGAGTTGGACACGACTGAGTGATTGAACTGAACTGAGCACGGGAGGCTTTTCAGAGGTGGGTGGGGTCTGAGAGTGGGTCCCACAGCGAGGTTCAGGGTGCTGGGTACCTCCCCAAGTCGGGGCGGCAGAGAGCCTGATGCCGCAGAACTGGACCAGGTGCCTTGCCTGCTGGCGGAGCCTGGGCGGCGGCGGCCAGGGCCCAGGGAGGGCAGCCGGGCGCCGTGGGGGCCGCTCGCGGCTCCCTCTAGCGGTGAAGGCGCGGATAGCCCTCCGGGAAGGGCGCCGGCCCGCGAGGCACGGCTGCGGTCACAGTGTCCCCGGGAACCCCGTGCGCAGTCCACCTTCCTCGAAGGCAGGGGAGGGATGCCAAGGGTCCTAAGAGGCTCCCTCTGCTAACCAGTGCATGACACCCATCGTTAGAGCGTCTTTCTTTCAGCTTGTGGGTCAGCCTGTTAAAATGAAATAACCTCCCAGGAGGACGTCTGACCCACTGCTGACCCAGGGTGGGCAGCGGAGTGCCAACCAGCCCGGTGCCCGCGTGGGTGGGGCTTGAGGTGGTAGTCTGTGACACAGCACCCGTCACCCTTTCTCTAGCCTCCGTTTCCCCGTGGTAAACTGACAGGCTGCCATTAGGGTGGTTCCACCCTTTCAGGGGCACAGTCCTATGGAAACGTGAAACAATTGACATTCTCCCTCCGGGAAGTGCTTGTATTTGTCTGACTGAGGAACCTACATCACGACCCAGCACTGTTAGGCGGTCAGTAAGGCTTTTACATGAAGTGATACTTATCTGTATGTTTTAAAATGATTTTTAAATGAACATTTTTTTTTTAGAACAGTTTTAACCATGCAGAGAAGTTGTGAATATTGTACAGAGTTTTTGTAAACCCCACACCCAAAATTCCCACATTGTCAACATCTGGCATTGGTATAGTATATATATATACAACACTATACTTATATATATATATTTTGGAGAAGGAAATGGCAACCCACTCCAGTGTCCTGTCCTTTTGTCACAGGACATCTAATCTTCATGCCTCCATAGCCTCCTCTTGGCTGTGATGATTTTGTATAACTTTAAAAAGAAAAAATGAAAGTACACATTTGGGCAGTGGAACACTGTGGGGCTGTTATTACTCACTCTGATCTGAAACACTCTCCAAGAACAATATTAGCATGAATAGGAAGCTGCATGATAGTCTATTTTATTGCCACTTGTGAAAGAGAAAAGATATATATAACTATCTTATATATAAGAACAGTATACATAACTTATATGTAAGAAAAGTATATATAACTATCTTAATTTCTGGAAGGGTAATGGAAAAACTGGCTGCGGTTGATTGTGGGGAAGGGAATCAGAGGACTGGAGAAGAGGGGTGTGAGGGAAGCCTACATTTTATTTTATACACTTTTGTGTTCATTTGGTTTTTATCTAGCTTGATAAACATAAACATAAATGCCGCCTGCCAAGGCAGGAGCCGTGGGTTCAATCCCTGGAAAATCCCCCGGAGAAGGAAATGGCCACCCACTCCAGTATTCTTGCCTGGGAAATCCCATGGACAGAGGAGCCTGGTGGGCTACAATCCATGGGGTCGCAAAAGCATCAGACACAACTTAGCGACTAAACAACAACAAAACATTAAACGTAACAGTACATGTGGGTATAATATATGCATTGTCTCTGCCACATACTGGGCTCCTGCACTGTTTGTGGAATAAAGCCACCTGCCAGCCAGACGCTGTGGGGTGTCCCTGGAGTTGGGTGAGCCTGTGGCTCCATCAGAACCACTGCCTTGGCTGGTTTGTAAGATGCCTTTCCACCTGGGGGCTGGGGCTTCTCTGGTTGTTCCGGGCCAGATATGTCAGGGTGCTTTGGGGTGGGAGACTCTAGGTGGGATGCAGGAACAGATACTCGAACTTGCTTAAGTTAGAAAGAACCACAAGGATGTTCAGGGGCCTTGTGGGATCTGGGATGGGATGGGCCCCAGAGAGATGGGAACCTCGGCTTCTCCCACGCACTGCTGCTTCCTCCTCCTCCCTGCAGCCTGGCTGTCTAAGTCCCATGGCTGCCCTTCACCTCCCAAACTTATATCTCCTCCACTCACACCAGATGGAACATTTTTTTCAGAGGGATAAATATGTCTGGGCTTAATGCAAGTCCCTGCATCCATGCACATGTCAGTATGTGATAGGGAGAAATCAATAACTTTCTGCAGTAATTCATAAGCCTGGTTGGGTGCTTGCTCCCCTCTGGGTGCTTTGGGACACAGAAGGGAGAGAAGCATGCCTTTCTCCCAGGAAGTGGACCACAGAGTCAGTATGTTTCCTCTGATTTAGGGAAGGTCCACTCCCCTGATGCTTCCGTTTCCTTCTGGAGGCACACAAGCAGCTTCATTTGGTTCAATTATGGATTTGATCCCTGCAGAATTCAGCTCCTCTAGGAGGGATCATCGGAGAAGGCAATGGCACCCCACTCCAGTACTCTTGCCTGGAAAATCCTATGGATGGAGGAGCCTGGTAGGCTGCAGTCCATGGGGTTGCTAAGAGTCGGATACGACTGAGCGACTTCACTTTCATGCATTGCAGAAGGAAATGGCAACCCACTCCAGTGTTCTTGCCTGGAGAATCCCAGGAACGGGGGAGCCTGGTGGGCTGCCGTCTATGGGGTCGCACAGAGTCGGACACGACTGCAGTAAGTTAGCAGCAGGAGGGATCAGGGGCTCCCCTTGTGGCTCAGATGGTAAAGAGTCTGCCTTCAGTGCGGGAGACCCAGGTTGGTTCCCTGGGTCGGTTCCCAGGGTCAAGTAGATCCCCTGGAGAAGAAACTGGCAATCCACTCCAGTATTCTTGCCTGGAAAATCCCATGGATGGAGGAACCTGACAGGCTACAGTCCATGGGGTCACAAAGAGTTGGACACGACTGAGTGACTTCACTTTCTTTCTTTCTTAGGAGGGGCCAAAGTTTAGGGAAGTCTTCAAATCCCTACTAGAAAGGCCCTATTTGAAGGCCCTCTGAGATCCTGCTCTTCCTCACTGTGCCTCTGGAGGCTCTGCTGCAGGTCTAGGGTAATCAGGAGGTCTCCAGTGTTTGCTGAAATCTCCATGTCCTTTGCATGCCTCTGGGCTTTTACATATGCTGTTCCCGTCATCTGAAATACATCGCCTTGTTCAAGCTTCAGCTCCAGCTTCCCTTTGTCTGGAAGGCCTCACCTGCCCAGGCGCAGAGGGAGGTGGCATCCATCTGCCTCCCCCATCCCCACTCCCAACCCTGGGCACAGACCTGATGTCTCCTGGTGGACAGGAGTCAGAAGCACTGGCATCCATGTCTGCTTGTGCCACGTCTGCTAGCATTACATTAGGTACATAACCAATCCTTGCTCCCTTCTGTTCCTCACATCTCTAGTGCATGCATTGATGATTTGTGTTTTTCCAACCATTTCCCCTTTACACGGCGAGCTTTAATTAGTAGGCACAATAAATGTTTGCTAAATGACTGAGTGATTTAAATGGGGAAGGGAAAGATATCGCCAAGCTTTCACAGGCGAGACTGAGGATGGCCATTACCCCAGGAAGCAGGGAGAGGGTGTCCTGTGCCAGAAAGATTGAAGGCAAAAGGAGAAGAAGGCGGCAGAGGATGAGATGGTTAGATAGCATCACTGACTCAGTGGACATGAACGTGAGCAAACTCTGGGAGACAGTGAAGGACAGAGGAGCCTGGCATGCTGCAGTCCTTGTGGTCACAGAGAGTCGGATGTGACTAGCAACAGAACAACAGCAGATGAGAACTTCGGTGGGTTGACGACAAGAAATGGTTGGAGTGGGGAAGGGGACAGAACTGGCACGGGTGTGGTGGCATTTGACCCTCAGTGGCTGTAGAGATCTACCCAGCCAGCTCCCAGCCTCACCCTGCCCTGTGTTAAGCGAAGTGGGTACCAGTTCGGCCTCCAGGACCATGGTCAGGGCACGAGTTTGGTGCCTGGGGGCTGCACGGAGACACCCTCTTCTCTGGGCTTGCAGCCCTAAGACCCAAGGGGAGATGGGTCCGTACACTGCTCTCTGTTTCCTGGCCACTAGTCAGACACTTGTCACCTCAGCTGAGCTCCGTATGGCCCCCACCCTCAAAGGCGCTGGGAGATGGTGGCGAGCAAGTGGCCGGGACATCCCAACGTCCAGGCCCCAGTGCATCCTCGGCAGGGCTCCACGTGTATCAGGGGTGCGCTGCAGCCTGGGGGCTCAGAGTCTGGGGACACAGCATGCAGCTTGAGCGGTTCACCCACCTCCACTGTCACTACTAGGTATCCACTGAGCGCTGACTGCCTGGCAGGCCTTCACCGGCACAATCTCATTTAATCCTCACAGAGGCCCGAGAAGATCGAACAAAGTTATTCTCTCTCTCTCTCTTTTTTTTTTTTAGTGATGGAAACTGTGGCTCACCGAAGCGAAGTCACTTCCTGGGGTCACAGAGCCCAGAGGGGCAGGGCCAGGATTGTCGGAAGTGGAGCTGCCCGCCCACCCAGGCCTGAACTCTGGGCTTGACCTGGGCTGCAGTCTGCCCAGCTCTGGGCCCAGCCCTCGCCTTGGCTCCAGGGAACGCCGGGAGCTGGTCACTTGGCCCTGCTACCCGCTGCTCCTTTGCCGTGGCCTTCCCCTGCCCGGCCACACGGCTCCCGCTGCCCCACGTCCCCGCAGACATCCCTCCGGCCTCCAGGCTCTGCACCTCCCTCTCACGGCACGCGGTCCACCCCGCCGCCCAGGAGGTGCCCAGGGCCTCGGTGCCGGGGGGCAGCGGTGGGCAGAGGGCCCCCGTGCTACGCAGTGGGGGGGCAGGCGTGGTGCACCGCGCTGATCCTAACCAAGTTTGCCAGCCGGGCCTTTCTCAGGGATCCCACACAATGGTCTGCTTTGTGCCCACCTGCCGATAATGCTTAATTAGGCGAGGAGTTGATTAATTTGAGGTAATTGACAGCTAATTAGAGGCCCACAGGCTCATTAACTTGACATCTTGTCTTCGTGAATTGGCTGAGCAGGGTCAGGTGATGGAAGCCGTTGCTTTCTCCCTCCCCGGCCCCCCAGTAGGCCAAGGTGATCACCTGGGGGCCTGGGCGGACCCAGCTGGTCAGGTGCGACAGTCCCAAGGCCAAGGGTGCAGGAAACTGCACCGTTTCCTGGTGGAGGAGGAAGGGTCACAGGGAGAGCTGTGTGCCTTGACCCCAGGGAGGAGGGAGTGAGCGGGGCTGGAGGGCTCAGGGCACAGGGGCAAAGGCGCTGGAGAGAGGCGGGTGTCTACCCACACGGGGAGGGGAGCCCACAGTGTCAGGGGAGGGGTGTGGGGAAGCATTTAGTTCCCAAGAAGCACCGACTTTGAAGTGAGACGGTCCGGGGGTTACACCCCAGCTCTGCTACTAACCAGCTAGGTGACCATGCACAAGTTAGTGATCTCTAAGTCTCAGGCTGCTCATCTGGAAGATGGGAGTCATGATAGTAGCTACCTCACGAGAGGGTGGCAAAGAGTCCACGAGGTGTGAGTCACTGAAGCAAAAGACTTTAGGCAGGTACCTGGGGGGTGGGTGAATGCTGGGGTAAATGCCAACCACTTCTGGCAGCAAGCAGTGAGAAAAAAAAAGAGAAAAATAAAAAAAGGAGTGAGAAGAAGGAGAGGTAGGTGGGGTGGGCTGTGCGGAGGCAATGGAGCCCCCTTGCAAGAGGAGCCACTGTTACTCTGCAGGAAACCTGTATGCCTGATAACAGCACTGCTAAGGGGGTGGGGAGAAGACCACTTTAGGGGGCAGTACAGAAACATATTACATTATACATCAAGTGAAAGATACTCAGTATAGTAAATATTAAATATATGTACATATACATATATATAATATTGGGGCTTCCCCAGTGGCTCAGTGGTAAAGAATCTGCCGCAATGCAGAAGACACAGGAGACATGGATTTGATCCCAGGGTCAGGAAGATCCCCTGGAGGAGGGAATTGGCAACCTACTCCAGTATTCTTGCCGGGAAAAATCCCATGGACAGAGAAGGCTGGTGGGCTATACAATCCATGGGGTCACAAGGAGCTGGACATGACTGAACACACACATTCATACACAATATTAAAATTTAAAATGCACGTGGCCTTTGAGCAAGCACTTCCCTTCCTAGACATCTATTCTAAGGATACATTTGTACAGTCACAAAGATTTAAATACAACAATATTTGTTCATCACAACATCGTTTGTAGTAGAAGATTAGAAGCAACCTAAATGTCCATCACAGGCACTTGTTAAATAAATTATGGCACATCCATAGAGTGGGATAATATATAGCTGTGAAAACTGTATGTATGTACCAGTCTGAACAAGATCCAAGGTAAATTAAGTGGGAAAATAAGATGTCAGACAGGTTCTAGCTCCCACAAGCTGATAACCAGTAGCTTGAGGCTGGGAAGAAAATGTGTTTTTCAAAATGTGCTTATTTATTTATTGGCCATGCTACACAGTTGCAGGGTGTTAGTTCCTCAACCAGTGATTGAACCCACACTCTTGACAGTGAAAACATGGAGTCCTAACCACTAGACCACCAGAGAATTCCCTGGAAAAAAAATTTTGACCCCATCCCTTGGCATGTGGGATCTTAGTTCCCCGACCAGGGATCAAACCCTGGGATCAGCCCCATGTCTCCTGCAGTGGAAGTGTGGGGACTTCACCACAGGACTGCCAGGGAAGCCCCTTCCTGGATTTTAAGTTTTGTTTATTTTTAATTTAAATAGAAGAGCTACATGTAGCTAATGGCTATGTATTTGGATGGCACAGAAATCTCTTCAAGGAACCAAACAACCCAGCCTTTCCAACCTTCATCTAAGGGAAGACCAAACCCAGAGAGAATGCCATCAACACCACTGAGAACTCCAGTTACCTGCGGTAGAAGCCTCTTTGTCCAGGGTGGATGCTGCTGGAAAACTTGGTTACAGAGAGAACTGGAGGACTTTTCTAGCAGAACCGGAACCGTCCTGGATGAAAGCGTGTCAGGGATGCCTGTAGCTTACCTGGATGCCAGCTCTTTTAGGGAAGATCACCTGAATAACCACGTATCAGAAAGCACATCTTTGGCTTTGAGCTCAGTGGTCACTTCCAGCTGGGAAGAGTTTAATAATGCGGTAGGTGATTGGAGGCAACGGATTTGGGCATCCACTTGGCAGTGGTACCCTGAAAGCCTAAGATGTGTCAGGGTCTGGTGCAACAGCGGTGCACAGACCAGGTCCTGGCCCTGGAGCAGCCCACAGTCTCTGGACTGAATCCACAGAGAGGGCTGTAGAGCAGCAGTTCCCAACCTTTTTGGCACCAGAGACCGAGTTCATGGAAGACAATTTTTCCATGGACCAGGGTGGAGCCCAGGAGTGCTTTCAGCATAATTTAAACACATACATTTATTGTGAACTTTATTTCTATTTTTATTACATAAGCTCCACCTCAGATCATCGGGCATTAGATCCCAGAGGTTGGGGTCCTGTGCCGTAGACAATGATGCTCCTTCATAAAAAAGCCCAAGCAACGAGGTGTCAGGGACCCTAGGAACTTGATTGACAGCCCTCCCCTGTCTCAAAGGCGCAGATGAGGCTTCCAGACCACAGCCTCAAAGCCCTATACTCAGCTGCTGGTGGAGCGTGGAAGGCAGCTGCCAAAGGAACTCTTTGACCATCTTCTATCATTCCTTATGCCTCCATAGCCCAGAAGTCAGATAATTCACCTGTGTTATTGCCCAAATCACCTCTCTAGGGCTAGGGTAACTTTCATCAGTTTTCCTTTAGAGGCTCAGATGACCCTAAATTCATTTGTTTAAATTGAGTTTACACACAGTAAAGCACATAACTATTAAATGTACAGCTTGATGAGTGTTCACACACACACATGGTCACACATCTACTCCTATGCAACCACTACTCAGATCAAAATAGAGAATATTTCCAACACCCTAGAAGGGTCCTTATAACCCTTCCCAGTCAATACCCCAGGTAACCACTATTCTGACCTCTCCCACCAAGGGTTAGTTTTACCTGCTCTAGGACTTCATATAAGTAGAATCATACACTATGCACTTCTGTGTCTGCCTTAATTGGGTCCTCATTCTTGTTGGCAAGAACCATCTATGTGATTCTGTGAGGCAGTACAGTACTTTGTTCTTATCGTCAGTGGCATTCCATTATAGGGATATATGACAATATATTCATTCTCCTACTGATGGACATTCAGGTGTCTGCCAGTTTTTGACTCATGTGAAGAAAGTTGCTGCCAACATTCTTGCACATCTTTTGGTGCAAGAAAGCACTCACTTCTGTTGGGTGTATCCTGAGAGAGGAGTTAGCAAAGCCTGTGTTTTCCTGAAGGTCACAGGACTTGGTGACTCCAGTTTCCCAGCAGTGGGGCTTTGAGGTAGGGGTGGGGAGTCAGCTTTGAGAGTTCTCTGAGAAACTGTGCCCTCACTGGCTGCGGAGAGGAGAGAAGCTCATATCAGAAAAGAAGGAATTCCCTGATGGTCCAGCGGTTAGGGCTCCACACTTCCACTGCAGACAGCACAGTTTTGATCCTTGGTTGGGGAAATAAGATCCCGTGGCATGGCCCCCCCCCAAAAAAAAGGGGGGGAGGAGGCAGGGAGAGAGTCAAGCAAAGAATCATAACGTGGTTTTCAAATCAAGGCCATATGACAATGACATCAGAAATGTGTCTACATGAATGAAGGCTGGGAAGACAGCGGAGCCTAGGAAAACAGAAGCCTTTGGTTTGTAAGGTGGAGAAGGTATAAGGAAGAGGGAAGAAGAAGTAAAGTTCTCAGGGTTTTTTTGTTTAATTTACCCCATAGAAAATAAAATTTTTTTAATTTCTTATCTTCTTGGTAACCCAAATATCATGCCTGCTTCAAACAGACTATAAACTCAGTATTTGCCTCCAAGGATGTTTCCAGCCTTGCAGAAGCCTCCCTTTAGCTCTTGACATGAGTAACCACTCTTTTGATTTCTACCATCGTAGATTTGTTTGTGCCTATTTTAAACTTTATTACACATATTCTGACAGTTTATGTCAACTTTTACCAGGCTTTTATTATGCATCAAATACATTGCTAATACTATCAAATGGTACCTCATTTGATCCTTCCAACAATTTGTTCCCTCCAACAATTTGTTCCCCCTTTAACTGGAGAGAAAACCAAGTTCAACAAGGTTAAGACTCCTACCCAAGGCCACAAACCTATCAAGAAGCAGAGCCTGGATTCAAACTTGAGTCAACACCCATCACATTAGCGGGACTGTCCCTTGTCCTGGGAAACCCCAGAGTCCCAAGCAAACTGGATGGTTAGCCACCCTAGTTCAAACTCGATTGGAGTCTTAATCATCAGCCTGGGATCTCTTCCTTTGCTCAAAATTTCACCAGACACTGTACATGTTGTTAGCACAATCTCATGGGGGAATGTTTTGTCTCAAAAAACCTCTGTGATATCAGAATTTTACTTGGTTTTGTTTCTTTCTCTCCTTTTTTTTTTTTTTTGAGGGGGGTTATTCCATTTTGAAGAAAGAGATTTCATTGAAAGTAAATCTGAGTTGGGTAAAAATAAAATTATTCATATTCAAAGAGAATTCTAGGACTTCCCTGGCGGTCCAGGGAGCACAGGTTTGATCCCTGGTTGGGGAACTAAAATCCCACATGCTGTGCAGCGGAGCAAAAGGAAAAACAACAGTCAGAGGATTCTAGCATTTCAATCTCCCAAAGACGGTTTTATTGCTTCGCCTAGTATCCAGGCACTGGAAAATAATTTTTGACAGTCCCTGACTTCAAGAAGTTTACCTTTTCTCTGGGCAGTGAAGAGTAAAACTTAGGGAATAAAATTGGAGGGTAACAAACAATAATAATAATCACCAATATCTGAGTGCTTACTGTGTACCAGAGGCCTTACCTCTTCTATCTCATTTAATCTTCACAAGACAGCTGTGACATATATAACTCCAATTATACCCATTTGAGGGAGGAAAGGAAGACTTGGTGAGGCTAAGTGATTTGCTCAAGGGGAAAAAAAATCTCATTGAATTGTATGCATATAGCCTTAAGATTTTTGTCCTTGATATTAGCGAATTATACCTCCAAGCTGTGTTTATTGAATGGGAAACAGTTGAAGATGGGGGACATTTTTCTTTGCTCTTGAATATCCTATTCCCAATCATTCTGGGCAAAGTGGAAAAATGTGTCTTGGCTTGTCTCATTTCAGTCATCATTCAGGTCAGAATGGCACTGCTAGCCTCAGTGACGAGTGCAAATAAGCACAGCTCCTGGCTGTGAAGTCAGAGCCCAGCTTTGTAGGAGACACAGGAGCGTTCACAGGTCAACCTGCCTGGCCCCCACGCTGCACACAGCATTGGCGCATCTTCTTGCCGTAGTCAGTCCTGCCAGGAACACACAAGGGTACCCATCTCCTGAGTCCTCAAGGCCCGCTTCTCAGTCTCCCCAGCACCCCCAGACCTCATCCCCTCTCAGCCCGCCTGACCCTGCCACCCACCCATCTCTGCTCTTCGTGTTTGTGGTCCCCCACCCAGAGGTGCCTTCATCATCCCTTCTTGACATGTCGACTTTCATTTTCCTAGGGCGAATCTCATTTGACAATCTCCTGCCCATATTTCTAAGCTCTCTGGGTCTTGCCGTGCTATTTCTCTGTCCTCTCTGGGATTTGTAACACCAATCATCTGTAGGTTTCATTAACATGCTGTTTACCCCTGTCTTTCAGATCATTAATGAAGATGCAGAGTGAGACACCAATTCTCCCGGCCCCCACCATGTGCCCCCTCCCCTGCCTGGCGCTGCTAGAATCATTATCCTTCCTGGTGTGACAGGGTCAGAACCAAACCAATTTGCATCAATCTTTGGTGATGTTGTGAAGTGTTGCCTGCCCTGCAATCCTCACGTTGTAACAAGGGCTTCAGCTGTCTGTTCTGGAGTGCTCCTCCTCTCCTTCAGAGGGCTATCAGGTCTGGCCCACACAGCTGAAAGCCCCAGCGCTAACGGAACGCTTAGGCAGGGTTCACAGCTGTGGCTGACATTTTCCCTTTGTTTTGCATCCCAAGATAGACAGAAAGTAGCCCCTCTTTTGGGAAACAGGATGGACAAGTGTACATACCGGCAAAGTGGAGGAGGAAGTGGGTGTGGCAGGCACAACATTTTTCATTCTCATCATGACATCTATTTCTGCTGAAGGAAAATGAGGAGCAAGACTCCTTTAGACCCTCCAAGGCTTAGTCAGGTGCCTGGGCTTGTACAGTCCGGCTGCCAGAGGCTGGGATGAGTGAGTCATTTCTCAGACACAAAGTCTGTTCTTCTCCATGATTTTTAAAAGGTAATTAGTTAATTAGGCTTTGCTGGGTCTTAGTTGCAGCATGCAGGATCTCTGATCTTTGTTGTGGTACATGGGATCTAGTTCCTTGACCAGGGATTGAGCTTTGGCCCCCTGTTTCTGGAGCACAGAATCTTAGCCACTGGATGGACCATCAGGGAAGTCCCTCTCTACGATTTTTCTGTATCCTCTGGCCCTGATGCTGTCATCTTTTATCAATTCCATGACTCTGAATCTCATCTTGCAGAGAAATTGACTTTATGTACACACTTGTCTGCCCATAAAGGTGAGAACCACCTCCTACACATCCATTGAGTCCCTCAGATCCCACCTTGCAGAAAGATTTCATTCCCTTTCTCGATGGAGCAGTACCTCGGTCTGCTACGAACATGGATGTCACTCCAGACTCTGTCCTGACCCACGCCTACTCCTCTGACTCCTAAATCATCTTTTTTTTATGTTCTCTCCCAATTGGGAACAGGAAGTGAACAGAAAGAAAGCAGTGAATGAAACGCTCACAAACACAACATCTGAAGTAGTGTTTTGTGTGCCCCAGAAATGGGAAAATTCAGCTTAAAGTGTCTACAACAAAATTAGGTCAGATGTAGTTTTCTCAGTGTAAGAAGGGTCTGAAGAAAAAATCATTTTGCAGTTCTGATCAAGCACCTATTGAGTGAAGCTCTTTCTGTTCCAAAGCAAAAGCTCTGTGGTGTAATGAGAGGGGATGGGGTCATGGGACAGGGATGGGTCATGGGACAGGGCTGGTTAGGGAAAAAGTCGTTCTACACACTCTAAATGTGATGGAGTGGACAGTCTAGGGCAGGACTGGATGCTCGGTAGGTGCCTAGTAAATACTTAGAGGTTTACAAATCGACATTTTCAAAAACAAGATTTAATATAACTATCATAAAGAAATCTCATTAATGAATTGAGTGTGTGTGTGTGTATACATGTGCACACATGCTTGTTAGTAGCATGAACTGATAAGGCATTTTAAACTGTACACCCAGCTCTAGAGGTTTTTTCCTTCCTATACTATGGAAACAATACAAGCTTCTGGGAAGGAGTTTGGAAAACAGAGAAGAAAATTAAAATTACTCATAACCCTCCAACCGGGCAGCAAGCACTGTTACCAACCTTGGTTTATTTTCTTCCCCCACACACTCAATACCATGCCACATTTATAATTTTATATCATGCTATTTTACTTCTTTGGATGAATCATTTCTCCCATGATACCATAACATCTTTGCAAACCTACTAAGTGGCTGCCAACTAGTTCATTATGTGAACAGACCATACATACTTGATAGAGACAGGTTTGAGGGATCTTGGGCCAGCTGGTTTGGGTGAGCAAGGCTGGTGACAGTCAGCAGTTAAGGTTGATGGAGGCGGTGGCAGCAGAGACAGAGGAGGGGGTCAGGAGCCAAGGAAGACGTTCTCGGGGCTTGCTTTCCCACACGACCCCCGTCCCTCAGACACCACTTCAGGCTCTGACCCCCACATACCCTCCTGGCCCTGCCCGCGGCTTCTCATTTCCACTCAGTCTCGAGTCACTGACTTTTCCAACTTGACTCTTCTCAGCTGCTCCTTTGTGTGGAGCCGCTGGCTCGGGCCAGTTTGCCTGCATCTGGAAGGCCCTGGGATGTGACCTTTAGCCCTGCTTGACCCTGAGGCCTCAGGCCATGCAGTCAGGCCAGGCTGTTTGCTCTCTATAGACTCCCAGAGGCTGCTGGGGAGCTCAGGCCCAAGAGGACCTGGCTCAGCTCTGGGTAGGGAGCCTCTGGAGAAAGGGCGGTAGAATGGGGGCAGAGGCGACAAGGACGGAGCAGAATGGGGAGGAGCACCCCTGTGCGGTGACTAGAGTCCCACGGCTGCTTAGCCTACATTCAGCCCACCAAGCCTGGTGAGACATGGGACTCAGGGCTTATGCCAGGCTCAGCATCCGCTCAGAAATCCACCAGGGTCACAAAGAATATCCTCCCCTCCCTTGCTTATCGGCAACATCTGGTCCTCAGGGGCCACTGTCTGTGCAGTCAACAGTGGTATTTCCTGCAGGAACACACTGGCACAGGCCGATTCAGAGAGCTGAAGGATGGAGCAGGAGAGGTGTGAACCATCTGTTCTCCCGAAGAGTTGAGAAGTGGGTTTTCAGCTTAACTGGCTATTCAAGGTAATCAAAAGTAATCATATTTTCCCCGTAAGAATGATCACTTTTTTTTCTAAAAAAAGTATTTCTTTGGTTGTGCCAGATCTTAGTTCCTTAGTTGTGGGATGTGAACTCTTCGTGGTGGCATGTGGGATCTAGTTCCCCAACCTGGGATCGAACCCAGGGACCACCTGCATTGGTAGCAGGGATTCTTAGCTAGTGGACCACCAGGGAATTCCCAAGATGATCAATTTCTAACATCTACAGGTATAATAAAAAAATTAAACATGGTTAAGATGTGCCATGCACTGTTCTAAATACTCACAGGTACGAATTTAGTCTCCACAATAACCCGAGGAGTTAGGTGCACTGGACCCATTACATAAATGAGTAAATGGAGACACAGATAGCTTAAGCAATTTACCCGAAGCGACATAGACAGCAGATGGCAGAAATAAAACTTGGACCCAGGCGACCTGACATCCAGGTCTTGCCCTTATCCATGATGCTAGCCTGCTTCTTTAAAATGGAAGCGGTCCTGAGGACACTGAGGCTGAGAGAGAAGTGACTTGATAAGCTCATTCTTCCTCTCTCAAATCCAAGCTCTTACTATACTGTAGACCAGCAACAAGGCTATGAACACTGAGCATCATAGCAGATCATTCCTTCAACAGATTCTTATTAAGTATCTATTATGTGCCAGATGCTGTTCTCAGTTCTGTTTATAGCCAAAGAAACTATAGGAGACTGAACAAATCTGGATCAATCCTTTGACATCTCTCAAAAGTTAAATAGTCAAATCATCTCATTACCTGTTTCTGGAATAGAAACAATGGGGAAAAACAACAAAGCAACTTTGATTCTTTGAGTTTTCTGGCTCCTTGGATTCTAGATAATTCAGTGTTTTCTGGTTTTGGAGGTCACTTTCAGAAGCATGAAGTATAGATCAAAACAGAATGCAGAGGGCAGGATAAAGATGAAAACGTGTGTGAGTCCAACTCAACTCAGAGCTTGAGTTTAATTGAGATTCCAACTGCCACTCTGCCCCACATTCCTTTGTCCCTGACCAAGTTCATGGCTGTATCACCCCCCAGTAATCCCTGTAATGGGCTGCAGTCCTGGGGGAACTGTTTCTGGTTATTAAATGGCCAACCTCTGAGCCACATGGAGTATGGCCAGTCGTGGCTTCCTGCCCTGGCAGCCGATGGGCCACTTTCCTGTTTTAAAAACCAGAGACCTTCCACCAGAGAGAATGGGGATAGCAGGCGGGAGTGGGGAAACAGGCGATGGTTGCTGGAAGGGAAGGCCCTTTCCAGGTCATGAGCTGAGAGTGGAATCCACACGCATTCTGAGTGTTTGCTATCCTTGAGATGGTAACTAAGTTGCATAAGGCTTCAACATTCTGGGAACGGTGCCAGTTATAGCTGCCCATGAGGCCACCATTGAGAAGGGATGAGAAGCCCAAATGGGGACCAAAGGCAGAAGGTGGGGAATAAACAGGGCAGAATGGGCATCACCTGAGGGTCAGGAGTTCTCAGTGCTTGAGACCCCAGTTCAGGGACCAGGCAGGCCCCAGGGCTGTTCTCTCAAGCCAACTCCCTCTGTGAAGCCCCAGTGTCTGCTTCTAGGAGCTGAGGAAACTGTGGCAGCTGCTCGTTTAGAGCCCATATCCCCTCCCTGTGCCCCCTCCCCTCGCATCTGTCTTCTGGCTAGAGTTGTGTGAAGCGGAAGACAATTTGGGGCTTATTAGTGTCCCAGGGAGACATGTAACTTGTGTTGCTGGGACCCAAACAGCAAGAGTCTTAGCGGCAAACTCCAGCCGAGAAAAGACTGAGGAATTGTCTCACCTAATTACGGGGAATGGCCCTCTTTGTGTTTGTGATTCGGTACGGTTGTCCGATCGCTTTTGATCGCTTTTCTCCGTTTGCTGGCTCAGGCTATGCTGGAATTGTGCTAATTAGAAGAGAAATGGACAGAGTGATCCTGTCAGCCCTGGTTACTGGTGGGGACAAAGCGGAATATTATTCTGAGGCAGTGTTTTGTGAGGGTCCTTCTTCCAGCTCTCATTAGGAGGAAGGGGCCACAGGAGGGGAAGGTTCCAAATGCCTGGCCTGGCTAATGGAGCATTGCGGTGTTCATGTACTAATTAACAGGCTCTGCCAGCGCTTGGGAGCCTTCCCCATGCACCTGGTGCCACCTGAAGCCCCCAACCAGCCCTGCTCGGGAAGAAAGTTTGGGCAAAGGGTGGGAAGGCTGGTGGCCTTTCAGAGTCAGGTTCATATCCTTAAAGTGCCCTGAAGCCTAAATAGATAGGAAAAGTCAGTTACTGGCCAGTCAGAGCTTCACGCACCAGGAGAGACCGCTGATTGCCCACCCTTTGGGGGTGGAGGGTACAAGGTCCTCCTATGAAATGAAGCCCATGCAAGGCAAGGTAGTCCGGTAGCTCTCAGAGAAGGAAAAAAACAGACACTGTATAACATAACCAAATGCTTGGAGATGGAGTTTGTGCAGAAGTTGAAAGCTGGTAATAAACTCTGTCACCTGACCCCCTGGGACCATCCACCTTGGCCCACTGCCTGTGTCCTCCCTTCCTGCGCCGCATTACCTCCCCGTGATGCCTGAATCCTGCTGGAAACAGAAGAGACTGGAGCATCCCTCTGGAAATGCAATTTCTTGGCTTTATCATAAAGCCTCAATGGAAGTCCAAATACCCTGCAGAAGGCCCACGGGCAACGGAAAGACTTTCACCAGCTCCATTTCCGCTGCTCAGAAGGCACAGGGCCAAAAACAAGGAGCAATTAGCAGCTGTTCATTAAAAAAATACAACACAATGAAAATAGGTAACAAAAAGATAAAGATTCATCACAGCATTTTGATAGCAACACAGTTGATATCCTTGAACTTCTACCGCTCCAACAAAGGAAAGAAAGTCAAGCAAATCAGCTGTGGCCTGAAGCCTCAGAGTCTGAAGACAGCAAGCAGCAATGAGATTCTTGGTGGGAAAAGAGTATTTGAAAATAAATGTCTCCAGGCACCAAAGCTATGCTTCTGCTCACAGCCAAGAGATGCGAGGCATGGATGGTGTTTGGAACAGCGAAAGGAAAGGGAAAACAAATCTGTAGGCAAATAATCATTTATGAGAAAAATCATCTCTGAAGATTTAAAGCAACATATTTGTCACGCTGTACCTTTTCAGTCGGTCAATCAGCCATGCTTTTCTTTTTTAAAAAAATAATTGCGTTCATTTATTTTTAGTTGTGCTAGGCCTCCATTGCTCCGGGGGCCTTTCTCTAGCCGCGGCAAGTAGGGGCTACCTTTGAGTTGCGGTTCGAGGGCTTCTCATTGCAGTGGCTTCAGCGGTTGCGGCTCCCAGGCTCTAGAGCGCAGGCTCAGCAGCTGCAGTACATGGTGTTAGCTGCTCTGACACAGATGGTATCTGCACAGACCAGGGATCCCACCCATGTCTCCTGCATTGGCAGGCAGATTCTCTACCACTGAGCCACCAGGGAAGCCCCAGTCCTGCTTTTCTAGATCAGAGAAATTGACTGTCCACCCAGATGTATTCTTGGGAATCAGCGATGAACCAATGATGCAAAGCAACTTGCTTTCCTTAAAAGGGAATGTTTTCTCTAAAAGGGCATGCTCTGGTCTGGAGCAGGTAAACCATCAATGAGTGAGAGCGGTAGTACTGGTTAAATCAGTACTTCTGTTTTTGAACAGAGTTGTAAAGGAAGGTATAATAAGGGTTTATGGCAGGTGGCAGAGAAATATTTGCTTTTGATATGTCATGTTTAACTGGAAGCATGCAAACAGACAGGTCATGAACCTCCAGTTCAAAGAAGCCACTGAAGAGAACTTAGATGTGTGGGAGACAGCCACAGTCTCGGGGAGAAGATAAATTAGTGGGGCTAATAAGAGTCATAAGGATGGCATGACTCTCACAGCATTTATGATATACATAAATGCTGTGAGAACGCAGGGGGAAGGATTATGCCCAGTTGGATCATGGGGTTTTACAGGAAGAACAGGCTGATGGGCAGGGAAAGGATCCAAGGCTTCTAGGAACTCAATGGCATCCACAAAGGCATGTAAGTGAAGGAACTGGGAACTGTTCAGATTAACTGGGATAGAGGCTTCATGTATTGGAGAGAAAGGAAACCAAACTGGAGGGTTATTTAGGGTTACACGTAGAGAGTTTTAATTGCCAGGAGGACGGATCTAGACTTTACTAGCAGACGGGAGTATGAAACAATGAGTGGGTGGCTGGTAGCTGGAGACCACGTGGTAGATGATCACAAAGCCCCACAGCGCCCAGCGTGGTATTAAAGGGAAGACGGTGTGTCGTCTGCTGTTATAGCTGTGCTTTCTGATAAGGTCTGTGCTTTAAATATGCAAGTTGGCCTTTCGAGGAAAAACCACTCTCCTAATAAAAGGTGAATATTTATTATGATGACACAGAAACCACCATACACAAAGTACAATCCTCTAACACCCTAAAATACATACACGTGCACACTGTACATAAATTTATATTATCAATATAAAAATACATCAATAACATTTCTAAGGACAGCAAATACAAAACCAATAAATACTGCAATTCTAAAACATCTACGTATATTAAGTGCTGGTGGATAAGATGACAGTAAAAGGAAGAGGCCAAAGCAGACCCCAAAACCAGTTTACAGACTGGAGTTGGTTTCAGGGAGGTACCCCAATGTTCTCCATTTATTTCTCAATTTCCCCAAGCACTTACAAGTGCCTGACACCATCAACTCTCAAAAAACAGAGCAAAGTTAGAATCTGACATTGTGGCATAATTTTTTTGCACAGCCCTCCTTCCTTCTCTCTCCCCATCTTTTACATTCTTTAACCGCATTTAAGACAAAGGAATGTCAATGATAAGCTTTACTTAAAATCAACACCTCTATAGCCTAACCTTATATATCGCATCCAAACAGAATGTTTGCCTTCTCATACTCTCTTTTAATGTCTTGTGTTAAATTCCACCCACCCTGATCAATAAGTAAAACTGCATGGATGGTCAAAGAAAGCAAATGAAAGAAAAACCCAACCTTAATTCTAGCATGGGAAACAAGGCACAAGTGTCAGAAAATGGCTAATGGACCAGCTATTAAACTGAGCAGTGTTGTGCCCTAGCCAGACAGTCAGCATCCAGACCTTGACCACAACATCCCTAGTGTCTAAACACTAACACACTACTGCCACATGGATCTTCTTTTCATAAAGTTTAGGAAAGCCCATGAACTTCTCAAAATAACAGAAGCTGGGGGCTAACTTACAAGACAAAATAAGGAGAATACTTATAATCAATTTTAAACATGGGCTAGATTTTCAGGTCTTAATATAGATAATGGACAAAGAGCTCCATAAGAATTGTAAAGTCAAGAAATTCTTTCTCTTGTGTGTGTGTATTTCTGTTATATGAGTGAACTATTTAATCTGTGCTATGAGCGGGGCAGGCAAAATATTGCCACCATTCCACAGCACATTCCCTTAAGGTCAATTACAATTTCTAGTTTTTAATCAAATGGGAACTCCTGCACTCAATCCCCTTCTCCTATCTTTCAGGCCATAACTACTTTCTCACTTGAATCTGTAACAGATTAAGCAGAACTCAAAAGTCCTTTCCATCATCTTTAAGCTAGTCTTGATATCTAGAACCCAATGCAACCCTGCATGAGCCTTTCACTGTACAAGCTAATCCCAGGAGGGACTTGGTACACAGGGATCCCGCTCTCTGGAGTCAGACACATGGGGGGGCCTTGGAGGTGGGGAACAGAAGGCATTGGGGGATGCAACTATCATGAGAGGTGTAGAATTTCAAAAGCATTTCTCTAGCTGGGGATTCCTGGAACCTAGTATACACTGGTGGGTTTGCAGGCCAAACTGCACCCTGACCTGAATCTAACTGGTCCAGAATCTAACTGGCCTCTGGTCTCCTAGCATCATAAATACTTCCTAAGAGATGAAGTACAATTCAAAGGAACTCATCCAATCAACATGTCTCAACTGACTCTGCCATCACTGAATCAAATCAACTGTAAGATCCTGGAGCTCCTGAATCACTTCTGGAAATGAGAAAGCAGGACTTTGACCTTTAAGACTGATATGCTCTCTGGTGTCACCAGCATCCAACGTTGAGACGGTCAAAGTCTGGAAGCTGATGGAATAACTGCACCGATCCTTGGGTAGAACAGATTCTTCTCTTGCTGCCGAACGTCCTCAGAGGCGCAGAGTGCCAGAAGCAGGGGAGAGGGTGAATTCTGGAGTGCATCCTCCGGCCTCTGGTTAGGAAGCAGTGAGGTGTGCATCTTCAGAGCTGCACTGGGAAGGACGCATGGTTCCGGGCCCCAGGACATCCTGTCCACAAGCAGCTGCTACTTCTTGGGCTTCTCTAGAATGTTGAGGAATTTCCCCCGTGTCATCTCTCTGGCTGGAATCACAAAGTACATGAAAGGTCAATGAATACCTAAACTCTGAAAAAGGGTTCACAGGAAGACTTGAGAATGCACAATGACATAAATTGTATACAAAGTTGCTATCCTAACAGATTCCATCCCTACTAACTTCCAAAAAGAGGGAAACACAAACCACTCTTGACAACTATAGTAATTACCAACACTGTCCTGAAGTTGGTAGTTACTATAAGGTGCAGGCCAACTGGGGAAAATCTTTATCATTTACCCTGTTAAAAAAATCACCAGGGAGCTCCCCCCAAATCCCCCTCTCCCTCAACAATGTAACCTAAGACTCATGTTCACTGTCTCAGGAGGTTTGCTTCTGGAGGCTAAAATCCAACCAAGATCACAGTCTTTTCTAGATTGTTGGTCTCTGGACATTTATAATCTCAAATCAAAATTAGAGATCATTTACCCCATCTCTCAGGAGTGGTAGTCCCTGGACACTGTAATATAACAAGGTTTATATTCCCTCAGTGCAATTCATCTGTGGATGGAGTAATAAAGTAGGGTTTATAGAGCTTTGGTCTTCTCTCTCTTGGCATTGTCAGTCCTTAGATATTTAATATAGCCAGGCAAGGTTTATGTGTCTTTCTCTGACTTTTAGTACCATCAATCTTTGAATGCTGTAGTTACAAGAGGGTTTATACAGCTACTTTCCTACATATGAGGCTCTGAAAATGAAAGTAAAACATTTCTCAATTACAGACCCACTCCAGAAGCCCCCAGTTTTAGCTCGGTCAAGCAAATTCTCAAAAATCATATGTGGCATAATCCCCTTCATCCTTATCCCTATGTCTCTTAAATGGATCCTCTTTTTATGTCTCTTAAATGGATGTAACCGTGCTGAAAGTTTTCTATAGCTGGCCGTGGAGGTCGGAAGTCTGGAACCACACAGTGGACACACAGCAGGCTGCAGTGCCCTCTGGCCTCCCAGGGACATGTCTCCATCCTGGCCAAAGGAGAGAGATGACTAGGGAGGCACATGCTGAAGGACCTTTACCCTAGGCTCCGTGCTTTCCTTCCCAGCAGAGCAAATGCTGCTAGATCCCCACTCCTACCACCCATATTGAATAGCTCTTGGTTTAGTTCTACAAGAAATAAATAAAACAGTACAAACTTTGTAACCACAGGAAAGTTTTAGGTAACTGCAGTCTACTCATTCCCCATCTTTCACAAGTTCAAAGCTCCAACAAAGGAAAAGGAAATCCCATTAACTAGGAATGGAAGCCCCAGTACTGGGTCTTATCTCATGTGCCCACAACCCTACCCTGGCCAAAATCAAACTGACCATTCCTTCAGTGGGTTTATGCCGAACTCCATACATACAAAGTTCCTATAAGACTTGCAATTACTTGTTGATCTGATTGTCTTCCTTCATGAAAATGTAAGAACTAAGGGCAGAGGTAGTATTTTACTATTGTTTATATCCCCAGCACCTAGCACAGCACTGAACCCAGTATCTGCTGATAAATGCTGGCTAGATGAATGATGATACACAAAAGAACTGGAACCAAGCAGGCACACAGTAGTCAGTTTCCTTCCTTTTCACAGACAAACAGTAAGACTTGTTAAGTGACCCTCACTGCTCCACTCTCTACATTGTGGGACTCTTTTAAAATTTACCTTGCTTGTTTGGCAGGAAAAGTCATTTCCCTTGATGAAAGTAATACCAGATTTATGGAGAGATCCAGGCACAGGACTAACTACTCTAGTAGAAATCCAAACAAGTGTTTTCTTGACCAAGGGAGGCAGCATGGACTTCTTTCAGAGAATACAGGCTCTGAATTAAGTTCCAACTCTAGTATTTGGCAGCTGGATGACACCTTGAGTTGGGTAGGATCTCTGAGCCTCAGTTTCCTCATCTGTAAAATGAGTAGCATATTATTGCCACCTGCTCTGCATTCTTGGGTATTCAGCCATGATCACGCTTAGTGCAGTGGTAGTATTATTAACACATCACCTTTCAGAGGAAGTTGGTAGTCTGCTTCTTCCCCTGTATGCAGTATTTCCTGAGTGAATAAGTGAGGGGATTGTGATAAGGCAGACTAGCAATCTCAAACATCCCAATTCTTGGAATCTTCCCCTCAGCCTGATCCTGTAGGAAATGACTACTTATACTTTTGTTCCCAGTGGGTCTCATCATTTATTCCTCCTTGGATAGGTTTTCTGTCTATTCTCCAGCGCTTACTAATGACCTTAAATACAGCATCCAATGATCCTGCAGCATGGCCAGAAGCAGGTGCTTTAGAAATCAGACTTGGGTAATAAAACAAACTCAGTGGGTAGAACTGAGCCTTGTTCCAAAAATCCTAGGCTCAGAGCACTGTACTGATCTTACTAATTATTTCTGCCTCTTGCACTTCATATAACCCAATTCTTTACTGTTTTTTCTCCAAATGGGAAAATGACCAATATTTTAAGACCTAAAATTCTACAAGATCCAATCTATTCGAGGGATCAAAAGGATTTAAAAAGAGAAATAAACGGATATTCCAAAGTCTCTCAGTGGCAAGCTCTCCTTGAATTTAACCAATCCTTTTTTAACAACCCCCTTTCCACTCAATCATTCCCCCCCCTTCAACCTAATCTAAGTACACAGAGCTGCAGCAAAACCACCGTAAAAGTAGAAGTAATTCAAAAGACATCATCTTCTACATGGGAGGGGAGAAAGTTTTCCTACTCGCTGGTCCTATATAGGAGATATACGAATTCCTGACATAGCTGCTCCCTAAAAGAGGGCTGTACCCTATAAATCACACCCTAAGCACCAACCCCTTTCTGTGCACAGAGAAATTGCTGTGGGTCAGCGGCTGCTCCAGAGCACGTGCCCGCCTGTTCTCTTGTCATCAGCGATGTTAACGTCTCTGATTAATTCATATACCCCTGGTTTTATTCCTCACCTCTTTATCCTTGGCTCTCCTGTTCTACTGCAGTACGAAGATCCTTACCGACCTGCTACAGTAATCACCGCCCGCTAACCGCACCCCCCAAACCTAGTGAAATTGTTTAGTGATGCCAACCGCGCTTTTAATTTGCAAGACAGCAGACACAGAGGTAATTTATACCAACATCTGTTCATTTTTGACTTCTGAAACAAACTCGCACATGCTGCTACAAAATCCCATTAGGAGTAGAGAGACAGCCTTCTGCTACTATTCCGTATTCCTCTTATACACACACACGCACACACCTTCCAGTACGATTTTATATGTAAATATATTTTACTACTCCCACCAAGGATCTCAAAACCCGTTGGGGAAAAAACTTTAGAGAAGACGACAGCTTGCTGACAGAGGAGATGAAGGTATTTCTATGTCCTCCTGCCTAGTTTCATCTCTTCTTCTCAATATAATCCTTGCATTAATAGTCAGGGTAAGATTATCTGCTCCTCAGCTTGGCAATTCTGATTTCTGCCTTCTCTCCTGCTTCTTTTTCCCCCACAATGTTTCAGAAGACTGTCCTGGGGACAATAAAATTGCTAGAATTTTATCTGGAGTCAACATCATTTCTTAACTATCTTCTAGTTCCAGATTAATTCTCTAGGATTATAAGACTCAACAGAAAGGCAACATTGCTACCACAGTCTAATCACTAAGCCAAGAGGGATCCATTGGTCCTTAGCCACCACAGTGTATGCTGTGCAGAAGAGAAGCACGACCTCCACATCAAGTTGTGATTTACGGGCCCTGCTAGGCTGGGCACAGACCATAAACTGAGAAAGCCACAATCAAGACTCTCACCAAAGGGTGAACATGTGAACTGCTGCGGAGTGAGCGACAGGGGACAACGTGTACACATTTAAAGACAACAAATGGATAAACTAAAATCAACTTCCAGGTTGATGTCGGTTCTATTACCCTTTCACAGGTTCCCTAGGGCTGTCAGGTTCGTGGCAGTTGTAAATACCTGGGTACACGTTAGAGAGGTCAGGGCTGAAGGGAGGGCTCCATCCTGCTTGCGGTGAAGGTGGTGTGTGCTTGAATGTAATCTCTTCTCTAGACTCTCCAATTCTTCCAGCCTACACTCAGCCTTGCCTCTGGCTCCCTTTCCACAATGACTATCCCCAAACTGCCTTCTCTGCAGTAAATTTTCTGGTGGCTGGTTGAAAAAGATTTCAGTGGTACAGATTGATTTCTCACCGGTGAGGGGATGAGGGATTACCAGAGGCACCCTGGTTAACGAGATTGGGTGCACAAGCTCTCACGAGACCAGCCCTCTCTGCCAGGGCTCTGCACCTTTCGCCCATGACATATGGGTTTCATTACGGAAAGATTTTCCAGATTATAACTTTGAGGCAATTGCCTGATAAAATTCTGCTTGGCTTTAAGACAGGAAACAATCGAAAGATTAAGTAACTTTTAATGAAATGGAAGAAACTCACAGCATTTGGTTTTCAGTTCTAATGCAAACTACTTTAAATATTTCTGTGCCTCAATATAATTAAAAATATTAGTGAGGTGGAAGAGAGTTACTTTTCACTGGTTCTCTCACATCCTGAAGAGCAACAACAGACTGTTCAGGAGACTCTAATATGAGTGGCCAGGAAACAAAGGGGACAGCATAGTGTTGTGAAAAGAGCAGGGCTTTTATTTGTTTTAATTTTTTGGCTGCACCATGCAGCTTTCGGGACTAGTTCCCTGACCAGGGACTGAACCCAGGCTCCCAGCAGTGCAAGCATGGAGTCCTAACCATTGGACTGCCAGGGAATTCCCAACAGCAGGGTTTTTAGCATTCGCCAGGCTCGGATTCAAAATCCCAGCTCCCATACTGAGCCTGAGCCACCGTGGGCAAGTCGCCAGAGTCATCTCTCTGTGTTTCAGACACCTCATCTGTTCAAGGTGGGGTTAATACAAGGGTCACACAGGCATTTGGTAAATGCTAGCTACTATATGACTCTTTCTTTCATCTCAAACAGGAAGTTTATTTAAGCTACAAGATGCTTAATGGGAAAATTATCAAGGATTCATTTCTCTTAGAGCAATTTATCCCTGCTTTAAGACAGATTGCCCTACACATAACAGCTAATGTACAAAAAAGTTAAAAACCGCCTTGGGTTTTACAGTGATAAAGTGAAAAATATTAAAAAAATTCTCCAACTGAACAGGAGAATTGTATGCAAGGATTTTTGTTTGTTTTCTGTTAAACAGTAAGAGCAAAATAACTTACTGGAATATGAAAGACAAGGGCTGAATGAGCACGCAAGGAGGGGGACTGTCACAGAACCAGAATTCTGCCCCAGTTGTCCATCAAAACATAACATTGTATTTAGTTGTTTTTTTTTTTAAAGGGGGTGGGTAATATGCTCATCTACATCACCAGTTAACTGAAGTACAGTAAAGAGTGAGGAAGGCATACAGGAAAAAATAGAAAAAGCCATACTGTAGCAGTGAGGACGTGGGAGAACCGAACTGCAGTCTTCTAGCTGAGCATGTCTTCTTGGTCTGAGGGAACTGACTTCTGGAGTAAAGAGCAAGTTCCCTTCAAAGCAGACACCTCCTGTCTGCTGCTGGAACACACCGACTACATCTTGGCTAGTACAGTATGGATTTCTCTGTTCTTTCGTGTACTCCTTTCTCACTTCTTTATTGCACTTCAAGTAACTGGTGATGTACAAGAGCATACTCCTTTAAAACAAAAAAAAAACCCCTAAATGACCAATGTTATGTTTTTTTTTTTTTCAATGTTATGTTTTGATTGACAACAAATGGGGCAGAATTCTGGTTCTGTGACAGTTCCCCCTTCCTCCTCAGTGGCGTGCTCATTCAGCTCTTGTCTTTCCTATTCCTGTAAGTTATTTTGCTCTTACAGTGTGTCTGCTTCATGAATTGGCTGCCCATTAAATCGGAATCTAATCTACCTGATTGACAAACCCTATCTTTCATAGTAAACCTTCATTAGTTAACTAAGCGGTATATGCTTAATCTGTGTGCCACAGAACTGTCCTGCCCTGCCACCTTCAAATTAACACGATGACTGTTCTTAGTTTTCATTAATATGATGACTCCTTCCTTGGGCATCCATCGGCCACAAGGAACAATGGCATCTCCTCAGCTGCCAAGAGGGACCAGGTCAGTCCCGACTGAGCATACAGGCAGCACCAGGAGTGGCAAAAACGGGAAGAACTATTTATTTTTTAAAAGATCTCAAACGTGAAAGGAAACACGACTGTCTTGCATTTGTGTAACAGGTTTACTCTGGAGGCTCAAACCTGGGTACTAGTTGGGGCAGCAACCTTCCTTAACTGTATGAGCAGCTCCTTCTAGTAAAAAGGAGCACATAAAACCCTAGTTAATTTGGCTTAAATCAATGTGTTAAATGGTTATCTACTTATAACCATATCTTATATCTTCTACAAAGAAGATACTTTGTGGAAATGATGTGCCATAGGTTTTGATTACAGTTTTGACTTTTCTTTAACAAATATTTTTTGGTTGAAAGTGTTCTAACAATGAAGAGGGACCTGGTAGTCATCAGTGTGCACTGTGCAGGAGAGAAGCATGAAGGCGGTGGATCAACAGCTTAGTCACGTAGAGACCCGACCTACAAGGTTCTAGGTATGAGGGAAAATTCACATAAATGAGAAGTGGCCTTGGAGACAGTTAGCTAGCAGTTCACGGGTATCTTGGTACATCAGGGGAGAACAAAGGAAACCGATGTGATTCATAGAGCCGATGTCTCTCTCACAGGAATGGGGAGGGGAGGGTTTCCTGTCACTCTGGCATAGAGCTGGCACACAGCAGAGCAGTGCCCGAGCAGGCTGTGAAGCTAAGATAACTCACCATGCTCCAGTCAGACCTCCACACAAAACCTACCACTAAGTGATCGATAATTCAAGTCAAGGACTAAGTACTTTATAATGCCTCTGATGTGAGAGCAGCAAGGGCTGGGGCCACTGTCAAGAACAGAAGGTGCTATGAACTGGGCATGAAGTCCCTGGATGAGAAGGGCTCCTGGGACCTCATTAGAACACTGGTGGCCCTCAGAAAATGGTAGAATTGTAATAAGGTCCACAGACCATCCTCAATCAACTCAGGGGAGAGTCAACCCAAGTAAGAGTATATGGTAGAAATCTCTCTTTTCTCTATATAAAAGCAGCCTTTGAAAGCAGACAGAGGCCTTTGCCCAAAATTCCCTGGGCATAAGCATTTCAAAAGGACAATGAAATACATATCTAAGGAAAGAACAGCCTGGGTGCCTCTGTGACCAAACTTATCATTGACTATGAAAATCTTCATCCTAAGAATTCTCAAAAAATCCTTTTGGAGGCAAACTTTCCAGATTCTGTTTCTATAGAGTGTTCTGTCTCTCTAACAGGACTTTTTCTTCCAAAAAGGGTGGCTTGGTTAAGAAGCGTGTTCTCTCCACTGATTTCAGGAAAAGATAATTTTATGTCAAACACTTTTTTTTTTCCCAACTCAGTAAGGGTCATTTCCAGAGACTCTTTTATCTAAGAAGTAATATAAAAAAGAAAAGCCAGGACTCAACATATAGATAAACGCATTTGGACAGCTCCAATATGGAAAATAATTTTAATGCCTTTTCACAACGGAGGAAAAAAAAGACAGAAATATCCAGCCAACAGATTTATTCTCAGAATATAAAACATCAAGCAGGAACATAAAATATGGGAAGTGTCAGCCATGATGCCTGGAGATTGAAAGCAGAAGTAGAAGAATCTTAATTGTCAGGTATTTGAAAAATGTATTCAAGCAAAAGCCTGTGTTTCTCCATCAACTCTCCCAGTACTGCCCTCTTTCAAAAGCAAAACAAGACAAGATTTCAAATATTCAATCCTTTTTATCGTCCTTCTCCCTACTAAACAATAAACCAAAACAACAAGCGGCCCCAAAGATCTGTGTTCAAGAAATGAGACCTAACAACTTCTTGTTTGTGGTGTTTCCCCTCCAGAGGGCCCACAGGCCTATTTCACTTGGTTCCTTTTCCAAGGGCAACTCCACTGAGTGAAAGGCATTGAGATCAAAACAATGGTTAATACTCTTGGGGCAAACTTTTATTAAATGCTCATAAATTTTCACAGAACATTCACACTTCAGGACCTGTACTTAATATAGACTGTGGTGAAACACTTACTATGACCAAAGGCTAGTAGATTCACACAGCCTTAATTTCCTCATTCATAAAGTAAGTGTAGCAATAATAATCTATCATGTAAAGGTTAAGAAAGAGTGACTAGTCAAAGTGACTTCATCAGGACACAAAATATTTTGCCCCAATTTAGAGTAATTTATTCACAGGCAATATCCCACTCTCAGGAAAATCAGACCAGGATCCCAGCATAGATAAATTTCAAAGGGCTTGGACATTAAGAAACTTTCCTACTCATCCCCACCTCAGGGTGCTGGCAGTAGCAAACGTCTACAGAGGATGCAGGCCCCAGTCTTCCTGACCCCCAGGCCAGGGAAAGAGTTACATCTTCACACTGCGAGGCCAATAAAAACCTCTCTTGATTATAATTTAGATAAGAACCACTGGATTGAATAATAATGTCTGAAACTCCCCTAGCTGTTTCACCTTGAGACGTCCATCACTGGGTTAAACATGATGCTAATTGCATTTGGATTGATTAATTTCTCTCACTCCTGTCTATTCGAATAACGCTTAACAAAATAATCATAGCACCCAGAGCCAAATCTTTTCCGTCAAAGGAATGAAGCCATCAGAACAGGCAGAGATGAAAGAAATGAAGATGACCCGTAATTACTGCTACGGTGATATCATTACCATATTATACAAAATGAGTGTGGGGGGAGGGGGAGGAGGGAGGAGGGGCTGATATTATTTATATTTTTTAATGGAACACTACAATCTAAGAATACAGATTTAACATCAAGTGGGACACATAGAAATATAGAACTTTAAAAAAATACAAATCTTGCTCATGAAATTGCAAAATCCAACAAACACTGAGGTCCAAGATACATCAAGTGTCTTGGGCTGTGAGCAGGTATTATTCACGCCACTATTTTTTCACCGCAATAACACTTTGTGTATGACTCACATGGAGATTTAAGATGCTGTCTTCATACCACAGCACTTCTGTAGTTACTGGAGAATTTTTCTTTAAGCCAGGGGATAATGTAATTTTATTTTAATTTTGTTAGAGGTGGCCTTGTTTGTAGAATTAGAATCTTGAGTTTTAACTGCAGGTAGTTTCAGTTTAAGACACCAAAGAAAATGTCTATGTATCTTCATGCATGGTTCATAGGATGGTAGTATGGACTTAACTCACCCGCAAGGAAAAATATATTTCCCTACTTCCTTGTTGTTTGATAGGACTTTTTAATATATTATATATGATACAGAAAAACTTACGATAGCAAAGGATTTGAACTTTAGGTCTGAACCTATCACTTATTAGATCGTGATCTCAGGTAATTATGCAGCCTCTCTATGCCTCAGTTTCTTCATCTGTAAAACGGGGGTTTAGTACCTACCTGAGTCAGTTGTTATAAGACTTAAGATGGTACATTTAGGTGCTCAGTAAGTGCTGGTACAAGAAAAAAACTTCCCCCTAAAATTTAATGGCTATTTACAGAACCTCGCATGTTTTGGTTATTTCATTTAGTGAAGTTATTTCAAATATACACTATAAAATACCTTGAATATAGATTTTAACAAATATTTGTGAAATAAATAGGATACTTAGAAGGGGCATCACTTTAATAGGCTAGAAATATCTGGGGGATATTTTTGCTACAGTATTTTAAACAGAGAACCATAATTAAATTGAAAACAATAAAAACAGATACTGAAATTGTTTTACTTAACTTAGACAAGAAGACATGTTTTTCTATTTTCTTACATAAAAAATACTCCCACAGAAAATAAGCACATGTATTTTGATTACATGTATTTGTAGTCATTCAGTAGTAAATGTAAACAAGAAAAAAAAAGACAACAAAACACTGTATTTCTGCCAGTGAAAACAAGAGATTAAACCATTTACAATGTTAACTCGGTGTTCTCTGCTTTCTTTCTGGTAAAGAGAGACAATGTATACAGTAAAAAGGATTTCTCTTGTCTAGCTTTGGAATTAGATGGGTCTAGCCTTGATTCAAATCCCAGCTCCCCATTTACAAGTTTTAAGATCTCGAGCAAATTATTTTTCTGAGCATCAATTCGCTCATTCATAAAATGGGAATTATAAAATAGACACTGCAGAGTCTTGTGAGACAAAATGAGGTAAGAAAAGCCTTTATATTGTCTGGCACACAGTAGGAAAGTCTATAAATGGCAATGTTACTCATTTTTTTAATGTCCAATCTCAGTTCAAATGTCACCTTTTAAGGAGGCCTTCCGTGGCCACCTTATCCAAAGTGAGTACTCTTGGTTACTCTCTTTCATGTCAACACATTTACTTCCTTCACAGCACTTACCAAAATTTGAAATTAACTTTATTTACCTTCATGCTCCATGAAGTTCTATGGGGACTCGTCTATCTTGTTCGGTAACCAGAACAATACCAGGCACGTGGTAGGTGGTCAGCTATATATATCTACTGAAATAATCTATTCATATATGAGGAAAGAGGAACTCTACTTCCATTTCAACTCTTAATTCAACACTGTGTATAAGGAATTTTGCCCCAGTAAAATTACCAATGTTTTTTATACCCTTTAACTCAGCAATTTTACTTCTAGGTAGCTATCCAAAGGTAAACCAACAAAAATAGTAAATAGGGTATTCATATTCCTATTCATTCCAGCACTATCTGCAATAATTGAAGACTGGAAACAACCCAAATGTCCATCTTTACGGAGGGGACTCCTTATTGTAGAGTACTGTTCAGCTGTAAAAATGAAGAAGAGACTATACATTGCTATGGAGCCATATCCAGAACATGTTGCTCTGGAAATATGCAGGAAAAAACCAAGGTGTGTATAGTAGATTACCTTATGTGGAAAATTAGGACATGGGGAAATACATAGGTATATTTACTTACATTTTCAAAAGAAGTAATGGAAAGATAAAGTTTAGTATTACTTTTTACTAATAAAGATGGTTACCTAGGAGAGGAAAAAGACCAGAGGGCAGGACAGAGGCAGAAGCAGACACTTTGTACTTTATTTTATACATTTTACTTTTGGACACTATATAAATATTTTATACATTAAAAAAATTCACTAGGGACTTCCCTGGTGGTCCAGCAGTTAAGATCCTGTGCTTCCACTGCTGGGGGCACAGGTTAGTTTTCTGGTCAGGGAATGAGATCCACAAGCCATGTGGCATGACCAAATAAAAAAAATCATTAAATAGAAAAAAAGCAATCTCTAAATATGGAAATAAACTAGAAATAACTCGAATCTCTGAAATTTGGCATAACCACACAGTACAAGTTTAAATAATTCTAAAAGACATATTCTGACTATATCCCTACAAGTAGATATCCTAAAGATACAAATGAGGCACAAAGAAATCTTAAATTGCAGGCTTCCCTGATGGCTCAGCATTCAGAAAATTAAGATCATGGCATCCAGTCCCATCACTTCATGGCAGGTAGATGGGGAAACAGTGAAAACAGTGGCTGACTTTATTTTTCTGGGCTCCAAAATAACTGCAGATGGTGATTGCAGCAATGAAATTAAAAGACGCTACTCCTTGGAAGGAAACTCATGACCAACCTAGATAGCATATTAAAAAGCAGAGACATTACTTTGCCAATAAAGGTCCGTCTAGTCAAGGCTATGGTTTTTTTCCAGTAGTCATGTATGGATGTAAGAGTTGGACTATAAAGAAAGCTGAGCGTCGAAGAATTGATGCTTTTGAACTGTGGTGTTGGAGAAGACGCTTGATTGTCCCTTGAACTGCAAGGAGATCCAACCAGTCCATCCTAAAAGAGATCAGTCCTGGGTATTCATTGGAAGGACTGATGTTGAAGCTGAAACTCCAATACTTTGGCCACCTGATGCGAAGAGCTGACTCATTGGAAAAGAACCTGATGTTGGGAAAGATTGAGGGCAGGAGGAAAAGGGGATGACAGAGGATGAGATGGTTGGATGGCATCACCGACTCAATGGACATGGGTTTGGGTGAATTCTGGGAGTTGGTGATGGACAGGGAGGCCTGGTGTGCTGCAGTTCATGGGGTCGAAAAGAGTCGGACGCGACTGAACTCAACTGAACTGGTGGCTCAGTGGTAAAGAATCCACCTGCCAATGCAGGAGACATGGGTTCAATTATTGATCCAGGAAGATCCGACATGCTATGGAACAACTAAGCCCGTGCACCACAACTATTGAGCCTTGGAGCTGCAACTACTAAGACGACATGCCCTAGAGCCCGTGCTCTGCAACAAGAGAAGCCACCGCAATGAGAAGCACATTTCAAAAAAATCAAAGTCAAAAATGTTATAAAAACAAGAATCTACAAAAGAAAGTATAACTGAATCGCTTCGCTATACACTTGAAACTAACACTGTAAATCAACCATACTTCAATATAATTAAAAATTTTAAAAATCAATTAATACCTTTAAACATTTTAAATTTGAACTAGGCATATTAGTAGGAATACAACTTCTTCTTTTAAAAAACAAAACAACACTCATTTACCAACTCTGTCCATGGAAAAGGCCCAGAAGCGTGACAGTTCAGTACTAATGAATACTATTAATACTTAGATTTCTACTAAAAGGAACCAAGGTTACTTGGAGATATGGATGAGATTCTAAGTCTGAAGAAGTAAATGAACACAGAATATCCTGACGTGCTAAAAGGAAGGAAGTTACCAAATATTACTAAAGTCATGTCAAACAACACAGGAGTCAACAAAAAGGGGTGTCCACTAACTAAAGATGGGACAGTTCTGACTGTCAGAAAGAATAATTATTATAGTAGTTAGAAATATGTTAAATATGAACACCTATAATGTTTCTTAAAAGTCCTTAGTTATTTCAACTGATCTCATGTTCTGAAAATCAGTAAGTAAAAGAGAGGAAAAACCAATCTTTTTTTCCTGCCTTTACTCTCTGGACTATATTTCAGGAAAACCAAATAGCTTCTGATGATAAATACCATTTTTATTTTACCACCTAAACCCAATGATCCTCATTGAAACTGGAACAAATGAAGGTCTTCTGCTTTCTGATATGCAGCAATAGCAAGTACATGTATGAACCATTCTTTCCAAAAAGACTGATTCCAAAATCACTTCATTCTCTAACTCTACTAGACTGCATGAAATTTGGGGGAAAAAAAGGAAAGTGTGAAATGCTACAACTAGGATAAAACTCATCCAAATTTAAAATGCAGGAGATCTTCCCAGACAAACAACCTAGTTTCTTCAACAATTAAATAGGACTGGCCGGGTTGGGGGAGCTCTAGAAGAACAGGGAGTGCCTATTTATACAGAAGATTAAGAGGCTGAAGTCTGATGTCAACCATATGCAAATGTGCAGACCTTCTCCAGATACTAACTCACACAAACCAATTGTGAAAAACAGTTTTTAGCCAAACTGGACAAGGATTATGTTATTAAGGAATTATTATTTTATTTTGTTTAGTGTAATAATTGTGTGTGTTTTTAAAAGGGCTTCTTGGTTAGAGATACATACTTAAAGTACTTATGAATGCCATGGCACTAGGATTTGCTTTGAAATACTCCAGCCAACAACACAACCACAACAAAAGTGTGATATAAGAGGGCAGTCATAAAACAAGAATAGCAGAAAGCTGACGGAAGTTGGGGATGGGTATGTGGAATTCATTATAGCATTCTCACTACTTTAGTAACGTTTGCAAAATCTCCATAATAAAAAGCAAACTTCACCAACTGCTTTTCTGGAAATATAGCTTTTTCTCATTATCACTGCATATCATAATACAATGAAGAGTAGGCCAGGGAACAGAGATGACGACAATTAATTATACAGAGGGCTTGGAAATGGATAGACAGAAAAAGCTTGAGAAAGGGGGTGAGTTTTTATGTCATGAATGTTTATTTCCATCATTAAATTCCTTGGATGAGGAACAAATTACACATGACCAAACAATCAAAGGCAGATAACATTTTTTAAAGTCCACCAAATCTTCCTCAGGTTAAGCCTAATGATACGAACCTGCTGCCTTCTAACCTTTCTTAATTATTTAAGAACCACACTGACAAATCTAAGAGCACAATTTTCAATTTATTCATAAAATAGCTACAAGTGCAGCTCTCTTGCTCAACATTTTGCTCCTACAAAATTCTTTGGGAGGTGGAAAGAGTAAGTCCTTGGTTACTCATTTATTGAATTCTGAATTGAAATTTTTTGATTTGAAAAAGCTTTAAGGTCACTACAGCAGAAATTAACATAGTATTGTAAATCAACTATACTTTAATAAAATAAAAATAAAGCTTTAGGGTCAGTAGTAAGAGTAACTTTAAGGTCTAGACCAGTCCAATAGCTAACAAGTTACAAAAATGAGTAGCTTAATCTAAACATTGATTAGAGTGTTTGTTAGTGGCCAAATCATATCTGAGTGTTTGGGACCCATGGACTATATAGACCATCAGGCTCCTCTGTCCATGGAATTCTCTAGGCAAGAATACTGGAGTGGGTTGTCATTTCCTTCTCTAGGGGATCTTCCCAACCTAGGGATTGAACCCAGGTCTCATGTATTGCAGGCAGATTCTTTACTGTCTGAGTCACCAGGGAAGCCTATTCACTGCTGCTGCTGCTAAGTCGCTTCAAGTCGTGTCCGACTCTGTGCGACCCCATAGACAGCAGCCCACCAGGCTCCCCTGTCCCTGGGATTCTCCAGGCAAGAACACTGGAGTGGGCTGCCATTTCCTTCTCCAGTGCATGAAAGTGAAAAGTGAAAGGAAAGTCGCTCAGTCGTGTCTGACTCTTCGTGACCCCATGGACCGCAGCCTACAAGGCTCCTCTGTCCATGGGATTTTCCAGGCAAGAGTACTGGAGTGGGGTGCCATCGCCTTCTCTGGCCTATTCACTAGTCCAGCTAAATTTCAGCTAGTCTGCCCTTACACCATCAACAGCTGTGAATATAAATGATGACCTCCCTAATCCTACTTTAATTGGATCACTCTTACTTCATAGATGATGATTTATCCAATTTAAAACAAACTACTTGTTCTGATAATTTGATTTTAACTGTTTGCAATGTAGTTTCACATATGTATGGTTCATGTTCTCAACTTGACCAGACAATAAAGTCATCAGTGGAAGAGACTTTCAAAGATATTTTCCCTAAATGACTTGGAAAAAATACCCAATACATAGTATTTGCTTCCCTGATAACCCAGTTGGTAAAGAATCCACCTGCAATGCAGGAGACCTGGGTTCGATTCTTGGGTTAAGAAGATCCCCTGGAGAAGGGAAAGGCTATCCACTTCAGTACTCTGGCCTGGAGAATTCCATGGGGTCGCTAAGAATCGGACACGACCAAGCGAATTTCACTGATAATAGTCATCCAGCAAGGCTTAATTTAAAAATATTTTTCCTTTAAAATCATATAGTAGTACAAATGTACAACAATTACTGTTTTCACTTGATTATGAATTAAAAAAAACATTATTTATTTGGCTGCATCAGGTCTTAAGTTGTGGCAAACAGGATCTCTGATCTTCACTGCAGCATGAGGGATCTTTAGTTGTGGTGCACGGGCTTAGTATATCCACGGCATGCAAGATCTTAGTTCCCCAATTAGGAATCGAACCTGAGTCCCCTACATTACAAAGTGGATTCTTGGCCACTGGACCACCAGGAAAATCCCTGAATTTCTTGCAAAAGAAGATTACATCAAGGTGAGAACTTGATTGTATGATGTGTCTACCTAGGTAGTCTTGTTAAAGGGACCTGGGACCTTTAACCAGAGGGCTTGCACCTGGACTAACATCTCTCTGAGCAACAGAATACAAAGAAACAATAATGGACTGAAAACAATTGCAGGAGTGTGCAGCTGGGGCAGTTATGAACAAGAGGATACAAAAAGGACCTGGGACCAAGTGCCATTTCTGAGGGGCTGAGAGCAAAAGCAGGGTATTGTGCAGGATCCCTGCACACAGCGTCACCAGGGAGGGGGCAGATCACCTAAGCTATGCCTCCTGCCCGGTCCACAGACCTGCCCCTGCTGTTATCCCCTTTAAGGACCCAAGCAGTTCCTCTGGGGAGAGAGCAAGAGTACCTGCTCCTTGCTTCCCCCTCATCTCGTGCTGCAGCAGAGCCCTAATGATGCCCTGACTAGAATTCTTATCTGGCCTTGTATCAATTTCTGTTGATTAAAGGGGTCAAAGGCCCAGGTCCCTAACAATATGGTAGTTTTTAGTTTACTTGTGAGTTGAAATTACAGCTAGTTAACTTTCTGTGTTTTTCAAATATCCAGTTTTGATATTTCTGAAAAATCTTATTTACATTTGTAAATTAGAACATAAAAATATCCTCAGCCATAAAATTACATTATACTGTGTATAGCAGTCCACTTCATGGAAACTCCAGAGTTTAATCTATATATAATAACTATATATATAGTTTAATATATAGATTATATATAATAACTATATATTGAGTTTAATCTATATATAGTTAACATAACAAGCATGTTGTTTAATCACTCAGTTGTGTCTGACTCTTTTGTGACTCCATGGACTATAGTCCACGAGGCTCCTCTGTCCATGGGATTTCTCAGGCAAGAATACTGGAGTGGGTTTGCCATTTCCTTTTCCAAGGAATCTTCCCAACCCAGGGATCGAACCCACGTCTCCTGCATTAGAAGGTGGATTCTTTACCACTGATCCACCAGGGAAGCCCTATAGTAAGCATATACTGAATGAAAAAACATTCTTTCATTGACAGTACAGGTGATAATTTAAGATCTTTAAAACAACTTATGTGTGATCAACATGGCAAAATATAAGGGGAAATCTGGTTAGACAGTATATAAACATTTACTATAATGTTTAATAATTAAATTTAAAACATATTTTTCATTTACTTTATTTGCACTCAAGCGAATAAAGAAGTGAAAGAGAAAAGAAGCATTTTATAGGTACTAGACCACTGCCACAAAAATCAAAGGTCAGAGTTCTAAACTTGTTTCCTCAACTAATCAACAAGCTCTTATGACATGCTCATTATTATCATTTTTTTAAGATTACCTATTTGTTAACTTTTGGCTGTGTTGGGTCATCCTTGCTGTGTGCAGGCTTTCTCTGGTTGTAGGGCTACTCTTCCTTGCGGTGTGAGGGCTTCTCATGGCAGTGACTTCTCTCATCTCAGCTCATGAGCTCTAGGGTGTGTGGGCTTCAGTAGTTGTGGCAGCTCTTTTCTAGTAAGTCGGCTCTTCTCCTTATGTGGCCAAAGGATTGGAGCTTCAGTTTCAGCACCAGTCCTTCCAATGAATATTCAAGACTGATTTCCTTTAGGATGGACTGGTTGGATCTCCTTGCAGTCCAAGGGACTCTCAGGAGTCTCCTCCAACACCACAGTTCAAAAGCATCAATTCCTCGGCGCTCAGCTTTCTTTATGGTCCAACTTTCACATCCATTAATGATTACTGGAAAAACCATAGCTTTGATTAGACAGACCTTTGTCGGCAAAGTAATGTCTCTGCTTTTTAATATTCTGTCTAGGTTTGTCATAGCTTTTCTTTTAAGGAGCAAGCATCTTTTAATTTCATGGGTGCAGCCACCATCTGCAGTGATTTTGGGGCCCAAGAAAATAAAGTATGTCACTGTTTCCATTGTTTCCCCATCTATTTTTGCCATGAAGTGATGGGACTGGATGCCATTGATCTTAGTTTTCTAAATGTGATTCTGATGCAAGCTCAAAGTTTGAGGACCACTAACCTATCTTACCTGGGATTCCCAGGTGGCTCAGTGATAAAGAATCTGCCTGTCTAATGCAGGAGATACCAGAGATGCAGGTTCGATACCTGGGTCTGGAAGAGCCCCTGAAGAAATGGCAACCCACTCAAGTATTCTTGCCAGAAGAACTCCATGGACAGAAGAGCCTGGTGGGCCACAGCCCATGGGATTGCAAAGAATCAGACACAACTGAATACAACAACAACCTATCTTACCCAGACTCTTTGATTTTGTCTCCAGTTCTAATTCCTTACTAAAAGAAATATTAATAAAATTTTAATTGGTTAAAATTATGATCATAAAGCATACTTCTTACCATAAAACTAAATGCAGAAAAGTGACACTATCTTCTCTATAAGCCACAAAGGGAGAAATTAAAATTCAGCCAAGGATTAGAGTTTTTTATCAAAACTTCAGCTCAATTTCTAGTGCCATGCATTATACTTAGTATTAAGGTTATAATACAATCCTTAAATTTGAGAATCTGGCAGAAGACAGACTGGAAAATAAGTAATTATCAAGTAATGTCATCCAAGCTATAAAAGGAGTATACAATACATTACAGAGACAGACATGGGGTCAATCAAAGCTGCAGAAGGTTTGGGTTGGATGGAAAGGAAAAGCTTTAGAAAAGGAGTAATATTTGAACTGATCCTTTAGGAATACAGTATCTAGGAACAACTTGGCAAACTAAGGACAGCTCTTTTTAAATGCTTTCCACTAAGCCACTGGGGTAAAAATGCAAGTGAACATTATGAAATAAATCTTAGAATAAATTCTAAGTACTTTCTTAATTCCCAAGACCATTTGGGATTTCTTGTGGCTACCAAAGTAGTAAAAGAAATGGCCCTGCTTTAAGAAATTAAACAAGTCACAAATTTGATCTATGCAAATCTGGCAGAAACAAACCAATTATAACTATTCACCATATTTGGTTAAGCAGAAGTTGTGACCATCAACAACCAAACCACAATTAAGTCAAGTGATTTGCTCCCAAGTTGAGTTTTAAGACTGATGTTTTCACAAGATTTTTGAAAAAAGGGAAACATTCACTATGCATTTATTTTAAAAGTTTTATTTGGTAAAGTTTTTTTTTGGCTGATTTTAGTTCCCTGATCAAAGTTAGAACCTGGGTCGTCACTAACGAGATTGTGAAGTCCTAACCATTGGATCACCAGGGAATTCCCTTAAAATTAAAAAAAATTTTTGCAGCTTTGCTGAGGTATAGTTGACAAATAAAACTGTAAGATATTTTAAGCACAGTACATTGTGAAAGAATTTCCCCCTACCAAATTAACTAACAGATATTGTTGTTCAGTTGCTATGTCATGTTGGACTCTTTGTGACTCCATGGACTGTAGACCCCAGGCTTCTCTGTCCATGGGATTTTCCAGGCAAGAATACTGGAGTGGGTTGTCATTTCCTTCTCCTCTCTTAAAAGTTTTAAACGTTTTTATTTCTTATTCAAAAGACATAATTTATGAAATCCAGGGTGGAGGATACTACCTTAATGAGTTAAAAATTCTGTGCTTCTAAGATCAACCTGAACTAATTCCACCTAAAAACCACATTTTAGATTAGTCTTTTCCTCTCTATTCATGTTGGTTCTAATAAACTAGCATTCCTTTAACCAAACAAACCTAACACTTATTTTTTTAGACAGTAGAGAAGCATGCTAAAAAGTTTATTTTAAATAAAGACTATTTATTAAGTCCCTAGTAATCTAGTTCTGATTTGATTGAGGAGTATTATTTCTAATAAATCCAGAGTTGAGTCAAAGGCCAGAAGACAATGTGAATAAAACACAAATATTTCTAACATTAATCACATTCTTTGAATTACCTTCTTAATGACTGCCCAAGTTCAGCTTGAGTTACTGGGTACATTCACTTCATCTGTATAATCAATGATGTATCTATCTCTGAGGTTAAATGTCAATAAAGAAATGAATCTCTATGTGCCAGAAGCATTCTATTCTTTCAAAGTTATACTCTATGCAAAATAAGAATATATGACCAAAGTTAAAAATAACAACAAAACATGGGACTTCTTTGGTGCTCCAAGAGGTTAGGAGTTTGCTTTCCAATACAGGGGACGCGAGTTTGACTCCTGGTTGGGGGACTGAGATTCCACATGCCATGGTGCAACTAAGTCCATGAGGTGCTACTTCTGAGCCCACACTCTCTAGAGCCCATGCTCCATAATGAGAGAAACCTACATGCTGCAACTAGCGAAAAAAGTCATGTGCAGCAAGAAAGACCTGGCACAGGAAAAACAAAGAAACAAAACAGAGGGTATGACCTATTGCTGTCAGTTAGCCATTACAGTCAGCCAACTGCAAACAGATTCACAATATGCTATTCTCCATCCTAGCTCAAGATATGAAATATCCAACTCTAGAGTCCTTTGAAATGGAATCCAATACTGAGAATGATGAAATAAAAAAGACATATAAGTTTTTGCTTGCTCAGTTTCTGAGTGACTCAAGAATACAAAGGAGAGATCAATAAATGGTTAAGTTATCTCTAAGTTTAAGCAAAATTTTAGATATTACTGGACTATAAAGAAAGCTGAAGGCTGAAGAATCGATGCTTTGAACTGTGTTGTTGGAGAAGACTCTTGAGAGTCCCTCGGACTGCAAAGAGATCAAACTAGTCAATCCTAAAGGAAATCAGTCCTGAATATTCATTGGAAGGACTGATGCTAAACCTGAAACTCCAGTACTTTGGCCACCTGACTTGAAGAACTAACTTATTGGAAAAGACCCTGATGCAGGGAAAGATTGAAGGCAGGAGAAGAAGGGGACAACAGAGGATAAGATTGTATCACCACTGTCAGCTGAGGATGACATCACTGACTCGACGGACATGAGTTTGAGCAAGCTCCAGGAGCTGGTGATGGACAGGGAAGGTTAGTGTGCTGCAGTCCATGTGGTCGCAGAGTCGGACATGACTGAGTGACTGAACTGAACTGATTTACATATTGGGTGATTTATTGTACTTACACCTAGTTAAGAGAGATGATATGGGGTGGGAGGTGGGAGGGGGTTTCATGTTTGGGAACTCAAGTACACCCGTGGTGGATTCATGTCAATGTATGGCAAAACCAATACAGTATTGCAAAGTAAAATAAAGTAAAAAAAATAATAATAAAATAAAAGTTACTTGAAAAAAAAAAAAAAGTATATCCAGAGTCCAGTGCAAAACTTACACAAACACATCCCACATCAAAAGAAAGTTTAAAATGATGGCACAAAAACTTGCACATGAATGTTCATAGATGCATTTTCATAATAGCCAAAAAGTGGACATACCCAAATGTCCACCAACTGATGAATGATGTGACATAGCCATATAATGGAATATTATTTGGCAATAAAAAGGAATGAGATCCAGAGGCAAAAAGTAGGTTACCAATCACTTAGGGCTGAATGGAGAGTGGCACTGGGGGAATGGGAGTGACAGCTAATGGTTATGCGGCTTCTTTTTAGGGTGATGGAAATATTCCAAAATTAGACTGTCACAGCAGTTGCATACTTCTGTGAATATACTATTAGGTTGTACAAAAGTAATTGTGGTTTTGGACTATGAATTTTAAATCATCATAACTAGGCTCAAATACATCTTTATTAATCAAAATAGGAACCATTATAATCACATTCTTGCCAATGAGAAATAAATTTGTTCATTACTGTAGCATAAAAATCCATGCTTTGAGATTCAGTGAACTCTTGGAAAGAATTTTCTGCATTCTGCTGGTTGTGGAAGCATTTTCCCTGCAAAAAGTTTTGAGATGCATGAAGAAGTACGTGGTAGTCAGTTGCTGAGAGGTCAGGTGAATATGCTGGATGAGGAAAAACTTCATAGCCCTATTTGTTCAACTTTTGAAGTGTTGGTTATATGATGTTGGGCCCTTTCTGTTGACCAAAGCCAGCTGTAGGCATTGCAATTTTTGGTGCATCTTGTCAATTTGATGAGCATACTTCTTAGACATAATGGTTTTGCCAGGATTCAGAAAGCTGTAGTGGATCAGATGGGCAGCGGGTCCACCAAACAGTGACCATGACCTTTTTCTGGTGCAGGTTTGGCTTTCGGAAGTGCTTTGGAACTTCTTTTCTGTCCAACCACTGAGCTGGTTGTTGCCTGTTATTGTATAAAATCCACTTTTCATCTCACATTAAAATCTGATTGAGAAACTGTTCATTGTCGCGTAGAATAAGAGAACACAACACTTTTAAACGATGATTTTTTTTTTTTAAATTTCCGGTCAGCTCATGAGGCATACATTTACCAAGCTTTTTCACCTTTCAAGTTTGCTCCAAATACCAAATGACCATAGAATCGATGTTGAGTTCTTTGGCAACTTCTCCTGTAGGTTCAAGAGGATCAGCTTTGATGATCCTCTCGGATGTGGTCAACTTCTGATGGCCAGCCACTACACTCCTCATCTTCAAGGCTCTCATCTCCTTTGCAAAATGTCTTGAACCACCACTGCACTGAACATTCATTAGCAGTTCCTGGGCCAAATGCGCTGTTGATGTTGTGAGTCGTCTTTGCTGCTTTATCACCCATTTTGAACTTGAATAAGAAAACTGCTTGATGTAGTAGAAAACCTTTTGTATACACATATATACATAAATACTATGTATAATACATATACTTTAGAAAACTTATGAATTTTGGCCCAACTAAAAAAATCTATAACATTTTGATTCCACTTAGTTGACTTAGTATAACAGAATGCTAGATTTCTAATTAAAAAAATAGATATGCAACAAGCAGCAAAGGTTTACTGTATAGCACATGGAACTACAGTCAATACCTTACAATAATCTGTAATGGAAAATAATCTGAAAAATAATATATGTTATGTGTATGACTGAATCACCGAGGCATGCACCTAAAACACTGTAAGTCAACTACACTTCCGTAAAATATATATATTAAGAAAAGAAAAAGAAAACTGCTCGAATTTGCTATTTGTCTAACATCTTTTCCCTAGTATAAAATAAATAGAAAATAAACAGCAAGTGATAAGTCAGCAAAAAAACACAAAGCGAGAAATATGTATTAAAATGATGTATAACATAACCACATTTATTTAGAATGTATTTCAATATCAAAGGCCAAATTGCAACAATGTAAAAATTAAAATTACTTTTGTGCCAACCTAATAAAAACTCACTGTACACTTCAAATGGATGAATTTTACAGTCTGTGTAAAATATCTCAATAATGCTGTTTTCATTAAAATCAGTGGTGTGTAACAGATTTGCAAAAATTAAATTCAGAAGTATAAAAAGCCCCTTGAATTCAAGTGAAACTCATGATAAAGAGACTCCACACAGTGAAGAAACAAGGTAACAGAAGCTAGGTTTCTCTACTAAAGGCTCCGGCATCCAGTTTTTACCTCTACCCTGAGGCACAAAGGAAAATAACCCTTTCCTCCTGGCTTTGTTCTTGGTAAAGAACTGACTGAAAATCTAACCAATAATTGTTCCTGATTTTAAAAAATCAAATATACTTCATGAAAAAATATACTTCATTAAATTCAACTGTTTAATTTCAGATTAATATCAGAATTTGTATTTATGATGTACTTTTGAAAGCAAAGACACTGTATATATTTTGAATTAAAATGGTACTTGGATTACTTAGATATTATGAATAACTATTTGAAAAATGTTCCTTCTGTTTAATGACTAAATATTCATCCCAGGAAGTCAGAATGCAATTAAATTTAATGTAAGTACATTAGATTAATGCAAATGCATTAAATGCAGAAATATTTAACAAAGCTATATACTTAAATCTATCAAAATTCATGGACTGAAAGATTAAGATTTCTATGAAAACTAAGCAATCCTTAGTACATGTAAATAACTGGTTAAATGTAACAACTGCATTAGCAATCCTAACACAGATCATGAACAATGTAGATAATTTCATTTACACAAAAGCATTTAATTGTAGACTTTTCATGTGCCTACTACTGTGCTAGTCTCTGAAGGTAAGAAGAATACTGATTTTTTAAATCTATGGAATCTAGAAAAATGGTACTGATGAACCTATTTGCAGGGCAGGATTGGAGATGCAAATGTGGATAATGGACTTCACACACAATGGACACTCTAGTGGAAAGAGGGTGGGGCGAATTGAGAGAACAGCATCAAAATACATACATTACCATGTGTAAAATAGACAGCTAGTGGGAAGTTGCTGTATAACAGAGGGAGATCAGCCTGCTGCTCTGTGACAACCTAGATGGGTAGAATCAGAGGGTGGTGGTGGGACGAAGGCTCAGAGGCAGAGGATATGTGTATACTTATGGTTGATTCACATTATTGTACAGCAGAAACCAACACAACATTGTAAAGTAATCATCCTCTAAATAAAAATTTTAAAAATAAATTTAAAAAAGAAATCAATAAAAAAGGTAAGTAACACAAAGATATACTGCTTAGCATAGGAAATTATATACATTATCTTATAATAACCTACATTGGAACATAATCTACAAAAATATTGCATCACTATGCTGTACACCTGAAGCTAACACACTATAAATCAACTATACTTCAATAAATAAATAATAGTAAGCAAAAAAAATGTTTAAATTAATTTTGTTCTTTTGGTCATGCCACGTGGCATGTGGGATCTTAGTTCTCTGACAAGGGGCTGAACCTGCGTTCCCTGTGTTGGAAACACAGTCTTAACAACTAGACCACCAGGGAAGTCAACTGGTTCATTCAATATGTATTTATTAAATACAACTTCATACAGGATTAGTAACGCTCACTTTTTTGCAGTTTCATCTTTTGAAGAGATTAAAAAATTCAGAAAATCAGTACACGAGTGATGTGTATAGTATAATTTCTCACAGAGATCGTAAAAGTCTCCATAATTGTCTCACTAGTTACTTTGCTGCCCTTCAGTCCTGTGTAGCCATTTGAGTAGGATCATTTTCTGATCTGAACACATCCTTACATTCTTACTATATCTGCAAAGCAAAGTTCTTACTTGTTCTAATTAGTGCCATCTTTCCTTGGTACTGACTTGATGTTACACTTCTCATCTCTTGCTCAAAACGAACTATAACCTACTCCACAGTTTACTAGAACCTGCTCAGCCCTAAATTCCACCTAATTGGGCATCACTGTAATGTTAACATGTTTATTCTACATCGTTCAAAATTTAGAGCACCCAGTGAAGAGTCTGTGCTGAACCACAATAGCTAACATTTCTTAATGGTGATTATATGTTGGGTGCTATTCAAAGCACTTAACCCATTATTATTTAAAATCATTGCAATATCCTATAAATGGGTGCCATTTACCATTCCCATTTTACAAATGAGGCACAGTCAGTCAGTCAGTTCAGTCGCTCAGTCGTGTTCGACTCCCTGGGACCCCATGAATTGTAGCACACCAGGCCTCCCTGTTCATCATCATCTCCCGGAATTCACTCAGACTCATGTCCATCGAGTCACTGATGCCATCCAGCCATCTCATCCTCTCTCATCCCCTTTTTCGCCTGCCCCCAATCCCTCCCAGCATCAGAGTCTTTTTCAATGAATCAACTCTTCGTATGAGGTGGCCAAAATACTGGAGTTTCAGCTTTAGCATCATTCCTTCCAAAGAAATCCCAGGGTTGATCTCCTTCAGAGTGGACTGGTTGGATCTCCTTGCAGTCCAAGGGACTCTCAAGAGTCTTCTCCAACACCACAGTACAAAAGCATCAATTCTACGGCGCTCAGCTTTCTTCACAGTCCAACTCTCACATCCATACATGACCACTGGAAAAACCATAGGCTTGACTAGACAGACCTTTGTTGGCAAAGTAATGTCTGTGTTTTTCAATATGCTATCTAGGTTGGTCATAACTTTTCTTCCAAGGAGTAAGCGTCTTTTAATTTCATGGCTGCAGTCACCACCTGCAGTGATTTTGGAGCCCCCCAAAATAAAGTCTGACACTGTTTCCACTGTTTCCCCATCTATTTGCCATGAAGTGATGGGACCGGATGCCATGATCTTCGTTTTCTGAATGTTGAGCTTTAGGCCAACTTTTTCCACTCTCCTCTGTCACTTTCATCAACAGGCTTTTTAGTTCTTCTTCACTTTCTGCCATAAAGGTGGTGTCATCTGCATATCTGAGGTTATTGATATTTCTCTTGGCAATCTTGATTCCAGCTTGCGCTTCATCCGGTCCAGCGTTTCTCATGATGTACTCTGCATATAAGTTAAATAAGCAGGGTGACAATATACAGCCTTGACGTACTCCTTTTCCTATTTGGAACCAGTCTATTGTTCCATGTCCAGTTTTAACTGTTGCTTCCTGACCTGCATACAGGTTTCTCAAGAGGCAGGTCAGGTGGTCTGGTATTCCCATCTCTTTCAGAATTGTCCACAGTTTATTGTGATCCACACAGTCAAAGGCTTTGGCATAGTCAATAAAACAGAAATAGACATTTTTCTGGAACTCTCTTGCTTTTTCCATGATCCAGCGGATGTTGGCAATTTGATCTCTGGTTTCTCTGCCTTTTCTAAAACCAGCTTGAACATCAGGAAATTCACGGTTCATGTACTGCTGAAGCCTGGCTTGGAGAATTTTGAGCATTACTTTACTAGCGTGTGAGATGAGTGCAATCGGGCAGTAGTCTGAGCATTCTTTGGCATTGCCTTTCTTTGGGATTGGAATGAAAACTGACCTTTTCAGTCCTGTGGCCATTGCTGCATTTTCCAAATTTGCTGACATACTGAGTGCAGCACTTTCACAGCATCATCTTTTGGGATTTGAAATAGCTCCACTGGAATTCCATCACCTCCACTAGCTTTGTTCGTAGTGATGCTTCCTAAGGCCCACTTGACTTCACATTCCAGGATGTCTGGCTCTAGATGAGTGATGACACCATCGTGATTATCTGAGTCTTGAAGATCTTTTCTGTACAGTTCTTCTGTGTATTCTTGCCACCTCTTCTTAATATCTTCTGCTTCTGTTAGGTCCAAACCATTTCTGTTCTTTATCGAGCCTATCTGTGCATGAAATGTTCCCTTGGTATCTCTAATTTCCTTGAAGAGATCTCTAGTGCTTCCCATTCTGTTGTTCTCCTCTATTTCTTTGCATGGATCGCTGAAGAAGGCTTTCTTATCTCTTCTTGCTATTCTTTGGAACTCTGCATTCAGATGCTTATATCTTTCCTTTTCTCCTTTGCTTTTCGCTTCTCTTGTTTCACAGCTATTTCTAAGGCCTCCCCAGACAGCCATTTTGCTTTTTTGCATTTCTTTTCCATGGGGATGGTCTCGATCCCTGTCTCCTGTACAATGTCACGAACCTCCGTCCATACTTCACCAGGCACTCTATCTATCAGATCTAGTCCCTTAAATCTATTTTTCACTTCCACTGTGACCTAAATCAAATCCCTTATGATTATACAGTGGAAGTGAGCTTATGATATGTACTATTAATTATTCATGTTTATTATCTTATGTTATCAAAAAGAAAAACTTCACCACTCTGTAACTTTTCAATCTCTTCTGTATTTAATCAGAAAGAAAATGGAACATTTAAACTCCAAAGTAACTTCTAAAATGTTAAACAGGATACTTTAGAGTTTATCTCACCGAAAATTACTTTTTTCTTTTGCTTTGAGGTTTGTAATTTGGCAAGAAAAGCACTATAAGTTCTGACAGGTAATCAAATCAATTTATACTCACCACAGATAAGCACAAAAAAGAAAAGTTCATCAGTAATTATACTTGAAAATCTGTAGAAGATAAAAAAATTCTAAAAATGTGAAATGGGCTGATCTTAGTGTAATTTAGATGAAAAATACTTAAATTTTCTGAGGAGTGTTAATTGGCCGTATTACCTAGCTTTTCACAAGAGGGCAGCAAGAAGCTTTCTAATGTAATGAAAGTCCTAGTTGAAAGGTACAATGGAATTTCAAACTATTACATAATAGCTACATATATAAATATACACATACAATTTCAAGTTTTGTATTTTATAGTTTGGGAAAAATCTATAAAAATCTCAAGAACACAAAGTTTTCTGGAGGTTCTTTAAGCTATTCATCTATCTTTATCAGAACTTATTAAGTTATCAAGGCAAATAACCTATAACATAAAAACTTGATTCTCTCCTACAAAGACTAATTTTGATAATACAGAAGATATTCTAAGAATGTTTATAGTAGACCAAAATAAACAACCATTAAGACAGCGTATGACAAGTGCCATAGACGGGAAAAGATTAAGTATTAATACTACAGGAGTCCAAAGATGGAAACAGCACTAGTAAGAACTAAAAATTCACAGCATTAAGCTTGAGTTGGGTTTCAAGTGTGAAGGAGATGTGCACAAGTGGAAAGGAGGGGCCAAGGCACTCCATACGGCAGCCAAGAAATGGACAAAGTCACATGGTGCTTTGGGAAAAAGAAATGAGGTACCATCTTCAGAAATACTCATAACTGAAGATTCAAAGGAAAGCATACAGCCTAGAAGCACAGGTTCCCAAAAGTCAGAGAAGTGTACAAAAATTAATGAGGCTAGAAAAGGCTGTTGGACAAATCTAAAATCAGATATTTAATTTTAAAGAAACTGCGCAGGACAGGAGGGGCACATGATTTGATAACTGAAAAACCTGAGGTTTTCGGTTGATTTTCGAGTTCATTTTGAGATAATCCAGGAGATGCAAATGCTAACCAAGAAATAAAAATCTTAGTTTCTATTATTAGATGCAGATTCCAGATCAAAGGAAACAATACTGCTCAGGGATCAGTCCATAAATAGAGTGCTGTATTCCATTTTCATTGCTATAAGAAAAATGTTGGTGACCTGGAAGCTATACTAAAAGAAAAAAGGGAAATCAGAGTAGTATCTCAAAACTGCCACAACAGGAAGTTAAAGACTGGTTTTATTTATCTTTCCCCTTCAAACTTCCTTTATCTTCTGTACCTCAGTTCTAGGCAATGGGAGCAAATGTACCAAGTCACCCACATTAGAAACCTGGGAAGGTCATGCTGGATCCATTCACTCCCATCTTCAACTTGTCACCAGATCTTGCTCAGTCTCTAACTCAAAAGTCTCATTTCAGTCACATTTATTGCCTCACCACTGCTTTAGGTCTTTTCCATCTCATCCCTGCATTATTACTGATAACTGATCTCCCAATCTCAACTTTACTCTCTTACAAAATCACTTGCCACATGACAGCTAAAGTAACTTTCCTATAGCCAAATCTAACCATATTATTCCTGGTTTAAAAAGAAATATTCAGTTACTTCCAACAATCTTCAGAATAGTCTTTAAGTCCTCCTTCATGTTTACAAGGTCCCTGTCTACCTCTTTATTTCTTTGTTCATCAGATTTTTACTAAGCATTTATTAACATTATATGTTAGGTAATATGGATATAATGATGACTAATTCAGAAAGGGTACTGTCACTCATGGAGCTTGGTCATGGACACTGTCATTTCCTGCTAGTCTCTTAGCACTCCAGGTACACAGGGACACTGGCATTTCCTTAAGCGTACCATTTGAATTCATACCTCTGTGCCTAGGTACATTATTCAAATTACTTAGGCCGGCCCACAATTTCTTCTGTATTCCTATATTGCTTTATATCCATTTGGCAAATTTTTAAGCACTCTTCAAGACTCAGATTCAAGTGTCTCTCTTCTATGAAACCACACACAGGCAGAGTTGTTTATTCCCTTCTTCATGTCAGCCATGAACCACAAACTTCTTTTACACTGAACTATAATTATTTAATTACATGCATGTCATTCCCTGGGAGATGACTTATTCACAGATGTCTACTTTATTTTTGAGGCCCTAGAATGGCTCAGAGGTTAAAGCGTCTGCCTGGAATGCGGGAGACCAGGGTTCAATCCCTGGGTTGGGAAGATCCCCTGGAGAAGGAAATGGCAACCCACTCCAGTACTCTTGCCTGGAGAATCCCATGGAGGGAGGAGCCTGGTAGGCTACAGTCCATGGGGTCACAAAGAGTCAGACACAACTGAGCGATTTCACTTCACTCACTTAGAATCCAACAGTGTCCAAAGCCTAGAGCATAGCAAAAACTCAACTGATAACTGTGAACAGAATCCTTAAGTCTTAACTGTTGAAAAGAATAGAGATCACCTAATTCTAAACAGTATCTGGTAATATTCTAGAGCTGGTTGTGGAGCTCTGCCTGAGAGTTCCCCATGATGGGAAACTTGCTACTTCTTAAGAGTCCATTTAATTTCTGGACATTTGGAAAGTACATCCTTTAATACTGTGGCAAAAACAAAGCTAAAAAACCTCTAACTTTTCCCCATTGTTCCTAACTCTGTCCTCTGGAACAGGACGTGGATAAATGCCCTTGTTTAGACAATGCAGACTAAATGGGATTTAATGAACCTAATCAAAAGTAAGGAAAAATAGGTGTATTATTTGTTGTTGTTTTAGGAAAGACTATGACAGCTGTTCCTTGAATACTTTAAGAGCAATAAAACTAACACCTTATCTTTCTTGACACTAAGGTTCTGTTCAAACCCAAGAGGTTTATAGAAATTGTGCCATTCTTTTGTACTTGCAGATATTCAGTAATTCTTCAGATGAAACACACAATAAGGAGAAACAGCATGTGATTCTATAGCCAAACATGGATGATCCATTAAGAAGACAACTGACAGCTCAACTCTCTCTCCAGGAACATTTGTCACCTATGCCTTTATCCTTCAGGGATTTGAGTTGAATGACATTTGCTGTAGATTGATAATTAGTTTTTCTTTCTTTTTCATTTTTTTTTTAAAGCATAGGAAGCCAACGTTGGCTTCTTCCCCATGAGAGACACTAGCCTGAGTGGTTTTGGAAATATACGCCTTGATCAGATTTGCACTATGGCTCCTGGATACATGAGCCATCCGAGCAACACCTGCTCTCCTGACAGGTCATCAGGGACTGACAGGAAAAGGATCCATCAATTCCATTCTCTCCAGAGATATCACCCAGACCTAGTGTTAATGTACAGTTCAATGACATGCTAAAAAGTAAAATTCCACCCACCAAAGCCTACCAGTTACCAGAGATCAATATTTAAAATGAAGACCCTAATAATGGAAATTAGCATAAAATTTATTTTTTTCCCCCAACTGGACTGTAATCCTCAGAAAAGTACCACATATATCAAGGGGAGAAAGACGGAAAGGAGTGAAACTCCTAATTAAATTGTGTCACCAATTTATTGCTAAGGGTGTGAGTTTTGGGTTCTATTTCTTACGATGGGGTAGAAATATAATTGCTTCCTACCCTGAAACTGTGAATTACTTATTCTGGATTACAGTAAGTTTGGGCATGTGGTTTTATAACACAAAAACTGAAAATATGTAAGCAATCATATTTTCATTCAAAGTAATTAGCTTCCTTTTCATCAGCAAACGGAAGTATAGATCCTTTATATTTGGCCTATTCATATACATTTCCTGTTTTGGTTTCCACTTATTTTCCTATTAAACATTACTTAGCTTTCTCTCTCTAAATGTTACAACATAGTCTCTGTCCTTTCTACTACATATTTCATCTATTTTTAGTGATTAAGCTATTTTTTTTAAAAACTGAAGTTATACATGTACATATCTCAAAAAATTAAAAAAAATTCTATAAGGTTTGTAATGAAAACCTGTAGTCCTCAGTGGGAACCATTTTTACGCTATTTAGCTGATTATATTACCCTTGTTTTACATAACTGAATAATATGCTTGTATTACTATTTCTTGATTTTTCAATTTGGGGCACTATCTATAGAATTCTCCCAATATAGAAAGTGATGATTGACTTCCTTTTCCCATCCTTCCACCTTAACTCCTCACAATGCAAGCATCTATCTCCTACCTTCTGAAAGTTATATACTGTACTTCACTTAGATCAACATTCACTTTCTACATTATTATTATATGAAAGCTATTTAAAGCTAAGCCATAAAATCAACTATGACTACCTTTCCTTTCTTGCATATTTTTTGTTTTCTCTGAGTTTTTTAGGCTGCTTCGTTTTCTGTATATTTATCTCAAGTTCAACCACAGACTCTATCACTGCCTGTTGTTGCAATCTTAAGATATTGAGATGTATCACGTAATTTATCAATTTCATCTTCCTGAAGAAGTCTCCAAGACGACCAGACCTCTAGGCCTGGTGCACAGCAACCACCCTCGATTCCTCCTCTCTCATCTGTGTCCTCTGTCACTTTCTTTCTTGGCTTATTCCCTTGTTTGGCTGGTGCATGACTTCCAATAGTGCGTAAGAATTTTGGGGAGGTCGATTTTTTTATATCTTCCATATGGAAAAATGTCTTTATTTCATAAACTCTTTTCCTTTGATTTGGTATTCAAAGTTGAAAATAATTTTCCCTCAGAATTTTGAAGATATTGCCCCAATGGTCTCTAATGTTGAAGACACTGACTTCTACCCCTTTGTATACAACCTGCTTTTTGTCTTCTCTAGAAGCTTTTAGGATTTTCTCTTTTCCCTCAGAGTTCTGAAATCATGAAATGATGTCCCCTGGGTTATTTTCATCTATTTTGGTGGTACCTGTCACAACCTTTCAGACCAGAAATGTATTGTCCTTCAATTTGGGGAAAATTATTTTTGAAGTATTTCATTAGCAATTTCCTTTGTCTTTTTCTTTCTAGAATTTTTATTATTCAGATTTTGGGCTCTGATAGATTGGTTATCTTTTCTCTTTCATTCATGTATTCTTGCTCTATTTTTTGAAGATCTCCTTAACTTTAACTCTGAAAATTTTTGAGTTTTTCATTTCTATCATATTTTTAAATTTCCATGAGCTCTTTCCTATTCTCTGTATGGTCCTTTTAATAGCATCTGTTCTTACTACATTTGCAATATCTTATCTGTCTGAGAATATTAATTAGACAGATTCAGTTCAGTTCAGTTGCTCAGTCATGTCCAACTCTTTGTGACCCTATGAATCACAGCACGCCAGGCCTCCCTGTCTATCACCAACTCCCGGAGTTCACTCAGATTCACATCCATTCAGTCAGTGATGCCATCCAGCCATTTCATCCTCTCTCGTCCCCTTCTCCTCCTGCCCCCAATCCCTCCCAGCATCAGAGTGTTTTCCAGTGAGTCAACTCTTCGCATGAGGTGGTCAAAGTACTGGAGTTTCAGCTTTAGCATCATTCCTTCCAAAGAAATCCCAGGGTTGATCTCCTTCAGAATGGACTGGTTGGATCTCCTTGCAGTCCAAGGGACTCTCAAGAGTCTTCTCCAACACCACAGTTCAAACGCATCAATTCTTCGGCGCTCAGCTTTCTTCACAGTCCAACTCTCACATCCATACATGACCACAGGAAACACCATAGGCTTGACTAGACAGACCTTAGTCGGCAGAGTAATGTCTCTGCTTTTGAATATGCTATCTAGGTTGGTCATAACTTTTCTTCCAAGGAGTAAGCGTCTTTTAATTTCATGGCTGCAGTCACCACCTGCAGTGATTTTGGAGCCCCCCAAAATAAAGTCTGACACTGTTTCCACTGTTTCCCCATCTATTTGCCATGAAGTGATGGGACCGGATGCCATGATCTTCGTTTTCTGAATGTTGAGCTTTAAGCCAACTTTTTCGCTCTCCTCTTTCACTTTCATCAAGAGGCTTTTTAGTTTCTCTTCACTTTCTGCCATAAGGGTGGTGTCATCTGCATATCTGAGGTTACTGATACTTCTCCCAGCAATCTTGATTTCAGCTTGTGTTTCTTCCAGTCCAGCATTTCTCATGATGTACTCTGCATATAAGTTAAATAAGCAGGGTGACAATATATAGCCTTGACATACTCCTTTTCCTATCTGGTTCGCTTAGTTGATTTTTTCCATTTGCGGTCTCAGGTCTTTTTTAAAAATGTTAGGGGCTTTTCTCCAATGTTGATAATCTTTCCTTGTTTTTTCACATGTAAGAACAAAAGACTAAAAAGCTGCTTGAAAAGTCTGAGTGTAGGAGTTGGGCATGTCAACTGAGCTTCAGTGCAGTGTGACCAGGCTTTTTAGTTGTAGAACTTTTGATATCAGTGCTTTTCTTCTTCTTGGGCTGGTCAGATTTCCCAGCAGTCTCTTCCAACCATCAGACTGAAGGGTGAAAGCCTGGCTGTGGAGGGAGGGGGGAACCTCAGCCTACATTGGGCATAGTTCACTACAGAACCTCCATCCTTGGCTGGTTCTAGTTGAGGAACCACTTTGTTTTATCATCTCTAGAAAATAAAGCTTTTATCTGCTGTGGGGTAGAATAAAGCAGGTGACGTAGGCATTGGACTCCTTCTTAATCAGACTTTAATTAATTGCCATATTTAAACTATCCCTCTCTCCAGCTGGTACAAATCTTTAGCCCCTTGGAATATTGTGAAGTGTAGACTGGCTTAATTTCTGGCTTTTCTCACTTTAGAATTGTTTTTTTAGGTCTCCTAGGTTCACATGCCTACCCGCTCCCAAAATTTTGCTGTTGTTGACCTCTATTCTCTTTATGGGATTGCATCTTTTTTTTGGAGGGTTTGGGAGGGGAAGGACAACAAATGTGTGCATTAAAACCATTATTAACGTATAAGCACTCTTTCCACTATTTATTTTCCACTACAGATACTTCCAGTTTTCTCCATGATTCCAACTGTTTTGTCAAGCTCCCCACTCCTACCTCGGTTCTGTCTTTACATTCGTAGTGTTAGTTACAGTCCTTCTAAAGAGCAAGGATAGCTTCTGAAAAAGTAGCAATGAAGACGAAATGGGGAAGTATCCATTTGACGGCTATGTTTCTGTTTCTCATTTGTAAATAAAAGATTCCATCTATTCAACAGGCTTTTGGACACTACTGGTTTGTAATATACAAAAGTAACATAAAGTATGGTCCCAGACAGCAAGGTTCTTACAATTCAGCTAGGACAACAAGCATCAATAATAATTGGTTGCTAAAGGAAGTCACTCAATATGTCAGCAAATTTGGAAAACTCAGCAGTGGCCACAGGACTGAAAAGGTCAGTTTTCATTCCAATCCCAAAGAAAGGCAATGCCAAAGAATGCTCAAACTACTGCACAATTGCACTCATCTCACATGCTAGTAAAGTAATGATCAAAATTCTCCAAGCCAGGCTTCAGCAATACGTGAACCATGAACTCCCTGACGTTCAAGCTGGTTTTAGAAAAGGCAGAGGAACCAGAGATCAAATTGCCAACATCCGCTGGATCATGGAAAAAGCAAGAGAGTTCCAGAAAAACATCTATTTCTGCTTTATTGACTATGCCAAAGCCTTTGACTGTGTGGATCACAATAAACTGTGGAAAATTCTGAAAGAGATGGGAATACCAGACCACCTGACCTGCCTCTTGAGAAACCTGTATGCAGGTCAGGAAGCAACAGTTAGAACTGGACATGGAACAACAGACTGGTTCCAAATAGGAAAAGGAGTACGTCAAGGCTGTATATTGTCACCCTGCTTATTTAACTTCTATGCAGAGTTCATCATGAGAAACACTGGACCGGATGAAACGCAAGCTGGAATCAAGATTGCCAAGAGAAATATCAATAACCTCAGATATGTAGATGACAGACACCACGCTTATGGCAGAAAGTGAAGAGGAGCTAAAAAGCCTCTTGATGAAAGTGAAAGAGGAGAGCGAAAAAGTTGGCTTAAAGCTCAACATTCAGAAAACGAAGATCATGGCATCCGGTCCCATCACTTCATGGCAAATAGATGGGGAAACAGTGTCAGACTTTATTTTGGGGGGCTCCAAAATCACTGCAGGTGGTGACTGCAGCCATGAAATTAAAAGACGCTTACTCCTTGGAAGAAAAGTTATGACCAACCTAGATAGCATATTCAAAAGCAGAGACATTACTTTGCCGACTAAGGTCTGTCTAGTCAAGCCTATGGTTTTTCCAGTGGTCATGTATGGATGTGAGAGTCGGACTGTGAAGAAAGCTGAGCGCCATAGAATTGATGCTTTTGTACTGTGGTGTTGGAGAAGACTCTTGAGAGTCCCTTGGACTGCAAGGAGATCCAACCAGTCCATTCTGAAGGAGATCAACCCTGGGATTTCTTTGGAAGGAATGATGCTAAAGCTGAAACTCCAGTACTTTGGCCACCTCATGCGAAGAGTTGACTCATTGGAAAAAACTCTGATGCTGGGAGGGATTGGGGGCAGGAGGAGAAGGGGATGACAGAGGATGAGATGGCTGGATGGCATCACAGACTCGATGGACGAGGAAGGCCTGGCGTGCTGCGATTCATGGGGTTGCAAAGAGTCGGACATGACTGAGCGACTGAACTGAACTGAAAGGAAGTCAAGAACAGGAGGGCTCAATGTGGCTAGAAACAACTGGGAGAGAATTCTAAGAACTCAAGAAAAATGAAATGATTAGAAGATAATCATAAAAGAAATTAGGAAAATTCAAAGTGGTTAAAAGGTTAAAAGTCATCTTCTGTTCACATTCATGATTTGTCTTCCAATTACTATCAGATTCTTTTGGGGGGGAAAGTTTGTTAAAACCTATTGATAAATATTCATTAAACACCTTTGTAAAAGGTAGCCAACAGGACATTTATAGCTAGGTGAATCATTGGCTCACATGGCACTGTCTAGGTAGTAAGCGCTACCCAGCCAACTGCAAAAATTACAGGTGTACTTTACTTTGAGAGAAATTAATATCTATGAACTGTGGTGTTGGAGAAGACTCTTGAGAGTCCCTTGGACTACAAGGAGATCCAACCAGTCCATTCTGAAGGAGATCAACCCTGGGATTTCTTTGGAAGGAATGATGCTAAAGCTGAAAACTCCAGTACTTTGGCCACCTCATGAGAAGAGTTGACTCATTGGAAAATACTCTGATCCTGGGAGGGATTGGGGACAGGAAGAGAAGGGGATGACAGAGGATGAGATGGCTGGATGGCATCACCGACTCGATGGACGTGAGTTTGAGTGAACTCCGGGAGTTGGTGACAGACAGGGAGGCCTGGCGTGTTGCGATTCATAGAGTCACAAAGAGTCAGTGCGATTCATGAGGTCGCAAAGAGTAGGACATGACTGAGCGACTGAACTGAAGTGAAGAACACAAAAACTATTCATGAGGCAAAATGAAATCATTTAGTTTGTTAGATTTAACTCTCCACAAAGCTTTCACTCTCCATGCCAGTTATTCACTTACTGCCTCTAGGCTCCTAACTCCCCTTCTTTGCCCTGCTTTGTAATACCGGTGCTGGACTCCAGCAGGCTACATGCTTCCTGTCAGGTGGTTTGATATTCAGCTTGCCAACAGAGGTGAGAGACTGCAAGAAGGAACTTTTCTTCCTTATTATGCTCAGTCACTCAGTTGTGTGCGACTCTTTGCAGCCCCATGGACTGTAGTCTGCTGGGCTTCTCTGTCCATGGAATTTTCCAGGCAAGAATACTGGAGCAGATTGCCACTTCCTACTCCAAGGGATCTTCCCGACCCAGGGATCGAACTCGTTCCTCATGCATTTTGTGCACTGGCAGGCAGATTCTTTACCACTAGCGCCACCAGGGAAGCCACTTCCTTCTTGTAATGTGTGGTTTTTCTGTGCAGGACAAGCAGGTTGGCATGGAGGTGGGGGGTGTCCCAGAAATATTCATCTTGCCAATGGCTGCCCTCAGTTCAGTGCCCCCAAGCTAAGATTCTTCACCACCTCCTGGGCAACTGCTTCTGCATTCACCAGCAGGGCACCCTCTGGCAGTAGGCAGAAGGTCCTTTCCTCAGAGGGCTGAATCTCTGCCTTGAGGACATCTCTCTAAGTTCTTCTATGTTCACTATCCTTGCACCTGGGGTGAGAGGGCAATGGAGGTAGAGTAGGAGTTTTCTTGCTCACCTTAGTCTTCTTTTACCCCTTTAAGTGAACTACCTTTCAACTAGTTAATAATTCATTATTTAAAAATTTCCCTATTCAAATTACTGCTCACTAGATTCTGGCTGATACAATTACCCCAAAAGACCAAATAAACAGAATGCATATGATGCCAAGCAAAGCGAAGTGAAGTGAAGTTGCTCAGTTGTGTCTGATTCTGCGACCCCATGGACTGTAGCCTATCAAGCTCCTCAGTTCATGGAATTTTCCAGGCTAGAGTACTGGAGTGGGTTGCCATTTCCTTCTCCATGGGATCTTCCTGACCCAGGGATGGAACCCAGGTCTCCCGCATTGCGGGCAGACACTTTACCGTCTGAGCCACCTGCTGTTACAAATCTAGAGACATTCCCCAACATCAATTCTGAGCAGTTCAGTTCAGTTCAGTCGCTCAGTCGTGTCCAACTCTTTGCGACCCCATGAATCGCAGCACGCCAGGCCTCCCTGTCCATCATCATCTCCCAGAGTTCACTCAGACTCACGTCCATCAAGTCAACCATAAATATAAGGTTCCCCCAAACCATGAGTACCAAGCGCTGAAGAGCAAGAATAAAGAACAAACTATTGCAGAAAAACTTTTGGATTTTGTTGTGATAAAATTACAAGATTAGTGGCTGACAAGAACCCAATAGATGAAAGAACCTGATTATAAGAAAGCATTTAATACTGCTTCTCCTGGCATCTTCCTTGCAAAATTAATTAAAACTAGCCAGGATATATGAGTCTCATGAATTGAAAACTGGCCTCAAGACCGCAAGGAGTGATTATAAACTGCTTTAAATCACATTGAGGAAAGTGTCTGGTAGAATGTCTGGAGAGTATTACATTGGTTATAATCCAGTATTTCCATTAGTGCTTGGGAAAGTAAAGAGTAAGTTAATTAATACTTAGTAGACTAGAAGGGATTCGTATAAACCAGTATGGCCTAAAGTCTAAAAGATTTAGAAAAGTGAGAAAGATGTACAAAAGGTAAACTCTTTCTCTTTACTATGAATAATTAATATAAAAAATAAATTTCACTTAGTGATCTCAAGACCTCCATATGCATATGGGCTATATGAAGTTAACAGTGAAGAAACAAAGATTTTCATCTGGGCTAACAACAGCAGCCACCTTGGGGGACCTAATTCCTTTCCTTCTATAGAGGTTATAAACTTCTGAGAAGAGTGTTTGGATCTATAAACAGTCCTTCGCACAGCTATTATCATCCAGCAGTTAAGAATACCAGAACTTCCTTTATATGTGGATTTGTACATTTACAAATACACAGAGTGACTTTCCTGGTGGCCCAGTGGTCTCTGTCTTCATCTCCTGTTTTACTGAGCTGTGCACCAAATGTGGCATACCTCAGGCCTTTGCATTTACTGCTGCTTAGGCCCAGACTCAATCACCACCCTCACCCCCACCTACTCCCTGCCCGTCCTTAAAGACTACTTAGGATTACTTTCTCTGATCCTGTGTGAGATAAGTAACTTTCCCTAGTGCTCTCTAATAAACTGTTATCTCAGGACCAGAATGTTCTTCTTTATAACCCTGTGCTCAGCAGAGTACATCTACATAGTAGGTACAAAATAATCATACCGAATGATTAAGGGGAAAAAAAGGAAAAAAAAAAAACAGCCCTTTCAGTTACTATTAACTTAGAAATTCTTAAACATGGATCAGTACTCTGATACTTGAACTGCGTTTAACTCTGATTATGTATCTCACTTTAGGAAGCTGCCTTAAAACCAGCCAGTGGTTTTTAACTTTTCGGGGGTCACAGACTGGCAGACGTAGCTGTCTACTCATAACCATTCCCCCCATTTTTGTTATTAAAATCCTGGTTTTATTCAGGTACAGGGTGATTATGTGCTTAGGGGAGACTGGGTTCCTTCCCAGTCCCCAAGGGTGAACCATTACTGGTCCATCCAAACCAGTCGTGCTAACAGATTCTCCTGACAGAAATTCGCTTAGGCACAGGAATGTGACTAATGCCATTCAGCAGCATGTGAGGGGAAATATCCTTCAAAGCTTCTGGGGTGTTTCTCAGTGATAAGATTGGGGGCCAGAGGGACATAATTCCCTTTTCTACCTTAGGATACTATTGTTGGTGCGCACGTATATGCTAAGTCACTTCAGTCATGTTCAGCTCTTCATGCCCCATGGACAGCAGCTCTTCTGTCCATGGGATTTTCTAGCCAAGAATACTGGAGTGGGTTGCCATGCCCTCCTCTAGGCGATCTTGCAGACCCAGGGATTCAAACCAGTGTCTCCTATGTCTCCTGTACTGGCAGACAGGTTCTCTACCACTAGTACCACCTAGGAAGCCCCTATTGTTGGTACATGTCAAAAACTGCAGTAGCCATCTAGTAAATATGATGGAAGCCAAACTTAGAAGGAATCCAACACATCAAAGATGGCACAGCAGAAAGATGGAACGAACAGTGGTCTCATGGTAATGGTGAGTCAGTGAACTAACCAACCATAAAAATGACGCATCTCTGGAGTTCTTGTTACACAGAACACCTTTATCCTTTAAACCACTGTAATTGGGTTTTCTGTAATTTGCAGACAAAAGCAACCTGACTCACAGTATGTTGGTTTGCTGGGGCTGTGGTAACCAACTACCACACAAAGAGTGGCTTAACTACTGTCTCACAGTTCTGAAGGCTGGACGTCCCTGATCAAGGGGGCAGCAGGGTAGCTTCCTTCAGAGGGCTGCGAGGAAAGGGTCTGCTCCAGGCCTTTCTCCTTAGCTTTTAGATGGCTGTCACCTCCCTGTGTTTCTTCACATCATCTTCTCTCTATATATGTCTGTCTCTGTTTAAATTTCCCCCCTTTATAAGGACACTAGTCAAACTGGATTAGGACCTACCCTAGGGATCTCATTTTAACTTGATTACCTCTGTAAAGATCCTGTGTTCAAGTAAATTCATACTTGGAGATACTGAACAGAGGATGAGATGGTGGGATGGCATCACTGACTCAGTGGATATGAGTTTGAGCAGACTCTGGGAGTTGGTGATGGACAGGGAAGCCTGGCGTGCTGCATTCCCTGGGGTCACAAAGAGTTGGACATGACTGAATGACTACTGAACTGAACTGAGATACTAGAGGTTTTGGGACTCTGATGCACCTTTTTTAGCAGAAGACAATTCAACCCATAATGGAGATTTTTTAAAAAATCTAGTGAAAGTCATGGATACTTTCTGCAGAAAAATATACATGTATATGTGCACACATCCAATTTTGTTTATAATTTCAGGAGATTCGTGGACTCTTAGGTTAAAATCCACAGCTAAAGTATCTTCCTGAACAAGAGAGACACTTGAGCATTACCTACACACACACAGAAGCTTAAATCAGTAACTGCCTAAGTAGCAACATTATACTGCAGGTAATTCTAAGGGTACTGTGCTATGTATGGTCATCAAGGGGTATCATTGAGGAATTGGTTCCAGGACCCCCTTAGGACACCAAAATACATGGATGCTCAAGCTTTTATATAAAATGGTTTAGTATCTGCATAAAACCTATGCACATTCTCTTGTATACTTTAAGTCACCTCTAGATATAAATATCTAATATAGTATGAATGCTATGTAAATAGTTGTGAATACAATATAAATACTATATAAACAGTTGCAGCAAATTCAAGTTTTGCTTTTTAGAACTTCCTAGAAAAAATTAAAAAAAAATATTTTCAATCTGTGGTTGATTGAATCTGCACATATGGAACCCAGGGATATGGAGGGCTGATCGTATACATAAAAGAGGAAAGAAATAATTTATTAAATGAAGATTACGCTAAGATCACCAGAAAGCTTTAGAAAAGGGAGTTACCAAGATAGTCTTCTCTTAAAGGCATAAAGTCAATAACGTTCTTTATTTTACTTGAAAATTTTGGGCATAATTTGGGTGAGACTGTTTTATCTCAGAATTCCTAGCATTAAATTATTCTTACAGGGACTTCCCTAGAAGTCCAGTGGTTAGGACTTCAGCTTTCACTGTTAAGGGCATTTCTTTTAAGAAAAAAGAAATATTTCTTATAATTAAATGAAAATATATAATATACACTGAAAAGTATTAGTACAAAGAGAAAATATACTTAATTTACATTAATCTGTTAATATTAAATAAGTCTTAAAACCTAAAATAGTTGAGATCTAACCAGGAATGAAGAGCCTTTAAATGCTCACTTCTATGGCCCAACAAGCCTGTGTTGTCAGTAAGGTTGGAAGGAACTCTGGGGCCAAGCAAATTGGCAGGAAGCAAAGGTGAGAGAGAAATGGAAGAAAAACTGTTATCATTTGGGTACAGTATCAATGTAATTTCCAGTGTGTGAAGAGCTAAAAAATTCTGAAACTTCGTGCTATTTGGCTTTGAGGAATAGCATTCAAAATCATTAAGGGCCATTTGTAAACTGTAGCAATCAGGTTAAATAAGTTTGATTTCTGTTCTCTAGAGATGGTGGTGTTGTTCAGCAGCTAAGTCATGCCTGACTCTTTGTGACCCAACGGACTGCAGCACACCAGGCTTCCCTGTCCTTCACCATCTCCCGGAGCTTGCTCAAACTCATGTCCATTGAGATGGGGATGTCATTCAACCACCTCATCCTCTGTAGCGCCCTTCTCCTCCTGCCCTCAATCTTTCCCAGCATCAGGTGGCCAAAGTATTGGAGCTTCAGCTTCAGCATCAGTCATGCCAATATCGAAGCTTAGTAATGGTAAGAACGGGCTTCCCAGGTGGCTCAGTGGTAAAGAATCTGCCTGCCAATACAGACGATGCAAGTTTGATCCCTGAGTCGGGAAGATCCCCTGGAGAAGGAAATGGCAACCCACTCTAGTATTCTTGCCTAGGAAATCCCCTGGGCAGAAGAGCCTGGTGGGCTAGTCCATGGGGTTGCAAAAGAGTCAGACATGAATTAGCAACTAAACAACAACAACAATGATAAGAACAGCAAACAGACATTTTCCTTCCTCTTTACCATTACAAATTGCTGCTAAACTAAGTTAAATTATAAGGTGAAGTGTCTTAAGAACAGATCATTGAAAACTTGATCATTAAGATACCTCTGAAGTTGAAACAAAGAACTGGGAACATTTGTAAAACCACATGGCAAATGATACACAAAATCCTTAATTACTGAGTCTAAGAAGTTATACATTTTTTCTTCCATAGGAAATCCTAAGTTATGGAACTCACACTGAGTGATAACAAAAACTAACTCTGCCCGAGGGAACAGGGAGACATTGTAAGGAGAGGGTGGGCTTTGAAATGGCCTTAAAGGATATGTAGTTTTCCAGATAAAAGTGGAAAAACCAGGTTGATGTTAGAGTCTTTCTGTGAAGGCTCAAGGAATGTGAATTTTATCTTATAAGACCCAAGCAGCCAAAGAACAAAGAATAAGTAGAAGTATGACATAACTGGCTTTGTTTTTTAGGAAGTATCTGCAATAGTAGCGGATACTTTTTCACCACTGACCGTGGCAACTAACAAGGTCACACACCTAACAGATGCTCAATTAATAGTTGTTGACTGATTGACTGAAGCCTTAGGAAAGGGTTATCAGAACTGTAGACTGACACGTAAATAAGGGTTAGTCCAAAAAGGCAATCCTGGGTAGTCACATAAAGAAACAGCAGTATTTAAGGCTTAATGTTTGTTTTTTGTTATTGCTCAAAATGGGGTAAGTATTATGATCTGTAACCAAATAATGCCAATTCTTTTTCCACACTAAGATGACTTTATCTGGCTTAAAATAGGAGGACAAAGCAAATCAATAACCTTATCTAGAGGAGGAAATAAAGCCAAGTAAAATCGCATCTAAAACATTACTGTTTATTTCAGTCTGTAAGCCTTTTTTTTTTTTTTGGCTTGTCTGTACAGTCTCCAATCATCCCTGAGATACAAGCGACTGGGCTCTTCTGGACCCACCAGTTAAGGGGAGGGAACATTTATCTACCGTCAATTCACGGGACACTAATCTCCTTCCCACTCCTCTGATTACAAGCAAGCAGGATGCTAGAGGAAAAGCCTCAACTGAAGCTTTAAAAATAAATAAATAAACCCAGCCCCTTCTGCTCCAGGAATACAGAAAAGACTGGCATTAATACAAGAGAAAGTGATCTGCCCAAACAAAAGCCAATCTGAAGGAGGCACCAGCGCCTCAAGCTAGCCTGGCATTATTGCTAGGAAGAGGGCACCCTTGTTAAAAATGTATATTTTAATTTTCTGTATTGCAAGAGGCCCCAATTTGCCCAGGGATCTAGCTAAGCTGCCATTTTCTACTACGACAGAGTCTAATCTTTATTTAATGGATTTAGCATCTATCTTCACTAGAGTGGTCTCTAAGGAAAAGGGGAGGGGAGAATGAAGGGGGAGAAAAGAGATGCTCAGATCCCCCTCCCCCTTTCATCCATCCGGCACTCATGTTTGTGTTCAAAATTCAATTACCTCCTTATTGATACTTCACAGAGATATTTAAGCTGCAAACATGAAGCCCTGATTTCCCAAGGGGCCATGCCCCTCTCTATTTCACTGCTCTGCTTCCCCCTGGGTGAATTCCTGAGGCGTCCATATTAATAGGTAATCAGTCACAATTCATTTATTAAACAGCAAGCAAGGTTTATCAGCCTGCCCTGATTAGCCCGAAGAAACCACTGAATTCCTAATTTATTTATGGAAATGTAAGTGTCTTTCTGAATTCCATTCAGGAGCTGCAGGAGCGCTGTGGTCTTAGCACATTGCAGTCTTACCGGCAGCACGAGCTATGCCTTCAGGACCACGGCCGCTGGCCACCAGAAGGCAAAGAGCCAGGGACGTACACGCAGAGACTCTTCTCTTGGCCACGGGATTTGGATCCACGTAATCCTTGGATTAGTACTTATTTGATTGCTTTCTGTTTACATAAAAGAGTTGGAATTGTTGTCACTAGGCAGCCATTACAATCCACCATAACAAAAATCAATCCCTGGGACGCTGCTTGTTGATTGGCAGAAAAATGGCCCTTAATGGAGTAGAACTGAGGACCTCAGTGAGCTAAAAGACAACCCTTCTTCTCAGAGTTAAAACCAACACCAGACTGGAGTACAAACCAAAACCACTAAAATAATACTTCTTGAACATTCCTTTTAGATTAGTAGCTAAATCAGATCCTATTTTAATTTTGTACTGTTCTAGGCTGCAGTGACAAAACAGCTTTGTGTGTAATCTCCACAATTGTAATCAATTAGCAATTCATACAAAATTGCCCATTACTAATTAAAAGGCCAATACAGATTAAATAAAGCTCTTACGAGCAGCATTAAAACCCATGCTAACTGTCCCAATAGGTGCAATTAGAAAAGACACTGTTTATGGGACATGAGCAGATTATGTAAACTAGACTTGTTTTCTGCTAGAATTATAGGACTGTTTCTTCTGAAAAATAATTTTGAAAAATTTAAAATGTAAAAAATGTAGCCAGTGTTTCAATGCCAATGAAGAAGGCTGTTAATGCTATCTTTCTATGGGTTATCCACAGCCAATATTTTCAAATCCTGCTCTGCTTTCTTCACACAGTTCACTATGATTAAGAGCAACCTCCCCACATAATCTGCTCTATGAAGTGAAAGGCAAACCATAATCATGAGAACAATATCAAATTTCGACTGACAGACATTCTACAATGTACCTGACCAGTATTCCTTAAAACTGCCAAGGTCATCAACAACAAAAAATCTAATAAACTGTCATAGCCAAGAGGAACCAACGAAGAGATGTGATGAAATGTAATTATGACATCCTAGAGGAGACCCTGGAACAGAAAAACATTAGGGAAAAACTAGGGAAATCTGAATTAAAGTATGGGGAAAAGTGAAAAAGGAAAGTTCATTACTTGTAATAAATGTACCACAATAACCATAATAGGGAAAACTAGGTATGGGCTACTGGGAACTGTCTTTTATGATTTTCATATCTAAAACTGCTCTAAACTTTTAAATTAATTAAAAAAACAGAAATTGGCAACTTATAAACTAAATTAGAAAGTGGCTAAAACATAAGTAACTTTTATATTGTTATAAGAGAAAATTTTAAAAGATCATTTTTCATTAATATCTTTGAAATATAAACACATTAATAAATATAAATTTTCATATATATTTGTTTCTACTTGACAGGAATGGCAAAAATATATTTAGTATATATTTAGCTATTAAACATATTCTCCAGAAAATGTCATCTCCATTCAAGATGTTAATAACTATTATAATTACAATGGGAAACTCCCCCCTGCCTTCCACACAAATACACAAAAAAGAAAAAGGTAAACCAGTTGTAATATTAAACTAAAATATAATTAGGAGACTATTTGTAAAGAAAATCAATATTCCCTCAGTTCAATATTAACACTCTTCAGATTGTGTTGATGTTCCTCTCCTTGAGTTTGAACCATCAAGAAATGACTTGCATGTGCTTTGGCTAGAGATGAAACACAAGGTCAAGTCAAAAGCACTAGCTCTCCCCACTCTCAAATAAATAATCGTATGCAATAGGATTCTGTTAATAATTCTAAAGTGAAACATAATAAAATTTTCTTTAAAGGTCCAAGGTCTTTATTTCAACTGTCCAATACCTAAAAATACTATGTGTGGCTCGGACTTCTATCATACTTGGAGAAAAGCAAAAAATGCATCATGGCAGGCATGTCTGTAAGAACTGCCTCAGAGTCAGAGAATTTGAGTCACAGCTCTTGGGCTATCCTAGACATTTGCGGACTATAAAATGAGGTCATGGTCCAACTTACTCAACTCGAGTTGTCAGGCTTTGGATACTATGCACTTAAAGCACTCAGCACAGTATTATTATTAGCTATTTATATACCCTGGAGATTCAATGTTTCTCAGTAGGTACCTGATGACTCTAGGCAGAAAACCTGAGAAAACAAAAAGTTAATTGAAGAATCTAAACACAACCCATCTGTTGAATCCACTAATACAGCACCCTTGGAAAGTCAATGCTCCTACTTGACCTACTTAACAACCTATATGGAAGACAAAGCAACTATTTATTACTTATATGGCATGGATGAGAAAAAGGAAAAATTAGGGAGGTAAGTGATTCACTCAAGGTCAATAGATAATATAAGCAAAGCCAAGACTTGAATACTTCTGACTCCAAATGTCTCCCATTCTACACCACAGGCATGTTTTGTCCCCTGGCAGATAACTGACTTCTCTGGCATATCACTCTGAAGTGAAGTGAAGTGAAGTGAAGTCGCTCAGTCATGTCCAACTCTTTGCGACCCCGTGGACTGTAGCCTACCAGGCTTCTCTGTCCATGGGATTCTCCAGGCAAGAGTACTGGAGTGGGTTGCCATTTCCTTCTCCAGGGGATCTTCCCAACATAGGGATTGAACCCAGGTCTCCCGCATTGCAGGCAGACGCTTTAACCTCTGAGCCACCAGCTTAGGCAGGCATATCACCCTAACCCATGTCAAATTCCTTACAACAAAACCCCCTGTAATGTCACAAGATTTCCTAAACCCCGATGCTTTCTTCAGGCACTACAATGTTAAGGAAATTTCAAAATAAAAAAAGAACTACTCAAATAGCATTCTATTTGTATTAAATTATCAACACAAACAGATTGGTCAATCACTTTAATTTTTCTTTTAATTTATGCTCATGTACAACCTAATTTCCTCACCAATAAATTTCACTGACATCTCTGTCCAAAGCAGTATGTTATCTCACTCCTGACATATACGCATTTCCAAATACAAGACAGAATAAAGACAGGCTCAAATCCTTCCTGAATACTCTGTCCATTATTACCCAAAAAAAGAATTAGTATATTAAGCAACATCTTATCGCAAGCTATCATTCTAGTGCTTTAGGTGGAAAAATATGTCTTATAGATTTATGGACTCTAAATGTTTTGGTTCATTCAAAACAGTAATACATGAAACACATACAGAAAAAATATTAAAACGTTCTTTCTGATGTTTGTCCCAACGTGTGACCCTTTATCAGTCCTACTAAAAAAGTTTCCAAGAGTTATCCCCTATGTACCCACATTTTAACTAAAAACTTTAAAGGGAACACTGCCATCTACTGAACCACATTCATCACCATTCTCTATTACAATGATACCTAATTTAATGGCTCTTTGGGACCAAAAATTTTAATACTAAGGATGTTTATGTTTAAAGTAAACTTTTCCATGTCCTGGCTATTATAAACAGTGCTGCAATGAACACTGGGGTACACGTGTCTCTTTCAATTCTGGTTTCCTCGGTGTGTATGCCCAGCAGTGGGATTGCTGGGTCATAAGGCAGTCCTATTTGCAATTTTTTAAGGAATCTCCACACTGTTCTCCATAGTGGCTGTACCAGTGTGCATTCCCACCAACAGTGTAAGAGGGTTCCCTTTTCTCCACGACCTCTCCAGCATTTATTGCTTGTAGACTTTTGGATCGCCGCCGTTCTGGCTGGTGTGAAATGGTACCTCATTGTGGTTTTGATTTGCATTTCTCTGATAATGAGTGATGTTGAGAATCTTTTCATGTGTTTGTTAGCCATCCGTATGTCTTCTTTGGAGAAATGTCTATTTAGTTCTTTGGCCCATTTTTTGATTGGCTCATTTATTTTCCTGGACTTGAGCTGCATAAGTTGCTTGTATATTTTTGAGATTAGATGTCCATCAGCAGATGAATGGATAAGAAAGCTGTGGTACATATACACAATGGAGTATTACTCAGCCATTAAAAAGAATACATTTGAATCAGTTCTAATGAGGTGGATGAAACTGGAGCCGATTATACAGAGTGAAGTAAGCCAGAAAGAAAAACACCAATACAGTATACTAACACATATATATGGAATTTAGAAAGATGGCAATGATAACCTTCTATGGGAGACAGCAAAAGAGACACAGATGCATAGAATGGACTTTTAGACTCTGTGGGAGAGGGAGAGGGTGGGATGATTTGGGAGAATGGCATTGAAACATGTATACTATCAGGTAAGAAACGAACTGTCAGTCTATGTTCGATACAGTATACAGGATGCTTGGGGCTGGTGCATGAGGATGATTCGGAGAGATGATACGGGGTAGGAGGTGGGAGGGGGGTTCAGGATTGGGAACTCATGTACACCCGTGGCTGATTCATGTCAATGTATGGCAAAACCAATACAGTACTGTAAAGCAAACTAAAGTAAAAAAACAAACAAACAAACAAACCAGCTCACCAAAAAAAAAAGTAAACTTTTAAGGCATAAAAAGTTGTATACATTCACAGCTACCCTGACAAAGATGCCCCAGGAAACAATTCCTATTACTCTCATCTAATATATAAGGCCTGCTCTAAGCAATACTTTGAAATCTGGGGGGTTGGTTCCCTCCCTCTTCAACATCCTCTTTCCTACCTAACTGGAAAACTACTAATGCTTGATACTCTTTCATGAGCTTCCCATATGAAACCATATGGATGTGAGAGCTATCATTTCCATTTAAGGATAGACTGGCAATAAGACTTGAGTGAATTAGTTTCAATTTTTATCTTACTCACTAATTTTAAATTAAGAAAATTTAAGTATAATATATACATAGAAAAAAGAACAAATCTTAAGAATACATATGAGGAATTTCACAAAATGAACACGTCTGTGTAGGAACCACATACATATGAATATACAGAGAACTACTGCCAGCAGCCCAGAAGACTCTCTCCTCATGCCTATTCCAGCCACCACTATAACCCAAATGCAACCATTATTTTTACTTATATCACCAGTAATTATCTTTGCTTGTTTTTGAACTTTGTATAAATGATATAGTATAATATATATTGTTTTGTGTCAAGTTTTATTTACTCAAGGTTAAGTTTCTGATGCCAAAGAATGTTCAAACTACCACACAACTGCACTCATCTCACATGCTAGTAAAGTAATGCTCAAAATACTCCAGGCAAGACTTCAGCAATACGTGAACCGTGAACTTACAGATGTTCAAGCTGGTTTTAGAAAAGGGAGAAGAACCAGAGATCAGACTGCCAACAACCACTGGATCATAGAAAAAGCAAGAGAGTTCCAGAAAAACATCTGCTTTATTGACTATGCCAAAGCCTTTGATTGTGTGGATCATAATAAACTGTGGAAAATTCTGAAAGAGATGGGCATACCAGACCACCTGACCTGCCTCTTGAGAAATCTGTATGCAGGTCAGGCAGGAAGCAACAGTTAGAATTGGACATGGAACAACAGACTGGTTCCAAATAAGAAAAGGAGTACATCAAGGCTGTATATTGTCACCCTGCTTATTTAACTTATATGCAGAGTCATGCGAAATGCTGGACTGGATGAAGCACAAGCTGGAATCAAGACTGCTGAGAGAAATATCAATAACATCAGATATGCAGATGACACCACTCTTAGGGTAGAAAGTGAAGAAGATTTAAAGAGCCACTTGATGAAAGTGAAAGAGGAGAGTGGAAAAAGTTGGCTTAAAGCTCAACATTCAGAAAACTAAGATCATGGCATCCCGTCCCATCACTTCATGGCAAATAGATGGGTAAACAGTGGAAACAGTGGCTGATTTTACTTTTGGGGGCTACAAAATCACTGCAGATGGTGACTGCAGCCATGAAATTAAGACGCTTACTCCTTGGAAGGAAAGTTATGACCACCAGCCTAGACAGTGTATTAAAAAGCAGAGATACTACTTTGCCAACAAAGGTCCGTTTAGTCAAGGCTATGGTTTTTTCCCGTAGTCATGTATGGATGTGAGAGGTGGATGATAAAGAAAGCTAAGAGCCGAAGAATTGATGCTTTTGAACTGTGGTGCTGGAGGAGACTCTTGAGAGTCCCTTGGACTGCAAGGAGATCCAACCAGTCCATCCTAGAGGAGATCAGTCCTGAGTGTTCACTGGAAGGACTGATGCTGAAACTGAAACTCCAATACTTTGGCCACCTGATGTGAACAGTTGACTCATTTGAAAAGACCCTGATGCTGGAAAAGATTGAAGGCAAAAGGAGAAGGGGACGGCAGAGGATGAGATGGTTGGATGGCATCACCAACTCAGTGGACATGACTTTGAGTAGACTCCGGGGGTTGGTGATGGACAGGGAGGCCTGGCGTGCTGTGGTCATGGAGTCACAAAGAGTCGGACACGACTGAGTGACTGAACTGAACTGAAGTTTCTGAGACTCATTCATGTTGGTTGCTTCATACAGCGATAGTTTGTTCATTTTCAAAGCTGTGTAGTATCCTTCAAGGCTTCTGGGGTAGCTCGACTGGTAAAGAATCTGCCTGAAATGCAGGAGATTCCAGTTCGATTCCTGGGTCAGGAAGATCCCCAGGAGAAGGGATAGGCTACCCACTCCAGTATTCCTGGGCTTCCCCAGTGGCTCAGATGGTAAAGAATCAGCCTGCAATGTGGGAGACCTGGGTTCTATCTCTGGGTTGGAAAGATCCCCTGGAGGAGGGCATGGCAACCCACTCCAGTATTCTTGCCTGGAGAATCCCCATGGACAGAGGAGCCTGGTGGGCTATAGTCCATTGTGTCACAAAGCGTCAGACACAAATGAGCGACTAAGCACACACAGCACATAGTATCCTAGAAATATGCCCTAATTTATCTACTGATTATATCATCACAGAATTTTTGGACTGTTATAGTTTGGGTCTAATATGACTCATTCGAGTATTTTCATATGCATCTTTTGTTATACAATTTCTGGGATATATATCTAGCACTGGAATTATTAAGTTATAGGCTATTAAGTATAATCAGCCTTAGAAGACACTGCCTAACAGCTTTCCAAAATGTTGGACCGAAAATCACATGCCATTTAAAGTCTCATACATTTCTCAGCCAGTCTTTCAATTATAAACTGTCCCCATTTACAAGAATCTGAGACACTTGGAAGCAAGTAGAGGGTACTTTGGGGAAGGGAGGTCAGAGTTTCTGAACTCATAATCTGAGACCTTCCCAGACTCTCAGTTTCCTGTGGAAGACTATAACCTATAGTTCAGGATCCCTAGAAGTCTATTTTGAGAACAGAAGAGTCTGTCTCCCATGTAACTGTACCCCAATATCAATTTATCAGGTTTCTCCCATCCAGGTTCTCCTAAACACTCTTTGAACTCTGATCAATAACCTCAAACTCCCAGATAAAGATACTATATGTTTCTGAGCACAAGCTAAGTTGTCTTAGTTAGAATTTAGACATTTTTCCTTCCTATCAGATTATACGGAATGCATTTTGAAGTAAAGAGGTTTCAGAAAGTAAAAGAAGAACAAAAAAAACCTAACAATATTACTGGAATTGAATTGGAATTACTATAATGGGAATCCCTCCTCCAAGATTTCCCCTATTTATTGTGACAAAGACTTGTCAATAATGTAAGAATCCCATGCCTAACTTCATTCATGTACCGATCAGTCCTGGTGCAGTCTTATCTCATCATGATGTCTCAACTTAAAGGCAAAAAGGAGACAGCTGCCAGAATATTTTAATACCTATGAATTTAGAGAATTGCTCTATGTCAGTCTAATCATGTTGTAGAGTTATAAAAATATCTGCTACAAAAGTGGTGCTATAAGGATGCGTCCTTATGTAGCTGAGGGTAATAAAACACTGCCCAGCCCTGGGTCACAGTCTGCCAAACCAGAGCCGATGCACATCAGCGCTGCTGTGAATTTTTAAAACTGTTCTGGCTAATCTTTTGAAGGACTCCTGTTTGTTTATTTAAATAAGAATTAGCTGCAATAGTAACCAACTGCTTCAGGGCTTCAACAATGAGCTGTGCCTAATGAAAATTCAGAATTAATCACTGCATGTCACGAGGAGGTTAACATTTAATATGTAGACTTTTTAAAAAAGGAAAAAAAATCAGTATTTTTTAAAAATTAAGGATCTTTGAGACTCTGATAGGTAGTAAACCCATTCAGCATAGAAAGTAGAAATAATCAAAATCATTGCCTAGGTACAGGTCAAACTCAGCTCACTCCAGAAATGCTTGACGGTGACTACTTACCTCTCTTTGTTGCCACTTCACAGGCTTAACGGGGTAAACCCGGAGAGGCTGCTACATGGTTTGGTGGCCAAATTATAATGTAAGGTTATTCTGCCTCCCTAACTGTTTGACTACTAGACAAATAAGGCAAATATTTTGTTGTTGAGTTGCTAAGTCGTGTCTGACTCTTTGTGACCCAGTGGACTGCAGCACTCCAGGCTGCCCTGTCCTTGATGCCTTTTTACTATACCAGCACACTGCAAGCAAGGGAAATGATATGAGAAAGAAGGATCTGTGCAGGTTAATCAAACAGTAACTGCTGCATGGAATGCTACATTTCACATGAAATCTCACAGTGAGATGGAAACCAATTTGCCAAAGATGATATACAGTGTTTCTTTCACTCCAGTTTAAATGTCATTATTTAAAAAAGACTCTACCCAACCACCTTCAGCCCACTATGATCTCTCATTTTTGAATTCCTGTGGTAGTCAAGTGGCACTTAGTGTATGCTCTCTTGTACACATTTGTCTTGCCATCCTAATCAGATTATAAGCACCTTGAGAGGAGTTTATGCTTTGTTTTTGACAACCAAACTTGAGAACACTGTTTTTCACAGCTGGTCACAGTTTATTTATTATGATAATATCTAAATCCTAAGAAATAGATGTGAACCCTTGGTAGGGTCAGGATATTAAAATAAATACCAAGGATGATCAGGCTATTTCAAATCTACTTTGGGAAAGAATGAAGGGAAGAGTAGAGGCCAGATTCATTGATGAATTGAAGAAAGTGGAATACAAAATCAAGGTGCAGCTGAGCTTTGAACAATGTAGGGGTTAGGGTCAAAAATCTGTGTATAACTTCACAGCGGGCCACCAGCATCTGCAGTTCCGTATCTTCATTCAACCAGATACGGATTATGTGGTATACTATACAGTGTGCGTACTCAGTCATGTCCAGCTCTTTTTTGTGACCCCATGGACTGTAGCCTGCCAGGCTCCTCTGTCCATGGGATTTCCAAGGCAAGAATACTGGAGTGCGTTGCCATTTCCTTTTCCAGGGGATCTTCCAGACCCAGCGATCAAACCCACATCGCTTGAGTCTCCTGCCTTGGTAGGAGGGTTCCTTATCACTAGCGCCACCCGGGAAGCCTTTACAAGGTATGTAGTACTATAGTACGTATTTACTGAAACAAACTAACTGACGGTATAAGTAGACTCACACAGTTTGAACCTGTGTTGTTTAAGGACCAACAACACTTCAAAAAAGACCATTCAGTTAGGAGTAGGCCTGAAATGGACTTCTTTACATCCTTTTGGGCTTCCTCGACTGGTTTCATTTCTGTGTTTTCTTCTTTTTCTCATACAATTCATTTTAAAATTGATAATACAATCCACATACCATAAAATTCACCCCTTAAATTGTGCTAAAATACCGATAACATACATTTTACTATCCTAACCATTTTTACATTTCAGTGGCATTAAGTATATTCATGTTATTGTGCAACCAATGTCCAGACCTTCTTTGAGTAAAACTGAACAAATTACATTTAATTAAATCCCCATCTAAATAATAACCTCCCATTCTCCCCTCCCCCAGCTCCTGGCAATCATAGTTCTACTTTCTGTCTCTATGAATCTGACTACTCTGTCAGTTTCTAAACAAGACTCTACCCAACCACCTCCAGGCCACTATGATCTCTCACTTCAATGAACTCCTGTGGTATGAAAGTGGCACTTACTACATGCTCTCTTGTACACATTTGTCTTGCCATCCTAATCAGATTAATCAGCACCTTGAAAGGAGTTTGTTTTGTTTTTGTTTTCATATAAGTGGGCACCTTATATAAGTAGAATCGCACATATTTTTCTTTTTGTGACTCACTTATCTCACTTACAATGTCCTCAAGCTCATCTGTGTTGTAGTATATATCAAAAGTTCCTTCCTTTTAAAGGCTAAATAATATTCCACTCTATGAATACACCACATTTTGTTTATCCATTCATCCATCAATAGACACTCAGGTTGTTCCCACCTTTTGGCAATTACAAATAATGGTGCTATGAACATGTATGTACAAATATCTCTTCCAGTCCTTGCTTTCAATTCTTTGGGGTATTTGCCCAGAATTGGAATTGCTGGGTCATGCAATTAATTATATATATATATTTTTTAGGAACCACCATACTGTTTTCCATAATGGCTGAACAATTTTTACAGTCTCACCAACAATGCAAAAGGGTTCCAATTTTTCCATATCCTCACCAATACATGTTACTGTCCATCTTTTTGTTATAGTCATCTTAGTGGGTGTAAAGTAGTATCTCTTGGTTGTGATTTGCATTTCCCTAATGATTAATGATGTTTAGCATGTTTGCATATGCTTATTGGCCACCTGTGTATCTTCTTTGGAGAAATGTTGATTAAATCCTTTGCCCACTTTAAAAATGGGCCTGTCTTTTATTATTGTGCTGTAAGAAGTCTTTATATATTCTGGATATCAAACAACACAGAAATGATTTGCAAAAATCTCTCATTCTGTGCGCTGTCTTTTTACTTTCTTGATGGTATCTTTGAAACATAAAACTCCAATTTATTATTTTCTTTTTCGGTTTATGCTTTTGGTATCATATCTAAGAAATACTGCCTGGACTAAGACAACAAAGATTTATGCCTATGTTTTCTTTTAAGAGTATTATAGTTTTAGCTCTTACGTTTAGGTCCATGATCCATTTTTGAATTAACATTTGTATATGGTGTAAGGTAGGGGGTTTAACTTAAGGTTTTTGCATGTGGATATCCCATTTTCCCAGCACCATTTGTTAAAGAGACCATGTAGTTTTCCCCACTGAATGATCTGGCACCCTTGTCAAAAACTGACTATAAATGTGAGGATTTATTTCTGGACTTTCAGTTCTATTCCAGTGATCAATATAGCTAACCTTACGCCAGTACTATACCTCTTGATTATTGGTAGTTCTGTACTAAGTTTTGAGACTGAGAAGTGTGAGACTTCACTTTTGTTCTTTTTCAACATAATTTAGCTCTTCTGGGTCTCTTGTATTTCCATGTGAATTTTAAGATTTACTTGTTAATTTCTGCAAAACCAGCTTCATTCTTGACCTAAATAAAGTACAAGGGTAGTTCCTGTATGGAAGGATCCATAATCCTCCCAAGGTTAATCATGCAAACTGGAATATAACGGGATCTCCTCTGTTTACACTCACCTAACACCAAAGCTAATGTAGGTGGGAACAACCTATACTGGCATAGACTCAATTTACACAATGGTGCTGAACAATGAAAACAGAATCCAATACAATTTCTAATGGTAGAATTCTTAACTAAAGAAAATAATCATTAGATCTCATCTGTGGCCAAAAACCATTTATTTCCTTCTAACAGTGCCACAAAAATTCCAGAGAGAATGAGACTGCTACATTAAACACAAGGCTAAATAATGCCATTACAAAAAAACCTCTGAATTTTTCTATACTTTATATTTAAAGAGGAAAACAAGTTATTCCGAACAACTCAGTATCTAAATTCAAGTCTTTTAATACCTGTGACATTTCAACCGTGAAAGCATGAAAGTCAATATAACACTGGTGTTTACCTGCAATTTTGTTGAGGAACTACTCTCAACACACTGAAGGAGCAAAGTCATTCAGCTACTGAGTGAGCCTAGCAGCCCACTCACCACCTGCATCTTACCATGACACTGACATTCCCTAGTGGTACTCATTTACATAATAAAAATAACACTATTGGAAACCAGAAAGGACTAAAAGCTTCCACAAATTTGGAATAAAGGAGGGATGGAATACTTCTCTTGGGGCTGGCTCAGATCTGTGAAATGAATAGTTCCATCACATATCCAGAGGCGTGTAGAGATGTTAACAGAAAGTCCACCAGCTTTTATTGAAACATTCTTCAGTACACAGAGAGAGGAAAACAGAACTTTAATGAAAGCTGATAAGGCACTGAGAATGATACTGGAAAATGGAACTCATGAGCACAATGTGATTTAGGAGAAATGTAAAGGGTTCATAAACAAGAAGGATTAGTAAGTCATAACAAGAAATTGTTGAACATAGATAAAATTGACTTACACTAAAAGAAAATGACTTTATAAACATAAATCATGACAGAGAAAAGGTAAGCTCCTATTAGACAATTAGATATTTGTCATGTCCAAATTATATAATTGTGGGGAACTGAGTGGTGAAAAACTCAGATGCTCACATATCCTTACAGAGTTTACAGAGTTTAAGATCAGGCTGACTTATCTACTGGGTAGTAACTGTGCAGACTTTATGGAAAAATTATGTTTGCCCTATTAATCTGAGAGCCTCCGGACATAAAAAGAACTCCCTTCCAAATACTGATATGCTAATAAAAAAACCTCAGATACAAGGTAATGTTTTTTTGGACTGGTTTTATAAATACTTTATGCCAGAAACAGAGAAGTATCTAATTTCTAAAAAGCTGGAATTTCAGTTCTCCCCATCATGGACAATGTGCAAGGTTGTCCTTAATGACTATAGTTTACAACTCTAAGTCAAGGTGATGCTCCTTGCACTTAACGCTTCTGACTTTTCAAGTGGAGTGTAAAATACAAGCTCAAGGTATATGACTTTGCTATACTTTCACTGGCATCATAAAGTGATGTGAACAAAGATTTCAAATTTGGTAACTTCCAGCTTTAGAAGAGGTACACCCTTGATTATGTAAGAAATATCATGGAATCTCTTACTGGAGATTGGGTGATCCAAAAGGGTAAATGTTTATTTGTGTGCCTTATGAAAGACGGCAGTGTATGACTTCAAGGAGATTACTGTCACAGGTAATAAAGAGGACAGCACTAATGCTGACAAGACAAGAGGGTGGTAAAGGTTTGGTGGGCACACATAAAAGTGACATGGAAGAATCAGAAGAGCAAGAAGACTTAGAGATGATTTTGCAAAGAATGACAAAGAGGATGACATCGAAGATGTAGAAGAAATCTGGGAGGGGGGGTTTCATAAATTTAATCATAAAGTTCCTCCATGAGTGTCCTACCCTGAAAGCAACAAGCTGACTCTAATTTACCACAGAAATGCCAGATGCTCATTTTACAGGCAGATTTCATAAGCTTTATATTTAATGAGAAATTGTTCGCAAGGGAAGATTCTCTCAGATGCTGAGAAAAACCAGCAGAAGCATCCTAGGAGAAACTGACTGAAATAATTTGACAGTCAAAGATAAATTGAATAGTTAAAAATATTCATGGTAAATTCTTTGTTGAAAGGTCAAACACATCTGCTGAAATGTATTCATATTCATTCCATATCTTTCAGAGTAAGATAACACAGTACTTAAAAGACACAAAATAGTGTATAAAATCAGAATGATGTTCTGTTACACTGTAGGTATTATTCACAAAGCTGTTTGTTGCAAGTCGGTCATTTATAGTACAGAGAATTTTACCTATTTCGAATCTCACCTCACTCGTATTCTGTCTGTAATAAGAAATTCTGTTCCAAACTTGCCTAATTTGCTTAATAGATTCACAATCGTCTGGTAGCTTAGGGAAACCCCTAATTTAACTTGATCAGAAAACTGAAATGTTATCAAGAGAAGTGGACACGGGTTCAAATGTCAGCGAACTTTTCATGTAAAGGGCTAGACAGTTAATATGTTAGGTTTTGTGGGCCACATTCAGTCTCTGTCTCATACTCTTACAGTTTTTGTTTTATTTTTATAATTCTTTAGAAATGTAAAAATGATTCTTGGTTCACAGGGAATACACAATTAGCCAACATTTAGAGTAGTGCCACTGGATGCAACTGCCCTATGTCTATGCCGTCCAAAGTGGTAGATACCAGTTGCTCTTGGTAAATGCTTACCAAGAGCATTTACTAAGGAGTGCAACTGAGCAGTTATATTCTAAATTTTGTTTAACTTTAAGTAATTTAACTTTAAACAGTCACATGCAGCTAGTGGCTACCATTTTGAACAGCACAGGTCTAGAGGATCTCCAACAGCACACAGGAGCCCCAGAAATCACTGGATACCTATGTCTCCCAAGAATCTACTGAAGAAGACTTGGACAATACATAAGCTGGGTATCAACAGTAATTGTTACTAATAATGGCCTCCAAGTATTAAGCATTGTATAACAATTCAAATGACTAACATCAAGGAGGAAAAAGACGGTGTAAGAAATTTGAAACAAAACTCATTGGCACTTCACAATTTATTAGAATGACATCTCTTCCATACTTGGGCAAATCAGAACTTTGAAGTGTTGACAGAATTAATCTAAAGAGCTTTGAGTTTAAAAGACCTACACTGTTCCTACTTTTGATGGAAATGAAAATTTTTACCACTCAATTTGCATAGATTCTATTGAAGATGGATGTAACTAAAATTAGGTTTCTGTTAGCCTGAGAAGACAACTGATTTCTCCCATCACTGCCCTGAAATGCTCCTAGAAAATTGCTTTGCTTCATTCATCGCACTGCCACTCCCAGCAAGGGCCCTAAAGTTCATGAGGCCCAAAGTTCCTTTGTTAGCCAAGCTGTTACACAAGAAACCTAAGTCCTCATTTTCACGTGCTGACAACATTTTCCAAGTCCATTACTGCATTCATAACTTGATTCTTGGAACTTGTGAGGTAGAAAATTAGGGGAGAAAACACTCATTCAACTTCAGAGGAAGCCTCCAGTCAATGCCTTAGACAACATCTACTAAAGGCTATTTGTTTTCCCCACCTATCTGGGACAGAACACGTCTCATTTAACTAAGCAAAGAATTTAAAACATACAGTTCAGTTCAGTCGCTCAGTCGTGTCCTACTCTTTGTGACCCCATGAATCGCAGCACACCAGGCCTCTCTGTCCATCACCTTCTCCCGGAGTTCACTCAGACTCATGTCCATCGAGTCCGTGATGCCATCCAGCCATCTCATCCTCTGTTGTCCCCTTCTCCTCCTGCCCCCAATCTCTCCCAGCATCAGAGTCTTTTCCAATGAGTCAACTCTTCGCATGAGGTGGCCAAAATACTGGAGCTTCAGCTTTAGCATCATTCCTTCCAAAGAAATCCCAGGGTTGATCTCCTTCAGAATGGACTGGCAGGGTGCAAATCATTACATTATGTCCAGCTGATGATCCATGACTAGACTCACACCATTCCTCCAAAAAAGTCTGGCCTCTAATATTTCTAATTTAAAACAGTCCCGCAAGTAAAGGCAACATTCCTGAAAAGGGGAAATCACTTCATGTAAAATCGTAGATTGAACCATGGAACACAAGCACAATCAATCAGTAAGCGCAATCAATCAGTAAGCGCAACCAACTGGTTCAGTATTCACTCATAGGTCCAAGTCAAACTGTCTACAAAGAGTCTAGCATTGGGACTTCCCTGGGGGTCCAGTGATTAAGAATCTATCTGTCAACGCAGGGGACAAGGGTTCGATCCCTGGTCTGGGACGATTCTACATGCCGTGGGGCAACTAACCCCAAGCACCACAACTACTAAGCCCATGCACCCTGCAGCTCATGTTCCACAACAAGAAGCTACTACAATGAGAAGCCTGTGCGCCACCACTAGCGTAACCCCTGCTCGCCTCAACGAGAGAAAAGTCGGCACAGCAAAGCACAGCCAAAAATAAATGAATTTTTTTTAACAAAAGAGCACAGTATAGGTATACCCACACTATGAAATTCCATGAAGCAACTGAGAAACAATGAGGTAGATCTATCTGTACTGCTGTGGAAAGATATCCAAGATAATTGTGAGGAGGAAAAAACAAGTTACAAAACATGTATACGTATTATGATCTCATCTGTGTGGGGGAACATATATAAACTTTATTAATACACAGAAATGTCTGGAAATGTTCATGGAGAAACCATTGATGGTTAACTTGAATAAGTTCAGCAGGTAAGGTCTTTACTTTTCACTTCATATCCTCCCTGGAGAAGGAAATGGCAACCCACTCCGTACTGCCTGGAGAATTCCATTGACAAAGGAGCTTGGTGGGCTGCAGTCCATGGGGTCACAAAGAGTCAGACACAACTGAGTGACTAACACTTTCATATCCTCCCATACTGTGAAAAAAATTTTTTTAAAATCAAGAGCCTGAATTACTTGTATAAGTTTAAAATGTTTTTTTAAAAGTTTTGTGACATCTCTGCAGTGCTTCCCCAAAAGACTTCTTTACTACTGGAGTGTTGATAATTTGAATGAAAAAGTCAAAGCTGTTCCTTTAGTACCTAAAGCCACTATAACATTCCTAAGATTGCCTCGGTCAATAAACTTCTATAGTGGGAAGGAGAGAAAAAAAAAAGACAACATTATTATGAAACTGGAAAAAAAAAAAAGGCCCACTCCATATAGGGCCTTGGTAGGACAAGACAATCCACAAGTGCCAATCAGCTCTAGGCTATAAAGATCCCAGGAGAATCATCACATTTCAATTACCATCACTAACATTACTTATTATTTGGCCTGCTCCAGTCCCTAAGGAAGCCAGCTTGTGATGACAATACCCAGCCTCTTCTTGTAAAACAATTCATTAGGCAAAGCAGAACAGCTGGGGCAGCCACGTGCGCGTACTTAAAGCACCACCCCACTGGGACCTCTGGCCCAGATTTCCCTTTTGGTGAGGGACAGCCACCACCCTTGTGACAGCTGTAGAGTCCTCCAGGGACACTTCAGGTTTAATCAGTACTTCCCGCATTGGAGAGCCATTTGATTTCTAACATAAACTAATGGCACCCCGCTCTCAGCAGGTTACACCAGACATCAGATAAGAGGCTTTAGGGCATTTTTATCTTGTTCTAATGCTCCAGATTTAATGAGGCAGCAAAAGATACTGTCATAGAGCCCCAGCGTAGCTATATTATCCAATAAACAGACTCTTCCCAAGACAGGTTTAATATGGATCGAGGAGGTAAAGAAGGCTGCCTTAACACTGATGCCACTGAGAGGATGAGAATCCAGGCACCAGAAGTAGGCCAAAATCATGCACACTCTGCAGTAGACAGTGCTGCAAGGAAAGCAAGGAGTTGTCTCTAAACATGAAGAGTTAAAATGCTGATTTTTACCATCTTAAGCAGCATAAGCCTAATAGCTTTATCTGGCATTTGGGGCCAAGATTTCAAAAAATGCTTCTAAATGAATCTATTTATGTATTTTGCCAAAAAATATTCTTAGGAGTTAAGATTATTTTTTAAACTAGCAATATAGTCATTATGAAAATAGCTTATTATATTAATATCACATTTATTATAATAATATTACATTAACCATGTGATATATTAATAAAGGGTATTATAGGTTTGTTTTTTTTTTTTACTGGCTATAAAGCAAATTCTATTATGTTAAACAGTAATATCCCCAGAATCTACATAATATCAAGCTTTAGAAATAATTCAATCAAAAAAAGAAATAATTCAATCATTCATTCAATAATAATGATAGCCTATTATAATCAAGGCTATGTAAGGCACAGTGAAAATAGCAATTAGCCCTTGGATTCCCTAGTCCAGGTTAACTATATAAAACAAAATTTTACTTAATCTTTTTTTTGTTGTTGTATCTTAGAATCCTGGTAAATATATGGAAAGTGTTTCTCTTCATAACTAGAAATATCTACTCAGAACCTGCTGAATGCACATAAATATTAAAAGCTGACTATTAAAAAATGGTCAGTATTAATTATACTGACCATTTCTTGAGTGATTTCCCTCCTAAAGATTAAAGAAAAGTTGAGATCTTCTATTTAGTTCCTTGGAAACCACCCCTCAGAAAGACAAAAATGTCTGCAAGATCTCTTAGAAAGACTTGCTGGGCATGCGTTCATTCATTTCTAGAATATCAAACATACAGTAAAGAAAACAGAATCACTCTCTAAACTTTGATTATAATTTACACAAGATAATCAACAAATTATAAGAATGAAGTCCAATTCACAGATTAACATCCATCCATACAAAAAAAGTGATTCTGAGCTTTTTCTATATAACCATCACCTTGCGTTCTTCTACGTCTACTGACCAATCATCATTCTTCTACAGGTCTCTTGTTTCCTGTGGCAGAGAATGTTGGTTGCTTATTCCAATACTTCTCCCTTTCCTTCTTATTAAAAGAACCCCAATTTTTACTTTGAATCTGCCTGCAATTCAGGAGACCCCGGTTCGATTCCTGGGTTGGGAAGATCCGCTGGAGAAGGGATAGGCTACCCACTCCAGTATTCCTGCGCTTCCCTGGTGGCTCAGCTGGTAAAGAATCCGCCTGCTATGCGGGAGACCTGCGTTCGATCCCTGGGTTGGGAAGATCCCCTGAAGAAGGGAAAGGCTACCCACTCCAGTATTCTGTCCTGGAGAATTCCATGGACTGTATAGTCCATGGGGTTGAAAAGAGTCAGACGTGACTTTCACTTTCATTCTTTCAATTATTACCCAGCAAAATTTCAGCCCAGGATAAAAGTGTACACTTTTTGCAGCTAGTCACATCAGTTAGTTCAAATGACTAAATTCTGTGGGATTTCCAGGAAGGCTGCTTAAGAGGGAAGGAGATAGTTGTATGATACTCCTTCTTGTCTTTCTCGCTTCTCACATTCTTCTGGCCTACAGCTCAAGCCCAATGGCTAGATCTCTAGCAATCATCTTTGACCATGAGGAAGTGAAGTCGCTCAGTCATGTCCGACTCTTTGTGACTCCATGGACTGTAGCCCACCAGGCTCCTCCATCCATGGAATTTTCTAGGATGGAAGCCAGAATTTTCTATAGGATGGAAGCCAGGTACTAATAAAGTGGAGTGAAAAGAAAGAAGCCTTAGTTTTATGTAGCTGAACTTCATCCTAACAAATAGACCTGATATCCAGAATCTTTTAGCCTATAACCCTGATAGCTAAGTCATTCATTTCAGTGATGCCTTAATGGCACTTTGGCAAACAAAGCTGAAGTTTTATAATGCATACTCCACTTCCACCCTAAATTGTATTCTCCTGGTCACAGTGGCGTAAAATCTTGACATTGTTTTTACTCTTATGTCTCTCCAGTTTTTTACTACAATTTCATATCTAGTTCCCCCTCCCCACAAATATCTCTTATATGTCCCCTCCTTTGCATTCACACCATCCCATCTAGTATAAGCAGTTACTGCATTCCTGAACTGCAACAGCTTCCTAGCTGGTCTCTCAGCCCCATCACCACACCCTTCAATTCTCTATGGAGGTGACTGCTAGACTTTTGAAAATGATTCCTCAGGCTTTCCATAGTTTAGATACTTCTCACTTTTCCAACCACAGTCCTCGTACCCCCAGATTGCTTCTCAGTCCAAGTGTCTTCTTTCTTACCATATACTACAAATATTAGCCATTAACTTCTACTTAAGTTTCATCTCTTCCAAGAAGTATTCCTTGAATTCTTATCTCACTTTTTCCTCTTTAAGAGTTTCCTTCGGACAGGGAAGAATCATGTGACATGAACGTCGTGTGAATAAGGCCAAGCCATGCAGAGCTATAACACCAATGTAAAGATTTGCTGTTTGTTTTTTTTATTTTATTCCAAGAGCAGTGAAAAGTCATTGATGGGTTTTAAGAAGAGAATAAGGCCATGTAATTTGTGTTTAAAAAATATTACTCTGACTGTAGAGTAAGGTAGTTATTGGAGAAAAGATCAATTCTACAGCTAATTCTGCTAGGAGAAGGGGAAAATACCAGAAACAGATTAAAGAAGCTGGATAAAGCAAGCTTAATGTAGATGAAGAACTTGAAACTCAATATTCTAGAGGAAAATGATAAGTCAGTTGAGTAAATACATGTTCATTATAGAAAAAGAAAAACTAGTGTTTTTTTAAAAAGCTGGTGTGCAGAACTTAGTACTAAATGTTCTTCTGTCAAGAATGTATTGGCATTTATAGTACCTTAACTTTCATTGAATCTTGGTTAAAAAAAGAAAGCTACACAAAATTTTGAGACAATTGAGAAATTCTGAATGTGGAAGGATATGAGGTATTTTGCAATTACTGTTAATTTTTCTTGGGTGTGTTAACAGGAAACTGTCCTTATTCTTAGGAAATGAATCCTGAAGTATTTAGGGGTAAAGTGCCTGATGTCAGAAACTTATTTCAAAATAGTTCAAGGAGAGGGGGAAAAAAAACATACACACATATACACATCGATATTCCTATCTACGGCTATGGTGAGCTCATGGATGCTTAAAATTTTTTCATGATGAACCAGAGGAGGAAAAGAAGACAGTGTAATTTCTTCTTAAGCTAGTGGACAGGGGCTTTTTTTCCAACATATTCATGATATTGACATTCATTTATTTGCTAATTTGAAATAAGTTATTTATAACCTACACCTCTAAGGAAGTCTGGGATCTTAAAAAGTAAATCACCACAGGATAGTCACCTAAGAATTATTCTTCCTACAAACAGTTAACAGATCAATCATGCTCCAGCCCTCCCTTTAGTTTCAAGCCTGGCTACTCCTGGATTCCTGATTAAGGAAAGGGAGGAAGACACTGCCTGTGCTTTTTCAAGTGGAAGACAGTTACTGAACCATGCTATCCAGTGCCTATGTTTACTAAACATTTAAGATAATGTTACCAATCCCTGCTGTGGACCCCTTTCAGAGAATAGCAGGTATATAACTTAATATTCAAGTAATCTTTTATTGTGTTGCTCTCTTCTTTGTTAATATCATTATGTTCCAACACTGAGATTGTTGGCTAATTAAAACCCTTGTTTTACCGAACTTGACAGCTGACAGCAGCAGAAATAGAAGCAGACAACCATAAACTATTTTCTCTTCAACCAGGAGAAAAATGCTTCCTCTGCAAAGTTCCAGGAAGAACTTTAGAATTCTACACCTATAAAACTAAGTATTTTCAGGAAGGAGCTACTGTTAGCAATAATAAGCCTTTCAACCTGAGCTATCAGAAAGCTTATTTCTATGGTCAGATCTAGCTAGACATCTCATTCTTCCTTTGACTAACTGGGCAGGCATAGGAATGAAGCTCCTTATCTTAGTCCAAACTCAATGTGTTTATAGTCAGACTCTACAAAATGGATAAAAGATAAAACAAAAAATAAAGGTCAACAGCAAAATGGATGTCAAACACCTCCAATATTGCATTCACCAAAGAAAATAATTCTTTACACTCATAAAACAAAATAGGATGTTACAGCACCAAGTTGGGCTTCCCTGGTGGCTCAGACAGTAAAGAATCTACCTGGAATGCAGGAGACTCTGATTCAATCCCTGGGTAGGAGAGATCCCCTGGAGAAGGGAATGGCAACCCACTCTAGTATTCTTGCCTGGAGAATGGGCCTGGTGGGCCACAGTCCATGGGGCTGCAAAGAGTCTGACATGACTGAGCGACTAAGCACAGCACACAACACCAAGTTAAGGGGATAACTGGAAGTTTTGTTTGGTCAGTTGTTTTGGGTTATTGTGAGTGTGTTTGTTAAGCTGAAATGAGTAAGCCATATACTAGATGTTTTCCCAAACTAGAATTAGTTAACAATGTTACTTCACAAGCTTATTCCATGAAGAACACGGCTTGGCATGATGAGAAAGACAAAAATGAGTGGTAAAGGGTCTTTGTTCTAAAGGAGGGCAAGTTCACTAATAGTAACTAAAGGGTCTGAGTAGCTTATTCCTCTCACTCAAAGATGTTTCTTCCTATTGAGTAAGAAGAAACCCTATCATGGCAAGAGGACAGAGAAAGAATTAAACCCACAAATAATTTCAAATTTCATTTCAGCCATAGTTTTCTCTAACCATACTTTCCCCCTATGCTGCTGCTGCTAAGTCGTGTCAGCAGTGTCCAACTCTGTGTGACCCCCAGGCAGACAACTAGGCTCCTCTGCCCCTGGGATTCTCCAGGCAAGAATATTGGAGTGGTTTGTCATTGGTTTCCTTCTCCAATGCATGAAAGTGAAAAGTGAAAATGAAGTTGTTCAGTTGTATCCAACTCTTCACGATCCCATGGACTGTAGCCTACCAGACTCCTCCGTCCATGGGATTTTCCAGGCAAGAGTAATGGAGTGGGTTGCCATTGTCTTCAGCTTCTGGAAAAAAGCCAAATAATTACGTATAGCATCTCCTTTAATCTTCCTCTCCCACTTGCTGGTAGAAAGATGGCAAAAAGAATGCAAGCAGAAGGAAGAGAAATTAAAGGCGATAAAAGTTATCAACAAGATAACGTTCCATATTATTTGGGCTCATGGGCTGACTGGAGCTTGAGCTTTATTATGCATCTTATCCTCTCTTTGTTAAACTGTACTGTCACCTGCTACTCAAAGTTTCACAGAAGGTTCAGGATATGCAAGGACAGTTTTATTTTTGAGGGATCTGCTCAAATATAAAAAAGAAAAGTATATGTTTGAGTCTCCATCTATTTTAAAAGAGCTTCGCTTAACTTCAGTTTCTTTTCACAACTGCTATAACAAAGAAAACACTACAGCGTTCCTGAAGGGTCTTTGAAGACAGGAATATGAAGAATTCCTCTCTATTTTAAGACTTCCTCTCTCACAGCAAATGGTCACAGGCACACCACTTCAAGCCATCAAGAAGGAACCATCAACAGTTGAGTATTAAGACATGGCAGATGTAGTCATCATCCAGATTCTGGCTAGTCTCACTCTTGGAGGGGAATGAATGTTCTAAGAGAGAAACCCCATGTTTTAACTCAAAGTAAAGGAAAATGGAAAGATGAAAAAAGACCCAAGTTTAATTATCAGTAGTGACAGAAAAAGAAAAGCACATTAAATGCATTGTATAAAATGAAGTTAGAAAGGATTTTTCATACCGTACCCAAAAATAAGTGCACTTGCACTTGGGAAATAAACATTGTCCATGTTCTATTTTCAACACACAGTTTTATCTAACACAAAGTCATTTCACCTTAAACAAACACACAAACATACAAACAAACAAACAAGAGAGGCCAAGATCCAATATCAATTCCTACTCCACCATTCCTACCTAATCTGCCAGCAAGTTAATGCAAATCAAAGCAAGCACTTCACTGCTGCTGGTAGTGAAGCCGGTTCCCTTCCCAAGAGAGGCCTGTAAAACAGGACAGTCACTGACAGCAGTACAATTACTGACACAGATACAGACTTTATGGACATGTTTATCTCTGCTGTAAATCCACACTCTCTCTCCACTCCGATTCACGAGTCATAAAGAAATTGCAGATAATGAAAAAGTTGGGGAAATTTACAGCATGTCGGAAACCTCAGACAGCCAGAAGAAATTAAAGAGCTGACTAGGGATAAATCACACAGGTACAATTAAAACTTCCCACATACCTCCTTCATTTCCAAACTGAGGCACAATCCAATGGAGCTGATGAAAAGTTGAGGTCATGACTCCTCAGGCTGTAATCATTTCTTAACTAACTGCATGTTAAAAATTAGCCAATTCACGGGACGCGTGTAAATGCTTTCTTGCTGCTTGCTACCTTGATTCCCTTCACTCTCTACTGGAAGCACCCACACAGCAATTCCGTCTGTAAACAGGCCAAACTGCAACAAGCAATAAACGGAAAGGTGATGTCCCCTCTCCCACTGCCATCTCTGCAGGTGCAGGACATCTTTTACCATCGCCACTGTGGACTGAGCATTAAAATGAGAAAGTGGAGCTACAATGGGTGAATGAAATTGGAGTTTTCTTCTTCCCCTATAAATAACCATTCTGAAGGTTTCATTTGATTTCTTTTCAACATTCCAAAAGAGATTTTAAAGGACCATTATGTTTGATACTAGAAAAAGAATTACTTCTGGTGATACTTGTTTGTCAATAAACTCAACCAAAGCTCTATACTCTTTATGTAACCACCTCTGCATAAGCTTCAAAGTGGTCTAGTTTTAGCTTTACCACTCCCTCGACTACCCAGCTCTTTAATTTTATATTTGCCTAATGACAAAGGTTATAAGAGGGGAGGGAAAAACAAAACAAAAAGCTGAAACAAAACCAAACCTCCAAACTTTACCAGAATCTAGAAGTCTTAATTAATGTTTAACTCTTATTCCAATAAAGTAAATCAGAAAAATACCAAAGACAAGAAATAATGTCTGTTTCTTAAATAATAAGCTTAACAGATCTAGTACTGAAGACTAGAATACTGTGAGTTAATTGTTGGCCTCTCTATTCTATAAGCCTATAAAATTCTCTGTGAAGGAAAAAATGATTTTATCACATGCTATACTCTTCTACTTTCCCCAAATTACTTATATGAAACTAGCAGGTTTTAAAAACACCAACCCAAACACAAGATCTGTCTGGAAAGCAGAAGCAAAGAACACAGATTTACTAGCTAACTTCTACATAACTGAATGAATCAAGAGTGTCAACAAAGTTATACACAAGTCAATACTCATCTTTGTGCATCTCTATGGGACGAAGCCCTACCAAATTAGCTCCAATATGATTTTGAAATTCTGAGCCCTGTCAAGAAATGAAGGTTAACAGGTCTTTTTAGAGATATGGAGGATGCAATTGACAAGGTTTCGATTTTGTTCCTGTTTGACCCCTTGATGATTTGAGATCCATTTTACACTTCAGAGAACCCAAATGTCATTTTCAATTTATATATTAAGATTTTATTCTCTATGGAATAAAAATAATTCTAAGATAATACTAAGACTTTCAACCCAGATATCACCACCATACAAAACTTAGGTCATATCTAGCTCAGAGATCTCAATTCTAGCCAGTCAGTAAGCATTAGACATGGTTTCTGATTAGCTTTTGCTTACAATGATCAGTTCCTTTAGTTCGTTGTCAGATTGGTGTCCAGTACCAATTAAGAATTACTAAATACAGGCCGAATTTTATTTAAAAGCTCCTAAGAGGCAAATAATATTTTATCAAATGAGTATTCGAATGAAACCAAGAAACATATCTATTGTTACTACTCTATGAGGCAACAGTACCCCTGGATTAAAAATCAGAAGACCTGGATTCTAGGTCCAGTTTGGCAAATAACTAAGTGTGTGACTGAACAAATCACTGAAGTTCTTTGAACCTCAGTTACCTCATTTATTCAAATGGGAGTAACAGAAGAACAGTAGAAAGAATTAAATGAGAAAGTACACGTAAGAAACATGGCAGGCTAGGGACTTCTCTGGTGGTCTAGTGGTTAAAAATCTGTCTTCCAGTGCAGGGGATGCGGGTTTGATTCCTGGTTGAGGAACTAAGATCCCACATGCGTGGGACAACTAAGCCCTCAGGCAACAACCACGGGGCCTGCAAGCCACAACTAAGACCCAATGCAGCCATATACATTTTAAAAAAAAGAAATAGCAGGCTCAAAAATGTTACTTGCCTTTCCCTCTTCATGAGACATGGTTCAGATTTCTGGTTCTGTCCCCAATGAGCTGTGTGGTTTTCCCTAGGCAAGTCACCTAATATCTTTAGGCCTCTGTTTCTGCATCTGCAACATTAGAGGGTTGAGACTCAACGATCTCTAAGATTCCCTTTCAACTCTAACAAGCTATGATTACCAATCCTGTCACTAAATTCCTGGATGATCGAGGTCTAAGTTACTTCATTTCTTTTGACCTCAGTTTCCTCACCTTTAAATGGGAAACTTGTAAGAGGAGGAAAAACAAGCTGGCAGTAAATATAACTTTACTTATTAGCAATCAAAGAAATACATATAAAAAACAATGAAATAACTTTGGGCAGCCTGTGTATTGGAGCTCAGGGCTGTGTTCCTGTGTTGCTGGAGAATTTGCATGGTATGTCTTGCTCTGGAACTTGTTGGCCCTTGGGTGGTGCTTGGTTTCAGTGTAGGTATGGAGGCGTTTGATGAGCTCCTGTCAATTAATGTTCCCTGGAGTCAGGAGTTCTCCGGTTTTCTCAGGGTTTGGACTTAAGCCTCCTGCTTCTGGTTTTCAGTCTTATTTTTACAGTAGTCTCAAGACTTCTCCTTCTATACAGCACCGCTGATAAAACAGGAGGGAGGAGGGTTCAGGATGGGGAACACGTGTATACCTGTGGCGGATTCATGTTGATGTATGGCAGAACCAATACAGTACCGTGAAGTAATTAACCTCCAATTAAAATAAATAAATTTATATTAAAAAAAACATTGAAACAAAATTTTTCACCTATAAAATGGGCAAGTACTAAAAAGTTTCATGATATCTAGAGTTGGCTCTTTGTGTGTGTGTGTGTTAGTCACTCATCCATGTCCGACTCTTTGCGACCCCATGGACTGTAGTCTGTCAGGCTCCTCCTGTCCACGGAATTCTCTGAGCAAGAATACTGGAGTGGGGTAGCCAATCCCTTCTCCAGAGGATCTTCCCAACCCAGGGATCAAACCTGGGTCTCCGCATTGCAGGCAGATTCTTTACCGTCTGAGTCACCAGGGAAAACCAGAGTTGGCTGTAAGATATAGGAATACAAGTACTTTCATTTACTGTTCTTAGAAATATGATTTGGACAAGTCTTTCCAGAGGTCACTTTGGCAAAATGTAAAAGATTTTAATGTGCCATTCACTTTATCTAGAGTAAAGGATGCTTATCACAGCATGATTTACTTTTAGTAAAGCACTGGAAACAGCCTAAATGTCCATTAAGAAAGAATTAATGAAAAAAAAGAAAGAATTAACGAAATACATTATGTGTGACATGAAAGTCATTCAGTAGTGCCCAACTCTTTGCAACCCCATAGACTATAGAGTCCATGGAATTCTCTACGCCAGAATACTGGAATGGGTAGCCTTCTCCAGGGGATCTTCCCAACCCAGGGATCGAACCCAGCTCTCCCACACTGCAGGCAGATTCTTTACCAGCTGAGCCATATTATAACGATATTCTGCACAGTCACAAAACTGATGATTTTGCTGTTTTCATGGGTACTGAAAGAACTTCACAATGCACTAAGTCAAAAAGGCAGGTTGTAGAACAGAAATAGCACGACACCACGTACGTTTGAAAAATATATATATGTATATGCGTGCATGTGTGTGTGTGTAATACCTCTTACTAAGAAATGTTTGCAGGATTTGGAGAAGTGTTCATCAAAAAGTTAAAAGCGATTACTATTTTAGGATACTGTGATTTGGGGTGATTTTTACTTTCTTTATATCTTCTACAATGAATATGTACTGTTTTATAATAGAAAAAAATAAGAAAGTTCATATTTAACTTTTAAAATGAATATTACAAAAAAGATTCTATGACTGTTAAACAATTCTTTTCAATTACTAAGCAGTATCCCTGTTCTTATAGTCCATGACATAAACCATGTACATAGTTGCAACTTTACACCACAATCTGGCTGCTTACTTAGACATACTAAGCACTTCTCACATACCATTTCTAATCTTCTCTACAATGCTGTAAGACCAATTTCACTCTAAAGAAAACCTAGCAGAGCTTTTACATTTTAGAAGTTGTTTTCCCCCACATTAGATGTTATTTTGAAAAGATACTCCAAACTGAGATCTTTAAGGCCAGAAAATTCTCTTTACTTTAAAAAAGAGTGTAAATACAAACAGATTTTATTCTTGGTTATCCTTTAAATCTCAATTAGAAGCACTCCTGCATATAGGAATTCTAAGCTGACATTAGGAATATTCTCAAGATTGCTGAAACCAGGGGAGGCACCATTGTTTGTAACCAAGTACACTGGACAATGAGGGGTGAGATTTGGACTGGTTATTTGCTGCAGGATGGCCTGCATAGGCAAACAAGAAACCAGAGTACTTAAAAATAAAAAATGTCTAAATCATGTTAAAAGTTTTTGGATGCCATCCAGCATTAACTAAAAGCATATTAAAGGACTTACCTGGTGGCAGAGTGGATAAGAATCCACCTGCCAATGCAGGGGACAAGGGCTGGATCCCTGGTTTGGGAAGATTTCACATGCTGTGAAGCAACTAAAGCTGGTGCGCCACAACTAAGCCCATGTGCTGCACCTAAGGAAACCTGTGTGCCTAGAGCCTGTGCTCTGCAACAAGAGAAGTCACCGCGATGTGAAGTCCGTGCACCAAAAAGGGCAGCCCTCGCTCACTGCAACTAGAGAAAGCCTAAGCACAGCAATGAACAATCGGCGCAACCGAAAATAAATAAGCAATATTTTAAAAACCTAATTAATCACTCTTCATTTCTTGACATATAAAGTGGAGAGAGAAAGAAAAGAAATGTCTGTGATCTAAACATAGAGGCACTCTCTCACCTTCCCACCAGCGAAGAAATCTGCATCTCTCTTTCCTCTTGTTATGATCCAGTCATATGATCAATCTAAGCCTGGTGCACCTGTGTTCTAAACCCTAACACTTCAAGCCCTCTCAGGGACCTTGCTTACTCCTTATCCCTTTTCACCTCTCTCTGCCATCTTTTCATCTTTGCCACTAGAATTTAAACACATCTAAGTCCACTGTCCTAAAGTAAACAAGAAACTTTTACCACTTCTTCCTCTTGCGAATACCCTTTCTTCCTCTTAATAGCCAAACTCCTATTTCCATCTCCTATTTCACTGGTTCCTCCCTCACCCATGCATTCAACAGCCTACACAATGGAGAATTCACACCCAAAGCCAAACCTCATGTCAAAAATCCAACTCAATAAAGATCTACATGTAAGACATGACACCATAAAACTCTTAGAAAAGAACATAGGTGAAACATTCTTTGACATAAATCGTAGCAATATTTTCTGAGATTACTCTCCCAGGGCAAAAGAAATAAAAACAAAAATAAATAAATGGGACCTAATAATACTTTAAAACTTTTGCACAGTAAACTATCAACAAAATAAATAGACAAGCTATAAAATGGGAGAAAATATGCAAAAGATGCAACTGACAAGGGCTTAATTTCCAGAACATGCAGATAGCTCATACAACTCAACAGCAGAGAAACAAACAACCCAACTGAAAGTGGACTATTGTTGCTGTTTACCTGATAAGTTGCGTCTGACTCTTTTGCAACCTCATGGACTGTAGCCCACCAGGCTCCCTTGTCCACAGGATTTCCTAGGCAAGAATACTGAAGTGGGTTGCAATTTCCTTCTCCAGAGGATCTTTCCAACCCAGGCATGGAATCTGTGTCTCCTGCATTGCAGGTGGGTTCTTTACCGCTGAGCCACCAGGGAAGCCCCCAAAATGGGCAGAACACCTGATAAACATTTTTCCAAAGGAGACAAAGAGACAGACAACAGGCACATGAAAGACACTCAACATTGCTAATTATTAGAGAAATGCAAATCAAAACTACAACGAGGTATCACCTAACACCAGATGGAATGGCTATCATCAAAAAGTCTACAAATAATAAATGCTGGAGAGGATGTATAGAAAAGGAAACCCTTACACACTGTACGTGGGAATGTAAATTGGTTCAGCCACCATGGAAAACAGTATGTGCTGTGCTTAGCTGCTTAGTCATGTCCAACTCTTTGTGACTGCATGGACTGCAGCCCGCCAATTTTCTCTGTCCATGGGTATTCTCCAGGCAAGAATACTGGAGTGGATTGCCTTGCCCTCCTCTAGGGGATCTTCCCAACCCAGGGGCCGAACCCAGGTCTCCTGCACTGCAGGTGGATTATTTACTGACTGAGCTAGCAGGGAAGCCCCAAAATACCAGAGTGGGTAGTCTATCCCTTCTCCAGGGGATCTTCCTGACGCAAGAATCAAACTATGGTCTCCTGCACTGCAGGTGGATTCTTTACCAGATGAGCTATCAGGGAAGTCCATGGAAAATAGTATAGAGGTTCCTTAAAAAACTAAAAATAGAGCTACTGTATATCAGGAATTCCATTCCTCGGTATATATCCAGAAAAAAACAAAAACTCTAATTCAAAAAGATACATGCACTTTAATGTTTACAGCAGCACTATTTATAATAGTCAAGACATGGAAGCAACCCCAGTGCCCATAATATATATGTGTGTAATGCAATATTAATCAGACATAAAAAATAAGAAATATTGTCATTTGCAGCAACATGGATGGACCTAGAGAATGTTATCCAAGTGAAGTCAGAGAAAGACAAAAAGTGCACGATAGCACTCATTTGTGGAATCTAAAAATTAATGCAAATGAATCTGTATAAAAAACAGAAACAGACTCATAGACATAGAAGACAAACTTGTGGCTACCACCAAAGGGGAGGGAGGGGGAAATTAGGAGTTTGTGATTAACAGATACAAACTACTATATAAAAGAGATAAGAAACAAGGATTTATAGTATGGCACATAAAACAAGACAGTATCTTATAACAACCTATAATGAAATATACTCTGAAAAAAAAAAAAACAAACCCTGAATCACTATTAGTTTTGGTACACCCAAAACTAATACAATTGTATCAATTATACTTCAAATAAAAAAAATAACAAACTCATTGTCTTCCCTTACAAACTTATTCCTCCACTACTGTTCTAAAAAAAAGCTTTAGTGACAGATTGTAGCATCCTTTTGTCTCATCTTCAGAAAAGACTTCCTTCTCTGATCACCCCTTACAGATCAGAAGAGGTCTCACAGAGATTTGTTGTTACAGAATCTTATACTTCTTCACAGCACTCATCACAACCCTCTCACCACAGATTATCTCTGTAACTGTCTGATGTGTGTCTTCCTCATGACTGCTCTGCTTACTGACGCAGCCTCAATTTTTATCACAGTGATTGGCTCATTTTAGTTACTTTAAATTACTTTTGTTGAAGAGACCCTTAAGAGAAGAGGGGAAAAAATTCAATCAATTGATTGACAGATCAGTCCTTAGTGAGGTATAATTCATACAGGATGAACTGCACATACTTGAAGTGTCCAGTCTGGTAAGATTTTCTTTTTAATGCATTTGGTTGCATCGGGTCTTAGTTGCAGCGCACGGACGCTGGCTCTAGGGCTCAGGGGTTGCAGCACGCAGGCTGTTTAGTTGTGGCACGTGTCAAGTTTGGAAGGGAAGACAAATGCTTTCACCACTACTGAGGCAAACCCTTCTGAGTCCTATGACTGATGAGAATTTTGCAGTCTGATTGGCGGGAGCAGGCACTATTACTGGCCCTGTGGTGCCAGCCAGTGTTCCTTCCTGTAATCCTTTCGAGGGGCTCTCTCCTCAGCCTCATGTATAACCGCTTCCTCACAAGACTGCACTGGCGAGTACTCAGCTAATTCCTTTAGCAGAGCGGATCTCCAGGGTTCTCTCCATGCTGCCCTTGCCCCTCTGGTACTCTATCCTCTGGCCTCTTGCTACCTTGGTCTCTCCAGACTCCTAGCTCTGTTTCTTCAATGCGGGGAGTCTGCTGCTTTCTGCCTGAGCTCCCCCTCCCAGCACTGCAGCCTGGAAACTCTCTCAAAACAGTAAACTGAGACAGTCACAGTGCTGACCTCCTTTACTTAACTCTCAGGGATCACTGTCTTTTACTGCCTGACATCCAGTGTGCTAAAAACCACTGTTTGTATCTTTTGTAGTTTTTTAAAAAAACTGTCTCAGGTGAGAAGGTGAAGCTAGTCCCTGATATTTCATCTCAGTCAAAAGCAAAAGTGCTTCCATTGTTGTCTGTGTGCCACTAACTTACACGCCCAGAGGAGAAATCTAGGAGTCACCCTTGACACCCTCTCCCTCCCCACCTCTGCTGATGTTCTATAGCCAATCAATCAAGATTTATTCTTTGTCCTAAATGGCTCTCAAATTCAAGGACATCGCTCCTTGTACACTATCAGCATCCTAGTTCAAGGCACCGTGGTCTTTTTTTTCCAATTTATTTGGCTACATGGCATGTGGAATATTCATTGTATCATGTGGGGTCTTTCATCGCGGTACATGGACTCCATGCACTGTGTGTGTCTCATGGGTTCCAGAGTGCACAGGTCAGTAGTTTGAGCATGTGTGCTTGGTTGCCCTGAGGCATGCGAGATCTTTGACCAGGGGTCAAACCTGCGTCCCCTACATTGCAAGGCAGATTCTCAGCCACTGGACCATGACGGGAGTCCCAGCACCACAGTCTATAGACTATTGCAATGACCTCCTACTTGGTCTCCCTAGTTCTTCTCACGTCCCCATCCAAACCAGTCTCTACACAGCTAAAACCTGAATATTCCTTGCCTATGCCCTCCATTGACTTGTCAGAGATCTTAGAATATCATCCAATATCCTTAATATAACCAAGAAGTCTTACATGATTCAGTCTTTTTTTTTTTTTTAAATATTTAATTTATCTATTTGGCTGCTCTGGGTCTTAGCTGTGGCATGTGGGATCCAGTTCCCTGATCAGGGATCGAAGCTGGGCCCCTGCATTGGGAGCTCGAAGTCTTAGCCACTGGGCCACCAGGAAGTCCCCATGATTCAGCCTTTGTCAAGAATTAAATACTATGCCTTAAAATACTGAATTTTAATGCTGTAAGGATCTGAGAGGTCTTTTAGTCCAACAGCTTCATTTTTCAACTGAAGAAACTGATGCTCAGTGTCACACAGCTAAATTCCTGATAAAGGTGCACTCGGCAGTAATAAAGTTTAAGATTTATCGACAGCTTTCTAGGTGTCAAATATCATAGTATGCATTTTTAAAAACTGAATCGAATCTGCATTTTTTAAAGTGAGTTTTCAAAGTGTACAATTCAATGGCATTTAGTAAATTCACAATATTTTTCAACTACCACCTATATAAGTTACAAAACATTTTTATCACCCACCAAAAAATCCTTTACCCATTACTCAGACAGCCCCCATTTCCTCTTTCTCTTGCCCCTGGCAATCACCAATCTCCCTTCTGTCTCTATGAATTTACATACCTAGGATGGTTCATATAAGTGGAATAATATAATATGTGATTGTTCATGTCTGGCTTCCTTTATTGAATATAACGTTTTTGAGATTCACCCATGTTGTGAGACTTGGACCGTAAAGACGACTAAGCACCAAAGAACTGATGCTTTTGAACTGTGGTGCTGGAGAAGACTCTTGTGAGTCCCTTGGAGATCAAACTAGTCAATCCCTTAGGAAACCAATCCTGAATATTCACTGAAGGACTGATGCTGAAGCACTAATACTTTGGCCACCTGATGCAAAGAGCTGACTTGCTAAAAAACGGGACAAGAGGGAGGGGACTTAGGTATACCTATGGCTATTCATATTGATGTTTGGCAGAAACCAACACAATACTGTGAAGCAATTATCCTTCAATTAAAAATTTAATTTAAAAAAGAAAAACCTAACTTGGCTCCCATGTTACCACTTTTTTTATTACTACCCCACTGTCTACCATGTTGGCAAAGTGAGTCTTTTAAGAAAGTACATATGATTATACACTTACTATGCTTAAAATTTCTCATATGCTGCCCATGATGATAACAACAGTTAATAGCTTTTAAGTACTTATTAAGTACTAATATACTATGTGAAGATTTTATAAATAATATTGTATTAAATTATCAAAACAATATTCTAAGGTAACATCTCAAAGTGAATGGTCAGGAAAACCTTGAGGATCCTGGGGATCACTAAGCCCCTTTCAGAGGGTCCATGAGTTCAAAATTTCATGTATGATACTAAGATGGCTTTTTCACTTATTCTCTCAGAAGTGAACACTGAAGTTATCTAGAGCCTACCTAACAAAAGGTATCATAACATACTGAAAGAAGCAGCAGATATGAAAACTTAGCTCTTTATCAATCCAAACATTAAGGGTACTTGAAAAATCTAAGAACTGCCATTCTTATCAATATTTTTTGTTTGGAAAATAGTTACTCTTCATAAAAATATTTATATTAACATGTAATGGGTTTGTTCCTATTTTTAAACTAGTAAGTTATTTTTTAATTTTGTTTTAAATTCTGAATTAAATTCAGAAATTAAATATACATAAAATACACATATAATCCACATAAACAAGAGCTTTTAGGTGATCAACATTAACTTCTAAGAGTGGAAAGGAGTCCTGACACCAAAAAGTTTGAGAACCACTATTCTAAGATTTTCATCTCCATTTCACAAATGAAGAAATCAGGGCTAAGAAAGTCAAGTTACTGCCTAAGTGGTAGATCGAGATTCATAATAAGGCTGTAATAAAGCTTTCAGAACCCAAGCTCTTAATTACTATTTTGTCTTTTCCTATTAATATTAGCTATTTATCACCTGGCTCCTATCCACTTATCTTCAGGTAATTGTTCTTTCCCTTATGTTATCTTCAGGTCATCAATTTCCCCACTAGCCTGAGTTTCATCAGACAGAGATATTTCTTAAGCTATACTGCAATTCCTATAAGTTAATATACTATAAGATTCAAAAATTGGAATCAAGATTGCAGGGAGAAATATCAATAACCTCAGATACACAGATGACACTACCCTTATGGCAGAAAGCAAAGAATAGCTAAAGAGCCTCTTGATGAAAGTAAAAGAGGAGAGTAAAAAAGTTAGCTTAAAACTCAACATTCAAAAAAATAAGATCACGGCATCTGGTCCCCATCACTTCATGGCAAATAGATGGGGAAACAGTAGAAACAGTGACAGACTTTATTTTTCTGGGCTCCAAAATCACTGCAGATGGTGACTGCAGCCATGAAATTATAAGAAACCTGCTCCTTGGAAGAAAAGCTATAACCAATCTAGACAGCATATTAAAAAGCAGAGACATTACTTTGCCAACAAAGGTCCGTCTAGTCAAAGCTATGGTTTTTCCAGTAGTCATGTATGGATGTGAGAGCTGGACTATAAAAAAAGCTGAGTGCCAAAGAACTGATACTTTTGAATTGTGGTGTTGAAGACTCTTCATTGTCCCTTGAAATGCAAGGAGATCAAACCAGTCCATCCTAAAGGAAATCAGTCGTGAATATTCATTGGAAGGACTGATGCTGAAGCTGAAACTCCAACAATACTCTGGCCACCTGATGCAAAGAAGTAACTCAGTGGAAAAGATCCTGATGCTGGGTAAGACTGAAGGCAGGATGAGAAAGGGACGACAGAGGATGAGATGGTTGGATGGCATCACCGACTCGATGGATATGAGTTTGAGCAAGCTCCAGGAGTTGGTGATGGACAGGGAAGCCTGGTGTGCTGCAGTCTATGGGGTTGCAAAGAGTCGGACACGAGTAAACAACTGAACTGAATTGAACTGAATATACTATAATAAGGTAGTATACTCTTCCAAAGCTTTCTTTAAACCAGACGAACAAGTTTTGCATCCTACCAATTATACATAAGATATAATTCCTCGGTTCTGGCACCTTAAGAGGTCTGTCTTAAAAACAAGTCTCCCAAAATGTCCAGTTACCAACAATTAACTAGTCTTCCAGTGGACGTGTTTGAACCATGAAATCCATCCATAAAGTCACTGCTCACATGTTCATTAGGTACAATGTACTCATTTCTACAAAGTGTCTATGAACTGAAAAACTATGCTAAACAATAAGCCACTAAAGATCATGTACAGTACTAAGGCTGATTTCCTAAACCATCACAGCAAAGATGCCCAAACAAGCTCTTTTTCCGCAGGCATTTTCTTCTTCATGCTGCCTTTCCTTTCTAGTTGACTGCGGAAGTGAACACATTGATTTTCACAAGATGTAGCTCCAGTCCTCACGAAGTTGCTTCGTCTTTTTTAACACCTAAAACTACTCCTCAAAAGAAGCCTATCTAGCAGGCGCAACTGTTTCTAAACATAATCCACTGCACAAGGTAGATTTCTCACTCCAGGGCAAATTGTTAGGTCTATAAGCACAGCACTTAACTAAGTCATTAATAATCTATCTGAAATCAATGGCTCCCGGGTAATTCCCTGTGGTTTTCCCATCCCATCCAAACAACTTTTCTCTGTTCTAACAATTCTCTATTGCTTAGATCTTCTGTTTCCATTTTATATTACTCACTCTGTATTTCTTATACCACTAGCCATATTGGTGTCCAAACACATACAAAAAGATCTGTCCTCTGTTTTTATAATTAAGGGATGGAAATTTTAGTAACTAATACGAAACTAGGAAAGTTATAACCTACCTAGACCAACCTAGACAGCATGTTAAAAAGCAGAGACATTACTTTGCCAACAAAGGTCCGTCTAGTCAAGGCTATTGTTTTTCCAGTAGTCATATATGGATGTGAGAGTTGGACTATAAAGAAAGCTGAGCGCCGAAGAACTGATGCTTTTAAACTGTGGTGTTGGAGAAGACTCTTGAGAGTCTCTTGGACTGCCAGGCGATCCAACAAGTCCATCCTAAAGGAAATCAGTCCTGAATACTCACTGGAAGGACTGATGTTGAAGCTGAAACTCCAATACTTTGGCCACTTGATGTGAAGAGAGCTGACTCACTTGAAAAGACCCTGATGCTGGAGGAGGAGAAGGGGACGACAGAGGATGAGATGATTGGATGGCATCACCAACACAATGGACGTGAGTTTGAGTAAATTCCGGGAGTTGGTGATAAATAGGGAGGCCTGGCATGCTGCAGTCTGTGGGGTCGCAAAGAGTTGGACACAACTTAGCGAGTGAACTGAACTGAATATGAAACTATAATCTTCCTTATTCTTTCTATTCCTATTCTAAAATATGTATCAACTGTGTATCAATATGTATCAAAATATGCATCAACTGTGTTATTAGTTCATTATGCAAGTTCTTTTCTTATGTAATGCCCAAGTTAGTCAACAAAGAAAACAGTTGAAGATGCTTCGACAGGCCTCCTTAGTGGTCTAGTAGTTAAGATTTCGTGCTCCCAAGGCACGGGGCACAGGCTCATTCCCTGGTAGGGGAACCAAGAGCCCAGATGCCACACAGTGAGGGGAAAAAAAGTGCTTTGTCTTTTCTAGGAAAGTAGTTTCCAAGGATCTGCAAATGACAAAATGGTAATATACATAAAAATGCATCACTCAACAAGGGTGTCAGAAAAGTTACACATCAAATCAGGAAATCAGTGAGTTGAGGAAAACATACCTTCATTGTCTCAATGTGAATTTTTTCATTCAATACCAATAATGATATTCTGATATTTCCATGGAGGAGAAGTGGGAGAAGAAATCAACCACCTCTAGTTACGGAAGTAATTTACTATTTATTTCTAAAATACTAAAGCTGTGACATTATTACAACCTAAATTAAAATGACAGAGGTAGCATTAACACAAAAGGAAAATATTGCCAAACTAAAATTCAAAAACAGCAAATGACTGCTAAAGACAATGACATCCATGAATGTCATAATCAAAATGTTGAGCAAAAGAAGCCAGCCACAAAAGAATATATAGTTGGCGATTCCACTTAAAGTTCAAAAACAAGCAAAATTCCTTTATATTGTAAGTCATAACAGTGCTTGACTTTGAGCCGAGGGCAGGCAGTGACTGAGAGGGGCATGAAGGAGGTATTATATATTGGAAAGGTTCTATTTTTTTATCTGTTCAAGGTCACAGTTATATGGGAGTGTTGTTTTATGAAAATTCATTGAGCTGTACATAATCTGTGTACTTTTCTCCCTGTATACCTTCCATTTTTAAAAATGTATTCAAGAACAAAAAATTATAGAACAGTGGAATACTTTTATATCCTGAATCTGAAGTTTCATTTTAGTTCTTTTTGTATTTAGTACCCAAAACTTTAACCTGGCAAACTCAACTATTCTCTCAAAGGATTTCTTCACTATTATCCAACCAATTTTAAATGTATTCTCCTACAACAGTCAATCAAATGTAACAGTTCTTCCTTTAAAAATACCATTCTTTTTTCTATTTCTCAAGTCTTTTTCAGTTACACCAAACACTGGTAACTTTGGCCAAGCTTTTAATTTAGACTTAATGGTTAGAGATTAAGACTTCTAGATACCATAAGTCATTATTTTTCTAGACTTCCCACAGCAAAGTATTCTATCATCACCTATAAATTCTCATGTAACATCACCACCCTCCCAGACCATATTTCCAACAAAAAACAGTGTTGAGAATTAAGAAAAAAAGAAAAGGAACTGATATTACATTAAAACAAAACAACAACAAAAAAAAACTCTTCATTTTGTTGAAATCTCTAGAGTATCAAAAATGAAACAGAGTCAAACAAAAATATCAGGAAGTGTCAGTTTACTTCCCCAGAAGCAGAAACAGTCATTCTTATACCCAAAGCCTGGAAAGAAACTCAACATGCACGCATACCTAATAACTGCAATTATTCAGTCTTTCTCTCCTCTTTGTCATAACAAAACCATATACAGTATTTCAAGCCAAAGGGAAGAAAAATTATCAGGACCATTTTACTTCTCAAACAGCTGCAATTCCATCTAAGACTAATGACACTCTACATGGTGTTTTGCTCCTACTGAGCAGCTTATGACTTGAGTTCAGTTCTTCAGCTACAAAGAAGAAAGGCTGAAAAAAGAGCTGAACAAAATCTTGGCCAATGTTTGCTTCTGAAAAGATGCTTCTTTCACAAACTGAATCATCTCTTGCCACTGAGTCAAGAGCTTACCACTCCTTTTGTTACCCAACTTCTACTTCTGGAAGGCTGTGGTAAGGATGGGAAATGAAGTATTAATATCATTAACTTTTACTTTGCTATTCATCACTTGCTTAAAATGATCAATTTTTGTTAATGGATCTAGTAATTTTTATTTAGAAAGCAAATAACTCTTTTCTTTAATGGAAAAGTTTAAAATTTTAACCGCGCAGGAAATTAAGAACACAGATCTTTCAAGAAACTAAAATTTTGTTTCTAGAATGGCACATAATTTTTCTTTTTTTTAAGATAGCTTTTCCCTACTCAGAACAAAATGTGGTCACTGTTGATGATTTAGAAATTTCGGAAAAAGCTTTTTAAAAAATCACTCAAGATAGCCATCAAAACATACTAGTATTAATTTCTCATTTAAATGCTTTCTTCTCTGCAATCACCCTCTGTGGTTTTTTTTTTTTCAGTCTAACTTTATTGAGACATTTGATGGCTAAGTTGAAGACATCTCTCAGTAAATGTTGCATTACACTCAAAAATATGTGAGTTATTTTCAAATATCTTTTGATATTGATTTCTAACATAATCCACAGTGATGAGAACAGACTCTGTATGGTTTCAATACCTTTAGACTATGAAATTTTTGCACCTTGTTTTATGTCCCTGGATATGTTCCAGTGCCTTTTAGTTTACAGTCTATGGGAACTTGAATAGAATTTGTATCCTACTGTTGTGTGAAAATTGTATAAATCTTAATTATGTTGAATTGGTTCACAGTGCTTTCCAGGTCTACTATATTCTTCTGCTTCTCTGTATATTCGTTCTATTAATTTTGAGAGTTTGATATTAAAATTCCAACCAAAAATCTTAATTTATCTACTTAAAAAATAACTGTAATATATAGTGGGAACTAATGTAACTTTGCTCTGTATTTTCCAAGTCTCCCATAATGTGTTATCATACTTTCATAATTTAAAAGACAAAAACTAAAAAAAAAAAATACTAGTATTTTTCCTTCCAGTCATGTCTACACCTATGCTCTCAAAACAAGGAAAAAAACTGATGACTTTGTGTCCTGCAATTTTTCACTTGCATTTTCACTTGTAATTATCTTTACATATAATGAGCATTTTTCTGTCCTTAAATGCTCTTTATTGCTTTAACATGATTTTTACTGGCGACATTGTCATCTACTATACAAATATAGAATACAGTATCTACTGTACTGGGTTATTCACTGCTAAACTTTAAATTCTTTGACTATGTACATCCCCTTACCTATCACACAGTTTGTAGAACTATGCAGAATACTACTTTGAAACAAACCTCAAAAAAATTAATTTAAGCCCTGCATGCTTACCTCTATCTTTCCCTTCCCCACCCCAAAGTCAGAAGAGAATGAAACACCACAAGCATTTTATGGTAAAATCCTCTTTGTGAGTAAAACCACTGCAGAGGCAATGTTGGGTTTATGAAATAACTCGACTAATGGATAAAAGATATGAATGCTTATAAGCCTTAAAGGTGATTTGAGGCTCTGTGTATCCTAATTTGTTAACCAAGGGAAAAATGAGAAATAATGGCATGTATTTTTCCCCATTATCATAATACATTTTTGAAAACAAAATACTTAAGGCTAAATTGACAATTTCTAATTATGAGGAATATCTCTGATCCCTTCAAAGTGGGATTTCTGGATTTTATACTGTATTACTACCTAAATAGGATGAAATGCTAATGACTATAGCGAGATGGTATGGTAATGCAGAAAACAAAGATAAGTTTCATTTGGTATTTGAAAAATGCAGATTACAATATTGCCCATAAAGTCCTTTTGAATCAAGTTTGCTAGCTTAATTTTTCACATTAGAATAATTTAAATTTATATTTTCTGCAATTTCTAGTGCTTGTAAATGGAGAGGGTCAAGAAACATGAAAAAGTTCATTATCACAAGCGAAGAAAAACAAACATTAACACAAGGTATTAATATTCTGCCCATAAAGTTGGCAATGATTTTTTAAAAATGATATTTGGTGTTAGCAAGGGGGTAAGGGTAGGAAATACTTTTCTGGAAGACAATTTTGGCAGTATGCTGCTGCTAAGTTGCTTTAGTCGTGTCCAACTCTGTGGGACCCATAGACAGCAGCCCACCAGGCTCCCCCGTCCCTGGGATTCTCCAGGCAAGAACACTGGAGTGGGTTGCCATTTCCTTCTCCAATGCATGAAAGTGAAAAGTGAAAGTGAGGTCGCTCAGTCGTGTCCGACTCTTCGTGACCCCATGGACTGCAGCCTACCAGGCTCCTCCGCCCGTGGGACTTTCCAGTCAAGAGTACTTCCCTCTTAATTAGAGATCCCACAGTTCTCCAGCTACATGTAAAATGCAATCTTCACTCACAGGAAGACTTAACCCTGATGCAGACACAATCAAAATTTTGCTATTAATTAATAGATGCATCAAATAATTTCCTGGGCTCCAAAATCACTGTGAATAGTGATTGCAGCCATGAAATTAAAAGATGTTTGCTCCTCGGAAGCAAAGTTATGACAAACCTAGACAGTGTATCAAAAAGCAGAGACATCACTTTGCTGACAAAGGTTCGTAGTCAAAGCTATGGTTCTTCCAGTAGTCATGTATAGATGTGAGAGCTCGACCACAAAGAAGGCTGAGTGCTAAAGAATGAATGCTTTCGAACTGTGGTGTTGGAGAAGACTGTTGAGAGTCCCTTGGACCGCAAGGAGATCAAACCAGTCAATTCTAAAGGAAATCAACCCTGAATATTCATTGGAAGGACTGATGCTAAAGCTGAAGCTCCAATACTTTGGCCACTTCATGCGAAGAGCTGACTCACTGGAAAAGACTCTGATGCTGGGCAAGATTGAAGATAAAAGCAAAAGGGGGCAGCAGAGGATGAAATGATTAGATAGCATCATCAATTCAATGGACATGAATCTGAGCAAACTCTGGGAGATAGTGAAGGACAGGGAAGTCTGACATGCTGCAAATCCATGGGTCTGCAAAGAGTCAGACACAACTTAGTGACGGAAAAACAACAACAACAAAATAGACGCATCAACATCAAATATTTTGGGCCAATTGCCATTATTCAAGTTTAAACTGTTGATATTTTTTTCCAGTTAACAAAGATTTGGATGTCTACCATATACAAAGAACATAACAGTTTCCTTCATAGCTCTAGGTAGCTAACCGAATGGAAAAGCACTACTATGCAAGAAAACTATGTAAAAGTAATCTATTCAATTGAGAGGTGTAATGATCTGCCAAAGGTTATAGAGACCCAAAAACCCATTCTGAAGTTATGGATATCTTATTTCACACATGCATTTCCCTGAGAAAACAAATAACTAAAACATTACTTGTTACCTAAGTAATGTAACTAAACTAGGCAAAAGCATTGTTTTCATCCTATTAATAACACTAACCTATACAAACAGCTTTTACTTATTTCTAAAACAATTAAGATGCCCATCTACTAAGTGAAAGTGAAAGTGAAGTCTCTCAGTCATGTCCAACTCTCTGTAACCCCATGGATTGTAGCCTACCAGGCTCCTCTGTCCATGGGATTTTCCAGGCAAGAGTACTGGAATGGGTTGCCATTTCCATCTCCAGGGATCTTCCCAACCCAGGGTTCGAACTCAGGTCTCCCGCATTGCAGGCAGATACTTCACCCTCTGAGCTACCCGGGAAGCCCACCTACTAAGAAATAATACGTAAAAGAGGTGATTTTTTAGTTTAACCAAATCTTTCTTCTCTTTCTGACTTCCCTGTCCTTAAGCAGGCTCAAAACATCATGGTAAACTCTAATTACAGTTTACTCCCCAAGATTCATCGAGACAGTTTACCCATCTAGTACTGAAAATGATATACCTGGAACATCTATTGTTGGTACGCTTCTTTCCATTAACACTGCCACTATTCATTCAAGCCCTCAATCGTTCTTGCTGGACTCACAGTCCTTGCTAGCTTCCAGCCTCCTGTCTCTACCATTACATTCTATCCTATGCATTTTGCCTCTTAAAGGTGCATGACTTCCCTACTTGGAAATCTTCACTGGTAGAATTTTTAATGAAGCAGAAAAATGCTTAAGATAGAAAGAATGGGAGGGGGAGCACAGACAAAAACTTAAAGCATCTGTCTACAATGTGAGAGACCTGGGTTCGATCCCTGGGTTGGGAAGATTCCCTGGAGAAGGAATTGGCAACCCACTCCAGTACTCTTGCCTTGAAAATCCCATGGACGGAGGAGCTTGGTTCAGGCTACTATCCACGGGGTCGCAAAGAGTCGGACACAACTGAGCGACCTGACTTTCACTTGACTTTCATACATACAGTATAGCCTCAGTTATGTTAAAAAGCATGCCTGTGTATACATATGGGTCCAAGTAGAAATGTAAACTACACACACCCCTACACAAATAGAAAAGGGAGGGCCAGGACGAGGAAATACATCAACAGTGGCCATCTCTTACTGGTAAGGCTGTGGTTATCTTTACTTTCTTCTTTATCTTTACAGTAAACAAATTTGTGGCAAATGGTCTTTTAGTAAATAAAGTATCTCTACAAACCATCTATAACAAAAATTAGTTAACGTTACAGTCATTAAGATACATTTTAAAGAAATTTCACATGCTCTCCATTACCTATGAGTCTAATTCCTCATCCCTCAGCCCAGCTCCTATTTCCCTCCATTTAGTTCTTATGAGCCCTAATATAAACTGGGCTTCTTAAAGACCGTATTAAATCACTCACACTGTTCCTTGAGCATAACTGTTCTTTCAAACTCTGCTTGCTTCCGCTATTCATTCCACCTGGAATATGGTCCGTTTCCATTTCCACATCAAAAACCTGTGTTCTTTAAAAAGTTTATCTTCAATGATCCAGAAATAGTAAATACTACCACACCCCTTTCCCTGATCCACAGCCGACCATACTAATGGACTTCTCTGAATCAAGACTTGTCAAAATTCTCAGCTCAACAGCCCTAGGAAATCCTCACTAATCAATCTGTGTTGACATACAATATGAAACTTATCTGCCATTTCTGTAGCAATCAAATGTAATTGCCACTTCTCCCCTACCCCCAGCGTTCTCAGTACTCTTACAGAGCTACCTCCTCTACCTTCCATTAAGAATCATTTACTTAACAGTCTTATCTCCATTTTCTACTAGATTTTAATCTACACAGGGCAGTAATTATGTCTTATTCATCTCCATATCCCCTACAGAGCCTTGTAGGAAGTAGGCACTCAAACAGTTGCTAAATTGAACACTTTCTTCTTTTGCTATTATCTCATCACTCAAAATGGCTAAGCACTTGAAAACTTTATTTTAAAACAAGCTATCCTTGAAAATCTAGGTTTATTTCATCAATTTTAGCTTACATTCCTACTTTAATAAGGCACTGTTTGATACCACTTGATAACCAGGAGAGTTGAAGGACAGAAGAAGACAATCTGAGATGAGAGAGCTGAAGCCATTTTGAGGGTCTTAGATCCAGGTATGGAAGTTACTGAATTAAATTACCACATTTTTGGTTTTTTCTACCAATCTCCTTAATCAAAAGTAAAATGTTATTTCTGACAACAGAGAAACTGAGCATCAAAAATACACAATGCTTAAGAAAAGAACCTTTTTTTAAATATGGAGAGATGAAAAGGAAAAACAAAAAGCTAAAACTGAAGTTAGGCATCAACAAAGTTAGGCAAGTAGTCCAGTAAAGTCATAAGAATTTGTATCTCCATAAGAAACCCAGTTTATGAGATAAGGGTAGAGAAAAAGCCAGAAGTACAGTAAGACTCATGCTGCCATCTAGAGGTTAAAGGCTAGTGAAAAATCATTTTTCTCCTTAATCAATCAAGTACAATTAATTTAACTTTTAACTATTATAGATAGAAGTACAGGAATTATAAAGTAAGTTTGATATCAGGCCACAAAGAAGACCATCCAGGGTATAAGAATCCCAGTTATTCTCTCCCTGCCCTTCTTCATGGATTAAAATAAGAAATTATCAAAGATAACAGTTCTTTTTTGATGATCCAATGGATGTCGGCAATTTGATTTCTGGTTCCTCTGCCTTTTCTAAATCCAGCTTGAACTTCTGGAAATTCACGGTTCACATACTGTTGAAGCCTGCCTTGGAGAATTTTGAGCATTACTTTGCTAGCATGTGAGATAAGTGCAAATGTGCAGTAGTTTGAACATTCCTCAAGAGATGGGAATACCAGACCACCTTACCAGCCTTCCGAGAAATCTGTATGCAGGTCAAGAAGCAACAGTTAGAACTGGACATGGCACAACAGACTGGTTCCAAATTGGGAAAGGAGTACGTCAAGGCTGTATATTGTCACCCTGCTTATTTAACTTATATGCAGAGTACATCAATCGAAATGTCAGGCTGGATGAAGCACAACCTGGAATCAAGATTCCCCAGAGAAATATCAATAACCTCAGAGAGGCAGATGACACCACCCTTATGGCAGAAAGTGAAGAAGAACTGAAGAGCCTCTTGATGAAAGTGAAAGAGGAGAGTGAAAAAGCTGGCTTAAAACTCAATATTCAAAAAACTAAGATCGTGGCATCTGGTCCTATCACTTCATGGCAAATAGATGGGGAAACAATGGAAACAGTGACAGACTTTATTTTCTTAGGCTCCAAGATCACTGTGGATGGTGACTGCAGCCATGAAATTAAAAGACGCTTGCTCCTTGGGAGAAAAGCTATGACAAACCTGCTGCTACTGCTAAGTCGCTTCAGTCGTGTCTGACTCTATGCGACCCCATAGATGGCAGCCCGCCAGGCTCCCCGTCCCTAGGATTCTCCAGGCAAGAACACTGAAGTGGGTTGCCATCTCCTTCTCCAATGCATGCAAGTGAAAAGTGAAAGTGAAGTCGCTCAGTTGTGTTCGACTGTTAGAGACCCCATGGACGGTGGCCCACCAGGCTCCTCCGTCCATGGGATTTTCCAGGCAAGAGTGCTGGAGTGGGGTGCCACTGCCTTCTCCGATGACAAACCTAGGCAGCATATTAAAAAGCAGAGACGTTACTTTGCCAACAAAGGTCCATCTAGTCAAAGCTATGGTTTTTCCAGTAGTCATGTATGGATGTGAGTGTTGGACAGCACCAAAGAATTGATGCTTTTGAACTGTGGTGTTGGAGAAGACTCTTGAGAGTCCCCTGGACTACAAGGAAAACAAACCAGTCCATCCTAAGGGAGATTAGTCCTGAATATTCATTGGAAGGACTGATGCTGAAGCTGAAACTCCAATACTTTGGCCACCTGATGTGAAGAGCTGACTCATTTGAAAAGACCCTGAGGCTGGGAAAGATTGAAGGCGGGAGGAAAAGGGGACGACAGAGGATGAGATCGTTGGATGGCATCACCGACTCAATGGATATGAGTTTGGATAAACTCTAGGAGTTGGTGATGGACAGGGAGGCCTGGTGTGCTGTGGTCCATGGGGTTGGAAAGAGTCGGACACAACTGAGCAAATGAACTGAACTTTGTGTGTGAAGTCACTTCAGTCATGTTCAACTCTTTGTGACCCTATGGACTGTGTGTGTCTGTGTGTGTGTGTGTATGAAGTCGCTTCAGTCATGTTTGACTCTCTGCGACCCTATGGACTGTAGTCTGCTTGTGCACAAACCTGTGTGTGTATGTGCATGTGTGTGTGTATGTGTGTGTGTTAAGTTGCCTCAGTCATGTTTGATTCTTTGAGACCCTAAGGACTGTAGTCTGCCCCCGGGGTTCCTCTGTCCATGGAATTCTCCAGGTAAGAATACTGGAGTGGATTCCCATGCCCTTCTCCCTCCACCAAAAAACGTTGCATCACCGATTTCCCTGGCAGTCCAGTGGTTAGGGCTCTGTGCTTCCACTGCAGGGGGCACAGGTGTGATCCCTGATTGGGGAACTAGGATCCCATATCCCACAATGCATGGTCAAAAAATAAAGAAAAGAAAGAAAGAAAAGCTGCACCAAATAATCTGTAGTGCAAAAACAACTTCATCAGTGCAGACTACCAGAATGAAGTACCAGGTTTGAATGGGGAAGTCTCAATCTTATTTTACCATAAATGTTACTTTTAAAACTGGTAACTGATTAAATTTAGCCTATGCACAGTCCTGGATTTAGAAAAGGCAGAAGGAATTCCACAAAAAATCTACTTCTGCTTCACTGACTATGCTAAAGCCTTTGACTGCGTGGATCACAACAAACTGTGGAATATTCTTAATGAGATGGGAGTACCAGACCACATTACTCGCCTCCTGAGAAACCTGTACACAGGACAAGAAGCAACAGTTAAAACTAGACATGGAACAACAGACTGGTTCAAAATTGGCAAAGGAGTATGTCAAGGCTATATATTGTCACTCTGCTTATTTAACTTATATGCAGAGTACATCATGTGAAATGCTGGGCTGTATGAATCACAAGCTGGAATCAAGACTGCCGGGAGAAATATCAACAACCTCAGATACGCAGATGACACTACTTTTAATGGTAGAAAGTGAAGAGGAACTAAAGAGCCTCTTGATGAAGGTGAAAGAGGAGAGTCAAAAAGCTGGCTTAAAACTCAATATTCAAAAAATGAAGATCATGGCATCCAGTCCTATCACTTTGTGGCAAATAGATGGGGAAAACGTGGAAACTGTCAGATTTCATTTTCTTTGCCTCCAAGATCAATGCAGATGGTGACTGCAGCCATGAAATTAAAAGACGCTTGCTCCTTGGAAGAAAAGCTATGACAAACCTAGACAGTGTATTAAAAAGCAGAGACATTACTTTGCCAACAAAGGTCCACATAGTCAAAGCTATGGTTTTTCCAGTAGTCATGCATGGATGTCAGAGTTGGACTATAAAGAAGGCTGGGTGTCGAAGAATTGATGCTTTTGAACTATGGTGCTGGAGAACACTCTTGAGAGTCCCTTGGATGACAAGGAGAGCAAACCAGTCAATCCTAAAGGAAATCAACCTTAAATAATCATTGGAAGGACTGGTGATGAAGCTGAAGCTCCAATACCTTAGCCACAAGATGCAAAGAGTTGACTCATTGGAAAAGACCCTGATGCTGGGAAAGACTGAGGACAAGAAGAGAAGTGGGTGACACAGGATGAGATGGTTCAATGGCATCACTGACTCAGTGACATGAGTTTGAGCAAACTCCAGGAGATAGTGAAGGGCAGGGAAGCCTGGTGTGCTGCAGTTCATGAGTTGGACACGACTTAGCGACTGAACAACAACGACAAGAATCCTTCCTGAAATAGCTAAATGAACGTACAGGATTAGCAGAAGCAACTACTTGTAGTAAAATAAGCTAAATTTCTTAAAGCTTTTTAGACAGTAATATACTCAATGTGGTCATCTTTACTTAACAATTTTTTAGCCAGTCTTTCCTGTATAGAACAAGGTAATTTCAAACCCATACAAGTAAATGAATATAAATCAAACTAAGATTTCTATTATATGGTTTATGGTGAAGTGTAATTAAGAACAAATGCATCAAATTCAACCTCTTCATGATAAAAACACTCAATAAACTAAGAATAAAAGATAATATCCTCAGGGAATTCCCCAGTGGTCTAATGTTTAGGACTCTATGATTCTCCCAAGGGCCTGGGTTCAATTTGCTGCTTGGGGAACTAAGATCCTACAAGCTGAATGGTATGCCCTCTCCAGCACCCTGCCTCCCAAAAAAGATAACATCCTCAAACTGACGAAGGGCATGTACAAAAACCCCAATATCATACTTAATGTTTTCTCCCTAAGATCAAGAGGAAGACAAGGATGTCCACTCTTGCTACTTCTATTCAACACCATAGTGGAATTTCTAGCCAGGGCAATTAGATAAAAATGAAATAAGAAGAAAGAAAAGGAAAGAAAAGGAAGGAATGAAAAAAAGAGAGAAAGAAAAGACATCCAGATTGGAAATGAAGAAGTAAAATATCTCTATTTGCATATGACAATTACTTAGAAAATCTTAAGTAATCTATTAAAATACAATTAGAAATAAGTTCAGTAAAGTTGAAGGATATAATATCAATATACAAAAATTGATTGTATTTCTCTACAGTAGCAATGTGCAAACTGAAAATGAAATTAGAAAAACAATTCCATTTATAATAGCATCAAAAATTTAAAACACTTAGGAATAAATTTTAACAAACGAAGCACAAAACTTATACTTTGCAAACTACAAAATACTGTTCAAAGAAATGGAAGGAGACTTGAATAAACAGAAAGATATACCACATTCATGAATGACCTTAATTTCATTAAGATGGCAATAATCTCCCTGAAACTGATCTACAGATTCAATGCAATTCCTACTCAAATGTCATCTTACCTTGATGCAACAACTGACAAGTTAACATTCCTATGGAAATTTGTGAGACCCAGAACATAAGAAAAAAAAAAGAGAAAAATCTTGAAACAGAAAAACAAAGTTGGAAAACTCACAAATCCAAATTTCAAAACTTATTACAAAGTTACAGTAATCAAAACAGTGAGGTACTGCTGTAAGCATAGGTATACAAGTCAGTAGAATAGAACTGAGAGTCCAGAAGTAAAACTTCATGGTTATGGTCAATTCATTTTTTACAAAAATGCCAATACAATTCAGTGGGAAAGGAATAGTCTTTTCAACAAATGGTGCTGAAACAACTGGATATCCACACTCAAAAGAATTAATTTGCATCCCTACCCTCATACCATATATAAAAAATTAACTTAAAATGGATCAAATACCTAACTATAAGAGCTAAAGAATAAAACTCTTAGAAGAAAACATAGGTATAAATCTTTATAATTAGGCAATAGTTTCTTAGGTATGACATCAAAACACAATCAACCAAAGAAATAACTGATAAATTGGACTTCATTAAAATTAAATTTCTGTGTCTCAAAAAATACCATAAGAAGATAACTCACAACTGTAAGAAAACCCTCTACAAATTACATATCAAAAAAGCAACCTGTTTCTAGAATACATAAAGAACTCTTAAAACTCAATAATTTTTTTTAAAAAAATTCAATTTTTAACTGGGCAAAGGACCTGAATACAGTTTTCTAAAAAAGACATACAACTAGTCAATAGGTACATGAAAATATGCTCAAGATCACTAGTTATTAGGAAAAATGCAAATCCAAACCACAGTGAAATATCACTCTCCATAATACATCCACTAGGACAGATTTTATAATAATTTTTAAAAAATAAATAGTAAGTATTGGCAAGGTGTTGAGAAATTGTAACATTCATACCCTGCTGATGAGAATGTAAAATGGTGCAGCCAGTAAGGAAAATATTCTGACAGTTCCTCAAAAGATTAGATATAGAGTTACCATATGACCCAGAAATTCCATTCCTAGTCATAAACTAAAGAGGATGAAAACATATGTCCACATAAAAACTAGTACATGAATGTTCACAGCAGCATTATTCATACTAGCCAAATAAAGGAAATAACCCAAGTGTCCACTAACTAGTGGATAAATATAATGTAAATAACTAGTAGATAAATACACTTAAACAGTGGAATATTACTCAATTCCAAAAAGAAATGAAGTCATGATACATGCTACAACACAGATGAACATTGAAAATACTATGATAAGTGAAAGAAACCAGTCACAAAAGACACATAATATGATTTCATCTATATGACATGTCTACATGAGATATTCATAGAGACAGGAAGTATACTAGTAGTGGCCTAGGCCTATGGAGTTTAGCGGAAAATGAGGAGTGCCTGCTAACGAGTATAGGATTTCTTTGAGGGGTGACGAAAATGTTTTAAAATTGATTGTGGTAATGGCTGCACATCTCTGAAAATACTAAAAATCACTGAATTGTACACTATAAATAAGTGAATTGTAGGGTATGTGAATTACATCTCAGTAAAGCTGTCATTGGACTTCCAGGTGGCTTAGACGGTAAAGCGTCTGCCTACAATGTGCAAGACCTGGGTTCAATCCCTGGGACAGGAAGATCCTCTGGAGAAGGCAATGGCAACCCACTCCAGTACTCTTGCCTGGAAAATCTCATAAATGGAGGAGCCTGGTAGGCTGCTATAGTCCATGGGGTCGTAAAGAGTCAGACACGATTGAGCGACTTTACTCACTCACTCAAAGCTGTCATAAAAAAAAGGAAAAGGAAGAAATGAATCAGAACTCCAAGCTTTAGCTCTAGTTTCAAATGGCATGATCTGCTGCTTTCCCAATCTTCACATTCCATTTAAAATTATTTTGAATATCACCGGCAAGCAGGTCATCCACATAATTACTAAAATGTTTGCAGCCTTAAAAGACAGGGGTAAATTTTTTTTTATAGGACAAAAACTGTTGAGAATCAATATTCAATAAGATTTATGACAGTTCAATGGGTCTGAGGAATAAAACAAGAGATGTGCTGCTGCAACTTACATGACTGAATCATGACCACTGCCCAGGTCATAATAACGCTGGAGTAGGGGTCAGGTAGAAGGAAAAATCAAACCGTTATCAACAAGCTTCACACTATATTTACTATGTGTGGTTGATCATCCACTGTCATAAAAGAAAAATTTCAGACATTATGAGATCTTCAAATGCTACTATTCATCATTAAAACACAAACTATCCAGGAAAAGAACAATTTCCAGAAGCTCCACGTTTTCATTTTTAAGTGAATGGATATCATTAAAAAAAAAACTGTTCATTTCGTCAAAAGGCATCAAGGAGCTGCATCATTCAGTCATCCAATCAGCAAATACATACTGTACAGCTACCATATGGCAGGTACTCTGTGGGTTACGAAGACAGCTCCAAAATATGATTCTTACCTTCAAGAGCTACAATTAATCTAAGAGATAAGACACAAACCAAAAGTCTCCCAGAATGGTAAAAGTGACAAAAAATGAAACAAATGAACTGCTCTAGGAGCTATCTCAGAGGTCAGAAAAGTGAGTTTACTTTCTAGATCAAGTTTGAAAAGGAAAGGCTGATGAAAGAGGTAGATTCTGGCTAAATAATGAAGGACAAATAAAATTCCTATATTAGAAATAGGTCAAGGAGGGCTTCCTGAGAAAAGGAGCAACATGAATCAAATTAAGATGGGGAAGTGTCCCAGGAAGAGAATTTCCAATGCAGATGATGCATGGTATTCTGTATGGGAGCAGTAAGAAGGCTAGACATTAGGCTCAGCCCAGAGTAAGGGGATTTTGAAAGCCATGTTAAGGAATCTGAATTTTATTGTATGGGTAATGAAATACTACTAATGACTTAAGAGTAAAGGACAAACAGAAAGCAAACACTACTTAAGAAAAATTAACCTCATATTGGTAAACAAGATGGACTGATATGAGGTAGCTGAGACACAAGGAGGGCAGTTAGAAGGTGACTACAATAGTTTTGGTAAGACAAGAAGGACACAGAACTCAGACAGAAGTAACAGAAATGGAATTCTTCATACATTAAAGGTAGTTTTTTTATAATTCTATATATTTCATGGGAATTTCACGTAAATTAACTGCCCATATAAAGTCTGAGGGCCCCAATCATGAAAAGCTATAAATACCTATATAAAACATTATTGCATTCTAAAACCTGCACACCAAAAGGGTTATCTGAGATATAATCATGTGCTAAATCAAGAGGCAGGGTTCATCTTCCAAAAGATACAATCTAGTCACTATTAGCCCTAGAAGGCTCACATTTTTTCTATACTAACACTTAACAATGCTCCAGGGAAGTGACAAACAATCATGTTTTGAGGACAAATTTTTTTTGCGTTTTTTTTCTTTTCATCATCTTTATCAGTTACAGATATTTGCATGAAAACAGGATCAGGGTCCTTGGGGATTCATCAGTTCGTACTGCTTATTTTTCATCCATGTCATCCTCTCAATTAATGCAGGAAGGAGGATTGAGATATCGAAACACCAGATTAGGGTGTCAAGTAAATGTCAACCCCTAGAGTAGATGAATAATCTGTAAGGACAAAAAGGATCTTGTTTTTATGCAAATACCCTATACACAATAAAACAAAGAGGTTATAGCCAAGAAATCCACTACATATCAATGTGATTCTTACCAATTCAAAATCAAAAAACTATTTTCTGCATGTCAACTAATTATTATGATCAGGGAAAATGACAATCAGTAGCAAAGCACTGCTACAGAAATTGAAAGAAAGCTGTATTTTGAACTAGAAAATAATTTTGAGAAATCTCAGCTGTGCTCATAGAACTCATCTGGCAGAAACAAGCATTTCTACTGCAGAATTTTGGTTCCCTGCTTAAGGTCACTGAGTTAGGTGACTTCAAACCCCTACCTCCAAAAGCCTCAAGTTTTAGAAATATAAATAATTAATAATAATGATGATCTTAGCCATGTGGAATAAAAACTGAAACAAACCATACCAAATTTCTGTTTTTGTGCAAAGACATTAAAATACATTTACTGATGCTCAGAGAACCAACTCATTATCCTAAACTGATAAAGAATCATTTATCCAGTAAGAACAGCATTCAAGGTAATAAATAATGAAGAGTTGGTTAAGATAAAGTTCTTCACAGAAAAATCCTAGCTAATAAGAAGGAATCATAGAATTAGTATAATATCATTTCACAGCCTATAATAAAATAGTGAATCTAGGCAGTTTTCAATGGCTGTTAAAACTCTGGTTGTAAGGCTGATAGAGAATTTTATGAGTAACAGATCAGGCAAACAATACCTTTATCAATGAATTAATCTTAACATCACAAAAAGAGACAAGCAGACAGGATGTACCCTTCTGAAGGATGTGTACAACACCATTTATGAAATATTCTTGTCAAAATAAAAATAAAAATCAATCCTGTATCTGTATGAGCTTCTAAATGTAATTACTGGGAAATAAAAAGGGATAGATGGACATATTAACCACTACCACAGGGATAAAAGCAACAAAATCCAGAGTGGGGAAAATTCCACAGAAAAAGTAACAATAATAAATGGCAAAGGAAAATAATAGGGAGGTGGAACTATGCCAGATTAAAAGAAACTTAAAGTGAAAGTGAAGTCGCTCAGTCGTGTCCGACTCTTTGCGACCCCATGGACTGTAGCCTACCAGGCTCCTCCCTCCATGGGATTCTCCTGGCAAGAGTACTGGAGTGGGTTGCCATTTCCTTCTGCAGGGGATCTTCCCGACCCAGGGATCGAACCAGGGTCTCCCGCATTCCAGGCAGACACTTTAACCTCTGAGCCACCAGGGAAGCTTAAGAGACTTATTAATCAAATATAGTACCTTACTTAAATCCTGATTCAAACCAACCAACTATATAAAGACAATTATGAGTGAACCAGGGAAATATGAATTCTGATTGGCTATCTGATATTAAACAAGTCTGTTAAAATTCCTTAGGCATAATTAATAGAATCACAATTATACTTAAGAAAAAACAAGGAAAGAAAGTCCTTGTCTTTTGGACTCACATATGAAGTTATTTAGTAGTGAGACAATATGATGCCTGAGATTTGCTTTAATTATGTAGGTTGGCAGAGGTTGAAACAGATTTGCCAGATGCTAACTATAAAACCAAATCGTCAGTATATAAGGTCAATATTCTACTTTCTCTCCTTTGGTATATGTTTGAAATTTTTCATAATAAAAAGTAGAGAAAAAACTACTTCATTATCGTTCTCAGCAGGAAGATAGGAAAAGAAAAACTAATCAGAAGGAATATAGTAATTTCATCTACAACTAACTAGAGACAACACTGTTGATAAATACATTCAGTAATACAGCATCTTTTTTATACAATAAAGTTTTGAAAAAATTTTATTCCATAAGAAAAACTGACATAGATAAAGCGATCACTGTGATCATTACAGCATGTATTATCCAGAGCTAGAAACAGAATCAAGTTCTACACTGTATAAGTCTCGCATTTATGAATTTAATAATCATGGGATTTTCATTATAAACCCTTGAGGTCTATGACATACATGGTAAAGAGTAATTTTGCCAAGACAAGCTTCAATCATGAGAAATAAATGACTAGTATACAGAGGAGTCAGTCACATCGCAGACCACCTAGCAACCATGTCTCAGAGCAGCCTGTGGCTCTCTGCTCCTTGATCCATGAAGTGATTTTAAAATGTTTTCTTGGGAAACAAACATCAACTGCTAATGATAGTAATGGAAATAAAGAAAACAAAAACAGGACTAAGGAAGTGCTATTAGTCGAAAATTGGTAGTTTTAAATTAAATTTTAAAGTGAAATGTTCAATTGGTAGTAAAATCAATGATGTGGACAAATCCACTGCATGTTCTATAAACAAGAGAAACAATTTGTTAAACTGCTGTTGGGAATTATATTAATCAGTACAAAACAGTTTTGAAGAAAGTTATAAGCTATGGTAGTCTCTCAAAATTGTGCATTTATCAAGGTCTCAGGAAGTACCTACCCAATGAGAATGAAGTTTTAACACTCTATGTTGAGTATTTCTTTCAATTACAAAGTGAAAATCTACAATTCCTTTTCCAGTTTTATAATGAACAGAGTATGGAAAGAAATATAGTTAAAAATCATTTTAAACTAAAAGACTGGAGAGCAGACAGAAATACAGAATTTTAAAAGCATTACTCGTACTGGCAGATTACATTTTTGGTGTGTTACAATACCCTTCCTTTGGGGAAGCAATCCTCCTCAAATGCATTCTACATGATCTGAGTCAGACTTAGGGTTCCAATCTGCATGTGCACCCCGCCCCCAGGCTGGCCCATCTCAGTGCTCTATGCTACTTGGCTAAAGGACTGGTTCCAGGAAAGGTATGTAAGCCAAGATGGAATAGTAGAGGCCTCCCAAGGACCTTTTCTGGGCAATTTTCAGAAAACATCTTCTTCCTTTTGGGATTACAAGATTTAAAGACATATAAACTGGAGCTCCTATTGGTCACCTGCCTGAGTGCAAGGTCAAAGAATAATAATAATGCATGAGTGAAGCAGAACTCTGAAATGTAAAACAAAAGCAAGAACAAGAGCACATTCCTAAGACATCACTAAGCGTCATGGATCTGGGGAGGGATGGACTGGGAGTTTGGGGTTAGCAGATGCAAACTATTACATTTAGAATGGATAAACAAGGTCCTATTATATAGCACACGGGACTATATTGAACATCCTGTGATAAACCATGATGAAAAAGAATATAAAAGAGAATGTATATATGAGTATAACTGAGTCACTTTGCTGTACAGCAGAAATTAACACAACACTGTAAATCAACTCTACGTCAATAAAAAGTCAGTCAGTAAGAGTCAAGGATCAAGATATGTTCAAAACTATTTCTACTCCTAGAATTTTGATGTATGTGAATAAAATCCTTTTGCTTAAGCTAGTTTGATTTGACATTCTATCACTTAAAACTCAAAGAGTTTCCAATATACTTTCACTGTACAGAGAAAAATAACTTGCAACCTAGTAAACTCGGTAATTATTCCAGCACACTCTATCGTAAAAGGCTTACTTCATGGATTACAGTGCCTTCTTACCTTTCAGTTCAGTTCAGTTCAGTCGCTCAGTCATGTCTGACTCTTTGTGACCCCATGAATCGCTTTAGAACACCTAATAAAAATACTTCCTGAATTATGCCCGAACGCATCATGAAATACACAGCATGGCCCCTAAATAAATGTGATCTGGGTACTCACACTCATCCAGCCCCAACTGATAGGCCAGGTTCTGAAGGCCTCGTACCTTCTCCATCAGGTTAGCTGTGGTGAGGCTCCCCAGTTCTGAAACAGAATCATTTACTTCAATACCATTTCTTTCCTTCTTTCTAGTAACAACTCACGTGGGTTGCAAACCCTTGCTATAAAAGTTTTCAAACTTAATTACTATTGAGTAAATAGAAAATGGATCCATATCTCTTCTTATCCAATCACTCACCCTAAACACACAGACATACAAATCAGTGAATTTTTCCACCACTGCAAATGCCTCATATGAACTTACCCACTTAACAAGAAGAGAGTAAGCATAAATACAATAGCAATTACGTGTTTTATCCTGAGGATCCTTTTATAACATTCGCTTTGCTATCATACAAAATGAATACACTACTAAAATATGGAACCTTGTGATTGGACACAGCATTGAGAAAGCCTACAGACAGATCTTTGACTTGCAGTATGGACACCATCTCCACCGTCATTCACAAGTCCTCACTGGTCCAGCTGGTACCTCCCAGGTGAAAAGAAGGTGAGTGTGAAAGTCACTCAGTCATGTCCGACTCTTTGCAACCCCATGAACTATACAGTTCATGGAATTGGCCAGGCCAGAATACTGGAGTGGGTAGCTGTTCCCAACCTAGGTAGATATTCCCAACACAGGAATTGAACCCAGGTTTCCCACATTACAGGCAGATTCTTTACTTGCTGACCACCAGGGAAGCCCAAGAATATAGGAGTGAGTAACCTATCCCTTCTCCAGGGGGTATTCCCGACGTACCCAGGAATAAAACTGGGATCTCCTACATTGCAGGGGGATTATTCACCAGCTGAGCTACCAGGGAAGCCCTTCCCAGGTGCATAGTGATAAAGAATCTGCCAGCCAGTACTGGAGACCCAGGAGAGGTGTGTTCAATCCCTAGGTCAGGAAGATCCTCTGGAGTAGAAAATGGCAACCTGCTCCAATATTCTTGACTGGAAAATTCCATTGACAGAGGAGCCTGGCAGGCTACAGTTCATGGGGTCTCAAAGAGTTATACATGACTGAGCACACATACACAATATTTCAATTAACAATAAAATAGCAATAAAACACTAAATAAAATAGCGATAAAAAGTAAATAAGTAAGAGTCAGGGATCAAGATACACTCAAAGCTATTTCTACTCCTAGAATTTTTATTTATGTGAATAAAATCCTTTTGCTTAAGCTAGTTTGACATTCTATCACTTAAAACTCTTAACAATTTCCAATATACACTGTACAGAGAAAAATAACTTATAACCTAGTAAACTCAGTAATTATTCCAGCACACTCTATCATAAAAGGCATACTTTGTTTAGAAAAAAAAGACTAAATATTAATCCAAACTTTTCCTTCAAATCAAATGCCTATAAAAATTGTTAAAGTTTACCAAAAAAGAAGACAGTAGACTTAAAGTAAAAACTTACTTTCCAAGATTTTCATTTAAATAGCACCCAATTACTTTTAGGCTTAAGACATAGGTCAATTTGCATAAAACATAATGCTCTAATCCTTTACTAAAACTTTGAGGTTTCCTTAGAAAATACATGCTGATGGAATATTATATAAATGTCTGTTTGGAACATTAAAGCAATGAACCTGAGATGCCCTTGAGACTTAATTTTCCCCTGGCTGGAGGAGGGGATCTGCTTTTAAGTATTTCACGCAGAACAATGAATTACTTCTGAGATCAAATAGAGGTGTTATTTTCTGCAACTTATCATGCCACAATTATTATCTATATCTGACATAAGTAGACTTTCTCGATCTGTTCAGCTGCTTAAATAGCTTAAGAATCCTGGATTTTCTACCTTAACTTCAGTCTATTACTTCACCACCATCATGAATCTTACCACTAGAAGGACGATAAAAAATTAAATAAAGAAGAGCAAAATCAAGGAAAATTAATGTTTTTTAATTTAAATTTCTACTTTGTGGTTGAGTTCCAAGTCATTTATCAAATATTCACTACTTACAGAATTCTTTGTTGGAGAAATTGATGAGACAGAAAGAACTAAAAGACAGAGTCTTAACCCACTCCGGGGTTGTCAATTAATAGTACTGGCAACAATAGATGGCAGTAAATCCTAAATAAGCCACTTGAGTTATAGCAGTAACAGACTAGTTTTAAAAAGATCAGAGTTTAAATTTTAACTCTTTCTAATAAAACTTGGTTTAAGTTAACCTCTGAAACTTAGATATCATACTTAACTCAAAGAACCTTTATGAGAATTAGAATGAGAAAATTTACATGAGAGCTTCTGATTAACTCTGAGCATCATACAAAATAAAGTTAATATTATAGGAACTTAGCAGCAGCAGCAATCATTATGATTGAGTCTTGAATTGGTAAGATTTCTACACATGAAAAAGTAGAGAAGGACATTTAGATATGAAAAACATGAGTATGATGGCTAAATAGGCAATTTGAAGCCAAGAATACTTGTAAGGGAATAGTGAGAGAAAAACTGTTAAGGTGGTACGTGGAGGAACAAATGTCAGGCCAAAAGTTAAAAGTCACCAGCACTGCTTACCTTTCAACATGTCGATGTCATCACGTTCTATTTCAGCCATCCATTTGGGTGGAGAGCTAGTAATAGGCTGTCAGAAAATAATATATCCATTCAGACAAATGCAAAGTATGAAGAGACCCTATTCTTCTTTCTTATAAGAAAAAGAGCTTTTCACATAGCTGTCTGACTCTGCAACTCCATGGCCTATAGCCTACCAGGCTCCTCTGTCCATGGAATAATCCAGGCAAGAATACTGGAGTGGATAGCTATTCCCTTCTCCAGGGGAGCTTCTCAACTCAGGGATCAAACCTGGGTCTTCCGCATTGCAGGCAGATTCATTACCACCTGAGCCACCAGGGAAACCCTTGAAAACAGTGGCAAATTATAATTTCAAATACCTAGACTTCTCCAGGTTCAGATATGGCCTACACAGAGAACCCTTACAAAACAATACTCTTCATCTTTAAAAGCTGGTTTTAAAGAAATGATCTTAGAAAATTAGGTCTGACTACTGTTACTGCTATATGTATAACAGATTGGTATAGTCGTGAAAGAAACTGGAAATTCACGACTAGTGAAAGCCTCCAACTGAACTGTTTGAAATAATAATCAGGAAGTAACATTTGCTGACAGAGGAGAAGATTTTCAAAGAAAAATCAAGAATGAGAAAATCTTCAATCTGAACAAGAGAATACTGGAATACTCATCACTTAAAATTTCATTTTATTGTAAATGTTATAGAGAACTTTAGAATTTTAAGTTTCTTCTCATTCCTGATAATGAACTTACAAAATATGAAAGAGAGCTCATTCTTAGAACAGCTTTGGCATACCAGCCTTCAATCCAGGCTACACATGAGAACCAGCTGTGTAACTTTAAAAACATACAAATAACTAGGCCATAACCCAGATGCACTGATTCAGAATATCAGGGTGTAGGAGAGGGTCCAGTGGGAAGAACTAAGCAAGGGCATTACGTATCTATTTTTTAAAAGCTCCACAGCTGGTATATGAACAATTCTGATGAGATTTCCCTTCAACTTTGAGCCCTTTTCCTTTTCCTTTTCTTAAACTGAAGTATAACCGACACAAACCGTTATATTAGTTTTGGGTGTAGAGCATAATACTTCAGTATTTGTGCATACTGGGAAATGACTGCCACAAGTAGTCTAGTTGACATTCATCACCATATATGGCTACAAAAGTTTTTTTCTTATAATAGGTGAGCTACCAGGGAAGCCCTAAGATCTCTTAGCAACTTTCAAACAGGCAATACAGTATTATTAACTACAGTTATATTATTAACTGTAGTTACCATGCTGTATATTCTATCTCCAGGACTCATTTATGCTTTTCTTTTTCAAAAAATTCACTTTTATTTGGTACTATGTGATAAGTAAAACACTTTACATGCATCATGTCATTTACTTTCCAAATCAACCCTATGAAAAAAGTATTATTACCCTCCTCATTTCACAAATTAAAAAAACAACAGATGTTTAGGAAGATTATAAATCACTTGCCTCAAGTCATAGAGCTACTGGAACCATGATTCAAAACCCATGAAGTCTGAGTTCCAAAACCACTACTCTACCTTCCCTTGAAGGTCTTAGGTCAAATTCACTATTTTTACCCCTAGTAGGGAATCAGAATATTCCAGGAAATCTTAACCTGAGGCCCTGGGATGGCCCTGAACCCATAGAAACAAAACTCAATACGTATGTCCATACTTCTAGGGAAAAGGTATAGATATTTCATCAGATTTTCAAAATACACCATGCTCTAATTAAAGTTTTAAAAACCACTTATTTATGTTTACAACTCAAAGTAGTTAGTTGTAACAAATATAATTAACTAAAAATTCAGTATGAATGAGAATTTACGAAAACTAACTCAAATCCATTTAATCTACTAGACAAAAAAAAGCTGATCTAATACTAGCTACTGTGTATTGCTTATTAGTTCTTGGTACTATGCAAAGCATTTTACATCCATTATGCTATTTTACACTAAGAAGCCTATGAGATAGTATTAGATGAGAAAACTAAGGCTGAAAGATGTTAGGAAGCTTGCTCAGGTCACAGATAGTGAAATAACAGATTCAAGATTCAAATCCAGGTGTATCTGCCTTTAAAACCCTATGCTATCCTTCACCCTATGCTCAGGCCTTCCTGGATCTTAAAGTCACACACTCCAGCTTTCATACAACCCTACCTTCTGGAAAAACAGAAGCTACAAAAAGGTCCCTTTGAACAAATATGTTCATGTTACCTGAAAGCCACAGGCCTTAATATTTAACTCAGTATCTTTAACCCTAAGTTAACCTTTAACCTAATGAGTAGAGAATGTTAAGCATATGGTAAGGTACTAAGAGAGTTAATTACAAATCCCTAATCTGTTAATAGAAACAGCATGAGCTTTGGAATCAGACAGATCTCTGCTCAAATCCTAGCCAGTCACTCACTAGGACTTGGGCAAGTAACTTAACTTCTAAGCTTCTCTGCTAGTCAGTGCTTCTAACTTTGGGCACAAACGCTTCTGCTGCTGCTGCTGCTAAGTCGCTTCAGTTGTGTCCGACTCTGTGCGACCCCACAGACGGCAGCCCACCAGGCTCCCCCGTCCCTGGGATTCTCCAGGCAAGAACACTGGAGTGGGTTGCCATTTCCTTCTCCAATGCATGAAAGTAAAAAGTGAAAGTGAAGTCGCTCAGTCATGTCTGACTCTTAGCGACCCCATGGACTGCAGCCTACCAGGCTCCTCCGTCCATGGGATTTTCCAGGTAAGAGTACTGGAGTGGGTTGCCATTGCCTTCTCCAACAAACGCTTCTAAGTATGTATAATAAGAATGGATGCTAGTAAGTAGACTTACGGGTTGAAAGCCTGGTTTTGCCATTTATAGCCTATAATCTTGGGTAAACTGCTTAACATCTTTGTGCCTATCTGTCTGTAAAATATGGATAATAATAGTACCTATACGTCATATGGGTTTGTTTGTTTGTTTGTTTGTTTCCTGGCCACATCACACAGCTTGCAGGATCTTAGTTTCCCAACCAGGGATTGAATCTAGGGCCAGGACCGTGAAAGCACTGAGTCCTAACAACTGGACTGCCAGGGAAATCCCCCTCATATGGTTTCAGTTCAGTACAGTTCAGTCCAGTCACTCAGTCGTGTCCAACTCTTTGCGACCCCATGAATCGCGGCACGCCAGGCCTCCCTGTCCATCATCAACTCCCGGAGTTCACTCAGACTCACGTCCATTGAGTCGGTGATGCCATCCAACCATCTCATCCTCTGTCGTCCCCTTTTCCTCCTGCCCTCAATCCCTCCCAGCGTCAGAGTCTTTTCCAATGAGTCACTCTTCACATGAGGTGGCCAAAGTACTGGAGTTTCAGCTTTAGAATCATTCCTTTCCAATGAATTTTCAAGTTCATTTTCAAAAACACTGATTCCTTTAAATGACTGTTGATCTCCTTGAAGTCAAGGACTCTCAGGTCTTTCCAACCACAGTTCAAACATCAATTCTACTGCTCAGCTTCTTCACAGTCCAACTCTCACATCCATACATGACCACTGGAAAAACCATAGCCTTCACTAGACGGACCTTTGTTGGCAAAGTAATGTCTCTGCTTTTCAATATGCTATCTAGGTTGGTCATAACTTTCCTTCCAAGGAGTAAGCGTTTTTTAATTTCATGGCTGCAGTCACCACCTGCAGTGATTTTGGAGCCCCAAAAAGTAAAGTCTGACACTGTTTCCACTCTTTCCCCATCTATTTCCCATGAAGTGATGGGACCAGATGCCATGATCTTTGTTTTCTGAATGTTGAGCTTTAAGCCAACTTTTTCACTCTCCTCTTTCTCTCTCATCAAGAGGCTTTTTAGTTCCTCTTCACTTTCTGCCATAAGGATGGTGTCATCTGCATATCTGAGGTTATTGATATTTCTCCCGGCAATCTTGATTCCAGCTTGTGCTTCTTCCAGCCCAGCGTTTCTCATGATGTACTCTGCACAGAAGTTAAATAAGCAGGGTGACAATATACAGCCTGACGTACTCCTTTTCCTATTTGGAACCAGTCTGTTGTTCCATGCCCAGTTGTAACTGTTGCTTCCTGACCTGCATATAGGTTTCTCATATGGTTTGGTAAAGACTAAATAATGTACGTAAAGTGCTTAGAACAGTGCCTGGCATATGGTACGCACCATGTACATGCTAGCTAACATCATAACCATCCTATCTTCCTGGTTGTGGGAATACATAAGAGAACATATCTAGAGCATCCAGCACAATGGCTGCTGCACCAGGAAATGGAAAAGCTGTAGCTCTAATGAATATCTTTCTTCAGTTTCCAATGAGCCACTGAGAAACTTCAAAATCCTCCAGGGAGATATAAGTTAAAGTCATAATGCATCACATAAACAAAAGAGAAACACTTCAAAATCATAGTTTGGACCAAAAGAATATTGGCGCTACGTTAAATATTTCAATTGCTTTACCTTAAAATCTTTTAAACTGAGAGAAGAGGCAAATAGCCAAAGGTCAAAATATCAAAATAGAGCATTAACATCATTAACATGATGATGATATAAACAGACTTTCAGGGTTGCAGTTACAAAATACTATGAAGGCAATAACATTAGTCTTGAAAATAAAGAAATTACTTGAGATTTTACCCAGAAGCAAAAAATTGGAAAAACTTCATTATGTGAGATATTACTTACACTTTTGAAGGAAGCTGCAAATTCAGCAACACCTGGTACTAAAAAGAAAAAACAGAGCATTAATCATTCAATATTGGCTACTATGTAAGGAAATGGGCACTCCCATACACAGTCATCCTCTTTCATGTGCACAAAGATATACACTGTGAAATCGTTTATACTATCAAAACTTGTATATTATTAGGTTTTCAAATAGGGTATGAGTTCATAAGCTATAGTAAATCTAGACAATAAAATTTAAAAATGAAGTAAATCTATACCTATCAACATGGAAAGATCCACTGATAAATTACTAGGCATTAAATTAAGTTAAGCTGTAGATCACTAATACAGCTCAGTTCAGTTTAGTTCAGTCGCTCAGTCGTGTCTGACTCTTTGCGACCCCATGAATTGCAGCACGCCCGGCCTCCCTGTCCATCACCAACTCCCGGAGTTCACTCAGACTCACGTGCATCGAGTCGGTGATGACATCCAGCCATCTCATCCTCTGTCGTCCCCTTCTCCTCCTGCCCCCAATCCCTCCCAGCATCAGAGTCTTTTCCAATGAGCGAACTCTTCGCATGAAGTGGCCAAAGTACTAGAGTTTCAGCTTTAGCATCATTCCTTCCAAAGAACACCCAGGACTGATCTCCTATACAACCCCATAACAAAACAAAGCAAAAAAATTCTATATACTTTAAAATATTTATTTGCTTACTTGTGTAAGCATTAAAAAAAAATACACAATTTCTGTACTGAACTACAACAGCAGTTAACTTTATCAGCACTTAAAGGACGCAAGGAATTACTTGATACATTTCATATTGTCTGAGTTATTACAGATATAGCTTTTAAAAATAATTCTTTTGGGTGGGAGGTGAGAGGGGGGTTCATGTTTGGGAACTCATGTACACCTGTGGTAGATTCATGTCAATGTATGGCAAAACCAATACAGTATTGTAAAGTAAAATGCAGTAAAAATAAAAATTAAAAAAAATAAATAAATAATTCTTTTTTAAAGGTTCTCTATCATTTTCTGAGTCACACCGTGCTCTGAAAGAACTGAACTACTAAACAGCTATTCTTACTACCAGACCACAGAATTCAGTCTCTTCCTCTGAAATAAAATTTTAATCATTACAGTTAAATGATAACTCTTCAAAAATGTTCCTCAAAGTAGCACTGGTTTTCCCATTGATTTTGATATCAAGAAACCAAAAACTTACATTGTTCTGGCCAAAGGTCTGGTGAAGCCCGGTCAAGTTTTTCAAAACTTAGCAAAGATGCTTCTAGATCTGCCCCTAGGTCAAAACACCCAGATAAGCCAAGAAGGAACAAAACACATTATTTTACATGTTATGACATATCAATCTCAAAGAACATAAACTGGAACACTCACTCACCTGGAAGTCTAGAGATTTGAGTTCTATGATTACTGATTCTACTGTGCCATGATGTTACACAAACAAATGATTTCCTTACTCTCCCCGTCTTTAAAAAGGGAAACAATATTTTAGTAGGGTGTTGGGAAAAATGAATGTTCAAAACCACCTGTATCTTTACTCGTGTGTGTGTGTGAGTGTCTGTGTGTGTATTAAGTCGTTCAGTTGTGTCCGACTCCTTGTGACGCTATGGACTGTAGCCCCCTCAGGCTCCTCTGTCCGAGGAACTCTCCAGACAAGAATACTGGAGTGGGTTGCCATTCCCTATTCCAGGGAATCTTCCATACCCAGGGTTCAAACCCTGGTCTCCTACATTGCAGGAGGATTTTTTTACCACATGAACCACCAGGGAAGCCCATCTTTACTCATACTCAGACTCTCCTTCCAGTCACTGAAGTCCCTGCTATCAGAAAAGACAAACTCCTCTGCTCAGGCTCTGGATTCCACTGGATTTCTCTTGCTTTGTCAAAGACATCATAGTGAATAATCTATTGCACAACCAGTTTCTACCCTCTCTACTGGCTCATACTCAACAAGTAAGTCTGCTCTGGAATTTACCTTCTTTGAAGAAACTCTTGACCCCATGACTTCCTCACTACTTCATAGCAAAAGTTTTTTAGCTATCCATCCTGTTGTCTCCTCTTCCTCACCTCACAGTCTTTCTTTAGCCTACCACAAACAGGCTTCTACCCCTACATGCATGGAAACAGCTGTCACAGACGTCACTGATGACCTGTGTTGCTAAACCCAGTGGTCACTTCTTTGTTCTCTCTTATATGACCCCTCTGCAGCATCCAATCACTGACTACTCTTCTTCAAACACTCCAGCTTCTACAAAAGCACTATGCTGGTTCTTCCCCTTCCTCACGGATTCCTTCAGTCTCCCCTTCCACTCAGGGCCCACCGTAGGCTGGCTTCACTCTCAACTGAAAGTCTCCCAAGGAAATCTCATCGAGTCCCATACCCTTTACCACCATTTATATGCCAAGGACTCCATGTTTCTCTTTCCAGCCCCAATATTTTCCCGAACTTCAGAGTTATATATCTAAGTGGCTATGTGACATCTCTATGTGTGAAAAACTTTAATCCCCATCTTCTCCATCTCAGTAAACAGCACCACCATCAACTCCAGTTCTCAATCCAAAAACCCAGGGGTCATCCTTCATGCCTCCCTTCCATTACCAATCTATTCGTAAATCCAGTAGTTTCTATCTAAACCACACTCTGAAATTTCATTAATTAAGCTAGAAACTATCATTTCTCTCCTGTACCACTTCAATAGGCTCTTACCATCTCCCTGCTCCCATTCTTACCCCTCCCCATCCCTACTCTCAAACCTACTTTCCAAAAAAGTTAAATGTCAATCAGTTCAAGCCACTCTCCAGCTTAAAAGACTTCTTCCCAGCTAAATTCATGAATGCATACCTATTGTGACCTATAAAATCCTATATGACCCAGTCCCTGCCTAATTTTTTGACACCATTTCTTTTCCACTCTTGCCCTGGAACACAGAAGGTGTTTAATATTAACAACAACAGTTAACATTTGTTAAGTACATTACTTTGTGCTCAGTATACAAATTAGCTGCATAAATTAGCTAATTTAATGATATAAACAGTGGTTCCTAACATGTTCTGGGTAAGCCAAATTTTTGAAAATCTGAAAAAAAAGCTATGAACCCAGAAAATGTACATATTTATAAAATCTTTCAACATGTCCTTTTCTCTAAACAAAATTTCCTCCCAATAGTCTAAGGAACTCCCAAGTTCACATCAGGATTATCTACAATAGCCAAGACATGGGAACAACCTAAGTGTTCACTGATGGATAAAGAAAGTTTGAAAATACACACACACACAAATGGAATATTATTCAGCCACATATAAATGAGGAAATCCTGTCATTTGTGACAACCTATATGGACGTTGAAGGCATTATGATAAATGAAATAAAACAAATATAATACAACCTCACCTATGAGTGCAATCTAAAATAAGCAAACAGACAAACTCACAGAAAAAGAGATCATACTCATGGTTATTAGAAGTGGGGGTAACAAGGGGGGTAATTAGAGGAAAGTGGTCAAAAGGTACAAACTTTAGGTTACAAGGTAAATAAGTATTAGGGGTGTAATGATGACTATAGCTAACACTGCTGTATGACAGACAGGAAAGTTAAAAGAGTAAATCCTAAGTGTGTTCATCAAAAGGAGAAAAATTTTTGCCTTTATTCTTCTTTCCTTTTTACTGTACTGCTGTGAAAAGATGGACGTTAGCTGAACCAATCTATTTACTCTAAGGAAATTTCCATTGGCATTCTAATTGGTAAAGAACTCAACTCTAAAAAACTGCCTTAACTAGATATGTGAAACACAAGATCCCAATTTTCAAACTTCCAAGGAATGCTACTTATGGAAAGTTCAAGCATAACAAAAATAAACTTATTGAGGGTAGGATTCAATAACCAACAAGCATGACCTTATGATACCACAGTCTAGGGTATAACTTGACTCTACTGTGTTATTCTCATACATTAAGTAACAAATGACTTTAGATTTCAATTTTCTTCTTTTCAAGGAGGTCCCAGCAAATTAAGCATTGAAAAGAGAAAGAGTGGAAAGATCTAAACTTTTTTTCATAGCAAGATAATTTTAATTAAATCTTATAGACAGAAACAGGTGGAACTCTAAAAATAGAAGTGAGAGAGCTGGGCAGTAGTATATTTTAGGATAAGACATTTATTTAGATGCAAAATTTAAGTTCACAGTGCTCAACCTGTTTTTGTCAGATTAAAAAGATTAGAGAGAAAAGGATAAAGCTATGCAAAAGATGAGCATGAAAACTTTTACAGTCAAGCGTGCAAACAGAGTGAGAGTGGACATGGTTAAAAGGCAAAAGGAAAAAAAATACATTTCCAATATTCTTCCTGGCCAAAGGAAGGAAAAGAAATTGAGAGAAGACAGGGAAAATCAAATATAAGGAACAAAAATATAAAGACAACTTAGTTATAAACTAAAAGTTTTCATAGCCATTACTTCTATCACTTGGTTGATTTTTTTCCAACTGTGGTAAAATATACATGAAACATACCATCTTAGCCAGTATTAAGTGTACAGTTCAGGGGCATTAAGTACATTTACACTGCTTTGCAACCATCATCACCATCCATTGCTACAACTTTTTCATGTTCCCTATCTGAAAGTCTATACCCATTAAATAAATAACAACTCCACATTCCCTTGGCTAACTTTTTAAATGCTCTTTATTTTTTTCCTGGCCCAAAAAAAGAAAAAGACATTTCATTTTTAACAAGAGAGCACTCAGGCAGGATCAAGAATCTCTTTTGACTTTCAATACCCATAATTTCTTATACAGTATGTGGTTGCTTGTCGTTGTTTAGTAGCTAAATCATGTCCAACTCTTTGCGACCCCATGGACGGTAGCCTGCCAGGCTCCTCTGTCCATGGGATCTCCCAGGCAAGAATACTGCAGCGTGTTGCCATCTCCTTCTCCAGGGGATCTTCCTGACTCAGGGACCCATGTCTCCTGCATTGGCAGGCATATTCTTTACTGCTGAGCCACCAGGGAAGCCCCATACAGTATGTACCCATGCTCAAAAACCTTAAAATATTATTTAAGCATATATCTAATCATTCTTTCAATAAACATGAATTGAAGACCTACTGCTTGCCAGTAGGCGAGGCACTGTGTTAAGCCCTGAGACCCAACTACCAACGAAACAGACTTGGAATTTTCAATCTGGACTGAAAGGGGCAAACCTGACATAATAAACTGTTCTGTCTATGAAGGTACTGAGAAAGTGAGTGGTGAAGAGGGGCAAGTTCAGCTCCTGTGCTCTGTGAAAGCCTCTATGGGAGGTGACATTTAAATGAGACCTGAAACTGCCAAAGTGTTTACATGTTTGATTAATCTTCTTCTCTCCCAATGCACCTAGTAAAACGCCTTTCATAAAGCAGGATCTCAGTATAGCTTTTCTGGCCACAAGTTCCTCATTCCTGAAATGAACTTTCAAGATTCCTTCCAAACACAAAAGGAGAGAAAACTACGTATCAGTGAAATGGACATGGAGATGGAATAGTCGAAGCAAAAACAGTTCAGAAATGACTGCAAAACTTTAATCCTAAAACTGAACGGAGAGCAAAAGCCTGGGGGTATACCAAAACCACTCAATTGCTATCTGAGATGAGTTGCATCTTCGACAACATATAAGCAGAAATCGTTCAATCACTCAGCCTTAAGAAACAATTCATAAAGCAGAAACAAGAGAGGTAGAGACGTGTACATGACTACGCTAAAAAGCTCAGTTCTATTTTCCTCGGGACTCTCAGTTAGGGACCCGAGAGGGTCTCCTGCTTCCGTAGCTGCCAGGGCAACGGTCCCAATCTAAGGAGACGGGAGAGAATTGTTTTTCTCTTGTGGTTCAATCCCAGGATGAGGTCAGCCACTAACCCTAGCTAGCGCTTAAGAGAATCAAAAAATCGTTCCAGATGCTCAAAGAGAAAATAACTGACCTTTTTCAGTGAGGCGCCCGGAGGAGAAAGCTACACTAAGGCGCCTCCTTTCCTCATCAGTATCTCTTCCTCGGCCATCAGTCTCACCCAAATGAGGCTAAAGGAGGACCAGGGCGACCCTCGTCCTTTTGCCCAGAAAAGGTCCCAAGCGGGCGCCCTCCTCCATCTGCCTGGTACACTGAGAAGAAACCAGGGACCTCTGGAGCCGCTGTGAAGAACCGGCGAGCTTAAGAAGCAGCCACATCGCTTAGAAAAGAAGTGGAAGGGAAAGGATAGGAGCCCACGAAAGAAATGTAAATTCGAGTGGTAGATGGAAACGGAAGTTCCCAGGAGAGCGCAGAAGGATGTGGCAGGCGAAAGGTCTCTAAGCCGGTTCTTACCGTCCGTGGGAGACGCCATCTTCCAACCCATGTCACGTGACGTGGCCAACTGTCGGCGGGAAAGCTTGGATCCGTAAGCCACGCCCCCAAAGAGAAACCCTTCCCTCAAACCCAGGAGCCGGGTTCGTCTCCCCGCCCCTATAGGGACAATCTTTACATAGGCCCGCCCCCCGGTGCTAGCCACGTCTCCCCTCGCGCAGTGGATGAGGCGGAGCTACTGCAAAAATTCTTGCATGAACTTATTTACTTCCCTCAGTGAGTGGGCGGGGCCGCGGTTGTGCCTTTGGCCAATCGCAGTTCCGGGTTCGGGGGCGTCTTCCTCATGTGCTCGATATACAACACCGCGAGTCGCGCCGTGCCTTCCCTACCCCTCCGCCAACAGAATTTGTTGAGGTAGCGCAGGGCGAGAACGCTATCACTTCTGACCAATCGTATTCCCCCAGGGCTGGGACTGAGGGGCGGAGTCAGGCGTTAGGGCGAGTAATTGGCTAGGGGAGATTGTCCTTTCCGCCAGTGAGGAGGTGCGGCAGGATGGAGGGGCGAGGCCTGGCCGCAGTAGAGCTTCTGGACAGTCTCAGACTGTAGAGGTGCGGGGGCTGAGAAGAGGCAACCCAGAGCCATGGCGGCGGTGGCGGCGGCGGCGGCGGCATTGCGGGCCCGGATCCTCCAGGCGAGTGAGGGTAGCGCCAAGGGGTTGCGAAGCTCGAAATTCGTCCTTTCCATCCGCTCTCTGAGCCATCCCCTTCATGGCTGACCCTTCTCTGCCCATCGGACCTGTGCGGCCCTGTCCCACACCTCACTCAGTACCCGCCTTCGTTGGATTCAGCCCTGGCCCTTTTGTTCTTGAGCCTCCCCCCTTTTATGGCTCTGGCCCACTCTCCTCTTCGAGGCTTGCCCGATCCCTGCCGACACTCTCTTGCCCCACCTCTGTCGGTCTGCCCAACGTCTTCCCTTTCACCTCTGCACCCTAGAAACTCCCCTTCTGGTCACCTCTCTTAGCATTGGGCCGAGAACCTCCAAATTGTCCCCTTCCCCCACCCTTCTTCACGGTTTGCAATCCGAGGTAAAGGCCGGGGGGCGAGGGGCAGGAAGCACACGAGGGGCGAGGGTCAGTGAATGAACTTTGAATCTCCTTCTCAGAATGTTCACTCCGTTTTCCCAAAAGCAGTCATTTGCTGAGCTGTTTTCCCCAGCTACGGCTCTTTGCATGTTCCACAGGCTGTGGACTGTTGTGCCTTTGCTTGCCAAGACTTTGTTTAACTTTCTGGCAGAGTTACAGTGTTTTGTTGGCGTTGAATAAGGACACATAGTTAATGATCCCAGTTTGTTCCAGGCACGTGCAAAGAATTAAACATCTCTAAAATAGGTGATAGAAATGGGAACCAAGGAAGACAAGAAGTGTAAGTTCCAAGTTCCCACCCCAGAGTCAGCTTGTGCTGTGCTGTGCTTAGTCGCTCAGCAGTGTTCCACTGTCCGATCCCATGGACTGTAGCCGGCCAGGCCCCTTTGTCCATGGGGATTTTCCAGGCAAGAATACTGGAGTGGGTTGCCATGCCCTCTTCCAGGGGATCTTCCCAATGCAGAGATGGAACCCAGGTCTGCCGCATTGCAGGTGGATTCTTTACCGTCTGAGCTAGCAGCGAAGCCCCAACTCAGCTCTGCCCCTGGGGTTGGAGGGGGGTGGGGGTGTTCAGGTCTTCTCTGAAGCTAGCCTAAGGACAAGTGGTTGAGCTACAGGAGCTACATGCCTGAGGCCTGTAGCTGTTTCCAGCTGTTCATAGCCTTTCCCCGTTGTTCAAGCCTAGCAGGGACTTATAATATTATGAGGCAACATTATCGAACCTGCAAGAAACAGCTTTGCTTTTCTTACTCATGTTCAGCTTGGGAACTTCTTCCTCTGTATTTCTGGGCTTATAGATAACATTAGTATTTATCAGGTTCAGTGAGTTCTACTCCAGAGACTATGCATTTTTAAGATTCTTAGCAGAGTCTGCAAAGGTTCCTGTTTAAATATGCTATTTAGTGGGACAGTGTGAATGGGTTGGAAGGATTTGTCAAATGATCTGTCCTAACTCATATTTCTTGCTGTAATCCTGGTTCTGTTTTTCTAGGTTTTGTTTTGTAGTCAGAAAACAAAATTTCCACCCTATATTTTCCATTACCAACTTCTCCTGGAAATCATTTATTAAGTTGGCTTTTTTCCCTTTGCCTTTCCACCATCACAAGTCATTGAGAGACTTAAAAAACTATGTTGTCCTTTGTATCAAGGAAAAGAATCTCCTTCCCCAAGTGCTTTATTTTGGAAATAAGCACTTTTTTCTGATTCATTTGCAGAAACTTCTGCATTGACCTGAAAAAGAACAGAGATAATAATTCTAAGCCAATTAGGAGTTACTGTACCATGATAGTTTGAGAGTAGTCTAGAGTCTGGCAATCCAGATATTATCACTCCCATTTAAAGAAAACTAGTCTTAATATGACTCAGTGACTTTCTTCAGTGATACAGTGGAAAGAACACAGGCTTCACAATCATACTTGGATTCTATTCCAGCTCCACCACTTCCTAGTTTTGAGAATATTTGTGAAGATTAGAATTAATGAAGTAAGTTGTTGTTGTTGTTCAGTCACTAAGTCGTGTCTGACTCTCTGTGACCCCATGGACTGCAGCATGCCAGGCTTTCCTGTCCTTCACCACCTCCCAGAGTTTGCTCAAACTCGTGTCCATTAAGTCAGTGATGCCATTTAACCATTTCATCCTGTCCTCTCCTCCTGCCTTCAGTCTTTCCCAGCATCAGAGTTTTTTCCAATGAGTTGGCTCTTCACATCATGTGGCCAAAGTATTGAAACTTCAGTTTCAGCATCAGTCGTTCCAATGAATATTCAATACTGATTTCCTTTAGGATTGACTGGAGTTTGATCTCCTTGCAGTCCAAGGGACTCACAGGAGGCTTCTCCAACACCACAGTTTGAAGGCACCAATTCTTCCGTGCTCAGCATTTGTTATTGTCCAACTCTCACATCCATACATGACTACTATAGCTTTGACTAGATAGACCTATGTCAGCATAGTAGTGTCTCTGCTTTTTAATACGCTGTCTAGGTTTGTCATACCTTTTCTTCCAAGGAGCAAGCATCTTTTAATTTCATGGCTGCAGTCACCCGTCCACAGTGATTTTGGAGCACAAGAAATAAAGTCTCACTGTTTCCATTTTTTCCCCCATCTATTTGCTATGAAGTAATAGGACCAGATGCCATCTTCTTAGTTTTTTGAATGTTAGTTTTAGGCTAGCTTTTTCACTCTCTTTCACTTTCATCAAGAGGCTCTTTAGTTCCTCTCTACTTTCTGCCATTAAGGTGGTATCATCTGTGTATCTGAGGTTGTTGATATTTCTCCCAGCAATCTTAAAGGTCATCCAAGGTTTCCCACCTAGTAACTCTTGAGAAGACTCTTAGAGAGTCCCTTGGACTGCAAGGAGATCCAACCAATCCATTCTGAAGGAGATCAGCCCTGGGATTTCTTTGGAAGGAATGATGCTAAAGCTGAAACTCCAGTACTTTGGCCACCTCATGCGAAGAGTTGACTCATTGGGAAAGACTCTGATGCTGGGAGGGATTGGGGGCAGGAGGAGAAGGGGACGACAGAGGATGAGATGGCTGGACGGCATCACTGACTTGATGGACATGAGTCTGAGTGAACTCTGGGAGTTGGTGATGGACAGGGAGGCCTGGTGTGCTGCGATTCATGGGGTCGCAAAGAGTCGGACACGACTGAGCGACTGAACTGAACTGATGTTGCTGAGAATTCAGGACTTAAGTCTAAGCCTCTCTTTCTGTGTCAGACACTGGCCCAAACTTTGGGAAAGGAAAGATGAGTAAAATATTCACTGAAAGCTTTCCTGTTGCAATGCAATAAGTGCTAAACAGTAAGACTGCACACAGTACTGCAGGAACCTATGGAAAGAGCCCCAAACTCAACCTGTGCAATTCTAGAAAAGCTTCCAAAAGGAGTTGATCTCTGTTTGAGTACTGCAAGAGTAGTACTTTAGCCAGAGGCCTTTAGCCAAAGAAGGGAGTTCCTGCCAAGGAAAATAGCAAGTGTGAAATAAACATCTAGAGATCAAGAAGTTCAATGTGACTGGACATAGGATAGTTCTTTTCAGTAACGGTACTAATGATTGTGTCTTGGAAAATGAAGAAAAGACTAAATGACTATCATTTAGTCAAAAACTAAATGATTATGTTTTATTATGCCCTCTCAACAGCAGGGAGGCTATGTGCATGTGACAGAATGAAATCAAGTGGCCTAGAATGCTCTCCTTGGCTGATCTGTACATTTTCTGCCCTATAAGAGAGTTTGCGTGTGTGTTAAGTCACTTCAGCCGTGTCCAACGTTTTGCGAACCTATGAACTGTAGCCCCCCAGGCTCCCCTGTCCATGGGATTCTCCAGGCAAGAATACTGGAGTGGGTTGCCATGCCCTGCTCCAAGGAATCTTCCCAAGCCAGGGATTGAACCCGTGTCTCTTAAGTCTCCTGCACTGGCAAGGCGAGTTCGTTACCATTAGCACCACCTGAGAAGCCAGTAAGAGAGTTTACATAAAACATAATTAATATCCCACAAGTGCTTGGGTGTATGCTTTCATTCTGCAGAATATTACTGAGTACTTACTCTAGTCCAGGAATGCTACCAGGTGATGAGGACACAACTCTCTAGTGTTCTAAGGGAAGACAGACTTAATAATGCTATTCTCTAGTGTGATAAGAGAACTAGAGGAATTCAGGTGTTTTATGAACCCCATAATCAGGTACTTAGCCTCGACTTGATATTGAGACTTAAAAACTCTGCTACTGTACCACTCACTCACAGGAGTTAACCTTGTTTTTTCTACTTCAGAGGAAACTAAAACCATTAGATGAGAACGTCCTCAACTTCCTACTAGCAAGCCTACAGAACTGAGCCGTACCTGTACCCAAAGTGATAGGGAGCTCAAGAATAGACGTGAGCCAAGCAAATGGGATGAAACAACTCCAGGCAAGAGGGAGCAGCACGTGCAAGGGCAGTGTGAGCACAAAACATGTTGTGAATGCCCGGAGCATAGAGAAAGCAAGGAGGAGAGCAGCACACTAGGAAACTAGAGAAGTAAAGATACTATGTAGAATCTTCTAAGCAACACCGAGGTGAGTCTATCCCAAGGACAATGGAAAGCCATTGGTGGGTTTTAAACAAAGGAATGATCTGACCAAGTTTGTGTTTTAAAAAGACCCTTTGGCTCTGGAGTGGAAACAAGAATAAGAGGTTTAAGATTGAAGGCTGAGAGACCTGTTAGGAATCATTACCTGTTTGGAAACCCAGGTAAGAGACAATGATGGTGTAGAGTAGGAAGAGGAAACAAGAAAAGGGTTGCATTCCCAAGACTTCTGGGAGGACAGATTGCCAGGACTTGTTTGATTCACTGAGAAGAGAGGGAGAGAAGAGTTAGGGTGACATTTAAGTTTCTGGTTGGGCACCTAGGTGGATATTAGCCCCATTCACTGAAAGGTGGATTGTAGGAAACGGAGCTGATTGATAGGAGGACGATGAGGAAGTCAACTTTTTCCAACATGGGCCTAAATAATATCCAAGTAGAGATGTGGTGAAGACAGTTATGTAAGTATTACCTGATGAGGAGGATTCTGGTGAAAAATTAAAGATTTGGGCATCACCAGGATCTAGCTAATTAAGCCACTGGAGTTAATGAAATCACCCAAGGAGAGCTGGGACCTCTCCTTGTCCAGAAAGTCAAGCAGTTAGAGGCCAGGTATGGGAGAAGCAATCAACGAAGAAGGCAGAGAAAATGTGGCCCAAGAGATAGAAAAGATACCAGGGCATCACAGAATATAAGTGGAAAGGGGATTTGGGACAGAAGGTCTGGTTAACTCTTCACCTCTGCTGAGAGGTCAAGTACAAGAAGGACTGGGAAGAGTCCACGGTCTGGAGGAAGTCTCTGGTATTCTGGTGTTCCGTCATAAAGGTAGGAGTTGATTGAGGAGCTAGTGGGAGATGAGGAAATAACGGTTATTCATATAGAGAACCCTTTCTATTGGATGGAGAGAGGTTTTAAGATACAGGAAAGAAAGGATAATTGGTGGAAGTGTCTGAGGCAGGAGGAACAGTTGACTTCAGAGCACAGATTCAGAGATCAGCCTTAAATTGGAAGACATACTTCTTCAGTCAGACATTGACTGTGTACCTCTGTCTCCCAGTTACTCTGTCTTCATGAACCTTGGTAGCTGCCTTCTCTATAAGAGGTAAAAGGAAAAGATGATGAGTACTGGTCAGTTTGGTAGGCTTGCTAGTAGGAAGTTGAGGAAGTTTCCATCTCGTGATTTCTGTTTCCTCTGAAGTAGAAAAATCAGATCAGCTCTGTGAGAGGGAAAGGAACAGAGTTGAAAATTTTAAGAAAATTGGTATGTTTTGAAACAGCAAGGAATGTGAGCAAATAATATTTATGGTAATACAATAATAGCAGTGTTTAATGAGCACCAACTACTTGCTAAGCTGTTTTTCATACCTGAACAGTCTTGATCTAGTAATGTTATAAAGTAGGTAAATAAGATGCAGTACCTGTCCCCATGGAATTTATAATCTTAGGGTAAAAAACAAGTACCTAGGCTATTAAAACACAGCCAAATAAACCCGATAGGGAAATACTGACTGCTAGGTGTCCCAGGGGAGCCTGGTGGGCTGCCGTCTCTGGGGTCGCACAGAGTCGGACACGACTGAAGTGACTTAGCAGGTGTACAGAAAAATACACCTAACCAAGTCTGGGGTGGGGAACAACAGGCAATATAGCTTTTGAACACCTGTTGTATACCGGGTACTATGTTGGTATTGGGAATGTGGCTATAAGACATGGTGGTCTCCAGGAGGGTGTTGCTGGTTTGAAATAGCTTTTGTGGTGAAAGGAGAAGCCGCAGACTAGGCATTTTGACAGACTACTGGCCCAAAGGACCAGCACCTTTTCCTGTGGATAGTGCTGTCAGCACACAAACAAATTCTTGTACTTTATACATCCCTAAACTCTTTGGTTAACATGGTCTCTCTTCAGATAAGGTAATAGGTTATTAGACTGCACCTTCCTTTTATATTCCAGTCTTGAGTATTTTAGTTTGCTCACTTCGATTAGACTTCTGTATTTCTTAAATCAACTTCCTTAGCATATACACAAACTATTTTTTGAGAGTGACTTTATTTTAACTGATCCCACCACCCTAACCATTTGCTGATTAAGTTCTATTAAATATAACACATTCTTTTCCTCTTAGGTGTATGTGGCATTTAAAAAAATAGCTTTATTAAAATAAAATTGATCTAAGATAAAGTGTATAATTTAATGTTTTAATATTTGTATACACCTGTGAAAACATCGCAATCAAGATAGTGAATATATTAATTGCCCCAAAGTTTCCCTCTGACCTTCATCTTTTCTTCCACCGTCATCTCTAGGTAACCACTGATCTGCTTTCTGACACTATGGTTTACATTTTCTAGTTTTATATAGGTACTCTTCTTAAGTCTAACTTCTTTCACTCAGTATAATTATTATAATTATCCATGTTACATTATCAATAGTTGATTCCTTTTCATCGCTGAGTAGTATTCTAATATCTGAATATACCGTACTAGTTTCCCTATTCACCCATCCAACCTTTAAGTTGCTCCCAAATTTTACACTATTACCAGCAAAACTACTATGAACACTCATGTTTAAGTATTTGTATGGGCATATTATACATATATTTGACACTTGGTCATATACTGTCTTATAGTCAACACCTATTGTGTTAGACACCATCTTAGTGACATGAAGTTGCTCAGTAGTGTCCGACTCTGCAGTCCCATGGACTGTAGCTCACCAGGCTCCTTCCATCCATGGAATTTTCTAGGCAAAAGTACTGGAGTGGGTTGCCATTTCCTTCTCCAGGGGAATCTTCCCGACCTGGGGATCGAACCCTGGTCTCCTGCATTGCAGGCAGACGCTTTACTGTCTGAGCCACCAGGGAATCCCATCTTAGGTGTTTTCTTATTTTTAGATTTAAGGTGACTACATTTATCAGGCCAAAACTAGAAAAATACAGTCTAATGACCAAAAAACATCTTTTTTAAATCAGGACTATCCTAGAATTGAACACGTGATCGTTATGAGTTTTTGTTCTCTCATAGTTTGCTGTGTCCCACAGCCTCACAGCTTTTCTCTTTAAAGACTATATGACCCTTAAGAGCAAACACCAAGTCCTTCTTCATATGCTCACGGTAACTAGTAGAATACTGAGCAGATAGTGGCCATTCACTAAGTTTTTAGTAATTTTCTGCTCTCATTTATCAAAATAATCCTTCTTTTACCTCCCAGGTCTCTTCCAAGGTGAATTCCAGTTGGCAGCCAGCATCCTCCTTCTCTTCATCTTCAGTGGTGAGTTTATTTGGTAGTAAAGGTTGACTTCTGAAAAGGAATCCAGTACAGTTTGGGAATATTTTCTTTACATCATGGTGATCAGAGTTTATCTGAAATTTTCTATCTTGATTTTCTTATCTTGTATTATTTCTGTTATGTTGTAAGTACTTCCAGTATTGCAAAGTGATCTTTATGACTCTGATTTTTTTTAAATAATTTTATTTATTGGGGGCTTTGCTGGTCTTCATTGCCGCACAGTCTTTTCTCTAGTGCGGCCAGTAGGGGCTCCTCTCCAGTTGCAGGGCGCAGGCTTCTTATTGCCATGGTTTCTCTTATTGAAGAGCACGGACTTTAGGCACTCAGGCTTCGTAGTTGCGGCATAAGGGCCCAGTAGTTGCGGCTCCCAGGCTCTAGAGTGCAGGTTCAATAGTTGTGGCACACAGGCTTAGTTGCTCCGTGGCATGTGGGATCTTCCTAGACCAGGGATCAAACCCATGTCTCTTGCATTGGCAGGTGGATTCTTTACCCCTGAGCCACCATGACTATGACTTTTAATGCCTATGTAATATTCTATCAAGTAGATACTGTGTGAATTAACTAATAATTTTTACAAATAACGTTTAAATTTATTCCTTTTTTTCAGTATTATAAAACTAACATTTATTTACATCTTTTTTGGTTATTTTTGCTTCTTTTATATTATTTCCCTTCTGAACTGGGATTACTGTGTCAAAAGATATAAACATTTTCATGACTTCTACAGGTTTTCTTGACCCTGCCTCAAAGGTTGTCTTCTTTACAACCTTTAGAGTTGTTTTTACAGACCTACTGTCTGTTAGCCATTTGCAATAACTAAACCTGATCTGTAAGGACTGGTGCTCAAAATCCTGTTTAGGTAGAAGCATGCACATATTATAACATAGTAGTCTTTCACCTTTTTTGGCCTACAGACCACATTTGAAAATTTAATGAAAACAAACTGCTTCTTAGAAAAGCTACACATAGAAATGTTTTTAAAAATATTTTCATCATAAAGATAAGGCACGCTCATGGTAATGTGCCAGAAAGTCAGCTGGGCCAACAAATCATAATAGTTAACATTTGTTAACACAGAGTCTGCTGCTTTTTTAGTATAAGCTTGTCCGTGACATAGGTTTCCTTGGTGGCTCAGATGGTAAAGAATCTGCCTGTAGTGCAGGAGACCCGGGTTCAGTCCTTGGGTCAGGAAGATCCCCTGGAGAAGGGAATGGCTACCCACTCTAGTGTTCTTGCCTGAAGAATTCCATGGACAGAGGAGTTTGGTGGGCTACAGTCCATGGAGTTGACTTTCACTTTCTCAGTGACATATGTTTTTTATGAAGTTCCACTGTATGATTACAGGGAATTTTCCATTTACAGAGAGATCACAGTATTGAGAGGTTCCGCCCTATCTTAATCTCTCTACAGAAGAGTATATTGTGTATCTCTTTCCTAGTGGTGACATAGCTAGAAAGCAGAAAATTCAGTTATCAACCCCAGTTCTTTTCTCCTTGTGAAAGAGAAAGAGAGAAGTAAAGCAATTAACTAATACAAAGTATTGTGTTTATTTTTTTTCTCCCCCAGCCAACTGTAAAACTCTTCATTGATGGGAAATTTATTGAATCCAAAAGTGACAAATGGATCGACATCCACAATCCCGTAAGGAAAGCTGCTTTGGGGCCTGAACTCACTAGCCTAGAATTCTGGGAACACAGTGGGAAAAATAAGGACCTGGGTCTCTATTGTGAAGCACGTATCACTGCCCCTGTGACTAAATGAAGAGGGTGGGGCGGGGACAAAGGATGATTGATGTGCTGCCTTTTCCGTCAGGCCACCAATGAGGTCATTGGTCGGGTCCCTCAGTCCACCAAGGCTGAAATGGAGGCAGCAGTTTCTTCCTGCAAACGTACTTTTCCCGCGTGGGCAGACACTTCAATATTAAGCCGTCAGCAGGTCCTGCTCCGCTATCAACAACTCATTAAAGAAAACTTGGTAAGAAAGCTGAATGGTATAATTTCCCAAAGTGTTATTTAGGTGCTACTTGTCACTCTCATAGAGGCCCTGTTTGCTGCCATCCCTAACTGTACAATCCAAAGAGACATAGATCATGGCTTTCTCCCTCCAACAACTTCTCCTTGACTTTTCTTCTTTTCTGGCTGCCTGAGAACTAAAGGGAGGCACATCCTTGTGTTGGTTTCTATTTGTGTGTTTTCTCTCTAGAAAGAAATTGCCAGGTTGATCACGCTGGAACAAGGGAAGACCCTGGCGGATGCTGAAGGAGATGTGTTTCGAGGCCTCCGTAAGCAGGGAGTCCCTCTAGGGGAGTTCAGGGACACTGGGAAGAAGCAAAGGAAGATAAGGGTCCCCCAGAGTGGGGGACTTCCCGCTTCCTTTATGTAGGTTTTGCTATCCCATGATATCCTAATACTTGTGGGAAATGACAGTACCTGGGTATCTGTGCTATTGGCTTACTTCATTATTGTACTCCAATAATCTTCCAGTTGGTTTATGCATTTCACTGCCGTCTTTCCATTTAGATGATCTCGCTTCATGCAACATCTTCACATAGCAAATCAGTGCTCTTTCCATCTATCATTGGCCTTGCCACTCAGGGCTGACTAGAGCATGATGAAGCTAAGTACTGGGCAGTGTGAAGAGTTGCTCGCCTGACTGCTGCTTCTCTGTTCCAGAGGTGGTTGAGCATGCCTGCAGTGTGACGTCCCTCATGCTGGGGGAGACCATGCCATCCATCACCAAAGACATGGACCTTTATTCCTACCGTCTGCCTCTGGGGGTGTGTGCAGGCATTGCTCCGTTCAATTTTCCTGCCATGATCCCCCTTTGGATGTTTCCCATGGCCATGGTGTGTGGAAATACCTTCCTGATGAAACCATCAGAGCGAGTCCCTGGAGCAACTATGCTTCTTGCCAAACTGTTTCAGGACTCTGGTGCCCCTGATGGAACACTGAATATCATCCATGGACAACATGAAGGTACCTGCCCCTCTGGACCTGGCACTTAATCTGGCTACCAAAAACCAAGGTGTTGAGTCAGTGATGGGGTGTTTTAGGGTGTTTTAGGGATAAAGGCATTTGCTAATAATAAGTAACCTCGTTTTTTAAGAAAATGTTTGTTGACTGTTTTGCCATCTCTGTGCTAAGGTAACTAACTGGGGAGTAGCAGTGTTTCTTGCCCTACAGAATATATTAGGACAAAGAACTATGGTTGGGGCAAGATAGGTAAAATTAAAGAGTAAGTTTTCATTTCAATACTGAAGGGACTTAACATTATTTAACTCAGAATTTTTAGACCACAGAGGTACCGAAGTCCTTCTGATTATATAATAATGGCTAATACTTAAAAAGTGCTTCCTTGTTTCAAGCACTGTTCCAAAGCCTTCCATCTATTCTCTCATTTAATCTTTACAATCACTCTTTCAGGGAGGTACTATTATCTTCCCATTTTACAGATGAGAAAATTGGGGCATAATGAAATCAGCTGATTTTGCCCAAAGTCATATTGCTGGAAACTGTCAAAAGTTGCGATGTGTATATTTAAACAGGTCAACCAGGGACTTCCCTGGTGGTCCAGTGGCTAAGACTCTGAGCTCCCAGTGCAGGGGGCCCAGGTTCGATCCCTGGTCAGGGAGCTAGATCCCACATGCTACAACTAAGACCCAGAGCAGCCAAATAAATAAATAAAATTTTATTTTTAAAAAATAAAATAAACAGGCCAACCATGGTTTTTACTTTTAAATATTGTTCTCTATTGCCTCTCACATGAGGGCACAGTAATATCTGAGAGTTCCAATACAAGTGACAGTTGAGGAAATATCATATTCATAAAAGACAAAAGGAGGAGTTGAGTATTGAAAGGCTTTTATTTTGAAGGAAAATAGGAGCTGTAGCCTTCAGAGTTTTTTTTAATATAAATTTATTTATTTTAATTGGAGGCTAATTACTTTACAATATTGTATTGGGTAGCCTTCAGAGTTAAAGTAAAAATTCTGGACTAGCAATTGGGAAAAACAATGAAAGAGAACACGTTAAATAGAATTTGTAGTTTAAAGAATTTAAGAGAGGGACTTCTCTCGCGGTCCCATGGTTAAGACTCCACACTTCCACTGGAGGAGGGGGCGCAGGTTCAGTCCCAGGTTGGGAAACTAAGATCCAATTAACGGTGCTGCGTGACAAAAAAAAAAAAAAAAGAATTTAAGAGAACAAGGGCAGAACTCTAAAAGGGGATTCCAGGGCAAGAAAACAAAAGTATGAAACTTCCCTTTCATAGCAGTGCGAAAAGGACAAATGTGCTATTCTGAGAAGCCCATAGCCCTTTCTTCCTTTGTGATACTCATTTATTTTCTTCTTAAAGCTGTAAATTTTATTTGCGATCATCCGGATATCAAAGCAATCAGCTTTGTGGGATCCAACCAGGCAGGAGAGTACATCTTCGAGCGAGGGTCAAGACATGGCAAGAGAGTTCAAGCCAATATGGTGACTTCTTATTCCTTTTTCCCCCAAATTCTGTTGTATGTATTAAAATTACCTGGAAAAAGCCCTTCAGCAGAGGAACCACTCATCTCACCCTAATGCCAGTGTTTCTTTATTCACAGTTCATCCTGGTTATCTTCCCTTTAACCACAAACCTTGTGATGAGTTTTATTCTCAGTCACTTTAATTACCGTTTAGTTTATCCAGGTAATCTCAGTGATAAAGTCACATTTCTCCTTAAGAAAGATATTCAGATTCTTTGGGCTTCAGCCCAAAATTCTGTTTCTGGCCCTATTTCTTCCTTCATCCCATGCTTTCAGCTAGCCCTCATCCTTCCTGCCTTTAAGGCAAATCCTAACTACTAATGTTAAAGATGTGATCTTCCCTAAGAGTCCAGGCTATTTAAGGCACTGTGGTGGTGGTGGTTTAGTAAAGAGCCAGATATCCCTGTATGATATCTGAGTGTGGTTTACTTGACTGCACAGTTTTTTTGTTCCTTAGTGACTAGATCCTTGCCAAATACTTTGTGGTCATTTGATACTAAATATAATGTCCAGTTGCCATTCTTACTGTTCCACTAAGAGCAGAAAGGGAAGCCACCTATCCACAGGCTTAGAAACTATTCATGATATGCCCATTTATTTCTTTTCATGGCTGGATGTGTTTTGGCCAGTTTGATTTATGCCTCTACATATTTCATCAATGTGTTTTGTGTCTAACATTAATGCTCTGTGTAACGTGATACAGTTAAGTAGGAGACAAGGTGTCTATTCAAGTATTCAACTATAGTATATCTGTAAATATATGGAAAATGACCCTGTGTCATCCTACATGGAAATTTATGAGGCTGTGTATCTAGAAGCAAGTCAATTAGGGGAACTTCTTTCTACAAATTATCTGTCAGGAGGTCTCCCTCCTGTTTTGCCTTTCAGCTGGCTACTGGAAACCCTTTGTTTACATTGCTCTTCATATAACTGGAAACCCTAACAAACAACAGATTCTTTCCTACCTAACTTAGAAAAGAGAAGGGAGTTCTCCTTGGTTCCTAGATGAAGTGTTTACCCTGTCAATCTGAATGTGATTGAGACAGTATTTTGTTTGGGGTGGGTTTTTTTTTTTTTAATAATAGTTTTGATCTAAATAAACACCTGTCAGCTTTTCAGCTGAGAAAGTGAAGAAAAAGTAACTCGGAGACTTACTCAGTGTTGCCAGGACTTAAGCAATATCAAAATGATAATAAATCTCCTTTCAAAGCAGCATAGGATAAATTCCCAAGTCCTTTTCTTAAATTCTCATCTGAAAACTTAGATTCTTTAGTTTATTAGCCTAACTGTATTTTACCAAGGAAGATTCATGTACTTTCTGTATTTCCTTAGGGAGCCAAGAACCATGGAGTAGTCATGCCAGATGCGAATAAGGAAAATACCCTGAACCAGTTGGTTGGGGCAGCATTTGGAGCTGCTGGTCAGCGCTGCATGGCTCTTTCAACAGCAATCCTTGTGGGAGAAGCTAAGAAGTGGCTGCCAGAGCTGGTAGAACGTGCCAAAAAACTAAGAGTCAATGCAGGTAACCAATTTTTAGACTTTGCAACTCTGGCACTAAGCTCTGGGTTTTGCATTGGCCTTGTCCAGTGGGAGCGGTCATGTTTATTCTTACCACTGTCTCTCTTTGTACTGGACTACTTGTCATTCAGATTCATCTTTAATTATCACTCATCGTTTATGTTCATAAAGACCTTAAATACTTCTGTGTTGTTTTACAGGAGACCAGCCTGGAGCTGATCTTGGCCCTCTGATCACTCCCCAGGCAAAAGAGCGTGTCTGTAACCTGATTGATAGTGGAACAAAGGAAGGCGCTTCCATCCTTCTTGACGGGCGAAGTATTAAAGTCAAAGGTTATGAAAATGGGAACTTTGTTGGGCCAACCATCATTTCAAATGTCAAGGTGAACAACTGTGAATTATTTAGTTCACAAACATATGAGCTGAAGGCACCACTGGAGACAATGGAATCTCATTCCTCTAATTTATAAATGAAGACATTTAATGACTAGAGACCTCATCTCTTGCCAGAATTACTCAATTATTTTATCATTAAGTCACCCCTCCTGACTCCCAACCTCTTTCCACTGTATCAGCGGTTGGAAAACTTCCGTTAAGGGATAAAAAGTAAATATTTTTGGCTTTGCAGAGATAAATAGCCTCTGTCACAAATACAATATATCAACCACCCAGTGTTTATTGAGCCCCCCCAGTTACTGGCTCAGCAGTAAAGAATCCACCTGCAATGAAGGAGACCCGAATCCTTGGGTTGGGAAGAGCCTCTGGAGGAAGAATGGCAGCCCACTCTAGTATTCTTGCCTGAAGAATTCCATGGACAGATGGACCTGGCAGGGTAGAGTCCATGGAGTTGCAAAGAGTCGGACACGACTGAGTGACTAACACTTTGACTTCACTTTCAATGTTTATTGAATACGTGCATCTTCACCAGAAAGCAACGAAAGAAAAAGAACTGGTGTCAATTTTTATTTATCAAAACTCTGAAAGTTGCTTATCTAAAATTAATGACTACATTGAGGGTTGTTTTTTTTTTTAAGATCATATATCCTCACTATTCCTATTATAATCCTGAATAATCAAGAGTTGAATCTAAGTATAATAGAACTTGAGATTCTTTGCCACAGAATCACTGAGGAAAAATCCACTTATCCAGCTACAAACACAGCTACAGTGGTGAAAGATGTTTTGAATGTTTAATGTGACCTGATACCAAAATAAAAACGGACAGACTCATTTAGGAGGCAAAGGAATGAAGAAGAAAGGATTATTTATGTTACAGAAAACTTACCACAGGATTTCTTTAAATAGAAAAATTCTCGTTATGTTTTTAATATATATTTGATTTCTAAAATGAATTTTCAAGTAGCTTTTCAGTAACATAACAGTTGTGTAAACAAGTAATACAGGCATAAATCAAGAAGCTAGTGATGGGTCATGAGATCAAAAAATACACTGCATAAAGGAAAGGAGTGTAGTTATGTCGTTACAGAAATACGAGTTTCAAGTTACTTATGATTGGTAGCTTGGAAGATGGAGCATGGAAAGAAAGGACTTTTTTTTTTTTTACAGGTGATTTGAAATGAAAAGAGATCACTAACCTAAAAATTGTGCATGTAAGCTGTGGGTAATAAAATACCAAATACGCAAAAAATACTGACTACTTTTCTGATGCATCACTCTTGGCAGCCAAACATGACCTGTTACAAGGAGGAGATTTTTGGCCCAGTTCTTGTAGTTCTGGAAACAGACACTTTGGATGAAGCCATCAAGATTGTAAATGACAACCCATATGGAAATGGAACAGCCATCTTCACCACCAATGGAGCCACTGCTCGGAAATATTCCCACTTGGTGGATGTTGGGCAGGTTTGTGAACAGAATTTTTAGGAGATTCTTGCAGCCATTTACAGTTTCCTGTGTAAGGGGAGAAGGTAAACGGGTCAGTCACTGCTCCCAGCTCTCCCTTGATGCCCCATTTCTTCCTCAGGAATAAAAGTTCATGGGATGGAGGATCGGGTGGAAGGTGGGTAGTTAAATTGGTCTCTCTGATGCCCAACACTTGTGCTTCTAAACGGAGAGTTCCTTCGCGGAGTCTTTCTTAGTGGTTGATGTGGCTTTGTTCTGCTTTAGGTTGGGGTGAATGTGCCCATTCCAGTGCCTTTGCCAATGTTCTCATTCACCGGCTCTCGCGCTTCCTTCAGGGGAGACACCAATTTCTATGGCAAACAGGTAACTTCAAGTTTTAAAAAAATATTTTTCCTCTAAGAAACTCTCTTGAACATATTCAGGAACAAGGATTCTGCAAGAAAGGAACTGCCTGCAGCTTCTGTGAGGTTATATGTGGTTCAGCAGTACTTGTCAGTAGGTTCCCTAGAAAAGATATAGGAGTTAATAAAACTTTGCTATTTCCTGAATAACTCAAGGCAACAGAGTTTTGGGGGAAGAGCTTGAGTAAGTCCAAGCTTCTGTATGTGCCCTCTCCTCTGCCTATGACCCTCTCTTCCTACATCCTATTTCTACCCTCCTTCATGACTGTTAACCACGTTTAAAGTGTGGATTTGCTAAAGAAAGGTACCTCTCACCACCATCCCCTCCAATGCTGGCTTGGGTATGTCCCTCAAGTGCTCCCACCACACATTTCCTGTTAGTCACTCATTTACTAAAACTTTTATTGAGTACCTTCTGTATATTAAATAATTTTCTAAATATAATAAATGCTATAAGTATAGCATCAAATAAAAAATATATAAAGCAGATCTGGAACCAAGTTACCACCATTGTCACATCCTTCAACTTGTGCCTATACCCTAAAGCAAGACCAGGCATGGCATGATCAAACAGTAGAAATGGGTTAGAGCCCAGTGAGTGAATGAGGGAGAGAGTAGCAAGAGATGAGGTTAGAGAGGTAGACAGAGGCAAGTCAATGGGACTCTAACGCATGTTAAGAAGCCCTTGTCACACTGTAATTATTATTTACTTATCTGCAGGATATAGCACCAGAGCAGGTAACTAAATACATGTTGGACAAATGGCCTGGTGAAAAGTGCTTTGTAGTCCCACAGAAATACAGCCATTTTGGAACCTTCAGTAAAAAATTACTTGTTTTCTATACAGGTCTCCCTTTGTAGGTTAATGATAAATTAACAGTGGGATTACATAGCAGAGTATCACAGTGTGGCCAGCTGGTTAAGACAACACTCGTTGACTTGTTTTCTATACAGGTCTCCCTTTATAGGTTAATAATAAATTAACGGTGGGATTACATAGCAGAGTATGACAGTGTTGCCAACTGGTTAAGACAACACTCGTCATTTCAAGATGGATTATCCAATTTGTGCATTAGTCACAGCTTTTGTAAAAATGATTAATTTGATACAATTAAACATTTCTTTCAAGGGAAGCAGAGTAAAACTGTTGCTTAAAAGTTTGTTGGTCTGGGGTTTTTTTCAACCCCCATGCCTGTTTAATTACTAAGTTACTCTAGTAAGTGAAGCAGTAAGTGAGGCTTCCTAGAGTAATAGACTAACCAGAGTTTGAAGTCTTAAATCCTTAGGCAATTAAATTGCTATTTTGCATTCTGTAAAGAAGACATAAAGGTATCATTCTTACATAATAAAATGTAAACTTGTATCTTATATTGAAAGTATGTAATAATCTCTAAAAAAATTGTTTTCTATATTAACATGGCCCAGATTTTGTCTGTTAATTCTAGAGGTATATTTTAATCAAGCTAGTGAGTTGTGTTCTAACAGTACTCTTCTAGCTCGCTAGTAATTTTGTGTGTTAAATTTGTACACTCTATTCTCTTTTGCTCAAGCCTATTCTTATAAAATAAATACAAGTTTAACAGTTTACATTGTCCAGTTTTTACATTTAGATATTCTTGGCTAGTTTTAGCATAATGATAGCTAAGATTTGACTCTACTATGTGCCAGGTAATATTTTAAGTATTTTACATAGATTATCTCATGAATAATATATTGAATTCTGGTTGCACCTGTTCTGCAAGTAGGAACATGAATAGCATTTCACAATACCTCCTTCAAAAGTTGATTAAAAGAAGAATCATGAAACCCCCAGGCATATATGATAACTCTTTTTTTTCTTTGTTTTCTGTAGGGCATCCAATTCTATACTCAGCTAAAGACTATCACTTCTCAATGGAAAGAAGAAGATGCTTCTCTTTCCTCACCTGCTGTAGTCATGCCTACCATGGGCCGTTAGAAACAAGTCTGTTCCAGACTCGGTGCATACTGAGTAATCACTGTTTATTTTTGACCAATTCCAACTGCCTACTTTACTCAGATCCCTGGGATTGGAATACCTTGTAACTAAAATCTTTCTCAGGACCATTGACCCCTGTTAAGTTGCTAATAGGGAGACTCCTAGAGTAACTCTGAAACCAGATTTTCACTTGCTCTTCATAATTTTATTTTTGAGGTCACTGTTCTAACTGTGAAATGCTTATCTGGAATAAGAGCTTAGACCTGTTTTCTAAAAATTGTCCCCATTTCTGATGAATGACGTGGAGGGAACATTAGTGTGTGTAAAGAAGATCTCCCAAGGAAGAGGAGCTCTTGGATGGAGACATAGGTCATAATTCACCCTTTGGTTGATCCTTACACAGTCCTACATAAATGCCAGTGGGTCAAACCCCTCTGCCAGGCTTTTCGGAGCCTCTCATTTATCCCACATTACAAAGACATAATCCATCTCTGCTTATCCCACAGTTGTGACAACTGCTGCTTTCTTTCCTGCTGAATGCCACTTTGTCCTAGTGATTCATGATCACAAATTCTACCATTGTCACTGTTCCTGCTTCTTAAAACCACTTACTATGGATACCTCAACTTTTTGGATAAATCAACTTTTTGTTGCTTGTGCCAAGTGTTAAATTTCAGGGTTTGCTTCAGTAATCATTAATTAGTGCGTCAGTCATTAATTTAGATGCCAGCAGGTTTTGTTTTATTTTTAAGAAAACTATTTCAGAAGTTATATTAGGCCCAGAAATCAAGAGGTGTTCCAACCATGAAAGTCAGCCAGACTTTTTTTTTTATGTTCAACAGGATCTCACATTTATTGAGAGATGATTAATGGTTAAAAAAAAGGCAATGCCCTTTTCTCATTAGTTGAACAAGAAACTGAAGAAACATTACCTAAATGTTTTATAATATTTTTCTCTTCCAAAATTTATTTCTGAAAACAAGTTTTAACCACTGTTCTGCACTTTGAAATAAAATTAATCCAGACTAAATCAGTATAATGGACAAGGACAGAAGGTTTCTTAGGACTCCTGGTACTCTACTTCGAGTAACAAAGGGTCAGAGAAAATGAACCACCCTCGAAGATACAATCTTGGGTAACACTGTTAAATTCTCCAAACAAAAATTCTTCCTGAAAATATTCTTCCAGTTTGGAAGGGGAAAACAAAATTCCCACTTTCTGGACTAGAGACCCAAAACCTTCAAACTCAAGTGTTCTCCAAGTGTGAGCAAGATTCTTACCTAAAGTAAGTCTAACCTGATACTACTTGCTGCATTTTTTATATTGTGCTTTTCTCTTGCCTGCATTTCTCATTTGTGATACTTTTAATGAAAGACCCCTTAATGTAAAGTAATTGATTAGGGCCTAAGAAATTTCAAAGCTCTCTATGTGTGAGGTAGTAGAAGAAGTGCATTGATAGCTCTTCTGCAAACATCTTTATGCTTTTTGTTTCTTTGCTATAGCTCAACTTTAAGTCAGAACAGAAATTTATGTATTAAACAGAATAGATTATTTCTGCTCTACCATGCTGGCTGAATCCTGTCTTTCTGATATGGTCTTCACCCACTGAACTAGGGAAAGGCGTCTCATTTCTGATAGAGTTCTGGTTGTCAGGCAGATGATAGAAAGTCACAACCTTCAATCATTTAAGGTGACTGAACTTTAATAAAATATGTTTTATGACCCTGCTGGCCCATTTTTTTTTTAGGGGGGGGAAGGTCTGCCTTCCTAAAGGTGAGGCAATAGAAATCTATAATTTTGTAATAGAATGCTCCTTGTTTTATCTCTTATTACAGCTGGTAACTGATAGTAATACTTAATTCAGTCCAACAACTACAGGCTGGGTTGAATGAAAGGTCATTTTTGTCTAAATTCCAAGTGGAATTAAATATAATCCCAGAGACACCTAAGTTTTCCTTACATATAAGGGAAATCACTCTTTAAGAAATACTAACTCGTCAGAACTGTGTTGCTATAATTAGAATCAACTCATTTGGCTAGCTATTTGCTGCTCAGAAGAGTTTCTTATTTCTTAGATGGAAAAAAAATCTGTACAGTTCATGCTAGTAGCAGCTAAAAAAGTGGCCTCATTTGAAATTTCTCAGATTCTACATTGTACTAATTGATTATGTACAACAAATTACAAGTAAAAAGCTCTTGAAAAGAAACCCTGTTTTTGTTTTGTTGTTTTTTTATGGTATCATACTTCCTTATAATGCCTTTATCTGCTAGCCTGTAGTGACTCAAGCTTCCCAGCTCTGCACAAACCCAAGAGGTACATGGTCATTATGTTTATTCTTACATAAATGATAGTACATATTTTAGCTGGGCTATATATTTCAAATGGCAATTTATAGGTTTTCCACACAAAGCACAAATATGCATTTGTATTAAATATATGCTTTCCTTAATATGGACATTGTTATTAAAATGTCCACAATCCAAAAAAAAGTCCACAGTCTCATACTAATGTTATTATTTGTTTCACTGATCCCTGAGAACTGGCTAGTAGAGAAAAGAACTGTGACTTTGAAGAAGCTACATGAGGAAAAGAAAGAATTACACGTATTGTTGGTTAGATTACAGCTCCTTACTGTGTCAGACTCTTGTGATCCTTTCTGAATATTGCGTATCAACAGTTCACCAGTAGAATTTAAGATTGGCACTTGCTGGGTGATGAACGTTTGATCTTGAAGCTTACTTTCATCCCTACAATAATGACAAAGTGAGACTTGTCAACAACTGTACACACATGGAACTTGGTTCAAAAAATAGACTTTTGTTATTCTCACTCAAGTCTTGTATGTCTAAGATGTGCACAACCACCACTGTGATCAGGCTCACATTCATTGACTGTCAAGAGAGCTTACCCAGACTCCTTTGTTGTTTCATCGTCAGGAACAACATAGTCTGGAACTGGAGGTCTAGAACTCTGGCTGTATTTCCTATAGTGGGGATATGTTAACAATGAGGCAACATCGTCACATGCCATGTATTTCAACTACACTTTTAAAACTGCTAAAGGGAAATGTTCCAGTTGGATGGGTTTCTAATTTTCAAAAATGCTATTATACACACATAGAGGCAAGTATATTAGGCAAGTTAATTAAAACTTACATTCTCCTAAAGTTGAGACACTGACTTTAAGAAATGGAAATATTTATGAAGATAAATCATGATATTCATACAATAGATATTAATTGTAATGGGCAAGGTTGAACCAGAGTACTGACCAAAAGCAAGCCCCAAAAATTCCCTTCCCACAAAAAGAAGATCAAAACACAAGAAAATTACCCAATGGAGATAGACCCAGTATGAAAATTTTTCCTAATACTTTGGGAAATCTAGTTTAAGAACAGGAAAATAGGCCCTCTCGCCTTCTGAGATGGCCCACATTCTGTCTATTGATTATCTCTCTGAGTATTCGGTTTCTCCCTGAATGAATCTGCTTTATTTTTGGATTATTTAATATAGTCAGATTATGAATGGGGTTATGCTGCTTTCATATGCACCTAATTGAAGACAAGTTTTAGGAGTGGGGTGTGTCTTTATTTGCTTACAAATCAACCTACTAAAACTGTAACTCTGTGAAGCCCACTTTCAAATTAGGATGATGTTGATTTCCAGTTCATCACTGAAAATACTACTTGTATATCTTCTGTCTAGAATGCTTTTTCCACCTCCCTTTTGTTCCTGTTTCCCTTTAGAGATCAGCTCAAGCTTTTACTTCCTCAGAGACTTTTCCTGATCTCAATTAGGTCAGACTCCCCTAATCTAGGCTCAGTTCAGTTCAGTTCAGTTCAGTCGTTCAGTCATGTCCGACTCTTTGCAACCCCATGGATCGCAGCACGCCAGGTATCCCTGTCCATCACCAACTCCCGGAGTTCACTCAGACTCATGCCCATCGAGTCCGTGATGCCATCCAGCCATCTCATCCTTGGTTGTCCCCTTCTCCTCCTGCCCCTAATCCCTCCCAGCATCAGAGTATTTTCCAATGAGTCAACTCTTCCCATGAGGTGGCCAAAGTATTGGAGCTTCAGCTTTAGCATCATTCCTTCCAAAGAAATCCCAGGGTTGATCAGAATGGACTGGTTGGATCTCCTTGCAGTCCAAGGGACTCTCAAGAGTCTTCTCCAACACCACAGTTCAAACGCATCAATTCTTTGGGGCTCAGCCTTCTTCACAGTCCAACTCTCACATCCATACATGACCACAGGAAAAACCATAGCCTTGACTAAACAGACCTTAGTCGGCAAAGAAATGTCTCTGCTTTTGAATATGCTATCTAGGTTGGTCATAACTTTTCTTCCAAGGAGTAAGCGTCTTTTAATTTCATGGCTGCAATCACCATCTGCAGTGATTTTGGAGCCCCAAAAAATAAAGTCTGACACTGTTTCCACTGTTTCCCCATCTATGTGCCATGAAGTGATCGGACTGGATGCCATGATTTTCATTTTCTGAATGTTGAGCTTTAAGCCAACTTTGTCACTCCACTTTCACTATCTGGGCTCTCTTACCATTAAATACCACTCCTTTGAACCTATGTCAGAGTGGTATTTTTCTTTGTGTGATGACTTGAACAATATTTTTCTTCCCGTGTAGATCATAACTCCCTGAAATCAAGCATGATGTCTTTATTTGCTTAACACTATATCCTCAATAAACTGTCGTTTAGTCGCTCAGTCGTGTCTGACTCTTTTTTGACCCCATGGACCATAGCCACCAAGCTCCTCTGTCCGTGGGATTTCCCAGGCATGAATACTGGAGTGGATTGTCATTTCCTTCTCCAGTATAGATGACATTCAGTATGTATTATGGTAAATGAATTGATGGATTAAATAAAAATTTAAATATCTCCATAAATGTTTATGGAAATGTTTCCGTATTTTTCATATGGAAAGTATGGCTTTCCATATTTTTCATTGGCCTTTCATACCACCTTCACTTCTTACACAAAAAATCTTTTTTTTTATTAATTTTTTTCTTTAGGCTGTGCTGATCTTCGTTGCTGTGCTCTATGGGCTTTCTCTAGTTGTGGCGAGCTGAGGTTACTCTGTAGTTGCAGTATGCAGGCCTCTCATTGCAGTGGCTTCTCTTATTGTGGAACACGGGCTCTAGGGCACAGCAGCTTTGGTAGTTGAGGCACATGGACTCAGCAGTTGCAGCTTCCAGGCTCTAGAGCACAGGCTCTATAGCTGTGGTGCACAGGTTTATTTGCTCCAAGACGTGGGATCTTCCTGGCTGAGCCACCAAGGAAGCCCTCTTAAGCTAAAAATCTTAAGCATTTACTTTCTTCTCTATATTCCTTTTATTCTTTATCACCACACCCTGCTTCTCCTTCCTTAGTGTGTCTGTTTCTTTTCTTTATTCCAACTGCTTCCACTCTTGCTTAAACACCACACATGCCCAGAGTTGTGCAGCAGCTTCTGCTGGTCCCAGTTCTATGTATGTCCTTCAATCTGTCATACATGTCACTGTGCTAGGTTAAGGTCACCTCAGAACAATGACGCAAACCCTTCCAATAGAAGAATCTAAGAGTATGGCTTATTGTTCTTTGTATTCCTCCAAGGCAGAGAAGAAAACTATGCTGCATTACTCCAGAATCTATATTACAAAGTTCAGAATTTTCTGCATGGTTTTTAAGGCTCATCATAATTCAACCCGTAGATTAAACTTTATTTCTAATTACTAATTACTCTTACAAATAGCTGTGAAGAGAAGCAAAAGAAAAAAGGAAAGCTATACCCATTTGAATGCAGAGTTGCAAAGAATAGCAAGGAGAGATAAGAAAGCCTTCCTCAGTGATCAGTGCAAAGAAATAGAGGAAAACAATAGGATGGGAAAGACTAGCGATCTCTTCAAGAAAATTAGAGATACCAAGGGAACATTTCATGCAAAGATGGGCTCAATAAGGACAGAAATGGTATGGACCTAACAGAAGCAGAAGATATTAAGAAGAGGTGGCAAGAATGCACAGAAGAACTATACAAAAAAAGATCTTCCACAACCCAGATAATCACGATGGTGTGATCACTAATCTAGAGCCAGACATCCTGGAATGTGAAGTCAGGTGGGCCTTAGGAAGCATCACTATGAACAAAGCTAGTGGAGGTGATGGAATTCCAGTTGAGCTATTTCAAATCCTAAAAGATGATGCTGGGAAAGTGCTGCACTCAATATGTCAGCAAATTTGGAAAACTCAGCAATGGCCACAGGACTGGAAAAGGTCAGTTTTCATTCCAATCCCAAAGAAAGGCAATGCCAAAGAATGCTCAAACTACTGCACAATTGCACTCATCTCACCCGCTAGAAAAGTAATGCTCAAAATTCTTCAAGCCAGGCTTCAGCAATACACGAACCATGAACTTCCAGATGTTCAAGCTGGTTTTCAAAAAGGCAGAGGAACCAGAGATCAAATTGCCAACATTTGCTGGATCATCGAAAAAGCAAGAGAGTTCCAGAAAAACATCTATTTCTGCTTTATTGACTATGCCAAAGCCTTTGACTGTGTGGATCACAATAAACTGTGGAAAATTCTGAAAGAGATGGGAATACCAGATCCCCGGACCTGCCTCTTGAGAAATCTGTATGCAAGTCAGGAAGCAACAGTTAGAACTGGACATGGAACAACAGACTGATTCCAAATAGGAAAAGGAGTACGTCAAGGCTGTATATTGTCACCCCGCTTATTTAACTTATATGCAGAGTACATCATGAGAAACACTGGGCTAGAGGAAGCACAAGCTGGAATCAAGATTGCCAGGAGAAATATCAATAACCTCAGATATGCAGGTGACACCACCCTTATGGCAGAAAGTGAAGAAGAACTAAAGAGCCTCTTGATGAAAGTGAAAGAGGAGAGTGGAAAAAGTTGGCTTAAAGCTCAACATTCAGAAAACTAAGATCATGGCATCCTGTCCCATCACTTCTTGGGAAATAGATGGGGAAACAGTGGCTGATTTTACTTTTTTGGGCTCCAAAATCACTGCAGATGGTGACTGCAGCCATGAAATTAAGACGCTTACTCCTTGGAAGGAAAGTTATGACCGACCTAGACAGCATATTCAAAAGCAAAGACATTACTTTGCCAACAAAGGTCCGTCTAGTCAAGGCTATGGTTTTTCAGTAGTCATGTATGGATGTGAGAGGTGGACTATAAAGAAAGCTGAATGCTGAAGAATTTATGCTTTTGAACTGTGGTGTTGGAGAAGACTCTTGAGAGTCCCTTGGACTGCAAGGAGATCCAACCAGTCCATCCTAAAGGAGACCAGTCCTGAGTGTCCCCTGGAAGGACTGATGTTGAAGCTGAAACTCCAATACTTTGACCACCCGATGCGAAGAGCTGACTCATTTAAAAAGACCTTGATGCTGAGAAAGTTTGAAGGCAGGAGAAGGGGATGACAGGATGAGATGGTTGGATGGCATCACTGACTCAATGGACATGAGTTTGTGTAAACTCCAGTAGTTGGTGATGGACAGGAAGGCCTGGCATGCTGTGGTCCATGGGATTGCAAAGAGTCGGACACAACTGAGTGACTGAACTGAATTACTCTCTATCATCACCAAATTTCCTCAAGCCAGGAAGTTTCTCCTTAGTGTTGCCTAAATATCCTCCGGACAAAGGTCCATATAGTCAAGGCTATGGTTTTTCCAGTAGTCATGTATGGATGTGACAGTTGGACCATAAAGAAAGCTGAGCATTGAAGAATTGATGCTTTTGAACTGTGGTGTTGGAGAAGACTCTTGAGAGTCCCTTGGACTGCAAGGGGATCAAACCAGTCAATCCTAAAGGAAATCAGCCCTGAATATTCATTGGAAGGACTGATGCTAAAGCTGAAGCTCCAATAGTTTGGCCACATGATGTGAAGAACTGACTCATTGGAAAAGACCCTGATGCTGGGAAAGACTGAACACAGGAGGAGAACGAGATGACAGAGGATGAGATGGTTGGATCTCATCACCAACTCAATGGACATGAGTTTGAGTAAACTCTGGGAGTTGGTGATGGACAGGGAGGCCTGGCATGCTGCAGTCCATGGGATCACAAAGAATTAGACTGAGCTACTGAACTGAACTGAAATACCCTCCACCCAGTCCTCCCTCTGGGCTTTTTCTCATGGTGTCTACTAAGTCCTAGCCTGATGTGCCCTCCTCACTCTCTCTACCCTTCTCACTCTTTACCACTATCCTATAAGGCACCCATAAAGTTGCCCTCTCAGTCTTCCCTGACTACTCCAGCCCACTGACAAACTGTCTGCACTTCAATTACACTTTATTGTGCCATCTAATTTTCCTTTTTATGCTTGGCTTTGGGAAATCAAACTGTAAGCTCTTGAAATCAAAGGCAATGTCCTTTAATTCTTTTGAATCCCTACAGTACCATGGTGCCAAGCATTTAACAATCAGTTGATAAGTGGTTGATTTTAGTCACTTTATAGTTCATTACCAGGGTTACAGTCACTGATAAAACATGTGAAAAAAGAGAGTAAAACTAATCATTAAAAATAATTATTTGGAGTAACTGTGGTTTTCTGTTTTCCTTTCTAGGTCCTTTTTTTTTTTTTTTTTTTTGGTATTAAAGAGTCCCATGGTTAACATTCAGCTTTGTAATCATTTACTTATCTTTGCAGACCAACTGAATCTTAACAATTGCTATGCTTCTCTTTAGTTACCACTTATTCAGCTGAGCAATGTTATACCTTCTTAGGAAGCATTAGCTTAAACACCTAAGATTAATCAATTTTTCTCTCCCCTTTAATTCTAATTCCTCTTTTGTTTTGGTGCTCACTTACACATTTCCCATTCTTTATCTCTGGGAGTTGCAGTAGCTCTGCAATATGACCTTGTTTTATTTTCTGCTTGTTTCCCGTTCTCTTAATTCTAATTAAGAATATATTCACTGTTTCTATATGGTTTCTAGGTTTGATAGAAAACTAGTATTTCACTACTGAAATAGGGAGTTACCTGGGAACAAAGCCATTCATTTTTGCAAAGAGCAATCTCAAGACTTTCTCCTTCTGCTCCCAGGTCAAATCTCCAATATCCACATTTCCTTCAATATCTGTCCTAAAGAATTTCAAAGAAAAAAATGGAAAAAAGTATGATCAATGTAAGCATCTCTTTTTAAAAAATATAAAATATGTAAACATGAAAAAAGAACATTTCCAAAAAAAAAGAAAGAACATTTCCAAATCATAACTGAATATTACGATGTTCCCAAATGTAATGACTACAAAGCAAACTATGTCTATTACAAAACCATAGTTGAAAAGCATATCAATATGCTAGCCAGTTTGAAGTTTTACATAGTCATTAAAATGAAATAAAAACTGTAACAACATGAAAAAAAAAATCTGTGCCCAAACGTTAAGCAAATAAGCAGAATAGAAAGTTGTGAGGCAAAATTATGTATCCAGATAACACAAAGACAAAAGAAGTAAGAAAAAATAGTTGTTTGGTGCAATTACTGATAAATTCCTTTTAGCATGTCTTTAGTATTAGATATTTTGCTATATGAAAATAGAGTGATGAGAGGTAAATATATAAAATAACATGTAACTTATCTAGTCTATTTCTTACCTTCAAATAAGGTTATAGCTAAGCTTTCCAGGCAAGTATTTATCTATACCATAACTTTTCTAAAGGATTTATAGTCTACTTGCTATTTACAGAAGTTGGCTAACATGTAGATAGAGTATAGATGTAGAATGTAAGAAACATTTGCATATATGTCAGTTGGGTTAGTTTAGATTTTGCCTTGTGATCACCATATACTTTGTCCTTCCCAATCTGCCTCTTCAGCAGATACTGTAACATTTTAACTACAATTTCTGCTTTCCTGGTAGGTGCAATAGAACACTAGGGTTAAGGTGATTAATTGCTCAGAAGGCAGAATAAGAAGAGTCTAGTTTCTGCAATAATAATGTAGAGAGTCATTTTATGTACCTTCCTCTCAAAACCTATATACCACTTAATATACAGTAGATTTAAAAATGAAAAGAAATTGCCTTATATACAGTGGGGATTCAACTTGCTTGATTTATTAAATAAAAAATAGAAAAAAGTATAGTAAACCTCTGGTAGTAGTTATTATAATAAGTCTATTATTATAATAGTGTAATAGTAATAGTGTTATTAATAGACTTCCAAATATGGGAAGAAGATAAAAATTTATAGTATGGACATTTTTGAAGAAGAGTTGCTGGCCATGTCCAACCTTCCTGACAGCTATATAATTTAAAAGAACTTTCATATTAGCCCATTAAAAAATAATTTAAAACAGAAAATACATTTGGAACCCCTCTTAATAAGATGTTAAGTGCATGGTAGTAGGGATTTTTTAAGATTTCTTAAGGCCCTTGAAGAATCTAATTGCATAAAGATATAAAACAATTTTTTCAGAGTAATATTTAAAATGTACTATAATCCATGGTTTATAGGGTGAAAGTATTCAAACATATTAATGCTAACAGGAAACAATTAATTATTGTATATAGCCTGTGCATGTTAGCCACTCAGTCATGTCCAACTCTTTGTGGCCCGCCAAGCTCCTCTGTCCATGGAATTCTCCAGGCAAGAATACTAGAATGGGTTGCCATTTCCTTCTCCAGGGGTATACAGTCTGCAACTGTCTCAGTCATTCTACTGCCTTCATCATGGGGGCAGCAGATCTCTTCAGTGTACTTTAGACACGTGTAGGGACTTTCGGTTACAACAGTGGTGGAAGGGGCACTACTGGGTGTCCTCCAATCCCAGGACAGTTCTGTACAACAAAGAATTATGTTGATTTTTTAAATTAGAGGTTTGGTTAGATATTATTACCTACGAATTTCATCTCAGAATAGTAAGGGGAATATTACAAAATATTTGTGAAAGTATGTTTATCAAAAATGTTTGACCTGAATCTAATCAAACTTTTGAAACAAATTTACAGGAAACGGAAGAAAGGAACATGTTAAAAGATATTACAATGACATTCAAAATGGAACAAACAATCCCTCTGACAAGTCTCTGTCATACGAAGCAGGGAGACAATCTACTAAGAAGACCCCACACATTATGCTAAGCATAGGGGTTACAAAGATGAGAAAGACAGTTTCTCTTCTCAAGTAACGTACTGAGTAATCTATTTAATACTTAGATACTGTAAAACTGAACTTGTCAGGATTTTTATTTCTCTAAAGGGCAAAAAAAAAAAAAGCAGTACAAAAGACAAAATATTAAAGCATCATTAGTACCATTTATCAGCCTCCATAAGATCCTGATTCACGCTATTGGTGCTGTGTTCTCTGCCATCAAACGTTCGGATTTTGGGATATTCCATTCTTCCTGCACATGCCTCTCTCATTTTAAGATTGAAAGCAGTTTGTGCTACCTGTTTATAATGCTTTCTGCTAAATAGGATCTGTTTCTTTACTTGGTGTAGAGCATCTAAAAAGAATCTTTCCACTTCTGTTCTCTCATCTAGTATGTTCTTGGCCAGCTTCTTTATTCGATTCATTTCCTTGTCCTTCATCTGAAGAAGCTGCTGCAGCTTGAAAATTTCAACCTGACCTGCTTGGTTCTCTACCATTGCCTGTTGCTGCAGTTTTAAAACTTCAGTCTCAAACTCTTTGGTCATGCAAACCAGAGCATTCTCCAGGCTTACTACCTTCTTCTGCAGAGTTTGGATTTGTAATTTCTGCTGGGTAAGTTGCATTATCTTTTCTTTAACCAACAGATCATTGATCTCCTAAAACAGAAAGATGAGGGAGGTGTGAATTTTTTTTTAACTAATTTCAGAACATAAAATTTACTCACTAATTTCCATTACTTTCAGAGGTTTGAGTTTGAGGCCAGGTTGCAATGGTGATATTTTTGCTCTTCTGTGCATAAAGAGTAAGAAACATCGAGTCGTTTTCTGGACTTAACAAAGACCACAAATTTTACTAATCAAGGCATTTTCCTTCTTCTAAAATTATGAAAACTTCAGTATTTTATATTATCAAAAGAATATCCCAATAAGACTATACAGTAAAATTACTATAGTAATTTAACAACTACATACTGCCAACTGTGGCAATCTGCTAGTTGCCTGTCCCAGTGTCCATTTTCCATTTTATACTTCATAATAAAGCCCTAATTTTATTCAGAAAAGCACTAAGCCCAGATGAAAACTTCCAGTTTCCCTAGTAGTTCAGCAAAGCCATGTGAATAAGCTCTGATGAAACAGCTGCAAGTAGAAATGTGTATAGGACTTTCAGGAAAACCTCTGAAGGGAGGAGCATACTGTCTTCCTTCTTGTTCTTCTCCCTCCCTGTTGTGAGAGCTCCAGCAGCTGCTGGGGGCCATGGAGTGGCTCTGGAGATAAGCCATGTGCTGCAGAACAAAGTTAAGGAACCCAAGTGTCTGCTAACTTTGTGGCATTCCAGCTCTGGACTGCTTACCTCCAGACTTCCTTTAAGGAGAGAATATACCCTTACATGGGGAAACCACTGTAGTCACAAGCTAAGAACCTATTCCTAAGTGATTCAGGGACCAACTCTAAGCAACATAAAATGAATACAAATGTATTAGAGCACAGGAGTTACATTCATGTTTCAGAGATATTCTTTATAAAGCCAAATCTAAAGTTTCTTGTAAATTATTCAGTAATTAACTTTTCAGGTAAGAAAAACACATCAACCAGACAGAAGAAAAATGGCCCTATTGTCCTATTACTATACTCAGTTCTTACTGTTCACCAACCCAGTCTTTAAAACAAACAAGAAAGTTTAAATGAGAATGGGAACCTTTTGCTGTGAAAGGAAAGTCTGAGTCTCTTGCAACTTCTGGGAGTTTTTTTGTAGAGCATCAGCTTCCTTCAGATGGTATGTGAGAGCTTTCTGGAGATAAATATTCTCTTTAAAAACACTTCTTCCAGCGTTGTTCAATTGCCTAAAAGACCCCAAAACACAGACCTAAGTTTTAAATATTACCAAAGTAGATCAGTGACTGCTTTATCCTCTAACATTAATAGTAATGATCATTGGGAATTTCCTAGCAGTTCAGTGATTAGAACTCAGAGCTTTCACTGCCATGGCCCAGGTTCACTCCTTGGTCAGGGAACTAAGATCCTGTAAGGCACGTGGGCAACAAAAATAATAATAATAATAAAAAATAATAATGACCAACACTTATTTAGCTTATGGTGGGTACTCTATACTTGGGTGGGGATCTTAAAAACTAAGTTCTCACCAACGGAAAAGTGAAGAGTGATATGTTACTTCTAGTCCAGGGGAGTTAAGGGCAGGTATGTGTTTCCCATACTCTCTCGTTGTCCATGTGACTGGACATAAAGAACAAAATGGAAGCAGCCCAGGTTCCTGAACCACCCCTGGAGTACAGCTGTCAGACCCACATTAGATTAGAAATAAACCACTGAGACCTGGTGGCTTACCAGGTGGCACAGTGGCAAAAAATCTGCCTGCCAATGCAGGAGACGCAAGAGACTCAGGTTTGATCCCTGGGTCAGGAAGATCCCCTGGAGAAGGAAATGGCAACCCATTCGAGTAGTCGTACCTGGAAAATTCCTTGGACAGAAGAGCCTGGCTGGCTATAGCTCATGTAAAGAGTCAGACATAACTGAGCGACAACACATTAACACATCGAGACCTAGTTTATGCATTAACACAACGCAGTTACTTCCACTAATATACCTCATGATAACCATGCACAGTTGGCATTATTAATACCATTTTTAGATGAAGAAATTAAATTTCAAAAAATTTAAGAAATCTTCCTACAGTCAGCATACATGTTGAGAACTAAAGTGTAACTTCAAAGCCCAAGTTCTCCCCTCCACACTCTGCTGCTACAAACAGGACGTGAGGAAAAGAGTTGGAGACACAGAGAGAAGAAAAGTAAACTAGAAAATGTGAAGGAAGCAAACCTGGAGAGAAGAGGGAAGAAAACATGATAAGAGCAAAAAAGGTTAGCAAAGAGCTGAGAGAGGCTACTGGAAAGAAAAAGGAGGCAGTGGTCTCTTACACAACAGCTTCATGGTGGGCTCTGTCTGCCAGCATTATTATCTTCTTTTCGGCCTCTTTTTCTAGTCTATGCTAAAAGAAAATAGGCTCTTTTAATACAGTTATATCTAGATTCTGCTTCTATCCCACTCCCAGGTTATTCAGTACACAAACTAGAAACTGAGAGCCACTTTTTAAAGCAAATCCTTTTATATAAACCTGACATGAGTACTTATTTGCCTCACCTTCACTTCCCTACATGCCCAGCAATTTGTGAAAAAAATCTATTTAATTATTTCCTAAGGATGAAAAATTAAAGAAAAATTAAAAGAATTAAAGTAAAACCATGGGGACTCTGAGAAGATTCTGTAGAAGAGAAGTGTTCCAAAGTACTTCTCATAATTTGGAGAATTAATTTTAGATGCACAGAGAAATGTAGAAACTTGCGATGCTAAAGAATACTTTTGAGCCCCTTTTATTAATATCCTTAGTTAACTTGACTAAGGGAAGGCCTTCACATGTGCCACAGGAACCTCTCCAAGCCCACCTCTCCTATAGAAAGTGGTACCTGCAGCTTTAGTTCCACCAGGGGACACCAAGCTGGGGTGGGGGGGAATGTGTCCTGAAGCCTTGCTCAGATGACAATCCCTCTTGAAGATTTCAAGAATGTCTAACTAAGAGTGAGATAATCTGGGGTAGATAATCTTCTTATAATAAAATGCCCAAATGAAAAGTTATGTCTCAGAATACATACAAATACACTTATGTTGTTATAGTACACACAATATTTACTAATTAATGCAAATATGTTGTACCTTTTCTTCAAAAAACTTGCCTTCCAGTCTTCTAAGAGTCTCCTGATGTTTCCGCTCTGTGTTCCTTAAATCCTCCTTTAGCTAAAATTAAAATAACAAAAAAAAACACAGAATGGTCAATAGGAAATGGGGTGGGATGGGGTATGCTGTGGCTGCTGCTCAGTCGTGTCTGACTGTGCGACCCCATGGACTGTAGCCCACCAGGCTCCACTGTCCACAGGGTTCTCCAGGCCAGAATACTGGAGTGGGTTGCCATTTCCTTCTCCAGGGGATCTTCCCAACCCAGGGATTGAACCCATGTCTCCTGCATTTCCTGCATTGGCAAGTATCCTCTCTACCACTGAGCCACCTGGGAAGCCCCAGATTGGGGCATATCCCTGGAACATTCTCAGTCAAGAAACATTCTCTGTCACACATTTACCTCTTAATCTTGAACACACAGAAAAACCTCATGCCCTCCCTCCGAGTACCATATTTCTCATAAATGTCTATAGATTGGGAAGATCCCCTGGAGAAGGGAAAGGCTATACCCACTCCAGTATTCTGGCCTGGAGAATTCCATGGACTGTATAGTCCATGGGGTTGCAAAGAATTGGACACGACTGAGCAACTTATACTTTCACTTACAAGATGAGTACTGAGTTTCTAAAAAGCTTTTCATGAATAACAGTTCTCAGAACATTCAAATAAGTTATTATAATACTCATCCCCACCAAATATCTTCATTTTAAACACATGAACTCACAGAATCATAATTTTCAGAGCTGGAAGGAATCTTAGGAGTCAGACTATACAAATCTCCCACTTAACAGGAATCTTTCCTATGAGAAAAATATCTAGAGACAGAAGTGCCAATAATTCAAATCATATGAATTTCCTAGGCTACCCTTTAAGAGTTCTCATTTTAAGAAAATTCTTCCTAGTATAAATCTAAAAAGTATCTCCCTATGATTCTCATAGATAGATCCTTCTATCCTCTAAAACTACATAGACTAAAAAGAACATAAAATTCTTCTAGGCAAAAGAAAAAAAATTGAGCTAAATAACTCTGATTCTGAAGGCTATATTTACTGGTAAGCACCAATCAGATGAAATAGGTATGCTCAATCTAACATTCATGCCACAAAAAAAAGGCAATAGAGAAGGACTTTCCATCAGACAGACCCAAGGTTCAACTGTTACCTCTCTCACCAGCTGTTTTGGCAAATCATTATCTTCTCTAAGTCTCAGGTCTCCAGGGTAGAAAAAAGATAATAATAGAAGCTATCTTATAGAGACGTGGCAAGGATTAAATAACAAATAATATACATAAAATACTTAGAATAGTAACAACCATTTAACACAGAGGTTATTGTTGTTGTTGTTCATCACTAAGTTGTGTCTGACTCTTTGCGACACCATGAACTGCAGCTTCATTGTCCTTCACCATCTCCCATAGCTTGCTCAAACTCATGTCCATTGAGACAGTGATACCATCCATATCCATCTCATCCTCTGTTGCCCCCTTCTGCTCTTGCCCTCAATCTTTCCCAGCATCTGAGTCTCTTCCAATGAGTAGGCTCTTTGCGTCAAGTGACCAAAGTATTGGAGCTTAAGCTTCAGCATCAGTCCTTCCAATGAATATTCAGGGTTGATTTCTTTTAGGATTGACTGGTTTGATCTCCTTGCTGACCAAGGGACTCTCAAGTTTTCTACATTACCACAGTTTGAAAGCATCAGTTCTTCTGCACTCAGCCTTCTTTATGGTCTCACATAAACTCTCACATCTGTACACGACTACTGGAAAAACCATAGCTTTGACTAGACAGACCTTTGTCGGCAAAGTGACGTCTCTGCTTTTTAATATATTGTCTATGTTTGTCACAGCTTTTCTTCCAAGGAACAAGTGTCTTTTAATTTTGTGGCTGCAGTCACAGTCCACAGTGATTGTGGAGCCCAAGAAAATGAAATCTGACACTGTTTCCACTTTTTCCCCATCTATTTGCCATGAAGTGATGGGACCAGGTGCCATGATCTTCATTTTTTGAATGTAGAGTTTTAAGCCAGCTTTTTTATTCTCCTCTTTCACCTTCATCAAGAGGCTCTTTAGTTCCTCCTCATTTTCTGCTATTAAAGTGGTATCATCTGCATATCTGAGGTTATTGATATTTCTCCCAGAAATCTTGATTCCAGCTTGTGAGTCATCCAGCCCAGCATTTCATATGAAATACTCTGCATATAAGTTAAATAAGCAGGGTGACAGTAACTCAGCTGGAATTTCATTACCTCCACTAGCTTTGTTCATAGTGATGCTTCTTAAGGCCCACTTGACTTCACACTCCAGGATGTTTGGTTCTAGGTCAGTGACCATACCATAGTGGTTATCTGGGTCATTAAGAGCTTTTTTTTTATAGTTCTTCTGTGTATTCTTGCCGCCTCTTCTTAATCTCTTCTGCTTCTGTTAGGTCCTTGCTGTTTTTGTCCTTTACTTTTTTTTTTGTCTTTTACTGCCTATCTCTGAATAAAATGTTCCCTTGATAGCTCCAATTTTCTTAGACCCTCTAGTCTTTCCATTCTATTGTTTTCCTCTATTTCTTTGCATTGTTCACTTAAGACAGCTTTTTTTTTTAATCTCTCCTTGCTATTCTCTGGAACTCTGCATTCAGTTGGGTATATTTTTCCCTTTCTCCTTTGTCTTTCACTTCTCTTATCTCAGCTATTTGTAAGGCCTCCTCAGACAAACACCTTACCTTGCATTTCTTTTTCTTGGGGATGGTTTTCGTCACCACCTCCTGTACAATGTTATAAACTTCTGTTCATAGTTCTTCAGGCACTCTGTGTCTATCAGATCTGGTCCCTATCAGATCTATTCATCACCTCCTGTATAATCATAAGGGATTTGATTTAGGTCATACCTGAATGGCCTAGTAGTTTTCCCACTTTCTTCAATTTGAGTCTGAATTTTACATTAAAGAGCTGATGATCTGAGCCACAGTCAGCTCCAGGTCTTATTTTTCCTGACTGTACAGAGCTTCTCCATCTTCGGCTACAAAGAATGTAATCAATCAGATTTCAGTATTAACCATCTGGTGATGTCCATGTGTAGAGTCATCTCTTGTGTTGTTGGAAGAGGGTGTTTGCTATGACCAGTGTGTTGTCTTGGCAAAACTCTGTTAGCCTTTGCCCTACTTCACTTTGTACTCCAAGGCCAAACTTGCCTGTTACTCTGGGAATCTCTTGACTTCCTACTTTTGCATTCCAGTTCCCTAGGATGAAAGGACATCTTTTTTTGGTGTTAGTTCTAGGAGGTCTTGTGGATTTTCACAGAATCATTATTATTGTTTCTAATATTGTCCTTCCTTATACTTAACAATTTTCCTTACTGTGATCTCTGTCGTAACAATATTAAACTCCATTTGATCCATATCATATGATCTTTCAGATATTCTTCTTTCTTCTTGTATTTTTTATACATTTATAAAAGGCCTCATACTGTGAAAGACTTTCAGAATTACTGTCAATATATAAATGTGTGGAGAAGTCTACTGTCTAAGTAGGGTAGGGTGCAGTAAACCTTTCATTTGCCATTGGACTCCCCCCAAATCTGTAAATTAATAAAGAAATCTTTTGAAAGATGATTAGGCAATGCATATTAAAAACCTTAAAGTTCATGTTGTAATTTAATCTATAAATCTCACTGTAACTTCCAAGAAGTTATCCTAAAACCAATTAAAAATATAGAAAAATATTTTGTTATTCAGATGTTCCTTGGTTTATAATAGTGAAAAATTAGAAAAACAATCCAAATATCCAACAAGGAACCAATTAATAAATCATGGTATATCTACCCAAAGGAAATCCATGCATCCAGTCAAAAGGTTTTATAGAAAAATACATAATAGCATTGAAAAATGTTCACAATATGTAAGTGAAGAAATAAGGTTAATGTTCCTTTTGTTAATCAGGTAGATGGAAATTACTTTTTCTTTAAATTTATGCTTTGAATACATTTAGCAATCTAAAGTTAATTAGCCTCTTTTAAATTTGTATATTGAATTCTATATGCACAGTATAATTTTCCCCCTTGAGTCGTGAGCCCCACACCTGCCTTAATTCTTCCATATTTGGGATTCCACAGAACCACCCTATGATTCACATTAGCAAGGATCTTTTATTTTTGAATTTTAAGTTTTCCTGGCCCACCCTCTTTCGAAAGGTCCAAAATCCATTTCTCCACTAGGTGGCAACATTGTTCTTTAAAAAAAAAAATTCACACCAAGGCCCAATCAAACATGAACAACTGGTTCTTCGTTCACTTTGATTCAGAACGTATACCTACACCTCAGGATGGCTATTTTGAGAGTTCCTGAAAAGTTAAGGAACTTAACTTGGTTCAGTTTTATATTTTCATATAAAACAAAACTAGATATTCTTTCTAGAAATCTTTGCAGCTTTATCGAGGAGTGAGTGAGTGAAAGTCGCTCAGTCGTGTCTGACACTTTGCGACCCCGTGGACTACACAGTCCATGAAATTCTCCAGGCCAGAATACTGGAGTGGGTAGCCTTTCTCTTCTCCAGGGGATCTTCCTAACCCATTGTTGACAAATGTATGCCATTTCAAGTATACAGCACAATGATTTGATATACATATACACTGTGAAAGGATTCTTCCCATCTAGTTAGTAGAAAACTTGATATTCCTTCAATTACATTTTAAATGAAAGACCCACTTAGTATTTAACACAGATTTATTGAGCATTACTCTGTATCTTGTACTTCAATAAATACAAAGTACAATACTATTCATGCCTCAAAAAATTTACCATCTAGCAGGGGAGATAAGACAAATGATAAATATAATATCAAGATAGATTGGACTAAGTGGTATAAAAGAAATACAAAATACTATGTGCTGTGCTTATTCGCTCAGTCATGTCTGATGCTTTTCGACCCCATGGACTATAGCCGGCCAGGCTCCTCTGTCCATGGGGATTCTCCAGGCAAGAATACTGGAGTGGGTTGCCATGTCTTTCTCCAGGGGATCTTCCGAGCCCAGGGTTCAAACCCAGGTCTCCCGCATTGCAGGCAGACATGGAAACACAGAAAAAAATCATATTTTTTGCTAATCTTTTTTTTTCCCTTTTTCTAGCTTAATTTAAATATAATTGACATATTAACAGTATGTACATTTAAGCTGTACAATCTGCTAATTTGATACACTATATTGCAAAATGAATACTACCGTAGCATTAGCTAACACCTCCATCATGTCACAAAACTACCATTACTTTTTTTGTGGTAAGAACTCTTAAGATCTACTCTCTTAGCAAGTTTCAAGTATATAATACAGTATTATTAAGGTCAATATATTATACTTTAGATCCCTAAAAACTTGTCAATCTTATAACTGAAAGTTTGTACCCTTTGACCAATATCTCCCCATTTCTCCTTCCCCTCCCCTCCAGCACAAGTAACCACTCTGAGTTCAGTTTCTTTTTTTTTTTTTTTTGCCCGCATTGTGGCTTTGTTGAAATTGGCCATAGTATAAGTATTTATACCAAGGAAATCAGTAAATGTTACAAATAAGAATTTTTTTTTTTTTTTTGCAAAGAGCTATATATCACTGTTAATTCCATGTGACATACACTATTTTAAGCACTGGTGGCTCAGACAATAAAGAGTCTGCCTGCAGTGCAGGAGACACAGGTTTGATCCATGGGTCGGGAAGATCCTCTGGAGAAGGAAATGCAACACACTCCAGTAGACTTCCTGGAAAATCCCATGGATGGAGGAATCTGGCAGGCTACAGTCCATAGGGCTGCAAGGAGTCAGACAAGACTGACCGACTTCACTTTACATATATGAACTCATTTAATCCTTACAACAACGCTATGAGCCAATAACTCTTACCACCCCCAATTTTTACAGATGAGGAAACCTAGGTATAGAGAAGGTAACTTGCCCAAACCTCAAAGCTGATTTCAGCTGCTTGTGTCCAGCCCTCATCTATGCTATTTATTGCACTGTCATTAAAGTAATAATACTATATTCTGAACTGAGGGGACAGAAAGAGTATGCAATGTCAGAGAAAGTACTGACATTTCTGTCAGTACTGTCAGTACATTTCTGAAAGTACACAGGTTTCCTCACTCCATCCACACCTACCCAGTGTGTCTTAAAGTTTTCTGAAGTTATCATTCATCAGTCTATATATATTTTCTTTTAGGACTTTGCTAATTTGCCACTATTGTTTTCTACAGCCATAGTAGTTCCAAAGGTTTAACTGGTGATAAATGCAAGAGGGTGTGTTGCCTAAGATCTGGTGAATTCACAAAGAAATCAATGCTTAAAAAAACAAAAGTCTATTAAGACTTTCTGCATTCAGTCCTACACTGATATATCTTCCCTGTTTTTCTCAGATAATCTCTACAATGTCAAAGGGAATCCTTTACCATCTCACAGGAGTCAATGTCTATGAAGGCCTTTGCAGACATAAATAGTTAATTCTAATGTCTTTTTTTAAAGAAAGAAAGAATGAAAGAAACTTACATCATCTAATTCTTTCTCCACTTGGATTTTTCTCTTCTGGAATTGTTTTATTGTTTTGAGCTCTGTCTGAATCATGCCAATTTCTTTGGCCTTCTGATGGAACTGTCCCTCCAGCTCACTTACTTGCATAGTAAATTTTTGTTCCTGTATTAACAACAAAACAACAAAAAAGGTAAATGACTTAGGAAAAAGAACAGAGGTCACACAAAGTCCTGTTCCATTTGAAGCCTTAAGCCATTTGTCTTTCTTCTTTGAAGAAAAATCTCCCTTTTTACCTTCACATAAAGTTTTAATTTTTATTAAAAGAGACCAAGTGCCTTGAATAAGGAGAAAATTCTAAAATGACCTGATTGTATATAGAAAAGTAGATGTTATTAAAAAGAGGTATGAGAAGATTGCATGCATGCTCCTTCGCTTCAGTCGTGTCTGACTCTGTGTGACCCTATGGACTATATGGGTGAGGCTCCTCTGTCCATGGAATTCTCCAGGCAAGAATACTGAAGTAGGTTGCCATGCCCTTCTCCAGGGGCTCTCTGCAACCCAGGGATCAAACGCATGTCTCTTATGTCTTCTCCATTGGCAGGTGGGTTCTTTACCACTAGCACCACCTGGGAAATCCTCATGAGAAGACTAAACAAATCTTTAATCTATAAGAGAGCTAAATAACATTCCTGATCCTAAATTAAAATCAGTAAGCAAAGAGACAAGGAGAAGGCCAATATCTCTTAAATAAATAGAGAAGAAGGTGAGAGAAAGAGGAAGGAAGCGGGAAGACAGAGGAGAAGGAAAAAGAGAGATGAGGAGAAAGGGAAGAAGAGAGAGTAAAGAGAAAAAAAAGGCGGGGAGGGAAATGGAGGAGGAAAAGGGCCAGTAACACAACTAACAAATGAAAAGAGCTATCAAACTGCAAAAGACACTTAACCACATGAAAAAAATGCTCAATCTAGCTCAGAATAAGAGAAATGCAAATTGAAATACACTAAAATATCATTTCTTACCTATCATGTTGACAGAAACCCATTTTGACAATATACTCTGGTATATTATGGAGACATGGACAGAAGTTACATTTCTCAGAATAGACCGTGTTTGACAGATTTTTACTTTGGAAACACATCAATATTTTACATAATTGCTGCTGCTGTTTAGTTGCTCAGTCACGTCCAACTCTTTTGTGACCTCATGGTAGCCCACCAGGCTCCTCTGACCATGGGATTTACCAGGCAAAAATACTGGAGTGGGTTGCCATTTCCTTCTCCAGGGAATCTTCCTGACCCAGGGATCAAATTGGTGTCTCCTACTTGGCAGGTGGATTCTTTACCACAGAATCACCAGGGAAGACTATTTTAAATAATTATAATTATATAGTTACATTATTTCACATTAATTTCTTAAAGCAACTCCTAAAAGATCAAAAGCAAAATGTATTGCAGAGTTGGTGCCATAGCCTTACAGAAAGGAATTATTTCAAATTGTTTTTAGACCTTGTTAATTTGATCAGAAGCAACAGTTAGAACTGGACATGGAAAAACTGACTGGTTCCAAATCGGGAAAGAAGTACATCAAGGCTGTATATTGTTACCTTGCTTATTAAACTTATATGCAGAGTACATCATGAGAAATTCTGGACTGGATGAAGCACAAGCTGGAATCAAGACTGCCAGGAGAAATATCAACCTTAGATACTACCCTTATGGCAGAAAGCAAAGAGGAACTGAAGAACCTCTTGATGAAAGTGAAAAAGGAGAGTGAAAAAGTTGGCTTAAAACAACATTCAGAAAACTAAGATCATGGGATCTGGTCCTATCACTTCATGGCAAATAGATGCGGAAACAGTGACAAACTTTATTTTGGGGGGCTCCAAAAATCACTGCAGATGGTGACTGCAGCCATGAAATTAAAAGATGCTTGCTCCTTGGAAGAAAAGTTATGACCAACTTAGACAGCTTATTAAAAAGCAGAGACATTATTTTACCAACAAAGGTCCATCTAGTCAAAGCTATGGTTTTTCCAGTAGTCATGTATGGATGTGACAGTTGGACTATAAAGAAAGCTGAGCAAAGAAGAATTGATGCTTTTGAACTGTGGTGTTGGAGAAGACTTTTGAGAGTCCCTTGGACAGCAAGAAGATCCAACCAGTCCATTCTAAAGGAAATCAGTCCTGAATATTCATTGGAAGGACTGATGTTGAAGCTGAAACTTCAATATTTGGCCACATGATGTGAAGAACTGACTCATTTGAAAAGATCCTGATGCTGGAAAAGATTGAAGGTGGGAGGAGAAGGGGACGACAGAGGATGAGATGGTTGGATGGTATTACCGACTCAATGGCCATGAGTTTGAGTAAACTCTGGGAATTGGTGATGGACAGGGAGTCCTGGCATGCTGCAGTCCATGGGTCACAAAGAGTCAGACACGACAGAGCAACTGAACTAAACTGAACTGAATTTGACTGTAGATCACTATTGGTATATATCCTAATGGGAAAAGTCCCCCCTGCCAACTCAAATCCTAAACTGTATCTACCAGTTTATGTGGGTAGTAGTATTAATATTAGTATTCTGTGCCTATCGATGTATTGAGATTTGAAGAAAATACACAGTTACACTGGTATCATTAAGAACCAGGATTTTGGGTGAGGGAGAAAGAAGACACAGATAGGGTTAAGTAAAAATCCTGTACTCTTGCATCTGAATTTAAACTATTAGCATGAGCTCATGATATATTTTATTCTTCAAAAAATATGTTTCCCAGCGCTGTCCACTGAAAAGCCCTAGAGCTCAAGATCAGTAAGCTACCACTACTACGAGATGATTTTCGACAATATCATAATTTTGTTATTTTTGAGCATCTGAACAATCAAGTGTATGAGCTTTAAGATCACTGAGTTCTCAAGAGGAGTTACTTATTCTTGTGTCGTAAATATCTGAACTTGCCAGAAACCTGACCACCAATAAGTGAGGAATCAGTGTACATACCAATTTTTCCTTCTCCTCTTGGGCTTTTTCCTTTGTTTCATTCAATTGCTGTTTCAGTTTTTCAATCTGTAGAAAATGAAAATAAAGAGGAAGGCAAAGACATTTCTCTGTATCCTAACTTAATTACATAGCCCAGTTTTCATGTGATATTAAAACCAGTAGGGAGTACTTCCCTGGTAGTCCAGTGGTTAAGACTGTATATTCCCAGTGCAGGGAGCATGGGTTCAATTTCTGGTTAGGGAACTAAGATCCCACACACTGCACAGCACAGCCAATAGAATAGAACAGAATGGAATAAAATAAACCAGTAGTCTTGGAGAGGTGGAGTAAGGTGGGAAGATGAGAAGAGAGGACATTATTTATACTGTTAACTTGCTATTGCCAGTTTTCAAAAACTCGGCTATCATCATAATTGCCTGGGTAACATGTGTATGGTTAAAAAATTTCTTTTAATTTACCATCTTAACCATTTTTAATTCACATTGTTGGGCAGCAGATCTCCGGAACTTTTTCACCTTACAAAGCTGAAACTCTATGTTTATGAGATACTAACTCCTTCTCCTCCCTCCCCCAGCCTTTCTACATTGTTTGTATGATTTTGACTACTTCAGGTATGTCCACGGAAGAAAAACCACACAACCTAAAAGTTGTGAATGGAGTTTTATTCCAGGATTACACTGAGGGTTATATAGCCTGGGAAACAGCCTCTCAGAAAGCTCTGAGGAACTGCTCAGAAGAATTAAGAGAGCAGGCAGAATATATAGCAGATTCTTGCTGGAAAAAACATGTAATCAGACATCAAAATGTTACCAGTAATCACAAGGAAAAGGTATTTTGAGTTAATGATTTTAGTGCTTTTCTGTGTCAGGGAAGATGTAAAGATCTGGGCTTGTTGAAATTATTCCTTAGATATATGTGTGTTAATTATCTAGGGCCAAGTATCCAAAGCTCAGAATGCTTCCTGTTTTGCTCCAGCCTGAGTTTCCTCCCCTCAGGACACACTGGAAGGAGGCAGATGGCAGGTGAGGGTGGGGGGCTGCAATGGCTGATGGCTTGATCCTTGTAGAACTGGAATGGTGGGTGACATTGTTTACTGGAATGTGAGGCAACACTCTCTGTCCACAGATACTTGATATGAGTAGGATCATACAGTATTTGTCCTTTTGTAACTGGCTTATTTCACTTAGCATAATGGCCTTGAGGTTCATTCATGTTGTAGCACAGGACAGGATTTCCTTCCCTTTTAGAGCTGCATAATATTCTTGTATTTGTATACCACTTTCTTTATTCACTCATCAACCAACAGACATTTGGGTTGTTTCCACTTCTCGACTGTATGAATAGGGTTTCAAGAACACTGGGTGTGCAGTTACCTCGTCAAGATCTTGCTTTACATTCTCTTGGAAATATACTCCAAAGTGGGATTGTTGCATCATATGATAACTCTATTTTTAATTTTTCGATGAAACTGTTTTCCATAAAGGCTATACCAGTTCACATTGCCACCAAATTGCACAAGGATTCCAATTTCTCTACATCCTCACCAACACTTGCTATTTTCTATTTCTTCTCACAGTAGCCATCTTAAAAGTGTGAAGTGATAACTTGGAGTTTTGATTTGCATTTCTTTTAAGTGAGTAAATTTTTAAAGGAAAGTTTCAAGGAAAGTACAAAGAATCCTCATATACTCTTCAATTTTGCCACATTTGTTTCCCCTTTATGATAGGTCTATATACATATATGTGTGTGTATATACATACATATATAGATATGATGTAGACTTGAAGCTGTTTCTTCTGGAGCATGTGAGAATAAGTTTAGGACATCATACTCCTGTACTAAATATTTCATTATGTGTTTCCTAAGGAATAGAACAATCTCTTAGTAGTACAATGATCAAAATTGGGAAATTTAACATTGATAAAATACTATTATTTAATCTATACTCCATATTCAACTTTAGCATCAACTGTACCAATGATGTCCTTTCACTGTAACTTTTCTTTTTCTGGTCTAGGATATAATCCCTGACTATGATTACACTTAGTTGTCATATATTCTAGTTTTAAACTGGAGCCATTTCTCGGTCTTTGTCTTTTATGATACCAACGTTTTTGAAGAATACTGGCCAGGGCTGGAGTTGTCTGAGATGTTTCTTCATCAGAAGATTCAGGTTATGGCTTTTCAGCAAGCATACACTGCTTAAGTGATGATGTATCCTTGTCACTGCATCACAGCATGAGGTGACTGACATTAAGTGTAATCAACAGGTTAAGACTGTGTCTGCCAGGTTTCTCCAGTTGAAAGTTACAATTTTTCCTTTTATAATTGTTAATAAATTTGGAGGACTATATTTTAAGACTATGCAAATATCTTTTTGCTCATTAAACTTTCACCCACTAGCTTTAGCATCCACTCTTGTTCTTGACTGAATCAATTATTACTCTGACTCCAAATGGTGATTTTTCTTATTGCATCATTCCTTGGAAATTTAATAACTTACTACATTCTACTTTAAGGAAAAGCATTCTCTTCTCCCATATTTTTTAAGGTATATACTTATCAGTTGTATATACTCATGAACTCATTTTATTCAATAAGCTGTAACTGATTACTGTCATTTATTTTGACTGTCCCAGATTTGGCCAGTGGGAGCCCCTTCAAGTTACCGTCTGTGTCCTTTAATTTTTTGTTACTTACTTCCTGTCACAATAAGATATTCAAGTTCATCTCTTACTCTCTTTGCTCCAGTCTTATAATCAATCATTTCTCCAAGGATGCTGGCATGTTTTAGTAGGAAATCTGACTAGCTTTTTGTTGTTGCTGTTTTTCAGTCACTAAATCATGTCCAAATCTTTGTGACCGTATGGACTGCAGCATGCCAGGCTTCCCTGTCCTTCACTATTTCCCGGAGTTTGTTCAAACTCATGTCCATTGATTCAGTGATGCCATTCAACCAAATTGTTTTCTTTCTCCTGCTTTCAATCTTTCCCAGCATCAGGGTCTTTTCCAATGAGTTAGCTCTTCAGGTGGCCAAAGTACTGTAGCTTTTTAAGGTAAACCTTCCTTGACATGGTTAAAAAGTCAGAAGATACAGAAATGAAATATTGTTGTAAATAATCTTAGAATAGCTCAAGGGAAACCTAAAAAGGTTTTAAAAGAAATACAGACAGACCTAAGTCATGTAGAACAGGTGTAAAATAGATTTATTTTGTGCTGACTGAACAAAGCCTTAAATACAAAAACTATAAGGGAAATCCCCTAGTTCTGTCTAAAATATGATAGTTTTTAAAACACATTTCACTTCTAATATTTCTATAATTAACATGAAGACTGTAAACAGTTTAAATAAAGTTTAAGCAAATAATGCATTTCTAGGATATAGTAGCATGTATGGAGGAACAAAATTATAAGAGAGCTAGTTAACCAGGGTATATTGAATAATTTATTTTACTTCTTCCTCCCAAAGAAGTTTCTTTGGTTTTAATGAGTATCCATGTCTATGAGAAAATTATGTATTTGCTACAGTCAGATGCTGGCCTGTGATACATGGAGGCAGATGAAAATCAGGAAATACAAGTGATACTGATAAAGGCAGGCCAACATCAATTAGCTAATGCAGTCCACAAATCTTTTATACAATGAATTTTGAAAATTATTTGCATGGCTGGCCTAAAGGCTTATTTTAGAATAATAATTTATAGCAGATAATTTTGATAATGCATGCTATTATCAAAGAGTAATTTTAAAAATGGAAGTTGCCTAGGAAAGGTTAAAAAAAATAACTGTGCCAAAAAATTACTTTAATAAAACATAAAATCCACACAAGTGTTCAATTGTCTGATTTCTCTAATATGCTTCCAAATCATCTTGAATTTAAGTTTTGATTGCTTTTTCAAAGCATCAGTGGAATCACAACCCATTCATTCGTTCTTGCATGCAAAAATATTTTAATAAGTGCCTACTATGTATATTTGTATTTTTATAGTAAAAATACAAAAAACATACATAGGAATGAAACATGATACAAATTTCCTTGGGTCACCAAGGGACACAAAGAGGCAGCTAGGAAAGAGATGACTTTAAGTCACACCTAAATTCACACGTTAACACCCACTAGCTGTGAGACTCTGGCAAGTTACCTGCTCTGAGAGTCAATTTCTTTATCTGTAAAATGGGAATGACAATTTGTGGGTTATTAAAATGACTAAATGAGATAGCAGAGGTAAAGTACCCAACATGGTGCCTGGCACAAACAGGAGTCCCAAAATGTTAGCTCCTTTCCTTTTTGCCACAGATCTAAAATGATAGGTCTATGCCCAACATTTCAACAAGGTTCAATAAGATACAGATTCAACAGGTCCAACAGAAGAGAGTCAATTTGCTGGATTCATAACCATGTGATCATGGATTATCAATAAATTGCTTTATAGATTATTAATTACTCATAGTTATCAATATCAAAAAATATATAGATCATACACCATGCTCTTGTTCTTCAAGTTGATCATAATGTTCCATTAGCATCATCTTTGTTTCATCCAAGAAAACGTGGGACAAGGATGAAAATAAAAGGCAGTTCTGACTTTAAGCCGTTCTGAAATAACATGTTGCTTCAAAGGAGAGTTAAGAGTCAACTTAAATGTCTTAACTGTGGGATGAGGTTTCAAGGAATTAAAATACTGGAAATACATAGCCACCTCAGTATAACAAAAGAGATAGTTACTAAGGCTTGGGAGGGTTTCTACCTACCTACCAGATTATCTTTCTCCTGATCCTGTTTCTTCAGATAGTTCAATACAGACATCGTGTCTTTCTCCATTTTATACTGCTGTCTCTTTAATTCTTCATTACATCTTGCCAGTCTCCGGGAAGTATCACGATACTCAATCCTAGAAAGTTCTGTGACTTCCAGCCTGGCCTCCCAAAGGGAGGCATTGGCCTTGGCTCTCTCCACAACAGATTCCTCAAGTTTTATGATCTTCCTGCACAGGAAGAGGACATCAACAGCATATAACTATTTCTCTACTATATTAGTATTACACCTTTCTCTTTATTATAATTTATTTTGCTTGGCATTTGCCTGGCACACATGAGCAAATATTGTTGGATGAATGAGTTAGTAAGAAATATATATGGTCTATTGCCCTCAGTGTTTCTCATTGTTGATATGTGCACTGTAGATGAATGGGCAAAAATAGAAAACATATGCTAGTGAGTTCTAGGAATGTGACAAGCCATTGGCACTTCCAGAAAATGAAAGACTAACCATGCAGTTATTTTTTTTAATCATACTGTAGTATACTTATATTAATACACTACGGGGAAAATTGCAAATAAATTTGTATATTGGGCTGTTATCTTAGGAAGAAGAAAAAGAATATTCCAAAATGATAGTAGTGGTTATCTTTGGATAATGGGATTACAAGTGGTTTTGTTCTGTTTGACTTACCAGATTTCCTAAACTCTCTGTACTGAGCAGGCTTTACTCTCTTAAACAAATTACTGTATAAACTTTTCAAAGATCCCTTGTGGTCCCATATATAGTGCTGTTGGACAAGATGTATGATTCCAGTGTGTCTAGGAACCACTAGGGTCATCCAATAAATGTAGTAGCAATCTAGCAGCAACTCCAAACCTGTGAAGCTTTAATGCTAGAGCAATTTATCCACTTCAGAAATTCTCATCATTTGGGGAAATCTGAATACTCAAATCCTTTATGTTTTCCTTCGAACCAAAAGGAATCCTTGAAAAGGCCCAAGGAATTACTTCAATCACCCAGACATCCTTCAGGATGTTTAAGCGCCTCTCAACCACACAGCTGAGATGATCAGGTTACAGGCAAAAAATAACAAAAACAGAGCACTACAGCACAGTTCTTGCGGGGACCGGGTGGGGTGTGGGGAAAGATCCAAGCTGAAGCCTACAGGAGCAGACATCTTAATTTAACAAATATTAAGCTTCTTCTATGATTCCGACACTCTTCCAGGTGCTGGAGATAAGGTGAATAACACTTAGTGCATTATTTGGGTCTTGAGGAGGATTTCCCAACTACTAATATTCTGAGCCACATGATTCTTTATCTGGAGTGGGGCTGGAGTTGTTAATGTGCACTGTAGGATATTTAACAGTATCCTTGGTCTGATAGCTTAGGTGGTAAAAAATCGCCAGGAATGCAGGACACGCCGGTTCGATTCCTGGGTCAGGAAGATCCGCTGGCGAAGGGATCTTCTCTACTCCAGTATTCTGGCCTGGAGAATTCCATACACTGTATCATCCACGGGGTCGCAGAGAGTGGGACACGACTGAGCGACTTTCACTCGGTCTCTTATCCGCTAGAGGTCCCCAGATGTGACAACCAAAAATGTCTCCTTGACAAACGTCCTCGGGGAGTCAAAAATTAACCTCCTCCCCAGCTAAGAATCACTGGTGGCGAACAGTGCTGTCCAATAGAACTTTGTGACGTTAGCACTATCTAGACTGCCCAATACAGCCACCACTAGCCACACAGGCCTACTGAGTACACGCAATGTAGCCGGTACAAACGAGGATCTGAATTTTTAGTTTAATTTTAACGAATCTTAATAGCCACACATGACCGGTGACGACACTATTGGACAGCACAGGTCTAGAGGATCTCCGACCTTCAATTCCAGTGTCAGAACTAACCCTTCCTCCTCACTTTTAGATCTTTTCCCCTCCACTTATTTCATTCGGTCCTCAGTCAGTCAGTTCAGTCGCTCAGTCGTATCCGACTCTTTGCAACCCCGTGGACTGCAGCACGCCGGGCCTCCCTGTCCATCACCGACTCCCGGAGTTTACTCAAACGCACGGCCGTTGAGTCGGTGATGCCATCCAACCATCTCATCCTCTGTCGTTCCCTTCTTCTCCCGCCTCAACCTTTCTCAGCATCAGAGTCTTCTCAAATGAGTCAGTTCGGTCCTATGTTACTTCAATTCTTGGGGAACTTATCTGCCTCCTCGTTAGTACACTCCACATGGGCAGGGGCTGTGTCTAAAAGATTTCAGGGTCCCAAATCTCAACACTCCGGTCTTAGTTGAAGCGGTGAGGGGTATGGCATGCTTTGGGGGAATTTCTGAGCAACGGAGCCGTCCTTCTCAGAAGCTGGGAGAGCAAGGGGCGGGTCCGGGAGGGTAGCGGGGAAAGGGCGCCAGTTGGCCGGGGCCTGCGAATCTCCGGAGGGCAGGCCCTGGAGCAGGGACCCCAGCGTGGCTTCCCCTTACTTCTTCTTCTTGTCTTTATCTTTGCCTTTGTCTTTGCCCTTCCCTTTCTTTTTGTCCTTCCCCTTAGCTGGCATCCTGGCTTCTCCGGGGGCTCAGCTGCCGTGGTCTTGTCTCCGCGCTGCCCAGGCCCGGCTACGTCTCCAAGGACACCACCACGCCGCGCAAGTAACGATCAGCTCCAGCCGTTGCCGGCGCGCAGAGAGCGCACGCGCCCGTGACGTAGCCCCGCCCCTGCCCCGCCCCCCGGGGCCCAGTCCACTGGCCAGGCGCGGGGGGCGGGGCGGAGACCGGCTGAGGGCGGCGGGCGGCCGCGCCGTGGTGGCGCGCGCCCGGTGAGTGTGCGAGCGCGGGCGCGCCGGTGCATGACTGGGGTCAGGGCTGGGAGGGAGAGGAGGCCGGAGCCGGCCGGCCACTGGCCGCCGGCGGCGGCGCGACCGTAGAGGCGCTCTCCCCTGAGGAGGCTGGAGCCGCCGCGCCCCTTTCGTCGGAGCGTCGCCTCCGCCGGGTTCACAACGTTTCGCGTCTTGCCCGCGCGTCCTCTTCCCTCGCGCCGCAGCCAGCGTGGCCGTGGCCGCCCAGCTCTCGTCCCGGCTCCGCCCCTCCCGAGGCCACCTGGCTCTTTTGGTTTCCTTCTCCCTCTCCTGGCTCCTAACCCTTGCTGGTTCTGTAAGGGATGGCGCAGCCAGCGGGCTTCCCAGGCCAAACATGTTTCGATGAGGCAGTTGAGGACTTGTCCGAGGGTGGTGGGTGGTTTGGAGGGTGAGGCGGGCGGCGCGCGGGTATCGGGGAGCCTGGGGGTCGGAGAGGCTCCGGGGCCTCGTGGAGAGCCCTTGAAGAGGAGTATCCCGGTGTCAGGTCCCGTTCTGTCCTGTCGCTGCCGTCCCCAGATTCCTATTTGCTAATAACCTGCGCGTGCTGCCCTCCCTTTTCCGCGAGTCGCGTGAAGTTGAAAGCTCTGGCCTTTTGCTGTGTTGTTTTTGTTTTGGTGTCGTCACCTCCCCTCGCCCCAACCAACACCGCGCACACCTGTGAAAAGGAGTAGTACTTAAAAGGATGGTTTGCGTTTTTTCAGAGGAGGAGCTCTGTGATCATGCCTTCTTCATTCAATGAGTTTGTCCGTGAGTCATCGAGGAAGACAGGGGATTCTGGGGACCGAGACAACAGTTAGGAAACTTGGGATTGAAGCTCTGCTGTGCATTAGTCTCCCTTTCAAATTGAGTGTAAAAATTTCCTTAAAAACTTCGTTGTGCATCTTCTCCATTTCTCTAAGGAGAAAATCCCTGCAACCTTTCTAGATGTCTCTGATTCAAACCTTCCCCCTCCCCCGCTTTTTTTCCCAGCTACGTCGTTGATGTTTCTGAATTGAGTGGTTAAGAGGGAACTTGCTGATTGTTAATATTAATAAGCACTGAAAATCTTAGCCATGCCATCTGCTGGCATGATAGTGGCTTACTGTATTCCTGGTGCTTCCCCCTCGCTCCAATTTGCATGACACACTTCCGTGGGTCCATGATGGAATTACCATACATTGAAGAGGTATATCTATTCTGATATAGAATCTATTAAGTTATGATAGATTTTATATGTCTGCGTGTTAAGTCACTTCAGTCGTGTCCAACTCTTTGCGACCCCATGGACTGGAGCCGGCCAGGCTCCTCTGTCCATGGGATTCTCCAGGCAAGAATACTGGAGTGAGTGCCCTTCTCCAGGGGATCTTCCCCACCCAGGGATGGAACCCACCTTCTCTAATGTCTCCTGCATTGGCAGGCGAGTTCTTTACCAATTTCTTTACCACTTGATATGTCCAGGGTTCTGAAAATGTACCCTACTGATAACTTGCAGAAAAGAGAGTATAGGATATCTCCTATTAGAGGCTTTATATTTAGAATTCATTCTAAAAAATTGGTTACTGTGAACCTGAAAGGCATTCCAAGTCTCTGTTGTCTGTAGACTCATTTATAAACACGAAAACTTGACTGTAGTAAGATTATTTCTTAATATATGTGCATAATACTTTAGTTGCATGTACTTCCTAGTTATTTTATCATACAAAATATATATTTTTTGACTTTAAGTTTGGCTTTGCAGTTAAAACTGTTATGACTTGAATATGGCTAAGAGAAATGCCCAGATTCACACTATAGTAGAGGTAGTTCTAGAATCTACAGTCTTCTGAACCTCTGCATTCTCTGCCAAAGAACTAGATGTTATTATTCAATCATCCATTTGTAAAAGTAGGAAGTATTTAGCAGTTCATCTGGTATCGCTTCCTTTCATACATTCTTGTAGTTTTACTATGAGGTTTATTTCATTGAATAAATTTGCTTTGTTTTATTGTTTAGAATGCTAATGCTTTTAAAAGTTGGGATAAGCACTTGGTATTTTTTTGACTTGGTTTTGTAATTCTTTTTTTTTTTCTTTTTCCGCCCAGTGTGCTTAGTTCCTGGTTAACATAGAAATGCGGAGTGTCTTGGCCGAATCCTCACGCAGACAAGATCATTATGGTCCTGGTAGGTAGGGCAGGAATCTGAATGTAAGGTAACATCTCTGCTGTCTTAAAGCTGTAAATGTGCTTCTTTTGCTCTGGGGTTGTTTTGTTGTCGTTGTTGTTGTTTTTCCCAAATTGGATTTTCTGTCTTTGCCAAATAATATCAGCTTTTCTGTTGTCCCATTGATTCTAATATCATCAAGTGTGGAGTTGCTCAAAAAGCCAAAAAGAAAAGACCATATCTCAAAATTATTTTAAAACTACATATTGTTATTTCTTTTTTTTCTTCCAGTAGCTCCAAAATGAGGTTTACTCTGTAAAGGCATCTGTAGCTTTATTCTGGTTTAGCTTGGAGACCGAGTTTCTGACACCAGATTCTCAGCTTCTCTGTCCACCTGTGCAAATCAGATCTCAGAGACAGAATTTTGGGTGAGGTAAAAAAGAAGAGCTTGTTGCTTTGTCAGGCAAAGGGGGGCACAGCAGGCTCGTGCTCTTGAAACTGTGTTCCAACGTGAGGAAGATAGTGACAAGTTTTATAGTGAAAGAGGATGTGATCAGCTCGTGGACATTCTTCTGATGGTTTGGTGGTGAGTTGGTAAGTAGGAGTCAACATCCGTCAGCCTCAAGTCTAACCGATCTGGCTTCTACATGCTCATGGGCGGCATATCATAACTTCTCCCACCTGGAGGGAGTTTCAGTATCTGCAGAATAGCTCAAAGATATCTTTGCGTATATCCATTGATGGGAAACAAGACTTTGACCCACAGCTGCTTCTGGCTGTTTAACTCTGGTCTCACATTCTCTCCCTTCCCTAATTAACAACTTCTTGAATCTGCCCCTTGAAACTCAGGGAACGTCAAGGAGGGTGAATGAAGGCTGTTTCTTATAATCAAAGAAATGGGGAACACAGAAAGGCCTTGTGCCCAGGAGCCTTATAGGGCCCTGCACAATACCATTTCTACTCGTAAGTCATCCTTGAAATTGCCTGATAGCACTGATGCTGTTCTATAAGTTGGAGAAGCTAGGTGAACCATTTCTGATCTTGTTTTTACACAGCCTTTAGAATCTTGAATAAATATATTGTCATCCAAACTCTAACTGAAGGAGACTTATCAATATTTCTGAATATTATGGAGGATTAGTTAATTTCATCCTACTTTTTCATTGTATTTTGTTTTTGCGTGCGTGCATAGTCAGTCATGTCCAACTCTTTGCAACCCCAAGGACTACATTCTGCCAGGCTCTTCTGTCCATGGGATTTTCCAGGCAAGAATATTGGAGTGGGTTGCCATTTCCTACTCCAGGGGATCCTCCGAACCCAGGGATTGAACCCATGTCTCCTGCATCTTGTTGCAATGACAGGCAGATTCTTTACCACTGAGCCACCAGGGAAGCCATATGGTACAAATTAAAGATTTAATCTTACAAATTTTCAGGGTTTTTTTAAACATTCACTGTTTTATTTACATACAATATCTGTTGCCGCAGATAATTATTATCTATTGACAATTTATTTGCAAAATGTTTAGTTTTTATTGTCCATTCTGAAAAACCATTACACAATACTTAAATTCAGTTTTTTAAGAAAGGTTATATACCCAAATTTCAGATCCACTTATCTGCATTTTTCATTTGATGGGTCTGTCCAATTTTCATTCGTTTAAAAAATATTTAGTAAATACCAACTGAATACCAGGCTCTGATAGCTCGAAGGGTACAGTGGGAACCAAGACAGGGCCCCAGCCTTCAAATGGCCTACAGTCAGGTGTATAAGATGCTGACCTGATCATTGATCTCTGAGACTATACAACCTCAATTGGAAGCTATGCATCTCCACCAAGCAGTGATGAATTAGGGGAGATGGTATGAACTTTAAATGCTACAGCATTTTGGAAGCATGAAAGACTGTCACAGGAAGTTTACAGGAGGAGGTAGGCTGAAAGTAAAAAGAAAGACTTTCTGGGAAGGTGAAACAAATGAGCAGAATCTGTGTGTTTGAGACAGAGTGTAATTTAACCAGAGCAGTGGTCCCCACAGGATGGTCTACACACTGGTAAGTGTCAGCATCATCTGGTAGCTTGTTAGAAATGCACATTCTCAGCCCCCACTTGAGACCTATTGTGTTGAACTGGAAATCCTGACAGTGAAGTCTGCAATCAAGTTACATATTTTAACAAGCCCCACAGGTGATTCTGATGCTTGCTTAGAGCAAAGTGTTCTTGTGTGAAAGTAGTGGGCAAAAACTTTGGCAGAATAGCCTGGGACTTAGAAGGACTTAGAATGTTAGGCAAGTTTTTTATCCTACAGAGCAAGGAGTCACCAACTTATAGCTTAAGGACTGGATTCAGCCCATAGATATGTTTCATTTTGCCTGCATGGTGTTGTTGGGTTTTTTTTAAATGGTATTAGTTGTCACTGGCATCTCACTCCGGTATTCTTGCCTGGAGAATTCTGTGGACAGGAGCCTGGTGGGCTGCAGTCCATGGGGTCACAAGGAGTCAGACACTGAGCAACGAATACACACATTTAAAAACCGGATTCTACATAGAAATCTGTGCTCTTGGCTTGTCTTGAAAAAATCAGAAGACCTGGCGACATACTAGGCCTGTATTTCATCATGGCAGCAATTTGTGGGAGCAGCAAGTAACTTACCCTTTAGATGGGACATGTGCTTTCCAGTTTGCACAGTCCCTACCACTTCCTGTTGATTACACACATCTTTACTCACTTAAATTTTCCACCTGGCCCCAGTAGGTATTTTAGTATTTGAGTTTGTAACTTCTGTTATGGGCAGTGGAAAATTGAAAGTTTTTAGAAGGAAAGTGTTTACGATTTCATTAATTCATTCAATAAACACTGATGAATTAAAAATGTATTACATGCCAGATTGTTCAGTGTTGAAAGGTGAATGAACCCCTACCATGATATAGTTACAGTCTAGTGGGAAAAACGATGCAAATAACATTTTAGAAACAGTCGCGTATAGGTTTGAGAAGAGAGACTTTGGTGACTGGAAGACCAGTTAAAAGGCTATAGTGGTCTAAAGTCTGAAGTTGATAAAGGCCAGACTTTAGATAATCAGTAAGAGGCTAGGAGGGAAGAAAGAGAAAGAGATGGGAAAGATACTGCAAAGCAAAACTCTCTTGATAAGAGATTGGGTGTGAGAGAGGAGAATGCAAAGATGATGAAAATTTTGCATCATAAATTAGGAAACCTGTGGTACCATTAACAGGAATAGGAAATTAGGGAATCCATTTAACTCTCTCTTAACTGGGCAGGGGCACTGAGGAAGGGGGTTGTTTGGAGATACCAATTTGAGGTGTCTCTTGTTTTGAGTTCGGGTATTGGCATGTACACAATATAAGTGTTTTTAAAAAGAAAACTTAATAGAACTGTGGTCAAAATTGCATGCGTAGGGTTAGATGTCACTCATTACGTTCTGGGAAACCAAGAGAATACCTGGAGAAGTGTTAAAGTTGTTTAATAAAGGTCTTGTAAGAGGACCTGTATTAAAAATAATTGCTTTGGAGGCCCTATAGTTACAATTTATTACATTATTTACACCCTCTTTTGAATGTACAGTTTTCAGGTTTATGTTGCATTGTTAAGTTTAACTTTCTATTTCTGAGAGAATAGAAGATACTGTATAAACTCAGTGCTTAAAGACATTTTCTGAGTATCAGAATTTAAGTCATAATTGGCTTATGAGGTAGTTCAGGCATGAGGATTGTCATAACTGTTGCTATGTTGAGATAATAGCCCAAGTCTTTTCTCTTGTGATCTTATGTTTGCAGTACTTGATTCCCTCTGCTTTTACTGTGGTAAAATATATGTAACATAAAAATTGTCATTTTAGCCGTTCCGTGGTGTAATCACTTTCATGCTGTTGTACAGCTATCACTATTCTCTATTTACATTTTTCATCACCCCAGCAGAAACTCTGGACCTGTTAAGCAATAGCTTGCATTCTCCCCTCACAACCCCTGGTAAACTCTAATCTACTTTCTGTTTCTACAGATTTGCCTTTTCTAGATAGTTCATGTAAGTGGAATCATATTTTTGTATGTCTCAGCATAACATTTTCAAGGTTCATGTTGTAGCATGTATCAGAAAGTCTTTGCTTTTTATAGCTAAATAATATTCCATTGTATTTGTGTATGTGTCCTATTTTGTTTATCTGTGCATCTGTTAATGAACACTTGGGTTTTTTCCACTTCTGGCCCTTGTGAATAATGCTGCAGTGAACTTTGATGTAAAAATACTGTTTGAGTCCCTGTTTTCAGTCTTGTAGGTATGTACCTGTGACTGGGATTGACTAGGTCCCTTTTGAACACATATTCATTTTGTAATAGAGTGCCACTCTCAGTCATATTGTGGAAGACACAACTGGTATTTGAATTCTTCACAGCAAAAAAAAAAAAAAAAACTCACAAAGTGCATAAACTCAAAAATAAACTCTAGCTTTTACAGGAAGTGTAACTTGCATTCTCTTGTTATCGCTGATTTTATAAGCAAGTAGTTTTATTAGAGTGGCTGCAGTTGTAGTTTGTATGAAAAGAAATTTTAAAAGAAGAGAAAGAGGCCAAGAGTACTAGATTACAAGTTAGGAAATTAGGTTGATGATCCACTTTCCAAAGCCTAAATAGATTGGAAATAGAAATACAGAAAGAGATAATTGTATCAAAAATAGGAAAAAAAGGAAAAAGAACTTTGCTCTTATGAGTATCTGTATCCATCTTCTACAGGTTGGAAAAGTGATACATTAGTTAAAAGAGACAAAGTGGAAAGCCCAGAAGGAAAAGAAAATATTGGTAAGTAACTTATATAAAGTAATACCCTCTTTTTCCTTAGGTTAGATTTCCTTTTATTTATTTGACCATGCTAGGTCTTCGTTGCTACATGCAGGCACTTTCTTTCTCTGCTTGCAGCGAGCGGGATCTTCTCTCTAGTTGCGGTAAGTGGGCTTCTCATTGTGATGGCTTCTCTTGTTGAGGCGCACAAGCTGTGGGCTTCAGTAGTTGCCGCTCACAGACCCTAGAGCAAGGGCTCAGTAGTTGTGCTACACGGGTTTAGTTGCCCTGAGGCATGTGGAGTATTCCTGGACCAGGGATCAAACCCATACCCCCTGCCTTAGCAGGCAGATTTTCAGCCACTGGACCAGGGAAGTCCCATAGGTCAGATTTCTGCTTTTTTATTCTTAGCTGAGAGCTCACAGTAAATGGAAAGAAATTAGTGAGCCAGTAAAAGCTGTCACAAATTCCGCAGTCCTTGTTGGAGAGCTCCTCATTTGTGCAAGTTGACATAAAAGTCTAGTAATCATGACTCTTTGATTCATGTCCCACAAAAGAGTTTTCAAAATTAGATGGTGGCAGCTTACTAAAGGAGACAGGGACATGACGGCACTGATCAGTGATAACAGATAGCATGATGTTGAGGAAAACTAGCTCAAAAGCATAGCAATCTGGGACTGTTTGTTGACAGAAGGGCAAACAGTCCTAGTCCCCAAAGGCATCCCAAGTTTACAGAAAAATATACCTGATGGTCATAATCTTAACTCTGGACCATGAATAAAATATGTCACTTTAGGAATGTTTTTACCAAACACTATTAAAATAAAAATGTTATGGTATTTAGAGAAGATGTATCATAAAGACATATTTGAGGAAATGTACATATGTGGAGCCCCTGTTCTTGGTTTTATACATGAGATGTCATTGTAATATTTACCTTTCTCAAGTTGTTCGTTTGGATTCAACATGTTTGAAGGAGTAGCTGTTTTTCACTTAATAACAAGAGAGGGAAAATACGTTTTCACTTCTCACAAACTCCAATATAACCAGTGACAAATGGCACTGATCCTTGTAATTACTCTTCTGCAAATAAGTGCTTCCCACGGTGGATATGGGTTTGGAGGCAGAGATAGTTTATCACTGTAGATATTCATTATATTTGCTTATTGGGGCAGTATTAATCCCCTCCTGATTAACAGTATCTTCTTACCTAAAGGACTTTCTACTTTTAATGAATGGGTGAAAAAAGGCCTTGTGACTTGTGAAGAAAGCGAGGCAGCAATAGCAAGAGCTTTCCCTGTACAGTGATTATTGTAGCTAAGTCAGGCCTGAAACAATGAAGAATGAGGTCATGCACTGCCTCGTCTCATTTCAGTATAAGACTCAGATGGTTCATTGTACAGAGTGGCTCTTCTTGACACATGTCTAGTAATGTTTTGATTAAAATGGAATAAAGTATAGAAAGAACTAATCTGTTCATAGGAAATAAGTTTATATTTGTTGGTAACTACCAGTGTGTGAATTCTAGTTCCTTTTTGGGAGAGTATTTGATCTTAGTGTTCAGGGACTTTAAAAGAACTCTCATTCCACCAGCCTTCTGATCTGTGAATCCATTTGGACAATGTGATCAGATGTGGGTTGAGCCCTTGGGTCAAAATTCTCCTCTCCCCATCACATGAGACAGCGCATATTGCTGGGAAATTCTTTTTACTGTTCAGTCTCTACCTTGCAGCTTCCATGCTCACAGGTCTTATTATAGCTCCTTGGCAATGATCTAACAAAAGTTGTTTTTTTAAGAAACCTTCTTTTATCTAGTTAATATTTTTTAAATGCTGGTTATAAAATTTTTCTGTGGTTTTCAAATCTATGCTAGTTGTCAGTCTTAACCTTTTCTACCAAGTACCTAAGTATTAATAACTAATGCTACCATTGTGTTAGGATTTTTTTGCTATTCTGTTAGTATAGTTATTTTCACTCTTTATTTTCCTTGATTCAGTATTTAATTTTTATTATTCAGTTATTAACTGATGTCTGCAATCTGAAATGTAGTGACTCTTTTCTTCCTACTTGTTTCTAAAATGATCTGACTTTTATTTGAAGTATTTAAATTTGTTTTCACTCTTAGGAACAAGCAGGACATTGTTTGAGTTGTAGTTTTTCTGACTTTAATTCTTTTCCTTAAGTAAAATATTGGAACTGTAACATAAATGGATGGCTTCAACTGGTGGGATATGATATTTTCAGAGCAGTTAAAAGTCCATGACATTTTAAATTTTCAAGGGTTCATATCATTGGAATAACATAGTTTCTAAAGCAAGAAGCATGTAAGTTGTGTTAATAGAAATATATATAAACTGTAAAAAAAGAAGCTGAACACAAAATATTATACAGATACTGGTTATAATTGGAAGTAGCCAGTCTCCAAGATGGCCTCCACTGAGCCTCATCTCCAGTATTTATACGTTTGTGTACTTCCTTGCACACTGTATCGGCATTAGTCTGTATGACCAATGAAATACAGGGAAGTGATAGTTTATGACCTGCAGGGTCATACAAAGTATTGCTGCCTTTGCATTGCCCTCTGTTGGATTGCCCACTGGAGGAAGCCAGCCACCATATTATGAAGACATTTAAAGCCCTATGGAGAGTCCACGTGGGAAGCAACTGAGATGTTTTTCTAACAGCAAAAAAATCAGCTTGCCAGCCACCAAGGTGGGTCCTCAGCTTTAGCCAAACCTTCAGATGACTGCAATCCCAGCCTGCATCTTGACTACAATATCATGAGAGACCCTGAACCAGAACTGTCCAATTACATCACTCCCAAATTCCTGAACTACGAAAACTATGAAATAATAAATGTCTGTTGTCATTCTAAGCAACTAAGTTTTGGAGTTGTTTGTTGTGCAGCAATAGATAACTAAGGTACAGTATTCTGAAATACTTACTGGTTTTATATGTGGAAGAGAATCTGGACAGTGTAAAGAGTGCTTACTATCATCTGTGTCAGGTGGCTTCAGTCATGTTTGACTCTGCAATCCAGTGGACTATAGCCCGCCAGGCTCCTCTGTCCGTGGGATTCTCCAGGCAAGAATACTGGAGTGGGTTGCCATTTCCTTCTCCAGGGGATCTTCGTGATCAAACCCATGCCTCTTAGGTCTCCTGCATTGACAGGCAGGTTCTTTACCACTAGCACCACCTTATAACAGTTTCAACAATTGAATGTGTTTGGTTAAAGAAGTTCAGTTTAGCTATCAAACTTACAGATTCAGAAAAAGAAAATTATAGTTTCTCCTAATACAAATTGAAGGTATTCATTAATCATTATATTCCCTCTTAAATGTTCGTTTACTTATGAAAGTATTCTCCTTTTTTATGTCACTTTGCAGTTTATTACTGTGTCACTTTTTTTTTTAATTGGAGGATGATTGCTTTACAATGTTGTGTCAGTTTCTGCCATACAACAGCTTAAGTCAGTTATATATATATATATATATATATATATTCCCTCCCTCTTGAACTGCCCTCTCCCCACCCATCCCATCCCTCTCAGTCATCACAGAGAGCCTGGCTGGACTCCCTGAATATACAGTAGCTTCCCACTAGTTAATCTGTTTTAGACATGATAGTGTTTATGTGTCAGTGCTACCTACTGTTATTTCTGATTGAACACCTTCTTGGATACCCTTCTAGGTGCTTGGGTTATATCAAAACAAAACAAAAAAAGATTTATGCTCTTAAGAAGTTTATATCAGAGAAACACAGATAGCAAGCATAGTAAATAAGCCATCTAGTGTGTTAGAATTGATGGCTCAAATGGTAAAGCGTCTGTCTACAATGGGAGAGACCTGGGTTTGATGCCTGGGTTGGGAAGATTCCCTGGAGAAGGAAATGGCAACCCACTCCAGTACTCTTGCCTTGAAAATCCCATGGACAGAGGAGTTTGGTGCAGGCTACTATCCATGGGGTCGCAAAGAGTCGGGCATGACTGAGAAAGGAGGTGGAAGTAGGGGACACCTGAGGGAGGTGGTTATAGGAGATGTCTGTAAGGAAACAGCATCTGGACAATAAGTTGATCAAGTGAAGGTTTGGGAAAAGATGGTTCCAGAGAGTGGGGACAGCTAGAGCAAGGCCCTAAGGCAGGAGCATGTGTGACATTTAAGCACAGAGGTCAGTGTGGGTGTGAGGTCAGAGATAATGAGGTGGGAGGCAGAGCAGGTGGATCCATGAATCCTGTTTGGACCTTGCTGCCCTGAGGGAAATGGGAAGTGATTGCTGGACTTCGCAATAGAAAGGTGTGTTAGACTCTAGGGGAGTGAGGGTAAAAGCAGAGATCCAATAGGAGAATGTTAGAATAAATTGCATGAAAGATGATGGTGGCTTGGGCCAAGACAGTGGTGGTGGAAGTAGTCAGAAACGGTTAGATTCTGGAAACGTAATAAAGGTGGAGCAGCAGGACATAGATTCAGAAGTTCTTGGTCATACAGAGGAGAGAGACCAAGCTGCTGTGAGATTTTCACATCCTGGTGCCAGTCTAAGTTCCAGCTAATCTCTGACTATGCTCAGCCCTGTGCTCTTCCCCACCGGACCTGGTGCCATATCAGCTGACCCTCCTGTGACCTAGCAGGTAACACTGCAGCCTCTAGAATTAGATCATCTGAGTTTGATTTCTGACTCTCTTAATTGCTGCGTGGTCTTGAATTACTTAAGCCTCAATTTTCTTATTTCTAGAATGGGCATGTTAATTATAAAATCTGCCTCACAGAGTGGTATTGTGAGATTAAATGAGATAACCCATGTGAAATACTTCACATAGTGCTTGGCGGATGTTAAGATCTCAATAAACGATAGCTGTTACCACCTCAGGTTGTTTTCCTTTGGCTAGTCTTTCCTCTGCATTAAATGCTAACCTCCCTGTAATCTCTTCCGTTCTAATCTATTCTTTGTTTTCATTTTGTTTCTCAAGCTTTGGCAAGAAATTCTTGAGGAAATTTAAAAATGAAATCAAACTGTCCATAATTTCCTTGCCGTTTTCATTTTTCTATAGTCCCTCTGTTCTTTGTCCACATGTCTCTCTTATTTATGTAGTTACTTCTGTTCACTTTTTGTAATCAGTTCAAATGTCATCTCATGATGCCTTTCCTAATCCTCTACGTAGATTTAGTCATCTGTGCATTGGGCTCCTTTACCATTTTAATGATTCACTTAAAAAGATGTGGTTATTAGATAAGTGAGTGGAAGCTACCAAGGCTCCCCACCCTGATTCTTACATGTAACTGCCAGATTCATATTTGTGATACTCCGTTGCTCAGAATTTTCAGTGGCTTCACGTTGCCTGCAAAGTCAAGTCTGAATTCCTTAGCTGAGTATTTGGTGAATTCTACTATCTGATCTCAGTTTGCCCTTCCAATTTTGTTTTCTACAACAGTCTGGTCTATTTGCTGTCCCTTGGGGTTCCTCCATCCTCTCTACATCCAGGTCTTGATTCATATTTTATTTTTTTCCTGAAAAGCACTCCTCCCATGCCCTAATTCCCCTCTTCATTACCCTTCTCAGAAGCTTCCCCTTTCACAAAGATTTCTCTGACCATGCCAGCTCAAAATAATCTCTCCCTGCTTTGAAATCTCAGAGCATAGAACTGTGCTGCTTGTCACATTTTAACTTCACAAAGGTGATTAAATTTTTCCTGTTTAGTCTCTTAAAGGGCAGATCTAAGATGTTTCATCTTTGCATTCTGTACTTATAAGTAGCATTAGGCAACTGATCATTTCTGGAATGGCTGAATGATTACATATGTGAATAAATAGACTTCTAGAACAGCGTTCCTGTGGGCTGCTTTGGAGGGAATAAAGTTGGGGATGTGATACATAGCCATAGTAAGACACGGGGAAAAGTGGTACTCCCTGCCCCAGTGCTCCTGTCTGCAGATACCATCAGGCCAATTGTCCCAGGTCTGTTCAGAATGTATTTACTGAAGTCTGACATGTTCCAGGCTCAGTAATTGGCTTTAGGAGTACGAAAGCTATTTCTTTCCTTCCCCTATACACCCTTCAGATAGCAAGGTGTTCTGGGGCTGTGGCCCTTGGCCCTTGGTATTGGATCTGTAAATCCTAAGTTATATTCTCAAATGAGGCGTTGCTCACTGTGCCGAGATCTGTCCCAGACTTACCCAATTAGACCCACTTTGGTTTTGTTTTGCCTAACTTACAGTCTAGGTGTTTGGGCTAATTCATTCCCATCAGCTTACTGTTGAAAATTTTCATTCAGTTACATTTTAAGTTTGCTTTATGTTCAATTTTTACTTTGTTAAAGTCAACTTTGCTGTGGAACTCAGAAGAATTGGCAGTGGGAGCTTCTACATTTCAGTGTTTTCAGACTTTGGTAGACCTTCCTAATCGCCTCTCTCATTCCATTATTTTACACTGTTGGGAAATATGTTAGTCAGTAGTGATATTTGCTTAAGGAGGGAATAGAAAGACATTAATAGCAGTCAGGTGTCACCAGGAAAACAAGTCCACTCATTTGGAAATCTGTTTTGATACCTCCAGAACAATTCTTTCTCACGCCTGTCCTCTATTCTGTTACACCTCTCCATTCCAGCCATACTGAACTTGTAGTAGTTGAAGTTCTCAGAGTTCTCCTGTGTCACTTCCATCATAATTCCTGCCTCTGATTCAGGACTGAGCTTGTACCTCTCATCCCTTAAAAAGCTTCCCACTCCCATTCTTCTCCTTCTGTGATGAGTTACTTGTCCCTTACATCCACTCCTGCCATAAGCACAGAACTATACTTGTGCATAGTTCTGTCAGAGAACTTGCCACGGTAGAGTACAGCTATTGGTTTATCTGTCTGTTTCTTCTAGTAAGCTGAAATCTTCCCCAGGAGCTGGGTCTGTATTTGAATTGTCTTTTGTATCTAGACTTAAATTGAAGAAGGTAGAGGAAACCACTAGACCATTCAGGTATGACCTAAATCAAATCCCTTATGATTATACAGTGGAAGTGAGAAATAGATTTAAGGGACTAGATCTGATACACAGAGTATCTGATGAACTATGGATGGAGGTTCATGACATTGTAGAGGAGACAGGGATCAAGACCATCCCCAAGAAAAAGAAATGCAAAAAAGCAAAATGGCTGTCTGAGGAGGCCTTAAAAATAGCTGTGAAAAGAAGAGAAGCAAAAAGCAAAGGACAAAAGGAAAGATATACCCATTTGAATGCAGAGTTCCAAAGAATAGCAAGGAGAGAGAAGAAGGCCTTCCTCAGGGATCAAGGCAAAGAAATAGAGGAAAACAATAGAATAGGAAAGACTAGAGATCTCTTCAGAGAAGGCAATGGCACCCCACTCCAGTACTCTTGCCTGGAAAATCCCATGGATGGAGGAGCCTGGTGGGCTGCAGTCCATGGGGTCCCTGAGAGTTGGACATGACTCAGTGACTTCACTTTCACTTTTCACTTTCATGCATTGGAGAAGGAAATGGCAACCCACTCCAGTGTTCTTGCCTGGAGAATCCCAGGGACAGCAGAACCTGGTGGGCTGCCATCTATGGGATCGCACTGAGTCGAACACGACTAAAGCGACTTAGCAGCAAAGATCTCTCCAAGAAAATCAGAGATAGCAAGGGAACATTTCATGCAAAGATGGACTTGATAAAGGACAGAAATGGTATGGACCTAACAGAAGCAGAAGATATTAAGAAGAGTTGGCAACAATACACAGAAGAACTATACAAAAAAGATCTTCATGACCCAGATAATCACAATGGTATGATCACTACCCTAGAGCCAGACATCCTGGAACGTGAGGTCAAGTGGGCCTTCGGAAGCATCACTACAGACAAAGCTAGTGGAGGTGATGGAATTCCAGAGCTATTTCAAATCCTAAAAAATGATGCTGTGAAAGTGCTGCACTCAATATGTCAGCAAATTTGGAAAACTCAGCAATGGCCACAGGACTGGAAAAGGTCAGGTTTCATTCCAATCCCAAAGAAAGGCAATGCCAAAGAATGCTCAAACTACCGCACAATTGCACTCATCTTACACACTAGTAAAGTAATGCTCAAAATTCTCCAAGCCAGGTTTCAGCAATACGTGAACTATGAACTTCCAGATGTTCAAGCTGGTTTTCGGAAAGGCAGAGGAACCAGAGATCAAATTGCCAACATTTGCTGGATCATCGAAAAAGCAAGAGAGTTCCAGAAAAACATCTATTTCTGCTTTATGCCAAAGCCTTTGACTGTGTGGATCACAATAAACTGTGGACAATTCTGAAAGAGACGGGAATACCAGACCACCTGACCTGCCTCTTGAGAAACCTATATGCAGGTCAGGAAGCAACAGTTAGAACTGGACATGGAACAACAGACTGGTTTCAAATAGGAAAAGGAGTACGTCAAGGCTGTATATTGTCACCCTGCTTATTTAACTTCTATGCAGAGTACATCATGAGAAACGCTGGGCTGGAAGAAATCAGGCTGGAATCAAGATTGCCGGGAGGAATATCAATAACCTCAGATATGCAGATGATACCATCCTTATGGCAGAAAGTGAAAAAGAACTAAAGAGCCTCTTGATGAAAGTGAAAGAGAGTGAAAAAGTTGGCTTAAAGCTCAACATTCAGAAAACGAAGATCATGATATCCGGTCCCATCACTTCATGGTAAATAGATGGGGAAACAGTGGCTGAATTTATTTTGGGGGGCTCCAAAATCACTGCAGATGGTGATTGTAGCCATGAAATTAAAAGACGCTTACTCCTTGGAAGAAAAGTTATGACCAACCTAGACAGCATGTTAAAAAGCAGAGCCGTTACTTTGCCAACAAAGGTCCGTCTAGTCAAGGCTATGGTTTTTCCAGTAGTCATGTATGGATGTGAGAGGTGGACTATAAAGAAAGCTGAGTGCAGAAGAATTGATGGTTTTGAACTGTGGTGTTGGAGAAGACTCTTGAGAGTCCTTTGGACTGCAAGGAGATCCAACCAGTCCAATCTAAAGGAGATCAGTCCTGGGTGTTCATTGGAAGGACTGATGCTGAAGCTGAAACTCCAATACTTTGGCCACCTGATGTGAAGAGCTGACTCACTTGAAAAGACCCTGATGTTGGGAAAGATTGAAGGCAGGAGGAGAAGGGGATGACAGAGGATGAGATGGTTAGATGGCGTCACCAACTCAATGGACGTGAGTTTGAGTAAACTCCGGGAGTTGGTGATGGACAGGGAGGCCTGGTGTGCTGTGGTTCATGGGGTCGCAAATAATTGGACACGATTGAGCTACTGAACTGGACTTTGTATCTAGAAGCTAGCACAGTGTCTGGTATGCTGGGAGGGATTGGGGGCAGGAGGAGAAGGGGACAACAGAGGATGAGATGGCTGGATGGCATCACTGACTCGATGGACGTGACTCAGTGAACTCTGGGAGATGGTGATGGACAGGGAGGCCTGGTTGTGCTGCGATTCATGGGGTCACAAAGAGTCAGACACGACTGAGTGACTGAACTGAACTGATGCTTATAAATTAGACAATCCAATGCTAGTCTCCTAAGTTCATCACAGAGATGGAAGGTTTTGAGGAGTGCTATTCACTTCTCAACTATTGAGCTAATGTAAAAACATGATTAGTAGGGATGGGTAATATTCTTACAAGGCTACATGTTTTGTAAGTGTAACATAACTAAATAATGTTGTAAAAACATTAATTTTGATCTCCTGTGTAAAAGCAACACAGAATTCAGTTCCTTGGCAACTTAAGCCCTATAAGCAGTAATTCTGCCAGTTGGCACTTAACTATCATAAAAGTAGATGAATCAGACGATCATGTATACTCAGAATAAAGGTGGATAAGGGAGGAGTGAAGAATAAAGAAGGGAGTGAGTTAGCAAAATGCCACATGGTTGCAAAGTAGCACAAAGGTGAAAGTGATTCAAATGAAACTAGCTAGAGTCAAAAACGCTGAAATAGGGGCAAAGAGCAAAAGGCAATCAACAGTGCGAGCAAGGAATCACAGGGATTGGGCAGACACGAGCAGGTGCGTACCCAGTGTGGGGGGCCCAGGCGCTGTGGGATTGTGGTCTCTGAAACTCTGGGGGACATAGAAGAAGGGAATCGAGTGTGATGCTCCAGGGAGGTGAGTTGGGGGGACTGGTGTTTACTATAGAGACAAAGATGCACTGAAAAGACCTTCAAAGGAGACGGGCATAGTGACCGACCCTAGCTGGCACCAAAGTCTCAAAAGAATTGAAGAGAGCTTTGTTGGGGGTGAATAAGGAGATAGCAAGAGAGGTTGAGAAGACTAATTCTGAAGGAGTGAATTTAAATACACTGATGTATTCTCTCCAGTCTGTGTACATTATTTTGAGTAGCATATAGAACTTGTTATATAATTGACACATTTGGAGAAACCATCCATCCTGGAAGTTTGGAATCATGATTTTCCAGTGTGTGGATAATGAACTCCTTTAGGAAAGAAGTCACTTGTTATATATTCTTATTAAATGGATGAGATCCAGTCCTTGAATCACTGGATCACTATTCATCCCTTCAGAGACTATATTCAACACCTACTATGTGGCAGTATCATTCCAGTGCCAGGAACACATTCATGAACAGACAAAATTATCTGCCCATGTATAGCTCATGAAGGGTGGGGGAATCAGGAGCAGGGAGTATGAGAAACCACCCTGGAAGTAGTAAATTATATAGTATATTAGAAGACGAGAAGTGCTGCGGAGAAAAACAAACAGGGAAGGAGGGTATTGATAGAAGATGCATGTGACTAGGTGGGTTGCGATTTTAAATATAGTAGACAAGGAAGGACTCTCTGAGAAGGTGACACCTGAGCAGAGACTGGCAGTGAGTTAGCAAGCCTGGTAGGCTGGTGTCATGTGAAATAGGGCTTCCCTGGTGGCTCAGAGGTTAAAGCATCTGCCTGCAATGTGAGAGACCTGGGTTCGATCCCTCGGTTGGGAAGATCCCCTGGAGAAGGAAATGGCAACCCACTCCAGTATTCTTGCCTGGAGAATCCCATGGACAGAGGAGCCTGGTGGACTACAGTCCACGGGGTCACAAAAATTCAGACACGACTGGGCGACTTCACTTCACTTCTTCTGTATGCTCTAAGCCGTTTGTTGTAAGCCTTTCTAATGCCATCCTTAAAGTAGCTATCTTAAAGAAAACTGAGAAGTGGTGTTAGAGGTAATTGTTGAGAGCGGATGGTGCGGTCTGTGTGTTCACCCTTTGCTTTCTCTAACATCTACTGTTTACCTTTACACTGAACACCTGGTATGACGCTGCAGTTTTCACTTTGTGAAAAGGGATACCTGGTATGCATTTTTTCCCCTTAATTTCTTTTGGAAGAAAAACAAAGTTTTGCTTAATGGAAATAGAAGCTGGAGAGTTGTTTGTTTTTTTCCCAGAAACCACAATAATAGAAAAAAATATGAGTGAGCCCTGAAGAAGCTGCTGTGCAGTCAGTCACAGCGGTGGAAGCAGGCTGGTGTCTGGAGAGCCCCTAAATACACTTCCGGAGAGTATGGAATGTGGTCTGGGCTTTGGACAAGGCCACAATCTGTTAACACTCAGAATCTGAAAGGTTGTTTTTGTCTTCAGTTCTGGTTGATCTACATGACCAGCCTGGCTGCTGCAAAGGAAGATTCCACCAAAGGGAGTGACTGAAGACGTGAGTATGAATCTGGCCCGGCAGCTGACCTGTTGCAGTGGTTTCCTTTAAGATTCTAGAGACAAGTTTCCTTTGAGATTCTACAATTTGCTGTCCTTAGACAATAGCTTTCATTCTTCACTGAAGGATAGAAGTTCAGTCTTGAAGAGTATTCAAACTGGTAAGTCTCACTCTGTCTTCGAGATACTTCAGAACAACTCCAGCTACTTCAAAGAGCTTTATTCCAGATGCAGTTAACTTGAATTTGCTTTATTTTATGTAGTATATTACCTAGGGAGGGAGAGAGACATTTTGATAAAACGCATCCTGGCAGATCAACAAATCTGAGAATGATACAGTCCTCATCTGTACTCCAAGCATACTGAGTATTCTATTGCGATTAGAGGGCTGGGGAATGAGGACTTTGGAGTTAGATCTTGTTTAACTAGTAACCATGACTTACATAAGGAGAAGTTCGGAGGCGAAAGGTGAATCAGAAGACCCAGAATTGTCTTGAGCAAAGTACATAAGAGGCAACTAAGGAAGCCTGAAATGTTGGAGGATATAGATGTGACCTTCCTCAGTAGCACCAGGAGAAAATGCACCCTATGCAGGAGACATTTTTCCATGAAACCTTACTCTAGTTTTTCTGCATCATTTGTATCTAAAATCCGAAGTAGATAACGCTGAGCACTTAATAAGTTTTTGTATTTGTTATAAGCAGATTAAGAAATACAGGCAGCAACTTGCCATAATGCACCACTTTATGACTCAGCAGGTCATTGAGCCTTTCTGTCTTTATTTGCCCTTCTGCTCTTAAGTGCTTATGGAGATAACATAGCCTGAAACCTGTGAAGCATGTTTTAAAAACCATAATGGTCTATTTAAGTGTTTTTGAATTAAGTTGATTTATTTCCTTAAAATGTGGTTGCAAGCCACTGGCAATATTGGTCACAGGTGGCCTGATTTTTAAAGGCTGTGAACACCCCAATGCCAGGGACTTTGTAACTTTTTTGTAACTTTATAACTTTAATTCAGAAATTGAAGCTTCTATTTATCAATCAAAAAGAAGAAAGAGGGAATTCTTTGGTGGTCCCCTGGCTAAGACTCCACACTTCCACTGCAGGGGACACCTGGTTGGGGAACTAAGATCCTGCAGGGCACATGGTTCATGATCTAAAGACAAAATTGTCAAAATGGAAAGAAAAAAATAAGATGCAACATTAGGAACAGCGTGACAGAGAGAGCCTTTGAGTATGTGTGATCCACCCTACTATTAAAAGCAGGGCAAGGGATGCAGGTTTGATCCCTGGTTGAGGAACTAAGAATTTTTGTGGCCAAAAAAATAGATGGAAAAAGAAAGAGCATGGAGAAATAAATTTAAAATCCCAGTTTCCTCTTGAAACCAGACACCCTTCAGAAAAGGTGCTCAGAGCCTCTGTCACCCTAGTCTAGCTTGTTATGCAGGTGTTTAGGAACAGAAGGACCAGCCTGGGGAAAGGGGTGGGATTTCTGTTGTGGGTGTTTCATCTTTTACAAGTGTAAACAAAGAGGCCAGTTGGTCTAACCTTGCATGCCTTTGTCCCAGAAGTCACTGCAGGTGTGTTAGCAGCACTGCTTCTGGAACAAAAGACTCACCGCGTCTCGGAAGAGAATGGCCCTTTCCCAGGGAATAGCCTTTTTCGTGCTGGTAGCGTCCTGTGTGTGCAGCACTGTCTTCCACAGACAGCAGCAGACTTGGTTTGAGGGGGTCTTCCTGTCCTCCATGTGCCCGGTCAGCGTCAGCGCCGGCACCTTGTATGGAATTATGTTTGACGCAGGGAGCACTGGGACACGAATTCATGTTTACACCTTCGTGCAGAAAATGCCAGGTGAGTGCAGCTGGCGCTCTCACCAGCATCGTGAAACCCACACTTGAGCATCTCCTCCTCCTAGAAACAGATGTGCTGAGAGTGTGTGATGCCAGCTACAGAATCTTACAGTCTCTAAATGTCTTTCTTCAGAGAAAACTCTGGACTATAACTGAACACATATGGTTTAATTTGGTGTAAAATTAAAAGCAATCAGGACTGCCTGTAGTCTGAACCCATGTGTCTAAGAAGTGTAGTTATAATTTGTCTTTACTTTTCTCCAAAGGTGAATTAATACTCCAGGGTTCAGAATATTGAGAGTGGTCTTGAGAAGAAGACCACAACCACCCTTGGAAAAGGGAATGAGGGGACCCTGAAGATTAATGTTTTCTGAATATTCAGTCTTCTCAAGTTACACATAGAGTCTAGGGAAAGGAGTAGAAGCGAGGTGCCCACCAGAGAAATGGCAGAGGGACCCTCAGTGATTACTTTTCATCCTCTCCCCCGCTATCCAATACTCCTTCAAGCCGTTCCTCGCAGGTGGGATGACTTGGAATCGCTGGGGGAGATAGCCAGGATCAGGAAGAGTCTGACTTTTGATAATTGGCCATCTCTCTTCTGTTTTGCTCATGGACAACATAGGACAGCTTCCAGTTCTGGAAGGGGAAATTTTTGATTCTGTGAAGCCAGGACTTTCTGCTTTTGTAGATCAACCTAAGCAGGTGAGTTTTTTACAATAGATGTTTAGATTCTCAAATGCCTTGATAGCTTGACCACACCACTGCTGTTAAATATTTTATGCTGTTCTCTGCTGATACTGAGGTCATGTGTGAGATCAGTTTTCTGTCCTCAGCTAATCTCCTGGATAACAGTAATTGTATAACCTGGGTTCACCAGGGCTTAGGGGGAAGGAGGTGTGAAAATAGCTTGTCACCCTGCTGGGAGAGCACCATCTTTCAGGAGATTGTGCTATTTGTATTGACTGTTTAAGATTTTGATTGGAAGCCATCAACTGCGTTAATTAATGTAGATGCAGAAAATGGTTGTGAAGTTCTATAAAGTAGAAGGTATACACATGGCAATTGAGGTGAACTCCATTTCAGAATGCCCTTATACAGCACAGAACCATGGTTATATTCTAGAAATTGGGCAAAACCCATGACAAAAAGTCTTCAGTAATAGAAGATGAATGTAGAGTTCTGTCATAGCTGTATTTCACATGTGAGCTCTCAGAGGATACAACACCCCATGTGTCAGGGGCCACACTGATATAAAATAGAGTAAGGCAGAATGTTGAACTTTGGTAGCATATATTAAAGATATTGTCCAGTGTCACAAGTGTAATCATTAACCAGAGGAAAACATGATGTTAAAAATGGCTTGAACTTGAAGAACCAAGAGGATGTTTTTTTTCTCAGCTTGCCGTTATGAAATGGCAAATGTGCTATAGAAAATTAGGAGCTGTTGAAAACAATTGCATTGTTAGAAATTGATTTGACATTTGGAGAGTAAAATTGTGTTGTGGCTATAATGTTTAAGAGGCAGTATATTGTCAGAACAGATGCTTACACAGAAAAACAATGGATTTAAAATAATGGATTCTAACATAATTTGAACATGTGTACCTTACATGTCGGTGCTGGTAATACAAAAATGAACCTGATGTGTCCTGTTGTGCCAGAACTCGTAAAAGGTGTAGCATAATGACAGCTGCAGCTAGCATTTGTGTGGCAGCTCTGCACAGTCTGCCCCCTCCCCTTTTTTTTTATAAAACCCTTGGGAGCCCTTGGCCCCCTTGCTCCTGATACTGTCCCAGAGCATGCTGCGGGAGCAGACACGCTCCACTAAATGCACTGTTCACCAGATGTTCTCTTTTGAAGGGTGCTGAGACTGTTCAAGAGCTCTTAGAGGTGGCCAAAGACTCAATCCCTCCAAGTCACTGGAAGAGAACGCCAGTGGTCCTAAAGGCAACAGCGGGGCTGCGCTTACTGCCAGAAGAGAAAGCTGATGCACTGCTCTTTGAGGTACATTGTTGTTTTGTTTGCTTGTTTTTACAAGAAACTGATGATGGCTTACCTAGTTTCTTAGGGAAAAGGAATGAGTTCTATTAAAATTTTATCTGGGGAAAATGAAGTGTGGTTTTCTAGGTATTATAGGATATGTTTGGAATCTGTTCTGTTGCCTTAGGGAATCTAGATTTCTTTCCTTTTTTTGCTAGGTAAAAGAGATCTTCAAGAAATCACCTTTCCTGGTACCAGATGACAGTGTTAGCATCATGGATGGATCCTATGAAGGTGGGCAAGGTGTTGATGTATGGTGGGGGAGAGGGCCGGGGTTAATGAATATCTGATTAAAGGCACTGGGGAGACAGGGTAGGGGTGCTGAAGAGAAAGGAACAGATAAGCAAGGAGGAAGGGGATAGCAGGAAATGGAAAGATGGGGAGCAGGGAATGTGTAATTTCGACACGAAATTTAGAGATAAGAGAACAAAGGTGGGGCCCAGGAAGAGGGGGAAAAATGCTCTGGATGTAATCTTTGTCTTTCTCTCCTTTTTTAGGCATATTAGCTTGGGTTACTGTGAATTTTCTGACAGGTAACACATTCTCACATTTACCTAAGAACTTAACTGGGTTTCACACATGGTCAGGGAGCAAAATATCAATACCTTTTCTCTTTATATTGTTCTTTCGTTTTTTAAAAAAAAGGAGGATGGGGAGGAAAGACAGGAAGTTAATGTTTATTACCTGCCTTCAGGACCTCAGCTGCAGCAAGAGTCCTTCCTGGTTAGCCCTTGCTTGCAGCCTTAGGTGCTGAGGAGCATGGAGTGTTAACAGAATGCCTCCAGTATATGCCAGGAGTAGGAGAGAAATTGCAGATGGGAGTGTTGGGCTGTCCAAGAAGCCCAGGATGCTCAGAGCTGACTGTCATTCGCAGGTCAGCTGCACGGCCACAACCAGGAGACTGTTGGGACCCTGGACCTGGGAGGGGCCTCCACCCAAATCACGTTCCTGCCTCAGTTCGAGGTGAGTCAGATACATACAAGGGTCTGGTTACCAACCCGCTTGACAGACATTTCATGGTGCTAAGAAAGGGCCCTGTTTCAGACAGCCGCTCCACCGTGAGCAGGCCGAGTAGTGTCAATTACTGACCGACTGAACTTGGTCTCACTGTTCAGAGTCCCTTTGATTCCTCAAGCCTTGTGAGATGAGCAGTGTAATCTGTCTTCTTCATCTCTGATTTTGGAGGGGAGGAGAGAGAGGGGATACTGAGGATAACATCTTCAGACTACTGTGGATCCTGAACAGTCTTTTTGCTTTTTCTGTTTTGCAGAAAACCCTGGAACAAACCCCTAGGGGCTACCTCACTTCCTTTGAGATGTTTAACAGCACTTATAAGCTCTATACACATAGGTGAGGGAGAGGGACATGGAGAAATAATATTTTGCATTGTCTGATTCTCCTAACTTTTCAAAGCATTTTCGCATTTCGTTGCAACTGACAAGCCTTACAAAATCTTTGCCAGTCCCCGAAGGCTTGATAACTGAAACCCACTTATCAGCCACTTACCAAAGCCCAGGGGACCCAAGATTCTCTATTCTTGGCCTAAAAACATGTAATAGTAATAAAATAAAAAGTAATATAAGATTTTTAAAAATAATGTAAAAGAGTAAAAAAGATAAGTAATATAAAAGTGAAAGTAATATAAGTCAAGTTTTCTCTAGAGACAGAACACTCAAAGAAGGTTCAGCCAAAGCTCTGTGTCAGCTTCTTTTAAACTGACCTCAGATGCTCAAAATCCAGCCCAGAATTTGATCACAGTTGGGCTAGAAGCTAAGATAATGAGAGCTTTTCTGCGGATGGTTCCCAGGGTGGGACCCTAGGAAGTGTCACCATCTCTGGCCTTTAAATCATGGAAAGTTCTTACTGCACAGCCCTGATCTGAACTGTGCAGGAATTACTGTGTGTTGTCTGCATGAGATGAATAGGTCACGGAGAACAAGGTTTTCCTCCCTCCAGAGGGAGACGGAGAAACCATATTACTTTTGGAAGAAGGAGCTTTAAGCTGGAGAATTCAGGACCAGCATGAAATTAGTCAATCCTGTATTTTACAGTTACTTGGGATTTGGATTGAAAGCTGCAAGACTAGCAACCCTGGGAGCCCTGGAGACAGAAGGTTTGTCTGGGTGCCTGTGCTGGTCGGGGTGTGGTGAGAGCGACACCAGTACTCAGCTTGCCTTTTCCCTACCTTGGCAGTGATTCTGTGGCAGAAGGGGTTATGCTGAAGTAGGAGGCATATGTTGTATAATGGCAAATTCCTTTTCTAATTTATGAGTTCAGATATTTTTATAGATATATTATTAACCATTTCCAGGATGATGTCTGTTGGTATAGGGGGTCTGTGGCCAGAAGGCTGAAGCATCTGCAGAAATTAAGGCTCAAGGAGCAAATCTGGCAGAAGCTCGCTCAGGCCCTTACGTTTTATGTGGGAGGTGCAGGCAGCAGTCCACTTACAGATAGAATAACCGAACCGCTCCATTCCTCTGTTCATAGGCAGAAAGGGGTCAAAAGTTCAGGCAGAACCAGGTTCAGTACTAGTCTTGTGATTTAGGGCCAGTTAGCTTAACTTCTTATGCCCCTTTTCTTCGCCTTAAAAGAGATTTTGCATTTAATTAAATCTGTGTGGCATGTGGTTCACAGTAAGCTATAATTGTGATGATGATTTGACATTTCAGAGTTTACATTTTCAGGTGTATTAAGTCTTAAAACAACCAATGAGAAGAGTAGACCAGTATTTTTTCCCTTTTTTTAGAAATGAGGGAACTTTATTCCATTATCAGTTTTAGATTTAATATATGATGAAAGCCAACAACCCCTCTGCCAAATAGACATAAGCATGAAAATTTGCCTGGAGTTTCAGGGGGTTCACCAAGCCCATCTGTGAACCCCAAGTAAGAATTCATATCGTAGGATGCAGTCACGGAACTAATTCCATATGATTTTAAGGCCCAGCCACCTTGATAATACCTTTTAACCTTACTGGCTTCTTGTTTGCCTTTCTTTCTCTCTCTCCCTCACACCCTTGCCTCTTACTTTGTGGTCTGGTTTCTTCTAGGAATTGATGGACACACTTTCCGAAGTGCCTGTCTGCCGAGATGGTTGGAAGCAGAGTGGATCTTTGGGGGTGTGAAATACCAGTATGGTGGCAATCAAGAAGGCAAGTGGTGTTTTTTCCACTGGTTGAAATTACGTTTATAGTAGAAGTCTGGAAAAGTCCCATGGGAAACTTCTTCCGGAGCTCAAGAGAAGAGAAGCTTTTTTTTTTGCAGGAGCTAATTCCGAGGAGATGTTGGTGTGCCTCCAGGAGTAGTGTAGCATGACCGTGAACACGGCATCTGTCACTCTCTGTGCAGCTCTTTCCTGCCCAAGTGTTGCGGATCCATTAGAAACCTCTTAGCTGGCATCTAACGTATTAAGGGTCTCAGCCCTCAGCAGGGTGAAACTGTCTCAGATTCAATTAATGTTTAGCTATTTCAGTTAGAGAATTGAGACGATAAAACAGTAATTGATCTTAGGTATTATAAAAGGCATAGACGTTCAACTCAAGGGAGCAACTTAATTTTTCCAGTGAAGAAGCAGGTAAGCCTCTGCATACTTATCATAACTACGGTGAAACGCAGTGCTGGGCGGCAGCTCGAGGTGGGCCGTGGCTTCTTTGGTGAACGCAGGTTAGGGAAGGAGCCTCCGTGGAGAAGCAAGTACCAGTTTTCCAGAGGGATGAAGCTGCAGAAGTTTGCTCATCTTTGTCCCGAGCCTCAGCGCGCCTTGGTCCTCCTGGTGTTCCTCCCTCAGCAGCCTGCCTCTCACTTTCCCACCTTGCCCCTGTGCACCTTTGCCCCAACAGGAGAGGTGGGCTTTGAGCCCTGCTATGCGGAAGTGCTGAGGGTGGTGCAAGGAAAACTTCATCAACCAGATGAGGTCCAGAGAGGCTCCTTCTACGCTTTCTCTTACTACTATGACCGAGCCGTGGACACAGACATGATTGGTAAGTTCATGCCAGGTGTCAGTGCAGGGGGGAGCTGGGCAAGCCTGTGGTGGGGAAGGGAGGGGACAAAGGAGTATTTGCAATGCTTTGTTGAGCTGCTCACCCTGCTTTGCTCCCAAGTCACTCAAGTGGGAGAGTATGGTTTAGAATCTTTTGGGGCTAGAAGGTGGCCTAAACCAGTATACATGAAGTATATACTAAACAAGTATACATGAAGTCTTTTCTTTCTTTTTTTTACATCTTAATGGAGGTATAATTGACATAAAATAAAACGCACATATTTCAAGTATATGATTGGGTAAGTTTTGACATGTATAAACATCCACGAAACCATCACCAAATTCAAGATAATGAATATACTCATCACCCCAAAATGTTTCCTCTTCCGCTTTATAACTGTTTTTCTTATCAAAATAGTAACACATTTTGTTTAGCTGTGAGAATGTATATATGTGATCAGTCATGGCCTGAGATATGAATTTTTTATTTTCTACTGTATTTAATGGCCCCTTTTTAATGGGCCAGTTTTTTAGCTGTAGTTAAGCATACATAACAGATTATAAGTAAAATAAATGGCATAGATTATATTGTAGGGATATGTCATGTTTGTTTATCTCATTTTTAATATTGGAAATTTTTTACTTTTTCATTATTATAAATATCACTAGGGTAAATTTTCTTATGCTTCCTGGAAGGCCTTTTGACTTCAACTGCTGTTCTGTTTCATTTCAGATTATGAAAAGGGGGGTGTTTTAAAAGTTGAAGATTTTGAGAGAAAAGCAAGGGAAGGTAAGTGTCAGTGGAAATCACTGAAGGCAAGCCTGTGAGGCTGTGCCTGCCAACCCCAGTGACCTTAAGGTCACCTGATGCACCTCAGCCAGCAGAAAGCCACTCAGCAGGTTGGTTTCCTATCTTTGCCAGCAGTTAAAAGCATTAAGTGGCAAAGAAAAAATGAGAATATAAGAGTTTGGACAAATAGTGAAAACCTTTTCTTCTTACTACATTTCTTTCTTCCTTTTTTAAAAGAAGTTGAAATAGTGTTATCAGTAGTAATGAAACTAACCACCAGAATATACGAGAAATAGTTGCAGTGGCTTCGTTGAAGGAGTCCATCGTAAATGCAAATAACTGATCTCATCCAGAGGCCATGAAATAGGACTAACTGGTATTTCCCTGTCTTCTGGGTCTCAGCATTAACACTGTATAAGGGACTTAGTTGAATTAAGCCCCAACATTAGGTCATAGCAAATGAACTAGGTAGGACCCACGCACCTTTGGGTATATGAGATGTCACGTCAAAAATGTGTAGGTTCTTGATGAGCTGGGGTCCTCCAGAGGCTGTCAGTGCACAGTTCTAAAGCCCCTGAGACTCCCAAGCATCTGGGAGAGGAAGAATGAGGATTCTGCTGTGCTTATTCTCAGTCCGTATTTAGAGAAAATCACACCTCTCAGATGGCTGCAGATTTGCATTGCACTCTCTTCTTTCTCTCACTGCCAGTGTGTGATAACCTGGAAAACTTCACCTCAGGCAGTCCCTTCCTGTGCATGGATCTCAGTTACATCACAGCCTTGTTGAAGGACGGCTTTGGCTTTGCGAGCAGCACCGTCTTACGGGTAAGAGAGAGGACACCAGTGTCACGTAACAGCCCTCTCACTCCACGGAATGTTGAGATAATTTCATTCAGGCTATGGACAAGGCAGTGTGCAAGGCACCATGAATATGGGAAATCAGCTTGATGGAGTAGCAGCTTCTAAGTACACTTGACCCTTGAATAATACAGGCTGAATAACACGGATTCTTTTCAATAATAAGTATTACAATACTACACAATCTGTGGTTCGTTGCATCCACAGATACGGAGGCCCGACTTTACAGTTATATGCAGGTTTTCGACTACACGGGTTGGCACCTATAACCCCCTGTTGTTCAAAGGTCGACTCTATATTACCCGGCAAGCTATCCCAGAGGTCATAGAGCAGAGTGGTTTGTGGCCCAAGTTAAGATGCCCAAGTCACATGGTTTATTAAATCAATTGCAAAAGTCAGAGTAAGAAGCAAGGGGAACACACAGGATGGGGTGCAAGCAGTGCTGTACTTCCTGAATTCTGGGTTCATACGTCCTGCCTGTCTTTGCTGCTGACAACGTGGTTTCAAGTACTGTAGGTAAAGTTTGGTCAAGGGCGCACAAGGACAGAGGGTGCCTGGGGCAAAGCTGCTCTTTTTGAAGGGGCATGGGGCAGGTATACTGGCCAGTAGCATCAGCTCACTCATTAGTCCATTTGATGATTTTGTTTGGCAGAGGACATGACGGACCTCTGCCAAAGGGCATCACCAGTGAGTGGCTTTCTAAGACCTCATGAGTATTGAATGCCTTACATAGTATGTTGTATGTATTTTGTGTGTGCCTCATATATTTAGTGCCTCTTGAGTTTTGGGTCCCTCTTTGTCTTCCTTACTTCATCTGTAGTAGCTTGTTATCTATTCCAAACAGTAAGTTTCATCCATCCCCTATTTTTTTATATTCTATACCATAATTTAGTAATTGCACATTTTAGTTACAAAGGTGATTAAGATGTAATCTTTGTCCTCAAATATTAATAGTATACAGACCATTAGAGGAGATGTAACAAACATACAACTATGCCACAAGGCAACTTTGAATTTTAAGGTCAAGTACGTAGATTGTACTTTGTGAAGTTCCCTCCTCTTGTGTCACTTCCCCTTCCTGTTTCTTCATTTCCAGATCAGTTTATAGTGCCTCATTTCTTATGTTATACAGATTTCATGAATTTATTTGTACAAAGGTATTTGGATTTAATGTGGTGGTATACCTGCCGAGAATATTGGCATTTGTTACCTGCCCATAGTCAGTAAAGTGTAGTGTTAAAAGCATGCCTCTGTTCTCTATCAGATCTGGGTTCAAGCTCTGATTCTACAAGCTTACTAGCTCTGTAGCCTTAGATGACTTACTTCCCCTCTCTTTTAAGTTCCTCATTCAAAACACGGGGGTCCTTAGAGTACCCATTTCTTAGGGCTGTTATGAAAATGGAGATAAAGTACAGTGCCTGGCACATAGTAAGTTATTAATATTGCTAGTGTAGGCAGTTCACACCAGTGGGAGGCTTGGGGTCATCCTAAGCCCTCAATACTAAGTTAACTACTACCTGTACTTAAGCATCAACAGTAACCAAATCATTTAAGGACAATTTTCTGCCATTTCCATTTCTGGCATCCTTTACGTCTTCATTTCAGTGGCAGCAGAATTTGCATCAGGGGTGGGCAGTCCCCAATTCCAGAGATCGCTTCACTTTGGCATCGAGGTCCTAAGGACAGAGGGACATTTCAGGGTGGTGGGGCTAGGGGGCACTCCCAGTGTGACTTGGGTATCACAGACTAAATCTCAAGATAATGATTCACATGCCATTCTTCTCAGCTTTTGGCACATTGACTGTTGACTTCATTTTATTAAGTTAACACAAAAGAATTGTGTCATAAGAAGTTAGAAGATTAAAAGCAGTCCACTGATTTGCAAACCTGGGCATAGCATCTTTATAATAGCTTATGCAGAATTCCAGTAAAACTGATACAAATGGAGTTATCTGGTTGAAGCAGAGGTAGGGGGCCTGGAACACCACCATCTGCCTCCTTTCTCCTTTGAAGCACTTCTAAGGAACCCCTAGGATTCTGAAGAAACAATTTGATAAATGCTGATCTGATGCTGGGAGGGATTGAGGGCAGGAGGAGAAGGGGACAACAGAGGATGAGGTGGCTGGATGGCATCACGGACTCGATGGACGTGAGTCTGAGTGAACTCCGGGAATTGGTGATGGACAGGGAGGCCTGGCGTGCTGCGATTCATGGGGTCACAAAGAGTCGGATACGACTGAGCAACTGAACTGAACTGAATCTAATCCTGTTATGTAATTGAGAAAATTAACTTTTGCCCAAAGTCACGGAACCAACTGAAGCACAATCTGGCCTAGAATGCCTAAAATCCCTTGGTTGGTTATTAACGAGTGCTTAAGAGGAGGAGGTTAATTACAAAGTATGAATTGAGAAGCTTAGTATGTTCTTTCCTACCCCTAAATCTACTAACACCTGCTATATGTTTAGTTTCAGGACTAGGGAGAGTTCAGAAGCCTATCTAAAAGGTCCTTTTCAGAAGTCCTGAGTTGAGACCACTTCCTGGGCCAGAAGATTCAGGGATCAGATGGGCAGGCGTAGGGGCGCTAGGCAGTAGCCGGGGGGGGGGGGGGGGGGACTTACAGGGAGTGTTGGGAGAAGCCTCCAGAGACTGGCTACTCCCACTGCTACCTTGGTTTAGCTATGTAGATGATCTGGGAAGATATTATCTGCTTGTTATACTTGCTAGAGTTGAAAATGGAATAAAAATGTGAAGACTTTTTCTCCTTCCCAACAGCTCACGAAGAAAGTGAACAACATCGAGACCGGCTGGGCCTTGGGGGCCACCTTTCACCTGCTGCAGTCTCTGGGCATCTCCCACTAAGGCGATGCCATTCCTCTGAGGCCTGCATTTGCCAACATTTTTAAAGGGAGAACGAGAGAGGATTCTGTTGTGTTCTGAGCTAGTCTGGGGGCCACCTGGACTGAAGCCCAGCAGCTGGTTTCATCAAGAGGAACGGGCTTTTGTAAACAAGTCTTGCCCTTGGGTCTAGAGATTTGGGTTTAATTAATTTTACACATCAAATGTGAACTGTTTCCTAACCACTCTTCATGCACAGCTGGTACCAGTATCTAAATCTTTGAGGTTCCTTGTGTATCAGAGAGCCAAAAGTAACAGCTTTGGGACTTATAACCTTGGGGAACCCAGGGATGGAACCGTGGCAACCAAAGAAAAATCTCATTTCAGCCCTTTTAGTGCCTCATCCCTTTGAACATTTTAATTATCCTCTTAGATGTTAAACTGATGACAGTCCCATGACCTTTTGACACTGGTGTTTTTCCTACACTTTGCCCTGTCCCACCTTTACTTCCACTTACCTGCCCTTAAAGAAAAAGGTTTTGCTTTCCATGTGTAATTCAGAGAAAAACACCATATCTGAAGTTACACGATCCCACTTTGTGTTAGTGCCAACCCAGCAGCTGAGAGCAGCCATTCTAAATCTCAGCAGGATGGAGAGCAACTCCTCATTGGCCAGAAGGGGGACATCCAGTTAAGGGGACACATTTTGGGAGGGTGTGGCTGCCTTGTACAGACCGCCTTTTAATCAACTTTTTATCAGTCAACCCTCGGATTAATGAACACATCCAATCTTATATAAGGAGTATGTGTGTTTCCACTGCAAATACCTCCTCCTACGCTTGTGTTTATATTGTCATCTTAAATTTTATTTCTTTGTATTTCTAATACAGCTATACCCTGGCTTCTGGTAAGAGGCCTGTGGGTATGCTTTCCAAGGACCTAGATTTTGGTAATAGCCCCTTTCAGCTTGCCCTTTTAGTCTCTTCATAGCAGTGTCTCTTTCTGACCTGCCCCCTGATCATTTCATTCTCTACATAGCTGTCTAGTCCCAGGGTTTCTGATACCCTTCCTGGTGACACATTTGACTTGGTTGGCCATCTTGGCCCACTTCCATATAGTTGATGCTCACTTTGAATATTCAGCATCTGATTTTGTGAATTATTTCCCCTAAAGTCCATTATCTTGTTCTCTCCCACATGACCAGCATTTGCTTGTCTACCCAGTTGATTGTTCTTGGACTTGGAAGATCTTCCTGTAGTCTGGCTCTTTACCTCCAGCTGCCTTCCAGCAGAATTGTATCTCTACACACTTGTAGCTTCCACAGTAGACTCAGCTTTTTCACATAAATATACTCGGCTCTCACACCAGTTCCTGGGGAACCTTATTTTTAAAGATAGTCCATTGAGTCAAGAAATATTTAATATCTGACGTGCAAATAACTAGGCAAATTTCTATATACTTATCCCCCCAAATTTGTTTTTTCAATTCTATGTGGCATTTTTGCATTCTTCACACTAATGTTTAATTATACTGAGGTCACTATTCCTTCTTCCAAAAATGCTAAAACAGAATGAAATAATAGAATCTTTAGAGTTGGAAACAGCTAAAAAATGTAATCCAGTCTTCTATCCATTGCAGTCCCTTAATGCTTCTAACTCGTTATCACTGTTTCTGTTTAGGCATGTTTCCAGACAACTCATTCCACTTTGGGACTGCACTGATGTTAAAAAAAAATCCCTCCTCCATAGTCACTTCTGCTCTAATCCCTCCTTCCAGTCTTTTGGGGCTTCCCTGGTGGCTCAGATGGTAAAGTGCCTGCCTGCAAAGCAGGAGACCTGGGTTCCCCTAGGTCGGGAAGATCCCCTGGAGGAAATGGCAACCCACTCCAGTACTCTTGCCTGGAAAATTCCATGGATAGAGGAGCCTGATAGGCTACGGTCCATGGGGTCACAGAGTCAGATATGACTTCACTTTCACTTTCATAGTCTTGGTGTTTTGAAGAAAACACCTCCTAAATCCCTTACATTCTCTTTAACATACTTGACCTCTGGACCTTCCCATCTTTGTCCAAAGAGAAGGCCATTAGAACCAGTCTTCATACACTAAATGTTCTTCAAGATTAGGGACAGGGAATCCCCTGGTGGTCCAGTGGTTAGGACTCCATGCTCACTGGTGAGGGCCCAGGTTCAGTTCCTGGTTTGAGAACTGAAATCCCATAAACTTCACTGGGGGAGACCGTTTCCCATTACAAAACATGTTTTCCCAAGAGATAAGCTGTGTTCAGTAAAGACTCCTCCAGCTTGATGGGTTCAGAGAAGTAAGATTTCCTGGTCTTTTATCACCACAGTTTATCTCTGAAACATTTTTTATAAAGGCCACACGTTGTTCAGCTGACTCCTTTAGTCATCCCAAATACTTTCAGAACTCTTGGGCAGATGCATTATAACTCCAGAAATATAGCTACATATTTTCTGATAATCTTGATTAGAACATCTGGAGAATTAACCAGTTTATCCATTATAAGAACAATTTAGAATGAGAATTTTTATTTCTTACAAAAGTTTGTCTATAATATTCTTTCTGCTGCTAGTATACTTTTGGGGCCTCTTACTAAGAGGTCCTACAGGGTCTACTGTTGGTGATTAGGCTTCCTTTCTGTAAATATGTTATATATTTCAAATACTTAGGACAAGGCCTGCCACATAGTGGATGCTGTGTGTGTGTTTTCATCAAAACATCCTCTGTGGGTCATGGAGGTCCTTGCAAGGTGTGCCTTAAAATTCATGTCTTGCCTGATTTTGTTTGTGTACTTTTGTAGAATCCATGTTCTTTTTACCTTTCTATTTTCTTATGAAAGATGACCTTTTTTCCCTACAGTGACCTTTCTGGACTTTGCCAGTAGTCACCCAGCTTTTCCCAGAGCTGCCATCTTTCATTCTGGGCACATTTTTCCTGAGATTCCAGGAAGATTTGCAACATTCACATTTTTACTCTAGGATCTTATAAATTTTCTGCATTTACCTGAAAAGCTCCCCTGTGGTAACACATTTCCCACTCCTTGAAAAATATTTCCCAAGAAAAGCTTACCTTGGGTCAAAAGCAGACTGTTATCTTCTCCTTTCATCTTCAAATCAGACTTCTGGGCAAGATATTCTTTATGGCATACAAATCCAAAGGATCCATAAATCTCTTCAATAGGCATCTTGGGTACTGTGAGGTAGGCACTTCAAAACTGCAGAGTAAAGCCACCCACCCCACGCCCAGGTCTGCCAGCAGTCTGCAATCAAACGTGAACAAATTCTGCTGCTAATCAGATTCTTTTCTTTAGACCTGGTTCCTGAGGTCTTTTAACCTGTGCAATGAAATTATTTATTGTTTTATGACAGAATACAGTGGTGTCCCACAGAGGAGCCATTGATGAAAAATGGTGCTGTGATAAGGAAGTAATAACTAGCATTTTAAAATTTGGTTTCAAGAAAGTCTAATATACCTATAATAAAGGTTAAAGCAATTTGTCTTATTCTGCATTCTAGCATTATTAATTTTAAAACAGCAGTTCTAACAAAAATGTATCAATTGACTTTCTAATTCTTATCTTTATCAAAAAAAACTATAAATTTACAGCCAGCATTTTTAAAAAGTTGTATAAATCTTTTTCAAAAAAACTGTTAACAAGTGAAAATGAATGAGACGGCACCTTAGCAATTTTTGTTTTAATAAAAATTTCTTTTCAACCAAGTCATAGTCTTCCTTTGGTTTTTTCCCCTTGGCTTGGTTGATATGCCCTCCTCACCATAAATTATCACTCATTATTTGGGCTCCAAAAGTTCATTAAGCAGAGGAGAAAAAGAGACAGAAGAATTCTAATGTAAATTTATTAAATTTTGAAATGACGTTATGGTCTTGGAAAAAGATGTTCGATATTCATTTTTCATCAACATAATCTCCAGAAGAGTATTCATTTGCTTGCAAAGGCCATAATCTGTTCCTAGAGATAAAATGAAATCAAGTGAGTGATACTCTTGACATTTTAACGTATGAAGGCAGGTGAAGATAATACTTTAAAATATTTAAAGTGATTGAAGCAAAAATTGGTGAAAGTTCCAGATAGATTCTCCTTCCAAGTCCCTCCAAAGTAACTTTTAATGGAGGTTTCTCAGGAAAGAAGCTGGACAGCAGCAAAAGGAGTTTAAGCATCTTTAAGAACCCCTATTCACTATTTTATATCAAGTTACTGCTTGCATGTGGCTAATACCTAAAAGCGCAGCAGGGACATTTCTGCTCATAACCACTGGGGAAGGTATTCAGATAAAGATGATAATTTAATAGCCAAGAAAATTAATTCAAAGAAATTAAAGAGTCATTGGCCAAGTCATTCCTCAGTGAGCAAGATTCTTGGAGATCCAGGAGAGCTCTCTTACTTTGAGTGGAGACACTGCATTTGTAGCCTGCAAGCCCCAGGTCCTGAGCAGCACGAGGAGGGTAGCCCTGGTGGAATAGAGCCTTTTCAGCAGGTCCGTAGCAGCCAGAAGAGCAGTGTTGTGACGCTGTCTGTCTGTTTCATAACTTGTGAGGTGGCTCATGGAGCCTGGAGGGAAAAGGCAAGGTTACCTCCCTAATTCTGTAGCACTGTTTTCTTTCCTAGCAAACCAGATGCATTTATGCCCACTATATCTGGCTCCTGAGGAGCCATTTTCGTGATCTTCCCATATTATATGAGCTTGGGATACTTCTCCAAGGTACACTGAATCCTTACCTAAGTCTTTTCCATTGAAGGCTGCAGTACTGAGGTGATGAAGCAAGCTGGAGATATCCCCAAAGCCCATGTTGACACCTTGCCCTGCAAGTGGATGGACCCTGTGGGCTGCATCCCTAAGAATAAAGCAGAGTTCAGGTGTGGCCTCCAGCCAGAGGGAAAAGGGAGCGGCTCTGTTGTTACCGTCTTACCCAATGAGGGCCAGCCGAGGCCGGACGTACTCGGCAGCATGTCCCAACCCAAGAGGAAACAGGACTCGGCTTTTGGCGTCCACCCTGGCTACACTAGGGGGCAGCTGGCGAGCTGAGACTCTAGTGGGCTTCAGAAAGGCAACCGCGGACTGCAGCATGGAGCCAGCTGAGTCGATGAAGTCTGTGTGGTTCACATCACTCCACTGAGTAGTATCGACCACAAAACAAAGTGAAAGTTCATCAGCGATTCCAGCGGGGAGTTACAACATTCAACAAGGCAACCATTTTATAACCATAGCCATGGGTAGTGGTACCACAAGTTGCAACCCCTCAAATGAATCTACAGCATGCTCTTGATTCCACACTCCCCTCTGCTTAGAATGTCCCCTCAATTCTAGTTCATCAGGAGTATCCAGAAGCTACCATCGCTTTGTAGACCTACCTCCAAACCGTCCTCTGTGTCTGTCATTCTCCTTCAAGCTCCATAGTATAGCATCCTATGCAAACTCTACACTGGACCCTAACTCATGTCTGTGTCCTTCCTCACTCTGCACTTCCTGAAAGCAGGGACTATATCTCACTTGTCTAACTCCAGCGCCATCTACATAGCAGCACTCATAACTTCCTGAACGAATGTACCACAAAGGCCTTATGCCAGGAACATATACTAAGTGACCCAGAAAGGGTCCTCATTTATCTCAGAAGCCCGTTTAGTACATTTAGTTCCTTTTGTTCTTGCTGGCTTCTGTTAAAATTGATCAAAGTATTATCACTTCAAAAAAAGTTACTTATCCAAGTAACTTCCACCCAGGCAGCTGTTTCAGTCAGCAGAGCAGCAGCCCACAACCCTCAGAAGGGCACACAAGCCAATTTCTGTGGTTTTACATTTTCCTGAAGCCTCTCCCCCACGTAACCCAGATCAAGTGGTACAAGTCCAAAGGGGCAGTGTATTCATTATTCCTTTCTTCTTACTCAGGACCATCTTTCTGTATCTATCCCCACAACGCATCATTGGCAGGTGATACTCACAAAGGCAGAGTTAATGGCATCCACAAACTCCTCCTCCTCCATGCTGACCAGCTCTGCTGCATGTTCATGGGATGTGGACCAAACCAAGGAACTCAAAGTGTCTGAGAGCTGTGTCAAAAGAACATCAATGCCAAGGGCTGACACTTCGGTTCCTAAGAGCTCTCAGGGACGATAAGAAGGGGTAACAAAGCTAGTGTGGGCATAGTCCCTTGCAACCAGCAAAAGGCTGAGTGAAGTGAGGTTCTAAAAGGCGAAGGGTTGACATGTTTAAGAAGACAAGCCAGAAGGACTTCTTACCGGAAGCAGAGCAATGGGCCCAGAGGGGAGAAATCTCTGCCAAGCTACATTGTTTTCGGTGGCCTACAACACACAGGAGAAAAGTCCTTGTCAGAAGTGCCCAGTCCCAGTTAGGCATGAGCAGGGCTGCCGATGGTAGGCTCAGGATCTTACCTCTGATAAATGCAGAGTAGCCACAACAGCGGATTGGTCATAGTTCCAGCTAACATTCCGGATTCCCGCAGCCTGCCGTACTCCTGAGTTGTGACCGTCTGCACCAATCTGTGTGCAGACAAGAGCCTGCTGAGTCTGCCAACCTCTTAATTAACAAAACTATTCCAGAAGGTTGTCCCTGCCTCCTAAAAGTTTTCTCTGGTTCCAACTGTTGGCAACCCCATCTGGGGCAGGCAACTCTATATCACACCTACCTCACTCCCAGCCCCTAGAGGAGAAGCCCTACATAAGTGATCCCAGCTTCAATGAAGAGACCACAGCTGGACATCTGACCCAAGAAGGGCCAGCCATAGGTTAAACTCAGCCAAAGTCTCTTCATACTGAACTAGAAAGCAGCAAGGCAGACACTGGAGCCAAACAGTCCTGATATAAGGCTGAGAATGGCTGCCATGTAAAAGGGGAAGCTGATGAGCAGAAAGAAAGAAAATGGGAGGTGCAAGATGAGTGACTGCAGGACTCCCGAGAGGTAGGGAAAGGGCTCATTTTCTGACCCTCTGATTCCTGTCCCTGTGAGGCCAGCTATCCTTTACTTCAAGATATACTGTGGTCTGAGAGACTGCCTCCTGTGCAGCACTTACAATAGGGCCATCCCAACTGGAGCTGGTCTGAGTGGGTCCAGGTCCTTATAGCCAAAAGCTTTGCCTCAAATCAACTTCAACTAGAGCTAAGATCTAAAACAAGAGACCACAGACTAATAAGATGCGGATATGCAAGACCCCTGGCAAAATAAGAATCTTCAACTACCAACAATTTGGTCTGGAGGGTTCTGCCATCACCTAGGGTAATATGAACCCAAGGGCTGGAGTCTGCCATGGAAAATGGATAAGGCCAGGTATAGCTGATTGCTTTGGTCTTGTAGAGAACGGTCACTCGGTCTAGGGAGGTCAGAAGAGAGAAAACAAAACATTAGACAGTTGGCCCAGAGGCTGAGGAAAAAACTCAGTAACTAAATAAAGCAAGGTTGCAAGACAGCTTATCTTTATCTTATCATTGACTCCTAAATAAGAAAGGTAAAGACCTTAAAAAAAAAAAACCCATGTGATCAATGTTATGGTCTAAGAGCTAATAAAAGACAGAGGCCACAGGGCTGAATCAGTGTGTGTGTGAGGGGAGAATCTCTCACTGACTTATCACCTGACCAGGCACTCTTTTTTCCCCCACTCCTCTAGTTTCTTTTTCACTCTGTGTCCAAATGAACCCACATGTGCTTTCAGACAAACAGGGTGGGGAATACCACAGGCTCAAACAGGTTCTAGATTTCATAAGGTTTTCCTTTCCCTGAAAGACATTTTACTTTCTGATCATAAAAATTATATGCTTATTACTTTTACTTGGTGTAAAAGTCTGAACTACAAATAAAGGTTTAAAAGGGGGGGGAGGGCAGGGAGAATCACCTTTAATCATACCACTCAGATATAGCTACAGTTAAAGCTTTCCAGATTCTTTTGTTCTATTGCTTTCCAGGTAATTTCCTATGTTTGTACATGCACACACACCATTCCCCCTCATACACACACATACAAGTGGGATCATGCAACACAGACTTTTTTTCACCAGTATATTGTGGGACATGTTTCTAAGTGACTGTTAGATCTAAGTTATCTTTTAAAACTACATGAAGTTCATTCCATGGATGAACAGTTCTCTCATATCAAAAAGCATTTAAGTTGCTTCCAATTTTTCTCCCTCCAGAACCCTAAAATATCTATAAAACATATATATATATACACACACATATATGTATATAAAGGGAATTTATAGCCAGACTACACAAAGAACGCTTACAACTGAAAAAAAAAGACAATCTAGTTCTAGATGGGCAAAAGGTTTTGCATAGACACTTCTCAAAAAAAATACACAAATAGCCAACAAGCATCTGAAAAGACACTCAACATGATTAGTCATCAGGTAAATACAATCAAAACTACGAGACACCACCTCACAGTTACTGCTGCTAAGCTGCTAAGTCACTTCAGTTGTGTCCGACTCTGTGCGACCCCACAGACGGCAGCCCACCAGGCTCCCCCATCCCTGGGATTCTCCAGGCAAGAACACTGCAGTGGGTTGCCATTTCCTTCTCCAATGCATGAAAGTGAAAAGTGAAAGGGAAGTTGCTCAGTCGTGTCCGACTCTTCCCGACCCCATGGACTACAGCCTACCAGACTCCTCCATCCATGGGATTTTTCCAGGCAAGAGTACTGGAGTGGGCTGCCATTGCCTTCACCACAGTTACTAGGATGGCTATTTAAAAAAAAAAGAAAGAAAGGCTAAGGGGCATAAGTTTTGGCAAGGGGTGGAGAAATTGGAATTCTTAAATTTGTTGGCAGTAAAGTTACATGGTGCAGCCTCTTTCCAGTTTGGCAATTTATGAAAATGTTAAACATAGAATTATTACATGACCCAACAATTCCAGTCCTAAGAATCCACCCAGAAGAAATAAACCATATATCCACACAAAAACTTGTACACAAATGTCCCTAGCTGTATTCACAACCACTAAAAAGTGGAAACAACCCAATGTCCATCAGCTGATGATGGATAAACAAGGTGTGATACATGCACACGAGACTGGAGCATTGACTCATGCTACAACATGAATAAATCTCAGAAATATATTCAGGGAGAGAAGTCAGACACAAAAAATATACATCGTATAAGTCTACTTAAATGAAATGTCCAGAAGAGGCAAAATCTGAAAAATGGAAAGTCACTGAATTATACACTTAGAATGGGTGTACACTTACTGGTATGTAAGTCATACCTGAGTAAAGCTGTTTTAAAAAGAGAGAGGAAGAACAACCCTGAAATAACCCTCAGAGGGCTTCTTTATGGTGAACATCAGTATCTGTAGGAGAGATCCTTCCAATAAGTCCCAGAATAATTCCAGGCCAGTTCTCCTTCCTAAGAGTGACTGGAAGATGGCAGAGTCAGGGGCCTCACCTGACACAGCCTCCAGCTGCTTAGTGAGAGCATGCATGATGACATCGTTCTCCACTATATAGCCCATGTCATCTAAATTATCCTTATCGAACATTATCAGGGCCTCTGAGCAGGCATCCCACACCTGGAAACACAAAGGGAAAGCATGTATTACAACCCAGGGTAAAGGAGGTATTGCTCTAATCAGAATCTGAGCACCGCTTTCCCAAGGGACTGAAGCAGAACAACCCCAAGGAGTCAGTCCCTCTGGCAGGAGATGTACAGTAAGAAGAAAATTCTCTTGTGAATGCTTCCCTCCTACTTTCTGAGACGGAGTGTAAACTCTGCGTGAATTCTTCCCACATTTACAGAAAACCTGGAGAACGTGTACTCCATTATTTTAACTCAAGACAGACCGAGATATCTTGCCAAAAGTGATAAAGGAGGCACCTGCATTCGCCGAAAGGCTCTGTATCTCATGTTGCAGATGTGGTCCCAGGCACCAAAACCTAGGAGAGAAAAGAGCTACATATAGACCAGAGCAATCTCACGGGACCTCCCTCCCTCCTGGGTCTCCCTTTGCGAGCGATTGTTCTCAGTGTTCAATAATAGAGAAATACTCACCACTTCTACCCTGTTTGGTGCTAGGAGCTAAGCTACTCTGTTTCCCAGTTCTGATTACACACCATGAAAAAAGACCCAGCTTTCATGATCAAGGTCAAATCACATTGAAAGAGAGAAATAATAAAGGAAATTAAATCCATATTGTACTTTCTCTTCACCATCCTACTAAGGTTACAAAGTCATCCTACTGAGTTACAAAATCCTACTGAGTTACTAAAAAAGTGTTACAAAAATCAACCTACTGAGGTTACAAAGTGTTAGTCACTCAGTCCTGTCTGACTCTTTGTGACCGCATGGACTTTAGCCCATCAGGCTCCTCTGTCCATGGAATTCTCCAGGCAAGAATAATGAAGTGGACTGCCATCTTCAGGGGAATCTTCCCAAGGACTGAACCCAGGTCTCCCTTACTGCAGGCAGATTCTTTATTATCCGAGGCACCAGGGAAGCCCACTGAGGTTACAAACTCCCTGGATAAAGATGGTTTTTTTGTTTAAATCTAGAGAACCAAAGCAATTCATTCATTGACATATTTATTGAGCACTTACTATGTGCCAGATACACTTCTAGGTACTGAGCACAAAGTGGGAAACCACACAAATCTCAGCCCTTCAGCAGCTGACATTCTAGCTGGAAAGATAGATCCTCCCACAAAATCAGGTACTAAGTGTCATAAAGAAAAATAAAGCAGTATAAGGGGGCTAGAGAATGATGCAAGAGTCTCATTTTAGATGGGATGGTTCCACATAGGCTGGCTTGAGGGAGCGACATCTGGCAGAGACCTGAAGACCATGTGCTAACCGTGCACGCATCCACCTACACCCTAAAAGCACTTAGCATTCAGGCTCCCCAGCCCCACAGACGGCTGACTCTGGGAATAAAGAGGATGCTGGCACTAAGTGAAGGGTCACAGTTAGTTCATATAGTTTCAATTCCACCAATTTATAATGACCCAACATCACAAACGATGCCCATATGGACCCACATTCTGCTGGAAGTCTTCCTCAGACCGGAAGTGGACACATGAACAATTCTTGGGACCTTCAGCTACGTACAGACTTACCACCCCCACCCGCCTCTCCCAGGCACCTCAGTGAGCTCCCTCCTGGCCAGGTGCCCCACTGACTCTGTCCTACGGGACATTCTGGAGAGTCAAGACAGGAGGCTGGCACTATGACAGAAGATCTTCTACTCACTACTGAGAAGGGTTGCAGAGCCAGGGGAGATGGAGCTGACCCTGTTGCTGTAAGTTTCTGGCAATTTCTCCAGCACTTTCTTTGGACCTGCTTCTAACAACAGGATTTTCTTGTCACAAAAGTGAATATCATGTCCTAAAAAAAAAAGAAGAAACAAAATGCTATATCATTTTAGAAAAATCAATTTATTCTCTCATTTCCAAGAGATGTATCATATTAACTAATTCCTTAGTGCTTAGGATACAAATTTATTACAGGGCACATAAAAAGGGAACATCATACGGAGTCCTAAGCAGTAACACACAGCACCTTTTCAGTCATGTAAACCACCCTGCTCGTGGCAATAAGAACTCTCCAGACCAACCCCTGCCATGTGCAAAGAAGCAAATAATGGCATAACCCGTAACAAGGGAATAGAATGCCCTAGAAAAGAAAAAAGAAGGCAGGCAGCAGTATTTAGATACCAGATAGTTACAACCTTAAAAGTATTGTCACTAAAAATGACAAATTCTGTTCAACTGAAGAATAAAGCTAACAAACAAAATTCACTGTGGTCTCAAGATTAAGTCAAAAATAAAAGAGCTTATAAAAGAAAAGAGAGCCAAGAAAATACACCAGTGGTGCCGAAAACTCTGGTCCTAAAACATCTGTATAGTGAAGTAAAAAGAGGACTTGGAGACTTTGGTACTGGGTGACTAGCACAGACACAAGACCCTCCACAGTGTCTCAGAAAAAGGTGCAGGGAAAAAGATAAACAGTGAGCTGCCACTACCAAGGAAGGAGAGAGAAGAAACACTGCAGGTTTTACTTAGTAATGGTCAGGGAAACCCCACAAACCTTGACCCCTCTTTTTATTTTGGAATGGAAATGACAAAAAAAGGCGCTATTGTAACATACAACAAAGAAAGGGTGAAAATCAAGGGCAGCTCCAGTGGGAAAGAAATGAGTAGCGCTGAACCCACCAGCTCGGCATAGCGCCCCCTGCCGTGCGGCAGCGGTTCTGCTCTGAAGGATGGGAGCCCCGGCCTTGGCCACGCTCAGCAGAGCGGGTGATTTCCGGTCCATCACTTCTCTGGCCTTGACCTAACAGTAGCCGCTCCCGCACTGAAAGCCCCAGCCCCCTGCTCCCTGTGGAGCCTACTCGCTGAAGCCTCGCCTCCACAGCAGTGTTCTTCATACCGTGCCCGCACACCTCCGCCCCCAGGAGAGGTCAGTTTTGTTCCTCTAGGGTAGCTTTCATTTCAATATTCCTTCTGTTCGTTATTTACAGATCGTTCCCCTTTGCTGGATTCTAAACTCCTTGGGGGCTAGGAATTCTTTTCTTATTGCAATAATGTCCCAGAAGTATATGCTGTTATCTCCTCAACCCACAAAGAGATACTCAATGTCTTAACAGACATTTTTGTTCAATGACAGACCAAGAAACATTTAGGAAGAGTCAGATTTCCATCCCATACTTGTCCAGGGGAACAGAAATAGAAAAAAATATATATATATACGTATTTTAGGCTATATCATTTAGCCTCTATAATGTTTATGTTAAAGCACAAACATATATAACTTAGCTGTTGATTGAATTAAATGAAATTATGAATTATAGGTGAATATCTAAATTTTAACCTTGAAATCATTTCATTCTATAAAGAATCCAAGTTAGTTTTATCAAATGACAACCTAGTGCCATAGTAATTTGTCACTTTTATGACTAACAAGATTATTATATTAATAGTTTACTTTTTCCTGCATATCTAAAAGCAAAGTTCCATAGAATCACTATTATCATTATCATCACTGCTAATGTTTACTAACTCCTATATGCCTAGTGCATATAGTTTACTATAGTATCTTCTGATATAATCCATACTATAATTTTATGAAGAATAAAAAGCTATTCTGTCCTAATTTTAGAGATGAGAAAAATCAATGTACAGAAATTGTGAGTAATTTATACAGTTCTACCCAGATAGAATTAGAGACAAGACCGAGGATTTAAACACATGCAATCTCATACAGAGACCTGTCACTTCATCATTTAACTTCCTTTAAAGGAAGTTTCCTTCTTATTTAAAACAATCATTGGACTGGAAATGAAAATCAGAAACTCTGGATTTTAATCCTAGCTCTCACAGTTTCTAGCTTTCATCACCTACAAATGCATACATAACACTATGTACTTTATAAATTTCCTTTGGTCAAAAAAAAAAAAAATAGATCTCCAAGCACATAAAATAGTCAGGGTCAATGCTTTATTTTTCAGTATTTTATTTTTAGCTATTTAATATCATTGTTTTAGGAAACTCTCTTGGAAAAAAATTACTGGAGAATATCATTGACAAGTAACAATGCTGAGAGGGAAATAGACATTTCAAGCCTAAAACATAAACTAATGTGAGTTTAAAGAAGAAAAGAATCAAGGAAAACATAAACTGGTCTATAGGGAAATGTGAAGAGGCCACGGACAATTTTCATTTTTAAAGCAGCTATCCAAGATTAAGTGGATGTCAAATGTAAAAGCTGATCACCATATAAACTATTAGCAAAGAATACTTTTGGGAATACAGGCCATGATGATCAAGGGGAGACACTAGCAAGCACAAAATCTCAAGCAGGTTGTTTACTTGACTCAGCAGGACCTGCCCAAGGACAGAGTCTCCTTACTCTGTTTATATCTTATATGAAAAAAGCAGAGGCTTGCTCACTGAATAAATTGTACCAAAGACTTACAAATCTCCCACCGAGCTTCAATTTTCATGTTTTAACATTCACTATTTTCTCTGAGCTTTTAAAATAAGAAATTAGCTGGTATGTGAATTTTTTTAGGGAAAACCTACACTTGGCAGGTTTGACTTACTTAGAGGCAGCGACTCATAACCTGGTGTACTCAGCCTATGACCTCTCTTTCATAAACTTACACAGAGAATTGTTTTGCAAGTATCTGCTTATAGTCAGCCTTGAATTAAGGAATTTATACTTCTATGGAAAAAAAAACAGAAAAATGAACAATTACAATACAGAATTCTCTACGCTTGTAAAAACTTTCCATCCTTGGGATGGGGCAAATGGGGTGAGAAAGAGAACAAAACAGGAAGGAAAAAACAGCTAAACAAAGAAAATAGCACACCACCAAATATTAATGAAATTAGCAAAAACTCAGTAAGACTAAAAAACTTTTCAAGTACATATCATAGAAAATTGTATAAACAGTTAAGAGGTAAAGTCACTACAAGACAATTAAGCTCTTCTCTGTTTCTTGTTCTCAAACTGTGGGAATATAGGGAATCCCCTGGCAGTCCAATAGTTAGGACTTGGTGCTCTCACTGCCAGGCCCAGGTTTCAACCTTTGGTCGGGATCTAAGATTCCACAAGCTGCTTGGCACAGAGGAAAAAAAAGTATACGCAAGATACTTTTAAAAGATGCCTATAGCAAGTGCTGATAACTGTATTTTACAAAATGATTTTGAGACTCAAGCCCATTAGCTTATATAAAGCACTGTTTGCCACCAGTCACCTAGAAGAGGAAACTTCCCTACTTTCTAGGGAAAATGTGACTATCAGCCCACACTGAAATCAACAGACTTTCTCATTATTGAAAAATGAAAGTGTTAGCTGTTCAGTCATGTATGATTCGTGATCCCATGGACTATAGCCTGCCAGGCTCCTCTGTCCATGAATTCGCTAGGCAAGAATACTGGTGGTGGTGGTTTAGTCACTAAGTCGTGTCTGACTCTTATGACCCCATGGACTGTAGCCCACCAGGCTCCTCTGTCAATGGGATTCTCCAGGCAAGAATACTTAAGTGGGTTGCCATTTCCTTCTCCAGGGGATCTTCCCAACTTAGGAATCAAGCCCAGGTCTCCTACGTTGCAGGCAGTTTCTTTACCATCTGAGCCACCATGGAAGCCAGAAAACTCAAATCCAGTTTCTGAAAGTCACTGTACAATTGTTAAAAGCAAAAGAATTTGTTGGCCTAGGTTCAAACTCTGTCTCTGCCTGGTGTGAGACTTTGGTCATTACCTAACCTTGCTAAGCAAGTTTCTTCATATAAAAGATGAAAATATCTACTTCACAAGGTAAGAGCAGTCTAAATTAAATGTGGAAAAGCAAAAGCTGGACTCAAAGTAGATCACAGGCTGAAAGGTAACAACTTAAACTATAAAACTCTTAGAAGAAAACACAGGAGCGAATCTTCCTGATTGGAGGTTAGATAATGAATGCTTAGACATGATACCAAAAGTACAAGTGATAAGAGGCTGATAAGCTGGACTTCATCAAAATTAAAAACTTCTGTGCTTCCTAGGACACCATCAAGAATGTGAGAAAACAATTCACAAAATGGGAGAATACATCTGCAAATCATTTATCTGATAAGGGACTTGTGCCCAGAATATACTGCCTTGGCCAAAAGAATCATTCAGGTTTTTCCATAACATGTTATGGAAAACCCTAAACGAACTTTTTGGCCAATCCAATATAAAAAACATAACTCAATAATAAAAAGACAAATAATCCAATTTAGAAATGGGCAAAGGTTCTGAACAGACATTTCTCCAAAGAAGATACACAAATAACCAATAAACACATGAAAGAATAGTCATCATTAGTCATTAGGGAAATATAAATCAAAACCAGGAGATGTTACCTCACACTCACTATTATAACTATAACAAAACGACAATACAGTGCTGTCCAGGATGTGGAGAAATGAGACCTCTCATTTATTGCTGGTGGGAATGTAAAATGGTGCAGCCACTCTAGAACACTGGTAGTTCTTCAAAACGTTAAGCAGAGTTTACCAAATGACCCAGAAAATCCACTTCTAAGATTATATCCAAGATAACCAAAAACACATGTTTACACGAACAAAAGCATGTACAAGAAATGATTAGTAGCATTATTTGTTATAGCTCCAAAGTGAAAATGACTCAAATGTCTATCACTTGGTGAATGAATAAACAAAATATGCTATGTATAGCTACCAAAAATATTATTTACTATTTGGCAATAAAAAGAAAGTACTGGCTGGGCTCCCCCGGCCCTCCCCGGCCCCCCCCCCCGGCCCCCCCCTCCCCCTGTCCCCCACGGTGGCTCAGCGGCAAAGAATCCGCCTGCAATGCAAGAGACTCGGGTTCGATCTATCCCTGGGTTGGGAAGATCCGATGGAGGAGGGCATGGCGACCCACTCCAGTATTCTTGCCAGGAAAATCCCAGGGACAAAGGAGCCTAGCAGGCGACAGTTCATGGGGTCGCAAAGACTAGGAGGCGACTGAGCACGCACACACTGGCATATGCTGCAACCTGGATGATTCCTGAAAACATTAAGCAGATTTCACGTATATGAAAAAGTCCTGAAAAAGCCAATCTATAGAGATGAAAAAGTACATGAGTGGTTGCCTAGGGTACTAGGCTGGAGGAGTCGGGGGAAACGGCGGGCTGCATGGGCAGTGACTACTAACGGGTTCGCGTTTCTTTGCGGGGGGGGGTGATAAAAATGTTCTAAGATTCATTGTGGCGATGGCTGCACAGCTCTACGAATAAACTAAAATCATTACATTATATGCTTTTAAGTGGGTGAAGTTTACGGTATGTAAACTATATCTCAATGAAGCGGTCTAAAAAACATCAACAAGAAAACCGCCTAACCTAGCTCAGTAGACAACTGCCGGATGACTTCGGTGTCCAGACCGAAATAACCCTGGGCGGGTCTGTGTCCCCACGTGTTGGAAGGACTCTTACGGTCCCTCCCTCTTTTGACCCTTCGGAATTCTGAAGGAACAAACGTTTGCCCCTGGGGTCCTGGGGTTCCTCTGGGCAGGGAATGGACCACAAGATGTGCAAGACTCAGGCTTTGGGCAAACAGTGCCAAGGCTCCCACACTCCTCATCGTTCCTTCACGGCCTCGCTCCCCGCAAATACCGGCCTGGAGATGCGCTTACCTAAGGCACAAGCCATAGCGGCGCCTACCAGGCCTCCCCCTGACACCACCACATCGTACACGTTGTCCGCCGAGGCGCCAGCCCACCTCCGGCAGGAGACCCGCGGGCCCTTCTGGGCAGCGGCAAAGACAGCGCCCCACCGGACCCTAGCCAGCTGGGCCGCCATGCCGCTGACCTGCGCCTTATCCGAGCGACTGAACTGAACTCAACAGGACCGCCTAAGGCAGCACTTCCGGAGAAGAGCCGTCCAATCACCGGCCGCTAGAGCGACGATCTTAAAACCGGAAGTATAAATTACGAAGAGAATGGACCAATCAGAAAGCGAGGCCTCCCTGACTGGGCGGGATAGAAGAGAGGCTGCGTGGGGAGGGGAATGGGTCGAGTATCCTCCTGGGAGCCAATCAGAGGCCTACGCTGGAAAGGGGCGGAACCTGATCCGCCTTGCTTGCGCCTTCACCGCCGCTGTCACCGCGGCTGTCACTGCCGTTTGTCTCTCTACCCGGCTGAGGAGATGACCGTGGGGAGGTCTGCAGGAGCCTCCGGCGGCGCTCAGTGGAGCCATCAGGTGAGGAGAGAAAAAGAAGGAGAGGGATCAGGTTTGCACCCCGGAAAGGAAACCCTGAGAGAGGAACTGTTTGAAACGTTGCCTTGGAGACAGACGACCCGGGCGTGGGATTCTAGCCCGCACTGTTTGCAGACGCGAAGGCGGGCTCTAAACTCCGGGACTTGAACCTCTTGCGCCTTGCGTCAGGCTCTTCATAGAATCGTAGCAGTGACCCTGTTTTCGCTTATCGTTTCAACCACCTCCAGGATTGTTGTCTCCATTTTGTATTATAGAAGAGAAAACAGGCACAGAGAGATTAAGAAATTTGCCCCCAAATTCAGAAGTGAAGTGAAGTGAAAGTAGTTCGGTCGTGTCCGACTCTTTACGACCCCATGGACTTTACAGTCCATGGAATTCTCCAGGCCAGAATACTGGAATGGGTAGCCTATCCGTCCTCCAGGGGATCTTCCCAACCCAGGAATTGAACCGGGGTCTCCTGCATTGCAGGCGGATTTTTTACCAACTGAGCTTTCAGGGAAGCCCTCCAAATTCAGAGACAGAAAGTAAATTGGTGGTCTCAGGGCTTGAGGAGTGGGGATGGGTTAGGGAAAATAGGAAGTGACTGCTAAATGGAATGAGGTGTTTTGAGAGTTGATTAAAAATTGACTGTGGTGATGGTTGCACAACTGAACATACTGAAACCCACTGAATTGTACACTGAGTTGTATGAATTGTATGATATGTATGAATTATATCAATAAAGTCATTTTTTAGAAAAGAATTTTCCTAAAGTTAAATGCTTTTCAGTAGCAAAATGAGGACTAGGGCACACATACCTTTGACTCAAAATCCAGTGTTCTTTTCCAGTATGAGAGCCAGATCTTTGAGCACCCAGTTCAGCCGTTACCAGGTGTCCACTTGGAGACCAGAAACAGCCCTTCCCCCAACTGCAGCCAGTCAACCTGTGCCGTCCCCTCATGGCCCCAGCCTGCCTCTCTAAGGATTTCTCTAGTACTGTCCTCCAACCACATTGACCCTCTTTCAATTTCTCCAAGAGTCATTTGTTCCAGCCTCAGGTCCTTGCCTCAAGGCCTTTGCACTTGTTCTTTTTTTTTTTTGAACCCCAAACCCTCTTTCCCCACATCTTGGCAAGTCTGACATTTTTCTCACTGATGAGGTGTCAACCTGAAAGTCCTCCACAGTGAGAAAGTGAAAATCATCCCAGGACTGAGAAAGTACAACTCAGACTGTAATAAACCCAGATGAGGCCAGCAGCAAGATCAGCAGAAATCAGTATTTCTCACAGGGCCACGTTGTACCTGCAAAACAACTAGTACCACATACTTCTAAATGATTATGCTTACTTACCAACTGCTTACCCAGCCCTACTTTGTTCTTGCCACCTTTTGAATAAAAATGGCTCATTCACCCACTTACTAAACTGCCCTCTTCATGATAGCATCCATCCAGAGTTGATCCCTGCTTCCCCTAATCCTCCTCAGAATCATTCAGGACAAACCAACCCTAGAAAAAGCCCTCAACCCCCACCCCAACCAAGTTTCCTAATTTCCCAAAGTGTGTGCTAAACCACTTCAGTCATGTCCAACTCTTTACAATGCTATGGACTATAGGTCACCAGGCTGCTCTGTACATGGCATTCTCCAGGCAAGAATACTGGAGTGGGTTGCCATGCCCTCCTCCATGGGATCTTCCCCACCCAGGGATCAAACCCACGTCTCTTACGTCTCCAGCACTGGCAGGCTGATTCTTTCCCACTAGTGCCACCTGGGAAGCCCCTTTAGAAGGTATTCTGTAACAAGTTAATAAACCTAGTTCTGATTACAGGTACATTCCTAGTGGTCTTTATCTGATGGACTTTTATCAACAGAGAAGCTTCCCATAGCCATTCCATCAGTCTATCACAGTTTTGTGGCTTTTATTGAATTATTACCATCTTACATTGTCTTTCTCCCTTCACTAGGATGTAAGCTTCATAAGTAGGGACCTTGTTTGTCTTGTTCTCAACCCAATGCCCAATGCACATTCAGTTCAGCCGCTCAGTCGTGTCCGACTCTTTGTGACCCCATGGACTGCAGCATGCCAGGCTTCCCTGTCCATCACCAACTCCCAGAGCCTACTCAAACTCATGTCCATCACGTCGGTGATGCCATCCAACCATCTCATCCTCTGTCGTCCCCTTCTCCTACCGCCTTCAATCTTTCCCAGCATTGCACATTAGACATCAGTAAATATTTTCTGAATGAAAGGAGTGTTTAAACCCAGTTAGATTTCCCACTTTCTAGGACTCTTTCAGCTAAACCACACTGTCTCTCCTGTTAATTACTCATTCCTAGTAAGAGGGTGGGAATTAGCTAGCATATGAGAAAAGCAGAGGTGTAGACAGGGGAAGCCTGAAAGGGAGATTGGCAACTAATAGGTAAAACCCCCAAAGGGCGGGTCCCAGAGTGTGACCAAGGTCACAGGTCGGATTCCTAGAGCGCAGGGTTGCATGGTGAAGGGAGGTACTCCACAAATGCTCACCGCACTGCATGAACCAACTCAGCTCTGATTCCCTTTCCTGTCCTCCAACCAATCACAGCCTATATCCTGAGACATGAAATTTCTTTAAAGCAAGTAACACATTTTCCTTGGTCCCCTACCCCAGTCCCTAATATATAGATTTATTTAACATGAAATTAATAGTTACGTGTTGAAATCATAGTTTGACCCACAGTCTGTTCTATTTTGTTTTAGATATTTTTCCCCAAATCCTCCTCAGACACAGACGCAGACAACGAGCTGCAGGAGGATGGGCTGGTTTTGCCCAGGGCTGACAAACTCAGTGAGTTCCTCAGTCCAGAGGAGGAGACAGACTCTACTTCTGACTCAACTGGGAGTTTTTTCGAGACTCTGCAGGCACTGAGGCAGAAAGACAGGTGGTGCCTGTTGGAATCCCTTTACCCGTCTGACCCAGACAGTAATGAGAGCCTCTCTGAAGAGGATGAGGACCTGGAGCGTTTCTTCCAAGACAAAGGCAGTGAGAAGCCACAGGTGCAGTACCCCTCATCTGCGAGGTAAGGCAGTGCACAGCTCTGGCCAAGCCACGTTGTGACTCTAGGCCTCATCTTCCTCCTCAGTAAAACAAAGACCTCCTTCTGCAAGTGCCACTTACCCATGCTCCAGCTCAGCATCAGCCAAACGTGTTCTGATTCCTACCCAGTCCTTAATCACACTGGGTAACCCTTAGTCAACTGAAACTTTGGGATCAATTAAAGAGATGCCTTTCCCAAATATGCTGTCTCCCTGAGAATGGCACCAAGGTCCATTTACCTTGCCAAGCCCTGCTCTATGCCACTATACTTAATCTCTCGTAGTATTTCTTTTCTCCCCCAATAATGCTGTAAGCAGATATCATTTTTGCTATTCTGCAGTTGAGGAAATTGAGGTTCCAGGAGAACCTTGCTGGAGGCCACACAGCTGGTAATTGTTTGAAGCAAGTTTTGAACCTGGGCCTGACTCTAAAGTCCTCCTCCTAATCACTGCCCTCTTCTCTCTACCAAATGAAAAGATTAGAGTGCAAATTGGAAAACTCTTAGTATCAATTCTAAGAAGAGACTTCCTTCCTAGGGCTGCCGGGTTGGCCTGTGGGAAGGAGAGAGGCTGGGTTGAGAAAAGCGCAGGCCTAGAGGCAGTCAGTAAGTCATCTGCCTACAATGCAGGAGACCTGGGTTCAATTCCTGGGTCGGGAAGATCCCCTGGTGAAGGAAATGGCAGCCCACTCCAGTATTCTTGCCTGGAGAATCCCATGGACAGAGGAGCCTGGCGGGCTACAGTCCATGGGGTCGCAAGAGTCGGACATGACTTAGCGACTAAAACCACCAGCCACCAAACCAGAGGCCTGTGGGGCTGTGACGTGAGGCTGAGAAACTAGGTGTGACCTGCTGGAAGTGGAGGGGGGGGGAGGCGGAGGATCTTGGAGGAGCCGGGCATCCTGGCCGTCCCATCCTCCACGCACACAGCTGCTCTGTCCCCCAGGTGTGGCTCCATGAGGCGCTGCAGCTCCTGGGGCACCCTGCCCTCCCATACTCCCAAGGCTCAGCCACAGCCACCGTCCAGCTCCAGGCCTCCCTCCCAGCACAGAAGCATCAGCTCCTGGGTGTCGTCCATCACCGTCCCTCAACCATTCCGCATGACGCTGCGCGAGGCCAGGAAGAAGGCACAGTGGCTGGCCTCCCCTGCCTCCTTTGAGCCCGAGAGGCAGCAGGCCGAGAAGCAGGGCCGGGAGGAGGCCGAGTGCCACCGGCAGTTCCGGGCCCAGCCCGTGCCCGCCCACGTCTACCTGCCCCTCTACCAGGAGGTCATGGAGCACAATGAGGCGCGCAGGCGGGCAGGGATCCAGAAGAGGAAGGAGCTGCTCCTCTCTTCCTTGAAGCCCTTCAGCTTCCTGGAGAAGGAGGAGCAGAGAAAGCAAGCTACTCTGCAGAGGGACCTGGCCGCCACCGCCACTACAGCCAAAGTCCCCAAGCAAAAGGCCACCAGGAAGATCCCCAAGTCCGTTCTGGAGCCAGCCCTCGGGGACAAACTCCAGGGTAAAAACATCTTTAACCTCCCGCCCGGAGGTGCTGAGCGGGTGCTGTGGGGGAGAGTCGGGCTCAGGGGTCAGCCTGGCTATGGAGATGGGCTGTTTGGGGGTGGCCCCGCAGTGCAGGCCCAGGCCATGGGTGGGGTTGTGATGGCTGGTACAGTGGGGGCACCTGGTTGGCAGAAGGGTGGGAGACCCCAGGTTCATCCCGATGACCTCGTCTGTCTCAGTGAGTGGATGCCAAAACCTCTGTGGCAGCACAGGCGCCGGAGAAGAGAGCCGCTGAGATGTCTGGGGACCAGCCTAGGCCAGCTGCCCCCAAGGGAAGGCCCCCTCCCACCTCCTGTGAGGTACTTATTTCAAGAAGCGAAGCTTCTCGACTCTGGCTTTATTCACTCATTCAGTAACACATGCCAGACCCTAGGGGTGAAGAAACAGATGTGGAGTTTGTGGACAAGGGAGGGAGGCAGACAAATCATTACAAATGTGACAAGTCACTTGCAGGGGATAAAGGGGGAAGCCTGGGGGAGCCTGTGGAACATGTAACAGAGGGACCTGACTTAGAGTGTGGTGAGGCGTGGGAACAGTGAGGGAAGGTCCCCAGAGAAAAGTGAGCGTGGGGGCTGACCCTAAAGGAGGAGCCGTGAGGAAGTAGAAGAAAAGGAATGAAGAGTGTATCAGGAAGAGACAGTACATTGAAGGTAAGAAAGCTGAGCGCATTTGAGGCATGGAAAGGTAGAGGGGAAAGAGAAAGGAGAGAAGGGTGGGACAGACAGGCACAAGCTGGGCCTGGGCCCTTGCAGGGCACGGGAGGGAGTTTGGCCTTCATCTCAAGGGCAGCAGCAGGGAGACACTGAAGGGGTTGGGTTTTGTTTTGTCTTCCAGATTTTATTTATTTATTTGGCTGTGCAGGATCTTCATTGTGGCATGTGGGATCTAGTTCTGCGACCTAGATCTGTTATCTGGATTGAACCTGGGCCTCCTGCATTGGGAGCGTGGAGTCTTAGCCATCGGGGAAGTCCCCACTGAGGGGTTTTAGGGTGGCTCGGGGTCAGATACGCAGTTCAGAAAGCTCACTCTGCTCTGGGGATAATAAAGAGGGATGGGCGAGCCCAGAGGGATTGTGATCTACAGATCTATTTCAGTGACCCGAGAAATTATGAAGCAGAGAGGATGAAAAGAGGCTGGCCCAGAGAGAGGTTAAAGAGGAGGAGATGGCAAGAACCTGTGACTGATTGAAATGAGACAGGAGGCAGCAAGAGTGATGTGGGCTTGGGCAGTTGAGTGGACAGTGGGGCCTCTGCCCGAGAAGGGAGACCTGGGAGAGGAGCCGGGGTCTGGCCCATCCCTCCCGCTTCATCTCTTGAAGAAGGCGCTATAGAAAGTGCTCAGTAAGTGTAAATGGTAGCTGCTTCTGCAGCCTGATTGGCACAGAGCAATAGTGTCCTAGTCAACATTCATTAGGGCACTCTCTAGAAAAAAAAGAAAAAAAAGGAGGTTATAGTGTTTGCCATTTTCATGGAATAAATACTATCCTGGCCAACTTCAAGCTTTCCACATGGTGCCAACTGGCTTGCAAAATTCCTGGAAAGTTAATCACGGGTTCCAGCCTCGTTACACTCCATCATTGCAAGTATTTAAGAGGGAAAGCTCTCCAAACCTTTTGGTATGAAGCTTGGTCCCTTCTCACCCACTGCCACCCTGACTTCTCTTCCACAGAAGCTGAGCTCCTTAGGAAAATTCGCATTCACATGAGAGCCCTAGACACGCTCCAGAAGGCCTCCTCCCCCATTGCCCCCTCCAGTAGCCAGGCTGACCCACAGCCTCGAACAGCCACACGGACCCGGGAGGAAAAGCTTGGGTTTCTGCACACTGATTTTGGATTCCAGCCTCGGGTGAATCCTGCTGTCCCTGATTACGAAGAACTTTACAAGGCCTTCCAGAAGCAAGCTGCCAAGAGAAGAGACACCCGGGAGGCAACGCGCAACAAGCCCTTCTTGCTGAGAACCGCCAGCCTGTGTCACACTCGGAGACCCTGTGATGTTGCCACCTCTGAAGGGAGAAAGGTGAGAGCTCAGGCAGGAGGGCCAGGGCTGAGGCCCAAAACACAGGAGGGGCCAAGTCTCAATGGAAGGCACTTCTCTCAACATTTTTCTATCTTAAAAAAAAAAAAGACACTGGCTCAGCTGTAAGCAGATTCTCAGATCCTAAACATTTATGACCACAGGAATACTTCCCATCCTTTCTTCTTGGTAGAGGGACTTTGCAGAAAGAAGTCCAAGCAAGTCTGGAAGCCAGGGAGTTGGGATCCATTAGCCATGTCCCAGTACCAATTCCAAAGAACTCTTCTCCTCTAATTAAAAACTTTGGGATTGATATCCAAGTCTTGGCCCTTAGATCTCATTACCCTTGTTTTAATCCCAAGAGAGAAATGAAGACTCTGACTAGTACTTCACCACAGTTGAATCCCTGTGAAGACAGAAACTAATTGCACATGCTGTCCCACTAACATCAGCCTTTGTTTCTTCTAGGAATCTCCACAGCCACCCGCCACACACCTGTCGAGGAGTCGTTCTCTGAATGGGCTTGCTTCCCTCTCTGCCAACACGCTCCCCATACATATCACAGACGCCACCAGGAAGCGGGAATCTGCGGTCCGGTGAGTGGTCAGAATGCACAAGGCTCATGGTGCTCGGATCTTGTCCCAAATGCTGGAACTCACCCATCTGCCAAGCCTCCTCTCCTGTTATCAGAGAGACCGAGAAAGTGGTGGAAGGGGAGCCTCTGATCAAGACAGGAATTCATGTGACCCTCACACACTGAGTGCTGTAGAATGCTGAGCCATCACTCAGCTAGTATCCTTGGGGGAGTGACTTTGTGCTGGGCACAGTGTTAAAGTTGAAGATATCTTATGGAACCTATAGTTTAATATCTAGTCTGAAATACAGAAAAGCAAAGAAGCAACTATTATATCTTGTGAGTAGTATAATGATGGGGGAATATGGGGAACTGTAGGGGCACTGGGCAGCCTGGGTCTCTTGTAATAGATGTCTAAGGTGAAACCTGAAGAATGAGGAGTCAGCCAGACAAAGGCTGGAAAGAAAGAAGTTTCCAAACAGATGGAGATCCATTGGTGAGAGGAAGCTATAGGAACAGGAATTCAGAGAAGCCTGAACCTGTGTGTGTAACCCTGCCATAAAGATGAGATATCCATGGCAGAGATTTGAGATTTTCTGACTCATCTTGGGGAACTATTTTAAGTCAATTGGGAAACAGGAGCCTCCTCATTTTTAACTCTTTAACTGACCTGACTGTCCTGGTGGTGGTCTCATCCAGCCAGTGCCCCCAGCATGAGTTCCTCCAGCAGGCCTCTGAGTTGAAGACAGCAGGTGCGGTCACAGTGTAACAGGTGGCTTAGCCCTGGGAGGACTGGCATCTCAGTGCCCTCCTGTGGGGCTCACAGGAGTGCACAGAATCTCCGTGGCTGCTGAAGATCCACAACAGGGATTTTAGAAATGTATTTAGAATCTAAAGGATACTTCCTTCTTCCTCAAATTTCAGTCAGAGCTGCTAAATCAAGGCTCAGTGCATCAATATTCTGAGGTCTCACTACGATAGATCTCATGAACCAGAGGGTGGCCCACCTGCAGAGGATGTCCACGTCTGCGTTCTGGCAATAGGGAGTTTGACATATTAGCAGATTAAACTTTCCCACCCTCCTTCCTAGTATGTCCATTTGAATATAAACATCCAACTGCAAGAGTCTTGACTTTTTTGGTAGAATTCTCTATAGTACCTTGTAGAATGATATTTACACAAACTAAATGCTGCAAGTTGACCCCAAATTGTCTGTGCATTGAAGAAGACCCATTTCCAGGTCTCTGTGGAAACGCAGATATGTATTTCCAAAGGACCATGAATTCAGGCACCTTCCAATCTACCATTTACAGCACAGTTGTCGAGGGCAGAGGCTTGGGAGTCAGATATCCTGGTTCTAACCTTGGCTTTCACTTGCATGCTGGGTAGCATTGAGCAAGTAGCTTACCCTCGAGGCCCAATCTGGTTGCCTATGAACAGGGAGACTTACTGTCCTTACCTCAGATGGCAGCTGTTAGGATTACAAAAGCTAATGGCTATAAAGTACTTATTGGTGCCTGTTTGTACTTGGGTCGGTGTAGGCAGCTCAGCAAATGGTGGTTATTAGTATTACTGTTTCCAGATAGCAGGAAGCCTGAGTGTAAGAGTATTTTATCTCATGTTTTCCAGTTCAACTGATGAACTTCTAGGGTAGAAACTCACTGTTCATGGTGCTGGAAAGGCTTCGTCTGCCAGTGCATTTAACCACAGAATCTTATTCTTTCTGAAATCCCAGTGTGGTAAATTAGTCACCTGTTCATAGAAAAAAACAACTGACTTTCCAGAGAGGTTACTAAGATTGCTTTAAATTATACCCAGGTTGGTCATCTGTATTTCTTCCTTGCCTCTTCCCTTTAGATGTTCACTTGAGAAAAAGGAAAAAGCCGATGAAAGTACTCAGTGGTTGGAGATGCACAAAAAGAAGTGTCAGGCGATATCTAAATCTGTCACCTTGCGTGCCAAAGCCATGGATCCCCATAAAAGCCTGGAGGAGGTGTTCAGAGCAAAGCTGAAAGAGAATCGGTCAGTGTCCTCCATGTGTCAAAGAGATAACTATCTTGGGAGCCATTTGCCTTGAAAATGGGGTTATTACAGTAGGCTCCTGTAATCATAGTCAAGAATTTTGCTAGGCACATTTAGGAATTTCCAATGTCTATGGGAGTTATTCCATTTAACTGGAATGAAAGGTATTCCAGGTTGGAAAAACCTGGAATTCACTCTAAAAGTCTTGTTAATTTCAGGAACAATGACCGTAAAAGAGCAAAAGAGTATAAGAAAGAACTGGAGGAAATGAAGAAAAGAATACAAAGGCGGCCATATCTCTTCGAACAGGTTCCCAAGGTAAATCTAAAGTATCATTTATTTTCTGTCTTGGATGAGACAGCTCTTAGAAATTATGAAACAGTTTAATATCTGGGTATTAAACACTTCCTTTAGGCTCGGAAAGATTCTAAATTTGGCTAATTTTATTACTACTATCTTTCCCAAAGTAAGTAGTGCATTGGTGAACACTGTTTGACTGATTTCATCCAAGACTGGATTCCAAAGGCATCTATAAAGGGATATTTCTCTTCCTGGGGTTTTCACTATAGTTTACAGTTTGAATCAGAATGGAGATTAGATCCTAGACATGCAATTAGTCTGGCACTCTGTAACTTGCTAATGTCACCTCTCCTCCTGTAGTGCTGATGCCCTGGGCATCCCCAGCCTCTAGAGCTGTGGCACATTTATAGGTCCTCAGGGGTTGGGATGCTTGCAAGTACCCCACAAGGCCTCTTCCAGGTTACGTGGCTTTCTGACTGCAAGATTCTCTTTAAGATGTTCTCTAGACTTTTAGGGAAGTTGGACTCAGTTGAGATTTCCCTAAGGAAGCTCTGGGGTTACTTGAAGAGCCTTAGAAAGGCTACCATCCCAGACAGCTTTGAGATGCATCAGGCCCTGCAGATCTCTCTCCTCTCCAGAGTTTCAAACAAAAGTTGGCATTCTGTAATGACCTGGTTCCAAATGCTGGGCATTATCAGTGCATTTCTGAGGCATTTCCTGGGTCCAGTCCTCCCCAGCTCCCTGCGTATTACACATACACACACTGGACTGTCTTGGATTTACTTAGCAACTTAGATTTCTAAGTAAAAATTTCTCATAATGACTTTTGCTCTTTATGTTAGCTTTTTCCTAGGAAGCTCACTCTCAGATCTTAAAAGATCTTTCACCACTCTGAGAAAAATATCACTTTATCAAATAAGCAAAAAATAACCCTTTTCTGGTCTACGTACAGACCATCCATCCTGTTAAGAATGTTACTAGTGCAGCTTATTTTCAGTCTGTTATATGTAAGTGTTCCTGATGATGGTCTGGTTGCTTTTGAATCTTATATGTTTTTAGTCCATCTTTTTCATTGTTGTCTCACTTGGTCTTCCAAAAATCTGAATCCTTGGCTGGAAAAGGTATGGTTCCCAAAACAGCAACTGGCATCTCCTCAGAGTATTAGAAATACAGAATTGCAGGCCCCATCTGAGAACTACCAAATGAGTGTCTGCATTATAATCCGATCTTCAGGTAGTTCCTATGTACTTTGAAGCTTGAAAACGAGCCTCTAAGTAATTTTCATGCAAATCTGTGTACAGCATTAACGGTGGGGCGGTGGGATAGGGAAAGAAGTATTAAAGCATATTATAATTAATCTGGTAATTCAGCTATAGCAGATTCATTTCTATTCCACAGGACCTTGCCAGGAAGGAAGCAGAACAGCGGTATCGAGACACCCTGAAGCAGGCTGGGCTGGATGAAGATTTTGTGAGGAACAAGGGTCAGGGCAGCCAGGCTCTACAGTGGAAGGAGCAGTGGGAAGTCGGTGATTGTCCCAGGTGATTGGGGTCATCCTGCAGCTCTCAAGCTGCATCTATAGCAGTGCCGCTGGGAGGAAGCTTTAGAACACTCATTCATATTCTGAGGTCACAATCCTATACTATCATTATACTAAACCAGGGATCTCCAAGTAACATATTTAAATTTGGTGCATAGTACAGTTGTGAATAAAATATAATCATTGTATATTAGGTCTAGATTCCTTCAATATGAAACAGATCATTTTTCCAATTTCAGTCCAATGCCTTCACTTTTGAAGAAAAATCATGTACTCTTTTACTTCCTATTAAATGTTAAATTACACTCTTTGACAAGTGAAGGCAGAAGCCTTTATAGAGCCCAATAAAAGCTGTAAAATCTTGATCAAAGCCTTTCTTTTTCCCTTTAGCATGGTCCCCATGGCTTTCTCAAATCTAGCATTTTTAAAAAGTAACTCATTAGCACCAACTCCTCCATTGATATCATCTAATAAGTCAAAGAGAAAAAAGTACAGTATTTCCATTACTCTCAAATTTTGTTAAGTCCTAGCAGCCCTTCCCCTAATTCCTATCTGTTTTCCCCCTAGAAATTTGCCTTTCTACCCCATACAGAATAATAATAATGCTGAAACCATGCTTATGCCTTACATGATGGTTCCTTTAAAACTTAAAATTGTATAATGCTTTAATTTATTCTGCAGCACTCATGAAACTACAAAACTTGGCATCAGGAATCCACAGCAGGATTTAGAAGAATCTCTGGATCAGCTTTCAAGTCCCAAAAAAGAACTGGAGGAGCTGTCTTATGAATTACCAGATAATCTCAGAACACTTGCTTAATAAGGATACTTACAATACTGCTTTTGAATAATATCAAGCAGCAAACTTGGGGCTGAGTCAAGGCGGGCAAAACTTGGATTTTGAGTCATGGTTACTTCTGAACAATGGAGGAAAGAAAAGTAGATAACAGAGAATGATCCAAGTTAAATCAAAGTGAGAAGTTCAAGATGGAGAGATCAGAGCTGATTAATGCTTCTTTCTTTGTGCCTCACACATAAGCATATGTACAGAAAAAAGGTGTTAAGTCTTCCTGGTCAGGAAACAAATGGGTCATATGGGCTAGCTGTAAGACAGCAGGAGATAGAAAAGAGACTTGAAAATATGGTCCTGCTGGACTATCGGCCTAGAATTGCCAGGTAAACCACATTTTCAACAGGAACAAGAAATTTGCATGTTGGCAACTAATTTAAAAATTACTGGGAATCCGCTGGTGGTCCAGTAGTTAGGACTCTGCTTTCACTGCCAAGGTGTGGGTTCATTCCCTGGTCAGGGAATTAAGATCCCACAAGCTGCATGGCCTGGCGCCCCCCCCCCAAAAAAAATTATTTGGAAATAATGTGTGGGCAAAACAATTCACATTTGTGTATCAGATTTAGCCCATGGGGGATGACACCTTTGCAACCCAAAATACAGGGTTTCTCAGTCTCAACACTATTGACATTTTGGGCCAGATGACACTTTCAGGTGAGGGAGCTATACACTGTAGAATGTTTAGCAGCACCCCTGGCCTGTACTCACTAGATGCCAATAGCATCCCTCTCCCGTTTTGACAACCAAAAATGTCTCCAGATATTGCGAAAAGTCCCCTGGGTGGCAAAATGTCCTTGGTTGAAGATCATTGTTCTAATATAAAAATAAGTGTAGGTTCTAGTATAAAATTGGCATTTTAAAAATAGAAGTATGAACTCAGGGTAATTATGCATGTCATTAACAAACTAAGAACTATCACTGTAATTACTTTATTTAAAACAGTAGTTAATTCTTTGCTGTATCTGCTCAGAATGTGCCACTGTGTGCATGTATGTACTGTGTCAGCATGAGGTTCATTTTAATAAATTTGAAACTTCTTCTGACAGCCATGATGTCCTACTAATAGGTGATCTTTGGATGCTTTTCTTCTCGGCAATAATAATTAGATATTCTCTCTCAGTAACTGTAAAGACAGGATGATAGCAAGAGTGCCTGCTCTAACAGGAGAACTTTGATCATGTTTTTAAAACTACCTTTCTGCAAAGATTCAAGAATATCTTGATACTCTTGATATTGGAGTGATACTCTAATAACTACTAGTTGGAGATGAAGATGCTCATGTTAGGTGCTCCAAGACTTCTGAACTCAGTTTTACCTGCATGGACTCCTAAGGGTAGATCAGTGCCCCATCTTAAAAGGAAAGGCTGAATTATTTTCTCAATCTACTCTCTAAGAAAACAAATTTGTTTAAAACAACGAGCCATAGAGGATCCTGCTGTGATTTATATCGGAAAGTCTTTTGCCTATGTTCTCCTCTAGGAGTTTTATAGTTTCTGGTCTTACATTTAGATCTTTAATCCATTTTGAGTTTATTTTCGTGTATGGTGTTAGAAAATGTTCTAGTTTCATTCTTTTACAAGTGGTTGACCAGTTTTCCCGGCACCACGTGTTAGAGATTGTCTTTAATCCATTGTATATTCTTGCCTCTTTTGTCAAAGATAAGGTAACCACAGGTGTGTGGATTTATCTCTGGGCTTTCTGTTTTGTTCCATTGATCTATATTTCTGTCTTTGTGCCAGTACCATACTGTCTTGATGACGGTGGCTCTGTAGTAGAGCCTGAAGTCAGGCAGGTTGATTCCTCCAGTTCCATTCTTCTTTCTCAAGATTGCTTTGGCTATTTGAGGTTTTTTGTATCTCCATACAAATTGTGAAATTATTTGTTCTAGCTCTGTGAAAAATACCGTTGGTAACTTGATAGGTATTGCATTGAATCTATAATTTGCTTTGGGTAGTATACTCATTTTCACTATATTGATTCTTCCGAACCAAGAACATGGTATATTTCTCCATCTATTAGTGTCCTCTTTTGATTTCTTTCACCAGTGTTTTATAGTTTTCTATATATAGGTCTTTAGTTTCTTTAGGTAGATATATTCCTAAGTATTTTATTCTTTTTGTAGCAATGGTGAATGGAATTGTTTCCTTAATTCCTCTATTTTCTCATTATTGGTGTACAGGAATGCAAGGGATTTGTGTGTGTTGATTTTATATCCTGCAACTTTACTATATTCATTGATTAGCTCTAGTAATTTTCTGGTGGTCTTTAGGGTTTTCTATGTAGAGGATCATGTCATCTGCAAACAGTGAGAGTTTTACTTCTTTTCCAATTTGGATTCCTTTTATTTCTTTTTCTGCTCTGATTGCTATGGCCAAAACTATGTTGAATAGTAGTGGTGAAAAAGTTCCTGACTTTAGGGGACATGCTTTCAATTTTTCACCATTTAGGATAATGTTTGCTGTGGGTTTATCATATATAGCTTTTATTATGTTGAGGTATGTTCCTTCTATTCCTGCTTTCTGGAGAGTTTTTATCATAAATGGATGTTGAATTTTGTCAAAGGCTTTCTCTGCATCTATTGAGATAATCATATGGCTTTTATTTTTCAATTTGTTAATGTGGTGTATTACATTGATTGATTTGTGGATACTGAAGAATCCTTGTATCCCTGGGATAAAGCCCACTTGCTCATGGTGTATGGTCTTTTTAATGTGTTGTTGGATTCTGATTACTAGAATTTTGTTAAGGATTTCTGCATCTATGTTCATCAGTGATACAAATCACAGCAGGAAAATAAATAAATAAATAAATCCCAGCAGGATCCTCTATGACCCACCTCCCAGAATACAGGAAATAGAAGCAAAAATAAATAAATGGGACCTAATTAAACTTAAAAGCTTCTGCACAACAAAGGAAACTATAAGCAAGGTGAAAAGACAGCCTTCAGAATGGGAGAAAATAATAGCAAATGAAGCAACTGACAACCAACTAATCTCAAAAATATACAAGCAACTCCTGCAGCTCAATTCCAGAAAAATAAACGACCCAATCAAAAAATGGGCCAAAGAACTAAATAGACATTTCTCCAAAGAAGACATACAGATGGCTAACAAACACATGAAAAGATACTCACCAGCACTCATTATCAGAGAAATGCAAATCAAAACCACAATGAGGTACCATTTTACGCCAGTCAGAATGGCTGCAATCCAAAAGTCTACAAGCAATAAATGCTGGAGAGGGTGTGGCAAAAAGGGAACCCTCTTACACTGTTGGTGAGAATGCAAACTAGTACAGCCACTATGGAGAACAGTGTGGAGATTCCCCCACTGCTGGTCATATACACCAAGGAAACCAGAATTGAAAGAGACATGTGTACCCCAATATTCATCGCAGCAACAGCCAGGACATGGAAGCAACCTAGATGTCCATCAGCAGATGAATGGATAAGAAAGCTGTGGTACATATACACAATGGAGTATTACTCAGCCATTAAAAAGAATACATTTGAATCAGTTCTAATGAGGTGGATGAACCTGGAGCCTATTATAGAGTGAAGTAAGCCAGAAAGAAAAACACCAATACAGTATACTAACGCATATATATGGAATTTAGAAAGATGGCAACGATAACCCTGTATGTGAGACAGCAAAAGAGACACAGATGTAGAGAACAGTCTTTTGGACTCTGTGGGAGAGGGAGAGGGTGGGATGATTTGGGAGAATGGCATGGAAACATGTATAAGAAACGAATCGCCAGTCCAGGTTTGATGCAAGATACAGGATGCTTGGGGCTGGTGCACTGGGATGACCCAGAGGGATGGTACGGGGAGGGAAGGGGGAGGGGGGTTCAAGATGGGGAACATGTGTATACCTGTGGCAGATTCATGTTGATGTATGGCAAAACCAATACTATAAAGTAATTAACCTCCAATTAAAATAAATAAATTTATATTAAAAAAAAAAACAAGGAGCCAAAGAACTGACCAGTTGTTTTATTTCAAGGAAAAACAATTGAAGCTCTGAATCATGATTTTTAACTTAAAAAAACACAAAACAACCTTTTAACATGCTACTGTATGTTCCATAAACAAAGAAAGCAAAGTGGCCAAGTAGAGGTGATTAGGGCAAGATAGTACCTCAGCTTGGGCCAAGCAGGGATTCAAGTAATTTATTTTTTTGCAGCCCAGTGGCGGAGAGTCTCTTACTCAGGTTGCTAAAGGGAGAATGTCACAACAGGACTGACATCACACCCTTCTCCAAAGCAACAAGGCATCTTGAAAGCTGAACTTCTTGGTGAAGTTTTATGGTTGGTGGCAGGATTTAGTTCACCCAAGTGAAAAGACAGCTCAGTCTGGGATGAAAACTCTTCAAAGGAAAACCTCCCCTCAACAGTCTTACTGAGAAACCGCAGCCAACACGTAATCAAACTCGCTTTTGCGAGAAGTCTATCCCAAAACTGTGCAGTGGGAAGAGAGGTAGGTCCAGTTACCCAGCCCATATTCACTGCTTTCTTCCATGTCTGCATCAGATGGTAACTGAAGAGAAGCTCTCCTACATTCATCTTCTAGGCCAGAAAAGATGAACAGAGGCAAAGTGGGGTCCTTTTTTGTTTTGGTTCTGGCAAATTGTGAGCCATAAGCATCCTGTTCCCACTGAATGCACTCTGGGATCAGACAAAGCTGCTCTTCCAGGAGTCAGCACCCATGGCTCATGTCCGTCTTTCAGTTAAATCTCCTTGGTTTAGTAACTGTAAGAGATTAAAAACAAATCTGGAATAGTTACCAGTGAATAATAGGAAAAAACTCATACTAAGTGAAAGGTTTACAACTGGGGGTGGGGAATACACTACAATGGTGAGTCAGGGACAGCTAGTTCCAAGAGACATGCATAGACTGATAGATCTCATTTTATACACTGACCTTAGGACAGCACTTTGACCACTTGTTGCTATCATTTCCACTATGGCAGTAAGATATCTTGATAATAATAATAATATTCTATAAGCCAAATTATTTGTGCAATCACACTCACTAGTCAGGCAAATCAGAACTGGTGGAACCAAAAATCTTATATCAATCAGTTAACCAAGGTACTGTTAAACCACAGTCAGTTAACCAAAGGCTGCAGGTTCAAGTAGAAATAAAAGGAATGGGGTTCTGCATGAAAACTACAACCCAGTCATGAAAAATCAGAGATTTCCTGGCCTTAAAATACCTTTCCTGTGATGAGGAAGACAAGCCTGAGAGTCTCCAATGGGGTGAACATTCTACTCTAAACCCAGGGTTCCTACTGTAAAGTGGTTTTGTATAATAAATGATGAAACTGGGTTCTATTTTATTATGAAAACAAAATGAGATGGGAATAATACAGTGAAAACAGGATAAACACTGAGCTTGTTATAAAATCTAATCAAATAAAATTTGAGCTGGAGATATATTTAATTTAGATGAAGGTAATTTACATAGTAGGATTTAATGGTATGGAAGTGAAAGAAATTTAAAGAAAAGCATAAAACTTAGAGAAAGAAACTACAGATCTGATTTGATGCTGTGTGGTAGAAAATGGTATGTGGTAGAGAATGGTAAGAATAGTATGTATTTAATCTAGACCAAGAGCCACATGTTTGCACTCAAACTTAGCGATGGCACTTTTGAGAAATGTTAAAGAATTGGTCATTTCTATTTTCCTCCTTTTTTAATTGGGAAATATTCTAAGATAAAGTCAAAGCTAGCTAGCAATCATTTATACTGGTTCTTAAGTTCAAGAATGTAAACTCAGTGGGGCTACAGAACCCCATTTGGGAAGACCGTTAGTCCATAAGAGGTCAAAAGCCCTTGGGTCTCTGCTGGGCCTACACAGTGAACCCTCTAATTCTCAGAAGACCTGGCCACCCTGAAGGAAAATCAAAACTGCCCAATCTGAACCATCTGAGCAAGAGTTCATTTGTAGTTCATCTATTTTCCATGATAATTTCTGATACTTGACTTGGTTGTTCTCTGATATTCTTGATAAGTTCTCTTTATTTTTAGAGCATATTTACAGGGGTCCAATTAGAAGTCCATCAATAGATTCTTACAGGTCTGATCTACAATGCATGGTGATCTTTAAGAAACAATTTGGAATGGCTATGTGTTGTTTTAAGGTTTGCTCCTGCCTACTCCTGCTCTGGCATCTGAGAATAATCCCTAAGGAATCAATACTCCTCATTCACTGGTAGAAAAGTCAGTTAGTAGCTAGACCCTGGATGAGGAAGATGAAGCCTGGAACCTTTGGGGGCTGACAGCTTGAAAAAAAATGAAAGGTACTGGAGAATGTGACAAGCTTACCTTGAGAAGGAAAAGGAGGGGATAAGCAATGGAAATGCCTTGATGACAGGAAAATAACAGTGGTAGGGTAAAGGAAAATAAAATAAGTGAGGCTCAGACAGAAGCTATATTTGTATACACACTCCTTGGAAGAAAAGTTATGACCAACCTAGATAGTATATTCAAAAGCAGAGACATTACTTGGCCGACTAAGGTCCGTCTAGTCAAGGCTATGGTTTTTCCTGTGGTCATGTATGCATGTGAGAGTTGGACTGTGAAGAAGGCTGAGCACCGAAGAATTGATGCGTTTGAACTGTGGTGTTGGAGAAGACTCCTGAGGGTCCCTTGGACTGCAAGGAGATCCAACCAGTCCATTCTGAAGGAGATCAGCCCTGGGATTTCTTTGGAAGGAATGATGCTAAAGCTGAAACTCCAGTACTTTGGCCACCTCATGCAAAGAGTTGACTCACTGGAAAAGTCTCTGATGCTGGGAGAGATTGGGGGCAGGAGAAGGGGAAGACCTAGGATGAGATGGCTGGATGGCATCATGGACTCAATGGACCTGAGTCTGAGTGAACTCCGGGAGATGGTGAGGGACAGGGAGGCCTGGCATGCTACAATTCATGGGGTCTCAAAAAGTCAGACACAACTGAGCAACTGAACTGAACTGAACTGAACTGAACTGAAGGATCCATGAGGAACACATGATCATGCAGGATGTTCAGCTGCATCTAAGAATGGCACGTCCCTCTGGTGGCATCCACAATTAAGCGTCTGAGGCTTCCATTTTAGGCCCTTGTGTTCTCCTGGGGTGAAGGCCAAGTTTTCCTTTTTTAAGGCAGTTTGTGTTATTGTGTCTGCCTGAGGCTGTCAGTGAGCATCACCCAGACAAGGACACTTTGAAGCCAATTCCATGTTCAAGAGAACAAATGTACTATTATTGGACTTTATGCATACACAAAACTGACCATGTCATACCCCATTTAAAAACATGTCTCCCCAGTGCCCCCAGGATAAAATCATGTCCTGTAAGACCCTCCCAAGAGAGGAACCAGTTTGTCTTTCCTGCTCTCATTTTTCCATTCCACACCTTTCTCTCCATTCCAAGTCCATTACACTCAACCCGTTGTGGTTCCATAGCTGGGCACGCTCCCTCTCACCTTCTGCCTTTGTACATACTGCTGCCTTTATACCTGTTCAATTTCTTCCAAATCCCTCCCACATCTCCATCAAGATGATTGCTATTCATCCCTCAGGTCTCAACTTAAGCTCCAAAATTTATTCCATGACTTCCCCCAAGACTAGCACGACTACCCTGAATAAAATCTGCTGGTTATTGACCTGTTGCCCTTCCCATTCTAAACTCTCTACACAGCACAACTGCAGGGCCATCATTTATATAACTATGGAGTTATAAAAGGTAGAGGTCCTAACTCTGACTATAAACTCTTTGAGGCAGAGATTGTATTTACTACTATATAACTAGTACCCAGCTGGGTGCCTTGTGCTAAGTATCAGAGGATATCAATAAATTGTTAATTTTATTGGGTATGGTAAAAATATAATTATGAAAAACTATTTATCTGTTAGAGGTATATACTGAAATATTTAAAGATACATATATTAGTATCTGTTGAATGAATTAAGTCTTCATACATTTGGCATTTATTTGGGGTAATATGGAGTGCTTCAATTAAAAAAGGTATTTAGTGTATGGGAGAGAAAAGCTCCAAAGTTTCAAACATTTCAAAAAAGAAAACACTGAGTGTTGTGGATTTGTATGTCAACTAATTTATACTAAGTACAAAGAGAAGGAAATGATTTTCCTGAACTATTCAACCCAATAGTTAATGAAAGTATTTCTTTTATAGAAGAATCATAGTTAATAAAAGCAGAAGGAAAAAAGAGAATCAGGATATCACTGTTTATAATGAAAAAAGAGATCTAGGCCATGATAAGTAATGGTTGCTAAAGCTTTTACATAACCCACCGGTCAATCTTGAGATCTGTAAGAGAACAACTGAATATCATGTCTCTCCTGATGAAACCTAGTAGGAAGTAAGAGAACCACCAACAAAATATTCTTGCCAAGGGAAAAACAAACAGAAACCTAATCAAGCCCCTAAATGTAACTACCAGTTTCCAGGATATCTGTGGATAGAGAAGTGTATCAAGCAACAAAGGGAGTCAATCAGCTAAAATAAAAATGTGGGAAATTATACAAGACAAATAATCCAATTCCTTAAATAGATAGCTATACTGAAAAAAAGAGGGGTGGCCTATTAGAAATAAAAAAATAATTATTAACCAAATGCAATATATAGGCTTTGTTTGAATCCTAATTCAAACCAACCAACCATAAAAAGATATTTCTGAGAAAAAACTTAAAAGGCTAAATATCAGCAAATACCAATAAATTGTTGTTAATTTTACTGGGTATGATACAGATATAATTATGAAAAACTTTATCTGTTAGAGGTATATACTGAAATATTTACAGGTGAAATGTCTGTGATCTGATTTAAAATACTCCAGTATAAATAAAAACATCAACAGCAAACAGTAGGAGGGGAGTGACAAGAACAGTAGACAGTTAATTGTTGAAGATGGGTTGATACCTACCTGGGTTCATTATACTAATCTCTTACTCGGTGAAAGTTTTGAAAACTTCCATAAAAAAAATTTTAGACAGATATATGAAGCAAGGAAAAAATAAAGCAAGGCTCCACTTGAGACATGTTTCAAAGCAGTCACCAGGAGAAGGAGACTTAGGAAAGAACCAATGATAACAAATAACAAAAGCTTTCAATATAACATAAGCAACAATAAAACAATGGGTCACAATGATAAACACAAGGAAGGGTTCTGGCAAAAACAGCATGCTCAGAGCCTTGTGAACTTGGGTATCCTCAGAAATATTACAGAAAAATTACGACTACTCAAATAGACGCTGTAATGGTGGACTGTGGTCTAAAGGTTATAATGAAAAGTAAGAGATACTCTAATGCCAAAGCCAGGATATAAAGGCTTTGGGAAAAGCATGTGCATATAAAATAAGCTCATGATGAAGTCATCTACCTCCACAACACAAGGCCAGTAAAAGGACAATCAGAAGATTCTAGAAGCCCGACTGGTTTTCATTTTGTTTTCTGGATTAGAACCAAACAAACAGAGTATAAGGGGTGCTTAGAATCAACCTAAAAGCCCTCTTTGATTTAGATAATAGTTCTTACTCAACAAACAAGTGGACACATTCCCATATGCTCAGTTGGTTCAGCCTGGTTATCTCCCAGACAAACAACTCTGGCAAAATGAATGATATATTAGGGCATGTGTATCAAGGAAACTAAGTTGAGCGCCCCAGATGTGAATGACCAATTTCTCAATTCAGGAGACCCTAACACTCAGGTTAGCTTAAAGGAAGATACGCTAGTCAAAGTCTCCGGGAAAGGGAAACAAGAATGTTTTTCAGATCCTCTGAAGTAGACCCCCAATCAGTCCGCACCTTACTCTCCACAGAAACAAAGGGCAAGAGACAGCTTTACCTCCTGTGGATTTACAGCAGTTAAGACAGAAACCTCGAACGACTGCCTCCCTGACTGCATGGCCACCAGGTGATGGGTCACATCAGGCACTGAAGACAGGGGGCGTGGGGATCCTTCAGCAAGCACCTCTGAAACGGCAGAACGAGGTTTTAGTGCAAAGTGAATCCAAAGGTTTTCCCTACCTTCATCAGCAAGTCCCTCCTGAAGAACTCTCAAAGCTCTTCCCTAAAACACTGAATCCCACATTCCTGTTTCTTCCAAATTAATTCCTGCCTGATTATCATTATCAATGAATTTGGAAAGTATTACAAAAGGGAGATGGGAAGAAAAGGTAAAGAATCTTGATGTAACTGCTGACCATTTCTCAATACACGAATTTTGAGTAATGTGGCTTTAGCACTATTAACTGGATTAAACTGCATATGAATCAGGGACCCAGAGCCAACCAGCAAAGCAGTCACCAGTAATGGAAACAGCACAGTAGGTGCTGGTCAAGTGCTTAAACCTGGCTCCAAGGTTCCTACTCATTGTCTCTTTCCTCCTCTGAGATCTTCCTTAAGGCTGGCTAAGGAGCTTCATGCCATTTCTATGCCTCATGCTTCAGTTATCCACTAGTATCATTTATGAAACAGAAGAGGCTTATTGTGGAAGCACATTCTGGGCCTTGTATGCTCCATATGTAAGTTATACAAATATGGTCTTTATACCCAAAACTGACTGGGGTATGAGTAAGGAAAACACAGGATCTGACTTATTAAATGTTTATCAGCAGAATCACCATGAAGATCTTCTGGAAACAGCTTACACATAAACCACTTAGCTCTCAAATAAATTAAGAGGGGTTTTCTAGTTTACATTGCTCTTCCAGGATACAACATAACTTAATGTTTGCTTAAAACACTACCTTCTACTCACTCAGCGTTGTTTCCCAAATGTAAGTTTTGACTTTTCAACTAGATTTTAAGGTCCCTGTCTTCTACTTTTATCTTTCCCATGGTGCCAGGTACACAAGTAGGCACTGAATAAATGCATGCTGACCTCACCTGTTAAGTTTTTCAGAGAAGAGGGCCTGGCCTGTGTAACTTGGGTGAACTTTCTATACCAGAGAGGAGCAACTGTTTCCTACAGAGCCCTTTCTTTTCTCCAGAAGATATGGCTTTTGAAGGTATGGAGAAATTGCTTTAATTCTCCTCTGTAAAACCTGGTTATGTTCTGTTTAAATGTTTTAAAAGTTAAGTTCTTCCATAACTGCAATAGGAAAGATAGAAATAGTTGGGCTAGGATGCTAGGATTATGGATAATTTTCTTCTTAAAACTTTTAATTCTTTTGTTACATTATCTTTTCAATGAAAAAAAATTTTTCTTAAATATTCACTTATCCACTTCAGAGACAACACAAGTGGTAATCATGCCATTTCTACTCACAAGAAATGAAATTAATTAAAACCTCCATTTCGGAGACAACCCCATTCCTTAGTCCCTAGTTGCAGCCAGTTTCCCCAAATAAAGGCGAGTTGAAAGTCTTACCATCATCAACTCCTAGGATAGAATTGGTATTTGGTAGGTTCAAGGACTCTCCACCAAGGCTGGGCTGAGAATTCATAGACACCAGGTTTTTACTGGTTACTGAAGCCTCTTCAAGCAAACTACTGCCCATTAGTGGCTCAGCTGCACAGAGAATAGGATGTGAGAGACATACAGCACTCAAGGCTGTGCCTGGTCCCCATTTTCCTTCAGGGGAAGCTGGCCTTTTCTTTCAGAACTAAAAGTTAACTTGTATCTCGGATGTCACCTCCTATTTCACTTACGTTTGGGAAGCAAAAATAAACCTAGAAGGGAAGAAATCAGCCTCATGGATAAATACCCTTGTTTGTGATCAGCATCTGGATAATTAACATACGAAATAGGATGGGTGCATCCCTAAAAACGAGTATTCAGAATAGAATGATTAAGGAAAGACACGGAAAGGAGTAACAATAAAATGTATTATCAAATTTAAGTTAGGGTAAAAAAAAGGGAGTCATAACTGATAAGTAAAAACTGCTTAAACTACTGTCATACAGAAATCTTCACCACAGTGACACACAAGTGCTAGTTCATGCATCAGCACCAATTACCACCAAATTTGCTAGAGGAACTTTTAAAACTATAGACTCTGGGGTTTTACTCCCAAGGAATCTCATTTATCAGGTTGTTTGGTGTTGCTGGATGGGAGGGGTAGATAAGCAATATAAAATGTATGTTTTAAAAACCTGCAAACAATTTTACTGTACAGCTAAATTTGGAAACCACTAGTCTACCAAATGAAACCAGTCTCTCTACCCAAAACAGAAGCAGAAAATTCCCACATTAGACAGGCCAGTTATTTGCCTCTTTGAACCCCCAAAATATAGCCCTCCCTCTACCTTCTTCTCCTTACCAGCTGGTTCCTGCTCTTGACTCCCAGCTGCTCCCATCTGCAAGTGATGCTTTCTCATGTGCACATTCCTGCTCCCACTCTGAGAGAAGGTCTTCCCACAGACTTGACACTGATGTGGCTTCTCTCCTGAAACACAGACCAAAAAGACAGGGTACATTTCTGACAGCAAGAGAATGGACTCAAGCCCTAGATGGAGAAGCCCAGAGGATGTCAAACTAAACATGAAGAGGCTGCTCCTTCTCGCATTCCCCAGGCTCTCAACTGTTAGTCCCTGGGGGAAGGCTGGAAGCCACCAGGTGGGCTTAGCATACTCACTGCTCCTAGCCTCCGAGGCTCTCCAGACCCACTGGTCTGCTGCTTCCACAAAACCACCTCTCTGGTATAAGATCATGGCAGACACAGAACATTTCCTACTCCTTTCAGATATAGTCTTCCATGAACCTCAAGGATATGTACTATCCTCAAGGATTCCAACCCTAGATTCATCATACACCTTTATCTCATTTCCTGCCACAACTCTCAGCCTTCAACATTCACACTGGTCGTTCTTGTACACAGTGATCTGAACCATCCCGTATGTCCTCAAGTCTGAAACCCTCAATCTCCATTTTACCTACCCTGACAACCACACCTAGGGCAGCGTCAAAGACTCTTGGCCTACGTCTTAGTAGTAGATAGCAAAAACTAAGTGAAATGACCAGAAAATTTCCAGAAGAGACAAAATCTATAGAGGCCGAAAGCTGGTCAATGATTGCCTGGATGTGGGGTGGGAGGAAGAACCGACCGCAAAGGGGCACAAAGGAACTTCTGGTGTGATACAAGTGTTCTATAACTGGATTGTGAGGATGACTGTAATCCTATATATTGTCTAAAAAATCACTGATGTGTATATTTACAATAGGTGAATTTTAAGGTATACACATTACAGGTCCAAAAGCTGTTAAAAAGTAACTATAATGGGGACTTCCCCAGTGGTCCAGTGGCTAAGATTTCGAGATCCCAATGCAGGGGGTCTGGTTCAGTCCCTGGTCGGGGAACTACATTCCACATGCCGCAACTGAGAGTTCACACACAACAGCTAAAGATCCCATATACTGCAGTGAAGATTGAAGACTGCATGCTAAGATGTGGTGCAGCCAAATTAATTAATTTTTTAAAATAACTATAACAGACTGAAATATAGTGAACATACAGAAACACATGAATTCAAAATAATACTATCAAAAGAGAAAGAAAAAGCAGTGAAAATAATACTACTAAAAGTAATCAGAGCACCAACTTCTTATTCTGAAAACTCAGTTAAAAGAATTACATATTTATCCTTTCATGTGCAAATTACCAAATAATCCTAGTCAATAGAGATCTATTATATAGAATAATTCCAGCTAACAAATGTGAATAACAAAATTAGAAAAATTAACATTTTATAACCCCAATGAAGTAACAAATTTAGGCATATTCAAAGATGAAATCATAAGCCAAAAGGTTGCAAGGGAACGTTACAATGAGGGGATTAAGGTGTTAACCACCTGAACCAACCGATCAATTGTGACAACCAAGCTCTGTGCGTCTCCTGAGGTGATGCAAAATGAAACACATACAATCACACATCATATATCCTTGCCAAAACCTTTGAACCTTTTAGGAAATACCGGGAACAAGTTAAATGACACAAAATGAGGTAAACCAACACATCCAGAATGTGAGATGAACTATAGGACCTGACTGACTCTGTTGTGCTGTAAGTCTAGAACATGAAAATCAGAAAGTATAGCCAGATCTATATTCCGGACTTACTAGTCAAGTGCAACAACTGGACCTTTTTTGGGTCCTGATTTAAACAAATCCACTTTAAAAGACGTCTTTGAGACAACTGGAAAAAAATTAAACATGGACTGAGTCTGAGATAAAACCAAGGTGTTGTTAATTTTGATAGATTATGGTAACGGCATTATTGTTACATAAAAAAGTATTTTTCTTTATTTTTATGTAAGTTTGACAAAATTTTACATATCAAAATAAAGAACAATAAAATGAAAACACTCTACAAGCCAAACAGAACACACCTGGAAGTCCACATCTAACCCACTATTAGTTTGCTACCTCTGCTTAGAATCTGTCATACCAAAACCCTGCTCTACCCCTAGGATCTCAGCTCTAAAATTCACATCCCTGACTGATTATACCTCTCCAACTCCCTTGCCGCCACTGAACTGCTCTGTTGTCTTCATGACAAATAATTTCTAGTTCCTTCTCTCCATTCCTCTCATTCTGGCTTCCCTTTGCTTTCCATGGCTAGCCATTTGAACAAGTTCCTGATTCCATTCTAGAATCTCACTCTACTTCGAGTTCACTTCTGCCTTGGCAAGTCTCTGAATAACTCCATGTACCATATCTGATGTAATGAAGAAGTACCTAGTGTACTGCCAAGTAAATTTATTGATTTCCTCAGAGAAAGGTCTCAATCAGAAAGCAGTTCAATAGCTCAGCTGAAAATAATACTTAGGTTCTTTTCCCCTTGATTATATGACCCTTTGAAGGTAAGTATCAAGGGCCTTGATTTCTGTCAAGAAAGGGAGGAAAGCAAGGCATCTGTTTCTCTTTAGATTTCTTTATACTACTACCCTAACCTTTTACCCTTTGGCTCTCCATCTTCCCTGAAATCTATGAATGGGTACCTGAGTGAACCACCAAATGTTTTCGAAGGCTAGAATACTCAGCAAAGGAACGGCCACATCCTTGGGCTTCACAAAGGAAAGGCTTCTCTCCTAGAGACAAAAAATGAGATAAAGACTCAGTCTTTTGATGAAATGACTTTTATTCTCTTTTCCCACCAATCTTTTCCTGTTTTCAATCACTTACTCTGATTTACTGAATTCACACTATATATTTCAACTGGACTATCCAGCAGGTATCCCCTCAGTGATCTTCTGATACATAGCTCCACCCCACCACCACCCTTTTCTTTAGAGTGGCTGCCTCTGAACATAATACCTCCTTCTCCCTCCTCATGGGCTGAGCCCCAGCTGCACTGAGCCACCTTCTTACCATCCCTTCTGAGAAAATCAAGAAAAGTGTATATGCTCTTACATCAATTCTTTAAGATTCAGTTTTAAGATTAAGAATACATATTTTTAAAGTTTATAAAACAGGTATTACATAACCCCATCTTATAAAAACAATTGTCTAGTCAGAGATATACAGAAAAATCTGTTACAATGTGTTAACAGTAGTTATATCACAATAGTGGTATTATGGTTTATTTTCTTCTTTGTGCTTTTCTGTAATTCTCATTTTCTACATTATTGTTATTTTAAAAATGAAAGATGCATGGTGAAACTGAAGCCTGACAGTACTACTGACTTTCTGGCTCTGATACTGCACTATGGCTACATGGCACTTTGGGCAGAAGCTGGGTGAAGCACAAATAGAATTCTTTGTACTTTTTTTGGTGACTCTTCATGAATCTATATTTCAAAATAAAAAATGAAAAAATAAGAGATGCAGTCCAAAGTTCCCAAGGGCCACAACTCAGTGAGAAATAAACATATTCATAACTTTAATATAAATTCCTTTATAAAAAACTGCTTACGTGTATTTATAAAGGGAAGAAATTCCTATTGTGGTTAAATTTTTTAAAAAAGCTGTATTTAAGTTGCTCTTGAAAAGTGACAAGGATGAAAGGAAATTTCAGGCACAAGAACTAGTATGAACACAGCCTTGAAACTGAGAGTGCCCAGAGCAAGTTTAGAAAATGACAAGTGTGAAATAAGTATATATTGGTCTTTGCCTCTGGTTCCTGACACAAAGCTCTTAAAATGCTTTGTACAAACAGGGGTGCTAGGAGAATTTAATGTTCTAACATTTAGACTTGGATCCCAGCTCCTAGCACAGAGCTCCTAAACCCCGTGTAATTTTTTCAGTGATGACAGCACTAGGATAATCTGCTATTCTAACATTTGGTCTTTGATCATGATTCCTGACACAGAGTTCCTAACCCCTTGGAATTCCTAGGTGTTCTAATGAGATGACTCTTGGTGGGCTCCTAGGTGGCGGCTAGTCACTAGATTAGAAGCTTGGAAATTTCAGCTCCATCTCCAGTTTTCACAGAGGAGAGACAGCCTGGAAATGGGTTAATGATGAATCATGCCTACGTGATGAAACCGCCATAAAATTCCCAAAAGTACAGAGTTCAGAGAGCCTCTGAGCTGGTGAACAGGTCTACGTGCCAAGAAAGTGGCACACCCCAACTCCCCAGGGACGGAAGCTCCTATGCTTGGGACTCTTCCGGACTTCACCCTCATGCATCTCTTTCTTTATCTGGCTACTCATCTGTACCCTTTATCATATCCTTTATTACTTAATAAACTGGTAACACGTTTCCCTGATTTCGGTGAGCTGTTCTAGCAAATAATCAAATCCAAAGTGGGGGAGGAGGTTGTCATGGGAACCTCCAACTGTAGCCAAGTCAGACTGAGGTTGAAACTGACATCTGAAGTAAGTGGCAGTCTTGTGAGGCTGAGTATGTGGGATCTGACACTATCTTAAGTGTCAGAATTCAGTTGTTCAGTTGGTGTTGCAGAGAACTGCTTGGTTTAGGAAAACACATCTGGTATCAGAACTGTTATGAGTGTGACAGTGTGAGAGAGTAAAGGAGAAACATGGAAACTCAGCAAGTAAGGCTGGCATGGTGACAAGACAGGAGCTGGGCCTTGACGGAGGGAGGAGCACAGCTCTGACTGCACTGTTCTTTCAGACTGTACCACACAGTTTAAGGCTTATGATTTCCTAGTGGTCTGTAACTTTCTGGAAAGCATATCTGTATACTCACACTAACCTCAGAATGCTATGCACTCCAAAAGTTGCCAAATGAGTAAAAAATACACTCATATATATGACAGAATGTCAGGAAAACAGAAAATTCCAGTTAATAAATAAGGTTAAATGTTTAACAAGATGAACTCAAGAACCTTAGAAAAAGAGGATTTCAAAAACGATTCACCAGAATCTAGTGGCACAAATCTCTCCATCAAGCTGGCTTAGGTGAGACGGCCTTCCTGTTCAGAAACTGAGAGGACGGTGATTTTGCTGAGATAAAGAAGACTGGAGGTTCAAGAGACATTGCTGCAGAATGGTTAAAGAGCACGAGCCAGTTAATCCTGAGTTCCAGTCTTGCCACAACCATTTATCAGTGTGGAGAAAATATTTAACATCTCTGAGAATTAGTTTTTTGAAAATCTATAAAATTAACATAATACAACCTCAAAAGATTACTTTGAGGATTCGATGAAAAAATACAAGTTAAATATATTAAGTATAGTGCCTGGTACACAGCAGTCTTCATGGTAAACCACTAAAACTGGCAGCTTTAATTACTACCGTTACTACTAAAAAAGAGTTGAGGTCAATTCTGACATCTGAGATAAAATGCGTTGTCAGCACTTAAAAATAAAATACTTGGAAGAGCTCTGGGGTCATACCAGAATTCAAATCCCAGCTGTACCATTTCCGAGCTGCATAATACTGGACAAGTTCCTTCTGTTTCTCCATCAATAAACACAGTATCTAAAGCATGAAGGTACCTTGAAAATTAAATAAGACAATGTGTATGTGCTTGGTACATATTAAATTGCCTCAATAAATGCTAATTTTTATTACTATGCTAATTACTGAGAGTCAGATCTGTGAGGCATCCAAAAAGAAATTATTAAATTGAAGCCTGAGACTGATTGCAAAGAGACCATATCGACTAAAATGGGAGAAACTCAAAATTCTGAAACTGGTCCACAACTGGATTAACAAGGGAGAGCTAGCAAGAGTCAGAATGAAGAGAGAAAATCAGGTCACACTCTGAATAAATGATGTTCAGTTTTATCAAATGCTACAAAGATGAGAGGCACAAGGATAAAGAGGTTACTGAATTTAATAAGGCATAGTGAATTCTACTTTCCTTAGCTATTCAGCTAGATGTTTTTCTTGTTCTTTTATTCAAACTGCTTTCTTGGAGCAAGAATAGTTTATCCTTTCAAGAACGAGCTGAGAACAGAGCTATTCTTTCCTAAAACATATCCCACTGGTAATGTCAATCTAGAGGAAATCCCCAGAACACATGTGGCTTCACCTTGGCTTTCACTTTCTAAATGGCATTTATTTGTACCTGCTGTCATTTTAGCAAGGCAAGAATAAACAAGGAAGAGAAAGAGAAGATAGCAACAAAGTAGCAACAAAGTGGGAAGAATAGTTACACATCCTATGGTAGTAGTTTAGGTTTAATGATTAAGATTAAGCTCTGGCAAGAGAGTTAGCACAGCTTGGTCAAGGGGTTCAGAAAGTTACCCTTAAACTTTTAGATTAAGAAGTCAGGGTATCTTTAGTCTGCTCCTTTGATATTAACATGCTGTTTGCCCCAAAACAAGACCCTTTTCCATTCTGTTTCTCAGGCTGTGAGGTTCTAACAAAAAAGTTAACTCAAAGTCAGGGATTAATTTTAGCTTTTGTACTTCCCCTCACCTTACCCCAGTTAGTGCCTAAAATAGGATCTGTGTGGTTTGTGTAACTTAATAAATGTTAATGACCAAAATTAAAACTATGTAATGTTCAAGGATATCTGGAAAGACTCACTTCTGTCCAAATCTCATCAAATCATTGTTATTAGAGAAGGCCTTATATCCCCTTTCTGTTTAAGGCTACTAGAGGCAGAAATCAAACTGTTCATTCTCACGAAGAGGTGCCCTGAGGCATCTGAAAAAAAGAAATTTCATCTTCAGAGTTCTAGCAACAACCCCAATCTTCACCCACTAAGGATAGCCAGCAAGCGCTGAGCCAAGCAGCAGACGGCCTGCAGGAGTGCTGAGGTTGCACACACCTGTGTGGATGCGCAGGTGGTTCTTCAGGTTTCCAGCTGTAGTGAACTGCTTACCACAGTTGGACTCAGGGCACACAAAGGGCTTCTCCCCATTGTGGGTTCTCATGTGCACCTTCAGCCTCTGTAGTACATAGAAGCTTTTCCCACAACCTGCTGCAGGGCAAATAAAGGAGCGGTCGTTTCTGCAGGAAAAAAAAATCACATAAGCAACAAAGCCTGAAAATGCTCTTTGCTAGAGAGAACAAGTCAAAGCTCCTATTGACTCTCAAAACGGACAGTAAATCCCAAATCTGAATGTAGGAGAATCACTTTAAGTTTGTTAAAACTACAGATTCCCTACTTCTTGAAAATATTGATTTCACAGGGTCAGAGTAGAGTTTAAGCTTATGTATTATTAAGTTCTCCAAAAATTAAGTTTTATGATGAGATTTTGAGAACTCTTGCTCTAAGACATTTAGGTGACAAATGTCTTATTAAATATCTGTCAAGAACAAGGTAAATGAGACAATGCAAATGTCTCTATTAAAGAACAAAAGCCATCTTAACCACAAGTGAGCTGGAGCCCCTGCTTTCCTTTAATCTGTCAAGTGGGGGGATTTCTGTCAAGTTCCTTCAGAAACATCAACATTCCTGATATGGAACATTTCAAATATGGAATTTTGGGTTTGCTCACCGATGAGTTTTGAGGTGGTACTTAAAGTGAGCTGGCCACACAAATGTCCGGTCACAGCCTTCAACTGTACACTTGAGCTTCTTCTCCATTTGAGGAAGGGGCCCAGAATCTTTGGGTTGCCCATCACCAGAACCAAGGTGGACATTTTCTCCTGTAACAGAGTCACATATTTGTAATCCAGGGAAGGATTCTCCTCAGATACTTTGGTTCAAACAATAAAACCACCGCTGCTGCTGCTGCTAAGTCACTTCAGTCGTGTCTGACTCTGTGCGACCCCACAGATGGCAGCCCACCAGGCTTCCCCGTCCCTGGGATTCTCCAGGCAAGAACATGGGAGTGGGTTGCCATTTCCTTCTCCAATGCAAGAAAGTGAAAAGGGAAAGTGAAGTCGCTCAGTTGTGTCCCACCCTCAGCGACCCCATGGACTGCAGCCTTCCAGGCTCCTCTGTCCATGGAATTTTCCAGGCAAGAGTACTGGAGTGGGGTGCCATTGCTAGTGATCATTAATCACATATCTACCTTCACCTTCCCCAGCAATCTTTGTATAATCACTTAACAATAGAAAGTGACTGTGCTCTGCATCCCCATCCCCTTACTCCAGAGAACTACCAAATGCCATGAGACTAGGCCTCTTTGACAAATGTAAGAAATATCCAAAATGGTTTAATTTTTTTTAAAAAAAGCTGCATTCACCTATTTTGCATTACACATTGGTGAGGAAGCAGGTATGGCAACACCAGAAGTGGAGTCCTATAGAAGATCACTTATAGGTAATCAAAACTTGTATTTTAAGAAGGAGCAGTTAGTCTGGCTTAATCATGGACTTACAGTAGCAATTTCTTTTGTAGACAACCAGTCTAAGATTTCTATCTCCTGAAGTCACTTTGGCTGTTTCTGTCACTCTAGAGAATAAGAATCACCTTCTCATTACCTATACCACTCCTCCTCAGTTAAGAAATATTTAAGAATGCAAAAACTCAGTGCATTTTAAAATTTCTAATCATATTTTTACAAGTTAGAGATAGTACCTGATCAAGTTTTCTGTTCAGTAGAATAAAAAGAAGCAAGGAGAGGAACATACACTGCAGTGACTTCCTCAAGTTTAAATGAAATTAATTAACTAAATCTTTAAATAAATTCCAGATTAGCAGGTGGTGCATCCTTTCTCTCACTTTCTTCAATACACAGTTGGACATCAACAGAGAAAAACACTCACAACCACTTGTTGTCATTGTTCAGTTGCTAAGTTGTGTCCAACTCTCTGTGACCCCATGAACTACAGCACGCCAGGCTTCCCTCTCCTTTACTATCTCCCTGAGTTTGCCCAAACTCATGTCCATTGAGTCAGTGATGCCATCCAACCATCTCATCCTCTGTCGACCCCTCCTCTTGCCCTCAATCTGTCCCAGCATCAGGGTCTTTTCCAATGAGTCGGCTCTTTGCATTAGGTGGGCAAAGTACTGGAGCTTCAGCTTCAGCACCAGTCATTCCAATGAATATTTAGGGTTGATTTCCTTTAGGATTGACTGGTTTGATTTCTTTGCTATCCAAGGGACTCTCGAGAGTCTTCTCCAGCATCACAGTTCAAAAGCATCCATTCTGCAGTGCTCAGTCTTCTATATCATTCAACTTTCACATTCATGCACAACTACTGGAAAAACCATAGCTTTGACTATATGGACCTCTGTCAGGAAAGTGATGTCTGTGCTTTTTAATACACTATCTAGATTTGTTATAACTTTCCTTTCAAAGAGCAAGGAAATTTAATTTTGTGGCTGCAGTCACTGTCCACATTGATTGTGGACATCATTAGAGAAATACATTCACAACCACTTAATTCTGTTATAAAAATATGGAGTTTATCTTTCCATTACAAATACCTCAGGAGTAAGATTCATATTTCCTTATTTCCCCTGTCAAAACCCAAGAGTAGGATAATATGTTATACCTACCATACTTCCTGGAAACTGACAGCTGATCAAAGGCAGTATCTTTCCCATCTATTAATCTTATTTTCTTCCCATCTTACATTTTCCTTACTGTACTTCACCAAATGCTAACTGTAGAACTAACTGCTCCCAGGTTGGAACAGAACCTAAGATGACTTTTGCTAGTTAATATTAACTTTTCTTTAAATACTGTCCCACAGTTTTTTTGTTTGCTTAATCAAAACATGGGTAAATTTCAGACATCACACAAATGCATATACCATGAAGAAAATTTTCCAGTAACTCCAGAACTCCAGCTAATTAATTTCTAACAAAAGGTCTGTAAAAACCCATGTTAATCCAGAGATTTAAACCAGTGACAGTTAGGGCTTCGTGCATTCAATTTTGAAATCATAAAATAGGGGGGAAAGACTCCTTCAGAAAAGAGTGAGTTGCCTTGTATTTAAATCATTAAAAAGTTTCCCAAAGAAGTACTCTCTAAACTACTTTGTTTTTGAAAACAAAGCACTGTTTGCAGAACTGTCCTATGACCTGGTTTTGCACACTACCCCAAACAAAAGAGCAAGAGAGACAAAGAAATTCAATACACCTTATATTGTACATAGTGAAGAACACTGTAAACACTTCAAAGACTCTACAGTTTTGTGGGTAAGGTCTTCGGATTTGGGATAAAATTTTCAGTGAAAGTAGTATTGTATAGAGCAGGAATCAGTAAACTTTTTCTGTAAAGGGCCAGACAGACGATATTATGGGGTTTGAGGCCATACGGTTTCTGTCACAGCTACTCAGCTTTGCCATAGTAGCAGCCATAGACAATCTGTAACTAACGGGCATGCCTGTGTTCCAATAAAACTTTATAAAACAGGTGGTTATTTGGCCCTTTGCTGACTCCTGATATACAGCACCACATACAAAATTAAAATATTTCTGTATTTCAACTTAGATGAAAGTGATCATATGTTTGTGGTAATGACAGTAGGTACCTTACCTCAACCATCTGTTGTCTTACCTTAACTGTCACAGGTGAATGAGAAAATGCAGAGGCAGATCTAATACAAAAAACATTATCGCAAAGGGTTTGCAGTGCTTTAGGAGTGGCTTGAATAGAGCCTAGGTCCTGAAGCTTTAACATGCACCATAACTATAATGAGGGCTGACTAAAAACTAAAAAAGTTTCTGATTCAATGAGACCTGATAACGTGCATTTCTAAACCACTGGTGATGCAGATGACCTAGCGACCACACTTTGAAAATTACTAGAGAAAAAGTGGCCCAGAGTAAACAGTACAGGCATGCTGAACTCAAGAAAATCCACACTATACCCTATTTGGATATTCAGAGGTCTTCTGATGAACTGGCTCCACCCTCCCTGCCCTGCCTGCCCCCAAAAGCAGCACTATGGTAGCTGATAACTGCTAAACTGCCATGAACAACAATTTAGTTTCAGTGAAACACTGCCATCTGCCACACTGATTTAATATTAATTTCATTTTTAACTGTTTTATAGTTTTATGTCTATTGATAAAGCCATTTGATTTCACAATGGTGTAAAATCTCTTAAGTATAAAGAACAGTACAAAATTAACTGAAGATAACACCAAGATCTGTGAAAAAATTTTTTCCGTTAAAAAGGCTTCGGTAACATTATTTAAAGCTGACAATTGTTAGTTGATTCTGCATACGAACCTGTCATGGCTGAATTATTTTATAGAAAATAAGATAAGCAATTTACACATTTCTAGCCTTCTGCTCTCATCAATAAAGTAATCTGGATTATATGTAACTCAAAAGATAGCCATTGTCTTACCAAAATCTCTGAATAGACTACTGGAAAGGAAAATAACACAGGGGTCTCACCATTGCTGCTGGTTTTTGCATTCTTTGCTAGCTGTGCCCGAGTAGCAGCAATCAAACTGTCATGGGCCAACTCCTGAACCCGGAGGAACCAGGGAATGCTACTGTCTGTGCTCTCACTGGAGAGGAAATCATTCCCTGAATCCTCTGCCTCATCTTGTACAAATACCAAGTGTTCGGCTGAAGAGCCCAGACCTGGAAGAAACAAGAGGATATATGCAAGTTAACCATCAAGTAATCCCTTTGATTGACCCTGGCTCAGAAACTCTCCATGTCCTGAATCAGCTATTCCAGACTTTCACGTCTCACCTTAAGCTTCTGTTCTCATCCAAGATTAGGTTATCAACTCTCTACTCCCAGCTGAGAGACTAGTCTTTATCTTACCTCCTCCTGTTTCAGAGGCAAAGTATGTTTCCTAGCAACCCAGCTAACCCTTACCTCTAGGATCCAATCCTATCTTTTAGTTATCTCCTCTCCACCTTCAAACCCATTCCTCCTTAGTGGCCACCTTACAGCTTCCCTTTCAGCCTTTCAATCTGTCTAAGCTCAAACCTCTCCCACATTTTTCTCTTTTTATAGAAAATCTCAAGTACGACTGTAAATATCACCTTCTCACCTATTCCTTCAAAGTCATGTTTCTTGAAGTTTCTTAACTTCTAACTTATGTATCTACTTTCTCACCTGCTGTCCACTCCCCACCTTTTAACTCTAGGTTCCATCTCTCCTACCTCAGTAACAACTGCTCTTGTTAAGTTCACCAGACATACACTTCCCAGTCCTCATCTCCCTGGCCCAATTTGTAGTATTTGGTATGATTTACAGAAGAAAAGATACTAAATGTGGCTTCCCCCACATCATTCTCATTCAGTTTTCTTGATCTCTCTCTCTACTGGCTCCTTCTCATTCTTCTATCACTCCCTTAAAATTTTTTTCAGGGTTCAGATGTACCCTCATTTCTGTTTATGCTCCAGACTACTCCTGAATCAAAGAATTCATGCTTTGTTTCATATACCTCCCAAATGCTGGTAAGCACTAAAAACTACTTATTTCACACCACACCTCTCTAGAACTCTGGATTCCTATTTCTAACTCTCGTCCTAAGTGTTCCTCTGAAATCTCAACATCAACAGGCAAAAATCATTCTCCCCCGTTCCTATTCTTGTGTGCACCATCTAGCTAAACATACCACTTAACTCCCCCAAACAAGAAAATGTTAAGTCATCTCAGAGTCTGCCTTTTTCCTCTATATGTTCAACTGATCACCAAACACCAATTCTCCAAAATAATAATAACAACTTCTTTCCATTTTAAGTATGACTAATTATTCCTCCCCACCCTCCCACCCCGCCCCCAAGTTTTTCTCTTAAGCATGAGTACAGGTCAGAAGAAAATGAAGAATACCTGCTCTTGTTAGGTTAAGAAGAATAAAAGAAGTGCTATCACTTGGCTGTAGATCTTGCAACAAGCTAGGGGACTCTGGAGTGGACAAAAACTCTGGAGACTTCTGTACAGTCTGAGCCCTCGTCTCTTCTCCGTCTGGACCCACATTCACCTGAAGGCTTCTCAACACAGCCGAGGAAGGAACCTCCTTGGAGGAGTTCGTATGACTTGGAGTATCATCTACTAAAGGGAAAATACCACAGCTTTATGTAGTAGCTATCTCCAAGGAGTTCACCATTTTGATACACAGTACCTACCACCCTTGTAACATCACTTAGAAACTAACACCCTTACAGGAGCAGATAGAATTTTCATTTTATGAATGTAAAATCTGCCTGAGAAAAGAAGAGAGTGTGAAAGGCAGCTAAAGCTCTAAAGGACATCAATCAAAATGTGAGGGGCAGACTCCTCTGGCGGTTGGCAGTAACTAATAAAAAACCATCCACATCTGGACATTATAGACCTTTGTCTTTTTGAGGCAAAGTAAATATTAACTCAAGAATAGGATTTAAATTTAAAACTGTTTTTCTTGGGAAAAGCTGTCACTTTTTAATTTTTATAACATGTATTTGAGAGGTCTGGTGAGTCATTAAGGGAAAAATCACAGCCCACAACAAAATTGAAACTATAGAATCATCAACATGTTTCATGAGGGTTCTGGATTTATCCCAGATGTAAAGAAATAATTCAGAAGACTTGCTTTTAGAGCTTTATTCTAGGGGAGGGGATGAATTTCCAAAGATTCTAATTGCAACATAATGTGGAATTACACTACTGTGCTAAAGCATCCAATGTTTTCAGGGGTTTCATTCATCCTCATAGAATGCAGGTTACATTTTTCTCTTTTTTGAAGGAGATAACCGATGAGATTACAGGAATAACGTAGAAGCCTAGGCACAGCACTGCCATTGTAAAGCCTAATGAAGTTGCACAGCAAAGTAAATGAACTTAATGCCACTGAATTGGTTAAATGGTAAGTTTTATTCTATATATATTTTACCACACACAGAGAAAAAGCCTGTTCTTAAATACAGTTCATAGCAGCACTGTTTGTCATAATATGATGCTGGAAAATAGCTATATATTCATCAACAGTGGCATGGATCAATAAGTTGTGGTATACTCATAGAACAGTATACAGCAATGAAACCAAACAAACCACAGCTATGCACAAGGATGAATCTCACAAATATAGAGTAAAAGAAGAAAGGTACAAGATACATTCATATGATTCCACTCATTTAAAGTCCACTTGACTTAGCAAGGAAAGTATTATTTTGGGATGCAATGAATTCTTTATTTTCTGGAATGAGACTTGGGGGATTAAACTTAGAAAGTAAAGTGAAGTGAAAGTCGCTCAGTCATGTCCAACTCTGCGACCCGACGGATTATTCAGTCCATGGGATTCTCTAGGTCAGAATACTGGAGTGGGTAGCCTTTCCCTTCTCCAGGACTTAGAAAACAAAAAATTAATTGTTAAAAAATTGAGGACAGTGGTGAAATATGGAAGAACAGAGGTTTTCTTTATCAAGGAGAAACCCATGGAAGGCCTGAAACCTGACAATGTTCTCCTTCTTGACTGGGTGGTGGATATCTCCTTCCTTAATAACTCTTCAAAATGTATATCCATATAGTTTTGTGCTTTTCTGTGTCTAGCACATATCCCAACTAAAAATATGTAGGTTATATATCCACACATATTTAGGAGGGAGGAATGAGGTTAGCGAGGTATGTACAGATATGTTTGTGTTTCTAATAATATGTTTCATGAGCTAGGAGGTGAGTACTTGGGTTTTCCTTTGCTATTATCTATATCTAGCTGTCTAAAATATTTTAAATCAAAGTTAAAACTAAAAGAAGGTAATGTAGAAAAGAATATGGATGCTCTTGTTTCTGTTTTCACTTCATTATTGTTAAAAAATATTTATCCAATAAATTAAAATTAGGAGAGAAAATTTAGGGGGAAATCCTCATGAAGAGCAACACTTATTAGCACATTGAAATTTTCACATATTGAAAATCCACAAGGATTTGGAAAGACTACCAACATACCAGTAGAAAAATGGGAGTTGAGAGACAGAAGATGTGGGAAAGATAGGAGCTAGATAGAAACACTGTAAATCAACAGTGGTTGAAATGCCCTTAAGTCATTTCAAAAATCAGAGAGGGAAAAAAAAAAAAAAACCCAGAGAGAAAAGAACACCACTAGAGGACAGTAACCAAAAGATTTTATAACAAATAAGTTGTCATAACAGATGACCCTCACCTGATTTAACATTAATATTCCAAATTTTAAGTATTTCAATTTCCAGAAAGTAAAGAATTCACTGCATCCAAAAATAATACTTTCCTCGCTGGTAGTCAAGTGATGGGATCTCCTTCTTTTCATACAAAGCTAATCTCACTACCCATGCTCAGCATTCTACTACTTCCTCCTACCTCTCCTGGAGCCTCCTTATCAATTACCCACTCTTTCTGTTCATGGCTTCTCTAATGGGCTCTTTCCCCTTAACACAAAACCACCCTCTAATATTTCAAATCTTAAAAGTTAACTTTTTAATCTACTTTATGTCCTTCTCTTTTTCCTTCCCATAGCAAGATAACTTTTAGAAAGTATACTTCCTCAACTAGACTCATCCTTGCAGTGATATCTTAACCTGCTACAGCCTGGCTTTCCATTCCCTCTCCAAGGAACATGTCCTGCCTATGGCAATAATGACTTCACCGATCCTATGGCACTGGTGGTGGTTTAGTCCGACTCTTGCGACCCCATGGACTGTAGCCTGCCAGGCTCCTCTGTCCATGTAATTCTCCAGGCAAGAATATTGGAGTGGGTTGCCATTTCCTTCTCCAGGGTATGTTCCCGACCCAGGAATTGAAACCGGGTCTTCTGCACTACAGGCAGACTCTTTACCAATGGAGCTATGAGGGAAGCCTATCTTATTGGGATGGTCCCTATATCACTAGCCTCTTAGAAGCATTTGTCAACTTGACCATTCCCTTGGGTTCTATGCCTGCACTTCACGCCAGTATTCCTCCTATTGCTCTAGCCTCTCTTTATGCCCTCCTCCACAGGCTCTCCTGCCTCACCCTGTACCTTGAATAGGTACCTTAAGTTCCATGCGGTTCTGTCTTGACCTCCTTTTCTTCTCACTCTCACTCTATGGGTGTTCATATCTGTTCTTATGACTTAAACTATCGGTGCAGGTAATTGACAGTCCAGTGGTTAGGACACCATGCTCTCAATGCTGAGGACCCAGGTTCAATTCCTGGTTGGGGAACTAAGATACCACAGGCTGCACTGCACAGCCAAAAAATTAAACAAATAAACTACCAATGCACTTATGACTCCTGTGGTTGCCTTTCGCCATGACTCCTCTAATTTTTATAGTTTCCATAGTTTACAGTCAGTTATAAAGTCAGTTATCCCATTCCACCAGTACCACAGAGCAGGCTAAGTTCTTTTAAGTCTTGTTTATCTTATCTTTGATGGCACTAATTTTTACCTGGTAACATTAGCCGACTGCATTCTGAGGCTTCAGTCACTGGAAGTAGGGACAAGCAAGTAATGTCTTTAGCTTCTGATTCTACTAACCCCTGTCCTAGGGGGATGGACGTATTCTGAACAAACTGTACCAGGAGCTGGAGGGGAAGGTGGGGATGTGGAGACAACAAATAATACAGGTTGTCAGAAATATATCTAAACTTCTGAATTTACCAAAAGGAGACTATGTATTGATAATTAAGTCTTGATTGCTCACTACTATCCACCTTATTCATACAAAAATCAGATTAACTACAAAATATGTTATTTTTATCAAATGTTCTATTCTAGACAAAAATTGAATGATATGGAAAGTAATAACCTTTCACAAAACAGAGAAATGATAAAAATAATTGTAATTATAAATGGTGGCTATTACAAAAGCAACTACAACAATGTGTATGCTTACAATATACCTTATAAAGCACTTTTCTGTGTATTGGCTCTTTTAATCCTCACTGAACTCAGTAAAACTGCATGTATTTTAAAGGTAATAAATCAAGATGAAGACACTAAGTCACTAGTCCAAGGTCACATTCATACTTAGGTAACATGATTCCAAATTTAGCTATCTTTCTACTAAACAACACAAATATTCTAAAATTAGAATGAGAAAAATGAATAAAAATTGTTTAAATCCCTTAATCACATTAAAAAAGAAAACTTATTAATATATACAATTATATAATCAATATAATTATATTTATACAAAATTAATTAACATGGTTTGTGGTAGTAAAGATTTACATATCTGTACAAACATATGCCATATAAAAAATAAATTTTATCATTATATTATCTAAATATATAATAATTTATACTTATTTAAATAACAAATGTGAAAGTGAAAGCGTCCCAGCCATGTCCAACTCTTTGCGACCCCATGGACAATACAGTCCATGGAATTCTCCACGCCAGAATACTGGAGTGGGTAGCCTTTCCCTTCTCCAGGGGATCTTCCCAACCCAGGGATCAAACCCAAGTCTTCCACATTGCAGGCGGATTCTTTACCAGCTGAACCACAAGGGAAGCCCCAAAACTAACAAATATAAAAAGTCATAAAAGGTAAGAACTGAAGTTTTAAATTTTTGAGAAAGTAATTAGTAACAGAAAAATAACAAACTAGTATTTATAACCAAAACCATATGACCTACAAAACTTAAAATATTTACTACCTGGCCCATTACAGAAAACGTTTGCTGACTCTTGAACTAAGAACAAACTCTCTAACACAGCCCACCAAAAGAGAAAGAAACCAGTTGTCTGGGCTCACCTCTGGTTTGGATTCTAACTCATCTGATAACATTGATTCAGCTTCCAAATTCTGTAGCTGTTCAGGGGACAGGTTAAAATCTTAATTCAGAGTCAATGACACCTTCCTGTTGTGCTCGTACTCCTCTAGGAAGTGATATGCTTTTCCTGTAAGATGCTGTGCTGGCTGGGTAAGCAATGTCGCCTAAAAAAGGAAAAACAAGAGAGAGAGACTTCAGAGCAGCAGGAAAATGTAGCTAAAAAAACAAAGCCACTTCTTTATATACCCCCAAATCACAACAGCAAGTAAAGAATTCAGCCCCAAACACTTGTTTTAAAATAGAACAAGCCCAACATGTATCAAAACCCATAAAAAGTCATACTTCGACGTAGAATTTCTACTAAGAATCTATTCTAAGAACACAGAGAACAGACTTGTGGTTGCCAAGGGGGAAGTAGGTAGGGGAGAAATGGATTGGGATTAGCAGATGCAAATGATTATATATAGAATGGATAAACAACAAGGTCCTACTGTATAGCACAAAACTATTTTCAATATCCTGTAATAAACCACAGTGGAAAAGAATATGAACACATGTGTTCATATATATACATATATATATACACACACATATATGTGTGTATATATATATATAAAACGAGTCATTATGCTGTACAGCAGAAACACAACACTGTAAATCAACTATACTTTAATAAAATAAATTTTAAAATAAAAAATAAGCAAAGGTTTCAAATATGGAAAAAGCTGTATGCCCAAAGAATTTCACCTTATCATCTGTGATAATAAATAACACTATAAGCAACATATAAATACACATATATATTCATTTAAGTAATGGCTGAATATGGTATGACACTGTCACTTAAACATAGTTATCAAAACAAAGCAACAACAAAAAATGTTAATGACATTAAATTACAAAAACAAAATACAAAATGATACATTTGCTGTCATTAAGACCAGTTACGACATGCACAGGAAAAAGTAAAAGGAAATTCATACAGCCATGATAGTCGCTGTACTGGGTGGGTGGTGGTAGGCTGGTGTAACATTTTTCTTAATTTCTCAATTTTGTATAAAAGATTGTTATACAGTCAAAATTTGAACAGTGTTTCCAAAAAAACAGAACTCTTGGGACCCTCATGAAGCTGTTTCCCCCACTTAAATTCCTACTTTCTTCATGACTATCTTCAGTGTTCTGTTTGGATTTCTTTTTCATTTTTTGTGTATATTTATCTATTATAGATTTTTGGTGTGCGATTACCATGAGGTTTGTTTTGTTTTCATTTTGCTTTCTCTAGTTGTAGCACGTGGCTTAGCTGTCATGGCTTGTGGGATCTCAGTTCTTGGACCAGTGATCAAACCTGCATCCTCTGCTTTGGAAGGCAGATTCTCAACCAACTGACCACCAAGAAAGTCCCTACCATGAGGTTTTGGTATAGTAGTCTCTCTCTCTCTCTCCACACACACACACACAGACACACACACACACAGACACACACACACACACGATTCCGTTATCTTAATTTCAAATGCATTTTAGATATCCTGCATTTTTACTCTCCTCCTCTCACGATTACTGGTTTTGATATCATATTTTTACTTCTAATTGTTTTGTGTACCCCTTAACTGCTTATTGTGGATACGGATAATTTCTTTTTTAACTTCCCTACTAGTCTGTGTGTAGATGATTTCCTACCATTACTGGATGTTTGCCTTTACGAGTGAGCTTTCGTATTTCGTAATTTTCTTTTTTCTAGTTGTGGCTCTTTCTTTTCCACCTAGAGAAGTTTCTTTAGCGTTTGGTGTAGCCTGGTTCGGTGGTGATGAATCACGTTAGCTTTTGCTTGCCTATAAAGTTTGATTTCTCCATCAAATCTGAACAAGAACCTTGCTGGGTAGAGGATTCTCATTTGCAGTTTCTTCCTTTTATTCACTTAATATGTATCATGCCACTCCCTTCTGGTCATCAGAGTTTCTACTGAAAAATCAGCTGATAAAATTGTGGGAGTTCCTTCGTATGTTATTTGTTGCTTAGCCCTTGCTTTTAATATTTTGTTTACCTTTACTTTTTGTCATTTTGATTACTATGTGTCTTGGCATCTTCCTCCTTGGGTTAATCCTGTATGAGACTCTTTGCACTTCCTGGACTTGGGTGACTGCTTCCTTTCCCATTAGGAAGTTTTCAGCTATTATCTCTTCAGGTATTTTCTCAGGCCCTTTCTCTCTTCTCCTTCTGGGACCCCTATAATGGGAATGTTAGTGTCAGATGTTGTCCCAAAGGTCTCTTAAAACTAGCCTCATTTTTTTTTTTCATTCTTTTTTCCTGTTCTGCAGCAGTGATTTCCACCACTCTTTCTTCCAGCTCCCTGATCCATCCCGCCTCATTTATTCTGCTACAGATTTCCTTCTAGTGTAATTTTCATTTCAGTTGTCTTCTACAACTCTGTCTGGCTGGTCTTTATATTTTCTAACTCTGTTAAAAACTTCTTGTAACTTCTCACTCTGTGCATCTATTCTTTCCCTGAGGTCTTCCACTATCTTTACAGTCATTACTCTAAACTCTTTCTTGGGCAGACTGCTTCCTTTTTCCGCTTCACTTAGTTGATGTTTGGGGGTTTCATCTTGTTCCTCTGTTTGGAACATAATTTTTGCCATCTCATTTTGTCTAAATTTCTGTTTGAATTTTTGTGTATGTGGTAGGCCACTTGGAAAAGTGGCCCTTTGCAGGGGATGTCCTCTGTGTCCCAGCAGTACTCTCTCCTCTTGTCACCCGAGGGCCAGCACCCATCTGGTCCCAGAGCAGGTTCTGGTAAGTATTTGCAGACTCAGTTCCACAGACTGCGGGGTTGTAGTTTTCTTGCTTCTGGTGTCACCCTGCTTATTTAACTTATATGCAGAGTACATCATGAGAAACGCTGGACTGGAAGAAACACAAGCTAGAATCAAGATTGCCGGGAGAAATATCAATAACCTCAGATATGCAGATGATACCATCCTTATGGCAGAAAGTGAAGAGGAACTAAAAACCCTCTTGATGAAAGTGAAAGAGGAGAGCGAAAAAGTTGGCTTAAAGCTCAACATTCAGAAAACGAAGATCATGGCATCTGGTCCCATCACTTCATGGCAAATAGATGGGGAAAGAGTGGAAACAGGGTCAGACTTTATTTTGGGGGGCTCCAAAATCACTGCAGATGGTGATTATGCCATGAAATTAAAAGACGCTTACTCCTTGGAAGAAAAGTTATGAGGAACCTAGATAGCATATTCAAAAGCAGAGACATTACTTTGCCAACTAAGGTCCGTCTAGTCAAGGCTATGGTTTTTCCTGTGGTCATGTATGGATGTGAGAGCTGGACTGTGAAGAAGGCTGAGCACTGAAGAATTGATGCTTTTGAACTGTGGTGTTGGAGAAGACTCTTGAGAGTCCCTTGGACTGCAAGGAGATCCAACCAGTCCATTCTGAAGGAGATCAGCCCTGGGATTTCTTTGGAAGGAATGATGCTAAAGCTGAAACTCCAGTACTTTGGCCACTTCATGGAAAGAATTAACTCATTGGAAAAGACTCTGATGCTGGGAGGGAATAGGGGCAGGAGGAGAAGGGGATGACAGAGGATGAGATGGCTGGATGGCATCACTGACTCAATGGACCTGAGTCTGAGTGAACTCGGGAGTTGGTGATGGACAGGGAGGCCTAGTGTGCTGCGATTCATGGGGTCACAAAGAGTTGGACACGACTGAGAGACTGAACTGAACTGGTGTCTACCTGGTGGGCAGGGCTGAGTCAAGGGGCAAGGTGGCTGTGGGATCAGGAAGTCTTCCTATCTGCTGATACGTGGGCCTGTGTTCCTGCCCTGCTGCTTGGCACGAGGCATCCCAGGACAATAGGCTGTTGGGTGGGGCCAGGTCTTGGTGGTAATGACCCAAGCAAGATGTCAGCTGCCAGCAAGAGTTCACATAGATGAATATGCCCCTATATCTCTGCCAACAGTGTTGACCTCCTCAAGGTCAGCTGCAGTCATTGCCCGCTTCCCAAAGAGACCCTCCAAGACCAACAGGTAGGTCTGGTCCAGGTTCCTAAGAAGTCACTGCTTCTGTCCTAGGTTCTGGTGCATGTGAGACCTTATATGCACCCTCCAAGAGTGGAGTCTCTTGTTTCCCTCAGTCCTGTGGAGCTCCAGAAATGAAGACCCTAATGCTCCAGGTGCTCCCCCTTCAGATGCCAGATCCCCAGGATGGGTAGCCTAACTTGGAGCTCAGAACTCTTACTCCTGTGGGAGAACTTCTGCAACACAGTTATTCTCCAGTTTGTGGGCTGCTGTCCTGGGGAGTATGGGATTTGATTATATCAAGAGTGTGCCTCTCCTATCGTCTTGTGGCTTCTTCCTTGTCTTTGGATGTAAAATATCTTTTTGGTAGGTTCCAGTCTTTTTCACTGATGATTGTTCAGCAGTGAGTTGTGATTTTGGTGTGTTCATGAGAGGGGGTGAACTCAAGGTCCTTCTATTGTGCCATCTTATCTCCCATCCTCTAAATTCTTATTTTCTTAAAACTTAACTTTTCTTTCAGATTTTGGCAAATAAGTCTGCTTTATTTTGTACAATTTTTGCTAAAATTGGGAGCACTGTTATATACAAAGTAAGTATATAGTATAAAATATATCAAGGATGGGAGTTTTCAACACATACCAAGGTAGAATGGAAAGTCAGAACAAGAAAGACTTACTCTACAAAAAAAGGCATTTAGAAGTACGTAAATAAATGTTTATTGCCCTGTTGGTTCAGTCCTCTTCCCATTGCTGGCTTCCAGAAATCCTCATTTTCATCATAAAAAAAACTTATAAAATGTAAATGAAAAGGCTTGCTTTACGTTTATCACATAAAATTAAGTGTCGTAAATCTGACTTTTCCCTTTACATGTTTTTCTCATTTGAACACTATAACTGCTCAATGTAGTTTACCAATCCCTCTTTTCACAGAAGAAGGAACCAAGGTTTAGTACAATTATTTGTCCAAATTATTAAGCTGCAGAGCCAGCATTCCCACCCAGAGCAAGTTAGCAAAAGTAGTAATTAAATCCCTCTAGGTCTGGTCTTGAATCTTCAGGATTTAAGAATTCCTTTTCCCCAATCTCAGATCATTTCCAGAAGCCAAGAAATTATCAAATGTTTGCTTAGGTTATCCTTAGGGTTCCTCCAACTTTAAGATTTTAGGATTGTAAAATCTCTAAGAACCTAGACAACTATTTACTGTCCTTTATATTTGTTAGTTTTCTTAGAAACTGATGGTACTGGCTCCATTTCTAATATCCTTACAAATGAAAAAAATTTTTTAATTAAGCATATGAATATGCATACCAAACAAGGGGAAAAAATCAGATATACTAGATTTTAGACAGTTTTACAAATCTGTTATAATAATTTAGAGAAGGGAGCTGCCACCTCTCTTATAGTTTAAGAGCCATCTCTAGATCACCATTTCTCAAGGGTTCATGATTACCTGTGACATTTCATTTTAGTGTTCTCATTTCAATGATAATTTAAAAAAAATTAACACCTATGCATTTTCTGGAACAAATTAGTATCCATATTATAACTGAGTTCTGTGTTTTTCCAGTAGTCATGTATGAATGTGAGAGCTGGACAATAAAAAAGGCTGAGTGCAGAAGCACTGATGCTTTTGCACTGTGGTGCTAGAGAAGACTCTTGAGAGTCCCTTGAACAGCAAGATCAAACCAGTCAATCCTAAAAGAAATCAATCCTGAATATTCACTGGAAGGACTGATGCTGAAGCTGAAGCTCCAATACTTTGGCCACCTGATGCAGAAAGCCAACTCACTGGAAAAGACCCTGATGTTGGAGAAGATTGAGGGCAGAAGGAGAAGGGGCGACAGGATGAGATGGTTGAATGGCATCACTGACTCAATGGACATGAGTTTGAGTAACTTCCAGGAGCTGGCAATGGACAGGGAAGCCTGGCGTGCTGTAGTCCATGGGGTTGCAAAGAGTTGGACACAGTTGAGCGACTGAACAACAACTGAGTTCTACCATACAATTTGTTGCCCAGTTTGTGGTTTGTATGTTTGCTGTATAAATAAAAGAAAGACAAGTAGGTTGCAATACAACAGGCAGATGACCTCAAAAGAATCTGTACTGGAGCACTCAGTACCTTATCAAGTGTACTGGACGGATCTCATCTTTAACACAGCAACCTGCTATGTACATTGAGCTATTTCTAGTCCCAATTCAAATTACCCATTTAAGAGATTTCAAGCACAAGTCAAATGTTTTTTTACATAACAGCTTCACTGAGAGGTAATTCACATATCATACAATTCACTCCCAGAGTACAACTAATTTTTTTAGTATATTCAGTTATATGACCATAACCATGATCAATTTTACAACAATTTCATCACCCCTCAAAGGAAACCCATTAGTAATCCCTCCCCATTTCCTCCCCAAACTTCCCCTGACCAAGCCTAGGCAACCACTAATCTATTTTTTGTCTCTATGGATTTACCTATTCTGAATATTTCATATAAATGGAATCATACATGTAATCTTTTGTGCTTGGTTGCTTTCACTTAGCATAATGTTTCCAATGTTAACCCGTGTTACAGAATGTATCAGTACTTAATATCTTTTTACATTATTCTACTGGATGGATATATTATATGTTTTATTCATCCATTTTTCAGTTGATGGTCATTTGGGTTGTTTTTCAATTTGGCTATCATCAATAATGTTGCTATGAAGATTCATATGGAAAAATTTTGTGTGAACATGTTTTTATTCTTTTGGGTGTACGTTTAAGAATAGAACTGATAAGATGATACAGTAACTGTGTTTTACCCTCTTGAAGAATTACCAGGCTATCTTCCAAAGTGGCCGCACCACTTTACAATCCCACCAGTAGTGCATGAGGTATCCAATTTCTCCCTATCCTCACTTTTTAAAATTACATCTTTTTAAAGACAGCCATCCTAGTAGGTATGAAGTGGTAATTCATTGCAGTTTTGAGCTGCATAACCTGATGGCTAATAACGTTGAGCATCTTTCCATGTACTTATATGCCATTTGTACATCATTTTTGGAGAAATGCTTATTCAGATCATTGGCCCATTTTTAAATTTAGTTGTCTTTTTATTATTGAGTTGTAAGAATTTTTTACATATTCCAGATACAAGTCTCTTACCAGCTAAAAGATCTGCATCAATTTTTCTTCCATTCTGTGTTATTTTCTTCTGAATAAGGCAACTCTAACTCTAATAAGTTACCAAATAATACCTCACTGAAATTGGCGTCAAGGACTTCTGGTCAGTTTTAGATGAATATGAGATCTGATTATCATAAACTGCTTCACAATGCCTTCACATTATAAACACTACCTTGTATGATATTCTCTACACTGCTATTATTAAAGCTAAAATATAGTCGTAGATTATGTATATTAGTGAATCCAAAGCTAAATCTTTCCACTACTCAGTTCAATATTTAGTTCAGTTTAGTCACTCAGTCGTGTCCGACTCTTTGCAACCCCACGGACTGCAGCACACCAGAACTCCCTGTCCATCACCAACTCCCGGAGCTTACTCAAACTCATGTCCATCGAGTCGGTGATGCCATCCAACCATCTCATCCTCTATCGTCCCCTTCTCCTCCTGTCTTCAATCTTTCCCAGCATCAAGTATTATGCTCAATATTATTTCATTTCAGTAAAACAACATCTCTACTACATAATATGAATTTTAATTTAATTTGGATTTTCTTAGGTTTTACTGTGGTTAACATCTATATACTTACTCATAAGGGCTTCCCTGGTGGCTCAGAGTAAAGAATCCACCTGCCAATGCAGGAGATGCAGTTTCAACCCCTGGGTCGGGAGGATCCCCTGGAGGAAGAAATGGCAACCCATTCCAGTATTCTTGCTTGGGAAATCCCATGGACAGAGGAGCCTGGTGGGCTACAGTCCACGGGATCGCAAAAGTTGGACATGGCTTAGAGACTAAACAACAACTTACAAATAAAAATATAAATCCGTTATAACAATGGACATAACAATGACAACCTAAATTGTACTAAATATCTGGTTCCTACCTACTTAATACATGGCCATCAAGATACATGAGATTGCTTAAGAAAACAATCTTGCTTCAGCATATATATTTTTAAAATTCCACTGACCTTACCATTGCTATTACTGAATTATCTGTAAATTTGTTTTGATTTTATAGTTAAGGGCCATCAGGTTCAATATAGAAGGGACAAGGATTACTTAGCTTTTTGTTTGAATACATTTAGAGTAATTACAATAAAAATAATTTACAAGTGTGAGGTGGGGGGAGTGTCCAATGTTTTTCCTTCAAATGCAATTTACTTGACACTAGAGTGAAAGGCAACTCATTCCAGTATTCTTGCCTGGGGAATCCCATGGACAGAGGAGTCTGGTGGGCTACATTCCATAGGATCACAAAACAGTAAGACACAACAGAAGTGAGTTAGCATGCATGCAGAGTGAAAGGCATAGCTCTCCTCAAAGAGAAGCTATTCTCAAGATAATTATGGGTCTCAGAGGAAATTTCTTCTCAGGATTTCTTATGCTGTTAATTAAGATACGAGATTAGAGATGCAACACCAAGTAGTATCCTGTGATTAAAGGATCACTCAACATCCTCGGAGAAGGAAATGGCAACCCACTCCAGTGTTCTTGCCTGGAGAATCCCAGGGATGGAGGAGCCTGGTGAGCTGCTGTCTATGGGGTCGCACAGAGTCGGACACGACTGAAGCGACTTAGCAGCAGTAGCAGCAACATCCTTTAATGTGGACAATCATTTGTTCATTCTTATTTTCTACCTTTACCTGGTGGACTGGTAAAATCTGTATTCTTATTTCCTTTTGAACAGAAAAATTACTAATTTAGTATCATAAATAATAAAGGAGAAAATGGCACTTAATTGTCAGCAACAAAGGCCAGGCACATCAAATCGTATTTTCCAAAAATCATACATAAAGAATCTTGGCTCTGGATAAAGAGTTTATAACAAAACAAACTGATCTCAGAAACCCAAGGATTGGTCTAATAGTACTTTTCAGACCCTTTTGCCCTCTATCTTGGGTAACAACTAAATTTTACTGCTTCTATGGTTCCCTATGGCCATCAAAGCATACTGCTTAAAGAAAATAATCTTGGTCTGGCACATATTGTATTTTTAGAAGCCCATTCATTGATTCTGCCACTGTTATTATTGAATATATTATCCTATAGTAAGCCTAAGAGTTAAAAAGAATGCAAGCAACACAAACTTTTGCACAAACCAAAGCAAAAAACCTAAGAAGCTCTGAAATGTTCTGGGAACAAGTAGTGAGAGAACTTCTAACAACAGCAAAGTAGATTAAGGACAACAGCAATCTCTATGATCAGGACCATATGGAGAACAACTTTCCCTCTGCTTTTAGCCAAATAAATCCTAGGAACTGAAGTTTGATAAACTGTATTCTTTTTCTACAGTACACTTAACATCATCCAGCAAATTATGCATTAATACTAAGAAGCTAAGTTTAATAAAAAAAAGTTGAGGTGTTTTTAATTAAAAATCCAAGGTGTCTAAAGCAGGAACATAAATTCTGCCTCTGTTTCTCTGGTTGAGACCTGGGCAAACTACTCATCTTCTTGGCCCTAGGAAACTCCTCTGAAATACCCAAATGAAATAGATATACCCTAAGCTTACTTACGTATCAGTTAACAGAAATAATGATAAAATTCTTCAGAAGCAAAGTTTTACATAAATGCTTAAGAAACAAGCAAATCTATCAAATCCTTTCAGTTCAGTTCAGTTGCTCGGTCGTATCCAACTCTTTGAGACCCCATGAATCGCAGCACGTCAGGCCTGCCTGTTCATCACCAACTCCCGGAGTCCACTCGAACTCACGTCCATCAAGTCGGTGATGCCATCCAGCCATCTCATCCTCTGCCGTCCCCTTTTCCTCCTGCTCTCAATCCCTCCCAGCATCACAGTTTTTTCCAATGAGTCAACTCTTCGCGTGAGGTGGCCAAAGTACTGGAGTTTCAGCTTTAGCATCATTCTTTCCAAAGAAATCCCAGGGCTGATCTCCTTCAGAATGGACTGGTTGGATCTTCTTGCAGTCCAAGGGACTCTCAAGAGTCTTCTCCAACACCACAGTTCAAAACCATCAATTCTTCGGCGCTCAGCCTTCTTCACAGTCCAGCTCTCACATCCATACATGACCACTGGAAAAACCATAGCCTTGACTAGACGGACCTTTGTTGGCAAAGTAATGTCTCTGCTTTTGAATATGCTATCTAGGTTGGTCATAACTTTCCTTCCAAGGAGTAAGCGTCTTTAAATTTCATGGCGTAATCACCATCTGCAGTGATTTTGGAGTCCAAAAAAATAAAGTCTGACACTGTTTCCACTCTTTCCCCATCTATTTCCCATGAAGTGATGGGACCAGATGCCACGATCTTCGTTTTCTGAATGTTGAGCTTTAAGCCAACTTTTTCACTCTCCTCTTTCACTTTCATCAAGAGGCTTTTTAGTTCCTCTTCACTTTCTGCCATAAGGGTGGTGTCATCTGCATATCTGAGGTTATTGATATTTCTCCTAACAATCTTGATTCCAGCTTGTGTTTCTTCTAGCCCAGTGTTTCTCATGATGTACTCTGCATATAAGTTAAATAAGCAGGGTGACAATATACAGCCTTGACGTACTCCTTTTCCTATTTGAAACCAGTCTGTTGTTCCATGTCCAATTCTAACTGTTGCTTCCTGACCTGCATACAGATTTCTCAAGAGGCAGGTCAGGTGGTCTGGTATTTCCATCTCTTGAAGAATTTCCCACAGTTTCTTGTGATCCACACAAAGGCTTTGGCATAGTCAATAAAGCAGAAATAGATGTTTTACTGGAACTCTCTTGCTTTTTCCGTGATCCAGCAGATGTTGGCAATTTGATCTCTGGTTCCCTTGGTTTTTCTAAAACCAGCTTGAACATCTGGAAGTTCACAGTTCATGTATTGCTGAAGCCTGGCTTGGAGAATTTTGAGCATTACTTCACTAGCGGGTGAGATGAGTGCAATTGTGCAGTAGTTTGAGCATTCTTTGGCATTGCCTTTCTTTGGGATTAGAATGAAAACTGACCTTTTCCAGTCCTGCGGCCATTGCTGAGTTTTCCAAATTTGCTGGCATATTGAGTGCAGCACTTTCACAGCATCATCTTTCACGATTTGAAATAGCTCAACTGGAATTCCATCACCTCCACTAGCTTTGTTCATAGTGATGCTTCCTAAGGCCCACTTGACTTCACATTCCAGGATGTCTGGCTCTAAGTGAGTGATCACACCATCGTGATTATCTGGGTCTTAAAGATCTTTTCTGTATTGTTCTTCTGTGTATTCTTGCCACCTCTTCTTAATATCTTCTGCTTCTGTTGGGTCCATACCATTTCTGTCCTTTATCGAGCCCATCTTTGCATGAAATGTTCCCTTGGTATCTCTCATTTCCTTGAAAAGATCTCTAGTCTTTCCCATTCTGTTGTTTTCCTCTATTTCTTTGTACTGATCACTGAGGAAGGCTTTCTTATCTCTCCTTGCTATTCTTTGGAACTCTGCATTCAAATGGGAATATCTTTTAAACTTTTCTCCTTTGCTTTTTGCTTCTCTTCTTTTCACAGCTATTTGTAAGGCCTCCTCAGATAGCCATTTTACTTTTTTGCATTTCTTTTCTATGGGGATGTTCTTGATCCCTGTCTCCTATACAATGTCATGAATCTCGATCCATAGTTTACCAAGTACTCTATCAGATCTAGGCCCTTAAATCTATTTCTCACTTCTACTGTATAATCATAAGGGATTTGATTTAGGTCATACCTGAATGGTCTAGCGGTTTCAAACTTCCCTAAACGTCTGCAAAGGAAAATACTACACACTAGGCACCAATCAGCAAAGAAACACAAAATGTCTTTATAATTAACCTGTTTTTGGTCCCACACCTGAGTGAAGAACTCTCATATGCTAGACAGGAATTAGTGGTAACACCATTTCCCAGAGTAGATATGGCCTAAAACCAATGCAGGCTACATGGAGAAATACTGGGAGGGAAAACCAGACCAAAGTAAACTAATCAAGCAATTAGGGAACAGAGCTGATACAGGTCTCCTGCCTCAGTCCTGACTGCCATACAGAAGGGCATGTATTCCAAACGGAAAGATGACCAGGGGCTTTTAATACTCTGCATCATGAAAGAAACAGAACATCATTGTGCCAGCCTCCAAAAAGCAATGTGATTCCACTCTAGAATACAAAGCCCAGAATACCAGTGTTGTTCTTATCCTCCTGAGGGAGGCAGAAAATGCCTTGACCTTAACTCGGTTTGGTAAAGAAGGGTAAGAGGGAGAGAGGATGAGAAAAAACAGAAGAAACTGCAAAACACTGTGCTCCCTCAACTGGTCACTCCTCACAAAAGTTAAAATAAAGCACAAAAGTTCAACGGAGAGGAGTAATCTCTCTCCCCATGTGCCAATCTGCTTCTTAGCTTCCTCCACTTCTACCTGTGGCTGACCACAGATACAGAAGGGAACAATACTCAGTAATACTTAAAAAACAAAAAATTCTACTAATGCTAATGAATTACAAAGACCAAAGTTTAAAGTTTATAAAAGAGCAGTTGAAGTTTTGGTATAAAATGGTAAAGAAACAGAAAAATCAAGTAACTTTTTAATATCATATCTAGTATAAGATATAGCATGAGAGTTAATTAAATGTTAATGATAAAGTGGTAATGAGAACTGATCAAAGACATCAAGAACACAGAACGGTGAAGCCAGAATGAATTTCAGAAACTGTAACGTTTTCATCCTGGGCCTTCCTTCTTCTCTTCCTGGGATGTTCTGGGATGCCCCATTCCTATGGCCCTGATTTTTATTCCAGTCACCTCCCCATTTCTCTGCAATCCTTCAGAGACAAATTTAAAGCCAATGATCTTCATGCTGCCAAATTTAATGGATACTTTACTGTTTTCATCTTACTTAAACTTTGCAAAGGACAACTATTATTTTTGATTGTTCCACATTCATTGCCCCTATTTAGGTGACAGAATCCACATTTTGTTTGGGGATCTACCCCTCCCTCACTGTATACATTCTTGGTGGGACTGTAGAATAAGGTGTTCTTTCCTATCTTAATCAACTATTGGGCAGTCAACTGATTTGTTCATCAAATACTTTAACTTAGAACATGAACTCTAAAAGAAGTAACTAACTAAAAGGTGAAAACTGCTATAGCAACCTGTTCATTCCAGTACTGCAATCATCAGTCTTCCCCTGGGGATGCTCAGATTTCTGTCCTTTTCAAAGCCAGGGCCTTCAGCATTTCCTTTGATCCTGTGAGCTGCCCACATCCTTGTTATAAATTCCTCTTCTCCTCAAGTAAATTGGTCACTTGTAATCAGAGTCAGAACTGATATTTTCCCTTAGAAGCATTGCCTCCTTCCACAAACACTTTACTTACTCTCTTTTGCCTCTAAGATTCTCATCTTAATCCGACCTCATTGGCCACTCCTCCAGTCTTCTCTGATAACTCCTATATTCTTCCTCCACTCACCTTCTAAATACTAATGTTCCTCAGGAGTTTGCAGGCCCTCTTCTCTTACTACATTATATTCTCTTCCTAGTGTGAACACATGGCTTTAAATGACATGGTCTCCAAAATTTTAACCTATAGCCTAGATATCTCCTCTGAGCTACAAACTTGTACATATAATTGCTTATTTGACATCTCTACCTGATGTTATAATATCTCAAATTTAACATATTCAAAATGAATTCTCTCCCAACCCTGTTTCCCACTGTCCTCTGCCAGCCCCTCTGACCACAACCCTCGCCACTCAAGGGAAGGCCATCATTCACCCCATTTAGAAGTTACTTTTATAACTTCTTTCCTTTGCTCCCAGTATGCAGTCCAGCTACAAGTCTGGACTTGAGTCTATCTCTAACCCACCTACTTCTACTGCCTCTACTCTACTCCAGGCCAACTCTTGCCTTAAAGTAGCGTTACTGCCTCCTAACTGGTCTCCCTGCTTCTATTCTTTGCCTCCCTTCATTCTGTTCTCTTCGCATCATTCAATATCATCTTAAACTATGAATTTTCACATTTTCTTCATGTGGCTTCCCAATATATCTGGAAAAAGTCCAAAATCCTTATCCATGTCTATAAGGACCTACGTGATCCATTCCTGCCTCTCCAAAGACATTCCAGAGTTGTTCTCTAGTACTTACTCACCAAGCTCCACCAAATGCCTCTCCCTTAGTTCCTTGAACACATTTAGCTCTTTCCTACGCTAGTGATTTGCACGTGTCATTTCCTCTACCCAGGAATGCTTTCTCTTCTATTGGTTAGCTGTTTTTTCATTCTTCAGGGCTGTTCAGCCATCAACTCACATAAAAAGGTTATGTATGCCTGATCACTTTATCCCAGGAAGGTTCCCCATAACCCCAGTTTTACTTTCTATCCATCCCTACTGTCTCCATTACAGCACCCATCACAATTTCTAATTCCTTTGTTTTTACATAGTATTCACTTTTTGTCTAGCTGTCATAAAAAAGGGCAAGCTTGTTTACAAATTGTAAGCTCCATAAACAAGGACAAGAACTAGTCTGTCTTGTTCACTACTTTATCTCCTAGCACCCAGAACCCATCATCTGGTGCCTGGCAGAGTACTGTATGTAATTCATAAGGAATTTAAGTCTCCAAGAGTCATTTCTGATACTATGAAGCTCTAAGACTGTCTTTTCTATGAGCTTTCAGGGCTTTTACGCAAGCTTCTCTGTAAGCAGCTAGTAGGCACTAAATAAACATTTGCATATTAAATGAACGACACCACAAATGATAACCAAATTTTTGTCTCTATTACTAACCTCTCTCTGAACTCCAAACTATTTCTAACTGCTTGCTAGGTATCCCCAAGTGGATGTTTATCTCAATTTTAACAATGTCCAAAATCCAGACTGTCATCTTCCCCACCAAACTTGTTCTTCTTCCCGTATTATCCATTTCAGTTATCGCCCAATTTTCCTCCCACTCAGCCACAAACTCTAGGTCTTGAACAATCTCTCTCATCCTCCAAATCTAAATAATCCCAGTGGTTCTGATTCCTCCAAATTTATTCCTACCAAAATGCACTGTTTAGGTTTTTCATTATCTTTCAACTCCAACATGAAAACAAGCTTCTAACTGGCCACCTTGCCCTTAAAATTCCCCTTTCCAATCCATCTTTTATGCAGCCACTCGAGTTATCTTTCCAAAACACAGAGTTTATGTCACTTCCCTTGCCCAAAGTTCAGTGCCTCAGAATTAATAGTCAAATCCCTAAGCATGGCATTTTAAATATTGAACAGTATGTCCTCAAATACACTTTCAGTTAAAGCATCCACTATACTCCTCAATGAATCCTTTTCTCCAGTACACACTGAACTGGCTACTAAATGAACACTCCAACCTATTTCAGTGTTCAAGATCTTTCCCTTGGGATAGTTCTTCAGTAATAAGACCCTCCAGTAATAAATGCTGCAATCCAGCTGTGATCTTTGAAATCCTTTCCTGTCCTCAAAATCTAACTCATATGCCATCCTCCATGAAGACTCATCTTTTCCCTCCAGTCAAAACAAATCTATCCTTCCCTGGTGTTCTCACAACACAGTTTAACCTCTCTTTAACAATTATCTCACCCTGCTTTGGGAGTTAGTTGTCTTCCAGCATGTTTTTCTCACTAGTTTAAGGTTCACTGAATTTATTCATCCTCCCACTAACTCAGCACGGTGCTTGCACAAACTAAGCATTTAGGAAATATTTGCTGAATGAATAGGTAACCTTCATTTACAGGGGGTGTGGGTAGGGATGTCAAAGCTAAAGATTAAGTAATTTGCAGAAAACGAGACCTTTACTTAGACGCAAAATTTTAAAGACTAGAACCTAAATCTTTTGAGCTTAGTTGACCTATCTCATACGAAGACGGTGGAATTTTTCACTCCCTAACAATAACAAAATGCCCCTGGTTTTATTTTAAAATATTTCTTTCATCCTCTTTACAAATATGCTACGTCGACCCTTGGGTCAAAATGAGGAGGAAGTACAAATTCTTAACTTCCAAGTTAATAATATTTAACTTTCAAATGAATCCTAAGTGCATTTCAGAGTCTCATGAGCAAGGAGGATAAACTTTAATAAACTAATTGAATTCTTTTCTCCGAAGAGACTTCAGAGGATAAATACAACCAGCGAAACGAATACAGGCGGTAAGCACTCACAGCCCCACACCCTCGCCTTCAAATGACACGCGAAGGAGAAACCGGCGGCCCAGCCCCTCCGAGTCGGCAGTCTTTCTTCTTCTAGTCCCAGAAAGTGGACATATGGAAGAAGAGAGTAGATCTGGGGCTGAAATATCCAGGGCAGAGTCGCCCTGGCATCATTGTTCCCCGACTACAACGGCCTAGTGAAGGGCCCCAAGGTTGGCGGGCGGGCCTCACTTGCGGGTGCTGTCTGGGAGCCCCCGCCCCGGGCACTCGCTGACTCTATCTTTCTCAGGTCGGTCTTGTCCCTATGTCCCTGGCCCCCAAACCACCTAAAGGAGCCGAAACACCGGCCCCAGAAGCCCTCGAGGAGAAAAGCCGAAGCCGTAGGGCTTCAGACCCGCCGCTCCAGATCCGGGTGGGGTGCCCCGGGGGCGGTTTCCCGGTCCTCTCCGGGGACAAAACTCGGCCCGCGCCCCCGAGAAGCCGGCGCTGACTTCCTCCCTCTCGGAGACCACCCAGCCGAGCGGGTATCGTCGGGACCACCACAGAACTCACCTTGCAGCCCCGGGCAGCAGTCCGTCCGTCAGTCGGTCCCGAATTCTGTCCACACGGAGCGTCTTCCGGCTCCTGCCGGAAGCAGTTCGAGCGCGGGACAGGAAGTTTGGCCGCCCCCACGCACACACCCACTCGCTTGCCTCCCAGCCCCGCGACTGTAGCGCCGAAGAGGGTTCCCGCCCGGTGGCCTCACGCCTGCGCGGGCCAAGCTGGTGGCGCAGGGCTTGGCTCTGGTAGGGTAGGATCTGCGCTCTCCCGCCTCCCACTCATTCCCTCTCGGCCTTTGTAGCTCCGTGGTCTGCGAAGCCCGAAAAAACGGGGTCAGTCAATTCTAGTCGTGACGTCATTGCTTCCCTGCTGCAACGGACGGGGTAGTTTTTCCTGTCAGCTGAGATCAGTACAGGTTGCAGTGGAGGCAAGCGAGAAAGAAAAGATCACTACTTAAACATTTATCACAGTTCTCTGTGATCAGTGAAGAGGACTTTGAAGCTTAAGTGCCAGAGAAGGGAACTTCCAGAATAGTTCTGCATTGCATACCGGGCGGGGTAAAAAATTGAGACTCAGGTGTATAACTTTTTTTGGAATGTGGATTCCTTAGTCTTCGTTCTGTCAGTACATTCGGATGTAAAGAGCTCTCGGATGTCCACAGGGGGCTAGAACCCTTGAGTTTCAGGCTGGATGCCACAACTTAGAGCTTTATGTGTCTGACTTGAGTTTTTGAGATTAGTAATTTTTGAATACTTGCTGGGTCCCAAAGGATGAAGGAGAGACTCAGCTAAGATAGTGGTGTTCCAGCATGCTCAGCCATGTCCAACTCATTTGCGACCCCATGGACTGTAGCCCCACCAGGCTTCTCCAGGCAAGAATACTGGATTGGGTTGCCAGTTCCTTTGCCAGGGGATCTTCCCCACCCAGGGATCAAACCTGCATCTCTTGCATTAGCAGCCAGTTTCTTTACCACTGAGCCACCTGGGAATAAAAGGTATTTTCTAAGTAGGGCGTTTTCAAGAATAGAGACAGAGTTGAAGAAACCAGTAGTTTCCTACACAAAGGATGGTGATTTGAAAAAAAGCAACACCTTTCAAGGGAAGGTTCATTCCTCCCTAGATAAGCCGAGTTTATCTATCCCAGGTGCCTATGGGGTTCTTGTTCAGTTGCTCAGTTCTGTCAGACTCTGTGACCCCATGGCTGCCACGCACCAGGCTTCCTGGTCCTTCACCATCTCCTGGAGTCCACTCAAACTCATGTCCATTGAGTCGGATGCCATCCAACCATCTCATCATCTGTTGTCCTCTTCTCCTTCTGCCTTCAATCGTTCCCAGCATCAGAGTCTTTTGCAATGAGTTGGCTCTTCACATCAGTATTAGAGCTTCAGCTTCAGCATCAGTCCTTCCAATGAATGTTCAGAGTTGATTTCCTTTAGGATTGATTGGTTTGATCTCTTTGCTGTCCAAGGGACTCTCAAGAGTCTTCCCCAGCACCACAGTTCAAAAGCGTCAATTCTTCAGCACTCAGCCTTTTTTAATTGTCCAGCTCTCACATCCTTACATGACTACTAGAAAAACCATAGCTTTGACTATACAGACATTTGTCGAAAGAGTAACATCTCTGCTTTTTAATATGCTGTCTAGGTTTGTCATAGCTTTTCTTCTAAGGAGCAAGCAGTATATTTACTTGGAAAGTGAAAGTGTTTGTCAATCAGTTGTGTCTGATTCTGCAATCCCATGGACTATAGCCTGCCAGGCTCCTCTGTCCATGGAATTCTCCAGGCAGAATACTGGAGTGGGTTACCATTCTCTTCTCCAGGGGAACTTCCTGACCCAGGGATCGAACCCAGGGTCTCTTGCATTGCAAGCAGATTCCTTCCTGTCTGAGCCACCAGGGAAGGGCCTAGCTAGCTCAAGAGACTGGAAATAGAGATGAAGCTCTCTCTGGAGATGAAATAGAAAAGTATATCCAACAGAAAGAACTGAAGGCCACTGAGGTCAACTGGAATGACTGATTACAACACAGTTCCAATCTACACAAAAGTATACTACAGTTTGTAAACTGCTGACCATAAAGCAGCACAACACTCAAAAATCCTCAATTTTACTGTATTAAAGGGTTCATTACAATGAATAAAACAAATGCTCTTATCTAGAGATACATTAATAGGTGCTGAACATTCATGTTTACAACCATTTATTACTTTCGCTCAGTCAGTTCTGTCATTTTTTGAGGCTGTATTGTTTAAATCTTTCATCACTTAAAACTTGAAGTGATGTCTATACCTATTTCTCTTGAAATCTTTGTAACTATTTGACAGGATGCACCTACTAACCTAAAATAAACATAGGCTTTTATCAATACAGACTTGGGTTTTCAGGCTATACTGTGGACTACTTGGCAAAACACAAATAGATCATCCTCTGTAGTAAGTCCCTCCATCAACCTAACCAGTCTCAGTAATTTAACTTATACTACTTCCGACACAAAGCCTCTATTCTACTCCAAAAACTGTTCGATAAGCTCTAAATTTCCCCAAACTCCTGCACACACACACCCTGCCATTAAGTCCCTTTTCCATCAACACAATATGGAAACACCATCCCATTTATTCTTGCACCAAGCTACAGTTCAAGAATTATGTAAAACATTTCTGATTGAATACGTATTTGTAAGTGTCTTTTCAAGCATTCTATTTTAAACAAACATAAAGTTATAAAAACTATTAATTTAAAAAATATTTTGTATGATCTATTAAAGTTACATTAAATCTCCAACAGTTTCTGAATATCTGATATAAATTTCACATAATATTAGTTTTAGCAAAAGAAGGAAAAATAGGTCATGTTGACATCAATCTATTATTGTAAACAATCATAGGATGTAAATATATGATAGTAAAGATATAGGAGTGAATTATGTTGTACAACTAAGAAAATATCCCCTATTATCACATTTAAAGCAAAAACTATCTATACTCTTAAGGGTTTTTTTTTAATGTATCTTGAAATCTTTCAGCAGAATGGAAAGAAATCCATGTATTTCCTTGATGAAGATGTTTATGGAGATTACAAAGAGGTATCTCCTGAAATGCAAACTATCTGCTTTCCGATGTTACCTCCCGTCATCATGGACTGGAATGCAGCTACAAAGAAAAAAAAACAAAAACGAAGTTATCTGACAACATAATGTCACCATCATACATGTGACCAGGTACATATGATTAATGTGAATAATTTCTTTGATGATTTTAAGTACCGAAGGAAACTTTCATGAATAGAAACTGCTAGTAAAACACTAGCAAAGTTACAGGACAAATCAACCCAATTAACATCTTAAAAATGTGTTTTTTTACCCAAACTAAAAATGTTTAATTGGCATCTACATCCATGTTCAATGTTACAGAGTCTGAAGACTACAGCAAAATAAGTATGAGGATAAATGTCAGAAAAAACAATTTTAATAGCTTAAAAAATATTAGAAATCTAATCATAAAGTTTTACTAAATGAAATGAACATCTATCATGTGAGTGAATTTTATATTTCAGTTTGGTAAACACATTAACCAAATACATTAGATTTTTTTCTTAAAAAGGAAAAATTAGCAGTTTGATTTAATTTTCTTCATTTAAAATAAAAGATTGTTGAAATCTGTATGTTAGCCAAAAAAAAAGAAATACTGAAAATCTGCTTAATGTAATCTTATGATTGATGACTTAGAACCATTCAATCTGAGAAAGTTACCTAGAGGCTAGATAACTTTCACAATTCTTACAATTTTTAATAATTATTTATAAAAACAAAGAAATATTTTACAATTTGAAATGAGAAAACAATAGCTCTTAAATACCACTAAGTTGAACTTTCATAGAGTTTAAGATATTTAAGGTTTCACAGGAAAGAAATGTGATTCAAACAGGAAAAAAACAACTGAAAAGAATAATTAAAAGAAAAAAGATAGTATCTGTGCCAAACTGATGTGTATAGTAAATAAATCTACATTCATCTTACCTCCCATGTTTTCCAATCCATTTACCATAGTCTCCTTGATCTGTAAATTGAAATAGGTAGACTTCAGTGTTTCTATTTAATGGTTTGCATTTTTGCAAAAGGCAGCAATATTATTTAGCACTTTCTGTCTAAAAATAGATATTTTTCATTTTATATAGCTACATCAGAAAAGTTTCCTATCAATTGATTTTTAAAATATTAATACAATCCTATTTTCCCACTGTCTAATCTTCGGTTAGTAACATCATATGCTGTACACCCTCTTTTCAAAAAACAAACTATATAAGCACACATACACATACACCTTTGCCTATCATTTGCATGTTTTAAGAACATCTTAGATCAGGGGTCCCTGGACCTGATTGATAACTGCTGATTTTCAACCACAACCAAGAGATCTATCAGAAGGTCCAGGAAGGGCAGGTTGTAGGGTGGTGGAGAGGTACTAAGAAATGCTTAAAAGATTTTTGAGAAAGAACAACTTCTAACACATAGTAATATTCCATAAATATTTGCTAGTGAATATTACAATTTAGAAAAGACAAAAACCTATTCATCTTGTCATATAATCTAAGAAAAGTAAAGTTTAATAAAATTTTAGATAAAGGGAATGATGGGAAGGTTTCTCAATCAGGAGGATTATATTCCTCTGGGAGGTAAAGTTAATTTATGATATTCAGTATACTTTTATTTTAAAGAAACATTTATTATGAAACAAATATTAAATTCAAATAATACAAAAGTATATCAAGTAGCAGGAAGAATGATATTGATCAAGAATAGAAGCAAGTTCTACCTTTAGCTTTCCTTCTTTAAACCATCGACTCAGTTGGAGAATACCAAACTCAAATTTATCCTTATAATTTAACACCAGAAATCTTTCTCTGTAGTGGGGAAGAAAAGGATAATAATCAGAGACTAGGGAGGGAGAAAGCTCATATCAAATCATTCCAGAATTCAAAAACTTGTTAATTACATACAGTCTGGTCAAATACAGCTTTAGGTGCAATTACAAGCATACGTATAGTGGACTTCTATTGTTTTGTCTGCTCAGGATCGACAGTCCCATGTAGTAGTAACACTGTGGTTTTACTTTGTGGGTTGCATCTTTTCCCCACCCTCATGTGATGAAAGCCAGGCCAGTCTGAGCTGATACATATCAGCTTTGGGACTTGATAAAACTGCAAGAAGAGAGCTGTTCTCTTTTTGCTTGGATTGCTAACCTGGTGAAATGTAAGAGCAAAGATAACAGTCATCCTGTTGCTACTGCAAGAGAAGAGTCCACACAGAGCCATGCCAACCCAGAAAAAAGCACAGCCCAGGGTGAAGAAAAACTGAGTCTGGACACCATTATGCAAAACTTTAACCCAGCCAAATCTAAGCCAGCACTAATATTGAACTTCTCAATACATGAACCAATAAATGTCTTCTGCACTTCAGCCAGTATGAGTTGAATTTCTAACATTCACGAAAAAAGATGGACTGAACAGGCGCATTTTTCAAAAAGTTTTCTGCCAGTGAGCTAGTTAACCTAAACCTAAATATTGAACCACCTTAAAATGTACATTTTCAAATTTTATTTAATAGGAAACAATTATATATGAAGAACAATATATTTCATATACATCTGTGATCTTTAAACCAGTTGAATCTGGTAATATGGGGAAAGTGTAGAACATACCTTGTGATGTTTCTTTCTTTCTGGATTGCTTCTATAGCAGGGGGTAGTGGAGGAGGATAAGGCACGTCTTTGTTGTACTGAGAAATCTGACCACATAGGATGATGTGGCTGTTCTGATTCATCTGTTCAGAGAAAACTGATGATTAGACCTTAAGATATACACCTTCCCTGTATTTAATGATCTTATGGCTGCCTCAGTGAAAACCTCCTTGATTCTAGTATTTAATCTTTTTTTTTTAATGGCCGCACCACACGGTCTGTGGAATCTTAGTTTCCGTATCAGGGACTGAATCTGTGCCCTTGGCAGTGAAAGTGCACAGTCCTAACAACACTGTGGGTTAGGACTAAATACTATAAGGAATTCCCTATAGTATTTAATCCCTTAATGCCAATTAATTGATGTTGTTCTAAAGACTCACCCAGTATATGTATCAAAGAGTTTTAATTAGCTAGCAAATAAATCTACCCCAAAGGTTTTTCCAGTAGTCACGTATGGATGTGAGAGTTGGACTATAAAGAAAGCTGAGTGCCAAAGAATTGACGCTTTTGAAATGTGGTGTTGGAGAAGACTCTTAAGAGTCCCCTGGACTGCAAGGAGATCCAACCAGTCCATCCTAAAGGAAATCAGTCCTGAATATTCACTGGAAGGACTGATGCTGAAGCTGAAACTTCAATACTTTGGCAACCTAATGCGAAGAGCTGACTCATTTGAAAAGACCCTGATGCTGGGAAAGATTGAGGGCAGGAGGAGAAGGGGGTGACAGAGGATGAGATGGTTGGATGGCATCACCAACTCAATGGACATGAGTTTGAGTAAACTCTGGGAGTTGTCGATGGACAGGGAGACCTGGTGTGCTGCAGTCCGTGGGGTCGCAAAGAGTCAGACATGACTGAGCGACTGGACTGAACTGAACTGAAAGGAATATAGAGGTAAAAAAATAAGATTTTGGTAATCTGCAAAAGAATTTCATTAGTTGTCATTGTCATTGTTGCTACTTCCATTATTACTGGTGGAGTATTTCTTTGGGTTTAAATAATTTAACCTCAATTGAAAATAATTTTACATATAGTAAAGGACAATGCAGTGTCAATAGCTAATGTTGATAAATTATAAAGCTGTCAATTAAAATATGCAAATACCTGTAAACTATAAAAATCCTTTCCCAACCCAAAGTCAGAGGGTGATGGCTGAGAGCTGATGGTTAGAAGTGAGTTAGAGCTTAGAACTTCACTTGCATAATACAACTGTAATTTTTCACAAAAATAAAGGTGAAAATATAACATTGCTAGCAAAGAACTAAAACTGATGCTCATAGTGCAAATCTGCAAACAAATGGAAACAGCTTCATCAAGCTCTTCTGTATCACTTAATTAGAATACTGACCATCATATTGTTTTTCACCATAAACCCTACAAGTTTATAAAGTTTTTTTTCTTTCTCACTATCAGGTAAAAAGATATCACATCAAATAAAATATAGCATTCAAATTTATAACCAACAAATCAGAAAACCACCTGACTTATCACTGTATCACTGATGTCACCGCCAACATTGTCGAAGTAAACGTCGACTCCAGCTGGGCATAATTTATGGAGTTGTTCTGCAACATTCTCCTCTTTATAATTAATTGCAGCATCGAAGCCCAATTCTGAGGTCAAAAAGAGGCACTTCTCAGGTGTTCCACAAATTCCCACAACTCTGGAACAGCCCAGCAAATGGCCAATCTAGGGGAGAAATTTGTGAAAATTAAACAACGTTCTCTTGTCACAATTGAAGTGTAAAAATGTGAAAATATGCAAGATAATACAAGTACCTATATGAAAGTGTTCATCACAATTTAGGCTTTTGTAAGTCTTTTCAAGAAAGGTAATTTGAAACCAAAAGAACTGAAGAACAGATATAACAGCATTCTTAAAAACATTAAGACTGAATAAAATTAGACTTAGTTTGAATGTTAAAATCTCACAATTTAAAGATGAGCTTATAAAAGGAACACTCAAACCAAAAACATCTCTATCTTGCAATTCAATATTTTTGGGGCCTGTGAGGAATTAAAATCACTATTAAGGTTAAATGTTTGTTTCTGTGGTTTCACAGAAGGCTGCTATTCATAAAATAATGTACTTTATAAAACTGTATCATAATGTTTACTAGTATCTCTGTTGCTGTTGTTTAGTAGTTAAGTCATGTCTGACTCTTTTGGGACCCCATGAACTGTAACTCACCAAGCTCCTCTGCCCATGAGATTTCCTAGGCAAGAATACTGGAGTGGGTTGCCACTTCCTTCTCCAAGGGATCTTCTCAACCCATGGATTGAACCCATGTCTCTGCGTCTGCACTGCAGACAGATTCTTTACCACTGAGTCACTTGGGAATACATTAACCTATCTCTAGAAACCAGTAAGTGCTTTCTTATTTGAAGATATTTTTAAAATATAAATTTATTTTTTCAATTCATGGAATTCCAGACAGGTACTCTGTGATTTTTCTCCTTCATATAGATTAGAGCAATGCTCCAGCATTTACCATGTCATTTTTGGTTAAAAGAGAATAAAATATAAAAAATCTACATTTTTCACATTGTTAAGAAGAGAGTCTAATCATACAATAATATCATTTCTACCAAATATATGTAAAATAACATTACAAATTTGCTCAACTGTATATATTAAACTATATATACAGATCCAGAGATTCAGTTATGACCAGTTTTTTAGAAAATCAGATAATTCTCCAAAAGCTTACCTGCCCAGCCAAGGATCCACAAGCACCAGCAGCCCCACTAACAACCATTGTCTGATTAGATCCAGCAGTTATATGACCTTTTTCCTGTACCCCAATCAAGGAAGTCAAACCAGGCATCCCTATAGCTCCAAGAAAGTATGAAAGGTGTCCATCCACAAGTTGTGGATCTACCTAAAATAAAATATATAAACCTTTAAAAAAATAATATTAGGAATTTCTGTCTTAAGTCAACAAAGTAGAGACAACATATTACTTCATGAATATGAACTCCCCAAACACGTATGTTAAAGACCTAACTCTTTCAGTGTGACTGAATTTGGAGATACGGTTTTTTAAGGAGATAATTAAGGTTAAATGGGGGTATCAGGGAGGGGCCCTAATCTGATAGGACTTAGGGCCTTAGAAGAGAAAGGGCCAACAGAGATCTGTTTCTCGGCAGTTACACAGAAGAAAGGCTGGATGCTGTGTGAGGATACAGGGAGAACAGGGCCATCTGAAAGTCAGGAAGAGAGGCTCCACCAGAAACCAAATTTTCCAGCACCTTGACCTCAGACCTCTAGCCTCCAGAAGTGTAAGAAAATAAATTTCTGCTGTAATAATAAATTTCAGTCCATTGTATTTTGTAACAACAGTTCAAGCAGTTTAAGCGGACTAATAAACAACCCAACATGAACAGTAAACCATTTTTCAGTCTTTCTTGCCAGTGTCTCAAATATATCAAAAGAGAAGAAACACTTCACAGGAAACACTACACAAATCTGGAAGGTTTAAAAATCTCTGAGCAATTTCAGAGTAAACACTTATCTATATAAAAGTCAACTCAAACTCTTTAACAGTTCTCATTACCGATACTTCAAATGTTTCATGAAAATATAAGGAAGGTGTGATACAATTTCTTCTCGTTTAATTACAGAGTAAAATGAGGTGTCTCAGCTTTTCAGTATTTTACACTTATATGTTTACCAGGCCCAATCAATAGTTAATTGTACATCTCTTACATTTTCTGTCTGTTTTCTCATCTGTAACATTAAGGGAAAATGAAAAAAAAATTATATAGAAAGATTCTCTACCATAAAGTTTTATAATACTTTTAGAGATTAAAAATGTAACAAATCACCAAAAGTAATCAAGATTCACCACCTTGATTTGCAATTAAACTGCCACAAAGAAAAAAATGGCAGTTTGTAATCAGTTTTAAATGGCTATCAGTCAAGTCTGATGTGTAGATAAAGGTAATGGAGATATTAAAGTCTACAATATACAGAAAGGTCTACAGTACATTATACAGAAATACGGTGGCTTGGTGGTCTAGTTGCTAAGTTGTGTCCAGCTCTTCTGACGCCATGGACTGTAGCTTGCCAAGCTCCTCTGTCCATGGGATTTTCCAGGCAAGAATACTGAAGTGGGTTGCCATTTCCTTCTCCAGACATAGAAATATATCCTGTAGGTAGCAGTTATTTATTAGTAAAGCCAGGAAAAAAAAAAAACAACCATTGTGAGATAAGTTGTGTTTAGTAAATATCATCTTTCTATCCTTTCTTAATTCATCTTCCTCATTTCGAATACCTACTTCCCAAACATTTTTAAGCTCTCCCCAACTACTCAATTTCCCACTATATCACTATGACAGGGAAAGCTAGAAACTGTTGAATGTTTCTTTTTCACTTCCTACTAAGAAATTTCCAGTTAAACATCGTTTATTAGTACCATTGGTAAAATGATTGTGTAATGTCTCCCATATCACTTATATCTTAACAGCCACCTTTAACTAACTGTAAAAATCTGTAATCATAAAGAATACTAAAATTATATAAAGTTTTTTGCCTTGATCACATTTATTATAAATTTAATTTAAATAATTCTAATTTAATTAAATTTAATGTAATTCTCACATTCACTGGTGAGACAGCTATTGTTTTCATTTTGCACATGAGGAAACTGAGGTTAGAGACATACCGTAACTTCCTTGATGACAGTTATTAGGCTGAATTACATGAAGCTGCCAGTTTTTGTAGGTCAAAGCAGACAAATACTGGTAATTTCACATGACTCAACCAAACAGTAGAAACCGAACTCAAGATTTCTGCCACAAGATAGAATTTCAAGCACAAACCAAATGGATTTCTTGAGTCAAGCGGTAATTGCTTGTTGTTGTTGTTCAGTCACTTAGATGTGTCCAACTCTGCAACCTCATGGACTGCAGCATGACAGGCTTTCCTGTCCTTCACTACCTCTGGAGTTTGCTCAGACTCATGTCCATTGCGTCACTGATGCCGCACAACCATCTCATCCTCTGTCGGCCCCTTCTCCTTCTGCCCTCAATCTTTCCCAGCATGAGAGTATCTTCCAATGAGTCAGCTCTTTGCATCAGGTGGACCAAGTATTGGAGCTTTCCTAGGAAAGTTTTCAAGTATTTAACTATAAAGGGCATTCTGGTTCTTAGTATAAAGCATTTTTTGATGCTTATAGCTCAGGTTTTATTTTAGACATGTAAAATTTGAGAATTAAATATGGAAAACAACATCATTCATTGGCAATCTAAGAACTGTCATAAATAGTTACAGCCAACAGTGGAAGAGGAATAAAGGCTTTTCACATTCTGACAGCTATCTAAAAAGAAAACATAGGCTTTTATTTTGTCCCCTAAAAAAAAGCAAACAAAACCAAACACCAAATGCACAAAGAAGGAATAACAAGAGAGAAAAATCAGCTACTTTATATTGTACATCACCTTTTCAAGGATATTGCCATCCAGAATAACCTTGGTTTGCCAGGGCCAATAGAAGGAAGTCACAAAATCGCCTTTCGTAAAATTTGTGTGTTTGCTTTCTTCTATAATCCCAACACCTCCACCATCAACCACCTGAGACAGCTGCCAAGGTGTTATATAGTCACTGCCAGTGTCTTCATTCATTCTACAACGCTAAAAAAAGAAACACAGATTGGGATACTTCTGTCTGATAATACTGAACCAGTTTACTTATTTACCCATTGACTAAAAGAAGTATATAATTCAGTAATATTAAGTACAGTGTTAGCCAAACAAAACTCATCTTAATTTCTCTCTTCCTTTCAGTTATTTGTTATGCTGAAAAAAACAAGAAGTGAAATTTAAAAAGAATTTAATGAACCTAGAGCCTATTATACAGAATGAAATAAATAAGAAAGACAAATATATATTAACACATACACATATATATATATATATATATATGGAATCTAGAAAGATGGTACTGATGATCCTATTTAGGGGGCAGCAAAGGAGACACAGATGTAAAGAACAGACTTACAGTCACAGTGCGGGAGGGAGAGGGTGGGATGACTTGAGAGAGTAGTATTGAAACACATATATTATGATATGTAAAACAGATAGCTAATGGGAATTTTCTGTAAGATGTAGGGAACCCAAAGCCAGTGCTATGTGATAACCTGGAGGGATGGGATGAGGAGGGAGGTGGGAAGGAGGTTTAAGAAGGAGGGGACATATGTATACCTCTGGCTGATTCATGTTGATGTATGGCAGAAGTCATCACAATATTGCAAAGTAATTATCTTCCAATTAAAAATAAAGTAAAAAAGAATTTAAGGAGCTTTCCTGGTGGCTCAGTGGTAAAGAATCTACCTGCCCATGTAAGAGACAAGGGTTTGATCCTTGGTCCGGGAAGATTCCACATGGCATGGAGCAACTATGCCTGTGTGCCACAATTATTGAGCCTGTGCTCTAGCGCCCAGGAACAGCAACTATTGAGCCCACTTACCACGGCTGCCGAAGCCTTCAGCACCCTAGAGTCCGTGCTCCACTACAAGAGCAGCCACCGCGATGAGAAGCCTGTGTACTGCAACAAACAGTAGACCAACACCCTGCCGCCCCACACCACAACTCCCCTCTAACCCTGCAACCAGAGAAAGGCTTTGGGCAGCAACAATGAGCCAGCACAGCCAAAAATGAATTAATAAATGATTTTTTAAAGTATTTGAGAGGATATGTGTAGCTTCTATGCAAATTCTATGCCCTTTTAAAAAAAAGAATTTACATTCTAAAATTAGATTGTGGTAAAGACAACTTTGTGAATGAACTAAAAACTACTGAAGTATACATTTTAAATGTGTGAACTGTATGACATGTGGATTGTGTGTGTGTTAGTAGCTCAGTCATGTCCAACTGTTTGCGGCCCCATGGACTATATCCTGCCAGGCTCCTCTGTCCATGGGGATTCTCCTGGCAAGAATACTGGAGTGGGTTGCCCTTGCCTACTCAAGGGGATCTTCCTGACCCAGGGATCGAACCCATGTCTTTTATGTCTCCTGCATTGGCAGGCGGGTTCTTTACCACTAGTGCCACCTGAGAAGCCCCTCTTAAATAATTTTATGTCTTATATGCTAGCATAATACAAGATTCTGTGTCAATGGGTTGTAGCAAATTAGGTACTCTGACATGTTGCTGATAGTATTATAAACCATCCATTTTTAATAGAAAACAGACTTGCAACATATAGACCATAATACTACTCATTTCTTCAGTTGAGCAATACTGCTTCCACAATGGAAATAACCCAAAAGAGAAATGAAACAATTTTTATACAGCTGTTCATCAAACTTTAGACCAAGTACTACATCATTCCCCCTAACTTCAGATTGATGTTCTCTTTATTTAAAGACAAAGTATCACCACAGTACCACACCTTTCCATAGAACTAGGGCTAAAGACTTCTCTGGGAGGCAAGTAAGGCTTTCTTCCTCTCTGTGGCTCATTCTTTCCTCTCTTACAGAGGCCAAGATGTATAAGCCTACAGTGTGGTCCAGGAGATGGAAGAGAAAGAAGGCTGCTCCATCAAGGGGCCCTACATGGTCTGGTTTAGCTCACCAGGGTAAAAGACCACATGGCATATTGATGCCAAAGCTCCTGTGGGAATATACTACACTTCTGCTTGTGTGCCCCTCCCATATATCCTTTTAATTTTTTTTTTAAGATTTAAAAAGAAATGATTTATTTATTTTTGGCTGTGCTGGATCTTCATTGCTCCACAGGTGCTTTCTCCAGTTGCAGAGAGTGGGGGCTACTCTTTCGTTGCGGGGTGTGGGCTTCTCACTGCGGTGGCTTCTCCTGTTGTGGAGCACGGGCTCTGGCACATGTGGGCTCAGTAGTTGTGGCGCACGGGCTTTAGTTACCCCAAGTATGTAGAATCTTCCCAGACCAGGGATGAAACCCATGTCCCCTGTATTGGCGGCAGACTCTCAACCACTAGACTACCAGGAAAGTCCCCATATATTCTTCAAAGCAAGTATAGCAGCCATTGGATACTGGCCACACCAAGTACCTGATTCTTAAAGCTAATCGAAAAAGTGGGAAGGAGTATAGGTAAGTGAATGATGTCAATAAGATAAAATGTTATACAATCAGCAAAATAACATTTGGACTAATTTCTCATATGAAGATATGAATATAAAACCACAAACATGAAATCAAAATAGTATATACATATTAAATATAACCATCTAAAATGTAATACATACACAGTGATTAAAATCAGTCATAAATTTGGAATGATATAAAATTTCAATAATTTAATGCTCAGCAGATTCCTTTTTTCCCTTTAAAGATGCTTATGTCCTTTTTTGTTAAAGAATACTTTTTAAAAAATATTTATTTGGCTGCACCAGGCCTTAGTTGTGGCATGTGGGATCCAGTTCCCTGACCAGGGACTGAACCCAGGCTCCCTGCAGGAAGCCTCAGAGTCTTAGCCACTGGATCACCAGGTAAGTCCCACTTTTTTTTTTTTTTTTAAGAACAGTGTCTAGTGAAAGCAACCAAAGTAATTTTCTTCCTTCCTTTAATTCATATTTAATAAACACTTATGCTAGTCACTGGAGATACAGGGATAAATAAGACCTCTATTTTAATAAGTTTTTATTAGGGAAGACAAACATCTGATAACTAAATAATTATTAATTAAAACTGGGATACATGCTGAAGGTCAAGGTATTTTTGAGAAAATCTAATAGAGAGGAATAGTCTGAGGGTTAAGGATGATTTGCCAAAGTAAATCTCTTTAAAGCAAAAGCAGGCTTCTAGGGAATAAGAGGAGTTGGTCAGGTAAAGAGAAAGGAAGTTTTTAGATATGGAGGCTTGTTTTCATTTGTACCCAAAATTTTGGGGTTTTTTATTATTATTGATCTATTTATGTCTGTGTTGGGTCTTCATTGCTGCATGCTGGCTTTTTCCAGTTGTGGTAGCTTCTCTTACTGCAGAGTTCAAGCTCTAGAGCGTGGGCTCAGTAGTTGTGGCACCTGGGCTTAGTTGCCCCGAGGTATGTGGGATCTTCCTGGACCAGGGATCAAACCTGTGTCTTTGTACTAGCAGGCAGAGCCACCAGGGAAGTTCCCAGAATGTTGTTTTAATCAGTTATTATAATATGACAGACTTAGATACAATTGCCTTGAAAGAAGAACTTATTATAACACCCTAGAGAAAAGGCATATCATATCACACAGGGTCACATGGGAAAGCACCAGAGTTTGGAGGCAAAAGCGGGGAGAGGACAGCATGGCCCACTCTTTATTGGGGCTTCCAGGAAAAGGAGTGGGTAAAGTAGGATAGGCAAGCTTGGGTACATTAGAATTGGACAGACTGAATAACTTCAGTGGACTCTGGCTCATGGATATGTTCCTAGTTGTCTGGCACCTAGCCCTTGGGTGATTTAGGGCGGGGTAGAAATTTTGATGTGGTATATGAGAGTTAGAGGAAGGAAGTGGCTGGAAATATGGGATTTAAGTTGATTGGTTTACATATGAAAGGTATGTCCCACGAAAATCGTTTATTATCTCTAAAACTCAGCTAGCACTGGGAGGGGCAGTCTCTCCAGGATTAGCAAGGCTCCTAAGATGTCAAAGCATCATAAAATACAGAAAATGATTTTATGATAAATCATAAAATACAGAAAGACATGATTTTGGCCTAAGCCAAAAGGTGTACCGGTGTGTTATACAAGAATGAAATTCAGCAAGGTGAGAGTCAAAGGGTATGGAGAGGCTGGGCAGGCAAACAGGGGCTAGAGTCTTAGACCATGTCCAGAAAGTTAATCTTTCAGTTCAGTTGAGTTCAGTTGCTCAGTTGTGTCCGACTCTTTGTGACCCCATGAATTGCAGCACACCAGGCCTCCCTGTCCATCACCAACTCCTGGAGTTCATTCAAACTCATGTCCATCGAGTCAGTGATGCCATCCAGCCATCTCATCCTCTGTCGTCCCCTTCTCCTCCTGCCCTCAATCCCTCCCAGCATCAGAGTGTTTTCCAATGAGTCAGCTCTTCATGAGGTGGACAAAGTACTGGAGTTTCAGCTTTAGCATCATTCCTTCCAATGAACACCCAGGGCTGATCTCCTTCAGAATGGACTGGTTGGATCTCCTTGCAGTCCAAGGGACTCTCAAGAGTCTTCTCCAACACCACAGTTCAAAACCATCAATTCTTCAGCGCTCAGCTTTCTTCACAGTCCAACTCTCACATCCATACATGACCACTGGAAAAACCATAGCCTTGACTAGATGGACCTTTGTTGGCAAAGTAATGTCTCTGTTTTTCAATATGCTATCTAATTGGTCACAACTTTCTTTCCAAGGAGTAAGCATCTTTTAATTTCATGGCTGCAGTCACCATCTGCAGTGATTTTGGAGCCCAAAAAAATAAAGTCTGACACTGTTTCCACTGTTTCCCCATCTATTTGCCATGAAGTGATGGGACCAGATGCCATGATCTTCGTTTTCTGAGTGTTGAGCTTTAAGCCAACTTTTTCACTCTCCTCTTTCACTTTCATCAAGAGGCTTTTTAGTTCCTCTTCACTTTCTGCCATAAGGGTGGTGTCATTTGCCTATCTGAGGTTATTGATATTTCTCCCAGAAATCTTGATTCCAGCTTGTGCTTCTTCCAGCCCAACGTTTCTCATGATGTACTCTGCATATAAGTTAAATAAGCAGGGTGACAATATACAGCCTTGACGTACTCCTTTTCCTATTTGGAACCAGTCTGTTGTTCCATGTCCAAACTGTTGCTTCCTGACCTGCATACAGGTTTCTCAAGAGGCAGGTCAGGTGGTCTGGTATTCCCATCTCTTTCAGAATTTTCCACAGTTTCTTGTGATCCACACAGTCAAAGGCTTTGGCATAGTCAATAAAGCAGAAATAGATGTTTTTCTGGAACTCTCTTGCTTTTTCCATGATCCAGCAGATGTTGGCAATTTGATCTCTGGTTCCTCTGCCTTTTCTAAAACCAGCTTGAACATCTGGAAGTTCACAGTTCATGTATTGCTGAAGCTTGGCTTGGAGAATTTTGAGCATTACTCACTAGCATGTGAGATGAGTACAATTGTGCGGTAGTTTGAGCATTCTTTGGCATTACCTTTCTTTGGGATTGGAATGAAAATTGACCTTTTCCAGTCCTGCGGCCACTGCTGAGTTTTCCAAATGTGCTGGCATATTGAGTGCAGCACTTTCACAGCATCATCTTCCAGGATTTGAAATAGCTCATGGATGCAAAAAGCCTTAACAAAACAGTAGTAAAAAAATCTAGCAACATATCAAAGGAAAGGAACTACACAGCAGGACCAAGTGGGATTTTTCTCCCAAGAATGCAGGATTGGTTTAACATCTGATAGTCAATTAATATAATAAACCATATCAATGGATTAAAAGACAAAAATCACACAATCATTTCAATGGAAGCAGAAAAAGCATATGACAAAATCCAAATCTCCCTTTTGGAGGAGTTAATGGGGATTTTATTGTTTAATGGGCACAGAGTTTCTGTGATGATGAACCACCAGGCTCTACCATCCCTGGGATTCTCCAGGCAAGAACACTGGAGTGGGTTGCCATTTCCTTCTCCACATGCATCTTACCACAATAAAAATTATCCAATGCCCCTTGATGATAAAAAACAATCAAAAAACCAGGAATAGAAGGAAATCTCCTCAGCCTAGATAAAGGGCATCTAGAAAAATCCCACAGCTAACAACAAGCTTACTGGTGAAAGACTGAATGCTTCTCCCTTAAGATCAGGATCAAGCAAGGATGTCCATTCTTGCCACTTACAACACTATATTCGAGGTTCTAAGTCAGGGTAATAGGCAAGAAAACGAAACAAAAAGGATCCACTAGGAAAGCAAGAAATAAAACTATCCATGTTTATAAAGCCTAAGTTCATGTGCCTGATGGCTTCTCAGCTGTAGACCTAGGCAACATATAACTTCTTTTCAATAAACCTCCTTTATGTGGAAGTAGCATCAGTGAGTTTGTTCCTTTCAAAAGAGACCTACTGGAATTAAGAGCTTGTACAGAGTCTGAGAGGATTTCCCATCTTAATTTACTATCTCAAGTTTTACTTAGTACTAGGAAGTGACCTGGACTTTTGAAAGACACTGACTAATCATGCACTACTATTATGAAAACATTCCTTCTGTAACATTCCTTAATACCACCAGTGAATAAACACAAAGGTAATTTGTAATTTACAGGTATCAAGATATATTGCTCAAATATTTATTAATCATGAGGATTATACAATAAAATTCAGATGTGGGACCTCCCTGGCGGTCCAGTGACTAAGACTCTGCAGTCCCAATGCAGGGAACCTGGGTTTGATCCCTGGTCAGGGAATTAGATACTGCATGCTGCAGCTAAGATCCAGCTCAGTCCAAATAAATAAATAAATATTTTTAAAATAAAAATAATAAATATGTTTTAAAAATAAAATAAAATTCAGATGCAACATGAAAAAGTATGGATATAAAATTACTTTCACAAGGCCACAAAACCCTGATTCTTACCATGTAAGGATCCACAGAAAGATAAAGAGTTCTGACTTGTACTTGTCCTTCATTGACACAATCTGGTAAATTTACTTCTTCTACTCGGAAATTTTCTGCCACTGGATGACCATTTTTTCCTAAAATATTAGACAAAAATATAAAATCAAAAAGGCACTTTCCCATAGAATTCTTATTCTTTACATGGTCACTCTGGGACTTACAGCACTCCCTAAATACACACATGAATAAATCTATTGCTTTGAAATTTCTCTATAGCTCAGCATAAATACTTCAAATAGTTTCAACTGCTCTTGGCTTTCTCCAAGAAGTTCCTTTGGCATGTTGCTGTCAATGTCAAAATCTTTTTTAAGGTGATAACAGGTAAATCACCTCATCTGTCACAAAATTATAAAAGGATTTCAAAAAGCCAAAAAGCACAGCCAGCTTTTTTTTTAACTAGGAAAATAAAAATTTACAAGGTAGCAGAAACACCACATTAGCCAAAGTAAACTGGTAAACTATCCTTCCTCATTTTAACATGAAAACAGAAACTTAAATGAATATAATCAAAACTTCCTATTCATTTTTTTCAAATTTATTTATTTATAATTGAAGGATAATTGCTTTACAGTATTGTTTTGGTTTCTATCAAACATCAACATGAAAAACTTCCTGTTCATTGAATCATCAAATTTCTAAAACGAAAACGGAATTCGGACATTTTAATCTAATTGCTCTCTTTCTAAAACTGAGAAAAGGTAAGTGTCTTCCCTAGGCCCCACGCTAGGTAAACATCAAAACCAAGGGAGCATAGGCCCAAATCTCTTAGGTTACTTCCACACCTAAGCTTCTGTGGTTCAGGTTAGATGTCGGGTAGCTGACTTATGATGCAACAGGTCAGTGCTTTTCAAATAAAACAGAAAAGCACATCTTAAGAATCAGTATTACATGTTATAAACAAAAAACAAAAGCCAAATATATTTGTAATACAATCTTCTAAATATTACAATAACTTTAAAATACCTTATTTCTTCAACAAGTGGCCTTGATAATTATTTTAAAAATGATAATATTGTTTAAAGAATTTCCTCTAAGATCTCAACTAGCGTTAGTATCTTCCTTCCTTCATTTACCACGTCGACATTATATTATTACTTTTTGTTACTCCATTTGCATTAATAATTACTAAAGACCACAGCTGTTCAGACAAATACAGACAAATACATACCAGGTCTGGAATTCAATACCACTCTTTGTACAATCATCACCTTGTTTGCACAGTGGTCTCACAAGACTTCTGTATAAAATAACTCCTATAAACAGAAACGTTTTAAGTCACAAGAAAGTAATGATATATTCAACAATTTAAAAGCTAAAAAAAAAAGTGCACTTGTGTTTCTGAATGAGGAAAGGAAAAATCATATTTAGGATCCAAAAAAGTTTATAGTTTCCTGTCAGAGTTTGCCTCCTAAACCAAGTATGTCAAAGAGACTAAATCTAATTAGAATATTTGGCTAACGGGACAAATTTACTGAAGATTGAGTGGAACAAAATGTTTTGGCCTCATAATTCAAGCACACTCATCTTCATGTCTTCATGATTAAGGCTCCTACTGTGGCTTGATTAAAAGAAAACAATATGATATATTCCTCTGGAGTTAGCCAGTTAATCTACTGCTTAACTGAGATGTAACCACATTTTCAAAAACTCTTTATCAAAATGGAAATTTCTTAATAGTTTTGCTGATCATAAAAGTAACATATCAAAAGCATTTTAAAATCCTCACCTTCTAGGAAGTTATGTAACAGAGGATGGCTAAGTAAATGAAAAAAAGATCAATTTATTCTGGGTTTACAATTGAACTAATGAAAGAAGTAAAATGATGTTCGAGTGCTGGCACTATCTGACTTGGACCTTCTTCCTTTATCCATCACTAAAAATGAACAGACTGTTAATGTCACTCTGTGTGCCAAGGACTGTTATGCTATGAAATATACATACATATATGCACATACATGCACATACATATTTATATAGTATTTAATATATTTAACAATTCTATTAGATGTTTTTATTATTATCCCCAACTTATAGATGAGGAAAATGAGTCTTAAAGGGTTTAAGCACTTTTCTAAGGTGGTGCTGTATGCATTCTGTTTCATCACAGCAGTAACTCTATAATGTCTTATAGGGCTAAATATATTTTTTAAAGAAAATCTTCTGTTGACTCACCTTGTGTATAAATTACGCAGGGGTTAAAAAAACAAAGTTTTCCATCCAAAGAAAACTGACCTTAAGTGGTGTTTAACAGCACCATGATAGCTAAATTTTCAACCAAAGGAGTCTTTTCAAATGAGGTTTCGTATCTGTCACCCTTTTGTCTAATTACTTTCAATGTATGCTTTATTACTTCAAATGATGCACACGGTAGACTTGTCTAAATATTGCTTATCAGCATGAAAAGTAAACTACTAGTCTTTCCCTCTGTGATTCATGGGGTCGCAAAGAGTCAGACAAGACTGAGAAACTAAACTGAACTGAACTGAACTGAGTCTTTCCCTCTGTATTAAATTTTTCAAGTGCCAGGTGAAAAATGGCAACTTTTTTCAAGTGAAGAAAGTCTTCAAGTGCCAAACACAATTAACTAATGTAGGATAATTGTGCAGTATCTCTCAATAGCACAACAAACACATTTAAAACATAAAGATATTTAGTTACAAAATTAAAATCTAAAATATGATACACCAGCTCTAGATCTGAAAGGAAGGGTGGTGGTGGTATTAAATTCACCCCAAATAGGAGAAAAACGTAAGTCCTCATTGACTGACATCAAGCAAACCATATTCGCCAGGTATGACATTAAGTAGCTTCTTAATTGGTGGTAAACAATATTCCCTGGTGGTTCAGGCCATAAAGAATCCACCTGCAATGCAAGAGACCTGGGTTCAATCCTGGGGTTGGGAAGATCCCCTGGAAGAGGGCATGGCAACCCACTCCAGTATTCTTGCCTGGGGAATCTCCATGGACAGAGGAGCCTGGCGGGCTACAGTCCACCGGGTCACAAAGAGTCGGACACAACTGAGCGACTAAGCACAGCACAATATTCCAAAATAATACAAGATCAATTATCAATGGAAAAATTCTAGCACCCCTCAAAAAGAGAGTGTTATCTGAATGTCTACCTTGCAGCCTAATATAAGGGGAAGGGCACTGAAACAGGAAGAGCAGATTACATGTCCGGCTTCTAATCACTTGGGATATGGGGAAAGCTCCTTCTCTCAGCCTGTTTCCTGAATGTTCTTAAGTGCCAGGACTAAGGACTTAATAGCCACTGGCTCCTTTAACCCACCACCCAACGACGCTCTGAGGACAGTACTGTTACAGTTCCCATTTTATAGACGAGGAAAAGGAGACACAGAGGTTGAATAACTTGCCCATGATCACACAACTGATAATGAAGACACTGCATGTGCTAAGTCGCTTCAGTCCTGTCCCACTGTTTGCGACCCTATGGACTGTAGCCGGTCAGACTCCTCTGTCCAAGGGATTCTCCAGGCAAGAACACTGGAGTGGGTTGCCATTTCCTTCTCCAGAGGCTCTAACCAACCCAGGGATCAAACCCAGGTCTCCTGAATTGCGGGCGCTTTCTTTACTGACTGAGCCACCAGGGAAGGCCAGGTGCCCATTAAATATCTGCTAAATAAACGTCCCAAGGGCACCTTAGACACGACTCTGGCCAAACTTGAAGTGGCTTTTGTTGTTCAGTCGCTCAGTCGTGTCCGACTCTGTGACCCCACGGACTGCAGCAAGCCAGTTGCTTACTACCAACAATTATTTTTTAAAAAGGAAAAAAGAAAAAGCTCTGCTTCTCCTCAAGCATTCCCTATCCCAGTGACCTAGACAATGATGCCAGCGTCTCGGCAGCCCCGGGAGGAAGCCGGGAGTTCCTCCCGGTCAGTAAGGGGCCCGTCCCTGTTCCTTGATCCTCCTCCCCCGGAAGGCTCGACCCACACGCGGGAACCCCACCCTTAACAGCCCCGGCCCGCGGCCCCTAGCGCCTCACTCACCGCTGACGAGCTCGGGAGGAAGTCTCGCGCGTTTTGCGGAAATCTGCAAGGGTCTAGCCGGGCGACCTCTGCCCTCTGGCCGCAGTACGCAGGCGCACGGCTAGACCTCGACCGTTCACCTCCGTTCCTGCCCATGGGCGGGCTTTCGGAATTTAGGCTGGAACGGTGCGGAGATCTGGAAACTAGTCACATGTGTGGGCGAAGTGTATTAATAAATCAACCGGGATTGGTGCCCTGTGGCTGCCCCTATTGGCAAGACACAAGGAACAAACCGTTCATCCTTGACCAGTGGGTTCATTTCCAGCAGGCCCTAGAAGGAATTTTGTTTTATGGATTTCTCCCTGAGCCTTGGATTGGAAAATCACAGCCAGTTCACAGGCCCGACAAGTCTACCCTTCTTTTTATAGACTGAGGAAACAGACTCAGAGAACTGCTGTGATTGGATCATCTACCTTTCCGCTGGTTAGGGGCAGTGCTGGAGTTTATATATAGTCTCTCCAGACTGCTGGCCCAGGACCCCTTCCCTTACAACAGGGCTGTCTTTTCTTTCCCAAAGAACCCCAATTTGCTGAAAGATGGATTACCCAGTGTGAGCTGATTTCTCAATTTCATAGTTCTTAATTACCTTGTTTTGTGTTGAACTAGGTTGAGCAAGGCTTGTTCCTAGGAGACCTGGGATCTCCAAGGACTTCAAACTCTAGGGGAGTCCATTCTGAATTAGACAGGGGAAATGATTAATATTTATATTTTATTCATGTCAGAGCTAATAGCTCAGTATAAATCACAGTATTTAGAAGCTGAAAGATGACTAGGATGGTGAGCAAGGGTATAAGAATCATTAAACAGGCTGGAGTGCTTGGTAGTTGCACCTTTGAGCTTTTTACTTCTTTAGAAAAGCTTCTGGAAAGGGCTGGAAGGACCACTACTCCAGAGAAAGTGTCTCCCTTCAGCCACAGCAGAAAAGCTACTAATGGCCTGCGCTATCCTGGCAGAACCTCCCATAAATTGAGCTGGGGTGGTGGAGGAGATAGGAGTAGCTCCCAGGCGAAACACTTCAGATTCCACTGTTCTTATCTGAAACTTCAGCAGTTTACCTCAAGTGTAAATGTTTCTCGGATTGTTATATGCCCTTGGTCACTTTCCAGAGCACAGGCTGGTTGTTTATGTTAATTTTGTCCCACTTTATAGTTTGATTTTGTGGGGAGTGGATTTGCCAGTCTCATATTTCTCCATAACCAGAAGAATATTATTTATTTTTGTTTGGCTGTGAAGGATCTTCATTGTCTTGTGTGGGCTCTTTAGTTGTGGCACGTGGGACCTAGTTTCCCAAGGAGGGATCACACTTGTGCCGCCTGCCTTGGGAGCTTGGAGTCTTAACCACTGGACCACCAGGTAAGTCCCTGGAAGTCTATTTCGTTTTATTTTTTAGTTACAAATAATTTTAAAGAAGGGCTTGAGGTTTTGCATCATTCCTTCCAAAGAAATCCCAGGGCTGATCTTCAGAATGGACTGGTTGGATCTCCTTGCAGTCCAAGGGATTCTCAAGAGTCTTCTCCAAAACCACAGTTCAAAAGCATCAATTCTTCGGCGCTCAGCCTTCTTCACAGTCCAACTCTCACATCCATACATGACCACAGGAAAAACCACAGCCTTGACTAGATGGACCTTAGTCGGCAAAGTAATGTCTCTGCTTTTGAATATACTATCTAGGTTGGTCATAACTTTTCTTCCAAGGAGTAAGCGTCTTTTAATTTCATGGCTGCAATCACCATCTGCAGTGATTTTGGAGCCCCCCAAAATAAAATCTGACACTGTTTCTACTGTTTCCCCATCTATTTCCCATGAAGTGATGGGACCGGATGCCATGATCTTTGTTTTCTGAATATTGAGCTCTAAGGTCCGTCTAGTCAAGGCTATGGTTTTTCCTGTGGTCATGTAAGGATGCGAGAGTTAGACTGTGAAGAAAGCTGAGCACCGAAGAATTGATGCTTTTGAACTGTGGTGTTGGAGAAGACTCTTGAGAGTCCCTTGGACTGCAAGGAGATCCAACCAGTCCATTCTGAAGGAGATCAGCCCTGGGATTTCTTTGGAAGGAATGATGCTAAAGCTGAAGCTCCAGTACTTTGGCCACCTCATGCGAAGAGTTGACTCACTGGAAAAGACTCTGATGCTGGGAAGGATTGGGGGCAGGAGGAGAAGGGGACAACAGAGGATGAGATGGCTGGATGGCATCACGGACTCAATGGACGTGAGTCTGAGTGAACTCCGGGAAATGGTGATGGACAGGGAGGCCTGGCGTGCTATGATTCATGGGGTCGCAAAGAGTCGGACACGACTGAGCGACTGAACTGAACTGAACTGAACTGAGGTTTTTGTGTGCATCAAAAGAGGCATGGAGGGGAGCAAATATCAAATCTAAAACCTCAGAAACATAATGTTGAACAGAAAAAGCAGGGAAAGGAAGGAAAGAAACAACAGTATGATTCCGTTTAAAGTTTTAAAACATGCAAAACAATACTGTGTGTTGTTTATGGGTACAATTTCTGTTGCAAAAGTACAGAAACATACAAGGGAATGGTAAACTCCCAATCCACATTGAGAATGATTTACTTCTGGAGGGAGAGAAATACCATCCAGAAAGGGGGAAAATACAATTGTATTTCTCAAACTGAGTAAAGAATATCTGAATGTTTCTTTTTTTCACTGTTATTTTTTCTTTTTGACTGCACTGTGTAGCTTGCTCAGTCTAAGTTCCCAACCCTGGCCCTCTGCAGTGAGAACGTGGAGACCTAACCACTGCCAGAGAATTCCTGGATGTTTCTTATATTATCCTGTAAACTTGCTGTATTCATAATGTATTTCATTATAACAAAAAAGTTAAATACCAAATATATTATTTTAAGGAGGAAAGAGAGTTATATTTTTAAAAATCATATTGGCTTTTGGGGCACATAAGCATCTATATAGAACTGGGATTTTTATTCCACTCAGTTATTTTATTCATGTAGCCCAGAGATTTTAGCTTTGTGTGGTTAATCTTTAAAAAAAAAAAAAAAGAACACTTCACACAGTGAAGCCTTATGTTGGAAGATAAGTTGCAGGGTTTATTAATGTCAAGAAAAATTATGAGAGACTTGGAACTTGGTGTGAAAGGTTACTAGGTACCCAGTCATTCAGAATATCTCCACCTTTCATTGTCTTTGAGCTAATTTCCAACTCTGTGAGCTGTGAAAAAAAACTGATAGTGTAAATGATTCTTGTCCATAGAAATATAAAAGCAAGTTGTTCCTTGAGTGCAATTGAACTTTCTCCCCCACACCTAAAAAACCAGTGTTGTGTCTATTAAGCAAATTAATTTCAGTGTTGCTGAAATATGTATGTGTCTACTCTCTGGATTATCTTTTAAATCAGTTATAATATCTTACTATTTTCTTCATTAATTAATGAGTTAAATAAATCTTACAGGCTTCCCTGGTGGTTCAGTTGGTAAAGAATCTACCTGTAATGCAAGAGACCCAGGTTCAATCCCTGGCTCAGGATAATCCCCTGGAGAAGCAAATGGCAACCCACTCCAGTATCCTTGCCTGGAGAATTCCATGAACAGAGGAGCCTGATGGGCTACAGTCCATGGGGTTGCAAAGAGTCAAATACAACTGAGCAACTTCCTTTCACTTTCACTTAAATAAATCTTGGACATATGCTAATTTTACATTTATATGAGTCATGATTTTACTTTTAAAAAAGTAGTTATCCTTTAACAGGAGGGAAGAGGACTCTCATTTCTGTCAAACCACACATATTACAGAACACATGAGGCAACTGCTCCTTGGCTAAGATGCTGGCCTGTTGGAATTATTTAGTCTTGTTATCATTTCCCTCCTGCTCTCTTCTTTTTGCTCCTCCATGTTAGATGGTTTTTCAAAAATCTGTTTTTGAACTTTGATTCTTTGCTCTCTTTGATGTTGTTAAGTCGCTAAGTCGTGTCCGACTCTTTGTGACCCCATGGACTGCAGCATGCCAGACTTCCGTGTCCTTCACCATCACCCTGAGTTTTTGCAAACTCATGTCCATTAAGTCAGTGATGCCATCCAACCATCTCATCCTCTGTTGCTCCCTTCTCCTCTTGCCCTCAAACTGGAAATATAAAAACATCTTTTATTAAGCAGGTAATAAAATATTTTTTTTCTGTGAGTAAGACCATATCTACACACACTGTAAGATATAAAAAATTTAAGTAGTTGGGGGGTTTCAGTCAGACTCATTTCCAGCTTCCTCCTCTCCAACCTCCCTCCTCCTAAGCTCCACGTTCACCTTCCTCATTGTAACACACTGTACACTCTTTTCTTAAAACGCATGATTCAATGTATGTGCAAAATATAAGAAAACATAACTATAAGCTATGCTGATAGAAGATGGGAGAGGAATTCATTCTTGGAGGTAGGTATTGACTGTAAAATACAACCAGGGAATCTTGTGTCCTTGAAATATTCAAGGTTCTATGTCTTTATCTTGCAGTCTTTGTTCAGATTATATTTATATTAATTCAAACTAATTAAATAATTGTAGCTAATTAAAATATTTAATTTATATCAAATAAATTTAATTAGCTTAAAATTTATCATGTGATCATGTAATATAATTTTTGTTTCAGTCATAATTAATAACCAAAGTTTATTTTTGGATAAGTCAGAGATAACCTCAGGATGGGTGTTTAGCAGACATTTTTATAATTATTATTGCAAAGAAATGGAAGAAAACATTCTTGAAATTCTCATAAGGTAGGATTACCAACAGAAGTTTTTAGAATTATTTTTATCTTCCAAAATAGTTACTTTATACATTTGTTATAACTATTAAAATTTAACTGTCCATAGTTAATATTTTCTGAGCTTTCAAACAAGGAAGTCATCATAATATGAATTTAATTAAATAAATACTATTGAGTGCTCAAGAGTTATTTAATAACTGCAGCATACTTGATTCCCTGTGAGTTTTCTGCACTTTGCTGCTCTTGCCTTTTTTTTTGGTAGTGTATATATATATATTATTTATATATATATAATATTTACTTATTTTTAATTGAGTGATGATTGGTTTACAATATTGGTTTGATTTCTGTCATACATCAACATGGATTAACCATAGGTATACATATATCCCCTCCTTTTTGAGTCTCTCTCCCACCTCCCACCCATTCCTACCCCTCTAGGTTATTGCAGAGCCCCAGTTTGAGTTCCCTGAATCATAGAGCAAATTCCCATTGGCTCTCTATTTACATATGTTACTGTATATGCATCCATGCTAATCTCCGTTAATCTCATCCTCTCTCTTTTCTCTCCCACTCTTGCCCGTAAGTCTGTTCTCTATGTCTGCATCTCCATTGCTGCTCTGTGAACAGATTCATTAATACCATCCTTCTAGATTCCATATATATGCACTAATAATACAATATTTGTTTCTCTCTTTATACCCCAAAGGAACCGAAACTGAAAAAGACACGTGTACCCCAATGTTCATTGCAGCACTGTTTACAATGGCCAAGACATGGAGGCAACCTAGATGTCCTCGACTGATGAATGGGTAAAGAAACTGTGGTACATATATACAGTGGAATACTACTCAGCCATAAAAAGGAACACATTTGAGTCAATTCTAATGATGTGGATGAACCTAGAGCCTATTATACAGAGTGAAGTAAGTCAGAAAGAAACACACTATACACTCTTGTCAAATTAATAAGCAAGTGAATAGATGCCCATTGTGTGCTTAACACCAGAGTAGGTGCTAAGTGGGATATCGTATGTGAGAGTTCCTGACCCAGGAAGTTTATAATGCAGTTGGGAAAATGGGAAAGTAACAGTATATGCAGTATGTGATAAGTACCAAAGGGAGTGAGACTGCTAATAAATGCTTCATTCATTCATTCATTCATTCATGCATTGAACAAATACTTCTTTATTGTCCATTACTTGTGGGTGTTGTGGTACACATGGTGAAAAAGATCAGCACAAACTTCCTCTTCACCAAGCTTAGTCTAGAAGAGACTAGGACCAGTAATCAGGCAGATACAATACTGTGTTATTTGGTTACATACAGGATGTTATGGGGCTTCCCAAGTGACTCAGTGGCAAAGAATCTGCCTGCTGTGACAGGAGACATGAGTTTGATCCCTGGGTCGGGAAGGTCCCCTGGAGGAGGAAATGGCAACCCACTCCAGTATTCTTACCTGGAAAATTCAGTGGACAGAGGAACCTGTCAGATTGCAGTCTATTGGTCGCAAAGAGTCAGACAGGACTGAGCACGCACGCAAGCGGGCATGCTTCTCTCTGGGACTTCTTATTCATCTCTGGATCAGTCACAGGGACCCTTGTCTTAATCTTCTCATCTGTGAAGTGACTGCCTTTATATTTACCGCCAGAGATATTGAGAACCTTAATTAACATTTAGGACAGAATTTGTAATCCTCACAACATGAGACCCATAACTAAAACACCATATTATTATCATGGCCCACTTCATTTTATCTGGACGTTTTCTTCACTGGATTGGTTTCACATTTCAGTGTGAATTAGTATGCAGTGCTTTTGTTTAATTGAGTATTGAATTTCACTCCCCAAAGAGTTTTCTCCTTCAGTAATGGAAAAATGAAGCATACATTATTGCAGTAATAACATCCTCACTGTGATCTTGTCATTTCACAAGAATCTTAAAACCAGAGTTTGGTTGAATTATTGCTTAGAGGAGAGACCTTCAGAGAAAAGGCATGTGCCGCAGGAACATCTTTAAATGCTATTGTTTTGTGTTTTTACCTTTTTCTGTTCTTTTCCACATTTGATTTGTGGGAAGCCAGGAGAAGAGTAAGCCAGGCATCCTTTAGTCTCAAATACTTCTTTTTTTTAAATTTATTTTATTGAATTATAGTTGATTTACAATGTTGTATGAATCTCTATTGTACAGCAAAATGATTCATATATGTACATATGAATATATATTCATATATATATATTCATTATGGTTTATCATAGGATATTTAATATAGGTCCCTGTGCCATACAGTAGGACCTTATTTTTTAATCCATTCTATGTATAATGGTTTGTATTTGCTAATCCCTAACTCCCAATCTATTCCTCCCTCACTTCCCCACTTAGCAACCGCAAGTCTGTTCTCTTTATCTGTAAGTCTGTTTCTGTTTTATAGATAAATTCATTTGTAAAACACTTCTTTTATTTTTATTTTCAGCTGCACAGTGCAGCATGCAGGATCTTTGTTTCCCAACCAGGGATGGAATCTGTGCCCCTCTGCGGTGAAAGCTCAGAGTCTTAAGCACTGGACTGCCAGGGAAGTCCCTCAAACACTTCTTTTAAATAGTTCTTGTTTCTCCCTGAGAAACAAGCCTCCACCAATCCTGTGAGGCTGTGCTCATGAACCCTCCTACATTCTGGAAAGGACTGCCCAGCAACTCCTCCTTGCAGCTGGGAAAATAGTGGGCAAGAGCTAGTGAACTCAGAGCTGCTGATTCACATCTCTGCATGTGTTCTCATCGGAACCAGACCCACTGGTGAGGCAATCAACACCTGCTTCAGTGTTTATCATGGCAAGAGACAATAAAAAGATGTAGAAATATAAAGATTATGTGTTGCTTCAGTCGTATCCAACTCTTTGTAACCCTATGGACTGTAGCCCGCCAGGCTCCTCTGTCCATGGGATTCTCCAGGCAAGAATACTGGAGTGGGTTGCCATGTCTTCATCCGGGGGCTCTTCCCAACCCAGGGGTCAAACCCGTGTCTCTTACGCCTCCTGAATTGGCAGGTGGGTTCTTTACCACTAGTGCCATGTGGGATGCCAATAAAGATTATATAGAAGTACAAATAGCTAAAGACTAAATTTAAAGTCCCATTTAGGTGTCTTTATGCTCTGAATGGTGCCATCGTTTGCGGGGGACTGCCCGTGAAGGGTTAAGTCTTGGGAGCTGCTCGGCGTTATGCAGAGCCCTAGGACATGTTCCTAAGCTCCCTGTCCCACCCCCCTGAAGAATTTATTACCCTTAAGGCTCCAGGACGTTTGGTTCTTGCAACATTTCATAGAAGATAGATTAGCTTATTGATAGAAGATAGATTATCTATTTGTGATGTACACAACGGTAAGGGTCTTGTGATTGTATTTGGAGATTAAGAACAATCTTGTGAATGTCAGAAGTCACGTACTTTATCCTATATATACTGCAGCACAATAAAGGAAGGCATCAGCCATTTTGGTCTGATCCTCTCAACCCCATCTTTCGTCTCTCTCTCTTATTTTTCTTAGCGGGGACGCTCCGTTCTCTCCCTATGCAGGTGTGACTCTTGCTTGTGCTGGCCGCGGCAGGTGGCGCCCAACGTGGGGCTCGAGTTCGACAGTTTTCCTCGCCACTACTCTTATTAGCTAAAAAGAGTGAGTATACGTATACAAGTGAATTTAAATTGAGGAGGAGTAGTAAGGTTTATAGTTGAGAGTATAAATATGGGACAGACGCATAGTCGTCAATTGTTTGTACATATGTTATCTGTGATGTTAAAACATCGGGGAATTACTGTTTCCAAACCTAAATTAATCAATTTTCTTTCATTTATTGAGGAAGTTTGCCCTTGGTTCCCCAGAGAAGGTACAGTAAATTTAGAAACATGGAAAAAGGTAGGGGAACAAATTCAGGGCTCATTATACTCTACATGGCCCTGAAAAGGTGCCTGTTGAAACTTTATCCTTTTGGACACTAATTCGTGATTGTCTGGACTTTGATAACGATGAATTAAAACGTTTAGAAAATTTATTAAAACAGGAAGAAAATCCTCTACATGTTCCTGATCCGGAACCCAGGTATGCTGTTCCCAAGGGAGTTGAAGGCGACCCTCCGTTTTCTAAATTATCGCGTCCTTCAGATAATGATGATTCACTTTCATCCACAGATGAGGCGGAATTAGACGAAGAAGGTGCTAAATACCATCAAGAAGATTGGGGTTTTTTAGCACAAGAAAAGGGGGCATCAACATCTAAAGATGATTTGATTGAATGTTTAAAAAACCTCACTGTTGCTTTACAGAGTTCCGGAATTAAGCTTCCCATTAGCAACTCTAAATCTCCTTCTGCTCCGCCTCTGCCCCCTGCCTATGCTCCTTCCATTATAGCAGGTCTCGATCCCCCTCCGGGGGCTCCTCCTCCTCCTCCATCTGAGATTGTGTCTCCGCTGCAAAAGGCATTGAAACAAGCACAACGACTTGGTGAGGTCGTCTCCGACTTTTCTTTTGCTTTTCCTGTCTTTGAAAATAACAACCAGCGTTTTTATGAAGCTCTGCCTTTTAAACAATTAAAAGAGTTAAAGATTGCTTGCTCACAATACGGTCCTACCGCTCCATTCACTATTGCTATGATAGAAAGTTTGGGTACTCAAAATCTACCCCCAAATGATTGGAAACAAATAGCTAGGGCCTGTCTTTCGGGGGGAGATTATTTACTATGGAAATCTGAATATGCTGAACAGTGTGCTCGTATAGCCGATGTCAATCAGCAACAAGGTATACAAACTTCCTACGAAATGTTGGCTGGTGAAGGTGCTTTCCAGGCTACTAATACTCAACTTAACTTTTTACCTGGTGCATATCCACAAATATCAAATGCGGCTCGACAGGCATGGAAAAAACTTCCTAACTCTAGTATTAAGACAGAAGATCTCTCAAAAGTCCGACAGGGACCTGATGAGCCTTATCAGGACTTCGTGGCACGGCTCTTAGACGCTATAGGTAAGATAATGTCAGATGAAAAGGCTGGGATGGTATTTGCAAAACAATTGGCTTTTGAAAACGCTAATTCTGCCTGTCAAGCTGCTTTACGACCTTATAGAAAAAAGGGAGATCTGTCTGATTTTATTCGCATTTGTGCTGATATTGGACCCTCCTACATGCAAGGTATTGCTATGGCAGCGGCATTACAAGGAAAAAGCATTAAAGAGGTACTTTTTCAGCAACAAGCCAAGAACAGGAAAGGACATCAAAAGTCAGGTAATTCGGGTTGCTTCGTTTGTGGTCAACCTGGCCATCGGGCTGCAGTGTGCCCTCAAAAACGACAAATCCCTGCTAATACTCCTAATTTATGCCCACGATGTAAAAAAGGAAAGCATTGGGCACGGGATTGTCGTTCCAAAACGGATGTTCAAGGTAATCCTTTACCCCCCGGTTTCGGGAAACTGGGTGAGGGGCCAGCCCCTGGCCCCGAAACAATGTTATGGGGCAACACTGCAGGTTCCCAAAGAACCATCGCAGACCTCTGTCGAGCCACAAGAGGCAGCGCAGGATTGGACCTCTGTGCCACCTCCTACACAGTATTAACACCCGAGATGGGGGTTCAAACCCTTGCCACAGGAGTGTTTGGGCCTTTACCTCCAGGAACTGCTGGATTGCTTTTAGGGCGCAGCAGTGCGTCTTTAAAAGGAATACTTATTCATCCTGGTGTGATTGACTCTGATTATACAGGAGAGATAAAAATATTAGCCTCCGCTCCTAACAAAATTATTGTGATTAATGCAGGACAACGTATAGCTCAACTTCTTTTAGTTCCATTAGTTATACAAGGAAAAACAATTAACCGAGATCGTCAAGAAAGAGGCTTCGGGTCCTCTGACGCCTATTGGGTGCAAAATGTTACCGAGGCACGACCAGAACTTGAGCTACGCATTGATGGTAAGCTTTTCCGCGGAGTGCTTGATACAGGGGCCGATATTAGCATTATTTCTGAAAAATACTGGCCTACTACATGGCCTAAACAAATAGCTATTTCCACTCTTCAGGGTATTGGCCAAACTACCAATCCAGAACAAAGTTCGTCCCTTCTTACTTGGAGGGATAAAGATGGCCATACAGGCCAATTTAAGCCTTATATTCTGCCCCATCTTCCAGTTAATCTATGGGGGCGTGATATATTAAGCAAAATGGGTGTTTATTTATATAGTCCTTCACCCACCGTAACAGAATTAATGTTGGATCAGGGCTTACTCCCAAACCAAGGTTTGGGTAAACAACATCAAGGCATCATTTTACCCCTTGATTTAAAATCTAATCAAAGTCGAAAGGGCTTGGGGTGTTTTCCCTAGGGACCTCTGATTCTCCTGTGACACATGCCGATCCTATTGATTGGAAATCTGAGGAACCGGTATGGGTCGATCAGTGGCCCCTAACACAAGAGAAACTTTCTGCCGCACAACAGCTGGTGCAGGAACAGCTGAGACTTGGGCATATTGAACCCTCTACCTCTGCGTGGAATTCCCCAATTTTTGTTATTAAAAAGAAGTCGGGAAAATGGAGATTGCTACAAGACCTTCGTAAGGTAAATGAAACAATGATGCATATGGGAGCCCTACAACCTGGGTTGCCCACTCCTTCCGCTATAGCTGACAAATCCTATATCATTATTATAGATTTAAAAGATTGTTTTTACACTATTCCTCTTGCACCTCAAGATTGTAAAAGATTTGCTTTCAGTTTACCCTCTGTTAATTTCAAAGAGCCTATGCAACGCTATCAATGGAGAGTCCTCCCACAAGGAATGACTAATAGCCCTACGTTATGTCAAAAATTTGTTGCTACAGCATTAGCTCCCGTTCGTCAACGTTTTCCTCAGTTATATTTAGTTCATTATATGGACGATATATTACTAGCTCATGCTGACGAACATCTATTGTATCAAGCCTTTTCTATTCTAAAGAAACACTTGAGTCTTAATGGTCTTGTCATAGCTGATGAAAAAATTCAAACTCATTTTCCCTATAATTATTTGGGTTTCTCCTTATATCCTCGCGTTTATAATACCCAATTAGTAAAATTACAGACTGACCATTTAAAAACTCTAAATGATTTCCAAAAACTTCTAGGAGACATTAATTGGATACGCCCTTATTTAAAACTACCCACTTATACCTTGCAGCCTTTATTTGATATCCTTAAAGGTGACTCTGACCCTGCGTCACCCCGAACACTTTCTTCAGAAGGACGATCAGCCTTACAATCAATAGAAGAAGCTATTAGACAACAACAGATTACTTATTGTGATTACCAACGGCCATGGGGTTTGTATATACTTCCTACCCCTCGAGCACCTACAGGAGTTCTTTATCAAGATAAACCTTTGCGATGGATATATCTATCTGCTACTCCAACTAAACATCTGCTCCCTTATTATGAGCTTGTTGCAAAAATTGTAGCAAAAGGACGTCATGAGGCCATCCAATATTTTGGTATAGAACCCCCTTTCATTTGTATTCCTTATGCTTTAGAACAACAAGATTGGCTTTTTCAATTTTCAGATAATTGGTCTATAGCTTTTGCAAACTACCCAGGACGGATTACTCATCATTATCCTTCTGATAAATTGTTACAATTTGCTAGCTTTCATGCCTTTATTTTTCCAAAAATAGTTCGCCGACAACCCATTCCTGAAGCGACACTTATATTTACAGATGGATCTTCTAATGGTACTGCAGCTTTAATTATTAACCATCAAACTTATTATGCACATACCAGTTTCTCTTCTGCCCAGGTTGTGGAATTATTTGCAGTCCATCAAGCATTGCTAACTGTATCCACTTCCTTCAATTTATTTACAGACAGCTCCTATGTGGTCGGTGCCCTACAGATGATTGAAACTGTTCCAATTATCGGCACAACCTCTCCTGAAGTTCTTAACTTATTTAAATTAATTCAACAGGCCCTCCACCGTCGTCAATACCCGTGTTTCTTTGGGCATATTCGTGCGCATTCCACCCTTCCTGGTGCCTTAGTACAAGGCAATCACACTGCGGACGTTCTTACTAAACAAGTGTTTTTTCAATCAGCTATCGATGCAGCCAAAAAATCTCACAACTTACATCATCAAAATAGTCATTCTTTACGGTTACAATTTAAGATTTCCCGTGAAGCTGCACGACAAATCGTAAAATCTTGCTCTACCTGTCCTCAATTCTTTGTTCTCCCTCAATATGGTATTAACCCTCGAGGTTTACGCCCTAATCATCTCTGGCAAACAGATGTCACTCACATTCCTCAATTTGGGCGTCTTATGTTCATGTCTCTATTGACACCTTTTCTCATTTTCTCATGGCCTCCCTTCATACTGGAGAATCAACTCGTCACTGTATTCAACATTTACTTTTTTGCTTCTCTATTTCAGGAATACCACAAACCCTTAAAACAGATAATGGACCCCGGTTTATACTAGCCGTTCTTTTCAACGTTTTTGTCTTTCCTTCCAAATCCATCATAAAACAGGAATTCCCTATAACCCACAGGGACAAGGTATTGTGGAACGAGCCCATCAGCGTCTCAAACATCAACTATTAAAAAAAGGGGAATGACTTGTATAGCCCCTCACCGCATAATGCCTTGAATCATGCTCTTTATGTTCTAAATTTTTTTAACTTTAGATGCAGAAGGCAATTCAGCAGCCCAACGTTTTTGGGGAGAACAATCCTCATGCAAAAAACCACTCGTACGATGGAAAGATCCACTTACCAATCTGTGGTATGGGCCAGACCCTGTATTTAATATGGGGACGCGGGCATGTTTGTATTTTTCCACAGGATGCCGAAGCGCCGCGCTGGATCCCGGAGAGGCTGGTACGCGCCGGCGGAGGAACTCCCTGACACATCAAATGCACCACAGGACACTGAGCGAGCCCACGAGTGAGCTGCCTACCCAAAGGCAGATT